>NW_027361831.1:8390000-10790000 GCF_039654945.1 Dendrobates tinctorius | reverse complement strand
TTCTTGTGTATGTTGAACGCACAGAATGTTTTAGCTTGGATTTTTCAAAAATAAACCACACATTCGATTGTTGCGCTTGTCAATTAACAACCTTGACTATATTTTTTACTCACATTTTATTAGACAAAAAAAAGCCAAACAGTTATACATATTTCTTCATATACATGTGAGCAAATAGATAACAAAAACTAGCAACACTACACACAAACCACAAGAACAGCATACGCACACTTCCCCTTGTTATAAATAGTGGTATGTTGGTGACCTAGGCTGTGAGAATGGTAGATGGCCTGACAAAGTAGTTTGTGAGGTTGAACCCATTAACTGTGAGTCAGCAGAACCTGAAAGGCAAGAGTAACCTTGCCTCAAAGGTTGTTGCTCCTGCAGGTGATGGTATGAGCCAGTATGGGCAACAAAATGCTCCCCCACCGTAGTGCCAGGCCTGGCCAAAGAATGGCTCCTTTCCAAGGTGTGAAAGGTGCACATTTGGCCATCCAAACCAGAGCATTCAACATGCCTATGTCCAGGTATGTGGCCAGAGACCAAGGGTTGTTGTCTCATGGATGTTTGTTGGTATCGGGGTGTGTAGTGTGGTGGTGTCATTCTTGTTGGCCCAGAGGTGGCTTCCTTCTTGTCTGGTGCTAGCAGACGGTTGCTTGGTGACCGGTACCAATCATCCAGAAAAGCAAACACCTCTCTGGGGTTGTTGGGTTTGGTGCATAAATCCAAAATAATATGTATGGCCTTGTGGGCATGGAAGCATAAAGGACAATCAATGGCCTGCATGTAGCGGGCCAGACTCCAGGCAAAAGCCTCCTCCCCATCATCATTCACCGTGCACGAGAAATATTCTAAAACACCAGTATCTACCTCGCGCCTGGTGGTGCTAATGGGGATCTCCCTCCTGCGTCTTACTCTTCGGTGAATGGGTGCTGCAATGGGTGAGTGATCCAACGGAAGAGTTGAGCTGCTGCTGTTGCGCTCTCCAGCTTCCTCGGTGCCTGATGCTAGTGGTATTGTTGGTGCCGGTTCACCAGTGGTTGCAGCTGTTGATGTGGAGGGCGTTGTTGTTGGTGGATGGCCAGAATCCGAGCATTGCCCTGCTACTGCTCCTGCATCCTCCCCATAATGGTCAACGTGATCCAAAAATGCGCCATTAGACTCAGATGCTGTCGCCCTGTCCATGATGTTGGAGTCAGTCCTGGAACAAAAAAGTATCCACTATTTCTCACTAAAGTTTGGCAATTAGGTAAACACAAAACAAAAATTAGGGCAACATAGTGATGAAAAGCCAATACTTACGGACGGAGGTCCAAAATCAGAGCCAGAAAATTAAGACGCTCCATATAAAGATATGGCATCTTTTTTTGACGCTGCTGATCCACTTTTGGCCGTCTGTTGTCATTCACGACGGTATGTGTCCCTGCAGCTGCGCCACCGGCGGGTGATATCATTCATTGTTGTAATAGTAAATAAGAGCAAAAAAAATGAAACATACATGAAAAACTAACATTCAGACTATAATGTGTATTGGTTATGTATTAGCCAAATGGAAAACATCACAATTAAGAAAAATATATTAAAAAAAACATAAGTGGACATGACTCAGCACTTAAACCATAAAAGCAATTATTTAAATTTGGACTTTACAAGTATGCATGAGCAGATAACAAAATTACAGGTCTGCTTAACATACGATTGGTGAGCTAAATGGGACTACATTTACAGTCATGGCCAAAAGTTTAGAGAATGACACAAATATTAATTTTTACAAAGTCTACTGCTTCATTTTTTCTAATGGCAATTTGCATATACTCCAGAATGTTATAAAGAGTGATCAGCTTAACAGCAATTACTTGCAAAGTCAATATTTGCCTAGAAAATTAACTTTATCCCCCAAAACACATTTCAACATCATTGCAGCCCTGCCTTAAAAGGACCAGCTAACATCGTTTCAGTGATAGCTCCATTAACACAGGTGTGGGTGTTGATGAGGACAGGGCTGGAGATCAATCTGTCATGATTAAGTAAGAATGACACCACTGGACACTTTAAAAGGAGGCTGGTGCTTGGCATCATTGTTTCTCTTCTGTTAACCATGGTTATCTCTAAAGAAACACGTGCAGTCATCATAGCACTGCACAAAAATGGCCTAACAGGGAAGAGTATCACAGCTAGAAAGATTGCACCTCAGTCAACAATCTATCGCATCATCAAGAACTTCAAGGAGAGAGGTTCCCTTGTTGCCAAAAAGGCTCCAGGGCGCCCAAGAAAGACCAGCAAGCGCTAGGACGTCTCTTAAAAGTGTTTCAGCTGCGGGATCGGGCTATAAGCAGTGCAGAGCTTGCTCAGGAATGGCAGCAGGCAGGTGTGAGTGCATCTGCTCGCGGAGACTCTTGGAGCAAGGCCTGGTCTCAAGGAGGGCAGCAAAGAAGCCACTTCTCTCCAGAAAAAACATCATGGACAGACTGATATTCTGAAAGAGGTACAGGGAGTGGACTGCTGAGGACTGGGGTAAAGTCATTTTCTCTGATGAATCCCCTTTTCGATTGTTTGGGACATCTGGCAAACGGCTTATTCGGAGACCAGGTGAGCGCTACAACCACCAGACTTGTCTCATGCCAACTGTCAAGCATCCTGAAACCATTCATGTGTGGGGTGGCTTCTCAGCCAAGGGAATGGGCTCTCTCTCAGTCTTGCCTAAAAACACAGCCATGAATAAAGAATGGTACCAGAATGTCCTCCAAGAGCAACTTCTCCCAACCGTCCAAGAGCAGTTTGGCGATCAACAATGCCTTTTTCAACATGATGGAGCACCTTGCCATAAAGCAAAGGTGATAACTAAATGGCTCAGGGAACAAAACATAGAGATTTTGGGACCATGGCCTGGAAACTCCCCAGATCTTGATCCCATTGAGAACTTGTGGTCAATCATCAAGAGACGGGTGGACAAACAAAAACCTTCAAATTCAGACAAAATAAAAGCATTGATTTTGCAAGAATGGACTGCTATCAGTCAGGATTTGATCCAGAAGTTGATTGAGAGCATGCCAGGGAGAATTGCTGAGGTCCTGAAGAAGGGACAACACTGCAAATATTGACTTGCTGCATTAACTCATTCTGTCAATATAACCTTTTGTTACTCATAATATGATTGCAATTATATTTCTGTATGTGATAAAAACATCTGACAAACACACATAAAAACCAGAGGGCAGCAGATCATGTGAAAATATAATATTTGTGTCATTCTCTAAACTTTTGGCCATGACTGTATATAAAAAATCCAATACACAGAAAGATATGTTTGGATTGATTAGTGAAAACTTACTCATTGTCGTTTGCTCCACTCGAAAGGATGCATCATAATTTGGATACATCTGGCGGCATATGTACGTCCAAGAAGCATCCTTTTTGTTCCGATCTTGATAGGCCGCATCTCGTTTATCTCACAGCTCTGGCCACTCCTGAACTAGGACAATCAGCATCTCCACATTAATGTGAGGTGCCATGTTAGTGATGTCCGTGGAGGGGTGTTGGTTCCTTTTTATAGGTTGTCAGGATGTGCCTACTTTACTACTTCCTACATTGTGATGATGCAATTTCCTATCCCCCCAGTCGGCAAATCACAGGCCATTTGGATCAGCCCAGTGCTGACAGAATGCGATTTGGATCAGATTGCAATGCATTTTCAAATTGATAAATTACATCTAGGAATTCGGTATGTCATGTACATATCGTTTGGAAAGGATGAATTGATATAAACACACACAAATATATGTATGTATATATCTTAGATACATAGTTTGCGAGGAAAGCATGGCAATTCAGCAGCCACATAAACTGAAATTACATGCAAGAGATGGCTTCCATACAGTAAAAACACATAGAATACATAGAGATGAGTGACAGATACATTTAGTACAGTGCATGTGCAGCTTAGTGTACATGTATTTAATAAATAATTGCTGACTTCTTAAATAAAAAAATGGCGTGGCCTCCTGCGCAATTTTCCAATCCAGAGAGGGAAAGGCAGGGAGTGGTGAGTGAGTGGTGGCCGACGTTTATAGCCTGAGAAGGGGTTAACACCCATGGATCTTCAAAGGCTATGAATATGAGGCCGCAGCTGTATATTTAGCCTTTACTGACTACTAAAATTGGGGGACCCCCCCCAAAAAAAAATAAAATAAAAAACAGCTGTGGGCTGAGATTCATAGCCTAGGAAGGGGCCATGGATCTTGCCCCCCCTCAGCTACATACACCAGCTCTCATCCGCCCCAGAAAAGGCGCTTCTCTAAGAGGCGCCGGCACTTAGCCTATCTCTTCCCATTGCCCTGTAGCGGTGGTATTTGGGGTAATAGTTGGGGGGTTGATGTCACCTTTTTATTGTGAGGTGCTTACTGCATGTGTTGGGGGACACTCGCTTAGCAACAGGATGAAGGCACGTTTTCTTCACAAAACAGTCTATTTTACTCAGCATAAACCACCATGTTACACATCACACACATAGTCCATAGCACTTCCATTGCACGGCTTAACTCGCAGTCCCTAAATACGCCGGACTTCTTTGTCCAGTTACTGTAGGTGACTGCACACCGAACAGTTCATTAATGTCCACGGAACACAACAAGCACCACCATACGACATTAAGTTGCAGTCTCTAAACATGCTGGACCTTACTCCATCCAGTTACCATGGGTGACTGCATAGTTCATTATCATCCTTGGAACATCATAGGCACTAACAGTCTGTTCCAGAGGCAGACACTTGTCTGCACATAACCCCCTTCTCGGAAGTTACCTTACAGGAGCACCTGCGCCACACACTGACTCCTCATCAGTCCTCTCTCCCGGGGAAACTGCCTAACTGGGATCACCATCCTTGCGACCAGGGCACTCCGGACAGTTCCAGATCCTCAGAAGGTTGGTAACTTCCACCAACTCAGTGCCGCGAGACCATCCAACACAGCGACCATGCAAGTATGCGGCCTCTCCATGTGCTATTCAGGACGTCCGTGCACTCATGGGACCGTCCAACACACAGGCCTTCAGATCCATGGCCTCTCCATGTGCTCTTCAGGAATCCGGTCCTACTCCCACACAGGCCATCCAGGACCTTACACACTGACTCATGTGACCCAAACCACAGCCATATTAAGTAACTGAAACCACCCCCATAGGTGGGAGGTGTACGTGATTAGTCAGTCCCGCCCAGCTCTCCAACTAATCCTGTAAGCCCCCCTTATGAACTACAAGTCCCAGAGCAACAACATTTTGGGCTTACAGCGCAGAGGACCTCCTCTGCGACACATACCGGCCATTTGCAATAATGCCGATCACTGTCTCACCATCAGTTACGCCTCCATGCGTATCCTGAGGAGCACATACAGCGCCCCCTAGTTGTAACAGGGGTCACTGCCACACACGTATAACAACTATAGGATTAGTAATGGATAGGTGCCTTATTGACACCTCTCCATCACTAAGCCGGGCTTGATGTCACCTTACAATACAAAGGTGACATAATCACCCCCCCACACACTATTATCCCATATGCCACCACTACAGGGCAGTGGGAAGAGAGAGGCTAAGTGTCGGAATTGGTGCGTCTTAGAGATGCGCCTTTTCTGGGGTGGATGAGAGCTAGTGTTTGTAGCCAGGGGGGGCAATTTCCATGGACGCTTCCAAGGCTATGAATATCAGCCCACCTCTGTCTGCATAGCCTTTTCTGACTATGAATTATAGGGGGACCCCACATCATTTTTTGGTGGGGTCCCCCTATTTTAATAGCCAGTAAAGGCTAAATATACAGCTGCGGCCTCATATTAATAGCCTGGGAAGATCCATTCGCATTAACCCCTTCCCAGGCTATAAACATCGGCCCCCCAGTCGCTGGCTTTCCCTCCCTGGATTGGAAAATTGCACGGGAGCCCACACCATTTTTTCCCCAAAATAATCTTTTATTAATTAAATACATTACCATTAAGCTGCACACATACTATACTAATTGTATTTGTCACACACATCCATATATCTACCTATTCTGTATGTATTTACTGTATGTAAACCATCTATTCCATCCTTTTCTTCCATCTATGTCATATAAATATATATATGTGTGTGTGTGTTACTGACATGTACTTACTGTATATAACGCGCCCCGGGGGCCGCGGGGTACTCAGAGCCGGGCCCGTCGACTTCAATGGGGGACGGTGTCACGGCGGCTGGGACCCGGTCCATGGCCCCAGGCGGTCATTGGCAATTGTTTTATGGTGGGGGTAATTAAGGAGATGGGAATAAAGTTTATAGTTGAATACGTGACGCCACCTGTGGTAATTTGGTCACAGGTGACCAGCGCTGCGGTGTTGCTTCTCTGGGATGGATGTTGGGCGCAGCTATGATGTTGTAGCCCTCCACAGGTAGGGCTGTAGTCCCAGGGCAAAGATGTAGTTGTTTGTAGAATTGGTAGATGTGGAGTGGAGTGAAGGAGTGGCGCAGGAATAAAATGGAGGACACAGTCGCATGTAGTTCAATGGGCTTTACTCACTGTCCGGTGCACCAGACGCCCGCTTCGGTGCTGAGTCCTCCAGGTCAGGGGTCCAGTAAACTCCCAGGTAGATGAGCTTAACCCTCCAACACTCTCTTTCAGTATATTCCTCCCTAGGCCGTCTCACTTGTGCTGATTTCCACTCTCCTTCCTCCCTTTCTAGCACCTTCACAGTCAGTGTCCCAGGCCAGCTGCCGCGGATCATGTCAGAATTCGTCACTCGGGCGACTTCCTGATCCTATCTGGCTGCCTTTCTAGGAAGATATGTATTGTTCAACATCTTTATCAACGATTTAGATGAAGGAATTGAGGGTAAACTGATTAAATTTGCTGATGACACAAAGCTAGGAGGGATAGCTAATACTAGAGAAGAGAGAGAGGATTCAAAAAGATATAAATAAACTGGAGAAGTGGGCAGCAACTAACAGAATGGTTTTTAACAGGGAAAAATGCAAAGTACTACATTTGGGCAATAAAAATGAAAAAAGCATATACAGAATGGGAGGAATAGGGCTAAGCAACAGCACATGTGAAAAAGACTTGGGTATACTAATAGATCACAGACTGAATATGAGTCAACAGTGTGATGCAGCAGCAAAAAAGGCAAATGCAATTCTAGGATGTATTAACAGAAGCATACAGTCTAGATCACGTGAAGTCATTATTTCCCTCTACTCCTCTTTGGTCAGACCTCATCTGGAATATTGTGTCCAGTTTTGGGCACCACATTTTAATAATACAGCACAGTACAAAAAGAGGACTTGAAAATCCTCCAATAATGAGAACAGCAAAAGAACAACAAGGTTTACCCATACAGGCCTCCAAACAAATGCACTATCAGGATGCAGTGGACCCATATAATAAAGATGGCAACACAGGTGCAAAAATACCAATCAAGCAACTGCTCCAGCCTACCAATACATGGAGGGGGCGATTGCCTGGTATGTTGATGCACAAAACAACTTGTATGCGACGCTGTTCACACTAAGGCCATGCACAGCATCCAGGCCAGCCTAGCACCAACACCCTTCTATTAGTTCAGGCGGGCTGCCCAGCGCTAACAAAATGCATGCCGTGTGAACAGACACCGCAGTTTACAAGACCAAATGGGCCCAACTGCACCCCGAATAAAAAGTGCAAAAAACACATTTTAAAAAAATGTGGAGTATTAGCTGATATTTTGGCCAAAATACGTGAGCCCGTAACCTATGTCAAAGATCTCCACGCTTACGGGTACCTAACACTAAATAATAATACAGCACAGTACAAAAAGAGGACTTGAAAATCCTCCAATAATGAGAACAGCAAAAGAACAACAAGGTTTACCCATACAGGCCTCCAAACAAATGCACTATCAGGATGCAGTGGACCCATATAATAAAGATGGCAACACAGGTGCAAAAATACCAATCAAGCAACTGCTCCAGCCTACCAATACATGGAGGGGGCGATTGCCTGGTATGTTGATGCACAAAACAACTTGTATGCGGCGCTGTTTTTGTGCATCAACATACCAGGCAATCGCCCCCTCCATGTATTGGTAGGCTGGAGCAGTTGCTTGATTGGTATTTTTGCACCTGTGTTGCCATCTTTATTATATGGGTCCACTGCATCCTGATAGTGCATTTATTTGGAGGCCTGTACGGGTAAACCTTGTTGTTCTTTTGCTGTTCTCATTATTGGAGGATTTTCAAGTCCTCTTTTTGTACTGTGCTGTATTATTATTTAGTGTTAGGTACCCGTAAGCGTGGAGATCTTTGACGTAGGTTACGGGCTCACGTATTTTGGCCAAAATATCAGCTAATACTCCACATTTTTTTAAAATGTGTTTTTTGCACTTTTTATTCGGGGTGCAGTTGGGCCCATTTGGTCTTGTAAACTGCGGTGTCTGTTCACACGGCATGCATTTTGTTAGCGCTGGGCAGCCCGCCTGAACTAATAGAAGGGTGTTGGTACTAGGCTGGCCTGGCATGGCCTTAGTGTGAACAGCGCCGCATACAAGTTGTTTTGTGCATCAACATACCAGGCAATCGTCCCCTCCATGTATTGGTAGGCTGGAGCAGTTGCTTGATTGGTATTTTTGCACCTGTGTTGCCATCTTTCTACCACAACATATCAGACCACAACATATCAGACTCTCACCTACCATCGAAACCTTCAAAAAGAGCCTGAAGACCCACCTCTTCCGACAAGCCTATAACCTGCAGTAACCACCGATCGACCAAACCGCTGCACGACCAGCTCTACCCTCGCCTACTGTATTATCACCCATCCCTTGAAGATTGTGAGCCCTCGCGGGCAGGGTCCTCTCTCCTCCTGTACCAGTTATGACTTGTATTGTTTAAGACTATTGTACTTGTTTTTATGTATACCCCCCTCACATGTAAAGCGCCATGGAATAAATGGCGCTATAACAATAAATAATAATAATAATAATCTTTATTATATGGGTCCACTGCATCCTGATAGTGCATTTGTTTGGAGGCCTGTACGGGTAAACCTTGTTGTTCTTTTGCACCACATTTTAAAAAAGACATCAACAAACTGGAGCAAGTTCAGAAAAGAGCGACCAGAATGGTGACTGGTCTGCAAACCCTGTCTTATGAGGAAAGGTTGCAGGATTTGGGAATGTTTAGTTTGCAAAAGAGAAGACTGAGAGGAGACTTAATAGCTGTCTACAAATATCTAAAGGGCTGTCACATTGTAGAAGTATCAACTTTATTCTCATTTGCACAAGGAAAGACTAGAAGCAATGGGACGAAACTGAATGGGAGGAGACACAGATTAGATATTAGAAAAAACTTTTTGACAGTTAGAGTGATCAATGAGTGGAACAAGCTGCCACGAGAAGTGGCGAGTTCTCCTTCAATGGAAGTCTTCAAACAGAGGCTGGACAGACATCTGACTGGGATGATTTAGCGAATCCAGCTTGGAGCAGGGGGTTGGACCAGATGGCCCAGGAGGTCCCTTCCAACTCTACGATTCTGATTCTATAACTGTGGCCCATACAGCAACCACAGCTGTCAGCTTGCTAGTTAAGTTCGTTGTTTACTTCGTTAGGCTAGGGGCTGAGACCCTTCTGCGACCTAATTTCTTCTCCCACCTGATAGCAATCAGCGTGGGTCTCTAGAATTTCCTTTCTTTCCTCCCGGGAGCTTCTCCTCCCAGCCAATCTATCCAGCAGCTCTTCCTGACAGGAGCTGCTCCAAGCGCATCCTTCCTCCTGCTCTTCCCCTGAGGGGACTCCTTTCAACTGTCTTCATATCTCCCACTCTTTCTCTAAGCTCCACCCACTCACTGTTCTCATTGGCTACTCTACACTCCACTTTCTAAGCTCCTCCCCATTACCTACCTTCCCCACTAGCTCCCAACACCCTTTCCTAGCCAGTCTGGGATGAGGCCCTCCTCCCGCCCTGACTAGCTAGTGTGTGTGTGTGTTGAATGCAGTGTTAAGAGTGTGGTGAGGTGCTACCATCTTACCTGGTCGTGAGATACCACACCTCTGGCTGAGATGCAGTACCTCTGTGGTGACTGGACCCACAGGGGCGCCACATATATATATGTATTCTATCTTTTCTGTTATAACATGTCAGAGTGATTTTACTGTAGCTAGATATGAATTGCTGGCTTTTCAAGGGACACCAGTGCATAAAAATCGCACAGCACTCGCATGGTACGATTTTTCATCGGCTTGAACTCATTCGATTTCATCGCAAGTGGGCACGAGCCCTTAGTCTAACTTATCAGTAGGGGGTGTCATGACTTAAAGTGTCTAGGGCAGCATGAATACAAAATATGACCCTGTGAGCAGGTGTGCAGATCAGTATAGCAGTACATCTTAAAACACCATTAATTTGTACGCATGTTTTCCTGGGATATCACAGAAGCAGAGGGTGGGTTACCATATACGGTTATATGGTACATTCTGTAGATCGCGGGGCACGCACTGAGTAAGTGTAAACTTTTCTATAAATATTAATGATCGGTAGGTAATGAATATCATATCTGTGGGGTCCGACACCTGGAATCCCATCAATCAGTTGCAATATGCTCCATCGGCTGGCAGGATTTAAACACATTGAACAGAGCTACAATGTGCATCTCAATTCAATAGTGGCAGCTTCTGGGTACTGCAGAAAAGCTCCCACACTTTTGAATAGGAACTATTCTGCAGTATTAGCAGCCACTTCACATTAAATGGAGTTGTGATTTTCCATGGTTTTATCTGCTTGCAACCAGCCACCGCTGGAGTTCATAATGACTGACTGGAAGATGTACAAGGTGACAGATCCACACCGATCTAAAATGATGCCTTATCGTATGGATAGGTCATCAATATTTTTTGCCTAAACACCCTTTAAGCTTTCCCTTTCTTGATTATTTACTTGACTTTACGTTGATTTTCTCTGTTATATGATTTCTCGTACAATTTGAAAATCCAATATATGGCTTCTGTCTGTGATAGTTTTATTTGTCTTCAAAGTATGATTTTTAATTACAAAAAAAATGCTAATTTCCTAGATATGTGAATGTCTTTTCCCATGAGTTCTTTGATGTTGAAGATAACGTGATTTTAGAGTAAAACCTTTCCCACATTCTGAACATGAATATGGCTTCTCCCCTGTGTGAATTCTCTGGTGTCTCACAAAATCATATTTAGCTGTAAAACATTTCCCACATTCTGAACATGAATATGGCTTCTCCCCTGTGTGAGTTCTTTGATGTATAAGAAAATATGATTTGCTGGTAAAACATTTCCCACATTCTGAACATGAAAATGGCTTCTCCCCTGTGTGAATTTTCTGGTGTCTCAGAAAATCATATTTAGCTGTAAAACATTTCCCACATTCTGAACATGAATATGGCTTCTCCCCTGTGTGAATTCTCTGGTGTCTCACAAAATCTGATTTCACTGTAAAACCTTTTCCACATTCTGCACAGAAAAATGGCTTCTCCCCTGTATGAGTTCTTTGATGTATAAGAAGGTATGATTTGTTGGTAAAACATATCTCACATTCTGAACAGGAAAATGGCTTCTTTCCTGTGTGAATTTTCTGGTGTCTCACAACATCCGATTTATCTTTAAAACATTTCCCACATTCTGAACAGGAAAATGGCTTCTCACCTGTGTGAGTTCTTTGATGTATAGGAAGATATGCTTTGTTCGCAAAACATTTCCCACATTCTGAACATGAATATGGCTTCTCGCCTGTGTGAATTCTCTGATGTCGAACAAGTTTTGATTGCCGTAGAAAACATTTCCCACATTCCGAACAAGAAAATGGCTTGTCCCTTGTGTGTGTTCTTATATGTCTAAAGAGTTTTTTTTTCTGATTAAAACATTTCCCACAATCTAAACATGGGAAATTATTCTCACATGTGTGAATTCTCTGATGGGAAAAAAAATTTGACCTATCTACAAAACATTTTCCACATTCGGAACATGAATGTGTTTTTTCCGTGTGAATTATTTGATCTGTAACAAAAGAAGTTTTAAGGGAAAAATCTTGTTGATATTCTGAACATGCACATGGCTTCTCTGCTGTAAGAGCACTTTGATTTTTAATATCTCTTTTGTGGCTTTTTTTTTTCTGAATAGTCTGTGATAAATCTGAAGATAGATCTTTGCTGTGAAGGGATGATGGTATATCAGGAGTAATGGCATTCACTTCAATCGTATCCTGTGTGATATCAATTTCATCTGATTTAAAAACTGAAGATGTCAGATGTCCCTCTGATTTCCTGTCACAGTCATCTGCCAAGAATAAAGTCATTGCTTTTTAAAATATAGCCTTAAAATTTATATTATTACATTTCTTTAAAAAAAAGTCCCACAGAAATTGCAAATTATATAGCAAAATTCAATTATTCACTAGAACAAAAACAGTTCACGGTCCAACAGTAGACCGCAGTGCACAAACCTGTAGAGCGTGATGTTTGACTCTTTGTTTGTTCTTTCTACCAAGGTAAAATTTTCACCCTGAAAGTTCACATCTTCAGCGTTGAAAATGAATTTTTTCAACTCTTCATTTTTGGTTAGTTTGGCATTAAGTTGTTTATTTTCACAAAATTGTGGTAACACTGACCCGAATAACTACTTTTTGAATATTATTTTTATTAAATATTAAAATGTACTCTCCTTCCACAAACATAAAAAAATTAAGAGATAGAAAGTATAGTGCAATCCTTCATCCCCTCCTCCCAGTGTAACCTATCAGTGAGAACCGGACAAAGGAGTAAGATTGATTTAGAGATATACAGTTATATTAGAACTTTTTGGTAAACGATTTTCATTTTACTTTCAGGTGCATATATGAAAAGATTTTTTTGGTATTATTCACCCTAGAGCAAGAAACATAGAGTTGGCCATGTGAAAAACACGGGCACTTCAAACTAATGCCAACTACTTTAAGTGATTGACCTTGTGCTTTGTATGTAGTCATAGCAAATTCAAGTCAGATTGGGAACTGCAGACGCTTATAATGGAAGGACATGTTGTTTGGTAATGAGGAAATACGCGGAATGGAAACATTTTCTCCATTAGCGTTTCCCAGAAGAATAATGGCTTCAATAATGATGGGCTGAGACTCTTAACTCACAACCTTGTGCCATTACACAATTTTGGTGTGTCAAGGCTCTTAAGAAACATTATCTGAGCTCCTACTTTTTAAAGTGACCCTATGCGGTGGCATTTCAGGAGGCTCCAAAGAATTCAGGAACTCCAATGGGCAATTACGGCTTGTTTACGATTCATGACTGAATCAATGGACATGTACGTGGTCACTGGACGCGGCAGTTTCCCCTGTATTTTTAGATTTACGGAGGCGACGCTATCATTTTTAGGCACTAGGATTGCATTTTCATAAACCACTGATGGTTTTTGAAATGGTTACAAATAACAGGGAAAACTTTGTCAATAACCTTCAATACAGAGGACGTCATTTTGCAAAAGTCTTCCGGGAAGGAAATCTAAACGAGTAGCCACAATCCCAGACGATACAATGGTCAAAGCAATGTTATTGTTTGAGCGAATTTCTGTGAGCAGCAAATTAATTAAAAATATTTTACCGGTACCTTCCAGTGTATCAAGGAAAAACTGTCTCCCGTTTCCACATGACATATGAGCCATAATTGTCAAATATGCCGATCTTTGGTTATCATTCAAAAGAGGCTTATTTAATGTGACAAATTCTTTCAACTTTTCCAAATCATAGCTTTTCTGTAGCAGAATATCTCTGCCAATCACCATCAAAGGCTGGTGGAACTGGTGCTGTTAAACCTAATTCTACTAATGTTTTACTATTGATAGATATGCTCCTTTCTTCTAACGTCATGGAAGACTTTGTTGAATGTGTCGGCAGTAAAATTTAAGTCTAATTTCGGATGAACTCTCCTGTGCACTCTATGAATATCTCCTCTAAGATATTCTTTGTATTTGTTCCAAAGAGCACAGGGATTGGAAGGTGCACAGGTTGTAATTATTACAGCAAACAGGTTTCAAAGTTGAGGTGGAAAGTGAGTGAGGGATGCCTCCTGCAATGTCATGTTCCAGTGATGATCATCTTCGATCAGACCACACTTTTGGCATGTCTCATTAAGTGTGACACAGCTCACCATCAACTGTTTTTAAATCTATGAAAAATGTTGGCTCATGGACAGTGTGAGGCAATAAACATAGGTAGTAACATTCTGCGTTGTTTGGATGTACTATATACACACGTCCAAGAGCATCACTGGAATGCTAGTCCCATATTGGATCCTTGCACCTGGTTTCCTATTGCAAAATACTTTTCTCGATTTATTCCATGTGTAATATTTTGTGACATCTGAATATAATGAAGTCCTTGCAAATTGATCTGCTTGACACAGGAGAAAGAAAGCTGTTAATGTTGTATTAGGTGGTCGAGCCGCTCTTTCCTCTGCATTGTTGGTAGCGGAAAACTCGCTGTCCATTTTCAAGATGGACGCTGAGATGAACTACAATTGGATGTCTTTCATGGATGGAAAAATGTAGTAATGGCCACACAGATTTGTTACTACTTACCGTAATACTCGTGTAGAAGCTGAGTTTTTCAGCCCCTTTTTTGGCTGAAAAAGACCCCCTCGGCTTATACACGAGTCATGGTCCCTGCAATTAAAAAAGACATAATCATCTCTTGTCGCAGGGGGCCAGGTGCCGGTGTCCTGAGCAGGTGGAGACGCCGGCGCGCTATGGAGGTCAGGTGCCCGTGTCGCTGCTTGCTCAGGCCCCCGACACTGGCTATGTTCACCTGTCCGCGTTCCACCGCTGCACGCCGCTCTGTCTTCCGGGTCCTCTGGCTGTGACATTCAGGTCAGAGGGCGCGATGGCATGGTTAGTGTGCGCTCTTTGCCTGAACAGTCACTGACAGAGGACCTGGAAGACAGAGCGGCACACAGCGGTGGAACGCGGACAGGTGAATGTAGCCAGTGCCGGGGACCTGAGCAAGTGGCGACACGGCACATGACCCCCATAGCGCGCCAGTCTCCCCGCCTGCTCAGGACACCGGCACCTGGCCCCCAGCCGCAAGAGTTTAGTATGTCATTTTTTTTTCTAATCACAGCAGCAGAATATGGGGCATAATGTATTATGGAGCACGTTATGGGTCACAATTAACCTTTGTGCAGCATTATATGGGGCACATTGTATTATGGAGCACATTATGGGGCCACAATTAACCTTTGTGTAGCATTATATGGGGCATATTTTTCTGTGGAGCATCTTATGGGGCCCATCATCAACCTTTATGGAGAATCTTATGGGGCCCATCATGAACAGTAGATTAGAGACCACTGGATTGTGATACGACTACACCCCCCAATAAAGCAGCCACAGCCGATGATTGAGAAGAATCTGTGACTTCTCTGCATTTCATGGTTATTACTCACCTGTGCAGTTATCTGTAAGAATCTCCTTTTTGCACCCCTCATCACCACTCATACATGACTCTGTAGTATTAATATGGGTCAGATCTTCACCCTGAAATAAATATTGTAAAAGTCACAGACAGATGGAGAAGTCCCATCTACAATCAGCTCTAATCCTCCATCTCCACCGTTCTCATTACACAGGTATAAAATATATACAGTAATACTGGTGGATAAAACAAGACTGAGCACAAGACCTTCACAGCCGTCTACACATCATAGGGGAGATCTCATGACACCTTTCCATCTACCTGATGATCCTGAGGAGCATCTGGACTTTCTTGTTTACAGTCCTGTGGAAGAAGAGGACGGGGACATCTCTCTGGTGTTGTCTTCTTACTGGATAGATCTGGAGGAAACACATACAGGGACTGAATTCATTCTTTACATACAGATAATTATAGACCGTGTGTATTTAGTCCTGTCTATTACCTGGTGATGTGAGGGGCTGGGGAACCTCCATCATGACGTTCTTGTACAGATCTTTGTGTCCTTCTAAATACTCCCACTCCTCCATGGAGAAATAGACAGCAACATCCTGACACCTTATTGGAACCTGACAAATATAATGATACAAGTAAAAATAAACTTGGCACTCAAATTGGTGAAAAAAGAAAGTTCCATTTATTAAGCATCTAGACAAAAAGGTTTACTGAACGTTTTGAGTCCGACTCTGGACCTTCATCAGAGTGTTGTACTAGAGTATACAAAATAAAAGAAAATAAACCAATAAATATATCATACGATGCACTTTCATAACAGAGAATTCAAAAAGATACAATTTGTCAGAAAAAGAATCTACTCTAATTGCGGTATCGGAAAACTCTTTTTTCACATACAACACCTGACCTTATTGCCTATATGAATTTTTCGACAGTGCTTTACCACAGTGACGGTTGTCGCCATTAACAGATGCGCTGCCTCATACTTTTCTTCCTTGTACAGCATTCCGGTAATAACGAGCACAATCTAGTGTGGTATATGTGAGACATATATGGATGGGATATCTTGAGACTAACTGTTTCATGCTCATATAGTCTTTGCAATTATGTTGCATTATTTAACACTTTGAATTTTCTCCCCAGGCAAATTACCTGTCACGATCCATTTTTGGATCGATGTCAGATCTGGATCTTCATATATAACCTTTTTTCCTTACAGGCCATCGGGGGTTAATGTCAGTTTTTGCCCCCGGTGGCCGCTGGTGTTACTGCAACTTTAGTTAGTCTGCTGATGGGTTTTTTCCCCCGGTGGCTGCTGGTGTTACTGCATTGTGATTAATCATCTATGCAGGTGGGTGCCTCCTACCTTCCTATATACGGTCACCTGGTACACCAGCTGACTGTTGGTAATAGCAGGTCCTTTGCAAACCAACCATTGAGAAGAGAGTAGCTATCTGGAGCAGTGCTTTTTGCAGCCTATCTGGAGCAGTGGTGTTTCTGCTGAAAGCTGAATTCGGGTGCCTTACTCTGCTGCCTCAGGAGCATTGGCAGCAGAGAAAGCTAAGTTGTTTGTTTTTCCCTGTCCGTTATTTTCTCTTGTGTTGTATTAAGTGCAGCGGCGGGACCAGTGTCCGCACTTACCAATTCCCTACTGAGGGATAGGTGGAGGGTGAGTGAGGGCTAAGGTATCCTGGTCGGCGACGGTTTGAAAGAAGCCGTATAGGGACGTCAGGCTAGTTCAGGGACACAGCCTCAGGAGAGCGCAGGAGGTGTCCCTTTCCCCTTTCCCTATTGCAGGGCCCACCATTGTAATTGATTCCCCGGTGTCCCCTTGTCTGTCTTGGTTGGTAATAATGTTGCGATGTGACTCACCAAGTCACATCGCGACATTACCATAGCCATCCTTCCATCTTACTACAAGCCTTTTGAATCAGGTGCAACATGGATTTCTTCTTCGTTTGTCACAATGTGGTGCACTTATATCCTTTATCAGTAAAAGAATAGAATGTGTGCACTTCTGTCTACACAATCCTTTCCTTAATAGCATGATATACCTTTGGATCTCCCATAGCCTTTATGAAATGAAGCTTACGCTTGGAAATGTTTTCCCGATACCGCAATTATATTAGCTTCTTTTTCTGACAAATTGTATCTTTTTGAATTCTCTGTTATGAAAGTGCATCGTATGACATATATTTATTGGTTTCTTTGTTTTTCTTTTATTTTGTATGCTCTAGTACAATACTCTGATGAAGGCCCAGAGTCATACCGAAAGCGTTGAGTAAACCTTTTTGTCTGGATGCTTAATAAATGGAACTTTCTTTTTTCACCAATTTGAGCGCCAAGTTTATTTGTACTTTTATTTCGGGCTGGATGCCCTACTTGAGCACCAATCACGAACTAATTCTTTGAGTGCCTTGTTGTTTTCTATTTTTGAAATATAATGATACTGTCATCCCCCTGATCCCTTCATAGCATTACTGTATAATGTCTCAGCATTCCCAGCAATGTCACCTCTCCAGTCAGCAGCTCAATCATCTTGTAGGTGAGTTTTAGGATCTTCTGGTTATCGATGTCCTCATATATCAGGGTGTGAGATGGAGACCCCGTGATTGGGCTCATGGGTCTTCCCCATCCCTCAGACAGAGGGGCCTGACAGCGCTCAATAGAGGTCTTCTTCACTACTGTGTAATCCTGGTTATGGAGAGACACATTATCAAATCTCACTACAGACATTTCCAGAATCCTCACCTCTCCAGTTCTGTCCATCTGTTATTCCCATAGATATGAATGATGTAATGTGACGTCATCAGAATCTCTCACCTCTCCAGTAAGACGGAAGAGGATCTCTAGAGTGAGGTGTAATATCCTCTCCGCCATCTTGTCCCTGTCCCTATCCATCCTTGATGGGTCACTCAGGAAAATTCTCTTATATCGAAGATTTGCACTGAGAGGATCCGATATTGCGGGAACCTGTAGGAAACACAGGAGCACAGCTGAGCATTACTGTATATAAGAGTTATGTTATTAGGTAAACTCTGGGTAACTTATTCTTAATACGACTATTTATGATTTGCTGTTTCACAGTTAGTACAGTTATAGTTAAAATCTCTCATGTGAATAGCTGCTAGGCAAGGAGTTTAGTGGGTGGAATCCCTTAGTGTACAAAAGTTAGATTCGGACTTTATCCTACAGAGTGTTGGAGTTGCAGAATTACAAGCAACATATTGAGAAGACAGAAGGACAGCCAGAGAAACATGTGAGGGGGTCCTTATTCTCCTCCTACCAGCAGGCCGGACAGTGATGGACTGTCTGGAAGAAAACATATAGCAAATCCCGAGGACTAGAACCCTTCAGGCAGAAGGAACGCCCTGGTCTGCACAGCACCTTAGCCTACTCGAATTGTACTCTGTGGCCGCAGGAAGAGTAAGGGCCTGGTGAGTCCCAAGGTGGAGAACAGGAAGCCTACACAATAATAAAGGTCAGAGGGAGCAGTGATGCAGGAGAAGGCCAACTCTGTAGGATAGGAAGATTCTATTGCGTCAGATTGGAGAACAGGATAAGATCTGTTCACACTTGCTGAATACCGCACCTCTCATCTGATGTTTTCCTTGTATCCATTGCTAAACGCCTGTCAAAGGTACCTTGTCATCTGCACATATCTGCTCCCAGGGCCGGCGTCAGCACCCGAGCAAGTGCCAGGGCACTGAACAGGCGGTGGGGCCCACTCGCCTTCGGGGACACTGGCACGCTATGGGGGCCCGATGCCTATGCCTGCGTGTGGGACACCCCCGCTTGCTCAGGACCCCGGTACTTGTAATTGTGGCACCCCTGAGGGTTCAGTCGCCACAGAGGTACTGCACCTCCTCCTGAGGTGTGGTACCCCACTATTCATGTAACGTGGAGACACCTGACCACACTCCAACACCTGCATCCCACACAACATAGTAGTGTAGCAAAGCACCTTTGGTGGCTCCCTGCTTGGAACACGAAGCGTGCTGGGAGGTGGATGGAGCTTAGTTTGCACCAAAAGATTGGGAAGAGCTTAGGATTGAGGGGAGTTGGACTCAGGGAGTCTGAGAGAGAAGATCCCCTGAGTGGGATGGACGAGGGAAGTGCTGCAGCAGACCTCAGTGACCTGGGTCTGCTGGCACAGGAAAGAGACATTTATGGAAAGCCTGACTCTTTATAAGAAAGATAGATTTGAACGGAACGTAAGGAGAAAAGGAGGACTGAGGATTAGGGTTAGAGCAGAACCCTTCCCAAGTTCACAGCGCATGGGCGGGGTCCGGTCCCCGAGGTTGTATGGATACTAATGGTCCTGCAGAAGACACCGGAGGAATAGAAGTTGTCACCACTTTATTCTCACACAAGACTTGGGGGCACAACAGCAACGAGAGTGAGCCGGGAATTAGTAGCAAGGAGTCCCCGAAGCAGGCTACAGCTGTCTGCCGTACAAGTAGAGTTCATAGGAACATCTGACAGGAGGAACTCCAGTGTAACTCAGTACTGAGAGTACTTCACTATAGGCGCAAAAGGGAGACGTTCAGAAACTGCACATATGTTGGCAGAGTGTTGGAACGGAGTACTTCATCTTGCCTGGAAGTTGACTGAGTTCCTGATCCGGAGGACACGGCACGGATGCGGGCACCTGTATGCACAACAGACTGTGAGTAAAGCTTTGGAACTACAGGCCCTGGTGTCCTCTGCTTATTCCTGCGCCAACCTACTCTCCCCTATCTCTTCACCTACACTGCCCTGGGACTACTGCCCTACCTGTGGAGGGCCACAACATCATTGCTGCACCACACCATCTGTCCCAGAGGATCTGTCCGCAGCGTCGGCTTAACATCTTCATTGCCGAACACCACAGGTGGCGTCACGAATCATTCCATGAACATTTCTGCTATTTACAATGGGCGCCCAGGGCCACGGACCGGGTCATAGCTGCTGTGACAACAACCCCACTCGTGGAGACCCGCGGGCCCAGTACCGAGTACCCCACTGCCCTGTCGGGCGACTCATTTTGGCGTCACGAACAGGATAACGAAGCCCGGCACCACCAGGTTCTGTGTGCCGAAGATTTATTTGACTTAATTGCTGAGAATGTGCAAAATAACCAAATACTTTAGATAGACTGTAAAATGGACTCTCAAAATGGCCGCCGGCATGGTGAAGAAGGGCGTTATAATATGGGTGGTCCAAAGAAAAGAGTGCGGACTGTCCTGGGCCTCCCCTGCCTTAACTTCTACGCTACAGCAACATGGCCCACCCCCAGAGGGGTTCGTATACTGGCTTGTGTCCGTACCTGCTCCAAGTCCTGTGTCTGTGCCTGCTCCAGTCCTGTGTCCGTACCTGTTCAAGTCCTGCCTACCGGTGTCCGTACCTGCTCCAAGTCCTGTGTCCGTACCTGCTCCAAGTCCTGTGTCCGTACCTGCTCCAAGTCCTGTGTCCGTACCTGCTCCAAGTCCTGTGTCTGTACCTGCTCCAAGTCCTGTGTCTGTACCTGCTCCAAGTCCTGTGTCCGTACCTGCTCCAAGTCCTGTGTCCGTACCTGCTCCAGTCCTGTGTCCGAGCCGGTTCCAGTCCTGTCTCCGTACCTGCTCCAGCTCTGCCTACCCGAGTCCGTACCTGCTGTCAGCCTCAAGCCTTGCCTACACGGGCCTCAACCTGCTGTCCTGTTCTAGTCTAGTCTACCAATGTCTGTTCCAGCCATCCTTACGCAGTCCTTCTTCCCGTCTGCAGCTCTGTGATCCATTCCGAGCTTCCCCTCTTGGTTCCGGCTGCCGTGGCATTCGAGTCTCTGGACTTGCGCCAAACGGTCCCTGTATAGGGGTCGGCCACACCTGGTTGCTCGTCCGGGGCCCCTCGGTGCCACGGCCCAGAGGGTCCACTCCAGGGAATTCCGCCTTGCCGTGTGCGGTGCTAACATGTATCTGTCATATCAGTGACCATAGCCCTTGGGGATTTTCATGCTTGTTACACTGTGTTGTCACACTCATCCTTACAGGCCTTCATTGGACGGAGGTGGCAGGATATAGAGATACAAGCTGGTAAATACCTAGGACATAGTGTAATCAGTGAGGATTATTTAGATCCTGGATATTAGTAGCAGTAATTGTATTGTTTCTATTGTTTTTTTTTTGTCTTCTTGTTGACATATGAATTCCATTTATATTTGTCAAACTTCTTATAAGTGGGTAGAAATCCATTGTGCTCCAGGGTTTATATTGTGTATAGTCCTTATCTTGTTGTTTGTCTTTTTCTTGTGTATAAGAATTTTACGTAACATCCTTACAGGATGTAGACCCACAGATATATTTTAATATCTTGTCCTCATTGTAAGGCAGAATTGTTATTTTCCATTTCATCTGAAAGCTGGAAAGTTATTAACATTGTACCAAAAGGGTATCCCTGGATTGAAACTGGATATAGTCCTTTTTCATCAGGTACCCAGAAAGAACAGTCTTCAGATTAAATGTGCAATGTGTTCTTTTTGCTTATAGATTGATAAGCCTAACTTTTGCACCATATAGAGAGTAAAATTGTATGTCTTTGAAAATAGAACATTCAGATGTCCCTTTCATCTTGAATAACCAGTAGAATGTACTGTACAAGCTAAACTAACAGTTTTTGAGATTGTAAGATAAGCTGTGAACATGGGGAACTTAATGGATAGAGTAAGGGCAAGGTACACAGGTACAGCAAATTGGACAGAAATTAAAACGACTATACAGCAGGATGACGAGGATGTCGATAGATATTATCACAGAATTAAAGAGGTATTTGACATCCATAGTGGCATTGTCCCACCTGTTAACATGATGAACGATACCCCCTATGAACAGCAATTAAAAAACGCCTTCTTAAAGGGTTGTCAGTCCCAAATAAGTGGGTATATTACCAAACACATGGTTACACACAGGACAGCCCGACTGACTGAAGTTTTAGATTATGCCAGACATGCAGACCGGTACTTTAAGGACAAAAAAAATAAAAATAAAAGTTAAAAAAGGTCAGGTATTTTTAGTTGATGATAGGTGTGAGATCTTCGTTGCCCAAAAAGATCCAAATAAAGGACAAGGAGACAGGGGTAGAGGAAGAGGAAGGGGGAGAGGTAAGAGAGCAGGAGACAGACTATCTTGTTGGCATTGTGGGAAGACTGGAAACCTTATCCGACAATGCCCAGATAGACAATACGCCCCAAATTTACAAAACCAATGACTAAAGGCAACTGATAAAAACAGCATCACATCACAAATATCAGATCCCTTTTTGCCAGAACAGTAGGATTCCTGAAGTAATATTTAACTTGGATGCAGTAGAAATGTATATACAGAACACTGTATTTCCAGAAGTAACCGTCCTTGTGGGAAGCCATGAGGTCACTTTTCTTGTTGATTCAGGAGCCACTAGAACCTTAGTCCATCCAGAAGAGATACCGACTATTGGACTGTCTGCTGCCTGCATAGTGTTAAAAGGAGCAAGTGGTAAGACACAGAGAGCCATTGTCTACGCCTGTGGAGATACGGGACTCCGGCACAGGTAAAAGTGCAATTACACAAATTATATTGTCAACTGTATGGGAGGGATATGATACATGCCCTGAGCCTGGGAATAATTCCTACTGCTGCAGGACTATAGGTGAAATCCATGGCTGAGACAATGGTGCTCCAGGGGTATGGGGAATCCAGATACTATTACAGTCTAGATCTAATAACTGCAGGACCATCCTCAGTTACTGAGTCCTTCATCAAGGAAGCAATAGATAAAGGTATACACATTTAGATGTTCTCACACCTGAAGAACTACACTGCACAATGTACTATAGGTATTTAGGGGTCATGATGTAAAATATGAGAATTTTCATGCTCTAGATTCTTCTTTGCACACCATATACTGGAATTATAAAGGGAACCGTGTCATCAGTTGTAAACTGTCAGGACAAATTAAATTGTTGTTTTTGCTTTTTAGAGGCCCCGTGCCACATGTTTCCCTCTCCAGATGTAAAGATAGATCATGGAAATTCCTTGGTGATTTTGTTGAAGAGTGTAAGGAAAGTAACAATGGGAGGATTTGGGCGATGGCTCATTTTACAATGCCAGACTGCAGGCATATTCACAAGTACTAAAGTGGAACACCATTTCTAAACCCAGTGTCCACCTGCAGCGAGGCGGGGGAACGAGTGAGAAATGCTGATCCTTTCCTAGAATTAGAGGAAGAATTGACCACATACCCAGGATCTTTGTGGTCCACATGACCTGCAGATGTGGGATTGATAATAAGGGTGATTATATCCTGTCCAGCTCACCTTGTAACACAGCCTTGTTTCCAGTAGGGAGGGCGCCCCCTTCTGTAAACGAGGCTGTGATAACAAGAGCCCCCACAGTGCCAGACCCCCATACTCTGCTGAATGACGAGGCCGGAACATAAAGTCTTTACAGTGATGTCAGTAATGTCTTCTTCAGCATCCTGGTACATCCAGATGGCCAGGTTTGGTTTGTATTCACATATAAGGGGAAAAGGTATACATTCACCGGAATCCCACAAGGGTGCTGTGAATCACCTACTATTGTTTCCAGGTAAAATCGGCTAACCTAGCTCCATGTGAGTCACCAGAAGGCAGCCAGATGCTCTTATATGTGGATGACATGCTATTGGCATTTAAAAGAAAAAAAAAGAAAAAAAAAAAAAAAAAATTTGGTATCCAAAGGGGTTATCTTTACAGATGACCTATATGTATAAACTGCCCAGTAACCTCCTGAGATATGTCACAGTATTGAGCCATGGCATAAGCTATGTCTCAACAGGAGGGATGGTAGAGGTCATATCTTACGTATTTATGACGTATGGCTTTACTAACTATTAAATTTTTTTGCTTAATCTGCATTACTTGTGCAAAAATAATTCCTAAGGGAATCTGAGACCAGAGAGAGGACAATGTCCTCACCCTGAATACTTATTCCAACACATTTGTATGGATTTTATTGAACAAGTGTGAGAGAAAAAGTCCGGCCTTGTTATTATGGATGCTTTCAGCAGGTGGATTGAAGCTGTCCACACTGATGCATTAATGGTACCGAAGGCCCTTCTAAAGGAAATCATACCCAGATTTGGGGTTCCAGAAAATATATAGTAAACTAAGTAATGTTATTATTACCTAAAATATTGTCGATTGAGTTGGGAAACCACTGTGCCTGTCATCCTCAGTCAGCCGGACTGGTTGAAGGACACAGTGGGAGCTTGAAAAATAGGTTGACAAAGACCATGCAGGAAACAGGAAAAATTGGTTGTACTGTCTCCTATTGGTTGTACTAAATATGTATGTCACACGGACATCGGTAGTGCTGACAGCCTTTGAAGTCATATACGGGAGACCTTTTCTGTTACCTCAGCTAAAATCCTTTAGAAGGATAGATGAGGAAGTTGATTGTACATTAGCAGAAAATATGGGTAAGATATTAACTCACAAAGAAGTTTCTACTCGTAGTTTTGTTCCAGGAAACCCACTAACAAAACCAGAGATCGTGAAACCTGCAGACTGGGTCCTTGTGAAAGTGATAAAGAAGAAACACCAGTACCATCCTAAGTGGGAAGGTCCTTACCAAGTCCTGTGGACTACTCCTACTGTGGTCAAGATTGTGGAGCGCAGCTCCTGGATCCATCTCTCACACTGTAAACTTGTCAGACAGGTAGGGACAGAGTAGGATGTAACTTGCTTGTCAAAGTCCAGCTACAAAGGGAGGTTTTCCACAAGGGAAAGCTTGTCTCAAACAGGTGAAGTCTCCCATTCATCTCCCTACCCGGACAAGACGGTCAGATCTAGGATGTGTACATCAGGGTTAGTCACAGGTATATTCTTCGTGACCATAGTGATGGGAGATTGGAGGGTAATAGACCCAGCTGGAGAGGAAAGTCCAGGGTGGTAGAATGGTATCAGATTTAGGACTTTAAATCCTACTTTTGAAATCGGACAGGAGGCCGCCATGTTAGTGGATTTCTGTTGTATAAATGATGCAGAGATAGGGAACAAGCTGTGAAACTAGCCGAGTCTGATAAGTATGTTTGTGTTATGAGCTCTAATAGCAGAGGGGATGGATGTGTGTGACTGGAGTAACGCAGCATGGACAATTGTAGCCCGAGACTATAGGTATAAGCATTGTGGCTACATAGATTTAAAGCCTGATTCTCCATTAGGAAAAAGGAGATCCCCTTACACAAATAAGAATAATTGTAATCAGCTACTGAGAACTTTAAAAAACCTTAAGATGAGGGATCAAAGGTTATAGGAGCTGATATGTCAGGAACAGACCCAATAGGATATTTCTACATAGAAGTTCAGAATAATAGCATACATAGACCCAAGGAAGGTATGCCAGAGAGAACCCTAACAGAGTCCATAGGGCTCATAGTTAGATTGTCTAACCTAACTTATGAAGATAAACTAGCTCTAGAGAGAGGCTGTGAGAAGAATGAAAGGTTAGAATGGCTTAAATACATTGCAAAAAGCTTAAAAAAAAAAGTTAAGTTATATAGTAAAACTTATGTCTCCTCAGAAAGGGAAGAAAATGTAAAATGTTATCATTTTTATATCCTCCACTTGAGAAACCGGATATCCCACCACAGGTGATTGCTAATCCTGGTAACTATACTTGTTTTAGTCTTCCAGGGCATGGGCACGACTTCGGAGAGCTCCAAGGCAACTCTTGTAGAGAATGGATCATTGTCTCCCACAGGTCCAAGTACTCAGCCATATGGTCAGACCAGACTATCCTGAGAGCGGATATATGGTGGTTATGCGGTGATAAAAGCATAAGAGCCAGACTACCACATGGTTCCCGAGGGGATTGTGCGGTGGTCCAGCTAATCATGCAGAAGCGTGAAACTCCGCAAGGATCCTTCTATTCTAGTATCTACAGAGATGACATTGGAGTTCCCAGGGGAGTGACCAACGAGTACAAGGCTAGGATCCAGGTAGCAGCCGGGTGGGAATCCAGAATTTGGTGGGTGATTATAAAAATGAATGTAGATTGGATAAACTACTTATACTAAAACCAGCAGAGATGTGTTAATTATACCCGAGATGCAGTTAAAGGGGTAGCTGAGCAATTAGGACCAACTCCTCTCATGGCTTGGTAGAATAGGATGGCATTAGACAAGTTAGTAGCAGAAAAGGGAGGTGTATATAAAATGTTTGGAGGATTTTTGTTGCACCCTTTATCCCTAATACAGATTCTGATAGGAGTTAGCAGAGAACTCTGGATATGACGAAATATTCCTGGATTGAAGGATGGTTTGGGAAATGGTCCGGAGTATTCACTTCTGCGTTGACATCTCTTACCATCGTGGCCGGAGTGCTGATTGTTTGTCGATGCTGTGCTATTCTATGCATTAGAGGACTTGTTCAAAGACTGATTGACTCTGTCATAACAAAAACTATGCATCAAGGAATGGAGACCTTGGAATCCAACGAAAGAATGAAAATTTTTGGACTTAATGATAAATATACTGAGCATATTATCCTCCCTCTAGATTATATGAAGATCTTCTGTGAAATCTGACAAAAAGAAATCTGTCCCCAATGTGTACAGATAGATGATTTTATTACAAGATGAGGGAATGTTATAATAATTGTAATAAAGTCCTTTCATTTATGTGCATGTGTGTATGTGTATATATATCTATCTATATATATACACATATATGTGTGTGTGTGTGTGTGTGAGTATATATATACAATATATACACATGATTGCATAAGCCATTTATTTTTGCTTAAGACTTTGAAACTCTTTTCAGCTGACTGTATTGTAAAGACATGGGTGTTACTTTTGGGCGTTACTTTTTGTGAACGTTAGCTGGCTTTCCTTGCCTTGCGTGACTTCTCTGGTAACTGTAGATAAGGATTTCTAACAAGCTAAGCATATTCCATGTACTCTTTTCTTGCAAACGCAGTATGTTTCTACACCCTCCTCTTGTGCTATTTAAACTCTTAAGAATATGTATTGAGTTAGACAGAGGACTGCCCACACCTGGAGTGGCTGTCATTCTCTCTCCATGCCGGCATGTCCAAATAAAGAAGCATCTTACTTATTCAGGTCTGGACGATTTCTAATTGGAAGACTGAAACTCCACTGACAAACAGTCTCAATGTAGAGAGTGGGAAGACACTGACGCTGAGTAGTGCAGAGCACTGCAGGGGCCAGTGAGGAGAGGTATTTCATTTTTTTTAAATGTTTGGAGCAATATATGAGGACCATCATACACTGGAGCATCATAAATGGGATCCATTATATATGGAGCATTATATGGGCCCATCATACACTGGAGCATCATAAATGGGGCTCATCCTGTATGGAGCAATATATGTGGTGCATCATACACTGTGCGGAGCATTACATGGGACTCATTATACTGTATGGAGCAATATATGGAGCTCATTCTGTAAGGAACATTATATGGGACACATTATGTATGAAGAAATGTATGTGGCTTATTATACTGAATGGAGCAGTACACTGTCCAGTTTCTGAGCTATTAATATCACTCATGTAATGTAAGAAGTGAAATCTTTGGCATTGTACTTTACTTATATTTCTCTGCAGTATCTGTACATTATGAATTGTGGTATGTGTTACAGGAGCCCACTGAGACCTTCACCTGGGGCCACGAAAGCTTGGTGCACGGCCACCACCGACCGTGCAACAGGGACACACAGATGATTTGACCCATGCCCAGTGTACTGGAAGGTTAACCATCGCCCTGAGCTAGAGTGTTACATATACAGGGCTAGAATTGTCCACTAAGCGACTGTTATCTCCTCAATAATGTGTAATGTCCCCCTGTGCCCAGTAATGGGGAATCTCCAGCACCTACCTCCACCTGCAGAGCCGCACTTCACATATATGGCTGCTCTGTGCGCACAGGACCTGGGATGAGGTCACAGGAGGGGAGGAGTCAGGGGTCACATGATCAGGGGCCTCAGTGTATGCAGCACTCTGCTGTGCTGGTTGTCATGGTGCTGGATGAGGGGAAGTTTCTGTGTGGGGTCAGGAGGGGTTTACAGGGGGGATGTAGCAGAGTCGTGTGTGTACGAGGGGTACGGAGCGGAGCCGCGTGTGTACGAGGTGTACGGAGCAGAGCAGAGCCGAGTGTGTACGAGGAGTACAGAGCAGAGCAGTATGTGTACGAGGTGTATGGAGCAGAGCCGTGTGAGTATGAGGTGTACGGAGCGGAGCTGTGTGTGTACGAGGTGTACGGAGCGGAGCCGCGTGTGTACGAGGTGTGCGGAGCGGAGCCGCCTGTGTACGAGGTGTGCAGAGCGGAGCCGTGTGTGTACGAGGTGAGTGGAGCGGAGCTGGGTGTGTGTACAAGGTGTACAGAGCGGAGCCGCGTGTGTACGAGGTGTTCGGAGCGGAACCGCGTGTGTACGAGGTGTACGGAGCGGAACCGCATGTGTACGAGGTGTATGGAGTGGATCCGCCTGTGTACGAGGTGTACGGAGCGGAGCCACGTGTGTATGAGCTGTATGGAGCAGAGCCATGTGTGTGCGAGGTGTACGGAGCAAAGCCGTGTGTTACGTGTTACGGAACAACTCAGCACCCAGAATATGTTGTGCAGTTTGTATGTATGTATAATAGGTTCCATGGGAGATGCATGTCCCTAATGCATCAGCCCACAGGCTGCACCCCTGGGCAGAGGGGACACGATATTCCCTTTTGTCCGCCCCCCCACCTTTGTAATTCCCACAGTAAATATCGGCAGGCTCCGGCCACCTGCGGCTATTGTAATGTATGTCTGGCCTGCTGCTTTTCTATTGGCCTGCCCTCTGTATCTGTGTGATATATTCTGTGTCCTGTGAGTAAAGTGTTGTCAGACTGGAAATACGTGGAGAAGCAGTGATCTTTTATATGCGCCCATGTAACCAAGGAATTCCAGCCAGCGTCCTTCATTCAGACTCCAGCCAAAGCAGAGTGGACCTCCGGAAACACGGGGTGGTACAGAAAGAGGTACCCGAGATTGGAAGACCCCGTTACACTGGTGGCAGCCAGCGGGACATGATACCCCTTGTACAGGAGGAAAGGAATGAATGGAAAACAACTACCAGAAGTTAAAGAGGACTACATTAAAAGATCTGGTGGAAGCCCAAGGGTTGATCGCCAGCAACAAAACAAAAGCGGATTTAATAGCAGCCATCATGGAACACGACAGTGCAGCGCCCCCCAATGTGAATGTGGAGGAGACTGAATTCCAGAGGGAGGTAAAGAACAGACTGGCATTCTATGGCCCAAACTCTGCAGTAGAGATCATACGAGAGGTGATGGCTGATGTGCGTACTGATCTGAAGGAAAAGATGGCCGAGCGGACCAGGATAGAGCTAGCCAAGATGGAGATGGCAGAGCGGACCAAAGTGGAGCTAGCCAAGATGGAGATGGCAGAGCGGAGAGAGGAGAGTCAGCGAGCAGAGGGAGCTCTGGCCTTCGACCAGGTACCTTCAACAGTAAGCCACAAAAAGATCCAGTATATTGCCTTCCGACAGTTGGGGGAGGCAGAGGAAGACATTTATGGCTTTCTGCAGGACTTTGAGCGGTAGTGTGCCCTTCATCAAGTAAAGCCGGATGAACGGGTTTAGATTCTGGCCAGCAAGCTGACAGGCCGGGCAGCGGACGCCTATCGCACGGTACCTGATGAGGACTGTATGGACTATGAGTGGCTCAAAGAAGTGATCTTGGCCCGGTATGCGCTGACACCAGAGGCATACCGCCAAAAGTTCCGCGGACTTATAAAACGCGTAACCGATACCCACGCTGAATGGGCCTGTAAATTACGGCGGTCACTGCTACAGTGGGTAAAAGGGAGCCAAGCAACCACTAAGGAGGACGTCCTCCAGCTCTTCTTGTTAGAACGATTCTTTAATGGACTAACCCCCGAGACACAGGAATGGCTTCGGGACAGGAGGCCAACGACTCTTGAGGAAGCCGCTCGTCTGGCCGATGAACATCATGATGCCAGGAGACCTCAGTTGTCCGGATCAAAGATGGTTACTAGGGGCCTCGCCCATGGACCTGGAGGGCCCCAAACCACCGAAGATTATAGGGGGACCAGCTAGAAACCCAGCCTACCACAGTCCCCCTGGGGCGCGATGCCACACCTGCCGTCAGCTGGGCCACCTGCAAAGACAATGTCCCAACCGGACTCAGCATACCCAGTGGCCAAAGGCGGGAACAGCTACCTTCAGCCGGGCTGCTGTACACTGCTACCAAGGCGAAGCTGACCTGGCATTGGAGGCTACGACTAACCAAGGGGTCGAAGAGATGGAGGAAGTGCTGCATGAGGTATAGCCCGGGCAGATAATCGACAACATCATCGACAGGTCGTGTGGGTTAATGGGAAACGTATGCAGTGACTAAGAGATTCCGGAGCAACTTTGACCCTTCTGAAGCCTCATCTTGTCCGGGACCAAGAGAAGACAGACCGGACAGTGGCAGTCCGTGTAGCAGGGGGAGCTATACATCGACTGCCCACTGCCAGGATTCACCTGAACTGGGGAGTCGGGGATGGCCTTGTTGAGGTCGGCTTGATGGAGGATTTGCCTGCAGACGTCTTCCTGGGAAATGACTTGGGGCCCATGTTGTCTGCATTCTCGGTTGCCTCTCTGGCTGAGACATATCATGTGACCACCCGGAGACAAGCTCGAGCTGCGGACGCGGAATCACACTCAGAGGAGGTCCAGGTAAGACATCCCAGCCCTACACGTATTCCCATAGCCAGACACATTTCTTGGGCCACCCCGGATGAATTTAAGAGGGAGTTACTTGAGGATCCTTCATTGGAGGGATATCGTGGGAAGGCACAGGAGGGGAGAGGGGTACTGGAAGGGGAACAGTTTGTATGGAAGCAGGGACTCCTCTACCAGATCACAGAGCAGCACCACACAGGGACGAGCTCCACTATAAAACGACAGCTGGTAGTTCCCAAGAAGTATAGGCAGGAGTTACTGCGAATCTCTCATGATATACCCTTGGCCGGGCACTTCGGCGTCAGTCGCACCAGGCATCGTCTGACACAAAACTTCTTTTGGCCGGGGGTAACCTATGATGTTCGTCAGTACTGCCAGACCTGTGACAGTTGCCAGCGCATTGGCAAGAGGGGGATCGATGCAAGGCCAAATTACGCCCCCTCCCCATTGTGGAGGAACCATTTAGCCGAGTAGCTTTCGATCTGATAGGGCCATTAGCCAAACCCAGTCCGTCAGGGAAAAGGTATATATTGACAGTGGTAGATTATGCCACACGGTATCCAGAGGCAGTTGCGTTACCTAACATACTAGCAGAGACGGTGGCGGCCGCACTGCTTCAGGTTTTCTCACGGGTTGGATTTCCCCGGGAGATTATCTCGGACCAGGGTACCCAGTTTACAGCAGAGGTGACCAAGCAACTGTGGAAGCTGTGCGGCGTAAAGTCCATTAGAAGCGCCCCTTTACCACCCGCAAACCAATGGGTTGTGTGAACGCTTTAAAGGGACATTAATACAGCTCATTGGGACTTTTACCAGGACCTACAGGGACTGGGAAAAATTCTTGCCACACCTCCTGTTTGCCTATCGGGAGGTGCCCCAAGAATCCACGGGGTTCTCCCCGTTCGAGCTGGTATATGGGAGACGGGTAAGGGGACCCCTAGACTTAGTGCTAGAACACTGGGAAGGGGAGGGCCTCATAGAAGGGGTACCTATTGTATTCTATGTGCTGGAATTCCGGGACCACCTACAGGAGCTGACCCAGGCTGTACGTGAGAACATGCAGGCGACCCAGCGGCGCCAGCGCGTATGGTACGATCGGAGGGCCAGAGAGCGCACCTTGGAAATAGGACAGAAGATCCTGGTGTTAGAGCCCACTAAGCAGAACAGGTTCCAAGCTGCATGGCAGGGGCCCTACCAGGTAGTGGGGAAAATAGCCGACAACCTATAATGTCGCCGATTGCAATGACCCCAGGGTTATCCGCATGTTCCACGTGAATATGCTGAAGCCCTACCAGGAGCACCCTGAAGAGGTAGTGGCCATCTGTGCACCTGAAGGAGAGGATTTAGCCGGACTTCCCTTGCCAGATGTCTTAGGGGAAAGGACTCAGTCTAAAACATGGGACCAGGTACACTTAGGTGAAGACCTAGGCCCCCGGGAGAGACAGCAGGCGGAGGAGTTGTTGAGGCAGCGACAGAGGATGTTTTCGGGGAGACCAGGGTGCACTCGCCTGGCACAACACAAGGTTAAGACCCAGGATCAGACCCCCCTGCGACAAAACCCCTTCCGCGTCCCTGAGTCTGTACGAGAGGGGATGCGACAAGAGATACAAGAGATGTTGCGTTTAGGGGTCATTGAAGAGTCAGATAGTCCCTGGGCATCCCCCGTAGTGTTAGTGCCCAAGAAGGATGGGACTACAAGTTTTGTGTAGACTATCGTAAGCTCAATGAGAAAACAGTGACGGATGCATATCCCATGCCGCGTGTGGATGAGTTGTTAGACCGGCTGGCGGGGGCAAAGTATTTGACCACCATCGATCTATGCAAAGGCTACTGGCAGATTCCCCTTAGTCCTGACGCTATTCCCATGTCGGCATTTGTCACCATGTTCGGCTTATTCCAGTTTCAAGTTATGCCATTCGGGATGAAGAATGCCCCGGCGACCTTCCAAAGGCTGGCTGACCAGCTTCTGGATGGTCTCCAGGACTATGCTTGTGCCTACCTGGACGATATCGCCATCTACAGTGCGACATGGGAAGAGCATCTAAATCACCTAGAGACAGTATTGGACAGGATCCACCAGGCCGGAATCACCCTGAACCCAAACAAGTGTCACGTGGGCAAAGCAGAGGTTCAGTATTTAGGGAAGTGGGAAACAGCGACCAGAACCAGCCAAGATTGAGGACATAGCCAAATGGCCCACCCCACGCACTAAAACCCAGGTCATGGCATTTCTAGGGACAGCGGTGAATTACAGGAAATTCGATCCCAATTACAGCAGCATAGCCAAGCTCCTCACGGATCTGACCCATAAGAACCTCCCCCGCCAGTTAATCTGGACCCCAGAGTGTGAGGAAGCCTTCCGCCAACTAAAGGACGCCCTCACCAATACCTCTGTATTGGCTGCACCCGATCCAACTAAACGTTTCCACACAGACGCTTCTATGTTTGGATTGGGGCAGTACTGAGCCAAGTCAGGCCGGACGGCCAAGAACACCCTGTAGCTTACCTGAGTCGGAAACTACTGCCCCGGGAAGTTAGCTATGCGGCCATCGAGAAGGATTGCCTGGCGGTAGTATGGGCACTCAAAAAGTTGCAACCATATTTGTATGGACGACAGTTTTCCCTCCTAACGGACCATAATCCCCTAGTCTGGCTTAATCGGGTCTCCGGAGACAACGCCAGATTGCTGCGGTGGAGTTTAGCCCTACAACATCTAGACTTCACCATCCACTACAGACCCGGCAAACAAAACGGTAACGCCGATGGACTAAGTCGGCAAACGGAACTTGTACCAATCCCATAAACTTCGGTCATCCCCAAACCGATCTGTTAAGGATCAGACTGTGTATGCCGATCACGTCGCTGAAAAGGGGAGCCGTGTTACGTGTTACGGAACCATTCAGCACCCAGAATATGTTGTGCAGTTATATGTATGTATAATAGGTTCCATGGGAGATGCATGTCCCTAATGCATCAGCCCACAGGCTGCGCCCCTGGGCAGAGGGGACACGATATTCCCCTTTTGTCCGCCCCCCCCACCTTTGTAATTCCCACAGTAAATATCGGCAGGCTCCGGCCACCTGCGGCTATTGTAATGTATGTCTGGCCTGCCGCTTTTCTATTGGCCTGCCCTCTGTATCTGTGTGATATATTCTGTGTCCTGTGAGTAAAGTGTTGTCAGACTGGAAATACGTGGAGAAGCAGTGATCTTTTATATGCGCCCATGTAACCAAGGAATTCCAGCCAACGTCCTTCATTCAGACTCCAGCCAAAGCAGAGTGGACCTCCAGAAACACGGGGTGGTACTGAAAGAGGTACCCGAGATTGGAAGACCCTGTTACACCGTGTGTACGAGGTGTACGGAGCAGAGCCGTGTGTGTACGAGCTGTATGGAGCGGAGCCGTGCGTGTACGAGCTGTATGGAGCTGAGCCGTGTGTGTATTAGGTACAAGGTGTTTGGAGCGGAGCCGTGTGTGTACGAGGTACAAGGTGTACAGTTTGGAGCTGCGTGTGTCCGAGGTGTATGGAGCGGAGCTGTGTGTGTGTACGAGGTGTTAGATCCTTGATTCTTCCTCTCATAACTGATGGTTTGTGCCAATCTCTCCTGCACATGGTGATGTGTTGTACGGAGCCCTCTGTACGATGTGCACTGACAGCTTATTGCTCCACGCTGTTGTCTTCCGTGTGGCACCGTGAGGCCTGAAGACTTGATCAGAGAGATCATCCCCCCATGTTCTCATTGTACCCAGGATGCAGTCTGGTTTGGCGTTCTGTGTACATTTGCCTCATTTTTTCAACATCTCCCTGCACTTGGAATTTTTCACAACATTAAATGGTAAAATTAGTGAATTCTTCCTGCCTAAAAAAAAGCCCTCATACCGCCGTCTTTATGGAAAATACCTTTTTCAGTTGCATTTCGCCCAGGATCAGCCGGAAAACTGCTACAGCACCTCATGCTATATACAAAATACAAAGCTATGTGAAAACGATATTGCTATGCAGTGCACATGTTCCATCTTATTCAATTTCTGGGCTTCCGAAGCCTGAAGCGGTTACAGACAGTGACATGCTCATTCTTCAGTGGCTTCCGAGCCTTATTGTATAGAATGAAAGACGCCGGAGGTGGTGGAGATGAGGTCACATCTCCAGGGTTTCCTCTCTACCGCTAACTCAGGGGCTTTGCTAATGCAACATAGCGCCTGAAGAGTATATCGGCAAAATCTGTGCTCAAAATGCTACTATTTCCCTCACTGTCATTCCACCAAAGCACAGGGAAAGTTATTATGGTGTCTGGGTGGGACAGCACATTGGGCCTGGGGTATACCTGCAGAAAGATAGCAGTTATCACTGTGCACCGGCTGCTGCTCAGGTAACGAGTTGTCCACTACTGTATATTACCTTATTAATTACCCACAGCGCTGCACAAAGTAAACCATCTATACTTACATTCCGTTGGAGTGTCACCTATATTCTGTATTAATTGAGATGTACCTTCAATATTAATCCTGGCTCTGCCAACACAGTAGAATGTGGCATCACACATCTGTGTATTACTTGAACCTATTTTTCCCTCTCTTCTTATAAGAACCAGGACACAGAGGGAAGGGAAGTGGTCCTTGAAAACTAATGGGTCATTTATATTTTGCTTATGTGTTTACCAATGTTCAACATTCTTTGGTTTGGACTACAACAGAGACTCCATGGCTGTAAGCTAGAATTTTTCCTTACATACTGCAAATTGTCTCTTCAGAGAAGAAGAGGACTAGAACTCTAGTGCCACTTATTGGAGCTAGCAATCCTAAAAGTCAATGTCGACCATTTAACGAGCCTTGTCACATGACTTAGGATAAAAGCCAAACCAGAAACTCAATTTGCAGACACTGTGTTTCGGGGTACTGCCCCTCATCAGTGCAAAGTGTGAGATCTGATTTGGCTGTGAGAGAGGCGTCTGACCGATATCCAAGAAGTATTGTTTCTCCTTACGGAGATAGGTGGCACTAGAATTCTAGTCCTCTTCCTCTCTGTAGAGACAATTTGCATATTTCCCAGAGGAGCATTGCGGCTTTATGTTTCCTTATCTCGGCATGCTTAGCATGTCAATCTCCGCAAGGAGAAAATATACTTCTTGGATACTTAAATACTGCAAACTTTTATCGCAGGTCAGATTGTCAGGCATGGTCACTGGGCAGATCGGATTGCTCCCTATTTCTGCATGTGCGTCATGCTGTTTCGGCATAGTGATGTTGGGCATTCAGTCCAGATATCTATATTCCTCAGTTTTCACTGCACCTACTGTACATCCTATCTGATGTGACCTCCATTGCAAGCAATGTATCTGTTCTTATTATTCATCATCAGTGCATAATACAATGGCGACCATAAAGTTTTGTATTTTTTTAAAAGTGTGATTCCTTCTGTCTGGTTGCTGTGAAGCCATTTTCCTGGTGATGAATTGAAAGTTCATGAAGTTGTCATCATGCAAGACCTTACGTTTAACTAGAATATAGATATGGTCATTTAATTAACCCCTTCACCCTCAAGCCTGCTTTCACCTTCCTGACCAGGCCAATTTTTACAATTCTAAAAACTGTCACTTTATGAGGTCATAACTCTGGAACTCTTCAATGGATCCCACTGATTCTGAGATTGTTTTCTCATGACATTGAATCATAGAATGGTAGAGTTGGAAGGGACCTCCTGGGTCATCTGGTCCAACCCCCTGCTCAAAGCAGGATTCACTAAATCATTTCAGACAGATGTCTATCAGCCTCTGTTTGAAGACTTCCATGGGAGGAGAACTCACCACTTCTCGTGGCAGCCTGTTCCACTCATTTATCACCCTGTCAACAAGTTTTTTCAAATATCTAATCTGTGCCTCCTCCCATTCAGTCTCATCCCATTGCTTCTATATTTGTAGACAGCTATTAAGTCTCCTCTCAGTCTTCTTCTTTTTGCAAGCTAAGCATTCCCAAAATCCTGTAATCGTTCCTCATAGGACATGGTTTGCACACCGGTCACCATTCTGGTCACTCTTCTCTGAACTTCCAGTTTATTGATGTCTTTTTTTAAAATGTGGTGCACTGGACACAGTATTCCAGATGAGGTCTGACCAAAGAGCAGTAGAGGGCAGTAATGACTTCACGTGATCTAGACTGTATGCTTCTATTAATACATCCTAGAATTGCATTTGCCTTTTTTGCTGCTGCATCACACTGTTCAGGCTGTGATCTCTTAGTATAATGAAGTCTTTTTCACATGTGCTGTTGCTTAGCACTATTCCTCCCATTCTATATATCCTTTTTTTTTCTTCATTTTTTGTCCAGATGTAATACTTTGCATTTCTTTCTGTTAAAAACCATTCTGTTAGTTGCTGCCCACTGCTCCTGTTTATTTACATCGTTTTGAATCCTCTCTCTCTTCTCTAGTATTAGCTATCCCTCCTATCTTTGTGTCATCAGCAAATTTAATCAGTTTACCCTCAATTCCTTCATCTATATCATTGATAAATACATTGAACAATACAGAGCCCTGTGGTACCCCACTTTAGCATTCTTCCAACTGGATGTGCAGCCATTTACGACCACTCTATGGGTCCGATCTCTAAGCCAGTTATGAATCCACCTAGCAGTTGCTGCGATAGATCACACGGGGAAGGGGGTGTTGACTTCACTCACCTCGGATGAGGGGAGAAGGACCCAACAGGGATCGGGTCTCTAGTGCCACCACTTGCCCCAGGTCAATCAGGGAACTGCACCGAGGGCAAATAGTCACCAGAAAGGCTTCCCTTATAGGTACAAGTTATTGAGACACTCCCAGTGAGGGGGATATACATCACCAGTCCAGGCTGGAGATATATATATAAACCTCTCGGCCATCACTGTCAGAGCTCCTCAATAAGGCTAGGTTCACATTAACATTTGAGTCCGCAGCGTATCATCCGCATGCATACAGCATGCAAAATGCATGTTTATGCAGCATTTTTTATCCGCATTATCTTACGCATGATGGCAAAAAAAACCTGCGTGTACATGCGTTTGTATGTGGGTCGCCCTCCCAGGGCTGTGGGGTACTCACTACCGGGCCGGTGTCAGGGGGATGTGTCACAGCAGCGGTGACCCGGTCCGTGGCCCTGGGCGCCCAAGTAATGGGGGGAATATAGTTAATGGAATAGTTTGTGACGCCACCTGTGGTGTTCAGCAAGTGAGATGTTAGGCCGACGCTTCATGCAGATCCGCTGGGACTGATGGTATGGTGCAGCAAAGATGTAAAAGCTCCCCACAGGTGAAGCTGTAGTCCCAGGGCAGTGTAGATGTGGCTGGCACGGGGATGTAGCAGTGCCAGAAGGGTAGGAAGCAGACAAGACACAGCGGGGTGCAATTTCTGTACCTTTACTTGATAACTGCAGTCCAGGGTCCTGATTACAGATGGTAACGGAGCAGGCTAGCCTGGAAGCAACTCAGGGTTTCTCACTCACAGACGGGCTGTGCAGTCTCCTTCCTAGCGCCTTGTGGTGTGAAGCACTCCAGTACTGAGTTACTCTGGAGTTCCTCCTGTCAGATGTTCCCAAGAACCTTACTTGCACGGCAGACAGCTGTAGCCTATCTCGGGGACTCTTCACTCCTGAGTCCCAGCTCTCTATCCGAGCTGCTGTTGTGCCTCAAGTCTTAGATTAGAGTAGGGCATTTACAGCCTCCTCCTCCTCTGGTATCTGTTGTAGGACCGTTAGTATCCATACGACCGTGGAGACCAGGCTCCAGTTCTTGCGCTCTCAAGCTGAGGGAGATCGCCTTCCGCAGCTCAATCTCCAGCTTCTCTCTACACGTCTGAACACTTCACCCTCCGCAGACTAACTGACTACTCCTTCCTCCTGGCCCTCAGAGAGCACTCCTCCCCTTAATCCTGGTTGAGAGTTCCCCCTGCTGGCCTGGAGTGGAACTGTGTTGCATGTATGGATTGACTGCGAGAGAGACCCATCATTGCCTCCAAGCCTGCCATTACCCTCCCCTGGAGGAAGGCAAAGCCAGTGTGGCGACCATACTCCTGGGTGCGCCACATATGCGTTTTTGCATGCGTTTGCATTGTTTCTGCGCATGCCTTCGATATTTCCAATGCTTTTCCAGTAGAGTTTCCTTGACCCCAGACACCCAATGGGCGTGTCTCATGGGAATTCTATATATAGACACACTTCACAGATGAAATCCTCGTTTTATGCTGCTGTATCCGGCTTCAAGATAGATCTTAGCATGGAGAGCTTCATTCTTCATCTTGATTTGTCATTGAAATTGGCTTTTGCCTTTGCTTTAGCTTGTGAAAAAGAAAGAAGAGAAAGACGGAGAAGACGTTGTCGTCGCTATTGGCAACACCCCATATTAGAAGTCCGAGAGAGCCGTGGAGCCTACCACTCCTTGTACACTGAGCTGCGTGAAAACCCGGAGTTTTTCGAGTACACGAGAATATCAGATCAGAGCTTCAATGACTTGCTGCTGCGTGTCCAAGGATCCATCACCAGGCAGGACACACAGGTAGGTCGAGCAATTCCTGCTGAGGAATGTCTGTTGGTGACCCTGAGGTACATAATTTTGAAAAGCAAACACGTGTAATTATTATATTATTGGTATTAAAGCCATGTACTTAATTTTTTTTCTCCATTTTCTGTTCGGCAGATTCCTGGCTACCGGGGAGACCTTATCATCTCTACATTTTCAATTCCGGATTCGAGTGTCCACACTTTCTAGGATTGTTGGAGACACCTGCTGTGCTTTATGTGGCGTTCTGCATGAAGAATTCTTCCCACAACCTACAACTGAGCTCTGGCTGGAAAATCCTGCAAAATTCCAGGACTCTTGAAATTTTCCTAACTGTTTGGGAGCTGTGGACGGCAAACACATTCGGATTAGGAAACCTGTTGGAAGTGGATCCGAGTATTTCAATTACAATAAATATTTTTCTATTGTTCTCATGGCAATTGCAGGTACTGACTGTCGATTTGTCGCCGTGGACTTTGGCTCATTTGGACGAGGAAATGACTCACAGACTTTCAAAAACTCTGACATGGGCCAACGTTTGTATGGGAATAATTTAAATTTTACACAGCCACGACCTCTTCTGAACACTGAAGGACCGCCAATGCCATTTGTTGTGGTTGGGGATGAAGCATTCCAAATGTGTGCCAACCTCATAAAACCGTACTCAAGTCGGGACTTGAATCACACCAAAAGGATTTACAAGTACCTATTGACAAGGGCACAAAGAACTGAGGAGTGTGCCTTTGGATTGCTGGTATCTAAATGGCGCATTTTAGGAACCGCCATCAATCTAAAATCAGAGACAATTGATGAGGTTGTGAAAGCGTGTGTTGTTCTGCGCAATTACATCCTGGTGAAAGAGCGACAACAACTAGAACTTGATGGACCTGTCACTACCACATTGCAGGATTACCTAGATCTCCATCTGAGGACTACAATGGAAGTTGCTCAAATAAGGGATACATTTGCTGCCTACTTTGTTTCGGATATTGGATGTGTGGCTTGGCAAAACGAAATGGTTTAAGCCACTAAGTTAAATGGACTGTAATATTATTTACATGTAATGTTATGTACCTGTAATGTTATGTACCGGTAATGTTTGCTGACTTTAATACTAACACCTTGACTGTAACTTTAATAATAAACACCTTTACTGTAACACCCGTTAATACTTCACTCAACATTACACACATGTTTAAATAAAGAGATAAAGAAACAGGTATTGTGAACTAATAGAATTTTTATTAACAAACATAACAACAAGTGGAAATTTGACAAATAAATAACAAAAAATATAAAAAGGGCTTTACTTTAGGAATTTGGGGGGTGTTGGGCTGTGATGGTAGGCTAGGAGTGGTTGGGGAAGTTGTTACAGGGGAAGTGGCAGTCAATTAGAGAATTGTTCAGTATGAAGTAGGCATGTATATCGAACGCATGTGTACACTTGTCCTTGCGTTCCAATGTGTTGCCATATACAGTATTGCATTTTTTTACGCACTCATGCGCATGCCTGTGCATATTTGATGGATTTTTGACACCTCAAAAAATGCAAAATGCTGCGTTCTCCGTGCCCCGCCGCACACCGCAAAATGAACGCATGCAAATGCATATCACTGCGTACACCATGTTAAAGATATGTACGCATTATGCATGCAAATCTATGCAGATCAAACGCTGAACAGATATGCAAATGTGAAGCCAGCCTAACACAGTACCATTTGCTGCCACCAGTTTCTTGCTCAAAATAAGGCCCGTCTGACAGCAGGCTTATATCAGGTCAGAAACCATCCTGGGTAGCGTATAATAACTAATGAAGCGTGTCGAGATAAAAGAGCAGCCCAAGATTTTTATATTTAATCGCCGAAAAGGCGCACTAGATATATACAGGTATATATTTTCAAGAACAATATACAGGTATATAGTCAAGAGTGTAGTACAAGGATAGGTTATAGATTGGTTGCAGTTACCATGTTATTTTGCATGTGACCACAGGGAGGCGCTGATGGATCACAGGTTCAAATCTTAGTTACGTGGTTTTCCTGGCTGCATCAGTTAATGGATCCTCCTGCCAGTAGAAAAACTAAGTCCAAAAGGAGGGGCTGCCTTATATCTTCTAGGCTGTTCCCTCCCACACTCTGCGCCCACCCCTGGGTTTGTGCAGCCTCTCTCCTGCTATATCTGAGTATATGATTTTCTGTCCAGAACCGTGGAGGCTCATAATTTTTCACCTGAAGCTCTGAATGGAAGGCAGCGGTGCCACTGGATTTTAGCTACACATATAGACTAAGTATGCCTAATGTAAGTAATTCCTGGTAGCTATGCTTTGTAACTCAATAAAGCAGAGTGCTACAGGTGGCTGCCGGGCACAGGTGTGTGGGGCAAGGAATACTGATTCTGATTATGTGCTCGGCTAGTCTCAGAGATATTGCATTTTTTTATTATAGGTAATTTTCCAGATTCAATACCTCAGAGCCTTGCTGTGACCTGTAGTGCATGAGTTCGACAAAAGGAATCTAGTTTGGGTGTGCCTACAATAGAGCTTGTTCCTGGAGTTTTCAATTAAAGAAAAACATTGCATTGCTTTTTATGGCATTGGGGAATGCATGCCAAGGGAGGGGGCTGAGTGATCTGAAACAAGTATTTTTGGGCCAAACTTTATATTGATGGGGAATTCCATCAGAAATCAAAATGATATCATTTTCAAATATCTCACAGTTGCCTTGTCCATTCCATATTCATTTTTTCAATAAGGATGGTGTGAGATACTTTGTCAGATGCTTTGCTGAAGTCAAGATATACTATATCTACAGCATTTCCCTGATCCATCTAGTCAGTGATTCTATCATAGAGGGAAATTAAGTTATTCTGACATGACTTATTAGTTATAAACCCATGCTGACTCTGGTTAATCACTTCATTCTTTACAAGGTACTTACATACATGTTATTTAATAATTTGTTCAAAGCTCTTTCCTTGTATAGACATCAGACTCACTTGCCTATAGTTCCCTGGGTCCATCTTCTTCCCATCTTTGAAGATAGGAACAACATATGCTCTTCTACAGTTTTCTGATAATTCTCCTGTTCTTCAAAAATTTTCAAAGATTATGTAGAGTGGTTCAAAAATTTCTTCTGCTATCTCTTTCAGTACGCTGGGGTGTAATTCATCTGGACCTGGAGACTTGAATTCATTTAGGTTAGCTAAGTGTTTCCTCACTATCTTTCTGTTTATAGATAGCCTTGATTATTCTATTCCTTTAATAGGACAGTGAAGATCAGTTGATGTTACATTTCCTTTCTGAGAGAAAACAGATGCAAAATAGGAATTTAAAGGTTCGGCCTTCTTAGCATCCTTTCTTACTATTTCATCATCCTATAGCATCTTTGAATTTTCTTTTACTTTTGAAATATCCCCAAAATCCTTTTTTATTGCCTTTGACATCTCTTGCAAGCCTTAATTCACTGTCAGCTTTAGATAATCTGATTCGTGTCCTGCAGGTTCTGCAGACAGCATTATAGTCTTCTTTAGATATGATATGCCTCCCTCTTTCCATTTGATAAACATTTCTTTCTTCCTTTTTAGCATGTGTTTAAGTTCTGTGTTCATCCATCCTGGTTTCCTTAAATGCTTTTTATTCTTCCCTCTTTTCGGAATTGCTAACGATAGCACTTTGAGAATCTCATTTTTCAAAATTTCCCATCCTTCCTGGACATTTTTGTCCTTAAGGATATCCAGCCATTGGATCCCTCCGATTCTCTTTCTGAATCCCTTAAAATCTGCCTTTCTGAAATCTAACCTTGATGTCTGAGTCTTCACATGTCTCCCTCCTCTAGTTATCCAAAATTCTAAAATAGCATGGTCGCTACCTCCTAGGGTCCCAGCCACTTTTACCTCCTCAACCATTTCCTCCCTGTTTATAAGGATTAGATCCAAAGTAGCAGTTCCCCTTGTTTTCTCCCCTACCTTTTGGAAGATAATGTTGTCAGTAAGAGAGGATAAGAATTTCCTTGACCTGTTATTTTTGCCTGAAAGAGACTCCCAACAAATGTCTGGATAGTTCAAATCTCCCATGTCAACTATGTCATATTTTTTGGAGAACGTGGCTATTTGATGCATAAGGAGTTCATCCATATCTTCAGCTTGCACAGGCGGCCTGTAGTAAATGCCTACAATGGTGTCCTTTCCGTTGTTCTCTCCTTGTATTCTTACCCAAACAGTTTCCACAGAACTCCCAGTCTCTGAAGCTTCAATCTCTGTGCAGATATACGCGTTTCTAACATACAATGTGACACCCCCTCCTCGTTTATCAAGTCTGTTTTTTGCAAATAAGTTGTATGCTTCTAGCCTTGTGTTCCAATCAAGTGCATCATCCCACCAAGTTTGAGTGATTCCAATGGCATCATAATTCTTTTCCTGCGGTAGTAGTTCCAATGTTTATTGTTTGTTGCCCATGCTTTGTGCATTTGTATAGAAACATTTTAGTTTGTGATTGGTTTCTCTTTCTCCAATACTTTTAGTATTTAGATTTTTTTGTCTTTGTTCTTCCTTTCCACTTCTATTAGCAGAACTCTCAATAGTATTTGTCAGGTGTATGGCTTTTTCTGGAATTTTGTTTCCCTTCCCACATTGTTATAGTTTATTTTCCAATAATATTTATTAGATTTTTAAAGAATTTTTATAGGGAAGGGAAGGGGTACAAAAACAAAGGGATAGGATAGGGAATAAAGAAATTTCCCTGTGAAGACAGGGAAATCCCCCAAAGAATGGGGGAGTAGACAGGCTATATACATAACACATCAGAGACCACAGAGTTTTACATATTGACCTGGAATAATACAAAGAGTCTTTTAAGTTATCCTCAGAATTAAATAACAGTAAGAAATAGAAATCAGTGCACAGAAATATGCTGTAATGTTTGCATATCTGTGTTAACTAAGAAAAATCTACAAACTCAACGTTACCATCCAGTTGCTTAATTTCTCTACAATAACGTAGAAGGCTTATAATAATGGTTTAGAAATCTTCGTATTAATACCTAGAAAAAAAAAGAATTATTCTCGTTTGCCTCTAATGTGTCAATTAGTGAACATAACTAGAGTAGAGTATAAGAGATATAGTAGCCTGCCCCGTCCGGGGTATCCGGTGATACCCCAGGGACCAATTGGGGGGAATGTCCGGTTCAAGCCCAGAATAATATAAAAGTGAAATATAATGCTAATAAAGGCAAGTATGAAAGCCTGAAGAAAATAAAAATAGTAAAGTACAGTTCTTTCAGTCCGGATGAAGGTCCAAGGTCGAAGAAGAAGAGATTCTCTGGGAGATCTTGGAAGTCTTAATTCCGGCACACTCTAAAAAGTCAGTCCCTTCGTCTGGAGAAGAGATAGGAATTAACCTTGCTGCATATTTGACCAGGAGGGTCAAAGATTGAGTCCAGAAATATGGTATCTCAGCACGTAGCAGTTCGTGTGTAGTAGAGGAGAATGCTTTCCTTTTTTGTAAGGTGACTCTTGATAAGTCCTTAAAGAAAGATAGTTGGCTGTAGGGGGAAGATTTGAATTTTGGTTCTTTAGACATTCCAAGAAGCGCACTTCTTATCCAGTTTGGATGAAACGACAAAATAACATCTCTTGTGTGAGAATCATGTGGGAATAGTGGATGAGGGCAGGTATATCTCGCCCAGATACCTTTCCTATGTGGCCTAGTCTGGTCAGTATCTCACCTGGTGACTAATGAATAATGGGAGGCGAATATAAAAGGATGCCAGGTGGTTGTGTGAGTGTCTCAGCCTGGGGACACAGAGAGCCTGTCTGTGTGAGAGACACACGTGAGTGAAAGCAGTGCCCACTGCAACTGTGGTTTGGCTGGACGGGAGAAGCCCGCCAGTTGGTAGTTAGGTTGTACCTTGTTTAGTTAGTGCCGGACAGGCAAGGATTTGTTTTATGTTTTATTTCTTTATGCATTGCTTTCACCTTTAATAAACCTGACCTAGTGTCAGTTATACCTGAATCCCAGCTGTGCGCCTGAGTTCATGTTGAACGCATGTGACCTTTGACCCCAGCAAAGGCGATCCCGGAGTGTTTTATCACACTTGCTAATTCTTGTGGAAGTGCGGGTGGTCTTCGTATTCGAAAAGTTTTTTCGTTCAGAGATAGTTCTCGTTGGCATCGCTTTTAAAATCTTCATAATTAGCCAGGGTGGAGTTGAAAGAAGCAATGTACTTTTTAATTTTATTCAATGAGTCTGAGAACATGGACAGCGTTTGAGTGTCGCTTGATTGTAATATGTCGCTTTTAAGTTTGACTGGATCGATTATCTCTGGATCGTGGCAATAACGTCCAGAGATCCTCGAAGAGATCAAAGTAGTTAAATGGGTACCATCAGCTAGTATTTTTGATGTCTCATGATTTTTATTAGGGAGGTCAGTCGATTTTAGAGTAATAGGGGGTCGGGGCTCATGATTTCCATGAGAGTCGGGTAATTCTCGATTTTTTGTGGTGTTATCAAAATTTCTAGCAGAATTAGGATAGGAGTCATCAGTTAGGCGCAACAAAGTATCCCTAAAAAGATTTTTAATGAAGACTTCAGACGCCTTTGGATTCTTTTTGCTTAAATGAGTTTCTCTGAATAATATGGTTGTCTATTGAAGCATCCAGTGATTCTAGAAGTGCTGTACACATTCTAGCTACAAAGCCTTCTGAAGGCTGGTCATCTGAGGCGGGTATATCATCTATCAACGAAGTGTTAATCTCAGGAGTTTTATCCCCCTCAGAGGAAGAGTATGAAGATGAAGTCTCACTAAAGACCTTATCAATAAAAGGATCGCACCCATATGCTTCGTATGAATCACCTTCGCCAGAGGATTCTACCGCGTAAATGCTTTCTAGATCATCATTGATGCCAAAAGTAATCTCATTAAACTGTGAGCTTCCCAACACCTTTTAATACACTTCCCCTTTAATTGCTGTGCTGTTGGTAGAATCAATATGGAACCCATTTTTTTCCCCATTGCCCAATTTAGGTTGTTTGGTGTGCTGTTTTTTATATTCCTGGGATTTGTCATTGTTAGTTATGGCCTTATTTGGCTTATATAAGGCTTCGTTCATCTGTCTTCCTATATTAACAGGGATTTTGACAACATTGTTTTCCAGGGATACTTTGTTTGCCACCCCACATGACTGACCCACAGATCCTTTCCCTCCATATTTCACTGGTTCTTTTTTATATAAGCGATATATGAGCTTCCTCACCCACATCCCACAGCCCCTGTATGGTTTTTAAATGTTCCCCTTGTGATGGAATAATGGGGGATCCCCCATTTAAGCACTGTTGTGATGCAGTTTTCCCCTGTTTCTCTTTCAACAATGACTGAGTCCGGGTACCCCCATCTCTGAGTGCCACTGGCATGAAAACCTCAGCATCATATCGCAGGCTGCCTCCTCCTGTCTCCCGCCGCGGGCACTCCTCTCCCAACCGCTGTTTTCCTGGCCCTGGTACCTGCGCGTTCATCTGACAGCTTAGATCAGTTGTAAAATGTGCCAGCTTCTGTCCCCGTATATCTGCCGCCCCCTGGTGACTGGTATCAGCTGCTACTGGGGCAACTGTGAGCCCTGTCATCTTATTGCCCGCTCCTGGTGCTTGCCACGGGTACTCCTCTCCCTCCTCCCTCTGTATTCCCGTTCCAGGTGTCTGCGCACTCACCCGACGGCTCTCATCAACTGCTCCAGAAGCCGTGGTGAGCGCCGACATCCTGCCGCCTGCTGTGTGAAGTGCCGGCCTCCGCTCCTGGGCATCTGATTCCTCCCGGTGCCCGACACCAGCCACAGCCTCCAACTCACCGCCGTCTGTGTGATGTCCCGACCGCTGTCCCTGGGCTCCTGATGTCTCCTGGAGCGTCACGCCAGCCGCTGTTAGAGCCGCGGTGGATGCAGGAAGCTGGACCGTGGCTCCCTCCTTCTCCGATGATGTCACCGCTGCTTTCATCGCTCTGCCTCCCGCGCGCTGCGACCATCCAACGAAGCCCCGACAGGCTTTACCGCTGCCTTCTTCAGCGTTTTCTTTGCCGCCGCAACCCCGCGGCCTCTCATCTTCACGCCGGCAGCCTGTGGAGATATCACAGCTGACTTCTATGGCCCGCTCTTGTCGCTGCTAACTGGGGAAGCCCTGACAGGCTTCCCTGCAATGTTCCTCTGCTGCAGCTTTGTTCAGGTAATCTTGGAGCTTCTCCCATCACCCACAGCAGCCAGTCCAGTGGTCACCTCGTCGTTTTTTGGCCCGTGCACCATTTTCCAGCTGGATGAGGAAGTCCCGACAGGCTTCCCTGCAGATGCCGCTTCATTAGTCTTTGTGTCGGGCCTCCTTGCAGCTGCCGTCCCCCTCCGGGCAGACAGCGTGAATGACTCAGCAGTTTCCACCTGTCTGCTTCTCTGCTCCACAGAAGGCTGCCTTCTTGTTAAATCCTCATTTTCTTTCTTGTTTTCCATTCTTTAGGTAATCTTCAAGGTCTTCACTAGAAGTTTTTTTCAAATTCCACTTGAAAAGTATGCTAATAGTAGATTTTTTAGGGGAGTATCAGGAGCTCAGTAGAACACGTCTGCTCCTGTCCCCTGCAAACCACGCCCCCCCATTGTTCTAGTTTAAAGCTCTCCTGATGAGTCTAGGAAAGCAACTTCCAAATACATGTTTTCCAGTCTTCATAAGGTGCACCTCATCTCTAGCAAGTAGTCCATTGTATAGGTAATTCGCTCCGTGATCCAGAAATCCAAATCCTTGCTGGCAGCACCATCACCTTGTTGTTCACCTGCAGAATCTAATATTTCACCTCCTTGTTACCATGGCCATCCACTTGGAGGATGGAAGAGAAGACCACCTGCGCTCCCAGTTCTTTCACTTTCTTACTTAAGTTTTCAAAGTCTCTGCAGATGGTTTCCAGGTCCTTTTTTGCGGTGTAATTTGTCCCCACGTGTAGTAGCAGGAATGGGTAGTCATCTGTAGGTCTGAAGAGTCCTGATATCCTGTCAGACACATCTTTAATTTTTGCACCTGGAAGACAGCACATTTCTCTTGAAGTTATATCCGGTCTGCAGATAGCGGCCTCTGTTCCTCTCAACAGGGAATTCCCCATGACCACCACTCTCCAACATTTTTCTTTCTCCATCTAGGAGGACACTGAGGGTAAACAAGATTTTTCTTTGTGGGTAAAATCTTATCTTGATGTATTTCTTCATCGCTCTCCTGTGTAAGAGCCTGGTACTGGTTCCTGAGAAGTATGGGTGCTGACTGCCTCCTGATCCTCCTGCTTCTCTGGGTCACGTTTCCATTCCTCTGTCTCTTCAGGTGCACTTCAAATTTCTTCTCTTTCTGTGACATGAAGTGATAACTCTGCTCTGTCAGAACTCTTCACCTTCCTTATTGATTTTCGATGTAGCTAACCTCTCTTCTAGATTTTGCAACTTTTCCTCCAACAGGGACACAAGCTTGCATTTCTGACATGTGAAGTTTGGCTTTTCCACTGGTAAGTCTGTGAACATGTAGCAAGAAATGCAGCTCACCAAATGGCTCCTGGCCTCTTTCATGTTCTTATTGTTAATGAGATATGAAAGCAGTGAAAAACATTCCAAAATTCTGTGCACAGTTTGTCGATTTCACAATTTCCAAACTTTTAATTTTTATAACCTTAAATCAGAGACATGTCGCACAAAATAGTTACGTAATAACATTTCCCACATGTCATATTTACATCAGCACAAATTTGGAAACCTAATTTTTTTTGTTAGGAAGTTATAAGGGTTAAAAGTTGACCAGTGATTTTTCATTTTTACAACAAAATTTGCAAAAACATTTTTTTAGGGACCACCTCACATTTGAAGTAACTTTGAGGGGCCTATATGACAGAAAATACCCAAAAGTGACACCATTCCGAAAACTGCTCCCTTGAAGGTGCTCAAAACCACATTCAAGAAGTTTATTAACCCTTCAGGTGCTTCACAAGAATTTTTGGAATGTGGAAGGAAAAAAAAATAAACATTTTCACAAAAATTTTCCTTTAGACCTACCGTATATACTCGTGTATAAACTGACCGGTGTATAAGCCAACCCCCCTAATTTTGCCATAAAAAACTGGGAAAACTTATTGACTCGCATATAAGCCTAGGGTGTAAAATGCAGCAGCTACTGGTAAATTTGAAAAATAAAAATAGATACCAATAAAAGTAAAATTAATTGAGACATCAGTAGGTTAAATGTTTTTGAATATCCATATTGAATCAGGAGCCCCATATAATGCTCCATACAGTTTGTGATGGCCCCATAAGATGCTCCATACAAAATACGCCCCATATAATGCTGCACAAAGCTTAATAATGGCCCCATAAGATGCTCCATAGAATAATATGCCCCATATGCTGCTCCATAAAATGCTCCATAGATTATGCCCCATATGCTGCCCCATAAGATGCTCCATAGATTATGCCCCCATAAGATGCTCCCAGGGGCATAACATCCCTGATCGCAGGGGTCGCAGCTGTGACAGGGCCCCTGAGCGCTTAGGGGCCCGGGGCCCAGGGTCACCATTCAGGGCATTAATGCCCTGACTGGCGTATGGAGCCCAATGAGCAGAGGGTGCCCGCATCAGGCCCAAGTGGTGGGGCAGGCTGGGCAGGAGGGGGGTCAGAGATGCACCATGTCAGCGCTGACTCCCCTGCCGCGGCATTGAACTATACCGGCGTCTATGACGCCGGTACAGTTCAAAGCAATGATGGAGGAGAGAGCATCAGCTGACGTTCCCTCTCCCATCATTCCCTGCTCTGCCTCTGAAACACAGCGGGTACATGATGACGTCATCGCGCACTCACTGTGTATCAGGCAGAGCAGGAGACAGGAGCAGCCAGCAGCGCGGGCACGTGGAGTAGGTGAGGAGAGTTTTTTTATGCAACAGTGAGTACAGCTAGGACTGTGATTCCATTCTCGAGGGTGCTGTATACTATGGTGCTGTATACAATGTGGGTGCTGTGTTCTATACCATGGGGGCTGTATGCTATGCAATTCTGTATACCATGGGGGTGCTGTGCTGTATATTATGGGGGGCTGTATACCATGGGGTGCTGTATACCATGGGGGGTGCTGTGCTGTATACCATGGGGGCTGTATACCATGCAGTGCTGTATACCATTAGGGGTGCTGTGCTGTATATCATGGGGGGCTGTATACCATGGGGGGCTGTATACCATGCAGTGCTGTGCTGTATACCATGTGGTGCTGTGCTGTATACCATGTGGTGCTGTGGGTGGTACATTATATTCTATGGGGGAGGCTGTGTTATATAATATGGGGGGCGACATTTTATTCTATGGTGTAGCAAATAAGACATCTGCCCTCCGCTCCTTTCATTCTCTGTGGGGGTGGAGTTATGGGAGCGGTGGGGCTGTGGACAGTTTGAGGAGTGGAGCCTGGGCTGGTCTCATGGGGCCCCAAAAATTTTGCCAGTATGGGGCCCGAAGTTTCTAGTGGCAGCCCGGGGTGGGGGCCCCATTTGAAAGTTCGCACCGGGCCCATAACTTTGTAGTTACGCCACTGGATGCTCCATAGATTATGCCCCATATGCTGCTTCATAGTTTATGCCCCATATGCTGCTCCATAAGATTCTCCATAGACTGTGCCCCATATGCTGCCCCATAAGATGCTCCATAGACTATGCCCCATATGCTGTCCCATAAGATGCTCCATAGATTATGCCCCATAAGATGCTCCATAGATTATGCCCCCAAAAGATGCTCCATAGATTATGCCCCATATGCTGCCCCATGAGATGCTCCATAGATTATGCCCCATAAGATGCTCTGTAGATTATGCTCCCATAAGATGCTCCATAGATTATGCCCCATATGCTGCCCTGTTGTGAGTTCATTTTCCCCTTCACCATTGAGGTCTGATGAACTCCCTCTTCTGGTGAAGGAAGGTAGTGAGGCTGATTACAAAGCACCTGAGCAGAATGATGATGACTGGGTGACTGGGATTGCTGACTGGATATAAGGCAGCCGATGGCCTTCTTCCTTGCGGGTGATTACTCTGACGGATTCTTGGAGACCAGTCTGATTCCTGCTCCTCAAAAGCTAAGTTTTCTGCTCTACTTTTTGCATTTGTGTTTTGGTTTTGTTTTGCCTTGTTTTTCTGGATTTCTGCCTTTCCCTGCTGGGTGAGCTGAATTCCTTTTTGCTCTGTCTTCAGATAATACCTGAGTACTGATATAGTCTTTTTGAAGCCTAGCGTCTTCAGGGCTTTTTTCCCTATCAGTCTGTTGGCTCTTGTTTTTGAGAGGGTTTTGGCGGATTGCAGACAGCAGCTTTTCTATTCTGTCCTATTTAGTTAGCTTGGGCCCCATCATTTGCTCAGCCTATCTTTCTATCTGTGTGAGTGTTTTTTCATCTTGCTTCACCGTCATTATATGTTGGGGCTGCCTATTGCTTTGGGGACTGCTCTGGGGCAGTTTAGATTTCCCTTTCTGTCTTTAGGCTATGTAGTTCTCCGGCTGTGATCGAGGGGTCTAGGGCACCGTAGGAACCCCCCAGCTACTGCTAGTTGTTGTTAGGTTCAGGGGTCTGCAATCCGATAGCTGCCAACTTCTCTGGTTTTCTGGACTTAGCTAGTATTTCTGTTTTTGCCTCCTACGGTGACTCATTCATAACAGAATCACCCGCCATACCGCAGATCCTAGGGTACTCAATAGCAGGAAAGAATTGTAAAAAAAAAAAAGTGTGTATATTTTTTCCTCTATATCTCTAAGGCCGTAGGGGGAATTTTTTTTCTCTCAATGGAGATAAAGCAATCGTCTGATCGTGTGGAGCAGCTCGCTGCGGAAGTGCGGGGAATTTCCGCCTACCTTGCTCATTCACATGCTACTGAACCAAAGATCCCTACTCCTGATGTGTTTTTTGGGGATCGGTCTAAATTTTTGAATTTCAAAAATAATTGTAAATTATTTTTTGCCTTGAAGCCTAACTCGTCAGGAAGCTCCACGCAGCAGGTTAAAATTGCCATCTCTTTGCTGCGTGGCGATCCCCAGGATTGGGCGTTTTCTTTGAAACCAGATGATCCTATTCTGACTAATGTGAATGCATTTTTTCAAGCCTTGGGGTTGTTGTATGATGAACCTAATGCTATTGATCAGGCTGAAAAGACCCTGTTGGCATTGAGCCAGGGTCGAGATTCTGCAGGATTGTACTGTCAAAAATTCCAAAAGTGGGCGGTCCTAACTACCTGGAATGATAATGCCTTGGCAGCTCTCTTTCGGAAGGGTTTGTCAGAAGCCGTAAAAGATACTATGGTGGGATTTCCTGTTCCCTCTGGTCTTGACGATTCTATGTCAATAGCCATTCAGGCTGATCGGCATTTACGTGAACGCAGGACTGCACGAGAGGTGTTGCCACCTGTTGAACAAGTGTCTGAACCTATGCAATGTGATAGAGTTTTGTCCAGGGAGCAACGTCAGGAGTTCAGAAGGCGTAATAAGCTGTGTTTTTTTTGTGGAGATGCCTCGCATATTATTTCTGTCTGTCCTAAACGAGAGAAACGTTTTGCACACACGTTTTCTGTGGGTGGTGTTCAACCTAAGTTTCTTCTGGCAATTACTCTGATCTGCTCCCTGTCCACATTTTCCGCCAAGGCTTTTGTGGATTCGGGAGCAGCCCTGAATCTAATGGACTTGGATTTTGCTAAACGTTGTGGATTTCCGATGACACCTCTGTGGATGCCTATCCCTTTGAGGGGGATTGATGCTACTCCTTTGGTGAAAAATAAACCTCAGTTTTGGACCCAGGTGGTAATGCGGGTCGCCCCAAACCATCAAGAAAATTGCAGATTTTTGGTGTTGCATAATTTGCATGATACCATTGTTCTGGGGTTTCCCTGGTTGCAAATTCATAATCCAGTTTTGGATTGGAAATCTGTGTCTGTGGTGAGTTGGGGTTGTCGGTGTGCCCTTAGTGAGGATCCGGTTTTTTCCACCTCTCCTCAGTCGCATGATGTTCCTGACTATTTGGCTGACTTTTATGATGCATTTAGTGAGAATGAGTCTGCGTCTTTGCCTCCTCATAGGAGTTATGACTGTGCAATTGAACTGAGCCCGGGGTGTAAATTTCCTAAGGGTCGGCTCTTCAATTTATCTGTACCCGAGCACGAGGCTATGCGATCCTATATTAAGGAGGCGTTGGAGAAGGGTCATATTAGACCATCCTCTTCACCCTTAGGTGCCGGTTTTTTTTTCGTGGCCAAAAAGGATGGTTCATTAAGGCCTTGTATTGATTATCGTGCCCTCAACAAAATTACTATTAAATATCAGTATCCGTTACCCCTGATTACGGATTTATTCTCCAGAGTTAAAGGTGCTTGCTGGTTTACCAAGCTTGACCTCAGGGGGGCGTATAATCTTATCCACATTAAGCATGGGGATGAATGGAAGACGGCGTTTAATACTCCGGAGGGACATTTTGAGTACCTGGTGATGCCTTTTGGGCTCACTAATGCCCCTTCTGTCTTCCAGTGCTTCATGAACGACATTTTCCGAGACTTTGTGGATAAATTTTGATTATCTATCTGGATGATATTTTGATCTTCTCCAAGGATTGGGATTCTCATGTGGAACATGTTCGGACTGTGTTCCGGATCTTGAGGGAGAATTCCCTGTATGTCAAAGGATCGAAATGCCTTTTTGGGGTACAGAGGATTTCATTTTTGGGATTTATTTTGTCTCCGTCAACTATTGAAATGGACCCGGCCAAGGTACAGGCCATTTATGATTGGGTTCAGCCCACTTCTTTGATGGCCCTCCAGAAGTTTTTGGGTTTTGCTAATTTTTATCGGAAATTTATAGCAAAATTTTCCAGTATTGCCAAGCCATTGACTGATCTGACTAAAAAGGGTGCTGATGTGTTGAATTGGTCTCCGGAGGCTGTTTCTTCCTTTCAGGAGCTGAAGCGAAGATTCACTTCTGCCCCGGTTTTGCGGGAACCTGATGTCTCACTCCCGTTCCAGGTAGAGGTGGACGCTTCTGAAATTGGTGCAGGAGCTGTTTTGTCCCAAAAGGATCCTGTAACATCTAAAATGAATCCCTGTGCTTTCTTTTCCCGAAAGTTCTCTCCATCTGAACGTAACTATGATGTGGGGAATCGGGAACTGTTAGCCATGAAATGGGCATTTGAGGAGTGGAGACATTGGTTGGAGGGAGCTAAACACCAAGTCGTGGTCGTCACTGACCACAAGAATTTGATTTACCTGGAGTCGGCCAAATGCTTGAACCCTAGACAGGCTAGGTGGGCCTTGTTTTTTACATGTTTTGATTTTGTGGTCTCTTTTCTTCCTGGCACTAAAAATGTCAAGGCAGATGCCCTCTCTAGGAGCCTCTTTGCTGATTCTCCTGTGGTGACCAAGCCTGCTACCATCTTAGGCGAAGGGGTAGTTCTTTCTGCCATCTCGCCCGATTTGAGACGTGCTCTGGAAGAGTTCCAGGAGGACAAACCTGAGCGTTGTCACAGTGGAAAGTTGTATGTTCCTGACCAGTGGAAGAAGAGAGTGATGTCTGAAGTTCATTGCTCTGCATTAGCTGGTCATCCAGGTATTTTTGGTACTAGAGATCTGGTGAGTCGGTCTTTTTGGTGGCCCGCCTTGTCTCGTGATGTCAGGTATTTTGTGCAGTCCTGTGGGACTTGCTCCCGGTCTAAACCTTGTTCTCGCTCTAGTGGGTTGTTGATGCCTTTGCCGGTCCCCAGGAGGCCATGGATCCATATTTCAATGGATTTCATCTCTGATATGCCTGTCTCTCAGAGAATGACTGTTATTTGGGTGATTTGTGATAGGTTCTCTAAGATGGTTCATCTTGTACCACTCCCTAAGTTGCCATCTTCCTCTGAGTTGGTGCCCCTGTTTTTGCAACAGGTGGTTTGCTTGCACGGGATTCCTGAGAACATTGTATCTGACAGAGGAGTTCAATTTGTGTCTAGATTTTGGAGGACTTTCTGTTCCAAGCTGGGAATCAGTTGTCCTTCTCCTCTGCTTTTCACCCTCAGACCAATAGACACACCAGACCTTGGAGTCGTATTTGAGATGTTTTATTTCCGCTGATCAGGATGATTGGGTTTCATTTTTGCCCTTGGCCGAATTTGCTTTAAATAATAGAGCTAGTTCTGCCACTTTGATGTCACCTTTTTTTTGTAACTTTGGGTTTCATCCTCGATTTTCTTCAGGGCAGGTGGAGCCTTCTGCCTGCCCAGGTGTTGACACTGTGGTGGAGAGAATGCACCAGATCTGGGACCAAGTGGTGGATAAGTTATCTCTCTCCCAGGAAAAGGCCCAGCGGTTTTCCAACTGACATAGGACCATTGGTCCCCAGTTTAAGGTTGGGGATATGGTTTGGTTATCATCAAAAAACATCGCTATGAAGGTGGCTTCTCCTAAGTTTAAGCCTAGATTTATTGGACCTTACAAGATTTTGGAGATTATTAATCTGGTCTCTTTTCGGTTGGCTCTTCCTGTCACATTGAAAATTCATAATGTGTTTCATAAGTCCTTGTTGAAGAGGTTTGTTGAACCAGTTGTTCCTGGGGTGGCACCTCCGGACCCTGTATTAGTTGAAGGTAACATGGAATATGAGGTAGAGAAGATACTGGATTCCCGTCTGGCTAGACGGAGACTCCAGTATTTGGTTAAGTGGAAGGGTTATGGTCAGGAGGATAATTCCTGGGTCTCTGCCTCTGATATTCATGCCAAAAGATTGGTGCGTGCCTTTCATCGGGCTCACCCTGATCGCCCTGGTGGCGTGGATGAGGGTTCGGTGACCCCTCCTCAAGGGGGAGGTACTGTTTTTTGCAAAAAAAGTATCGACTAAATATCCTGTATTTGTTGTCATCTTTTTACCAGCACTTGCTGATTACTGTCATATTTTTTGCTGCAGGGTATTTTAGTCATTCTGTGTTTTCTTTTTGTGTTTCAGTCAGTGGGTGGTGTGAACACTGTCCGACCAACTTGTTCACATTTGTGCATGTCACATGTGTTTTTAATCCATTTTTTCCTTGCTTATGCATGGTTTCAGAGACCCCATCCCTCTCTTGTGTGACATGCACATAAAGAGCCGTCTTACACCGCGTGTCCATACTAGGAAGTGCCTGTCTGAATCCTGTTCATTTAGACACTGTTCATATGTTCAGGTTTTAAATACATTAGATAGGGACTGCTCCAATAAGGGTTACCTTGACGAGGTGGAGTGGCTTGGTATACACTTTTTTTCAAAAAAACATATCGACTAAATACCCTGTATTTGTTGTCATCTTTTTACCAGCACTGGCTGATTACTGTCATATTTTTTACTGCAGGGTATTTTTTGCACATTAGTCATTCTGTGTTTTCTTTTTGTGTTTCAGTCAGTCGGTGGTGTGAACACTGTCCGACCGAATTGTTCACATTTGTGCATGTCACATGTGTTTTTAACCCATACAATTTGTTGTGCAATTTCTCCTGAGTGTGCAGATACCCAAAATGTGGAGGAAAACAACTGTTTGGGTGCACGACAGGGCTTGGAAGGAAATGAGCGCCATTTGAATTTTTGAATGTAAAATTTGCTGGAATAATAATTAGCAGTTGCCATGTAGTGTTTGGAGAGCCCCGTATGTGCCTAAACAGTAGAAACCCCCAAACAATTCACACCATTTTGGAAACTAGACCCCTTAGGGAACTTATCTAGATGTGTATTCAGCACCTTGAACCCACAGGTGCTTCACAGAAGTTTATAATGTAGAGCCGTGAAAATAAAAAAATCAAATTTTTCCCAAATAAATTTTTTAGCTCCATATTTTGCATTTTCATAAGGGTAACAGGAGAAATTGCCATTTGTTGTGCAATTTCTCTTGAGTACACCGATACCCCATATGTGGGGAAATACTACTGTTTGGGTGCACTGCAGGGCATGGAAGAGAAGGAGCGCATTTGACTTTTTGAAGGCAAAATTTGATGGAATAATTAGCGGGCACTGTGTCATGTTTAGAGAGCACCTGATGTGCCTAAACAGTGGAAACCCCCACAAATTACACCATTTTGGAAACTAGACACTTTAGGGAACTTATCTAGATGTGTATTAAGCACCTTAAACCTTCAGGTGCTTTACAGAAGTTTATAACGTTAAGCCATGAAAATAAAAAAAATCATATTTTTCCCATAAAAATCTTTTTTACCTACAAATTTTGTATTTTTGCAAGGGCAATAGCAGAAAATGGACCCCAAAGTTTGTTGTGCAATTTATCCTGAGTCCATCGATACCCCATACTGTTCCTACTTTTGAGTCACAGTGCAAAGCTCAGAAGGGAAGTAGCACCATATAACAGTGCAGATTTTGCTGCACTTGTTTGAGAGTGCCATGTTACAATGGCAGAGCCCCTGAGATGCTAGAACAGCAGAACACCCCATAAGTGACCCCATTTTACCAATTAAAGCTCTCTATAAATTCATCTAGGGGTGCAGTGAGCACTTACTTTGGGGTTTCCATCTAAATCTCCGAGTGACCCATTCACTATAATGAGGCATCAATTACTCTGGACTCCGTCTGGCCTCTGTTCAGCAGTGTCCTTGTCTGAAGATGGCCACTGCTGGATCACAGGTCAGACGGCGTCCACAGTGCCTCCATCTGCCTCATTATAGGGAATTTTCCACCAGGGGTTCTGTCTGAATCAGATATTTGAAAAATTTCACAGAAACCCAGGTGCTAGCGGGATAAATGTGCGCCAAGCCTTACTGCGATCTTTGGGAGGCAGAATGAAAAAATCAACAACATTTGAAGAGTTGGTTTTATTTATTTTTTACACCGTTCCTTGTGTGGTATAAGTGATTAGGAGACTTTATTCTTCGGGTCGGTTCGATTACAGCGATACCAGATTTACATTGGGTTTTTATGCTTGACTGCTGTCACACACTAAAAGATGCTTTTAAGGCTAAGTTCACATGTAGCGGAACTCTCGCGGAAATTACCGCAAGAGTTTCCGAATTCCATTCCACGGGAAAATCGCATTTTAAATTCCCGCGATTTTCCCGCGGAAAAACTAGCATTTTGCAAGCGTAATTAGCTTGCAAAATGCTGGCATTTTCCAAGCGATCTGTAGCATCGCTTGGAGAACTGATTGACAGGTTGGTCACACTCGTGTTTGACAAGTGTGACCAACTTTTTAGTACTGAGGCCGCCTATGCAGCATCAGAAGTAAAAGATAAAATGTAAAAAATAATTAAAAAAAATAAAAAATGGTGTTATTCTTACCTTCCGACGTCCCGCGCAGCCTTCCCGCCTCTCTCCACGCTGTCGTTCCCAGTAATCCTTTGCGAAAATGCCCGCGATGACGTCCGTTCTCGCGGGATCGCGACGTCTCGCGGTCATTTGCGATGACCGCGAGACTTCGCAATCCCGCGAGAACAGACGTCATCGCGGGCATTTTCGCAAAGGATTACTGGGAACGGGAGCGTGGAGAGAGGCGGGAAGGCTGCGCAGGACGTCAGAAGGTGAGAATAGCAATATTTTTTATTTTAAATTCTATTTTTTACAGGGATATGGTATCCAAAGCCCGGAGGACAGTCTCCTCTCCTCCGGACCGTCTTCTCTCCTCCGGACCGTGGGTACCATCCGCAATTGTTCTGCTTACTTTTCGCATGGTGTGCACAACCACATGCGAAAAGTAAGCAGAAGAATGCATTCCTATGGGTGTGGGATCGCCGCGATTCTGCAAAATTATGAGCATGCTGCGTTTTTTTACCGCGAAGTGATTCCGCCGCTGTAAAAACCGCAGCATTAGCACAGCATTGCGGAATCCCATAGGAATGCATGGGATGCTTATTTTTCTCATTTTCGCGGCAAAATCACGCGGCTAAAACTGCCGCGGAAGCGCAAAAAAAACGCCATGTGTGAACTCAGCCTTATTGTAAAAGCTAGTTTTTTCATCACCATATTTTGAGAGCTATAGTTTTTCTATATTTCAGCCGACAGTCATGTGAGGGCTTGCTTCTTGCGGAACGAGCTGACGTTTTTACCTTGGCCCTGGGCGCCCAAATCAATGGCGGTGGTGGTTTGTAGTGTAGTAGTTCGTGACGCCAGCTGTGGTGTTCGGCAAATAGGATGTTAGGCTGACACTGCATGCAGATCCTCTGGGGCTGGTGGTGTGTTGCAGCCTAGATGGTGTAGCTCCCCACAGGTGAAGTTGTAGTCCCAGGGCAGTGTAGGTGAAATAGATGGATAGAGGCGCAGGCGGTGTGGAAACTGGTACCCAGATGTAGCTGTGCTGAGTGTGCTGGCACAAGAATGAATGGAGGACACCAGGGCTTGTAGTTCCAACGCTTTACTCACAGTCAGTGGTGCACACAGGTGCCTGCCTCCATGCTGTGTCCTCCGGGTCAGAGACTCAGTCAACCCCCAGGCAAGATGGAAGGCTCCTCTCCAACACTCCGCCAACATGTACCTTTCTGAATGTCTCCTATATTGCGCCTTTAAGTGTGAAGATCTCCAAGCACTAAGTTACGCTGGAGTTCCTCCTGACAGATGTTCCTGTGTTCTCTACTCGTACGGCAGACAGCTGTAGCCTGCTTTGGGGACTCCCTTCTCCTGTGTCCCGGCTCTCTATACAGATGCTGTTGTGCCCCAAGTCTTGGATGGGAGTAATGCATTTACAGCCAACTACTCCACCGGTGTCTGCTGCAGAACCATAAGTGTCCATACAACCTCAGGGACCCGGCCACGGCCTTGCGCTGAGAACCTATAGGCAGGGTTCCTCATCCAACCCACGTCTCCTCTCTGTTCTCTACTCCTTCATTCCGTACTTGTCTCTCTTTCTTATGGAAGCTTAGATTACGGGTCTACGTCTTTCTCCTTTCTCTCCTTTCCCGTGCCAGCTGGCTCAGATCACTGAGGCAGCTGCAGCACTCCTTCCTCCATCCCTTCCTCCAGGGATCCTCACTCCTCTTGGAGTGTCCTACTACTCCGCTGACCTTCTGTCTCACTAAGACTGGCCCCTAATCCTTCACTTTCCCAATCTTTTATATGCCTTAACTCCACCCACCTCCCAGCACGTCCAGTGTTCCAAGCAGGGAACCACCAAAGGTGCTCTGCTACTCTCTAAGTACAAAGCCGCTTGTGGATGTGCAGAACTACCCTGTGTGTGTGGGGTGCGGGTGTTGGAGCGTGGAAAGGAGTTCCCACCTTACCTGGATGGTGGGGCAGTGGCGTATCTAGGGGGGGCAGCCGGGGCAGTTGCCCCGGGCACAGCCAGCAGGGGGGCGCAGTCGGGCCGCCTAATGCAGCGGTCCGCAGTGTCCTCCCTGGCGGCTGCGTTCTGCCGCCCCCCGCCTGAGAGTCGGCGGTTCTCTGTGTCAGCTGTCAAGCTGACAGCCGGCGCAGAGAAGGAAGCCGCGCCGGCTCCCAGGGAACAATTGTACTGGCGTCTATACAGACGCCAGTACAATTGAAGCTCTGACCGCCGGGCCAGAGCGACGTCAGCAGCGTGATCAGGTCATGTGATCACGCTGCTGACGTCACTCCCCGGCGCCCAGAGCAAACGCTGGTGGTAAGTGTGCTCCACTGTGGAGCTGAAGAACCACCGAAGATGGGAGATGAGGGGGAGTTAATGAGTGGAGATGGGGGGGATTTGTAGAGGGGATGGCGGTTAATGTGTGGGGGTATTTAGAGTGGGGATGGGGGTTAATGTGTGTGGGGGTTAATGAGTGGGGATGCCATGGGGTTAATGTGTGGGGGGATTTGGAGTGGAGATGGGGGTTATTTAATGTGATGGGGGTTAATGAGTGGGGGGGTTAATGAATGGGGATGGGGATTAATGTGTGGGGGTTAATGTGTGTGGGGGTATTTGGAGTGCAGATGGTTATTTAATGTGTGGGGGGGATTTGGAGTGGTGATGGGGTTAATGAGTGGGGATTGGGTTAATGTGCGCGGGGGTTAATGAATGGGGATGGGGGTTAATGTATGGGGGCGTTAATGAGTGGGGATGGGGGTTAATGTGTGTGGGGGTATTTGGAGTGCAGATGGTTATTTAATGTGTGGGGGGGATTTGGAGTGGTGATGGGGTTAATGAGTGGGGATTGGGTTAATGTGCGCGGGGTTAATGAATGGGGATGGGGGTTAATGTATGGGGGCGTTAATGAGTGGGGTTGGGGTTAATGTGTGGGGGTATTTGGAGTGGGGGTGGGGGGATTTGGAGTGCTGATGGGGGTTAATGAGTGGGGATTGGGTTAATGTGTGGGGGGATTTGGAGTGGGGATGGGGGGTTATTTAATGTGTGGGGGGATTTGGAATGGGGATGGGGGGTACTTAATGTGTGTGGGGGATTGGGGATGGGGGGATTTAATGTGTGGGGAGATTTGAGGACACAAAATAAAGAGTATGTATGAGGAAACAGTATGGGGGATTGGTGCAGACAGTATGGGGAGCGAATGGGTTAATGTATGTGGATGGACACAGTATGGGGAGTCAGGGGTATGTGTGAGCAGACAGTATAGAGAGTGAGGGGGTAAATATATGAGGAGACAGTATGGTGAACAGGTGGGATGCTAGAGGGGAATAGTGTGAGGAGACAGTATATTGCAGATATTTTTATTTAGGGGCATTATAATGACACTTCTATCTTTAAGGGCATCGTGTGGAGATTTTCTGCAGAAGACCGGAGAAGATGGACGTCTACAGAGACAAGATGTGGATGAGAAAACTCATCATGGGGTCTAGAAGAAAAGGTGACTGACTCCAGAGACGTCATCTATAAGGTACCTGGATGTAAATGTTATTTGTGATACTGACTAATTCTCATGTTTTTATTTGTTAGGAACATTAAAGGGGTTCTCCAGGTTTGTGCTGAGTCTGCAGTCATTCTATGTGACTGCAGACTTCTGAATTCTCACAGTGCTCACTGAACGCTGTCAGGATTCTCTCGTGCCGGTAATTTACATACATGCGGTCACATGCTGACTAGACATGTGTGGCCTCACTCAATGAAAATTTACAGAGCGAGGCGGGGGCACGTCTAGTCGGAATGTGGCCAGAAGTATATAAATCACATACTTGTGCTGACATGACGGTACATCAGCAAGGGAGAATCCTAAAAGTGTGCAGTGCATTCGTTGTGAGAATTCAGAAGCTGCAGTGTCAGGATTCAGCTCTGCAGGTTGCCGTAGTCATCACATGGACACTTCACTCATATGCGATTTTCATAGGTATGATCCTGTGACAACGAGCTTCTCATCCTGCTTCTCTCAGTTTTTTACTGAATATTGAGAGCATTAGGAGGAGCAGCTCGTGGGTACATGGCTAAGTGTTCAAGTCGCATATGTACTTGGGCGGGGGGGGGCGCCGAACCGAATTCTTGCCCCGGGTGCCAGAAAGCCTAGATACGCCTCTGTGGTGGGGTACCACACCTGAAGAGAGAAGGTGCAGTACCTCTGTGGCGACTGAGCCTCAGGGGCACCACATACCCCCCCGTTAAACACAGCACGTCCGCGGGCTGCAAGGCAAACAAAGTTGACAGAACAGGAAGATACAAAAATGTTATAATGCTAAATAAACATTGCTTATTCTAAACTTCCCAATATGAGAGGCACTGTCCTTAAATGTTTCAAACATTTCTTAATTACCTTATTTAAAAGTCTAAGTCAAAAGTGCAAAATTTTCTCAAAACTCTTCTTAATTCAAGTGCTATTATCTGTTGCTCACTATCACTTCAGTACTCTTCATCTGCTCAATTCTTACTCATTTTTAGTGCACATTCTCTACTCTTTTCTTTTTACTCTGAGTGACAATCATCATTTACTTTTCCAACTCTTTATTCAAATTTTTCTCACTTCTTCATTAAAGCATTAAAAGCTAGTTACTATTTTAAGACACATTATCAAATACTTCACAATAAAACATTCAATATTCTTGCAAGTGCTGAACACTGCTCCCAGACGGGATTTCTTGCAGTGTCTCTTGAGGTAGACATCATCTTCGCAAAGTGTCCTTATATAAAACACCTTATCTTCAAAAAGTGTCTTTGTGTAAAACCAAGAGAGGGTACCTAAAGAGGTGCAACTATTTACAGGAAAGTTTTGGATCACACAGCGTTCATGATCTCTGTTGTGAGTTCATTTTCCCCTTCACCGTCGATGTCTGATGAACTCCCACCTGATCTGGTAGATGATGACTGGGTAACAGGAACTGCTGACTGGATATAAGGCAGCCGACGGCCTTCTGCTTCGCTGGTGATTTCTCTGCTGGATTCTTGGAGACCAGTCTGATTCCTGCTTCCCAAAGATAAGTTTTTGCTTTGCTATTGAACTTATTAGTTTTGTTTTGTTTACATTGTTTTTTGGAGTTCAGCCATCCCCGGTCGGGGGTGTGCTGAGTTCCATTTTTGTCTCTGATCAGTTTGTCTCTTTGCTCTGTCTTCAGAATTTACCTGAGTGCTGATATAGTCTTTTTAAAGTCCTAGCGACTTCAGGGCCTGTTTTTCCTATCAGACGGTTGGGACATTTTTGGTAGGGTTTTTTGCGGATTGCAGACAACAGCTTTTGTATCCTGTCCTTTTTAGTTAGCTTGGGCCCCATCATTTGCTCAACCTATCTTTCTATCTGTGTTAGTGTTTTCATCTTGCTTCACCGTCATTATATGTTGGGGGCTGCCTTTTACTTTGGGGTCTGCTCTGGGGCAGTTTAGATTTCCCCTTTCTTTCTTTAGGCCTATTTAGTTCTCCGGCTGTGATCGAGGGGTCTAGGGCATCGCATCGTAGGAACCCCCCACGGCTACTGTTAGTTGTTGTGGATAGGATCAGGGGTCTGCAATGCGATAGCTACCAACCTCTCCGGTTTTCTGGACTTAGCTTGTATTTTTGTTTTTCCTCCTTCGGTGACTCATTCATAACAGAATCACCAGCCATACCGCAGATCCTAGGGTACTCAATAGCAGGAAAGAATTGTAAAAAAAAAAAAAAAAGAGTTTGTCAGAATATTTTTTTTTTTGTGTATATTTTTTCCTCTATGTCTCTGAGGCCGCAGGGGGAATTTTTTTTTCTTTCTCAATGTAGATGAAGCAATTGTCTGATCGTGTGGAGCAGCTCACTGCTGAAGTGCGGGGAATTTCCGCCTATCTTGCTCATTCACATGCTGCTGAACCAAAGATCCCTACTCCTGATGTGTTTTTTGGGGATCGGTCTAAATTTTTGAATTTTAAGAATAATTGTAAATTATTTTTTGCCTTGAAGCCTAACTCGTCGGGGAGCTCTGTGCAGCAGGTGAAAATTGTCATCTCTTTGCTGCGCGGCGATCCCCAGGATTGGGCGTTTTCTTTGAAACCTGATGATCCTATTCTTACTAATGTGAACGCATTTTTTCAAGCCTTGGGGTTGTTGTATGATGAACCTAATGCTATTGATCAGGCTGAAAAGGCCCTGTTGGCATTGAGCCAGGGTCAGGATTCTGCAGAGTTGTACTGTCAAAAATTCCAAAAGTGGGCGGTCCTTACTACCTGGAATGATGGTGCCTTGGCAGCTCTCTTTCGGAAGGGTTTGTCAGAAACCGTAAAAGATACTATGGTGGGATTTCCTGTTCCCTCTGGTCTTGACGATTCTATGTCATTAGCCATTCAGGTTGATCAGCGTTTGCGTGAACGCAAAACCGCACGAGAGGTGTTGCCACCTGTTGAATAAATGTCTGAACCTATGCAATGTGATAGAGTTTTGTCTGGGGCCCAGCGTCAGGAGTTCAGAAGGCGTAATAAGCTGTGTTTCTTCTGTGGTGATGCCTCGCATATCATTTCTGTCTGCCCTAAACGAGAGAAACGTTTTGCACACACATTTGCTGTGGGTGGTGTTCAACCTAAGTTTCTTCTGGCAATTACTCTGATCTGTTCCCTGTCCACATTTTCCGCTAAGGCTTTTGTGGATTCGGGAGCAGCTCTGATGGACTTGGATTTTGCTAAACGTTGTGGATTTCCGATGACACCTCTGCGGACGCCTATCCCTTTGAGGGGTATTGATGCTACTCCTTTGGCGAAGAATAAACCTCAGTTTTGGACCCAGGTGGTAATGGGGGTCGCCCCAGACCCTCAAGAGAATTGCAGATTTTTGGTGTTGCATAATTTGCATGATACCATTGTTCTGGGGTTTCCCTGGTTGCAAATCCATAATCCAGTTTTGGATTGGAAATCTGTGTCTGTGGTGAGTTGGGGTTGTCGGTGTGCCCTTAGTGATGCTCCTGTTTTCTCCACCTCTCCCCAGTCGCATGATGTTCCTGACTATTTGGCTGATTTTTATGATGTATTTAGTGAGAATGAGTCTGCGTCTTTGCCTCCTCATAGGAGTTATGACTGTGCAATTGAGCTGAGCCCTGGGTGTACATTTCCCAAGGGTCGACTTTTGAGTTTATCTGTACCCGAGCACGAGGCTATGCGATCCTATATTAAGGAGTCGTTGGAGAAGGGTCATATTAGACCATCCTCTTCACCTTTAGGTGCTGGGTTTTTTTTCGTGGCTAAGAAAGATGGGTCATTAAGGCCTTGTATTGACTATCGTTCCTTCAACAAAATTACTGTTAAACATCAGTATCCGTTACCCCTGATTTCTGATCTATTCTCCAGAGTTAAAGGTGCTTGCTGGTTTACAAAGCTTGACCTCAGGGGGGCGTATAATCTTATTCGCATTAAGCATGGGGATGAATGGAAGACGGCGTTTAATACTCCGGAGGGACATTTTGAGTACCTGGTGATGCCTTTTGGGCTCACTAATGCCCCTTCTGTCTTCCAGTGCTTCATGAATGATATTTTCCGAGACTTGGTGGATAAATTTTTGATCATCTATCTGGATGATATTTTGATCTTTTCCAAGGATTGGGACTCTCATGTGGAACATGTTCCGGATTTTGAGGGAGAATTCCCTGTATGTCAAGGGATCGAAATGCCTTTTCGGTGTACAGAGAATTTCATTTTTGGGATTTATTTTGTCTCCGTCAACTATTGAAATGGACCCGGTCAAGGTACAGGCCATTTATGATTGGGTTCAGCCCACTTCTTTGAAGGCCCTCCAGAAGTTTTTGGGTTTTGCTAATTTTTATTGGAAATTTATAGCTAATTTTTCTGGTATTGCCAAGCTATTGATGGATTTGAGTAGGAAGGGTGCTGATGTGCTGAATTGGTCTCCGGAGGCTGTTTCTTCCTTTCAGGAGCTGAAGCGAAGATTCACTTCTGCTCCAGTTTTGCGGCAACCTGATGTCTCACTCCCGTTTCAGGTAGAGGTGGACGCTTCTGAGATTGGTGCAGGAGCTGTTTTGTCCCAAAAGGATCCTGTAACATCTAAAATGAATCCCTGTGCTTTCGTTTCCCGAAAGTTCTCCCCATCCGAACGTAACTATGATGTGGGGAATCGGGAACTGTTAGCCATGAAATGGGCATTTGAGGAGTGGAGACATTGGTTGGAGGGAGCTAAACATCAAGTCGTGGTCCTTACTAACCACAAGAATTTGATTTACCTGGAGTCGGCCAAACGCTTGAATCCTAGACAGGCTAGGTGGGCCTTGTTTTTCACATGTTTTGATTTTGTGGTCTCTTTTCTTCCGGGCACTAAGAATGTCAAGGCAGACGCCCTCTCTAGGAGTTTCTTTGCTGATTCTCCTGTGGTGACCAAGCCTGCTACCATCTTAGGCGAAGGGGTAGTTCTTTCTGCCATCTCGCCCGATTTGAGACGTGCTCTGGAAGAGTTTCAGGAGGACAAACCTGAGCGTTGTCCCATTAGAAAATTGTATGTTCCTGACCAGTGGAGGAAGAGAGTGATGTCTGAAGTTCATTGTTCTGCATTGGCTGGTCATCCAGGTATTTTTGGTACTAGAGATTTGGTGAGTCGGTCTTTTTGGTGGCCCGCCTTGTCTTGTGATGTTAGGAATTTTGTGCAGTCCTGTGGGACTTGCTCTCGGTCTAAACCTTGTTCTCGCTCTAGTGGGTTGTTGATGCCTTTGCCGGTCCCCAGGAGGCCATGGACCCATATTTCAATGGATTTTATCTCTGATATGCCTGTCTCTCAGAGAATGACTGTTATTTGGGTGATTTGTGATAGATTCTCTAAGATGGTCCATCTTGTACCACTCCCTAAGTTGCCATCTTCCTCAGAGTTGGTGCCCTTGTTTTTGCAACAGGTGGTTCGCTTGCACGGGATTCCTGAGAACATTGTATCTGACAGAGGAGTTCAGTTTGTGTCTAGATTTTGGAGGACTTTCTGTTCCAAGTTGGGAATTCAGTTGTCCTTCTCCTCTGCGTTTCACCCTCAGACCAATGGGCAGACGGAGTGAACAAACCAGACTTTGGAGTCGTATTTGAGATGTTTTATTTCTGCTGATCAGGATGATTGGGTTTCATTTTTGCCCTTGGCCGAATTTGCTTTAAATAATAGAGCTAGTTCTGCCACTTTGATGTCACCTTTTTTTGTAACTTTGGATTTCATCCTCGATTCTCTTCAGGGCAGGTGGAGCCTTCTGCCTGCCCAGGTGTTGACACTGTGGTGGAGAGAATGCACCAGATCTGGGACCAAGTGGTGGATAAGTTGTCTCTCTCCCAGGAAAAGGCCCAGCGGTTTTCCAACCGGCATAGGACCATTGGTCCCCAGTTTAAGGTGGGTGATATGGTTTGGTTGTCATCAAAGAATATCGCTATGAAGGTGGGTTCTCCAAAGTTTAAGCCTAGATTTATTGGACCTTACAAGATTTTGGAGATTCTTAATCCAGTCTCTTTTCGATTGGCTCTTCCTGTTACATTTAAGATCCATAACGTGTTTCATAAGTCTCTGTTAAAGAGGTTTGTTGAGCCAGTAGTTCCTGTGGTGGCACCTCCTGACCCGGTATTGGTTGAAGGTAATGTGGAATATGAGGTTGAGAAGATACTGGATTCTCGCCTGGCTAGACGGAGACTCCAGTATTTGGTTAAATGGAAGGGTTATGGCCAGGAGGATAATCCTTGGGTCCCTGCATCCGATATTCATGCCGAAAGATTGGTTCATGCCTTTCATCGGGCCCATCCTGATCGCCCTGGTGGCATGGATGAGGGTTCGGTGACCCCTCCTCAAGGGGGAGGTACTGTTATGAGTTCATTTTCCCCTTCACTGTCTATGTCTGATGAACTCCCTCTTCTGGTGAAGGAAGGTAGTGAGGCTGATTACCAAAGACCTGATCTGGTAGATGATGACTGGGTAACAGGAACTGCTGACTGGATATAAGGCAGCCGACGCCCTTCTGCGTCGCTGGTGATTTCTTTGCTGGATTCTTGGAGACCAGTCTGACTCCTGCTTCCCAAAGATAAGTTTTTGCTCTGCTATTGAACTTATTAGTTTTGTTTTGTTTACATTGTTTTTTGGAGTTCAGCCATCCCCGGTCGGGGAGGGGAGGAGTTCCGTTTTTGTCTCTGATCAGTTTGTCTCTTTGCTCTGTCTTCAGAATTTACCTGAGTGCTGATATAGTCTTTTTAAAGTCCTAGCGACTTCAGGGCCTGTTTTTCCTATCAGACGGTTGGGACATTTTTGGTAGGGTTTTTTGCGGATTGCAGACAACAGCTTTTATATCCTGTCCTTTTTAGTTAGCTTGGGCCCCATCGTTTGCTCAACCTATCTTTCTATCAGTGTTAGTGTTTTCATCTTGCTTCACCGTCATTATATGTTGGGGGCTGCCTTTTACTTTGGGGTCTGCTCTGGGGCAGTTTAGATTTCCCCTTTCTTTCTTTAGGCCTATTTAGTTCTCTGGCTGTGATCGAGGGGTCTAGGGCATCGTAGGAACCCCCACGGCTACTGTTAGTTGTTGTGGATAGGATCAGGGGTCTGCAATCCGATAGCTACCAACCTCTCCGGTTTTCTGGACTTAGCTTGTATTTTTGTTTTTCCTCCTTCGGTGACTCATTCATAACAGATCTCCTCAGTTCAAAACGTAGAGGCTGCCAGGGAAGCAGGGCAACTTTATGAAAAAACAAAACAAAAAAGGAACAACGGTGCAAACAGATCCTCCTGGGTAGCGAGAAACATGTTCTTAGTGCTGATCCCCTCCTGGGGTTTTGGAAGCCACACTGGAACTGCTACAAGATGAAAAGAACTCATTTACAGTCCTCAGATCCTCCTCCTCCTGTGGGGTGAAGCCTGCGGTTTTCTGTACCTTGGGTACACTTTAGGTAGTGGGAGCAGTTGGGGGTTTCTGCCGAGATGTTGCTGCTTGGGGTACCGCAGAGGTGGTAACGGGTACTGGGGAAGGAACACAGACTTTCTCCTTCAGATAAGTGGACAGCAGGGCTTCTGGTATGCGGCAGATGTTTAACGCGTACCAACCGCGTAGTCCCTCATGCCGGGTATAGGTCACGTACTCCCCTGGCTGTAGGTCTCGCGCTGGGTGTCCCTTCCGGAGGTGAGACTCCACATCCCTCCGGCTAAGAACAAGTAAGAGATCCTCTGGGGGTCAGCGATGAACCCGAACCCCCGCTCACGGTTCACATTGAGGACCTGTCCCCATCCAGCCGAGTCCCGGGGACCGTAGCAACCCGCACGGGCCCTCTCCTTCCCATCCAAATCCAGGCCCAGTATCACTAGCCGGCGCTGCTCCCTCTCCCGGTGCTCAGCTGCCAGTTGCCGGATGGTAGCTTGACACCTAGTCCAGTTCTCCTCTTCCTCCCGCTGCTCCCGGGCCCGCTCTAGGCTGGTCTTGTACTGCAGCTCCACCTCCGGGGGTTCCGGTATCTCCCCTCGGGGACTGGTATCCCGGTCCCAGACCAGGTCTAGCATGACCTGGCCAGCCGCTGCGACCACGGTACACCCCAGGGCCTCCCCAGGTGTCGGGGTATCAGACATACCTGGGCCTCCGGGCGGTGTGGTCTCAGCTCTGATGCCGGTGGAAGCAGGTCGGTGGCAGCGGGTGGTGGCTCCGGGTCCACGGGGGCCTCTGGTGGGACCTGCGCAGCCGCGTCAGGTCTGGGCGGGAGCACGGCCTCAGCTCCCGGGGTCTCCGGTGACTCCTCCAGGCAGGCCGTGACCAACTGTATGGACAGCGTGGATTTATAGATTATCGCTGCCTGAGGACAGTCCGGTGCAGCAGTGCCAGGTACCGGTGTCACGGGTACCGCGGGTGTAGGCCCCTCCTGGGCATGCAGCCTGCTCAGCCTCCATAAGGCCTCCTGCCTCAGCCGCAGACAGCACGTCAGCTGGGCGATGTCATCCTCCAGCTGCTGGCGTGTCATTTCAGAGACAGGGTCGGAGCCTTCAGCCATGGCGCCAGGGAGATCCAGCACAACCTCCGCGCGCTCTCCAGGCCTCCTTCCCTCTCCTAATGGCGTTCTGACGTCCTTCTTCCTGCCTCGGCCCCTTTCCCGCCACTGGATTCTTCTGCCCCTCCTTCCGGGGGCGGCGTCTTCTTCCAGCACCTCCATACCAAGCCAGTATACGGACCCCTCGGGGGGTGGGCCATGTTGCTGTCATATAGTAATTCAGACAGGGGAGGCCCAATACTCTTCGCAGTCTTTTCCTAGGACCTCCCATCTCTTCACGCCCTTCTTCTCCGCACCAGTGGCCATTTCCTAAGTCCATTTTACAGTCTATCAAATCAGGTCTTCTGCACATTTTCAAAAGTGTAAAGTCCAACAAAATTCAGGCACACAGAACCCGATGGCATCGGGTCTCATCATCCTGTTCGTGACGCCAAAATTGGGTCGCCCTCACACCCAGGACTGTGGGGTACTCGGTACCAGGCCGGTGTCCAGGGGATGTGTCACAGCAGCGGTGACCCGGTCCATGGCCCTGGGCGCCCAAATCAATGGCAGTGGTGGTTTGTAGTGTAGGAGTTCGTGACGCCACCTGTGGTGTTTGGCAAATAGGATGTTAGGCTGACGCTGCATGCAGATCCTCTGGGGCTGGTGGTGTGTTGCAGCCTAGATGGTGTAGCTCCCCACAGGTGAAGCTGTAGCCCCAGGGCGGTGTAGGTGAAATAGATGGATAGAGGCACAGGCAGTGTGCAAACTGGTACCCAGATGTAGCAGTGCTGAGTGTGCTGGCGCAAGAATGAATGGAGGACACCAGGGCTTGTAGTTCCAACGTTTTACTCACAGTCAGTGGTGCACACAGGTGCCTGCCTCCATGCTGTGTCCTCCGGGTCAGAGACTCAGTCAACCCCCAGGTAAGATGGAAGGCTCCTCTCCAACACTCCGCCAACATGTACCTTTCTGAACGTCTCCTATATTGCGCCTTTAAGTGTGAAGATCTCCAAGCACTAAGTTACGCTGGAGTTCCTCCTGACAGATGTTCCTGTGTTCTCTACTCGTACGGCATGTGACGCCTCTGGCTATTACGTCCAAGAGTGGACCCTCTGGATCGCGGATCCGGAGCCCCTGGGCCGAGCACACCTGGTGAAGACCGACCCCTATACAGGGATCGTTAGGGGCAAGACCGCAGGGGGCGGAACCGCGACAGCCGGAGCCAGCAGGGACGACTCGGAGGACAGGCAGACAGAGCAGGAGTAGCGAAGTGGAGGCCAGTAGAAAGAGGCTGGAAGCCCACAGGAAAGGTACAGCGAGGACCACAGGAAGGAGGCAGGCAGACAGACACGGACCAGGAACAGGGCAGACAAAGGAACAGCAAGGGTAGGCAGGGTACACAGAAGAAGGTAGGGCCGATGGGTGCTGCGAGTCACAACAATCATCAGGCGCCCTCAGAATAGAGCGGACGCCTGATATATGCGGCGACCGGAAGTGCGCCCTACAGACCCTCCCCTAGCGACGCCCCCTGCCAACGGAAGAAGCCGGGGGAACGCGCGTGCGCGGCCTAAGGCCGCCGCGGTCACCCGCAGCAGAGCGGCAAGCAGCGCGGAGGAACGCGCGAACCGGAGGGCGCAGGTGAGAGGGAGCTGCGGCGGGCGCCGTCGCTAAAGGGGCATCGGCGGGCACGGCCGCCGATGTCACAGTACCCCCTCCCATATGCCCTCTCCTTCTGAGGTTGGTTAGAAATCTTTTCATGATAAGGGGGGCATCGACATTCTCTCGGGGCTCCCAGGACCTCTCCTCTGGGCCAAAACCCTTCCAGTCGATAAGAAAAAGAGTCTTACCTTTGACCCTTTTCATAGCCAGGATGTCCTTTACTTCAAAGACATTGTCAGAACAAATTGGCGAGGGAGGGGACATGGAGGTTGGTTGGAACCGATTCAAGACCACAGGTTTAAGGAGCGAGATATGGAAGGCGTTAGGGACCCGGAGTGACGCCGGCAACCTCAATTTGTAGGCTACCTTGTTAATGCGCCCAAGTACTTCAAAAGGCCCGATGTACCGAGGACTTAATTTGTAAGCAGGGACTTTCAGGCGGATATGTTTGGTAGAAAGCCAGACTTTGTCCCCGGGCTGGTACGGGGGTAGATCCCTTCGTCTTTTGTCCGCGTGTTTCTTAATTCGGACGTTGGCTAGCTCGAGCGCCTCTCTGGTCTCCTTCCAAATTTGCGAAAACTCCTTGGCGAGAGTGTCTGCTGCAGGAACTCCAGACGATGCGGAAAAGGGCAATGGAACCCCAGGATTTAGCCCAGTTACCACAAAGAACGGTGTCTTGGACGTTGATTCGCTGGAATGATTATTATGAGCGAATTCTGCCCAAGGTAGAAGAGAGACCCAATTATCCTGATGGGCGTTAGAAAAGTGGCGTAGGTAGGTGGTCAGAATTTGGTTAATCCGTTCCACTTGGCCGTTGGTTTGAGGATGATACGCTGAAGAGAAGTCGAGAGACGTGCCCAGGAGCCGACAGAGGGCCCTCCAGAATCGGGAAGTAAACTGGACCCCTCGATCGGTCACGATTCGCAGAGGGAGGCCATGTAGCCTGAACACGTGGTGGATAAAGATTTCGGCCAACTTTGGGGCAGATGGCAGTCCGACCAAGGGAATAAAGTGGGCCATCTTGGAAAAGCGGTCAGCGACGACTAAGATGGTAGTACACCCAGCCGAGCGAGGGAGATCAGTCACGAAATCCATGGCGATTTGCTGCCAAGGAGCCTCTGGGACAGGCAACGGATGAAGGAGGCCGGAGGGGAGAGTCCTTGGAACCTTGTTCTGAGCACAAGACCTGCAGGAGGCTACAAAGTCCTTAGCATCCTGGTGGAGAGAGGGCCACCAGTAATACCGGGAAAGAAGCAAAAGAGTTTTCTTAATCCCAACGTGCCCAGCAACCTTGGAAGAATGTCCCCAGCGCAGTACTTCCAGGCGTTTGTTTGGAGGGACGAAGGTCTTGCCAGGCGGAGGGTTAGAGAAACTCACGGGGGCCACGGAGATAACTTTAGCCGGCTCGATGACATACGATGGATCCTCCTCCCTCTCCGGAGGCTGCAAAGACCTGGAAAGCGCATCGGCTTTGATGTTCTTACTGCCGGGCCGGAAGTGGAGCTTGAACTCAAAACGGGAAAAGTACAGAGCCCACCTGGCTTGTCTGGAGTTGAGTCTCTGGGCAGATTGCAGGTAGGCCAGGTTCTTGTGGTCCGTGAAGATAGTAAAGGGGTGCACTGCCCCCTCGAGCAGATATCGCCATTCCTCCAGCGCCATTTTAATGGCCAATAATTCCCGGTCCCCAATGGAGTAGTTGCACTCCGCCGGAGAAAAGGTTTTGGAGAAGAACCCGCAGGGGACAAGACGTCCAGATGGAGCCTGTTGGGAGAGAACCGCCCCAGCTCCAGTGGAGGAGGCATCAACTTCCAGAATGAAGGGCCTACTGGCCACAGGACGGTGTAAAATCGGAGCAGAAGCAAACGAGCGTTTCAGGGCAAGAAAGGCGTCCTCGGCTTCAGAGGGCCAGACGTTAGGCTTCGTCCCCTTACGGGTCAGGACCGCAATGGGCTTGGTGACTGTAGAGAAGTGGGGTATAAACTGCCGGTAATAATTAGCGAAGCCGAGGAAACGCTGGATGGCCTTTATGCCAACCGGACGAGGCCACTGGAGTACCGCGGACAGCTTGTCCGGATCCATCTTAAGACCGGAATCCGTGATGATGTACCCCAAGAAGGGTAACGCTGTTTGCTCGAAGAGGCACTTCTCGATCTTGGCGTAAAGACGATTTTCTCGAAGGCGCTGCAGGACCATGCGTACACTTCTCCGGTGGGAGGAGAGGTCGGTCGAGAAAACGAGGATATCGTCCAAATATACCACTACGCAGGAATAGAGTAGGTCTCGGAACACCTCATTTACGAATTCCTGAAACACCGCTGGAGCGTTGCAGAGACCGAACGGCATGACCAAGTATTCATAATGGCCGTCCCGGGTATTGAAGGCCGTCTTCCACTCGTCCCCCGCTCGGATTCGGATTAAGTTGTAAGCTCCCCGCAGATCCAACTTCGTGAAGATTCTGGCCCCCCTCAGGCGGTCGAAGAGTTCAGGAATCAGCGGGAGCGGGTACCGGTTTTTGACCGTGATGTTGTTCAGACCCCGGTAGTCAATACAGGGTCGCAGGGACCCATCTTTCTTCCGGACGAAGAAGAAACCTGCGCCCGCAGGGGACGAGGACTTTCGGATGAACCCCTTGGCCAGATTTTCCTGTATATATTCCGACATAGCCGAGGTCTCTGCTGGGGACAAAGGATATGTTCTCCCTCTGGGAGGAGTGGCACCAGGAACTAGGTCGATGGGGCAGTCATAGGAGCGATGAGGGGGTAAGGAATCCGCCTCCTTCTTGCTGAACACGTCGGCAAACGTGTGATAGGGTGCGGGTAAGCCCGGGAGGTCGGCGGGCTTCGAGCATGGACGAGGACGCGTGAGGGACCGTAGGCAGTGCTCCTGGCAGGAGTGCCCCCAACGGAGAACTTCCCCAGAGCGCCAGTCAATCACAGGTTCGTGCCGTCTGAGCCAGGGCAGTCCTAGGAGAACCGCATGGGCTAATTGTGGCAGGACATAAAAGGCTATCTTTTCGAGGTGGAGAGCTCCGATTTGAAGATCTACTTCGACGGTAATCATGGTGATGAGTCCGGGTAAAGGTTTACCATCAACGGAGGAAATAGCGCGAGGGTTCTTCAATACCAACACCGGAATCTGGAATTTGTCAACCTCCTCCTGGCGGATGAAATTACCGGCAGCACCCGAGTCCACATACGCCTCCACAGACCCACGCCCTGTAATTAGCAAAGCTGAAAGAGTAAGGGGAAGAGAGGAATTTTGATCACCTAGGGGGTCCTCTCTTACCTGACCTAGGTGGAGGCATTTCCCGACCTCTCTGGCTTCTCTGGACAGGAACGCACGAAATGGTTGGCCCCTCCACAGTACAGGCAGAGGCCCTTGGTCATCCTCTCCCTGCGGCGTTGCTCGGACAGTCTGACCCGATCAACCTGCATAGGTTCAGGAGCGGCGCTAACAGGAGATACAGGGAAACGGGGGACAGGAGCCTGATACAACCTAAAGGACCTTCTCTCTCCGACTGCCTCTCTAGCGCGCTCCTGAAAGCGTAGGTCTATGCGAGTGGCCAGCGAAATAAGGTCCTCCAGAGTGGTGGGGGTGTCTCGCCCGGCAAGCTCATCCTTGATCTTGCTGGAGAGGCCTCTCCAAAAGGCTCCCACTAGAGCCTCATTGTTCCACCCTAACTCAGAAGAGAGGGTCCGGAAGCGGATGGCGTATTGCCCCACTGTGAGGGAACCCTGGCGGAGGTTAAAAAGGGCCTCAGTGGAGGATGCTAAGCGACCCGGTTCATCGAATACCTTGCGAAAGGTTTCTAAGAAGGTCTGTAAATTTAGCACTACGGGGTCATCTCTCTCCCACAAGGGGTTCACCCAGGACAGAGCCTCACCCTCAAGATGGGACACAACGAATGCCACCTTGGCGCGGTCAGTAGGATACTGAAGGGGGGCAAGCTCAAAATGTAGCCTGCATTGATTTAAAAAACCCCGGCATAACTTGGGATCTCCGCCGTACCTGGGGGGTTTACCCAGACGGGGAGCCGGAGTAGGGGCTACATCCGGGGAGGAAGTTGCAGCGGCAGCAGAGGATTGCAGGGCCAGCAATCGGTCATCCACGGATGCCATGTAACCCAAGATGTGGGATTGGGCGTCGCGCTGCTGCGCGAGCTCCTGTTGAAGGCTGACTAAGAGAGGAGCGTGCCCGGGGTCAGAGGTCTGCAGGGCGGACAACCGGGTGTCCATAGACTTCATGAAGGACATTATCCGGTTCTGATTTTCACGAAGGAACAGCAATTCCTTTTGTGTGGCGGCTGCGGCACCGGCGGGATCCATGGCCTGATGATACTGTGACGCCTCTGGCTATTACGTCCAAGAGTGGACCCTCTGGATCGCGGATCCGGAGCCCCTGGGCCGAGCACACCTGGTGAAGACCGACCCCTATACAGGGATCGTTAGGGGCAAGACCGCAGGGGGCGGAACCGCGACAGCCGGAGCCAGCAGGGACGACTCGGAGGACAGGCAGACAGAGCAGGAGTAGCGAAGTGGAGGCCAGTAGAAAGAGGCTGGAAGCCCACAGGAAAGGTACAGCGAGGACCACAGGAAGGAGGCAGGCAGACAGACACGGACCAGGAACAGGGCAGACAAAGGAACAGCAAGGGTAGGCAGGGTACACAGAAGAAGGTAGGGCCGATGGGTGCTGCGAGTCACAACAATCATCAGGCGCCCTCAGAATAGAGCGGACGCCTGATATATGCGGCGACCGGAAGTGCGCCCTACAGACCCTCCCCTAGCGACGCCCCCTGCCAACGGAAGAAGCCGGGGGAACGCGCGTGCGCGGCCTAAGGCCGCCGCGGTCACCCGCAGCAGAGCGGCAAGCAGCGCGGAGGAACGCGCGAACCGGAGGGCGCAGGTGAGAGGGAGCTGCGGCGGGCGCCGTCGCTAAAGGGGCATCGGCGGGCACGGCCGCCGATGTCACACGGCAGGCAGCTGTAGCCTGCTTTGGGGACTCCCTTCTCCTGAGTCCCGGCTCTCTATACAGATGCTGTTGTGCCCCAAGTCTTGGATGGGAGTAATGCATTTACAGCCAACTACTACACCGGTGTCTGCTGTAGAACCATAAGTGTCCATACAACCTCGGGGACCAGGCCCCGGCCTTCCGCTGAGAACCTTTAGGCAGGGTTCCTCATCCAACCCACATCTCCTCTCTGTTCTCTACTCCTTCGTTCCATACTTGTCCCTCTTTCTTATGGAAGCTTAGATTACGGGTCTACGTCTTTCTCCTTTCTCTCCTTTCCCATGCCAGCTGGCTCAGATCACTGAGGCAGCTGCAGCACTCCTTCTCCATCCCTTCTTCCAGGGATCCTCACACCTCTTGGAGTGTCCTACTACTCCGCCGACCTTCTGTCTCACTAAGACTGACCCCTAATCCTACACTTTCCCAATCTTTTATATGCCTTAACTCCACCCACTTCCCAGCACGTACAATGTTCCAAGCAGGGAACCACCAAAGGTGCTCTGCTACTCTCTAAGTACAAAGCCGCTTGTGGATGTGCAGAACTACCCTGTGTGTGTGGGGTGCGGGTGTTGGAGCGTGGAAAGGAGTTCCCACCTTACCTGGATGGTGGGGTACCACACCTGAAGAGAGAAGGTGCAGTACCTCAGGGGCGCCACAAAAACATTTCTCACATTGCGGACATGAAAATTCCTTCCTTCTTTTGTGACTTCTCTGATGTCTACCAAGGCACATGCCAGCTAAATCAGTTATCATGTGCGGGGAAAGATGCAGGCTCAACGCTGGAGCCCACATCAAAATCAGGGACACAACACATGACGTAAATATACGTCATGAAGGGGCTAAAAAATTGCTGCCCTCAATGTATACACTGCAGTGAATGAGAGCTGTCAGATTTCCACTGACACTTGCCCTGTTAGACCCTGCTGACGGACACTGTCACTGGCTGAGCCTGAGGCCGTTACCTTTCCTCGGAGGTTGCTATGCTATGCAATTCAGCGCTTGTGATTATTGGATAATGATGAAGCTAACCATCTAAATGCCATTTTCGTTATTGACAGTGGCATCTAGAAGGCATCACCAAACAGTTTGAAGCACCTAATTTCCTACTTTAAGGCTTCTTCTGGCTCCTGTGAATCCAGAGCTGTCATTCATGGAAAGAGGTGTAGATAGATGCAAAAGAAATCGAACAGAAAAGTGCTCTGAATGGTTTGAACACACTATAGGTTTCCCAAATTTGGTTTAAACAGCTAATACATGCTGACAGATTCATTTTTGATGTACAGCTGCAATCAAAATTATTCGATTTAGAGATGAACAAACAAATTTGAGCTGAATTGAATTCCACTGAAATTTTTACAAGCATTTGCAGTCACCAATATGAAGATTTTTTTGTAATTCACTTCTATGCGGATTTAGAAAAATGGTGACCAATGGCTGCCATTTTTATGAACCTTAAAAGGCCACCAAAATGTTAGAAAATAAAAAAAAATCTTTATACTCACTGCTAAAGTCTCCCTTCTCTTCCTCACCATCACCTCCTCACCGTGGGTCACTCAGAAATTTCTGGGACTCTCACACTATAGGCCTGGGCTTCTGCTTACTAGATAGACCTAGGAAGCGTCTGTGCATGCACTCGCAAAGGTCATGGTGCACAGAGAACATCGTGACATGCACTGTGACCTTTAGAGGCACATGAGAAGAACCTTTCCAAGTCTATCTAACCCAAAAAGCTCGGAATGAGACAGGGATTTTTGAGGGACTGATGGAGATCCAAAAATACAATGCCCGACTAATCCACTTATCCCCCGCTATTCCCTGGCCTCTCCCCTCTGTCAATCCCTTCACTGGCTCCCCATTACCCAGAGACTCCAGTTCAAAACCCTAACCATGGCATACAAAGCTATCCACAACCTGTTTCCTCCATCCACAATCGCATACAAGATTTTTCCCACACATTCCCCCTACACTGGAACTCTCTACCCCAACATATCAGACTCTTACCTACCATGGAAACCTTCAAAATGAACCTGAAAATCTACCTCTTTTGACAAGCCTACAACCTGCTGTAACCACCGATCCACCAAACCGCTGCACGACCAGCTCTACCCTCACCTACTGTATCCTCACCCATCCCTTGTAGATTGTGAGCCCTCATGGCCAGGGTCCTCTCTCCTCCTGTACCAGTCGTGACTTGTATTGTTTAAGATTACTGTACTCGTTTTTGTTATGTATACCCTTTTTCACATGTAAAGCGTCATGGAACAAACGGTGCTATAATAATAATAAGTAACGGACAGGTGACAGTGAGGAACCAAGGGGCCTTAGAGGTGAGTGACAACAGCAAATGTTTATTGTTATTTGCATACATAATGTGCTCTAAACTGCTTCCTTCCCTCCTATAATCAATAAAATGATTTCAAATAATAAAAAATTAGCTACTCCCCTGTGTGAGTTATTTGATGTTTAAGAAGATGTGATTTGTAGATAAAACATTTCTCACAATGTGGACATGAAAATGCCTTCCTTCTTTTGTGACTTCTCTGATGTCTACCAAGATGCGATTGCACTAAAAAACATTTCCCACATTCTAGACATGAAAATGGCTTCTCCCCTGTGTGAGTTCTTTGATGTCTATCAAGAGCTGATTTCTCTAGAAAACATTTCTCACATTCTGAACATGAAAATGGTTTCTCCCCTGTATGAATTCGTAGATGTCTATCAAGTTGTGATTTCTCCATAAAGCATTTCCCACATTCTGAACATAAAAATGGCATCTTGCCTTCGTGAATTTTCTGATGTTTAACAAGTTGAGAGCTTTCTGTAAAACATTTCCCACATTCTGGGCATGAAAATGGCTTCTCCCCTGTATGACTTTTCTCATGTATAACAAGAGTTGATTTCTCAGCAAAACATTTCCCACATTCGGAACATAGAATCATAGAATCAAAGAATCGTAGAGTTGGAAGGGACCTCCTGGGCCATCTGGTCCAACCCCCTGCTCAAAGCAGGATTCGCTAAATCATCCCAGTCAGATGTCTGTCCAGCCTCTGTTTGAAGACTTCCATTGAAGGAGAACTCACCACTTCTCGTGGCAGCCTGTTCCACTCATTGATCACTCTAACTGTCAAAAAGTTTTTTCTAATATCTAATCTGTGTCTCCTCCCATTCAGTTTCATCCCATTGCTTCTAGTCTTTCCTTGTGCAAATGAGAATAAAGTTGATCCTTCTACAATGTGACAGCCCTTTAGATATTTGTAGACAGCTATTAAGTCTCCTCTCAGTCTTCTCTTTTGCAAACTAAGCATTCCCAAATCCTGCAACCTTTCCTCATAAGACAGGGTTTGCAGACCGGTCACCATTCTGGTCGCTCTTTTCTGAACTTGCTCCAGTTTGTTGATGTCTTTTTTAAAATGTGGTGCCCAAAACTGGACACAATATTCCAGATGAGGTCTGACCAAAGAGGAGTAGAGGGAAATAATGACTTCACGTGATCTAGACTGTATGCTTCTGTTAATACATCCTAGAATTGCATTTGCCTTTTTTGCTGCTGCATCACACTGTTGACTCATATTCAGTCTGTGATCTATTAGTATACCCAAGTCTTTTTCACATGTGCTGTCACTTAGCCCTATTCCTCCCATTCTATATATGCTTTTTTCATTTTTATTGCCCAGATGTAGTACTTTGCATTTCTCCCTGTTAAAAACAATTCTGTTAGTTGCTGCCCACTTCTCCAGTTTATTTAAATCTTTTTGAATCCTCTCTCTCTCTTCTCTAGTATTAGCTATCCCTCCTAGCTTTGTGTCATCAGCAAATTTAATCAGTTTGCCCTCAATTCCTTCATCTAAATCGTTGATAAAGATGTTGAACAATACAGGGCCCAGGACAGAGCCCTGTGGTACCCCACTTGAGACATTCTTCCAACTGGATGTGCAGCCATTTACGACCACTCTTTGGGTCCGATCACTAAGCCAGTTATGAATCCACCTAACAGTTGCCTTGTCCATTCCATACTTAGTCATTTTTTCAATAAGGATTGTATGAGAGACTTTGTCAAATGCTTTGCTGAAGTCAAGATATACTATATCTACAGCATTTCCTTGATCCACCCAATCAGTGATACCGTCATAGAAGGAAATTAAGTTAGTCTGACATGACTTATTAGTTACAAACCCATGCTGACTCTGTTTAATCACTTCATTCTTATCCAGGTATTGACATACATGTTGTTTAATAATTTGTTCAAAGATCTTTCCTGGTATAGAAGTCAGACTCACCGGCCTATAGTTGCCTGGGTCCACCTTCTTCCCCTTTTTGAAGATAGGAACAACATTTGCTCTTCTCCAGTCTTCTGGCACTTCTCCTGTTCTCCAAGAATTTTCAAAGATTATGGAGAGGGGTTCAAAAATTTCTTCTGCTATCTCCTTCAGTACTCTGGGGTGTAATTCATCTGGACCTGGAGACTTGAATTCATTTAGGTTAGCTAAGTGTTTCCTCACTATCTTTCTGTTTATCGATATCCTGGATTCTTCTATTCCCTTAATAGGACAGTGAATAACAGTTGATGTTACATTTCCTTTCTGAGAGAAAACAGATGCAAAATAGGAATTTAAAAGTTCAGCCTTCTCAACATCCTGTCTTACCATTTCATCATTTTCATCCTGTAAAAATCCTATAGCATCTTTGACTTTTCTTTTACTTTTGACATGAATAAGGCTTCTCCCCTGTGTGAGTTTTCTCATGTCTAACAAGATGTGATCTCTGTGTGAAACATTTTTCACATTCTAAACATGAATATCGCTTCACGCCTGTGTGAGTTCTGTGATGTGTAACAAGTACTGATCTGTTACAAAAACTTTTTCCACATTCTGAACATGAATGTGGCTTGTCTCCTGTGTGATTTCTCTGATGTACAACAAGATACGCTTTCTGGTGAAAACGTTTCCCACATTCTAAACATGAATATGGCTTCACCCCTTGTGTGAATTCTTTGGTGACTAACAAGATGTGATTTCTCATAAAAACATTTCTCACATTCTGAGCAAAAAAATAGTTTCTCCCTTATGTGTCTTTCCTCGTGTCTAACAAAAGTTGATTTATCTGTACAACATTTCCCACATTCTGAACATGAATATGGCTTCTTCTCTTTGTGATTACTTTGTTGATTAACCCCTTTCTGCCATCAGACCTACTATCCCGTCCATGTGCCCTGGGACTTAATTCCCAGGGACGGGATAGTACGTCATAGCGATCAGTGGCGCTCACGTGGTGAGCGCCTCTGATCGCAGCCAGGTGTCAGCTGATTATCACAGCTGACACCCGGCACAATGTGTCAGGGGTGGTCACGGACCGCCCCGACACGTTAACCTCTTGTACACCGCGATCAAACACGATCGCGGTGTACCGGGGGTTAAAGGGAAGCATCGGCAGGGAGGGGGCTCCCTCCGTGCTTCCCTGAGCCCCCCACGGCAGCGCAATGTGCAGCGCTGCTGCGGGGGGCTCTTTCCCTACAGGCCCCCGGATCCAAGATGTAGGGAGCTGACTTCCTCTCTGCCTGCAAAGCGCAGGCATGAGGAAGTCTGCAGCAGTGCCTTTGACAGATCGCTGATCTGTCACAGTGATCTGTGATGTGACAGATCAGCGATTTGTCACAGGACAGTGATGTCCCACCTGGGACAATGTAATAAAGTTAAAAAAAAAAAAAAAAAAGTGTAAAAATAATTTAAAAAAAAAAAAATCGCTAAATAAATTAGTAAAAAAAAAAAAAAATATTCCCCAATAAATTCATTTTTTGAAAATAAAAAAAAACAAAAAACAATAAAAGTTCACATTTGGTATCGCCGCGTCCATAACGACCCGCACTATAAATCTGTCCCATTAGTTAACCCCTTTAGCGAACCCCTTAAAAAATAAAAATAAAAAAACAAGCAAAAAATAATGATTTATTATCATACCACCGAACAAAAAGTGCAATAACGCACGATCAAAAAGACGCATATAAATATCCATGGTACCACTGAAAATGTCAGCTTGTCCTGCAAAAAATGAGCCGCCATACAGCGTCATCTGCAAAAAAATAAAAAAGTTATAGCTCACAGAATAAAGCGATGCAAAAATAATTATTTTTTTAGATAAAATAGTTTTCATTGCATAAAACCGCCAAAACATAAAAAAAACCTAAATGAGGTATTGCTGTAACCATACTGACCCGAAGAATAAAAGCGCTTTATCAATTTTACCGCACGCGGAACGGTGTAAACGCACCCCCTCAAAAAAAATTTATGAAACGCTGGTTCATTCTGCATCCCAAAAATCAGAATAAAAAGCTATAAAAAAAGTCACGTGCCCGAAAATCGTACTAATAAAAATGTCAACTCGTCCCGCAAAGAATAAGACCTCACATGACTCAGTGGGTTAAAATACGGAAAAATTATAGCTCTCAATAAGTGGTGATGCAAAAACTATTTTTACAATAAAAAGCGTCTTTTACCATGTGACAGCTGGCAAACTTAAAAACTGCCATAAATAGTAAATCAAACCCCCCGTTATCACCCCCTTAGTTAGGCAAAAATAATAAGATAAAAAAATGTATTTATTTCCATTTTCCCATTAGGGTTAGGGCTAGGGTTAGGGCTAGGGCTAGGGTTAGGGCTGAGATTAGGGTTAGGGGTGTGTTGGGGTTAGGGTTGGAGTTATAATTAAGGGGTTTCCACTGTTTGGGCACATCAGGGGCTCTCCAAATGCAACATGGCGTCTCATCTCAATTCCAGCCAATTCTGCATTGAAAAAGTCAAATGGTGCTCCTTCTCTTCCAAGCTCTGCCATGCGCCCAAACAGTGTTTTACAATCACATATAGGGTATCAGCATACTCAGGACAAATTGCAAAACAACTTTTGGGGTCCAATTTCTCCTGTTACCCTTAGGAAAATAAAAAATTGGGGGCAAAAATATCATTTTTGTGGAAAAAAATGATTTTTTTATTTTCACGCCCAGGCGTTATAAACTTCTGTGAAGCCCTTGGGGGTTCAAAGTGCTTACCACACATCTAGATAAGTTCCGTGGGGGGTCTAGTTTCCAAAATGGGGTCACTTGTGGGGAGTTTCAATAGTTTAGGTACATCAGGGGCTCTCCAAAAGCACATGACACCCGCAGACCAATCCATCAAAGTCTGCATTCTAAAACGTCACTACTTCCCTTCCGAGCCCCGACGTGTCCCCATACAGTAGTTTTCTCCCACATATGAGGTATCAGGGTACTCAGGACAAATTGGACAACAACTTTTGGGGTCCAATTTCTCCTGTTACCCTTGGGAAAATAAAAAAAATGGAGACTAATTGATCATGTTTTTGGAAAAAATATGATTTTTTTTATTTTCATGCCTGGGCATTATAAACTTCTGTGAAGCCCTTGGGGGTTCAAAGTGCTCACCACACATCTAGATAACTTCCTTAGGGGGTCTAGTTTCCAAAATGGGGTCACTTGTGGGGGGTTTCCACAGTTTAGGTACATCAAAGGCTCTCCAAAAGCAACATGACACCCGCAGACCATTCCATCAGTCTGCATTCCAAAACGTCGCTACTTCCCTTCCGAGCCCCGACGTGTGCCCATACAGTAGTTTTCTCCCACATATGAGGTATCAGCGTACTCAGGATAAATTGGACAACAACTTTTGGGGTCCAATTTCTCCTTGTACCCTTGGGAAAATAAAAAAATTAGTGACTAAAAGATCCTGTTTGTGGAAAAAATACGATTTTTTTATTTTCACGCCCGGGCTCAAAGTGCTCACCACACATCTAGATAAGTTCCTTGGGGGGTCTAGTTTCCAAAATGGTGTCATTTGTGGGGGGGTTTCTACTGTTTTGGTACATCAGGGGTTTTCCAAACACGACATGGTGTCCGATCTCAATTCCAGCCAAAAACGTCAAATGGCGCTGCTTCCCTTCCGAGCTCTGCCATGCGCCCAAATAGTGGTTTACCCCCACATGTGGGGTATCAGCGCACTCAGGACAAATTGTACAAAATCTTTTAGGGTCCTGTTACCCTTGGAAAAATAAGAATTGAGGGTGAAAAGATGTGAAGCCCTTGGGGGTTCAAAGTTCTCACCACACATCTAGATAAGTTCCTTGGGGGGGTCTAGTTTCCAAAATGGGGTCATATGTGGGGGGTTTCCACTGTTTAGGTACATCAGGGGCTCTCCAAACGCGACATGGCATCCGATCTGAATTCCAGCCAATTTTGCATTGAAAAAGTCAAACGGCGCTCCTTCCCTTCTGAGGTCTGCCATGCGCCGAAACAGTGGTTCCCCCCCACATATCAGGTATCAACGTACTAAGGACAAATTGCACAATAACTTTTGCAGTCCAATTTCTCCTTTTACCCTTGGTAAAATAAAAAAAATTGAACCTGAAGTATTTTTTTTGTGAAAAAAAGTTAAATGTTCATTTTTTTTAAATATTCAAAAAATTCCTGTGATGCACCTAAAGGGTTAATAAACTTCTTGAATGTGGTTTTAAGCACCTTAAGGGGTGCAGTTTTTAGAATGGTGTCACTTTTGGGTATTTTCTATCATATAGACCACTCAAAGTGGCTTCAAATGTGATGTAGTCCGTAAAAATAAAATGGTGTTGCAAAAATGAGAAATCGCTGGTCAATTTTTAACCCTTATAACTTTCTAACAAAAAAAAATTTTGGTTACTTGTTTACTCGGTAAATGTTACTTATCAAGTTTTTTGTGTGCCGTATCTCTGTGATTTAAGGGCATAAAAATTCAAAGTTGGAAAATTGCGAAATTTTCAAAATTTTCACCAAATTTCCATTTTTTCACAAATAAACGCAAGTTATTTGAATGAAATTTTACCATTAACATGAAGTACAATATGTCACGAGAAAACAGTGTCAGAATCACCGGGATCCATGGAAGCGTTTCAGAGTTATTACCTCATAAAGGGACAGTGGTCAGAATTGTAAAAAATGGCCCGGTCATTAACGTGCAAACCACCCTTGGGGCTTAAGGGGTTAACAAAAATCTCTATCTTGGTCTCTATCCACAACACATTTTCCCAGGAGGATTTTGGCTTACTCATGTACATTTCGGCAAACTTCAGTCTAGCCTTTTTATGTCTCTGTGTCAGCAATGGGGTACTCCTTGGTCTCCTGTCATAGTGTTTCATTACATTTAAGGTCGATGGATAGTTTGCGCTGACACTAATGCATCCTGAGCCTGCAGGACAGTTTGAATTTCTTTGGAACTTGATTGGTGCTGCTTATTCACCATCTGGACTATCCAGAGTTGCAACCTTTCATCATTTTATCTCTGCCGTCCACGTCTAGGGAGATTAGCTACAGTGCCATGGGTTGTAAACTTCTTGATTATGCTACACACTGTGGACCAAGGAAAATAAAGATCTATGGAAATGGACTTGCAACCTTGAGATTGCTGATATTGTTCAACAATTTTGGTTCTTAAGTCCTCAGACAGTTCTCATCTCCTCTTTCTGTTCTCTGTGCTTAGTGTGATACACACAGACACAGTGCAAAGATTGAGTCAACCTCTCTGGTTTCAGGTGTGATTTTCATATTGCCCGCACCTGTTACTTGCCACAGGTGAGTATGATTGTGCATCATATGCTTGAAATTGTTTAACCACAATTTTGTCCGGCCCATTTTGGGGATTTAGTGTGAAATTATATCCAATTTGCCCTTTTTTCTGTTTTTTTTCACCTTGTTAAGATACATACAAAGGAAATAAACATGTGTATAACAAACCATGTGTAATTGTAATAATTTTCTGGGAGAAATACTTCATAATCTGGAACAATTTCAAGAGTGCCAGCACTCTCAGCCATGACTGTATATCCTGCTCCTTACGCTCCAATTCGGATGACCCATTGATATTTATGTCCCATATTTGGCTCAGTGAGATTCTTTTATCTGGTTTAGATGGCCAGCATAGTAAACAGTTTCAATCCTGTCAGCAACTCACATTGTGAACAGTGGTGGTGCTGCCTGCTATTACATGCGCTAAGTGGATTGTCCTGGCATTGGGAAAATGAGGTCACATCTCCGGGGTTTCCACTCTACTGCTACCTCAGGGGGTTTGCTACTGCAACATAGCGCTTGAAAAGTATATCAGCAAAATCTGTGTCCAAATGCTACTACTTCCCTTGCTGTCATTCCACGAAGCACAGGGCAAACTATGGTGGGTGTCTTGGTGGGACAGCACATTGGGCAGTGGGTTTAGCTATAGAAAATAGCAGTTATCACTGTGCAGCAGCTCTTGTAAAGAGATGTCCACTACTGTACATTACCTTATTAAATGCTCCATAGTAATGCACAAAGCAATCCATCTATACTTACCTCCTGTTGGCGTACCACCTATATACTGTATTTATTAAGATGTATCTTTAATATAAACCCTTTACCAACATTAGACATTTCAGGAAGACTTATTTTGAAGTGCGTTGCCACAAATGGATGTAACGGTACATCCGAGCACAATTGCCAGCGGGAGCTCAGCTTAAGTGATAGCTGAGCTCTGGCTTCAACAAACAGTGCCAGTACTCTAAATACCGTGATCAATAGCGATGGCAGCATTTAGAAGTTTGAGGGAGGGGGCTCCCTCTCTCATCCCTTTAGCACGATCACGCGGACCCTCCTGATCTCTCAGCTACGATGGCCTTTTAGACAATACCAGGAGCAGGATCTAAAAGGCATTTTTTCAGTGATTAGGCCATGCTCACACATTTAGAATTTGGTCAGTACTTTACATCATTATGTGTAAGCCAAAATCAGGAGTAGAGCAATCAATAGAAACATCACCACTTCTCTATTTTTCACCCACTCCTAATTTTAGCTTATAAATAATGATATAAAATACTGACCAAATAATGAAGGTGTGAACGTGGCATAACCCTGATAGGTCTAATGCACCACAATACATATGCATTAGACTAGTGATCAGACTAATAAAAGGTAAAGTTCCATAGAGGGACCAAATAAAAAAGTTAAAAGAAAAAAAAAAGGTTAAAAACATTGTAAAAAGTACCGTATTTTTTAGACTATAAAACGCACTTTTTTCCCCAAAATTTTGAGGGAAAATGGGGGTGCGTCTCATAGTCGGAATATACCTATAACTGCTGCGGCAGCGGTGCTCTGTGCTGGGGTAGCAGTGGCTCTGTGTGCTGGGGCGGCGGCAGCTCTCCGTGCTGCGTGGGGGTCTCTGCTGGCATTTTGTCAAAGACCGGAGGCCCCGCAGCTCCATTGCTGTGATGCGGTGGCCTCCGGGAAAATGGAAGCTGGGGGCAGCGCATGCTCAGATTCAGATCTCGGCACCGAGATCTCATCCCAGCACAGACAGCCACCACTGCTGCCCCAGTGCAGAGCACTACCGCCCCAGCACAGAGCACCCCCCGATGCAGCACACAGCACCACTGCCGCACCAGCCTGGGATGGGATTTCCCAGAGGCCACAGCACCAGCCTGGACCACTGAACAACCCCTGTGACCACTCCTGCACCTGTACCAATCCCCCCTGGTAAGCTGAATACAGACTGTAAGACAGACCCCCATTTGACACATTATTTTGTTTCCCTATTTTCTTTTTGAAAATTTGTGGTACGTCTTATGGTCCGGTGCGTCTTATAGTCTGAAAAATACGGTATATATATATATATATATATATATATATATATATATATATATATATATATCTCAGAGATAACAAAAAAATTACACCAATAAATATATTTGTGCAATAACAATACTAAATAAAAAAGTATATATATTTGGTATCACTGTGTCCAGAAAGACACTATCTGTAAAACTGCTTTACTGTACTAATTAACCCATTCAGTAATCACTGTAAAGAAATACCGCTGAAAAAAAAATTGGAATAAAAAGCGATAAAAAAAATCTTATGTGAATAAAATGTATCCCTCAAAAGGTCATCTCATTCCCCAAAATAGCAAGCTATGGAATTGCTGTTATCGTACTGACTGAAAAGAATAAAGCTGCCTTATCACTTTTACCAAACAGTGAACAGCTTTTGAAAAATTTAAAAAAATCCTGAATTGCTGTTTTTTGTTTATTCTGCCTCCTAAAAATTGGAATAGAAAGTGATCAAAAATGTTATGAGCTCGAAAATGGTACCAATAAAAACTTAAGTTCATCCAGCAGAAAACAAGCCCTCACATGTCTCGGTCAGAAAAAATATGGAAAAATTATATCTCACAAAATATGGTGATGCAGTAACTTGTTTTTATGCAAAAAAAGTGTCTTTTAGTGTGTGACAGCAATCAAACATGAAACCCGATGTAAATCTGGTATCGCTGTAATCGCACCGACCCAAAGAATAAAGTAGTCTAATCACTTATACCGCATGCGGAATGGTGTAAAAAATAAGTAAAACCAATTCTTGACCTACTATTGATTTGTTCATTCTGCTTCCCAAAGATCGGAGTAAGGCTCAGCTCACATTGATCCTGCATCCGTTTACATCGGGGTTTCCATGTAAATTTCTGTAATATAAGTGATTCAGACAGACTTCCCAATGGAAAATTCCCTATAATGAGGCATATGGAGGCACCGTGGATGCCGTTTGGAATATGATCAGGCAGTGTTCGTCTTTTTAGGGGTGCATAAAAGCACATCCGCCACAGTTTTGTGCACTTCTGAAAAGAAGGAAACAGCTGAACTAAAGCATCACAAGACTATCATACACATATATAACTATAAATAAAAATAAATAAATAAATATACACAGTTGTGGTATACAAATCTCTCCTAATAGGGGTATAGGTAGTGTAATCCCAAAATTAAGATACTGTATATGTGCTGGACTAAAGATGTGACATGATCTTCGGTAAAGAATGTGAACAAAGAAAATAAGGAAGAAAATCAAGATAGCAATCAGAAGATACAAAATCGTGTTTTTATTACAGAACAATTTAATCACGGTATCTCACAATTAATCTGTAACTAGGAATGAGTGGACCCGTGGAAGTTCAGGCTCGTCGGGTTCAGCCAAACTTGAGTCCAAAGTTCGGTTGGATACCAGAACTTGACCCTGGACCCAAACTCAATAGAAGACAATGGTGACCTAAAATGTGGTGCTGTAAAATGGTTGTAGTAAGGGCTAGGGGGCTGTAAAAAGAAGAAAAATAGGGGTAACAGCAGGACCATTGGCCTGCAAACAAATGTGGATAGGAAAATGACTTAAAATAACATAATAAAGAAAATGAAAAATAATCTTTTACTAGGAAGTGGAGGTCCATGTGGAGCAGTCTTGCATGTAGTTTACTGTACTTGTTAATAAATAAATGATGTGGGATCCCCCCTATTTTTAATAACCAGCCAAGGGAAATGAGACAGCTGTGAGCTGATCATTTTATGCTGGGAAGGGGACAATAACCATAGACTCTCCCAGCCTATTAATATCAGCCCCAGCAGTCTTCTTTGCTGGTTATTAAAAATGGGAGGACCCTCAAAAAATGACTTGGAGTCCCCTCTAATTTTAATAAACAACTAAGGCAAAGCAGACAGCTGTTATTAATAGGCTGGGAAGGGCCATGTATATTGACCCCTTCATAGCATAAGTCCAGCCCTAAGCCATACCCAGAAGTGATGCATCCAATATATGTGTCAGTTCTGTCTCTTAGCTTCAGCTCTTCCTAATTGCCATGGTGCAATAGCAATCGGGGTAGTGGGATTGTGAGGTTTATGTCAGCAGCTGGTGCTGACATCAAACCCATGGGTTAGCAATGGAGAGGCGTTTGTCAGACTGCCCCATTACTAACCTGTGGGCATTATGTCAGCGTTTCTTCTCAGCATAATAAGAGCAGATCACAGCTTTCTGCTTTCCCTTGGCTGGTTATTAAACATAGAGGGAACCTCATGTTGTTTTTTTAATTAATTACTTATTTTACACGATCAGGCAGGGTAATGTGGTGCACTAGCCAATCACAGGCATGCCATTACTTGGCGTGGCTGTAACGGAGCCGGAAGTGACAACAGCTTTGAGGTTTGCTAATTGGCTGCACATAGAGAGAAGGAAGTAAATCCACAGGGTTGAAAGTATAGAAATGATAATAATCATAATAATAATGATAAAAAACCTTTATTAATAAATGGTTATATAACACTGTATCCACACAAAGACACCGAGATATAAAAACAGATATATAATGAATATAAAATTATTAGACCCACTATAATCAATATTTCTCCAGATACGTTCCTATACACTGTATGGCGCACAAGCACAAATGATAATAGTACAAAAATACAAAAATAGTGAACAGAGAACTATTTTTGTACTATTATCCTTTGTGCTTGTGCGTCATACAGTGTATAGGAACTTATCTGGAGAAATATTGATTATAGTGGGTCTAATAATTTTATATTCATTATATATCTGTTTTTATAACTCGGTGTCTTTGTGTGGATACAGTGTTAAAAAACCTTTATTAATAAATGGTTATATATCATTATTATGATTCATGTCCCATTTCTATACTTTTAACCCTGTGGATTTACTTCCTTCTCTCTATATATGATTACCGAATGGTCTGCCATTCAAATGTTGTAGCAAAGGAACATTGCATTTAAAAGAGAATTTATTTTATTTTAAAAATTTTATATATATATAATCCTCTGCTACTTTGTTCTACTAATTGGCTGCAGTGCAGCCTTTCAACAAGCTTTATTAGGCTGCCAAACCCAAACAGTAACACAGATGTCCAGTAAGAAGTCTGTGTTCGGTTCCGGACACTAGGTGTCCAGTAAGAACTCCAAACTTTACCGTTCGAGTTCACTCATCCCTATTTGCAACTAGCAAAAAGGAGACACATACAGAGCCTACATTTATAAAAGACTTAATTTCTGATAAGCAGAATTTGATTTTCAAATAAAACATTTCCAACATTCAAGGTATTAAAATGGCTTCTCACCCTTTACTGTTTAACAAAAGTTGTTTTGAAAGAAAATATATTTCTTCTTCCTTATGTGACTTTTTTGATGTCTAACCAAATATGATTTACACACAAAACATTTCCCACATTCTGAACATGAATATGGCTTCTCCCCTGTGTGAGTTTTCTGATGTGCAACAAGATTTGATATGTGATTAAAATCTTTCCCACAGTCTGAACATGAATAAGGTTTCTCCCCTGTGTGAGTTCTCTGATGTGTAACAAGAGTTGATTTACTTGTAAAACATTTGCCACATTCTGAACATGAAAAAGGCTTCTCCCCTGTGTGGGTTCTCTGATGGATAACAAGACTTGAACTCTTAGTAAAACATTTCCCACATTCTCGACATGCATACGACTTCTTCTGTGTGTGACTTCTCATATGTCTATTAAGAGTTGATTTAGCTCTACAATATTCCCCACATTCTGGACATGAAAATGTCTTCTTTCCTATGGTAGTTATAACATCCTTTCTGTGAGTTTTATTTTCCTTAATAGTCTGTGATGAATCAGAAGATAGGACCTGTTTAAAAGAATCAAATTGTAGATCTTTGTTGCCAAACACTGAGGATACAGCTGGGATGATGCAATTTTCTTCATATGCGTCTTGTGGCCCACCAAGATCATATGATTGAAAATCTGAAGATGACAGAAGTCCTTCTGATCCCCTAATAACGTCACCTGCCAAGAATAACAAATTATTAGTTTTTCAATTATATACAGTAAGTATGGAAATATTTTTTTAAAATTGGTGACGAAGCAGTTCACATTCTAACCAAAGGCCACAGAGCAAGGACGGGTAGATAATGATATCAGGCAACCAGCAGCATCTTCATAGGTTGTTTGAGTGTTGATCACCACTCTTTTGTAGTAAGACACTCAGTGGAGGATCATAAATAAGCCTGTCAGTCAGTACTATTAAGGGTTGCCTGTTTTGCACATTCCTTGACCATAACATGCATTTTAGTGCAGAACGGAGGAGCAGCACAATGTATGAAGAAGCTCTGACTTTGTAGAATGTGTAAAACTCGTTATCTTAGAATAATTAACAAAACACACCTGCAAAGGCTTCCTAAGGGTTTAAAAAGGTCCCTTAGTCTGTTTTAGTAGGCTCCACAATCATGGGGAAGACTGCTGACTTGACAGATGTCCAGAAGGCAGTAACTGACACTCCACAAGGAGTGTAAGCCACAAAAGGTCATTGCTAAAGAAGTGATCGTTTGGGGAGCCATGTCATCGGCTGGTGTAGGTCCACTGTTTTCTCAAGACCAAAGTCAGCGCAGCCGTCTACCAGGAAATTTTAGAGCACTTCATACTTCCCTCTGCCGACAAGCTTTTTGGAGATGGAAATTTCATTCTGACGGATTATAGGCTGAACTGGATGGACAAATTTCTTTTTTTGGCCTTGCTAACTATGTTACTATGTATTCTCTAGCAGGACTTGGCACCTGTCAACACTGCCAAAAGTACCAATACCTGGTTTAAAAAAAACCAGTATCACTGTGCTTGATTGGCCAGCAAACTCAATCATCCCAAAAAAGGGCATACAATAGAAAAAGCTCATCCATAAAAAACTGATAGAAAACCAAAAAAGGAATGGACACCTGAGCTATATAAAATAGTCAATAATTTTTATTACAAGACTAAATCACAAGATTCAATATAAGTTCTATAGCAACAAAAATAAAATTAAAATACAAAAGGAAGTGACACCTAAGTGCCACATCAGGTTTCCTTCCTCAAGGATGGTCCTTCTTATAGTAATAATAATAATCTTTATTTATATAGCGCCAACATATTCCGCAGCGCTTTACAGTTTCAAAACACAAGTCATAAGTAACAATGTTAACAATACAGTAATTAAAGCAAAATAAGATGACCCTGCTCGTGAGAGCTTACAATCTACAATGAGGTGAGGGAGATACAAAGTACAGGTGTGCATTTACAATGGTGTATTTACAATGATGGTCCAGCCATCTTGAGGGAGTGAGGGATGGATGGAGATAGTGAATGGGCTCATGCACTTACACATAGAATGATTTTGAACGTGATAGGCCGCTCTGAAAAAATGTGTTTTGAGGGAGCGCCTAAAACTGTGCAAATTGTGGATAGTCCTAATTTCTTGGGGTAGAGCATTCCAGAGGATTGGCAAAGCACAGGAGAAGTCTTGGAGTCGGGAGTGGGAGGTACGGATTAGTGCAGAGGTTAGTCGAAAGTCATTTTCAGAGCGCATTGGTCGGTTAGGCCGATAGACAGAAATGAGGGAGGAGATATAGGGGGTGCTGAACTGTGGAGAGCTTTGTGGGTGAGAACAAGTACTTTGAATTGGATCCTATAATGAATGGGCAGCCAGTGTAAGGACTGGCAAAGAGTGGACGCGTCCGAGTACCGATTATCTAGATAGACGACCGTGGCTGCTGCATTAAGCATGGACTGGAGAGGGGATAGTCGAGTAACGGGGAGGCCAATTAATAGAGTGTTGCAGTAATCCAGGCGGGAGTGGATCAATGCTACAGTGAGGGTTTTTGTTGTTTCCATGGCGAGAAAAGGGCGGATTCTAGTTCTTATATGTCCAATATAGGCAAGTTGATATTAATAAAAACCAAATCATTCTATTTCACTATTTAGTCCCCTAGGGATAAGAGTATCCAAGGTAAAAATCCATTTACTTTCTGCACGGGACATCAAACTAATATAATTACCCTTCCTCCAGTGTTGGTATACAATTTCAAGAACCAGAATTTCCATGGACTGTACCACTCCTCCGTGGTGTTCCACGAAGTGCTTAGGTAAGGATTGGCCCAAAAATCTTTTCTTTATATTTCTGATATGCTCACTAATTCTAACTTTCAGTGGGCGTTTGGTACGGCCCACATAAAGTTTTCACATGGGCATTTAATTGCATATATAACCCCTTCCAGTGGAGCAAGTAATGAAATTCCTAATTTTATATTCAGTGCCATCCTTAGTAATTCCCAGTTTTTAACTGGTTTGGACCTGTTGGCACATTTTGCATTTGTGGCAGGGAAAAAAAAACTTTCATCGGGAGACGAGATCTGAATCTGAGCATGCGCCGCCCCTGGAGGCCACCGCATCGCAGCAATAGATCTGCCGGGGCCTTCGGGCTTTGTGGAAATGCCGGTGGAGCCCCGACGCTGCACAAAGAGCTGCCACCGCCCCCAGCACAGAGCCCCCATGCTGCTGAAAGAGGAGCTGCCGCCCCCCAGCACAGAGACCCGCAGAGAGCACCACTGCCACAATGAGGTAATAGGGGGATACTCCACGTACACCTTCCCTGTGAAAAGCCCCCTTCCTTCGTCATCGGGACTACTCTCCCCATCATAAACAGATTGGTCCGCACCGCCCTATAAGATGACACCCGGCGTATAAGAAGACCCCCAACTTTTAAGAAGATTTTCAGGGGTTAAAAGGTCATCTTATACGCCAGGATATACGGTAACTTTTTGATGATATTCTAATTTTGTTAGAAGCACCTGTACAGATGTTATTTATTTAGCGGCCTCTGACACGACCTCAATTCATGGCAACTTAATGGATGAACATTCTGGAAGATTGATCTTGTGAGAGCCTAGATAGGTCCACCAGGGTCTTCTCTGCTGTTATATTGATAGTATAAAGCCATTCCTCTTCGCCTTGTTCCTTCTATTCTTCCGACCATAATGTCCTTCTCCAGTGATTGCGCGATTCGTATGTGTCCAAAGCAGGTAAATGGCAGCCTTGCTTCAAGTAACATTTTTGGCTTGATTTGTCCCAAAATTTGTTTGTTTGTTCTTTTTGCCATCCATGGTATTAACATCCTTTTCCAGCACCACATTTCATTTTGAAGGCGTTTATTCTTCTTCTGTCTTGTTTCTCTATCATCCAGGTTTCACTACTATGTTACCACAGAAAAGGCCAAACTATGTACGAGTCATATCTTTGTTGCCAGTGAAATGCTCCTCTATTTCAAGACTTTGTCCAATGCCTTTATTGTTGATTTGCCCATAGCTATTCTCCTATTGACTTTTAGTGTTGTAAATGACATATCACAATTTACTCCTTGAAAAAAAGCCTGATATTTACTCATTCACCCTAATGCGTGGTTAGTTTTTAATATACTGTTCTGTTAGTTGTTTCCTGTCATGGATCACACTCTGTGTATCTCCAGGCTGTTTATTTCATGATGTGTAATCTTCCATTACAAGAGTTCTATCTCACAACAACCAACAAGTTTCAAACATGACTATAGTACACACATAAACGTAGTGAGACCCCTAGAGGCCACATCATCATATAACATATTGCTACTTCCTTTCTCTTTTAACTGGAGGAACAATAAAAGATAATAAAATAATGGATTACATGACCATGTTAGAGATATAACATAAGTCCAGTTAGATATAATCCTTGAGGTGCGCCAGCTTTCTGATAATTCTGCCAGCTCTAGTAACATAAGATGTGTCACTGTCTACATCTGGTACTTCTTCTGATCCTGGTAATATGCTCTTATATTGCCTGTCTCTGGCCAGAATCCTCACCCTGATGGTCAGCTGTCACTGTTGGTACTTGACTTGTACTTGCTGCCTTGTTGTCTTGGGTGTCAGGATACTGTTCAAAGGCCATGAATCATCTCTTTCTTGCGTTTTCCTCAGATATCTCTGATTTCTCCTTAGTCTTCTTCCTTCCTCTGTTAGAATTTTGTAGGACCGAGGTCCTAGTTTCTGGACAACCTTTGCCTTTTGCCAGTGTTTGTCAAATATGCTGCTTGGCTGCAGCTGAATGTTGTAATTTCTCTGGAGCTCAGGCAGATCCTTTGCAGCTTTATTGTAATAGAAAGCTTGCCTAGCTTGATTCTTCTGTAATTTAGCTTTGATGTTTCCCAGCAACTTTGGCTATATCAGATGACTAGCAGTTGGTAAGTGTATTTGTACACATACTTATGAGCCTCTGTGCCGGACTGCTGCCTAGGCCTTGAGTTGGTGTGTTTCTATGATCAAGTATAGACAGATATACATCAGTACCCGCCTGTTTTGCTTTCTGCATGAGTCTTTTGGCCATTTTTAATGCTGACTCTGCTTTCCCATTACTCTGAGGATATATTGGAGAAGACGTCTGGTGTTCAAATTCCCATTTCTTGCTGAAGGCTTTGAACTCTTCTGAAGTAACCCGCGCCGCATTGTCCGAGAAAACGATATCTGGTACCTGGCAAAATGGGCCTTGAGTTTTTTAATCACTGTTCCCGCCCTTGTGTCCTGCAACAAATAAACCTCCCAGAAGTTAGAGAAATAGTCCACTACAATCAGGTATTCTTTGTCATTCCATGTGAACAAGTCTGTTCCTATTTTTGACCATGGCCTATATGGAATTTCATGAGGTTATAATGTCTCCTTTGGTTGCTTATCACTGCAGGATGCACATATTTCACATTGTGCTATATAATTTTTTATGTTGTCATTCATTCCTGACCAATAAACCGATTCTCGTGCTCGACGTAGACATCCTTCTATGCCTAAGTGCAATGTTTTCAGTAGGTATCTTCTGAGAACTTCTGGTATAACCGCCCTGTCTCCTTTAAAGAGGATTCCTTGCTGCACTGACAATTCATCTCTTATGTGGAAGAATGGTGAAACTTCCCTTGGAGCATGCATGTTGCTTGTATTTTGGCCAGCCCTGCAAGATGACAGTCTTTAAACTCTGGAGACTTTTATCCTTCTCTGTGAAAGTCTGGATTTGCTTCAACTTTTCTGTTGACACTGCAAGGTAGTTACACATATTGATGGTTTCAATGTCTTTCTCCTCATCATTTGTGATAGGAAGGTAAGCTCTGCTTAGCGTATTTGCAATCAGTAAGTCTCTTCCTGGACAGTACCCAATGTCAAAATCATATTTCTGAAGTCGTAACAGCATGCGCTGTAGTTTCTTTGGGGCATTTAGTTGTGGTTTCTTTGTAATGCTCTCCAAAGGTTTGTGATCCGACTGTACTGTTACCCGTCGACCATAGTTGTACCGGTGAAGCTTCTCCATCCCAAATATCACAGCCAGTAGTTCCTTCTCAATCTGAGCATATCTCTGCTCTGTTGTTGTAAGGGCTCTGCTTGCAAATGTGATTGGCTGTTTGTTCTGCATTAATGTGGCTCCAATGCCTTTTTCTTAAGCATCACATTGTACCACCTCTTCGCGATCTGGATCGAAATACTTTATGGTTGCTGCATCTGCAATAGCTTTCTTTACTGATCGGAAAGCAGTCTCCTGGATTTCTGTCCATTCCCAGAGTTCATCTTTGTGGGTTACACATCTTTGTGGGTCAGTGGCTCATACATGTCTGACAGATGTCTGCAAAATTTGGAGAGATAATTTACCATGCCCAAAAATCGTTGCACTCCAGAAACATCAGTAGAGGTAGGCAAATCTTGTATTGCTCTCACCTTTTCAGGATCCACTTTTACACCATTTGAAGTCAGACTTAGTAACATAACATAGTAACATAGTTAGTAAGGCCGAAAAAAGACATTAGTCCATACAGTTCAGCCTATAAAATTCTGTCGGAATAAATCCCCAGATCTACGTTCTTCTAAAGAACCTAACAATAACTGTAAGATACAATATTGTTGCGCTCCAGGAAGACATCCAGGCCTCTCTTGAACCCTTCGACTGAGTTCACCATCACCACCTCCTCAGGCAGGGAATTCCAGATTCTCACTGCCCTAACAGTAAAGAATCCTCTTCTGTGCTGGTGGAAAAACCTTTTCTCCTCCAGACGCAGAGAATGCCCCCTTGTGACCGTCACCTTCCTTGGTATAAACAGATCCTCGGAGAGATATTTGTATTGTCCCCTCATATACTTATACATGGTTATTAGATCGCCCCTCAGTCGTCTTTTTTCTAGACTAAATAATCCTAATTTTGCTAATCTCTCTGGGTATTGTAGTTCCCCCATCCCATTTATTAATTTTGTTGCTCTCCTTGGTACCCGCTCTAGTTCCATTATATCCTTCCTGAGCACCGGTGCCCAAAACTGTACACAGTACTCCATGTGCGGTCTAACCAGAGATTTGTACAGAGGCAGTATAATGCTCTCATCATGTGTATCCAGACCTCTTTTAATGCACCCCATGATCCTGTTTGCCATGGCAGCTGCTGCCTGGCAATGGCTTCTCCAGGTAAGTTTATTATTAACTAGGATCCCCAAGTCCTTCTCCATGTCAGATTTACCCAGAGGTTTACCGTTCGGTGTGTAATGGTGATATTGATTCCTTCTTCCCATGTGTATAACCTTACATTTATCATTGTTAAACTGCATCTGCCACCTTTCGGCCCAAGTTCCCAACTTATCCAGATCCATCTGTAGCAGAATTCTATCTTCTCTTGTATTGACTGCTTTACATAGTTTTGTATCATCTGCAAATATCAATATTTTACTGTGCAAACCTTCTACCAGATAGTTAAATATGTTGAAGAGAATAGGTCCCAACACCAACCCCTGCGGTACCCCACTGGTCACAGCGACCCAGTTAGAGAATATACCATTTATAACCACCCTCTGCTTTCTATCACTAAACCAGTTGCTTACCCATTTACATACATTTTCCCCCAGACCCAGCATTCTCATTTTGTGTACCAACCTCTTGTGTGGCACGGTATCAAACGCTTTGGAAAAATCAAGATATACCACATCCAATGACTCACCTTGGTCCAATCTATAGCTTACCTCTTCATAAAAACTGATTAGATTGGTTTGACAGGAGCGATTCCTCATAAACCCATGCTGATATGGCGTTAAACAGTTATTCTCATTGAGATAATCCAGAATAACATCCCTCAGAAACCCATCAAATATTTTACCAATAATAGAGGTTAGACTTACTGGCCTATAATTTCCAGGTTCACTTTTAGAGCCCTTTTTGAATATTGGTACCACATTTGCTATGCGCCAGTCCTGTGGAACAGACCCCGTCGCTATAGAGTCTCTAAATATAAGAAATAATGGTTTGTCTATAACATTACTTAGTTCTCTTAGTACTTGTGGTTGTATGCCATCCGGACCCGGAGATTTATCTATTTTAATCTTATTTAGCCGGTTTTGCACCTCTTCTTGGGTTAGATTGGTGACCCTTAATATTATTTTACCTAGCATTTCATTTTCCACCGTGAATACCGTGGAGAAGAAGGTGTTTAATATATTAGCTTTTTCCTCATCATCTACAACCATACTTTCCTCACAATTTTTTAATGGGCCTACACTTTCACTTTTGATTCTTTTACTATTGATATAGTTGAAGAACAGCTTGGGATTAGTTTTACTCTCCTTAGCAATGTGCTTCTCTGTTTCCTTTTTGGCAGCTTTAAGTATTTTTTTAGATAAAGGATTTTTCTCCTTATAGTTATTTTAGAGCTTCAACGGTGCCATCCTGCTTTAGAAGTTTAAATGCTTTCTTTTTACTGTTAATTGCCTCTTACTTTTTTGTTTCGCCACATTGGGTTTTTCTTATTTCTTGTCCTTTTATTCCCACTAGGTATAAACCGCTTACAGTGCCTATTAAGGATGTTCTTAAACATTTCCCACTTATTTTCTGTATTCTTATTTCTGAGGACATTGTCCCAGTCAACCAGATTAAGGGTGTCAAAGACACCGCACTGAACTTGCTCACTGAGCCAGTGCACGTGTCCTGAATAAAGTGAACAGTGCTCAAAGCTACCTGTGGAGCGGGCAGCAACTGAATAGATGCATACTTCAGAGCTGCAGGACCTAAAGCACGTGACTGCTGGGGGCGTGGCCTAAACTCCACAGAGCTAGGAGCTGAAAGACAATTCCTAGCAGAGTAACTGCGAGACAAAGTTACCAAGAGGAATAGACAGTGAGAATAGTCAGGACGTAGCCAATGAGTCACAGACAGAGATAGCTGTAGGGTACCAAAGGGGGCGAGCAGAGAGTAGTCAGGTCACATGCAATGAGTCATACACAGATAGTTGCAAGGTACAAGAGGGGCGAGCAGAGAGTAGTCAGGTCACATGCAATGAGTCATACACAGATAATAACGCAGTACAAAATCAACAGGCAAACTCACAACGGGAAACAGAATCGGGTCAGAACCATATAAACAAGCTATAGCAACAAACAGGCACACGGGGGTCAGCACACTAGGCCAATGGCAAAAGTATAACTGGCAGGGATTAAAGCTACCCAGGGGTTTATGAAGCTCTCCCAGAACCAGAAAGAGGCCACAATCATTAACCCCAAGTGTGCAGGTCAAAACCTGCACAGAGCTCCAGACATTAACCCCCGGTGTGCAGCTCAAAAACCCGCACTGGGATCATGACAAAGGGAATCTCTAAGCTGGTCAAACTTTGCCTTCCTAAAGTTCAGTGTTTTTGTGACTCCCTGACATGTCCCCCTAGCGAAAGACAAGTGAAACTATACAATATTGTGGTCGCTATTTCCTAGATGCCCAACAACCTGCAGATTTGTTATTCTGTCAGGTCTGTTAGATAGTATTAGGTCTAAAAGTGTTACTCCTCTGGTTGGATTCTGCACCAATTGTGAAACCACCATGGTTACTTATCGGTAGCCGGTTTTTCCGGAACCCAGGACAGCACCACCTGAGAGAGGGATCCGCCCCGCCAGGACAGGAACCTACTGAAATATAAGGGGCAGCACCTCTCCCCTGCTTCAGTTAGTTACAGAGCATTGAGAGGACTTCCCGGTTAGTTACATGTTTAGCCAACACCACATCACACAAATACACCCTGTTAACGTGCACACCCATATGGTGAAAAGGGGGGGGAATATACGGGTGCTGTCATGGGTTCCGGAAAAACCGGCTACCGTTAAGTAACCAAAGTGGTTTTCCCTTCACCCATGACAGCACCACCTGAGAGATTTTTGGAGACTTCGAACACCTTAGGGAGGGACCAGCACTTGCAGCACCCTTCTACCAAAGGTTAAGTCAGCAGAGGAGGAAAGATTTAATCTAAAGTGTTGAGGGTGAGGCCTAGGTAGCGGCCTTACAAATCTGTTCAATTAATACCTCTGCTTTTTCTGCCCAGGAGGACGCCACAGCTCTGGTGGAATGAGCCTTGATGCCGTCAGGATTCGGAACGCCACTAGCTGAGAAGGCTATACTAATGGCCTCCCTAATCCATCTGGCAATAGTCCCTTTTGATACTCCGTAACCCTTCCTGGCACCCTGAAAGGCTACAAATAGGGACTGGGACCTCCTCCACTGGCTAGTCACTGATATATACTCTAAAAGGGCTCTTTTAACGTCTAGTTTATGGAATTTCTCCTCTCCTGGGTTTTTTGGATTCTAACAGAAGGAGGGGAGGACAATTTCCTGGCTACGATGGAAATCTGATACAACTTTTGGTAAATAAGCAGGGTCTGTTTTTTAGGACAACCCTATCCTGGTACACCTGGGTATAAGGTGGATTAACTGAGAGGGCCTGCAAGTCACTTACTCTACGGGCCGATATAAGGGCCACTAAAATAATGGTCTTTAGGGTGAGAGATTTTACTGGTAGTTGTTGCACCGGTTCAAATGGCTCTTTCGTGAGAGCTTCTAACACAAGGTTTAAATCCCAGGGAGCTATTTTTGGTAATGGGATTGGTTTAGATCTCTGGCAGGATTTAATGAATCTGGCCACCCATCTGTTGGCTGCTATGTTGCAGTTATAGAGCGCCTAGTGCTGAAACCTGTACTTTAAGTGTATTTACCGCTAGGCCTAGCTGTAACCCCGCCTGTAAAAATTCTAAGATGGTCTTGATCGGGGGTTCTTGGTCTAATGGCTTCCCTAGGAACTGCAGAAACTTATTCCATGTTCTACCGTATATGTTAGTGGTTACTGGCTTTCTACTTTTCATCAGTGTAGCCACCAACCCAGGGGAGAACCCTCTATTTTTTAAAAGTGACCTCTCAAATTCCACGCCGTCAGATGGAACCCCTTGACTTGCGTGTGGAATACCGGACCCTGAGCTAGCAGGTCTGGAATCTCTGGTAGTACCCAAGGATCTGAGAGGGACATCATGTGCAGTAGTGAGAACCAGGGCCTTTTTGGCCAGAACGGGGCTATTAAGATCACTCTGGCCTGATCTCCTCTTATTTTCTTCACCACTGCTGGGATTAGAGCTACTGGAGGAAAGGCGTAACCCAGTTTGAAATTCCACGGAATTTGTAACGTGTCCATCGCCCATGGCTCTTCTTTTGGGTTTAGTGAACAGAATTTCTTTACCTGCCTGTTGCTTTTGTTGGCAAAGAGGTCTATTACCGGCTCTCCCCAGAGTTGTACTATTTTCTGGAATACTGAGTGATTCAGGGCCCATTCTCCTTGCCTTAATGTGTTGCGGCTTAGGAAATCGGCTTGTATGTTTTCTACCCCTCTGATGTGTAGGGCCGTTAGAGAGTAGGTGTCGTTCTGCGCTGTGAACAATTTTGTTGGTTTCGTTCATTAAGGAGTGTGACCTTGCCCCCCCCCGGTGGTTGATATATGCAACTGTCACTTTGTTGTCCGACATGATCCGATCATTGCGGCCTTCTAGGCTGGGAATAAATATTTTTAAGGCTTTGTTTACTGCCCGTAGTTATTTTAGGTTGGAGGATGCGTTTTGTTCTTGGTGTCCCCAGGGTCCCTGGGCTGTCTGTCCCCTCAGGTGCGCTCCCCACCCCGAGGAACTTGCATCCGTCAGGATCACATCGGAAACTGGTCTGTGCCAAAATGTTCCTGCTACTAGGTTTACAGTGTCTAACCACCATCTGAGAGAGCTTTTGACTTTTAAGGAAAGTTCCAACCTTCCTTCTAAACGCCCTCTTAGCAATCTCTGTGCTGATAGGATCTCTGCTTGCAGTTGACGGGTATGAAATTGTGCCCATCTGACCGCTGGAATACAGGCTGTCAGAGTGCCTAGTAAGGACATCGCCCCTCTCAAGGTCATGTGAGGCTGGTCTATGGCTGTCAAGATCATATTCCTCACCTTTTCCACCTTTGCCTATGGTAAAAGACAAATTTGTTGTTCCGAGTCCAGGATGAATCCTAAAAATATCTGCCTTTTTAGGGGTTATAGTCAGAGGCGTATCCAGGGGGGGCAGTTGCCCCGGGCGCAGGCAGCAGGGGGGGCGCAGTCGGGCTGCCTAATGCAGCGGCCCGCAGTGTCTCCCCCGGCGGCTGCGTTCTGCCGCTCCCCATCCTGGGAGACGGCTGTTCTCTGTGACGGCTGTCAAGCTGACAGCCAGCGCAGAGAAGGAGGCCGTGCCGGCTCCCAGGCAGCAATTGTACTGGTGTCTACACAGACCCCAGTACAATTGTAGCTCTGACCGCCGGGTCGGAGCGACGTCAGCTGCGTGATCAGGTCATGTGATCACGCTGCTGACGTCACTCCCCGGCACCCAGAGCAAACGCTGTTGGTAAGTGTGCTCCTCTGTGGAGCTGAAGAACCACCGAAGATGGGGGGTGTTAATGAGTGGGGGGGGTAAATAAGTGGAGATGGGGTTTAATGTGTGGGGGTTAATGAGTGGAGATGGGGGTTAATGTGAGGAATGGGGTTAATGAGTGGAAATGGGGGTTCATGTGCGGATGGGGGTTAATGAGTGGGGGGTTAATGAGTGGAGATGGGGGTTAATGAGTGTGGGGGTTAATGAGTGGAGATGCGGTTAATGTGGGGGGATGGGGGTTAATGTGTGGGGATGAGGGTTAATGTGTGGGGATGGGGGTTAATGAGTGGAGATGGGGGTTAATGAGTGGAAATGGGGGTTAATGTGTAGGGGGGTTAATGAGTGAAGATGGGGGTTAATGTATGGGGGTTAGAGTGGGGATGGGGTTAATGTGTGGGGGGATTTGGGAGTAGGGACAAGGGGTTATTGAGTGGGGATGGGGGATACTTAATGTGTGGGGGGATTTGGAGTGGGGATGGGGGGTACTTAATGTGTGTGGGGAGATTTGAGGACACAAAATGAAGAGTATGTATGTATGAGAGGCATGTATGAGGAACAGTATGGGGGATGGGTGCAGACAGTAAGGGGTGCGAACGGGTGAATGTATGTGGACACAGTATGGGGAGAGAGGGTGATGGGATGTGTGCAGACACAATATGGGGAGTCAGGGGTATGTGTGAGCAGACAGTATAGAGAGTGATGGGGTAAATATATGAGGAGACAGTATGGTGAACAGGTGGGATGATAGAGGAGACAGTATGAGGAGGGAGGGGAATAGTGTGAGGCGACAGTATATTGCAGATATTTGTATTTAGGGGCATTATAATGACACTTCTATCTTTAATTGCATCGTGTGGAGATTTGCTGCAGAAGACCGGAGAAGATGGAAGTCTGCAGAGACGGCTGTGGATGAGAAAACTCATCATGGGGTCTGGACAAGAAGAAAAGGAGAACGACTTCAGAGACATCATCTATAAGGTACCTGGATGTAAATAATATTTGTGATACTGACTAATTCTCATGTTTTTATTTGTTAGGAACATTAAAGGGGGTGTCCAGGTTTGTGCTGAGTCTGTTGTCATTCTATGTGACTGCAGACTTCTGAATTCTCACAGTGCTCACTGAACGTTGTTAGAATTCTATCATGCCGGTAATTTACATACATACGGTCACATGCTGACTAGACATGTGTGGCCTCACTCAATGAAAATGAACTGAGCGAGGCCGGGCACATCTAGTCGGAGTGTGGCCAGAAGTATACAAATCACATACTTGTGCTGACATGACTGTACATCAGCAAGGGAGAATCCTAAAAGTGTGCAGGTGCATTCATTGTGAGAATTCAGAAGCCTGCAATGTCAGGATTCAGCTCTGCAGGTTCCAGTAGACATCACATGGACACTTCACTCATATGCGATTTTCATAGTTATGGTCTTGTGACAACGAGCTTCTCTTCCTGCTTTCAGTTTTTTACTGAACATTGAGAGCATTAGGGAGAGCGTCTCATGGGTACATGGCTAAGTGTGCAAGTCGCATATGTACTTGGGGGGGGGGCGCCGAACCAAATTCTTGCCCCGGGTGCCAGAAAGCCTAGATACGCCTCTGGCTGTAGTCTTGACTTTTTGACATTCACCATCCAGCCAAGTCTCTGTAGGGTATCTGTTACTCTTTCCACTTGTTCTGTGCAGTGATGTTTCGAGTTGCCCACTATTAGAAAATCGTCTAAGTAGGGTATTATAATTGTGTTGTGGATTCGGAGGAAGGCTGTCATCTCTGCTACGACCTTCGTAAACACCCTCGGGGCTATGGATATGCTGAATGGAAGGGCTCTGAATTGAAAATGCCTGAGGTTGCCCTGGATGTAGAGAGCTACCCTTAAGTATTTTTGGTACCCTGGTTGGATCGGGATGTGGTAATAGGCATCCATTAGGCCGACTACGGCCATGAAACAATTGTGGTGTAACAGCTTTATGGCCGAAGTCACTGACTCCATTTTGAAAGTCTGGTTTTCTATCCATCGATTGAGGCCTCTGAGGTTTATAATAGTCCTGAATGAATGATCTGGCTTTTTTATTAGGAAGAGGAGTGAGTAGAAACCCCTTCTCTCCTGTTCACTTGGAACTTCGGTTAGGACGTGTTTGTCCAGCAGACTTAGGATTTCTGCCTCTAGGGCCAACTGCTCTTCTATCCCATTCCTGACGGGGGTTACCAAAAACGATGCTCTCGGCCATTGAAAAAAGGGAAATTTGAGGCCATTTTTTATGATGTTTAGAATCCAGGTATTGGAAGATATACTTTCCCAGGCTTGATAAAAGGGCATCAGTCTCCCCCCCCACTGGGATATCGGCGTCATTGTGGGGATTTCTTTGTGGATGAGGCGGCTCCACCAAATTTGAAACCAGACTCTTTCTTCCTTTTGTCCTCCCATCTTTTCCGATCCCCCGGAGGACGAATCTTCCCCTCCGAAATGGCTGTCTTCTTTGATCTCCAGGAAATCTAGAGAAGCCCTTCTATCACCCGCTTTTTCCAGGATGTCGTCCAAATTTTTTCCAAATAGAAATTGTCCATCACACGGAAGAGAGCACAACTTAGCTTTTGACTGTACTCGTAGATCTCCACGACAGCCTTTAAGCCATAATGCACGCCTTGCGGTATTTGATAATCCCACCGCCCTCGCCATCAATCTCATGGAATCGGCAGAGGTGTCGGCCAAGAAAGCGGCTGCTCCATGTAGAAGATACATATCTTCCAAAATTTTCTCTCTTGAAACCTTAGATGCAAGCTTTTCTTCCAGCTGCTGTAGCCAGATCATTAGGGACCGAGCTGTGCAGATGCCGGCTATTGCCGGTTTCAGTCCCCCTGCCGCTGCTTCCCATGTATGTCTTAGGTAGGAGTCTGCTTTCTTATCTAGTGGATCTCTCAGTACTCCTGAGTCTTCTAGGGGCAGGGCTGATCTTTTGGATGATCTGGATACTGCTGCATCAATCTTTGGGACCTTGTCCCATATTTCCGTATCTTTAGGCTCAAAAGGGATATCTCCTTTTTGAGGAGGAAGGAAGGCTACCTGATCTTTCAGGCTTCTTCCACTCTCTTTCAATGAGCGCCTGGATTTTTTCATTAACTGGAAAGGTGCGCTTTTTCCTTTCCTGTAAACCTCCGAACATGGCGTCTTCTAGGGACTTAGTCGCTTTCTCCTCCTGTAGGCCCATTGTTGTCCTAATGGCCTTAAGGAGAGCATCTGTATCCTCTACCAGAAAACACGGCCTGCCCCCATTATCACTATCCGAGGAGGATGCAGACATGTGCTCGGCCTGATATTCAGTCGAGGAGGAGCCTGATGAGGAACTTGGGGAGTCTCTCCTACTTTTACTTTTTTTAGGGGGCTCTGGCATATAGCACACTCTCTATTATTTTTCTGCTACCTGCTTTTTTGCCTTTTCCCTAAGGAAAAATAACACACAAGAAGGACCCTATTAATATTTGTCTAACTTTCACGAAGATCACTCACAACCCACAAAGTCAGGTACCGGACTCAGAGGCTGTGTTGGAGTATGTGGTCTGCACTCTCTCGATCTCAAGGAATCTCTCTATCTGTGGCTCGGGCAGCTACTGCTTTTGCTGCTTGAACGGCTGCCATGCTTACGTGCAGAGGTCTGCGATGGGGCAGAGACGGTGGAGACGGTGAACGCTCCTGCTGTGACCCCATTGTATCACCTGGCCGCCCTGCTCCTCGTCCTCCTTTAAATAGGTACGTCCGGCGAGCGATCCATCTTCCCCTCCCCCTGCGACGCCGTCCGCCGTCCATTTTTCTTACTGTAGCCGGCGTTGCACCAGGCGCCATCTTGCTGTCGCGTCTGTGACGTCAGCCGGCGCACTCCCAGGGTGCACCGCGCAGCTGATGTCAGATGCTGGAAACCGCCCCCGGCTTTCCCTGTCGTCCCAGGGAGAAAGATCGGGCGTGCGCAGGGGGAGGGAGGCACTGAGGAGCGCCCCGCTGCCGAGGCCTGCATTACCGCACCCGCACGAACCCGGGGCCTGCAGGAGGATCCCCGGGGACTGCGCTTCCAGGCCACTGACGTCCGGCGCTGCAGGTAAACAGACCTGCTCTTTCTGCGCCGGGACGGCCCTGGGTCCATCTTTATCTATGACAGGCACCGCGGCTGTCAGACTGGGATCCCGTTCCAGGACAGGAACCCAACTGAAGCGGGGGAGAGGTGCCGCTTCTTATATTTCAGTAGGTTCCTGTCCTGGCGGGGCGGATCCCTCTCTCAGGTGGTGCTGTCATGGGTGAAGGGAAAAGATAATTATTCTTGGCTATTAGCAGAAACCTGTTGCCTTTATGGGTTTCGCAGGTCTCTGTTTCCCAGTTCATATCCGGGTAGTTCAAGTCCCCCATAACAAGGACCTCATTATGGGTTGCAGCTTGAGCTATCTGCCTTAGTAGTAAATTTTCCATACTTTCTGTTATATTTGGGGGTTTGTAACAGACCCCAAAGAGAATTTTGTTACTATTTTTCCCTCCATGTATTTCGACCCATAAGGACTCGACATCCTCATTCCCTTCGCTAATATCTTCCCTTAAAGTGGACTTTAGACAAGACTTTACATAAAGACAAACCCCTCCTCCACTCTGATTTTTACAATCCTTTCTAAACAGACTGTAACCCTGTAAGTTAACTGCCCAGTCATAGCTTTCATCTAACCATGTCTCGGTTATTCCCACTATGTCACAGTTACTTGTAGATATTTCTGCTTCTAGTTCTTCCATCTTGTTTGTCAGGCTTCTGCGAGCATGCATTTTAGAGAATTTAGCTTTGTTCCAATCTCCTCCCTGTTGATTGTTTTAGAAATTGTCTTACCTCCCTTCTGAGTATGTTGTCTTGGATCTTCTTTGCCACACCTCATATCATTCGTCAGTATAATATCTGGTTTCATGTTCGTGTCTAACGTTTTTCTTCCCATCCCCTCTTCTTCTAGTTTAATGCTCTCCTGATGAGTGTAGCGAGTCTTCTGGCGAATGTGTGTTTCCCAGGTTTGTTGAGGTGTAGTCTGTCTCTGGCGAGGAGTCCATCGTACAGGTAATTCACACCGTGGTCCAGGAATCCGAATCCTTGTTGTCTGCACCATCGTCTTAGCCAGTTCGCATCAAGGATCCTGTTCCATCTCCTTGTGCCATGTCCGTCTACTGGAAGGATAGAAGAAAAAACTACCTGTGCATCCAGTTCCTTTACTTTCTTCCCCAACTCTTCAAAGTCCTTGCAGATTGTCGGTAGGTCCTTCCTTGCCGTGTCATTGGTGCCAACATGTATTAGAAGAAATGGGTGGACGTCCTTGGAACTGATGAGCTTTGGTATCCTATCGGTCACATCCTTGATCTTCGCACCTGGGAGGCAGCACACTTCTCTTGCGGTTATATCCGGTCTGCAGATGGCTGCTTCTGTGCTTCTCAGTAGTGAGTCTCCCACCACTACCACTCTTCTTCGCTTCTTGGCTGTACTTTTGTCATCACTTCTGGGTGTTGCTGTGTGCCCTTTTCTTCTTTGCTTGCTGGTTGTGCCTCATCCTTAGGTATACCATCGTCATCCTCCGCAAGGTCTTGGTATCGGTTTGTCAGTTGTGTGGTTGGTGATGTCTCTATGGTCTTCTTGCTTCTTTTGGTCACATGCTTCCACTCGTCTGCTTTTGGAGGTTCTCTGACACTTTCTTCACCTTCTTTTCCCAGAAGGCACCTGGAATATGCAAATTATCTTCCTCAAGCTTCAATCCCTGGTTCGGCGGTGCTTTCCAAACAGCTGGTCCCGGTTGTATTCAATGATCCTCTTGCTTAGGGAGACTCTTTGCTTTTCCCAGAAGGCACCTGGAATATGCAAATTATCTTCCTCAAGCTTCAATCCCTTGACGATGTCCAATATTGGCCACTTCTGTCATTTTCAGTTTGAATTTGTCCAAGTTCAGCTTTATGTGTTTTGCTCTGCATCTGTCCAAAAATTGAATCATCTTCTGATCGTGATCCTTGATTGCAGATTCCATATCTTCACCTTCTCCCACTATTAGTATATCATCTGCTATTGTCTTCACTCCAGGAAATCCTTCCAAAGCCTGCATCAATTTCTGCTGGAACACCTCTGGAGCAGGTTTTAGTCCCATGGGCATTCTCAGCCATTATAATAATAATAATCTTTATTTATATAGCGCCAACATATTCCGCAGCGCTTTACAGTTGAACAGTTTCAAACACAACAGTCATAAGTAACAACGTTAACAATACAATAATTAAAGCGAAATAAGACGACCCTGCTCGTGGAGCTTACAATCTACAATGAGGTGGGGGGGATACAAAGCACAGGTTTGTATTTACAATGATGTATTTACAATGACGGTCCAGCCATCTTCAGGGGGTGGGGGTTAGATGGAGATAGTGAATGGGCTACACACACACAAACATGACTTTGATTACTGAATGTGATAGGCCGCTCTGAACAAATGTGTTTTGAGCGAGCGCCTAAAACTATGCAAATTGTGGATGGTCCTAATATTTTGGGGTAGAGCATTCCAGAGGATTGGCGCAGCACGGGAGAAGTCTTGGAGTCGGGAGTGGGATGTACGGATTAGGGCAGAGGTTAGTCGAAAGTCATTTGCAGAGCGCAGCGGTCGGTTAGGCCGATAGACAGAAATGAGGGAGGAGATGTAAGGGGGTGCCGCACTGTGGAGAGCTTTGTGGGTGAGAACAAGTACTTTGAATTGTACCCTGTAATGAATTGGCAGCCAGTGTAACGACTGGCGAAGAGCGGACGCATCTGAGAAACGATTAGCCAGATGGACAACCCTGGCTGCTGCATTAAGGATAGACTGGAGAGGGGAGAGTCGAGTGAGAGGGAGGCCAATTAATAGAGCATTACAGTAGTCTAGGCGGGAGTGGATCAGGGCGACAGTGAGAGTTTTTGTTGTTTCCATGGTGAGAAAAGGGCGGATTCTAGAGATGTTCTTTAGGTGTAAGCGGCATGAGCGGGCAAGAGATTGTATATGGGAGGTGAAGGAGAGATCGGAGTCGAACATAACACCCAGACAGCGCACCTGCTGTTGGGGTGTTATTATGGTGCCACCCACAGAGAGGGAAATGTCAGATTTAGGGAGGTTAGTAGATGGTGGGAGCAGAAGAAGTTCAGTTTTGGAGAGGTTGAGTTTCAGATAGAGAGCAGACATGATGTTGGAGACTGCAGACAGACAGTCAGTGGCGTTCTGTAGTACAGCGGAGGTAAGGTCAGGGGATGATGTGTACAGTTGTGTGTCATCAGCATAAAGATGGTACTGAAAGCCAAATCTGCTGATGGTCTGTCCAATTGGGGCTGTATAGAGAGAGAAGAGAAGGGGGCCAAGGACTGAGCCCTGAGGTACCCCAACAGTGAGAGGAAGAGGAGATGAAGTGGAGCCAGAAAACAGAACACTGAAGGAGCGGTCGGAAAGATAGGAGGAGAACCAGGAAAGAGCAGTGTCCTTAATGCCTAGTGACTGGAGCCTAGAGAGTAGGAGAGGATGGTCAACAGTGTCGAAAGCTGCAGAAAGGTCGAGAAGAATGAGCAGAGAATGGTCACCATTACGTTTTGCTGTCAGAAGGTCATTGGTCACTTTGATGAGTGCAGTTTCTGTCGAATGTAGGGGGCGGAAACCGGACTGTGAAGGGTCTAGGAGGGAGTGAGTGGAGAGGTAACGGGTAAGGCGTGAGTATATCAGGCGCTCCAAGAGTTTAGAGATGAAGGGGAGATTGGAGACTGGTCTATAGTTGTTTGTGCAGGATGGGTCAAGGGTGGGTTTCTTTAGTAATGGAGTAATGATAGAGTGTTTGAAGGAGGAGGGGAAAATGCCAGAGGAGAGGGAGAGATTAAAGATTGTAGTTAGGTGAGTTGTGACGACTGGGGAGAGAGACTGGAGGAGATGTGAGGGAATGGGGTCGGTTGTGCATGTAGTTGGACGAGAAGAGGAGAGGAGCCTGGAGACTTCTTCTTCTGTGATGGGAGCAAATGTGGAGAGTGAGCCAGGGGAAATGCAGGGAGGGATGGGAGTCACTGAACTTGGTGATTGGGAGCGGATTTCCTGACGGATATTGTCTATTTTCTCTATAAAGTGGGAGGCCAGGTCATCAGCGCAAATGTCTGTGATAGGGGCTTGTGCTTTTGGCCTGAGGAGGGAGTGAAAGGTGTCAAAAAGTTTCTTGGGGTTGTTGGATAGTGAGGAGATCAGGGTGGTGAAGTAGGTCTGTTTGGCGAGGTGAAGGGCAGAGTTATATGTCCTTAACATAAATTTGAAGTGTATGAAGTCTTCTGGTGTGTGTGTTTTCCTCCATAAGCGTTCAGCACACCTAGAGCATCGCTGGAGAAATCGGGTTTGCGATGTGAGCCAGGGCTGTTTCACTCTGTGTTTGGAGGTTCTGAGGGTGAGGGGAGCTACTTGGTCAAGGGTGCTTCTAAGAGTGTCATTGAAGTGATGTACAGCCAGATCAGATCAGATCAGGCCATTTAAAATGTCCAAATGGTGAAGAAAATGTCAATAAACCTGATTCTTCAATCTGTGCCACATGAAAAAATCCATTTTTCACATCACATACAGAAAATATTTTCACCTTTCATAGATCTGGTAGAACATCTAATGTCGGCATTGGGTAATGATTTCTTTTCAGCACCTTGTTGAGTGGATTAGGATCAATGCATATTCTTAACTTTCCAGATGGTTTCTGCACTATGACCAAACTGCTGATCCAATCTGGGCTCTTATGGACTGGTGCTATCATGCCTATTCTCTGTAAATCTTGCAGTTCTACTCTCAGTGGTTGCATTAAAGCTACAGGCACTCTCCTTGTAGGTAATCTGGTAGGTTGCACGGTGTTGTCAATTTCTAGCCTATATTTGCCTTCAAAGCACCCATCACATTCAAATAAATCAGCTTACTTCGTTTTTATTTTCTGAATATTCAGGTTCTGCTCTACGTTTAGTTTGGGATTCGGTATATTCTGGGAAACTTCAACAGACATGATGTTCTGAGACTGCACTTTTATTATGTCCATTGCCTGAACAGCTGTTACTCCCAATAATGGTACATGGTTACCACCACGCAACACGGTAAATCCAACTCTATAACTCTTTCTGTTACATGGGTTCCGTATTTTGAGCTTACATGTCCCCATTGGTTTCAGAACACTTTTGTTGTACATCACTAGTACCTTGTCAGTTGGTTCAAAAGAAACCTGTTTGTTCAGCAGAGCAGATGGAATTACACTGCAGCTTGCTCCAAAATCCAGCTGAAATCTAATGGGCTTCTCATCCAACAAGAATGTTGCATAAAGCTGCTTGGCACCCTTGCCTACTGACTGCTTGAATACCTTGACTTTCTCTGCTGCAGGCTGCAGTTGTAGCCATGTAATGTCCTCTGCACTGTCAGTGTCTGGTGGTGTCACAGTAAGGAGCTGTCTCTACAGTTTGCCTGTTCCCAGCCTGCAGACAGCTGCAAAATGATTCTTTCCAGAAGACCTGCAGGTTTCCCCATATGCTGGACACTTGTTTTTTTCTCTCTCATGTCTTTTCCCACAAAATTTGCAGTGGACAGTGCTTATAGATGAGCTTGGTCTTGACTTTCCTTTCGTACATAGTGCATGTACCTTATCATCATCATTGTCACTGGTGCCTGTCATCATCTTCAGGCTGTGTTTTGTCATCTCAGCAGCCCTGCAGATTTGCATGCATTTCTCTAAAGTCATATCTTCCTCTCTCAGTAATCTTTCTTTGAGATGACTGTCTTTTATGCCACACACTATTGTTTTGATAATACTGTCACTGATCTCTCCAAAACCACATGTTGCTGCAAGTCTCCTCAGCTCTGTCAGATATCTATCCACATTTTCACCATCCTCTTGATGTCTTGTGAAAAAATTATCTTTCCACTGTCTCATTCTTCTTTGGGTCACAGTGTTTATCAAATGCCTGCACAATATCTGCTAGGAGGCGGTTGTCTGTGTCTGGCAGTAAGGTGTGGACTAATTTTCTGCCATTTTCCCTAATTAGGTAATAAAACTGCTTTACTTTTCGTTTGTCATCACTGGAGCCACTGTGAGATCCACATACAGTGTAAACTCTTCCTTCCAATGTCTACAAGTTTGGGACAGATTACATGAAGTGACATCCAGTGTCTGAGGGGGCTTGAGACCAGTCTCCATTTTGCAGAAATATCAGGGAATCTGTACTTACAGATGTTGTGATCCTCTGTACAGTCCCACAAGCTCTGAGGATTTGCAGGTTCTGTGCCCAGCTGCCACCATGTTCTGTTAGTTGTTTTCTGTGGGTATCTCCAGGCTGTTTATTTCATGATGTGCAATCCTCCATTACAAGAGTTCTCTCTCACAACAACCAACAAGTTTCAAACATGACTATAGTATACACAAACGTAGTGAGACCCCTAGAGGCCACATCATCATATAACATATTGCTACATATACATCCAAAAATGTTGGATATTTCTTTTATGCATCATGGCTGTGACGTCTGCCTGCTGTCTGGACTGCAGCCAGACAGCACCCCGAGAAACACTGAGACCCTTTACCCCTATACAGGGATCTGGATTTATAGCAGAGCCCAGGAGGCGCTGTCTGAATAGGAGCAATGACCAGAGCAGGACGGTCGCCAGAAAGGTGTTCCAATACAGGACACAGAGGCAATGATATCCGAGACTAAACCAGTCAGGCAGAAATGGTATAAAAACAGTAGACAGTAGCAGAGTCAGATTCCAGGTCGAAGCCAGAGTCATAAACCGGGAGGGCAGCAGAGGTACAGAATCGTTAGGCAAAAGCAGAGTCAGAATCCAGGCCAAAGTAAGAGTCATAAACCAGGAGGGCAGCAGAGGTACAAAGTCGTTAGGCAGAAGCAGAGTCAGAATCCAGGCCGAAGTCAGTGTCATAAACCAGGAGAGTCGCAGAGGTACAGAATCGTTAGGCAGAAGCAAAGTCAGAAGTCCAGGCAAAAGTCAGAGTCAGTCAAACAGCAATTCACACAGTAACACGCAGGGGAACCAAGAATATATCCGGCGGCCTGCAAGAGCAGTCCCAAGGTATTTGAGGGATCAGGTCATCCCTTACAGGCCCGTGGCCCGATGATGTCATCCGGACTGCCCCCAGGACCAGGCTGGATGGTAATGCACCAGCCCCTTCATGACTGACCGAGGAGCGAAGCCTGCGTCCAGCGGACGCCTGCGCAGGAGCCTCATGACTATCGCCGCCACCACTCGGGGTTGAAGCACAACGCCTCCCAGAGACCAAGGCCGAGACTGCAGGCCACGGGTCAGACGGTGATAGGACAGTCCGGCGCCTCCTAGTGGTCGAGGCCGGAACAGCAGGCCCTGAGTCTGACGGTGATGTGATAGTCCGGCGCCTCCTACTGGCCGAGGCCGGGACAGCAGGCCCTGAGTCTGGCGGTGCCGTGACAGTACCCCCCCCTCTAAGAGGGGCCTCCGGACCCTCAAAACCCGGTTTGTCAGGGTGGAGGAGGTGAAACCTGCTAATCAACCGCTTTGCACGAATGTCACTAGCGGGGACCCAGGACCTCTCCTCTGGGCCGTAGCCCTTCCAATGCACCAAGTATTGTACCGAGTTTCTCACTAGACGGGAATCAAATATGCCTTGGACCTCGTACTCTAAGGCGCCCTTGACCAAAACTGGAGGAGGAGGGGACCGGACGGGACGAATTGGGGAGCGGTATACCTTGAGGAGGGACTTATGAAAAACGTTAGGAATTTTAAAAGACTGCGGGAGTTTTAACCGAAACGCTACTGGGTTAATTACCTCTAATATTTCATATGGTCCGATGAACCTGGGACCCAGTTTGGCTGACGGTACCTTAAGTTTGATGTTTCTTGTAGAGAGCCAAACCTTGTCACCAACTCCCAGGTGCGGCCCCTGGGATCGTCGTCTATTGGCTGCCGAAGTCTGTCTAATTTGAGCCCCTTTTAAATTAGAGTTTACTTCGGACCAAATAGTCTTTAGACGATGTATACTTTGCTCAACCCCTGGGATTTCCGACATCTTGGCCGAAAATGATCCAAAGCGCGGATGTAGACCGAGGTTACAAAAGAAGGGGGTGGTTTTGATGGAGTCTTGGTATCTATTATTGAGAGCGAACTCTGCCAATGGCAAATGTTCCACCCAATCTGACTGATGTGCTGAGACATAGCAGCGGAGGTATTGCTCCAGTGTTTGGTTGGCACGCTCAGTTTGACCATTCGTCTCGGGATGGTATGCCGAGGAAAAAAGACAACTCAACACCAATACGTCTACAGAACGCCCTCCAGAACTTCGAGACGAACTGGGTACCCCTGTCGGATACGATATTTGCCGGAACGCCGTGCAGACGTACAACGTGAAGAACAAACAACTTGCTTAAGGTTTCAGAGTTGGGTAAGCCGGACAGGGGAACAAAGTGAGACTGTTTACTGAACCTGTCCACCACCACCCAAATACAAGTTTTCCCCTCGGAAGGTGGCAGGTCTGTAATGAAGTCCATGGAGATGTGGGTCCATGGACTTTCAGGGGTGGGCAAGGGCTGAAGCCAGCCGGCAGGACGGTTATGGGGGGACTTGGCGCGGGCACAGACTTCACACGCTGAGACGTACTCCTTGCAGTCCTTGGCCACCGTTGGCCACCAAAAGTTCCTGGTTACCAGCCTAGTGGTATTATTAAGACCAGGGTGGCCTGCCAGGACGGAGTCGTGAGATTCTTTTAACACTCGTAAGCGAAAAGTAGCTGGGACGAATAATTTTTTGGGGGGCGTAGAGTCAGGAACTTGTTCTGATGACCTACGGATCTCCTCCAGAAGGTCCAGAGATACTGCCGACACAACAATGCCATTTGCCAATATGGGAGCTGGTTCATAGTCCTCGGTGTGTGTGTGACAAAAGCTGCGGGAGAGGGCATCTGCCCTCACATTTTTGGTTCCGGGGCGAAAGGTGATTAAAAAAAATCGAACCTGGAGAAAAACAAGGCCCACCTGGCCTGCCTAGGGTTTAGTCTTTTAGCCGACTCTAGGTAGGTTAGGTTTTTGTGATCGGTAATAACAGTAATTTTGTGTTTGGCGCCTTCGAGGAAGTGGCGCCATTCCTCGAAGGCCCACTTAATTGCCAATAATTCTCGGTTGCCGATGTCATAGTTTCTCTCCGTGGCAGAGAATTTGCGGGAGAAAAAGGCACATGGACGAAGCTGAGTGAGGGATGCAGAGCCTTGTGAGAGCACTGCTCCCACTCCGACTTCGGAGGCATCCACCTCCACAATAAACGGGTGGTCCAAGTTTGGTTGAATCAACACCGGGTTGGCCACGAAGCACCCTTTTAGTGTGGAAAAAGCCCTGGTTGCCTCAGGATTCCAATTAGTCACGTCCGCCCCTTTCCGGGTAAGGTCCGTGAGTGGCTTGGCAATCTCTGAGAATCCCCTGATGAATTTGCGATAATAATTCGCAAATCCCAAAAATCGCTGGAGTGCTTTCAGCGATTTGGGTTGTACCCAATCCTTAATGGGTTGAATCTTGGCGGGATCCATGCGGAACCCCTTGCCTGAGACCATGTATCCTAAGAACTGCACCTCTTCGGCAAAAAAAACACATTTTTCAAATTTCGCGAACAAAGAGTTTTCGCGCAGTCTTTGCAGTACTGAACGGACGTGTTGAGCATGAGTCACAGGATCAGCAGAATAAATCAAAATGTCGTCCAGATATACGACGACATACACCCCACAAATATCTCTAAAAATATCATTGATGAAGTGCTGGAAGACTGCAGGAGCGTTACTGAGTCCGAAGGGCATTACCAGGTACTCAAAATGGCCAAGGGGTGTATTAAAGGCCGTTTTCCATTCGTCCCCATCTCTTATGCGGACCAGGTTATATGCCCCCCGGAGGTCAAGCTTAGTAAACCAGCGAGCTCCCAGTAACTGGTTAAACAGATCAGGAATGAGTGGCAGCGGGTATTGATTCTTTACCGTTATGGCGTTCAGCTCACGGTAGTCAATGCATGGTCTGAGTCCACCATCTTTTTTCTCTACAAAGAAAAACCCAGCTCCTACAGGTGAGGTGGAAGGTCTAATGAAGCCTTTTCGAAGGCTGTCTGCAATGTATTCCTTCATGGCTACACGCTCCGGACCAGAGAGGTTGAATATTCTCCCCTTAGGGAGACGGGCACCAGGGACCAATTCGATAGGACAATCGTATTCTCTGTGAGGAGGTAGTTTCTCCGACTCCACTATAGAGAAAACATCTTCATAATCCCTAAACGCATATGGAATAGAAGGTGTTTTAATTTTAATCTGGTTCACTGAAAAAGACATACAGTTACTCTGACACCGTGGACTCCAGCGTACAACGTCACCTATGCGCCAGTCAATAATCGGATTATGTTGGTGCAACCATGGCATGCCTAACACCACTGGATCTGACAAATTGTATATAACAAAAAATGACATTTGTTCGTTATGTAACGTCCCCACTGACATAGAAATTTCGGCAGTAACGAATTCCACGCCTCCTTGGAATATAGATGTACCATTAATAGCAGTAGTCTGAATAGGCGCTTTAAGCCTTGACAGAGGTACACCAAGGCTCTTAGCAAATAAAAAATCCATAAGGTTGACGGCAGCACCACAATCCACATAAGCCTTCACACACAGACGTTTCTTAGCAAAAGAAAGGGAAACTGGTAACAACAGTTTGGCCGCATTTGCGGGCAATACCTGACCCCCAACGCTGTCCAGGGGGTGATGGTCCAGGAATGTGGATTTCCAACAGCCAGCATTTTCCTTGAAGCTTCCAGGCTGCAGCATGTTTGAGCCTGAGAGTGACTTCCCAGGCTGTGCAATGCAACAGGTGTTTGGGCCAAGAATCAGCTCAGTCAAGAGGAAGGAAAAAAAAAAAGGTGAGGAAAACTGCTTTTATCTGTGTTAAGTATAGACACAAAAAGCCGTTTTATTTTTATGGCCGGATATAATGTGACGTCTGCCTGCGGTCTGGACTGCAGCCAGACAGCACCCCGAGAAACACTGAGACCCTTTACCCCTATACAGGGATCTGGATTTATAGCAGAGCCCAGGAGGCGCTGTCTGAATAGGAGCAATGACCAGAGCAGGACGGTCGCCAGAAAGGTGTTCCAATACAGGACACAGAGGCAATGATATCCGAGACTAAACCAGTCAGGCAGAAATGGTATAAAAACAGTAGACAGTAGCAGAGTCAGATTCCAGGTCGAAGCCAGAGTCATAAACCGGGAGGGCAGCAGAGGTACAGAATCGTTAGGCAAAAGCAGAGTCAGAATCCAGGCCAAAGTAAGAGTCATAAACCAGGAGGGCAGCAGAGGTACAAAGTCGTTAGGCAGAAGCAGAGTCAGAATCCAGGCCGAAGTCAGTGTCATAAACCAGGAGAGTCGCAGAGGTACAGAATCGTTAGGCAGAAGCAAAGTCAGAAGTCCAGGCAAAAGTCAGAGTCAGTCAAACAGCAATTCACACAGTAACACGCAGGGGAACCAAGAATATATCCGGCGGCCTGCAAGAGCAGTCCCAAGGTATTTGAGGGATCAGGTCATCCCTTACAGGCCCGTGGCCCGATGATGTCATCCGGACTGCCCCCAGGACCAGGCTGGATGGTAATGCACCAGCCCCTTCATGACTGACCGAGGAGCGAAGCCTGCGTCCAGCGGACGCCTGCGCAGGAGCCTCATGACTATCGCCGCCACCACTCGGGGTTGAAGCACAACGCCTCCCAGAGACCAAGGCCGAGACTGCAGGCCACGGGTCAGACGGTGATAGGACAGTCCGGCGCCTCCTAGTGGTCGAGGCCGGAACAGCAGGCCCTGAGTCTGACGGTGATGTGATAGTCCGGCGCCTCCTACTGGCCGAGGCCGGGACAGCAGGCCCTGAGTCCGGCGGTGATGTGATAGTCCGGCGCCTCCTACTGGCCGAGGCCGGGACAGCAGGCCCTGAGTCTGGCGGTGCCGTGACAATGGCTATCTGAATTTAATGCTATTGGGGGGGCGAATGTTGAGTGTATGATTTATTAATATATGTATATGATTATATACATGAATATCTTTTGCTGAATATATATCTAATTATTAAAAGAAGATCATACTGGGTTTAATATATTTTTTGTCTGGTAGCATTATATAATCTGCACCCCATAGCGTTTGGATCGTTAGTGCCTGTTTGCCGAATCTTACATGTATTAATATGTAGAGCACGCATTTGCTGTGGAATGCATATTCAAGCATTTCCACAGTAGAACACATGCCTGGAATGATAAATGAAGAAATAATCCATCTTCACAAACAGATTGTTAATTATTTAGATGAAATCTATACACAGGACATAAAGAATCACAATGACAGGTGATCTAGCCTTAATATAACGCTTGCATCTACGCATTTCAGGTGAACACTCAACCTTAATCATGATGGAACGCACAAGAGTCTGGCAGGGGATCAGCGTGGTGAGTGCTCTCTGGGGGATTATCAACACTCCGCATGTACCCTGGAGTATATCAAGAAGCATTCCAGCATAACTACTCTTAAGGTAAGTGACCTTTGAAACAATTCTCCTGATAAACCTATTTAAAGGGGAAACCTGTGTTTAAGTGCTGTCTGCCTACTCTATATCTGCTTCTAATCTCACTATGGTCAGTGATTATTAGGCACTACACTTATTCATTGTGCACCTATTTACTTGACACCTGATGCATTTTGACACAAAGATTGGTGGTGTATATATGTGCCTACTCTACTTTGACCAATGAGTGGTTGACCACTATACTGAATGTTATATTTTAAGGGTGCTTTTACATTGCGTTAAGGCATCCATTTGGTGGCCAGATCGGGACTTAGGTTCCAACCTCCAACAAAACGGGATTTAGACATATGCACCGACAGGGCCATAGACCTCCAGTAGGAGTACACGCCTGAAAATTATGCACTGCAGAGCACACATTCGCTCTGTCAGTACCATTATAGTCTGGCCCCGTCTGCACATATCCCCGAATTCCATTTTGCTGGAGGTTCGGACGTAAGCCCCAACAGGAGCCACTGATTGGGTGCTTAAATGCAGAGTTAAAACACCCTTACGATGTTCATTCTTTTTAGTACACCCCACATTGTAGCAGCTTTTGAATGAGAAAAATCTGTGATTTCTCTATATTTATTGGTTAATACTCACCTGGATAGTCATATGTAGGAATCTCCACTTTACACCATTCATCACCCCTCACATATGTCTCTGTAGTATTAACATGGGTCAGATCTTCACCCTGAAACAAATTTTATAAAAGTCACAGACAGATGGAGAAGTCACATCTACGATCAGCTCTAATCCTGCCATCTCCACCGTTCTCATTACACAAGTATAAAACATTTAATACTGGTGGATAAAACAAGACTGAGCACAAGACCTTCACAGCCATCTACACATCACAGGGGAGATCTCACGACACCTTCTCTCCATCTACCTGATGATCCTGAGGAACAATGGGATCTTCTTGTTTACAGTCCTGTGGAAGAAGAGGACGGGGACATCTCTCTGGTGTTGTCCTCTTACTGGATAGAACTGATAGAAACACATACAGGGCCTGAAATAATTCTTTACATACAGATAATTATAGGCCGTGTGTATTTAGTCCTGTCTGTTACCTGGTGATGTGAGGGGCTGGGGAACCTCCATCATGACGTCCTTGTACAGATCTTTGTGTCCTTCTAAATACTCCCACTCCTCCATGGAGAAATAGACGGTGACATCCTGACACCTTATAGGAACCTGACACATACAATGATACCGTCATCCCCCCGATCCCTTCATAGTGTTACTGTATAATGTCCCAGCATTCCCAGCAGTGTCACCTCTCCAGTCAGCAGCTCAATCATCTTGTAGGTGAGTTCTAGGATCTTCTGGTCATTGATGTCCTCATGTATCAGGTGGTGAGGTGGAGGCCCTGTGATTGGGCTCAGGGGTCTTCTCCATTCCTCAGACACAGGGTCCTGACAGCGCTCACTAGAGGTCTTCTTCACTACTGTGTAATCCTGGTTATGGAGAGACACATTAATAAATCTCACTACAGACATTTCCAGAGTCCTCACCTCTCCAGTTCTGTCCATCTGTTATTCCCATAGATAAGAATGATGTAATGTGACGTCATCAGAATCTCTCACCTCTCCAGTAAGCCGGAAGAGGATCTCTAGAGTGAGGTGTAATATCCTCTCCACCATCTTGTCTCTGTCCAGATCCATCACTGATGGGTCAAATCAGGATAATTCTCTTATATAGAAGATCTCCACTGAGAGGATCTGATATTGTAGGGACCTGAAGAAAACAGAGGAGCATTAGGCAGAGAACAGCACAACCAGACTTCTACAACACCGCCTGTGTAAAGACCTATGATGATTTCTGGGGAGAGAAGTTTCCAGGCTGTCGGATTTTCAACAAAAATAAACAGAAGCCAGATGATTCAATCAATAGCTCTAATAGAGAACACAGGAACACAGCCAATCATTACTGTACGCGGGTGAGAGCTATTGACTGAACGATTGTTCTCTTCCCGCTGTCTAATGTGTATGGTGCCTGTGCCCAGTAATGGGGAATCTCCAGCACCTACCTCCACCTGCAGAGCCGCACACCACATATATGGCTGCTCAGTGCGCACAGGACCTGGGATGAGGTCACAGGAGGGGAGGAGTCAGGGGGGTCACATGATCAGGGGCCTCAGTGTATGCAGGACTCTGCTGTGCTGGTTGTCATGGTGCTGGATGAGGGGAAGTTTCTGTGTGGGGTCAGGAGTAGTGATGACTAGAGATGAGCGAACTTTTCAAGATTCGGTTCGGCTTGGCGAACGTCCCGATGCCGAATGGTTTGATGAACATACCCAGACGACACTGAATTCAATGGGAGGCAAAAGCAGCTAAAACAGCTCATATTAGTGGGAGACACCAGGAAAAGTGGCATCAATTTACCCAGAGCAAGAGGAGAGGTGGGAGGACAGTTCAAAATGGACGTGTTGTTCCAGTAGTTTTGAGGCAAAGGGGAGAAGTGAGATGAGGTGATAGCACAGAGGATGGTTCAAGGGAGGGCTTTTTGAGGGTGGTGTGATCGAGGTATGTTTGAAGCATGAGGGGAGGACGCCAGTTGTTAGTGACAGGTTGAAGAGGTGAGTTAGGGCTTGGATGAAGACTGGTAAGGTTTGGAATGAGGCGGGATGGGATTGTGTCAACTGCACAGGTAGTGAGATGTGATGTGGGGAGTAGACAGGAAAGCTGATCTTCCATGATGGTGGAGAAGTTGGTTTTGGAGGAGGAGAGTAGTCATGAGGAGGGGCTGTGGGGACTTTAGGCAAAATCTTTGTCTTATGTTGTCAATCTTCTGCTTGAAGAATGAGGCAAAATCTTCAGCTGAGATGAGTGGAGAAGGAGGGGGAGCTGGTGGATGGAGGAGAGAATTGAAAGTACTGAATAGCTGCTTAGGATTGTGAGACAGGGATGATATGAGAGATGAGAAGTAGGTATGTTTTGCTGCAGTGAGTAATTGTGCAGCATTTTGACAACTTCGGTTACTGGACAGGCTACTCCACTCTTTCTTTGGCAGCTGCACAGCGGTACGCTTTGTAGATGAGGGCCAGAAAGAGCATGTGCTTCAGTGGATGGTAAGCTCTGCATTGAGTCGCCTCTCCTCCTTTTCCTCCACCTTAACATCACACACAGTACAGCAACAAGTTATATACGGCACTCATAAAAATAAGGAGAGAGGTGCTCAAGTACGGTGTCTGGCCCAATCACAATACAATCAAAAAAACTTGGCACTCAAAAAAGTAGTGATGAGAAAAAAGTTCCATTTTATTGTGCACACTTAAGTTGAACGTTTTCGATCAAGGGAGCACTCTCTTCCTTGTGACACAGCTCACATTCCCTTGTGCTAGACTCTGGGGTTCCTCTCACTGAAGCACACAGTTTCTGATGAAGGTCTGGGTGTAGACTGAAAACATTCATCTTATGTGCGCACAATAAAATGGAACTTTTTTTCTCATCACTACCTTTTTGAGTGCCAAGTTTTTTTGATTATATCACACACAGTGCAGTCCTCAGAAGTGGCACCCCAATTACCCTTATTTTCCCCCATGTCACAACTCTCTAACCACCTAACTGACTGTGGGGAACCACAGATGGGTGAGTCTGCAGAGCTGTTTGCACATTCCATTCCATGGGCATGAGAGGTCTGCTCAAAGATTCACAAACTCAAGAGTAGGAAAGTGGCTGCACAAATTTTTTTGCAGTTGGATATGGGGCTGGATGAAGTAGGGTCTGAGCAGAACAGAATCCAGACCCTCGTCACCAGACGTTAACTCCCGGGGGGAGATGATCCTGATGAGACTCAGATACCTGAGGGGCACTCAGACTGTACTGTGCTGTCAGGGCAGGAAGAGGAGGAGGATGATTCTCAGGAGGAGAAGCGGGAGAACAGAGAGGATGAGGGTGTAGATACCACTTGGTGTGAACCCAGAGAAACGCAGCTGAATAGCTCAGAGGAGGAGGTGGAGGATGAGTAGGTTACGCTGTGGCTTCCCACACAGACACTGAATGATGCAACAATGACAAGCACTGTATCCTCAGCCAGAACTCTGGCTGTGGCAAGCAGCGATTGTGGGTCTGCAGTTCGCAAGGGTTGGCAAGCCTGGCTCTTTTTTAAGACTGCAAAGGATGACCCAACTCACAATATCTGCCAAATTTGTAAAAATCGACTGATTAGAGGCTACAAATCCATTAATTTGATTATTACATACGTGAACCTGCACATGCGCAATCAACATCCATTAGTCTAAGAATCTCACTGTGTTAAAATGTGGATTAGCGGGCCTTGCCAACCACTGCATCTGCCGCTTCTTCCTCCTCTGTCATTGTGGCAAGTGTTCTGGCACAGGTCTCAGTCGACAGAACCTCCACTTGTTTACCCGCTACCATCAGGGTGAGTGAGAGCCCGTCAGCTGTTAAGGAAGTGGACATGCCTGCTATTTTTGACCGATCTCAGATGCCGAACACATCACATCTTTCTCAATCCACCATAACATCCCTGCCTGCACCTCACTCACAGTACAGCAGTTTGTCGTGTTCAACCTACTCCACTAAGCACAGCAGCCAGCCCTCATTTGCGCAGTTGTGGTCATGTAAAAGATTGTTTCCTCCTACATATTGTAAAGCTAAGAGCTTGAACTTCACCATCTCCAGTCTGTTCCGCCTGGTGTATAGAGATGCTTTCCAAAAGCTGATGCCTGTCATAGTCCCCCAGTACCAGTTGCCCAGTTACCATTACTTATCTAAGAAACCTGTACTTGCGCTACACCTGCATGTCGCAGACAACACACATTCCCTGAAAAAGATCTATGTCCGCCAAGGTGCTTTTCACCACTGACACCTGTACTGGCAAGCATGGGCAGGGGTGTTACATCTCGCTGACTGGGCACTGGCTGACTGGTGGCTGTGGGGGCAGGCTGAGGAAGGGGCTGCTCCACAACTCTTGGAATCCCAAGGCTTGCAGGGTGCTTGGGGATGGAGAGCTAAACCACAACACACCATAAGATAGAGAACTAAAGTACTAATCAACATGGGTTGGAGAACTAAACTGCTAAACACCTAGGGTTGGAGAACTTAGCCACATCACACCAGAAGATGGAGAACTAAACTACTAGCCAACAGGGGTTGGAGAATTAAACTACTAAACACCAAGGGTTGGAAAACTAAACCACTACACACCAGGGGATGGAGGACTAAACCACTACACACCAAGAGATGGTGAACTAAAACACCAAGGTGTCACTAGACAGCAGATCATGTAATCCCCAATGATTGTAAGACAAACCTCTATATCTAACATTTTTTCCACTGCTTCTGCCTCCTCCACCTCCTTTAGGGCCTCCACCTGCACATTCAAGCTCTCTCTTACTGAGACACACTTTCCAACAGTGCAGAGAGAATCCTGCCCACCTCCATACAACCCAGCCAGGGAAACCTCAATCAGGCAGTGTTTAAATTAATATCCCTTGGAGATCGCAGTCAAATACCTCACGTGTTTTGGACAGCTATCCAGGCTGAGTTTGAGCAATGACTGTCTCCACTGAACCTGGAAGCAGAGAAGGCCATGTGCAGTAACAGTGCAAACCTGGTGGTGGATCTATACTGGGGCAACTTCACACATGTTTTCAACCTGGTGGTACAGCAATTTCCACTGATATCCCAGTCTGGATGTGCTGCTGCAGAGAGCACAGCCGCTGTGTGCTCATTTCTGGTGTCCCCAACCCTCGTGTCATCGACTTGTATCTCTACAAAGGTCTTTCATTTTATCGTGTAACAGGTTGATATGCTCTGTGCCAACACTGTAAAATTCCACTCTGCCCATATTGCAGCAACTGTGGCAGCAGCAATGACCCCTGGTAAAGTATGACATTTTGCATTCTCTGGCCCAACCCAGTACCAACATGTAGCAAATTACACTGGTGGAGTAGGCACAGATGAAGGACTACTGCACCCTTCCGCACAGTTTTGAAATGGCTACTAAGATGGTTAGTGCTGACATTGCTGTCATCAGCATCACTATTCTGGTCATCTACATGCTGGCGTACACTTTTAATAGTCTGCGAGAGGAGGTGGTGGTCCCAGAGGAAGAGGAGGATGCCATGTTGGGCGGAAGTGATAACAATATCTCAAAGTTCTGGACTGTTGTCGCACAGGCAGGTGCCGTGGGAGAGTGTATTACAACGATTGAGGGCGGCTCATTGTTCCAACAAAACTGGTAGAAAAGGTGCAGGAGCCGAGGAACAAATAGAAGAGGAGAAAGAGGTGATGGGCGCACAACAGTAAGGAGATGAAGAGGATAATGATCCCCTCTCTGGTGTCCATGGTTGGCGGTAGGGGATGGAGGAAGCAAGATTCAGTATTACCCTGCCACCAGCACACCATGTAGTTGGACCTCATGGAAGCATCCGACACATGATGCCTTCTTGCTACACTATCAGCAACATGATTGTTGGCCATATTGTTCGGATTAGAAATAGTGCTGACTATTGGGTTGCCACATCCATGGTACACGAGTAAATTTTGCCTGGCAGATAGTCATCAAAATATATCAAGACAGATTAAATCATCACTAATTATTTGGGCCTCGGCTACGAGGAAGAGTATCCTCCATCATTGGTTAAACCCAGTGCCACCACCACTAACACTTATTCAATCCAAAATTATGTTTTTGTTTAAAATGGATTGTCTAGACACACTGACAAACAAAGAAAAAATGACCAGGAAACTCTTTGAAAGATGGGCGTCATTCATTCCCACATTACCAGACAACATTAAGATAGATTGAGGAAACAATTCGAATATACCTCATGGTAGAGTTGAGCGACTTTGGTCAGATCGGGTTTCATGAAACAAAATTTGTTTCAGATGAAACTGGTCCGACTAGGGCAAAAAAAAGTCGGAGTTTCGTCCGAAACCCGCCCCCAATGCAAGTCAATGGGGAATAAAAGTCGGCATTGAGCAGATGACATTCATCCACTCAATGCCGACTTTTATTCCCCATTGACTTGCATTGGGGTCGGGTTTCGGACGAAACTCCGACTTTTTTTGCCCTAGTCGGACCAGTTTCATCTGAAACAAATTTTGTTTCATGAAACCCGATCCGACCAAAGTCGCTCAACTCTACCTCATGGTACTTACTTGAGACACTTCATAATCAGGTTCCAATACCGTAGTCACTGACGTTATGTGAGAGTTCAGTTCGCACACGGTGGGGATGGGAGCGAGGGGTTTTTACTTTTTTTTGGGAGGTTAAGTGTTGAATTCATGGTATTTGTTTTATATCATTACTTGTATGTACTACTATCCATTTAATAAACAGAGTTTAAAAAAAAGAGTAAATTTTGCTAGATGCTTCACCCCCTGGAATGGGACAAGCTCATGCTGGAGTATCAAAACGTGCTTGTAGACAATATTAAGAGTGTTTTTTCTCAAGACAGCATTGAGGCACACAGTGTGCATTGCAGTTATAGATTTCTAACCCTGGGAACATTGAGTCGTCAACGTAAAAACATTGGCAGCAGTAGTGTAAGTGGCAGAGACAGCTTGGTGGTATATTGGTTAGTACTACAGCCTTGCAGCACTGGGGTCCTGGGTTCAACCCCACCAAAGACAACATCTGCAAGGAGTTTGTATGTTCTCCCTGTGCTTGCGTGGGTTTCCTCTGGGTACTCCGTTTCCTCCCACACCCCAATGACATACTGATAGGAAATTTTAGATTGTGAGCCTGATGGGAACAGTGCCAAAAATGTCACTGAAATGATGTGTAATTAAGCACGGTATATACGTGAGTAAAAAAAAGACATTCCTGTGAGTTGTTTCAAAGATTTTTTAGGCTAGCCCGTACATCAGCAGAACAGAGTACAAGTACGACTGGAGATGATGATGCACGAATATCTCAAGTTCAATATCAATGCCATCAGGAAGGGGTTTGGACCCTTTTGCATTTTGGTCTTCAAAAATTGAAGAGCATCCTGAGCTCACTTGTCACGTCTTAGAGATTTTGTCATGCCCGGCAGCCAGCTTTTTCTTGGAATGTGTCTTCAGCACTGCTGGTGGTGTCCTGACGGATAAGCACATCCATCTGTCCCTTGAAACTGTAAACTGCCTAACTTTCATCAAGAACAAAATTGACTTTTGCACCCGAATAGGTGTCGTTTTTAGTGAGCTGCATTGATCTCGTGTTATTGCAGTCTGACACCTTTATCGTGACTTCTGTGCATGCTGTTGCTATTGCTGCTGATGTTTCTAACTATTTTATGCAATGTGGAGACTCCAAGTTGGGTCACAATATGGTGGGCTTCCTGTAGTGGAAGGGGTGTAAGAACCCCATTATACTCTTTCTACTCTGGGGAAATTGATAATATCTGTAAAGCGTTGTGGAATTAAAGGAGCTATATACATGAGAAAAATAAAATTGTCATGATCCAGGCCGGGTTTTGTATCCTGTCTCTCTTTCCCGGTCTGGTCATGTCAAGGGTTAACTTTTCTCTGCCTCGTTCTGGCGTCAGGTCGACTATTTCTCTCCACTGCGTCCTGCAGGCGGTGTCAGTTATAGTTTCTGCCTACGGCGTGTCTAGCTGACTCTGCGTACCCTGATTAGTCTTGCTGCTTTTGATGACAGTACCCGTGTCTGTTTATTCCCCTCTTCCCATCCCTCTGTCTCTCCTGTGGTAGCTGGATCCTTTTTTGTAAAAAAAAAAAAAAGATGGTGGTTTACGTCCTCACCTCGATATTCTAGAATTAAATAAAATTACGGTGAGAAATACCTATCCCCTCTCACTAATTTCTGATCTGTACAACCAATTATCTAGGGCCAGGTGGTTTTCTAAGTTGGACCTCAGAGGAATGTATAACCTTATCCGTATTTGGGAGGGGGATGAGTGGAAATCAGCACCTCTGAGGGTTTGTTTGAGAATTTGGTCATTCCTTTTGGTCTCACGAATGCACCAGCAATTTTTCAAAATTTTATTAACCATGTCTTTGCTGACTTCATTGGGCGCTTTATGGTTGTTTATTTAGACGATATTCTTGTATTTTCATCTGACAAACAAGCTTACATGTGTCATTTACGTGAAGTTCTTCAGAGGTTACTCTGAATTCCCTGTTTGCTAAGCCTGAAAAGTGTTCCTTTTTTGTCCAGGAGCTGTCTTTTCTGGGGTTCATCTTGTCTGCCAAGGGATTTCGTATGGACTCTGGAAAGATACAGGCCCTCGTTGATTGGGTACATCCCAGAGACCTTCAGCGTTTTGGGGTTTTGCTAATTACTACCATAAATTCATTAAGGGGTTTTCTCAGGTGGTCAAGCCCCTCACTGATCTCACTCGGAAGGGGGCTGATCTCAAAGACTGGTCTGCTCCAGCATTGGCAGCTTTTTCTTCATTAAAAGAATGTTTTATGTCTGCCCCTGTGTTGATCCATCCCGATCCGTCTGAACCGTTCAATGTTGAAGTGGATGCATCGGAGGTGTGGGTGTGTTAAGGCTGGCGGAATGCACCAAATAATAAAAGATGGTAATGAGGGGCGTTCGCAGCCCGGGGCCACCATGCAGAGATGGTAGACTGCTGCTTGCTAATGGTGGACAGAAACTGGCAGTATAGCAAACACACACGGGTTAACTTCACCAGGTGAATAGGAGGCGGTCCCTGTTGCTTCACAGGGCCGCGATACCGCAGAGTGAACGCTAGTGTTTTGGTCACAGGACCCTGCCCCAAGGACACGGGGTTAGAGTCCCTGTACACCCACTAGCGTTCAGCGCCACAACTGCGACGCCAGGGAGAGACCCTTACTAAACGCTGTGCCCTGTTAACAGTCACAGGGTGCAGCTGATAGATGAATACCGCACGAAGTACGTACAGCGCAGCTCCGGCGGATGCGGTACCGTAGTGCCTAATGTAGCATGGCACACACTGGCGCCAACATGTGATAGGAGCTGGAAGCACTGCGGCGATAAGCAGTGCCACTACTCGGCGCTGACTAGAAACTCTAAACCCTACGTATTAGAGGGAAGGGGTTTCATAATGAGTCAGTCAGCGGTTCACAAGCATCCGTCATCACACATACCACTACAAATTATAGACTATCTAGCGCATGGCCGTGCGATCCTTTTATAGGCGCAGCCTTCCGGGACCTTCCTGATGGCCCAATCAGAGCTGTTTGATGACCTGAGCGTGTGACGCCTGACCTCCAATGAGAGGTCGTCCCACAGGCATGCTCAGACGTCTGCAAAAAGGACTTAGCCTCTGGAGCTGCTCACTGCTGGCTAGTGCGGCTTGCCAAAGCTGACTCAGAGGTGGCAGCAGCAACCAACCTGACAGCACTAGCGTGAGCAAGACGCTGGGAACGACGTCTTTGCTGAGCAGGCTCCTCTGTGGCTGGGACTGAATGGGAGACTGCAGAAGGCAAGGCTCGAGATTCCTCCTGTGCAGAGGCAGGATTCTGACGCTTAACAGGGTGGGGGCGGTGTTGGCCCAAGGACCCGTCACTTTAACTAATTTAAGATTTTGTGCCTTTTTCCTCGAAGAAATTTTCTCCTGCTGAGAGAAATAACGATGTCGGGAATCGAGAGTTTTTGGCCATAAGAATCGAGGCACTTTTCGGAGGGAGCTGTTCTTCGGATCACGGTCATTACGGACCACAAGAACCTATCTTATATTGAGTCTGCCAAACGTTTGACTCCTAGACAGGCGAGGTGGTCGCTTTTTTAAAAAAAAAAACAGCTCACCTGCTTTCTTGGCTAGTAGTGGTGCGTGGAAGCTCGGATATTTCGTGAAGCCACACGTGGAGTAAATCAATAATAAAAAAGTTTCCAGCTTCCAAATATGCAAAAATTTATTCAAGGCATAAGTACAAGGATAAACGGACATGGCCCATCATAGCGGAAAGACACATCAACGCGTATCGAACAATATGTTCTTTTTCAAGCTTGAACTTTTCTCTGACCTCATTCTGGCGTCAGGTCGGCTATTCCTCTCCACTGCATCCTGCGGCGTGTGTAGTTAACTCTGCATACCCTGATTAGTCCTGCTACTTTTGCTGACTGTACCCGTGTCTGTTTATTCCCCTCTTCCCGTCCCGACTCTGTGTTCCCCTTCTCATGTTTTGACTCCCCGGTATTTGACTTGGCTTGGATCCTGACCTGCTGTTTGTCTCTTGTTTTTTTTGGTATATCTGCTCCTGACCGATATTGACTCATTTGGCTTGTTTCTGACTCTGTGCTTTTTTATTCCTTTGGTACTGCGCTGTAGACTAATATCGACCCGGCTTGTTTTACTATTCCGCTGCCACCTGGTGGTAGCCTTGCTGCTGCGCTGCAGTTCTGCTCCTGCTGTGTGCAGTCCTCCCTCCACTCTATTGCCATCTAGTGGAGCTGCATCTACCTGCATAGCAGCAGCGTGACAAAAATAAATTGATGCCATTTTAGTAGTGTCTGGCCCTTTTATTTTTGGAAATGTTTTGACTCCAAGTTGGGTCTCCTTCATGTGTGGTGCCTCAATTTGGCAGGGCTCTGAGACCACCAGGCCTACACCTGTCACTCATCCACCTGTTACTGATCAATGTTTAAGCTAGAAATACTGGTCCAAGGCCTGTCCTAGACCATGTCCTATGCTGAAATGTGGCATTCTGGCTGGACCAAACAAATAACAAATTATTTATATACTGTTTTAGGAACATGCTATTAGCACTACCAATTTGTATTTTCAAATGTGTACTCCTGGCTAGCCAGAAATATTACCAGCATAAAATATTTTTCTGCAGAAATGTGGCTTGGTTTCAGGAACATGCTATTAGCACAAAGAATTTGTATATTCAAATGTGTACTCCTGACTGGCCAAAAATATTACCAGCACAAAATATTTTTCTGCAGAAATGTGACCTTCTTTCTGGAACATGCTATTAAAACAAAAAAATTAGATTCTAAAATGTGGACTCCTGGCTGAAGCACAATATGAGGCTGGTTTCACATTAGCGTTAGCTCCGCCTATGGGCGCATGCCGCTACATGCGGCCTGCGTACCCTATCTTTAGCATTGGGTATGCAGACCATGCACAGGTATGCTTTTGCCGCTGCATGCGTCCTTATGACGGTGCACCGACTTGCACCAAATGCACCATGTTGCATTTTTTTGCACTCCGCTCACCGCCAAAAAGACGCATGTGGCAGCAAAAGCATGCCTGCGTACCCAATGCTAAAGATAGGGTACGCAGGCCGCATTCAGCATCATGCGCCCATAGGCGGAGATGACCGGAGGATGTGCAGCCGTGGACGGAGCTTCACAACTGCCGTACACATCTCTCCGCAGCTCCAGGAAACGCTAGTGTGGAACTAGATTTAGCAGCACAAAAGAGTTATATGCGGAAATGTACCCTGGTGTTTCTACGATGTTCACTGATAGCTTATTGTATTGTACATTGTTGTTTTCCGTGTGGCTTCGTGAGGCCTGAAGACTTGGTCAGAGAGATCATCCCTCTCCCCCATGTTATCATTGTACCCAAGATGCAAACTGGTTTGTAGTTTTATGTAGAGGCATCTCATTCATTTTACTATTTCACTGCACTTGGACTTTTCCCTATTTTTGAGCAAATTTTATGGTAAAATTAGTGATGTCATTCAGAACTACAAGTCTTCCTGCATAAAACAAGCCCTCGTATTTCTTTTATGGGAAAATAGAATAAGACCACAAAAGGAGTTTGCTTCCTCATCCTAATTAGGGACAGGAAACACAAAGAGGTTTAAAAAGCCCCTCCCCTCCCTCCATCCACAGTGCTTTTTAAAGGACCACACCAGTATGAATGCTTCCAATATTTATAACACTAAGGAATCAGATAATCAAAGAAAAAAAGAGAGTGACACGCCCCATCTGTCGTAGAGGGTTCTTGGAAACCGAATTACCGGTAAGTCTAATTCTATTTCTTCTAATTCCCTCCATGACAGCACCACAGGAGAAATAACAAAAAATAATGCTAGGGAAGCACAGTTACCTGAATGACTTTTCTCCCAAAGGCTAAATCTTTAATAGACATAAAATTTAATCCATTAGTAAAGGTATGAACCGAGGACCAAGTGGCGGATCTGCATATCTGCTCGATGGATGCACTAGCCTTCTCGTCCCAGGAGACAGTCATAGCTCTGGTGGAATGAACTTTCAACGATTTAGGAGGAGACAGGTCTTGGCTGCTATGAGACTTTTTGAAGCTTTTTTACCTTTATTTGGTCCCTAGTACTGGACAAAAAGATTATGATTCTTCCTCCAAGCTTCTGTTTCTCCATTTCTTTGCTGCTTGTTGGATTTTGACTAAAGGGAGGAAGGATTGTTTCCTGGGACATCTTGCAAAAAATGGGTCTATTCGGAGAACTAACCTGTCTTCCCGGATTCTCAGCTTGGGTTCCCTAATGGATAACCCCTTTTGCTGGCATCTGTTGCTACTGTTGATAGGGGATGTTGAATTCAAGCTCTTTTTTTTTTGTAGATGTTCTGGGTTGAACCACCATCTGAATTATGCCTTAACCTGATAAAGTTGATCCTCCTGCTGAATCAACCTGGAGATCTGTCCCAGCGTGAAAGGAGAAAGTTTTGCAGGACTGCTGTATGGGCCTGAGCCCATGAAGTTGCCTGAATGTATGATGTCATGGACCCCAGGACTGATAGTGGATATCTTATAAACATAATCTTTCAGTTCCTTCGAGCATAAATCTTGGATCTTATATGCAGCTCTTTGATCTTGGGAGTTTTGTAGAATTCTTAAGAAGACTTTTTAGGTGGAAGGTGCTACCTCTGACATTTCTCAATTTATTATCCAATCTAGACATGTTAGAGTCTGCAGTGTGGACCGGAGATTATTTCTGAGACACGAAATAGAGGGAGCCATAATTTAAAAATCATCCAGATAAGGAATGATGCACGTCTATTGCTGACTTAGGGTACCGTTACACCTAGCGACTCACCAGCGATCCCGACCAGCGATATGACGCGGTCAGGATCGCTGGTGCATCGCTAGGTGGTCGCTCGTGAGCTGCCACACAGGCAGATCTCACCAGCGACATCGCTGGGGTCGGGGATCGCTACTTACCTGTCAGACGCGGCGATGCTGCGTCCTCCCGCCCGGCTCCATGCCTCGCTCATCGTCACAGCAGGAAGCACCGCAGGAAGTGGCCGACGAGGAATGGTCCAGGAGCTTCTCGCGCGATCAGCGATAATCAGCGGGGGAGCGGGTCGGAGGTAAGTATCACATGCAGCGATATCACTAGCAATATCGCTGCAACGTCACAAAATCAGTGACTTTACAGCGATATTGCTAGCGATATCGCAGCATGTAACGGGGGCTTAAAGCTAACATCTCTGAGATAATGTTTGTGAACATTCAGGGAGCTGATGAAATACCGAAAGGAAAGACGTTGAAATGAAAATGAAGAACTTCCTGACCATTCGTGACCGCAAATCTTAGGAATCTTCAATATGCTGGATGTATGGGCATGTGGTAATAAGCACTCTGTAGGTTGATAGGTGCCATGGGGAAGTCTTTGCCTATTAATGGAACCGTCGATCTTATAGATTTCATTTTGAACCTTTTGTATGTAATATGATGATTTAGGCCTTTTAGATATATGTTAATCCTGTAGGCCCCATTTGGTTTTCTTATCAGCAATATGCAGGAATACAGTAATTGACCTTTGCCCTGTTTCCGATTTGGAACAGAACAAATTACCCCTGATGCCTGCAGGTCTTGGAACCCTGAGAATAGGATCTTCTGTAACCTTAGAGATGGAAGAGATGTTACATCCAGTTTTTGTGTGTCGTAGGAGAAGAACTCTATTTTCGTCCCTATTCTGACATAGTCCAGAATTCTCTGATCTGCTGAGGAAGAAATCATAAAATTCTGCCTCCTACTTGCTTGGTGTTATTGCCTTTGTTGATGTTGGTTCTGAAAAATATTTCTTTCTCTTCCTCCTTTAGAGTAACTCCAATAATCTGATTTACCTTTCCCTCTGTATTGTGGGGTCTGAGTCTGTGATGGAGAAAACAATCTTCTCTTGAAGACTTTTGGTTCAGGAGGCGACATTTTCTTACCCGTATCTTTCTCTAATAGATCATATAGGGCTGGACCAAATACGTACTTATGGGAGAGAGGGTCCCCGCCGAGTGTCCGGGTCGGAACCAAGGGGACCGTCACCTAGGTTCCGGGGGAAACTGTTTCCAGGGGACAGAGTTCAGGGACGGACCGGTGAGACTGACAGATGGGCTGGGGGAAGAGCCGGTATAAAAGGGGTGGGGAATGGGAGTCACAGTGAGTCAGCAGAATGGTACAGAAGGTGCAGGAGACCGTAGGAGCGACTGAGAGCCAAAGCAAGTTACCGGAGCCAGGAAGGAGGACAGTGGCAGGAGAGACACTCACCCTGGACATCAGTGAGACGTCGCTGAGACAACGGTCCGAGAACCGCTGCTCCGCATCGACCAGCGGCCACTGTGGCCTGCCCGCGGTCACCAGTGGCCGTTGCCACCCCCCTCCAGCCCGCGGCTGCGGTCTGCCCGCGGTCACTCGCGGCCGTTGCCTCCTTGCCCCTGCCAGCGGCTGCGGCCTGCCTGCGGGTCCCAGCGGCGGTTGCCACCTCACTCCATCCCGTGGCTGCGGACTGTCTCCCGCCGCCCCGCTTCCACCCGTGGCCGCGGCTAGTTCAGTGCCGTCGGCGGCCACCACTGTCCCGCTCCAGTCCATGGCAAGGGCTGGGCCGTTGCTCGCCGCGGGTCCTCCGTTGCAGCCACTGGCTGCGCAGGTGGCCTGCCAGCCGCCACCCCACATCGCCGCTGTTTGCCCCGATCCGGGGGCTGCGGCACATCTGTCCAAGGACTCTTCCGAGGCCTGTCGTGCCCCTGCTTCACCGGAGCGTCAGAGCGCTCGAAGACTACGACAGATCTTTAGCTGCTGGGCCCAGCGGCTGCTACGCCAAAGAACTATCGTCCCGGACGCCGAGGGACGTCGAGCCGGTTAAGTGACACTATATAGCTAAGGACCCGTAGTCGGCCATACCGCGGCCCAATAGTGACCGGCTTTGCCGGACTTAGTCGTGTTCTTATATTTCCGTGTTGGCTTCTTTTGAGTCCCTGCGAGGACAATTCTTGTTATTTTGTTTGGTTGCTTGGACTATCCCTGCGGATAGTTACCTATAAACTTATAAAAGTTATTACCAAAAACTCAAAACCATCTCGCGTCTCGTCACTTCATCCTGCGTACCTGCTAGTACCACATTTGGCGTAGTCGGCAGGATGCAGTCTCCGAGCGCAGACAGCGGTACTCCCGACCAAAGTGGGGCCGCAGGCGCCGCCGATAATGGGGGGCCCCCAGTCCAGCATTTCTCTGGGGGCTAAGCTAAGCAACCTGCCATGGTTTTCTGGCTCCAATACCCTGTTGTGGAGCTGGACAGAGCGCATGCGGGGGCTCTTCAGCATGCATCCAATGACCCCTGATTTAGAAGCTGAGGTAGCTCTCATGGCGTTAGATGGGGAAGCCCGGAATTCAGTAATGTTGAGACCCCCGGGACACCGCAACACCTTTGCTAGGGTCTTGCGGATTCTGGAAGAAACCCATGGGGGTCCGACAAACGTGGGAGAGTTGAGGACCCGGTTGTTCAGTCGATTGCAAGGAGAAGGGGAGACCATCACCCAATATATGAATGTCCTCCAGGAGTTGTACACAGCCATCGAGCGGAAGGACGGAGTAGGGGTAGGACCTATCGACATTACCCTATGTGACCTGTTAGTGACTGGACTCCGGGACCCGTTAATAAAACAGGCATTGCGGGAGCAGATCCGAGTGAACCCACGTATAGCTTTCTCTGAGGTGGGGAGTCAGGCCCGGGTACGAGAGCAGGAGCAGACATTGAACTGGAGGGCTCCGAGCAGGTGGGACACCGCTCGGAGCCGGAAGCCACAACAAGGGGTGGTGGAAGTCTCGAAGATCTGGTCGCCAAGTGCCCAGTAGTATGGGCAGAAGTCAAGGGCCTCGCTGTACGGTGCCTAGTGGACACGGGGTCGCAAGTAACAACCATGCCTGCAACCTACTTCCGGCAGCATTTCCCAGAGGCATCAAGGCCCCAGTGGGGGTCCATGATAAATCTGGTAGCCGCAAACCAACTGCCGGTTCCTGTCGCAGTGGTATGACTCCAAATGACGCTTTGTGGTAAACCCCTCGGCCGCCGGGGACTGGTCCTGACCCAAGGAGAAACTAACAACCGCCATCCAGTTATCTTGGGGAGTTCGGCAATATACTCCTCAAAGACCCCACGCAGGAGACCCTGAGCCAGTGGGGTTCCGGCACGGCCCAAGGGCGGGTCTTCCAGCAGTTGGTGCGGGAGGCGCGAGTGCTCCAGGATTGCCAGGAGGGCGAGGTGCTGGGCAAAGTCATCACGCTGGCGGCTCCCCTGCTCGTGCTTCCCCCAGGGCAGATGGTGGTGGCCCTGCCGATCCACACCCCAATGCCATTGGAGGGCATGGAGATGCAGGTGGAGCCATGCTACTCGGAGCGCCTGCACCCTGGCATACTGGTAGCTCGCTCCCTGGCCACGGTGCAGGAAGGGACTGTCCTGGTGCGCTGCGTCAACCTGGAAGACCAAGATATCGTCTTGAAGCCCCGAGCCGAAATGGCCAAACTAGTAAGGCCTTTAGAGGAGGTGCTGCCAGCCCCCACGGTCCAGTTGAAGGTGCAGCCCGAGGATCCTTGGGCAGTAACTATACGGACCCTACAGACTGCCAAATCCTCGACCCAGGAGAAAGGTCGAACCATCCTGGAGAGAATGCGGGCCAAGCTCTCCGGCCTAACGCCAGCCCAACTTCTCCAGGTAGAGACACTTCTCGGACAGTATTACAGTGTCTTCGCCAGCCACGAGGATGACTTTGGTTGCCCCACAGCCATCACGCATGTAATCCCCATGGCAGAAGCGGCCCCCATCCGGGAACAATATCAGCAAATCCCTCCACAGCTATACCAAGAGGTGAAAACCCTACTGGCCCAAATGCTCCGGAAGGGGGTCATACGAGAAAGTCAGAGCCCCTGCGCGGCCGCCATTGTGTTGGTACGCAAAAAAGATGGCACCCTGCGTTTTTGTGTGGACTATCGAAAGTTGAACGCCTGCACCATCAAGGATTCGTATCCACTGCTCCGCATAGAAGAGTCTCTGTCCGCCTTAGGAAATGCAACATACTTCTCAATTCTAGACCTGGCCAGTGGGTACTGGCAGGTGCCGATGTCAGAAGAAGACAGAGCCAAGACAGCATTTATTCTTCCCATGGGGCTGTTTGAGTTCAATCGTAAATGCCACCTGTTTCACACCCAGATCGAATATCTGGGGCATGTCTTCTCGGCAGAGGGTGTTAGACCGTCCCTGGAAAAGGTTGCCACCATCCAGGGGTGGCCTACCTCCGAGACGGTGAAAGACGTGCAAGCCTTCCTGGGGTTGGCCGGCTATTACCGTCGGTTCGTGAAGAATTTTGCACGCCGAGCCCGAGCCCTGCAGGATCTGCTAAAGGAGGCTCCTGCTGGGGCGAATGGGCGGAAGAGCCAGTGGCAGCAACCGCAAGAGGACGCGTTTCAAGATCTTAAGGCTGCACTCTCGGAAGCCCCGGTGTTGACATATGCGGATTTCTCGCAACCGTTCATACTGCATACCGACGGAAGCCTTCCGGGACTAGGGGCTGTGTTGTCACAGGTTCAGGACGGCTGGGAAAAAGTAATCGCCTGTGGTAGCCGGTCGCTGCATGACTCTGAACGCAACCCTGACAATTACAGCTTCTTTAAGCTCGAGCTCCACGCGGTAGTGTGGGCAATGACGGAGCGGTTCGCAGAGTATCTCCAAAGAAGTAGTGGTGCGGACGGACAACAACCCACTAGTCCATTTGGAGAATGCCAAACTGGGGGGCTCTGGAGCAGCAGTGGGTGGCTCGGATGGCTAAGTTCAACTATAAGATCATCTATAAGAGAGGGGCTGAAAACGTGCACGCTGACGCCCTCTCCAGGATCCGACACACCACCCCAGGGAAAAATCGAGACGATGAATTGGAAGGAGAAGAGACGCCTTTCGCCCTCACCACTGCCGCACTTACAGCTGCCGTGCAGGGAGTGCCCCATCCAGGACCCCCCCCCCGGGGGATGCTGGAACAGCCAAGCGACAGGTGGATCCAACAGCAGCAGGAAGATGGAGAAATTGGACTCCTGCACCGATGGGTGGCCACCGGCAAATTGCCCACTGGTTCACAGAGACAGACTTTGACCCAGGATATGTTGCTGATGTTGCACCAATGGGAAAAACTAGTCATCAAAAAGGGGCTATTATATCGAAAGGCCGTGTCCTGGATGACGTCTGCTACAATGCGGCAGGTGGTCGTGCCCGGAGCCCACCTAGGCAAACTGGCGCATGAAGCCCACGAAAAGGGGCTCACTTCGGGGCGCAAAAGACTTTGCAATGGTTACAGCAGATAGTCTACCACCCGCGCTTGCATGCCTCTGTGAAAGAAGTTTGCCGAACCTGCCGCCCATGCAAGCTTGCTAAACCACCTGCACAACGAGCCCCGGTGCAAACAATCGTGACATCAGTTTCCCTCGAGCTCCTCACGGTAGACTATCTGACCATAGGTCCCGCATACCAGGGATATGAACATTGTCTCGTTATGGTGGACCATTTCACCAAATTCGCCGTGGTCACCCCCACCCAAGACCAAACTGCAGAGTTGGCCGCCTATGCGATTTGTAAAAACTTCATCCAAGTGTACAGCCGCCTGCAACAAATACATTCGGACCAGGGAGCGTGCTTCCTAGGAAGAGTCATGGAAGAATTACATAATCTACACGGTATCGATAAGTCTCGGACTACACCATACCATCTGCAAGGGAACGGAGCCTGCGAAAGATTTAATCAGACACTAATTCAAATGCTGCGTACCCTGGAAAGCGACCGAAAGGCCCGCTGGCCTGAGTATGTCCCTGAACTGGTGTGGGTTTACAACAACCGGGTGCATAGGGTGACCGGTTATACCCCCTATTCACTGCTGTTTGGACGAGAAGGCAAAGGAATCACAGAAGTGGAGTTAAACCCGGAGGAACCTCAACCCTTGACCGGAGTATCCTCTTGGGTCCGAAGCCACAGGCACCGACTACAAACCCTCCACCGAATTGTCCATACAAAGCTCCAGGACCTAAAACACCAGGGGGGAGCGCTACCGCCACCTATTGACTTTCAAACTGGGGATCGGGTACTCGTACTAGATCAACGCCCCCAAAACAAGTTAGAACCACGGTGGGAGGAAAGCCCGTACCGAGTGTTGCGCCGAATAAGCCCCGATGGGCCTGTGTATGAAATACAATCCGAAGAAAAGGGCGCGCCTGTCACTCGTGTTGTGCACCGTAACATGCTACGTCCTTGTGCGGCCACTGATCCCCTGCGATCTGAACCGATCCCTCAGGTCCCTGACCCCCGTCAACGGTCTGGGAACTGGATGATGAGGAGGACTCCCCAGCTGCATCACCCGGGCCATACAAGTGGTGACATCGCAGTGGGCCCAGCCACCCCACCAGAATCAACCAACCTACCACCATCCACCACCCCAGAAAACTCCACCACAACTGAACTTAGACGCTCCGAGCGGTCAACAGCTGGCAAACCCCCTGAACGCTACGAACAGGACCAGTTCGTATGGCGAAAAGAACTGTCGTCTCAGAAGACTAACTCGAGTCTACTAAAGCCCTCGCCTGAGGACTGGCAAGCATACAGGGTGTGGGAGAGAGGGTCTCCGCCGAGTGTCCGGGTCGGAACCAAGGGGACCGTCACCTAGGTTCCGGGGGAAACTGTTTCCAGGGGACAGAGTTCAGGGACGGACCGGTGAGACTGACAGATGGGCTGGGGGAGGAGCCAGTATAAAAGGGGCGGGGAATGGGAGTCACAGTGAGTCAGCAGAACGGTACAGAAGGAGCAGGAGACCGTTGGAGCGACTGAGAGCCAAAGCAAGTTATCAGAGCCTGGAAGGAGGACAGAGGCAGGAGAGGCACTCACCCTGGACATCAGTGAGACGGTGCAGAGACGACCGTCCGAGAACCACTGCTCCGCGTCGACCAGCAGCCGCTGCCGCCTCACTCCAGCCCACGGCTGCGGCCTGCTGGCGGTCACCAGCGGCCATTACCGCCCCCTTCCAGCCCGCGGTCACTCGCGGCCGTTGCCGCCTCGCCCCTGCCCGTTGCTGCAGCCTGCCCGCGGGTCCCAGCGGCCGTTGGCGCCTCACTCCAGCCCGTGGCTGCGGCCTGCCTCCCGCAGCCGCCCCGCCTCCACCCGTGGCCGCGGCTAGTTCAGTGCCGACGGCGGTCACCACTGTCCCGCTCCAGTCCGCGGCAAGGGCCGGACCGTTGCTAGCCATGGGTCCTCCGTTGCAGCCGATGGCTGCGCAGGTGGCCTGCCAGCCGCCACCCCACATCACCGCTGTTTGCCCTGATCCGGGGGCTGCGGCCCATCTGTCCAAGGACTCCTCCGAGCCTGTCGTGCCCCTGCTTCACCGGAGCGTCGGAATGCTCGAAGACTACGACAGATCTTCTGCGGCTGGGCCCAGCGGCTGCTACGCCAAAGAACCATCGTCCGGGACGCCGAGAGACGTCGAGTCGGTTAAGTGACACTATATAGCTAAGGACTCGTAGTCGGCCATACCGCAGCCCTATAGTGACCGGCTTTGCCGGACTTAGTCGTGTTCTTATATTTCCGTGTTGGCTTGTATTGAGTCCCTGTGAGGACAATTCCTGTTATTTTGTTCGGTTGCTTAGACTATCCCTGCGGATAGTTACCTATAAACCTATAAAAGTTATTACCAAAAACCCAAAACCGTCTCGCATCTCGTCACTGCATCCTGCGTACCTGCTAGTACCACATACTCTCCCCTAAATGGGATAGAGCAAACACCATGTTCCTGCTCCACATCTTGAAAAAGCATGGCATATTAACAAGCGAAACATGCCTTGGGGTTGTTAAAAGGTCTGAGTGATCCATGTCTGAACACAGCTCTCAACATTCTCCCCTGCTCTGCCAGCGATCAGCGGAAGCAGGGGGGAATGATGAGAGCCATGTTCATGACATCCATGTGTGTTAAGCATTTGCACATGTGCTGGATGTTTTGTGGCCCATGCTGACATTAAAAAAAACGGACATGTCAGCGTGTTTTGTCCAAGGACACACGGTCCGTGGAAAGACACTGACATGTGCACAGACCCATTCACTTGAATAGGCAAATAACGCTCTGTTCCTCCCGAGTCTCTCTGCATGGCTCCCCAATGGTATAAAATTCTGTGACACACCCATGGTGTCAATATGATCACTGCACCCCTAGATGAATTTTTTGAGAGGTGTAGTTCGTAAAATGGGTCACTTATAGGGTGTTCTGCTGTTTTGGCACCTCATGGGCTCTCCCAGTGTGTATTGGCACCTGCAAACCATAACCGTAAGATCTGGCACTCCTTTCCTTCTGAGCTCTGCCATGTGCCCAAAAATGGTTTACCTCCACATATGGGGTATCAGTGTACTCAGGACAAATTGCACAATAACTTCTGGAGTCCAATTTCTTCTGTTACTCTTGGGAAAATAAAAATTGGGGCAAAAAGTTCATTTTTGCAGAAAAAATATGATTTTTTATTTTTATGGCTCTACATTCTAAACTTCTGTGAAGCACTTGGGGGCTTAAAGTGCTTACCACACATCTAGATAAGTTCCTTAGGGGATCTAGTCTCCAAACTGGTGTCACTTGTGGGGGGTTTCCATTGTTTAGGCACATCAGGGGCTCTCTGAATTTGACATGGCGTCTGATCTTAATTCCAGCCAATTTTGCATTGAAAAAGTAAAATGGCACTTCATCCCTTCTGAGCTCTGCCATGCGCCCAAATAGTGGTTTACCTGCACATATGGGGTATCAGCGTACTCAGAACAAATTGCACAACAACTCTTGTGGTCCAATTTCTCCAGTTACTCTTGGGAAAATAAAAAATTGGGGGTGAAAAGATCATTTTTATAATTTTTTATTTTTACGGCTCTATATTATAAACGTCTGTGAAGGACTTGGGGTTTTAAAAGTGCTCAACACACATCTAGATACATTCCTTAGGGGGTCTAGTTTCCAAATTGGTTTCACTTGTGCGGGTTTCCACTGTTTAGGCACATCAGGGGTTCTCCAAACGCGAAATGGCATCCGACCTTAATTCCAGCCAATTTTGTGTTGAAAAAGTCAAACGACGCTCCTTCCCTTCTGAGCTCTGACGTGCGCCCAAACAGTGGTTTACCCCTATATATGAGGTATCAGCGTACTCAGTAAAAATTGCACAACAACTTTTGTGGTCTAATTTCTCCTTTTACCCTTGGTAAAATAAAAAAAATTGGATCTGAAGTAAATTTTTTGTGAAAATTTTTTTTTAAGCATCCCAAAAATTCCTGTGAAGCACCTGAAGGGTTAATATACTTCTTGACTGTGGTTTTGAGCACCTTCAGGTGAGCAGTCTTTAGAATGGTGTCATTTTTCTGTATTTTCTATCATATAGACCCCTCAAAGTCACTTCAAATGTGATTGTTGTAAAAATGAGAAATCGCAGGTCAACTTTTAACCCTTAACTTCCTAACAAAAAATATTTGGGTTCCAAAATTGTGCTGATGTAAAGTAAACATGTGGAAAATGTTACTTATTAAGTATTTTGTGAGACATATCTCTGTGATTTCAGGGCATGAAAATTCAGTTGGAAAATTGCAAGATTTTGAAAATTGTCACCAAATTTCCATTTTTTTTCACAAATAAATGCAAGTCATATCAAAGGAATTTTACCACTATCATGAAGTACAATATGTCACAAGAAAGTAGAGTCAGAATCACCGGGATCCATGGAAGCGTTCCAGATTTGTTACCTCATAAAGGGACAGTGGTCAGAATGGTAAAAATTGGCCCGGTCATTGACATGCAAGCCACCCTTGGGGTAAAGAGGTTAGTAAGTATCTGAGAGGCTGTGGTTGGTGCGGCCCAAAAAGTTGATCGTCAACAGACGAAGAAACTGACAGACTCCATGGTTGGAGACTATGACTTTTACTGAAAAGAAGGGCTGCTTGGTCACTGATATTTTAAGTTACTTGGTTCTTCTTCTCACTGTAACAGATGAAAACAAACAATTGAGATGGAAAATGTACGCTTTTCATGTAGTTGCCCAACGGTTCTGCACACAAGGTTTTCTCCTAAGAAAGAAAAGGTTTCAGGTTTATTAACCTTTTGGATTGACCAACAGCACTGTAGTTGTTCATTATGACAATGAATCATCAAAAATACAGGTTGCCTTATAATTGTGCACAAAGTGTATGGAGTTAATCAGAATCAATGTATAGAAGGCAGCTGTGTGCTGACTAGTTGAGCGAAACGGGTCGGTCAAATTCAAAAGTCGCCGACTTTCGCTGAAGTCGGGTTTCGCCGATTGAAACCTGACCATAGCATGAGGTCGGCCATGTGGTCGCCGACTCGAGCGCCAAAGTTGCGTTTCCCATAATGCTTTCAGCGCATTTTTTCAGCCAATGATCAAGGACGCACACTGTGGGCAACGTGATGACATAGGCAGTGGCCGCCACCATCTTAGAGAAGGGCATTGCAGTGATTGGCTGGCTTTGTGTGGCATCACTGTGGCTATAAAAGCCCTAAACACCGACCGCCATCTTACTTCTGCCGATCTTAGCATAGGGAGAGGTTGCAGCTGCTCGTTCTCAATAGGGAGAGTGTTTAGGCAGGGAAAAAAAAACTGCTTCTGCTGATAGAGATTTTCACTGTACAACACAACAGTTAGTGTGCAGTGACAGGGGAGGATATTTTTGTGTGCAGCAGCTCTGGTGGTTATTAGGCTGCCTTAGGCTACTTTCACACATCCGGTGTGTGGGGTCCGGCGGCGTGCGGCGAAAAGCCGGGCCGCCGGATCCGGCCTGCAGCCGTGACACCGGATGTGTGTGCGGCGAGATGATACGGCTCGGACATTATTAAAGGAGCCGCAGGACAGAGGCAGCCAATGAGGCAGCTGCTGAAAGGGAGGTGAGGGGAGGAGAGGATAGGAGAGGGGAGGGGAGTGGAGGGGAGGAGAGGGGAGGGGGGTGGAGAGAGAGAGACATGGGGGGTGACATTAGTGTCCAGGCAAGAGAATCTCTCTCTCTTGCTGGGCACTTGTGGGGTTAACCCCACAGAGAGATCTCTCTCTCTCACCCAGACACTGTGAGTGTTAACCCCACAAGTGCCCGGCGAGAGAGATCTCTCACAAGTGTCCGGGTGACAGAGAGAGATCTCTCTCTCTCTCGCCGGGCACTTGTGGGGTTAACATTCACAGAGTCCGGGCATGCGTTGTGGAAAAAGCCGGTCCGGCGCTGCAAAAAAACGTTACATGGAACGTTTTTTCCAGACGCCGGACAGGCTGTTTTTGCCGGATCAGGCAAAAACCGGATACGCCGCATAGGTATCCGGCGCGATGCGGCAATAATGAAACTGAATGGGGGAAAAACCGGATCCGGTGGCAACCGGCGCCGGATCCCGTTTTTACACTTTTCGCCGCATCGCGCCTGATGCTGAAAACCGGATGTGTGAAAGAGGCCTAATAAGGCTACCTGATAGCTGCATTGCTGTGTGCACACTGCTGTGCAGACTGCTTTTTTAAAAGCAAAAATACGTGTATTCTTTTTCTCTGCACAGTTACTGAGCGTTCATTTTTTCACACTTTTGTGTGCAGCAGCACTGGTGTTTATACAGTTGTGGCCAAAAGTATTGACACCCCTGCAATTTTGTCAGATAATACTCAGTTTCATCCTGAAAATGATTGTAAACACAAATTCTTTGTTATTATTATCTTCATTTAATTTGTCTAAAATGAAAAAACACAAAAAGAATTGTCCTAAAGCCAAATTGGATATAATTCCACACCAAACATAAGAAAGAGGGTGGATAAAAGTATTGGCACTGTTCGAAAAATCATGTGATGCTTCTCTAATTTGTGTAATTAACAGCACCTGTAACTTACCTGTGGCACCTAACAGGTGTTGGCAATAACTAAATCACACTTGCAGCCAGTTGACATGGATTAACGTTGACTCAACCTCTGTCCTGTGTCCTTGTGTGTACCACATTGAGCATGGAGAAAAGAAAGAAGACCAAAGAACTGTCTGAGGACTTGAGAAACCAAATTGTGAGGAAGCATGAGCAATCTCAAGGCTACAAGTCCATCTCCAAAGACCTGAATGTTCCTGTGTCTACCGTGCGCAGTGTCATCAAGAAGTTTAAAGTCCATGGCACTGTGGCTAACCTCCCTAGATGTGGATGGAAAAGAAAAATTGACAAGAGATTTCAACGCAAGATTGTGCGGATGTTGGATAAAGAACCTCGACTAACATCCAAACAAGTTCAAGCTGCCCTGCAGTCCGAGGGTACATCAGTGTCAACCCGTACTATCCGTCGGCGTCTGAATGAAAAGAGATTGTATGGTAGGAGACCCAGGAAGACCCCACTTCTTACCCCGAGACATAAAAAAGCCAGGCTGGAGTTTGCCAAAACTTACTTGAAAAAGCCTAAAACGTTTTGGAAGAATGTTCTCTGGTCAGATGAGACAAAAGTAGAGCTTTTTGGGCAAAGGCATCAACATATAGTTTACAGGAGAAAAAAAGAGGCATTCAAAGAAAAGAACACGGTCCCTACAGTCAAACATGGCAGAGGTTCCCTGATGTTTTGGGGTTGCTTTGCTGCCTCTGGCACTGGACTGCTTGACCGTGTGCATGGCATTATGAAGTCTGAAGACTACCAACAAATTTTGCAGCATAATGTAGGGCCCAGTGTGAGAAAGCTGGGTCTCCCTCAGAGGTCATTGGTCTTCCAGCAGGACAATGACCCAAAACACACTTCAAAAAGCACTAGAAAGTGGTTTGAGAGAAAGCACTGGAGACTTCTAAGGTGGCCAGCAATGAGTCCAGACCTGAATCCCATAGAACACCTGTGGAGAGATCTAAAAATGGCAGTTTGGAGAAGGCACCCTTCAAATATCAGGGACCTGGAGCAGTTTGCCAAAGAAGAATGGTCTAAAATTCCAGCAGAGCATTGTAAGAAACTCATTGATGGTTACCGGAAGCGGTTGGTCGCAGTTATTTTGGCTAAAGGTTGTGCAACCAAGTATTAGGCTGAGGGTGCCAATACTTTTGTCTGGCCCATTTTTGGAGTTTTGTGTGAAATGATCAATGTTTTGCTTTTTGCTTCATTCTCTTTTGTGTTTCTTCATTTAAGACAAATTAAATGAAGATAATAATACCAAAGAATTTGTGTTTGCAATCATTTTCAGGAAGAAACTGAGTATTATCTGACAGAATAGCAGGGGTGTCAATACTTTTGTCCACAACTGTAAGGCTGCCTTATAAGGCTACCTGATAGCTGCACTGCTGTGTGCACACTGCTGTGCAGACTGCTTTTTTAAAAGCAAAAATACTTTTATTCCTTTTTTCTGCACAGTTAGTGAGCGTTCATTTTTGCACACACCGTATAGAGTTGTACGCTCCTCACACACTACTGTGTACCGGCTGGTATCACGGACAAATATATGCTATCTGTGTGTCACTCCGTAAATAGATGGATATTTTCATTTTTCCATACATACACGGTCTAGAGCTGTCCGCTTATCAAACAGTATTGTATATCTGTAGTTTGTATTGCGCTCAAACCTATACAGAGACCGCGTCTGTGTGTGACTACGGAAAAAAATAGACGGACATTTAAAATTTTCAATACATACACCGTATAGAGCTGTACATTCCTGACACACTACCGTGTACCGGCTGGTATCACGGACAAATATATGCTATCTGTGTGTCACTCCGCAAATAGACGGATATTTTCTTTTCTCTATACATACACCGTCTAGAGCTGGCCGCTTCTGATACAGTACCGTATATCTGCTGGTTGTATTACGGTCAAATACATACTGGGAGGGCGTCTCTGACTAAGGAAATATATACGGAGATTTAAATTTTCCCCTACACCTTATGCAGCTGTACGCTCCTCATACAGTACCATATATCCGCTGTTATTTTTGCTACATTTTCACAAACATGAGGAAGTATGCTGGAAGAGCCCATGAACGTGGGCGGGGGGCATCCGGTACTGATGGTGGTGGTGGTGTTGCATCTGCTGGTTATTCCAAAAGCACGACAGCAGCTAAGGCAGGAGGTGTTGAGCCTGCATCATCGTCTGGCTCAAGAAGGTCTGTAAGGTTACCTTTTCTTGGAGTAGGAAAACCGCTTTTAAAGCCGGAGCATCAGGAACAGATTTTGGCGTACATTGCCGAAACAGCCACCAGCTCTATTGCCTCCTCTTCTTTTTTTTTTTTTTTCTCAATTATTTTTATTGAGGTTGAACAAGAAAACAAGTCAAAACAATGACAATCATAGTTTCAACCACCATATATATGAAACTAGGGGAACGAGAGGAGAAAATAAGGAGCAGAAAGTGGGGACTGACAAATGAAAAACAGGAAAGGAAGGGGGGGAAGGGGAAGGGGTGAGGGGAGGAACAGGCATTAGTGGCATCGATAGAACTATGTGTAACAGCAAGTACACACAATAAGTCTCAGTGTTCTGCAGTACAGTAATATATTCCAAAAAGGAAAGAAAACAAACAACATCCAATATCTAATATCCGGCATCTTAATTATATACGGCTAAGCAGGCTGGAGCGGGGTAACCGTGGAGTGTCTACTATGTATCCAGGGGTGCCAAATGTTCTGTCTTTTTATTATGGCGGTCATCGAGTGAGCTAGTGCTAGTTCAAGCTGGCAGTGAGTGTTAATTCTATCAATTAGTCCTGCAACCTCTGGGGGGGTGGGATCTTTCCATCTAGCCGCTGTCAACACTCTAGCAGCTATCAAAATATGTGACAACGTACCTCTAAGAATATGAGGAATTTCGTTCAGGCCAATGTGTAAAATGGCCTGGCTTGGGGTCAGAGTCATCTGGATACCCAAGACTTGTGAGATCAATAAATCAACACCCCTCCACCAAGGCTGGAGCACCGGACAGGACCACCAAGTATGCTCAAGAGTACCCCTCATCCCACACCCTCTCCAGCATTCACCAGACCCACCAGCTCCAAAATGTGCCGTTCAGACCGGGAACTGGTACCATCTCAGGTGCGTCTTTTTCAACTGCTCCAGATGGTTCACACATGAAGAGACCCGTACAACTTCACACAATCCTTCCTCCCAATCAACAGCTTCGGAGAGAAAACCCAGATCCCGCTCCCACCTGATCATATAGGGCAGTTTTGTATTATCCGGCGGGTCATTCAGGGCTCTATATAATAATGAGATACCTCTCGGGCCAGAATCAGGCAGCAGAAAATAACCGTTAACTGTGTTATTTAGTTGTGAATTGAAAAAAACCGAGTCCGGTGAATTATGCAACATATGACGTATTTGTAGGTATTGGTAAAAACACCTCCGGGTGGCCGGAAACTCAGCAGGCAGTTGGTCAATCGGGATTAACCCCCCACTCCCCACCAGGTCTCCCAGACTCACAATTCCGGCAGCAACCCATGACTGAAGATTAAGGTATGGAATATGCATCTCAAGGGCCTTTAACGATATGGAGTGGCGTGATAGTTTAATAAGAGATGTGACCACTGTCCTCCAATGATGTAGCGCAGCTTTCATAGTTGGCAAAAGTGGGGAATATTTAGTAGTTTTAATAGCTTCAGCCTCCAAAATATACCGGGTAGACCTGGTGGTAGCATAATAGTTTTCTATTTGAAGCCATTTATGGTCTCTGTCCGCTTGCCACCAGTCTCTCAGTCCTGTCATTATAGCGGCTTTATGATACTTTAACAAGTTTGGTACCCCCAGTCCCCCTTTTTCATACGGGAAATACATTAGGGCCCTGGAGATCCTAGACTTTTTATATGACCAAATATAACTATATGCCATAGTTTGTAATCTTAGAATTCTTTTTTTAGGGATTATCATTGGTATGCACCAGAGTAGGTACAATATTTTAGGTAGGACAATCATCTTAAAGGCATTAAATCTTGCAATCCAGGAGGTCTGGACAACATGAAGCTGTTCCAATTGTTTCTTAAGCTGTATTTCCAAATTAGTAAAGTTCCTATCCACAATCTGCTCAGAACCCGTCAGTGTAATGCCCAAATATGGAATACCCTCTCTCATCCACTTAAACGGAAAAATGGCCTCCAGCCTTGTCTTTGCCGCACAAGGAACCGCCACTGGAAACAACAGGGATTTTGTGGGGTTCAGTTTATAGTATGAGACCTTGCTAAATTCCCCAAGTTCACAAATAATCGCAGAAAACGAAGATTCTAAATTTACACAGGATAGAATGACATCATCGGCGTGTAGACCGACTTTGTGCTCCACCTGTCCAACCCTAATCCCAGAAATGCCCGCCAACATTCTAATGCGCTCGGCAAGCGGCTCCATGCACAGCGCAAAAATAACAGGCGAGAGCGGGCACCCCTGTCTCGTACCGTTCGTGATCTGGAACGGGTCGGACAAGAAGCCAGACGTCAAAACCCTGGCGCAGGGGGTCGAGTACATGGCACCGATTGCAGACAATATAGGGCCCGACAGTCCAAATTTCTTCAGGACTGCTCTTAAATATCCCCAGTGCACCCTGTCAAAAGCTTTTTCAGCATCAAATGACAGGAATGCACTGGGTTGGCCAGACAGCTCAGATATTTTAATCAAATTCAACATACATCGTATGCCATCCTTCGTCTCCCGTCCTGCAACAAAGCCCACCTGATCTGGTGACACTATAGTCGGTATAATTAGTTTCAGTCTAGATGCTATGATTTTAGTAAACAGTTTGACATCTGAATTTAACAAAGCAATGGGTCTGAAATCCCCGGGATGTGTGAGTGATTTCTCCGGTTTTGGTATAGTGGAAATTGTGGCCTCTAAATTAGGGGCCATCACAGTACCAGCGTCTCTCCAGTGTGTGAACAGACGCTGGAGATATGGTGTTAATTGCTGAGAAAAGGTCCTATAATAATCATTCGTTAAGCCATCCGGGCCTGGGGCTTTATGAAGTTTAGTCTGTTTAATCGCCTGCTGAATTTCTGCAGCCGCGAAGGGGGCGTTTAAATAATTTAATTGGTCAATGGTAATACATGGCAAATTAACAGAATCTAAGTATGCATCAATAGATGTTTGGTCAGGTTGAGGGGTGGAGGCATCATCTTTTGAATTATAGAGGGCAGTGTAATATTGAGCAAAGGCTTGCACTATGTCCCGTGGGTTCCTAAGGGCTCTACCTTGCTCATCCAATATGTGGTCAATTCGTGACATGACCTCCCGTTTACGAACTCTGCGAGCTAGAAGCGCTCCCGCCCTGTCCCCGGTAGCATATAAGTTAGTTTTAAGTTTCCTCATATTGTATGCATATTTGTATAGGAAATTTTCCCTTAATTTAAATCTAATTTGGGAGATCTCCTCAGAGACGGAGGGCGTATGTGCAGCCTTATTAATAGCATCTAAATAATGTAAACGGGAGAGCAGAGCCTCTCTACTGGCTTCTCTTTTCTTCTTTAAATATGAAGCTTGTTGTAGGAGAACCCCCCTAACCACCACTTTGTGAGCAGACCAAAGGGTCTCATCAGAGACCTCCCCATTATCGTTTATTTGAAAGTAGCCCTCCAGCTCCGAGGAAACCTTATCAACCACCTCCCCCCTCAGCAGCAATGAGTCATGAAGACGCCACCTGAACGCAGGGTCAGCCTGGTGGGCAAGAGCAAGGGTCAGAGAGACAGGAGCGTGGTCAGACCAGGCGATTAGGCCAATAGTGGCATTTAGACACCTGCTTAGGGTCGCACTATCTATTAAGAAATAGTCGATACGGGAGTATGTGGAGTGCCTAGGAGAATAAAAAGTATAATCTCTTTCCGATGCGTGTGAGTATCTCCAAAAATCATGTAGGTGAAATTCATGGGATAGGAGGTTCAAACCCCTCCTAGTTCTCTTCCTTCCTGAAGAGCAGTCAAGGTCCGCATTCATGGGGAGATTGAAATCACCACATATGATATTGCTACCCTTCGCTTTTAAAGAGATATCATTAAAGGTAGTTCTCAAAAATTTGTGTTGGCCTTCATTGGGAGCATATACATTTGTCAACGTGTGCACCTCTCCATTTAGCAGGCAAGTGACTGTCAAGCATCTACCTACGGAGTCAGCATATTGTGATAACAATTGAAATGCTATTGTACATTTCACCATAATGCACACACCAGCCTTTTTGGTCTGACCATTAGCAAAAAACATGTGGGGGAAGTGAGGGTGTCGAAGCCTGAAATTATCGGCTTCCAATAGATGTGTTTCTTGAAGGCAGACAACATCCGCCCGTGACCTCCCCACCTCCCTCCACATCATAGAGCATTTTTCAGGGGAATTTAGGCCCCTAACATTCAAGGATAAGATTTGTATACTCATAATACTGATACGAGAAGTTCACAGTGCTGCCGGCAGAATGGAACTGCACACTTAATATAGTCACATATAGCATGCTAGAACCAACACGTCTACAAATACACTGAGAGTCCATTGTAGCACATAGATGCCTGGGTATTTGGGAGGAAAAAACCTGGAAGAAAAAATGGGAGCAGATATACTTACAGACGGGCCAGAGTATTGACCCAAAAGGAAGCCAAAAAGAAAATAAAAAGGAGAACAGACAAAAAAAGAAAGGAAAAGTAAAAAAGAAAAAGATAAGAAACCAAAACATAGTCAAATATACGAGAACCACTCGTATAAACATCCAGAACAGTTCGGACGATCCGCAGATCAAGGATCTACGAGGGGGGTGGAAGTGAAAAGTTCACGAACCAAGGCCCACTAGGAAGCGTAGCAGGAGAGTCCAGTTATCCAGACTCATACCATGCAGTACAGTCAAGCCATAGGCCACTCCGAAGCCACCTTCCGACCCGTGTCAGCTTGTCTCGGTGAAAAAAGGATATTCCAGCTCGTGAGCTTCTCCTCCGCTTGCTTAGGAGAGGAACAGACGACTGTACTTCCGTCATGAGTAATGAAAAGCCTCACAGGATTGAAACCCCACCGATATTTCACGGAGACCTCCCTTAAGGCTCTGCAGACGTGGGCATATTCCCGCCTCTTAGACAGCGTAGCAGCCGACAGATCTGGGAAAACTTGCAGTGCCTGAAACTCAGAAGGAAGCTCAGGAGGATTTCTTATTTGTCTCAGAAAGGTCTCTTTAGTAGTATACAGGTGTATCCTTGCAATAGTGTCCCTGGGGAGAGACGAATCCAAGTGCTTGGGTTTGGGCGTCCTGTGGACCCTGTCAACTAACAGGTCCCTTGGGGAGAGCGATGGCAGGACAGCTAGCAAATAGTTTTGGAGGAAGGGGGCCAGATCTTTATCTCCTATAGTCTCTGGGATGCCTCTTATACGAAGATTATTTCTTCTAGATCTGTCCTCCAGATCGTGCATTTTATCAAATGCCCCTGCCAATCTACCTTTCATGGCTTGATTCTCATCCACAAGAGAATCATAGAATCATAGAATCATAGAATCGTAGAGTTGGAAGGGACCTCCTGGGCCATCTGGTCCAACCCCCTGCTCAAAGCAGGATTCGCTAAATCATCCCAGTCAGATGTCTGTCCAGCCTCTGTTTGACGACTTCCATTGAAGGAGAACTCACCACTTCTCGTGGCAGCCTGTTCCACTCATTGATCACTCTAACTGTCAAAAAGTTTTTTCTAATATCTAATCTGTGTCTCCTCCCATTCAGTTTCATCCCATTGCTTCTAGTCTTTCCTTGTGCAAATGAGAATAAAGTTGATCCTTCTACAATGTGACAGCCCTTTAGATATTTGTAGACAGCTATTAAGTCTCCTCTCAGTCTTCTCTTTTGCAAACTAAACATTCCCAAATCCTGCAACCTTTCCTCATAAGACAGGGTTTGCAGACCGGTCACCATTCTGGTCGCTCTTTTCTGAACTTGCTCCAGTTTGTTGATGTCTTTTTTAAAATGTGGTGCCCAAAACTGGACACAATATTCCAGATGAGGTCTGACCAAAGAGGAGTAGAGGGAAATAATGACTTCACGTGATCTAGACTGTATGCTTCTGTTAATACATCCTAGAATTGCATTTGCCTTTTTTGCTGCTGCATCACACTGTTGACTCATATTCAGTCTGTGATCTATTAGTATACCTAAGTCTTTCTCACATGTGCTGTCACTTAGCCCTATTCCTCCCATTCTATATATGGTTTTTTCATTTTTATTGCCCAGATGTAGTACTTTGCATTTCTCCCTGTTAAAAACCATTCTGTTAGTTGCTGCCCACTTCTCCAGTTTATTTAAATCTTTTTGAATCCTCTCTCTCTCTTCTCTAGTATTAGCTATCCCTCCTAGCTTTGTGTCATCAGCAAATTTAATCAGTTTACCCTCAATTCCTTCATCTAAATCGTTGATAAAGATGTTGAACAATACAGGGCCCAGGACAGAGCCCTGTGGTACCCCACTTGAGACATTCTTCCAACTGGATGTGCAGCCATTTACGACCACTCTTTGGGTCCAATCACTAAGCCAGTTATGAATCCACCTAACAGTTGCCTTGTCCATTCCATACTTAGTCATTTTTTCAATAAGGATTGTATGAGAGACTTTGTCAAACGCTTTGCTGAAGTCAAGATATACTATATCTACAGCATTTCCTTGATCCACCCAATCAGTGATACCGTCATAGAAGGAAATTAAGTTAGTCTGACATGACTTATTAGTTACAAACCCATGCTGACTCTGTTTAATCACTTCATTCTTATCCAGGTATTGACATACATGTTGTTTAATAATTTGTTCAAAGATCTTTCCTGGTATAGAAGTCAGACTCACCGGCCTATAGTTGCCTGGGTCCACCTTCTTCCCCTTTTTGAAGATAGGAACAACATTTGCTCTTCTCCAGTCTTCTGGCACTTCTCCTGTTCTCCAAGAATTTTCAAAGATTATGGAGAGGGGTTCAAAAATTTCTTCTGCTATCTCCTTCAGTACTCTGGGGTGTAATTCATCTGGACCTGGAGACTTGAATTCATTTAGGTTAGCTAAGTGTTTCCTCACTATCTTTCTGTTTATAGATATCCTGGATTCTTCTATTCCCTTAATAGGACAGTGAAGAACAGTTGATGTTACATTTCCTTTCTGAGAGAAAACAGATGCAAAATAGGAATTTAAAAGTTCAGCCTTCTCAACATCCTGTCTTACCATTTCATCATTTTCATCCTGTAAAAATCCTATAGCATCTTTGACTTTTCTTTTACTTTTGACATATCCCCAAAATCCTTTATTATTGCTTTTGACATCTCTTGCAAGCCTCAATTCATTTTCAGCTTTAGATAATCTGATTTGTGCCCTGCTGGTTCTGCAGACAGCATTATATTCTTCTTTAGATATGCCTCCCTCTTTCCATTTTATAAACATTTTTTTCTTCCTTTTTAGCATGTGCTTAAGTTCTGTGTTCATCCATCCTGGTTTCCTTAAATGCTTCCTATTCTTCCCTCTTTTTGGAATTGTTAACAACTGTGCTTTGAGAATTTCATTTTTCAAGATTTCCCATCCTTCCTGGACATTTTTGTCTTTAAGGATATCCAGCCATTGGATCCCTCCAATTCTCTTTCTGAATCCCTTAAAATCTGCCTTTCTGAAATCTAACCTTGACGTCTGAGTCTTCACAGGTCTTCCGCCTCTAGTTATCCAAAATTCTAAAATAGCATGGTCGCTACCTCCTAGGGTCCCAGCCACTTTTACCTCCTCAACCATTTCCTCCCTGTTTATAATGATTAGATCCAAGGTAGCAGTTCCCCTTGTTTTCTCCCTTACCTTTTGGAAGATAAAGTTGTCAGCAAGAGAGGATAAGAATTTCCTTGACCTGTTAGTTTTGCCTGAGAGAGATTCCCAACAAATGTCTGGATAGTTGAAATCTCCCATGACAACTACGTCATATTTTTTGGAGAACTTGGCCATTTGATGCATAAAGAGTTCATCCATATCTTCAGCTTGCACAGGCGGCCTGTAGTAAATGCCTACAATGGTGTCCTTTCCATTGTTCTGTCCTTGTATTCTTACCCAAACAGTTTCCACAGAACTCCCAGTCTCTGAAGCTTCAATCTGTGTGCAGATATACGCGTTTCTAACATACAATGCGACACCCCCTCCTCGTTTATCAAGTCTGTTTCTTGCAAATAAGTTGTATCCTTCTAGTCTTGTATTCCAATCATGTGTATCGTCCCACCAAGTTTCAGTGATTCCAATGACATCATATTTCTTTTCCTGTGTTAGTAGTTCCAATTCTCCTTGTTTGTTGCCCATGCTTTGTGCATTAGTATAGAAACACTTTAGTTTGTGATTGGTTTCTCTTTCTCCAATATTTTTATTAATTAGATTCTTTCGTCTTTGTTCTTCCTTTCCACTTCTAATAGCAGAGTTCTCAATAGCATTTGTCAGGTGTATGGCTTTTTCTGGTCTTTTGCTTCCCTTCCCATGTTGTTCTAGTTTAAAGCTCTCCTTACAAGTGTAGCAAGGCGACTTCCAAATACATGCTTTCCAGTCTTCGTAAGGTGCACCCCATCTCTAGCAAGTAGTCCATCGTATAAGTAGTTCACTCCGTGATCCAGAAATCCAAATCGTTGCTGACGGCACCATCGACGTAGCCAGTTGTTCACCTGCAGAATCTTATTCCACCTCCTTGTTCCATGGCCATCCACTGGGAGGATGGAAGAGAAGACCACCTGCGCTCCCAGTTCTTTCACTTTCTTGCCTAAGTCTTCAAAGTCTCTGCAGATGGTTTCCAGGTCGTTTCTTGCGGTGTCATTTGTCCCCACATGTAGTAGCAGGAATGGGTAGTCATCTGTAGGTCTGAAGAGTCCTGATATCCTATCAGACACATCTGGAAGAGCGTTGATAACAGAAACATACTCAGACATCTTGTTTTCTAAGTGGTCTGTACGTGCTCCTGAAGAGTTAACTTCTCCTCTTATCTCCTTTAAGGCTACTTTCACACATCAGTTTTTTGCCGTCAGGCAGGATCCGGCTATTTTTAGAAAAAACGGATCCGGCATAAATTTTGGAGAACTGTAGAAACGGATCCGTTTTTTGGCTGGATCCGTCTAGCAGGTTATATCTGTTCCTGGGGGCTGGCCAATTGGATCTGAGCATGCGCAGACTTAAAAAAACCGGATCCGGTGGCTGGATCCGTCTTTTTCTGGATCCGGCGCATTCCGGCGCCCATAGACTTTGATTGTAGCAAAAAGCTGGAAGCGCCGGATCCGGCGCTTCTGGCTTTTTCGCCGGAGACAAAAAACGTTACAGTAGCCGTTTTTTCCAGACGCCGGAATGAGACAAGTTGCCGGATCCGGCAAAAAACGGATGAAACGCAATGCCATCCGGCACGATCCGGCGCTAATGCAAGTCAATGGGGAAAAACTGGATCCAGCATTGCATTTTGCCGGATCCGGTTTTACAAAAAAAAGCCGGATCGCGCCTGAAGGCAAAAAACTGATGTGTGAAAGAGGCCTTACATGTCCTGCATGTCCTCCCTTAAAGAAGTGCGTATAGATGCCAGGAAATCCCTCATGTCCCCCTTGTCATAGGTGCAGAGTTACTGTGATGTGTATCTGCTGAGGTCTCACCTCTCTCTGAGCCCTGGGAGCTGTGGGAGGAACGAGATGATCCTGTGGGAGGGAAAGCTGCTGCCATTTTCCCTGCTGCATGTGCAGTCTGAGTCCTCATAAAGAAGTCAGGCAGGCACAGAGGAGAAGCCTTTCTCTGTGTTCTACCACGGGTCATCATGTGCCCGGGGGTGTTAGGAAGCCGGCGGTGCACTGCATGGCGGTCGAGGAAGTCGCTGAATGCCGATATGAGCCGATGTAAGTCTGGAGTCACTGGAGCTCTGGAATCACACTCACTCCATCTTCAGCACGCAGACCCCGCCCCCTCTATTGCCTCCTCTTCTGAACGTTCCAAACCTGCAAGCACAGAGTCGTCAGTGCAGGGTTCTGGTCAGGAAAAACACCTTTCCTTGAGTCATCAGTGCAGGGTTCTGGTCAGGAAAAACACCTTTCCTTGTGTCCTTCACCCCCACCAAAAGTGAAGGATGCGGCAGCCCACACTTCAGATTACTCTATGGAGCTCTTTTCACATACCATGCCTTGGTTATCCAGTGAAATTCTGAATTTCCCAGTCCAAAATGAATCTGACATGGAGTGTGTGAAGATCTAGAGTCGTGGGTGTTAGCAATCACCTAGGCAGGTTAACGATGCAACAAGTTTTATTTGTATCCATACAAGCATTTCAGTAAGTCCAGATAGATGACCCCAATGTAATGCCCCCAGTCCACGGGATCAGCAACAAGTCAGTAAAAATAGTCCATGGGTTAATTCCTAGGGGAATATAGATCTCACGACCGAAGCCCGAGAAAACTTAGTTCCAAGTTCGATAGTCCATTCATGGGTTCCAGGAGCGGCCTTAACTCTGCTCCTTTCGCTTCAGATCCCCAGACACAACTGCACTCCCCCATCAAGTATCTCAACTCTACTCCCAACCCCCTAACCAATGAAAATTGAATTCACAGCCAGTGAAGTCTCCGGCCAGTCTGGAGTGGTGTGAACCCAAATGGCCCCCTGCCGAGAGAAAGAAAGGCACATATTCCCCCACCAGATAAGGTCATTGCATGTAAATACAACATAAATTGAGGTAACTAGTAGAGTTGAGCGAAACGGGTCGAAAAATTTCAAAAGTCCCCGACTTTTGGCAAAGTCGGGTTTCATGAAGCGAAACCCGACCCTAGGATGAGGTCGGCCACGAGGTCGGCGACATACGCACCAAAGTCGCGTTTCAAAAGTTTGTTTTGCGCTCTTTTTCAACCAATCAGGATCCACGGACACTGTGGGCAACGTGATGACATAGGCATGCAAGTGATTGGCTTGCTTTGGTGGGTGTCACAGGGGGTATAAAAGGGCGTGCACGCCGACCGCCATCTTACTTCTGCCGATCTTAGCATAGGGAGAGATTGCTGCTGATTCTGTAGGGAGAGCGTTAGGCAGGGAAGAAGAAAAAAAAACTGCTTCTGCTGCTAGCGATTGTGCCTGTACAACACACCAGTCACTGTGTGTGCAGTGCAAGGGGAGGCTATATTGTGGAGTATCAGTGGTGTTGGTTGTTGGGCTGCCTTCTAAGGCTTCCTGACATCTGCATTGCTGTTTACCCACTGCTCTGCAAACTGCTTTTTTAAAAGCAATCCCAATTTTTTTTTTTGTCCTGCTGAGGTACTGAGCTGCAAACTGCTTTTTTAAAAGCAATCCCAATTTTTTTTTTTGTCCTGCTGAGGTACTGAGCGTGCATTTTTTCACACCATACAGCGGTGTACGCTCCTCACACAGTACCGTGTAATGGCTGTTATCACAGCCACAGTGAAGCTATCTGTGTCACTCTGTGAGAATAAGTCGAGGACATGTTCCGTTCTTACAGACCTGCACTCTAGGGAGATTCCTACTCTGCCCAATTCTACATACACCTTGTAGTTTGTGATACACTAGCCAATTTCTGCCTGTGACATAGCGCTGTGATATTCAGTGGGCCTCACACAATCCAAAAGTGTCCAGTGTCCACAAGTGTCTGCAGAAATTCAAAATCTCCCTTATCCTCTAGTCACTTTGGTCACAGCTGTGCCATCGAGCCTGTGACATAGCGCTCAGATATTCAGTGGGCCTCACACAATCCAAAAGTGTCCAGTGTCTGCAGAAATTCAAAATCTCACTTATCCTCTAGTCACTTTGGTCACAGCTGTGCCATCGAGCCTGTGACATAGCGCTCAGATATTCAGTGGGCCTCACACAATCCAAAAGTGTCCAGTGTCCACAAGTGTCTGCAGAAATTCAAAATCTCCCTTATCCTCTAGTCACTTTGGTCACAGCTGTGCCATCGAGCCTGTGACATAGCGCTCAGATATTCAGTGGGCCTCACAAAATCCAAAAGTGTCCAGTTTCTGCAGAAATTCAAAATCTCACTTATCCTCTAGTCACTTTGGTCACAGCTGTGCCATCGAGCCTGTGACATAGCGCTCAGATATTCAGTGGGCCTCACACAATCCAAAAGTGTCCAGTTTCTGCAGAAATTCAAAATCTCACTTATCCTCTAGTCACTTTGGTCACAGCTGTGCCATCGAGCCTGTGACATAGCGCTCAGATATTCAGTGGGCCTCACACAATCCAAAAGTGTCCAGTGTCCAAAAGTGTCTGCAGAAATTCAAAATCTCCCTTATCCTCTAGTCACTTTGGTCACAGCTGTGCCGTCGAGCCTGTGACATAGCGCTCAGATATTCAGTGGGCCTCACACAATCCAAAAGTGTCCAGTGTCTGCAGAAATTCAAAATCTCACTTATCCTCTAGTCACTTTGGTCACAGCTGTGCCATCGAGCCTGTGACATAGCGCTCAGATATTCAGTGGGCCTCACACAATCCAAAAGTGTCCAGTGTCTGCAGAAATTCAAAATCTCCCTTATCCTCTAGTCACTTTGGTCACAGCTGTGCCATCGAGCCTGTGACATAGTGCTCAGATATTCAGTGGGCCTCACACAATCCAAAAGTGTCCAGTGTCTGCAGAAATTCAAAATCTCCCTTATCCTCTAGTCACTTTGGTCACAGCTGTGCCATCGAGCCTGTGACATAGCGCTCAGATATTCAGTGGGCCTCACACAATCCAAAAGTGTCCAGTGTCCACAAGTGTCTGCAGAAATTCAAAATCTCCCTTATCCTCTAGTCACTTTTGTCACAGCTGTGCCATCGAGCCTGTGACATAGCGCTCAGATATTCAGTGGGCCTCACACAATCCAAAAGTGTCCAGTGTCTGCAGAAATTCAAAATCTCACTTATCCTCTAGTCACTTTGGTCACAGCTGTGCCATCGAGCCTGTGACATAGCGCTCAGATATTCAGTGGGCCTCACACAATCCAAAAGTGTCCAGTGTCTGCAGAAATTCAAAATCTCACTTATCCTCTAGTCACTTTGGTCACAGCTGTGCCATCGAGCCTGTGACATAGCGCTCAGATATTCAGTGGGCCTCACACAATCCAAAAGTGTCCAGTGTCCACAAGTGTCTGCAGAAATTCAAAATCTCCCTTATCCTCTAGTCACTTTGGTCACAGCTGTGCCATCGAGCCTGTGACATAGCGCTCAGATATTCAGTTGGCCTCACACAATCCAAAAGTGTCCAGTGTCTGCAGAAATTCAAAATCTCACTTATCCTCTAGTCACTTTGGTCACAGCTGTGCCATCGAGCCTGTGACATAGCGCTCAGACATTCAGTGGGCCTCACACAATCCAAAAGTGTCCAGTGTCTGCAGAAATTCAAAATCTCCCTTATCCTCTAGTCACTTTGGTCACAGCTGTGCCATCGAGCCTGTGACATAGCACTCAGATATTCAGTGGGCCTCACACAATCCAAAAGTGTCCAGTGTCTGCAGAAATTCAAAATCTCATTTATCCTCTAGTCACTTTGGTCACAGCTGTGCCATCGAGCCTGAGACATAGCGCTCAGATATTCAGTGGGCCTCACACAATCCAAAAGTGTCCAGTGTCCACAAGTGTCTGCAGAAATTCAAAATCTCCCTTATCCTCTAGTCACTTTGGTCACAGCTGTGCCATCGAGCCTGTGACATAGTGCACAGATATTCAGTGGGCCTCACACAATCCAAAAGTGTCCAGTGTCTGCAGAAATTCAAAATCTCACTTATCCTCTAGTCACTTTGGTCACAGCTGTGCCATCGAGCCTGTGACATAGCACTCAGATATTCAGTGGGCCTCACACAATCCAAAAGTGTCCAGTGTCTGCAGAAATTCAAAATCTCATTTATCCTCTAGTCACTTTGGTCACAGCTGTGCCATCGAGCCTGAGACATAGCGCTCAGATATTCAGTGGGCCTCACACAATCCAAAAGTGTCCAGTGTCCACAAGTGTCTGCAGAAATTCAAAATCTCCCTTATCCTCTAGTCACTTTGGTCACAGCTGTGCCATCGAGCCTGTGACATAGTGCACAGATATTCAGTGGGCCTCACACAATCCAAAAGTGTCCAGTGTCTGCAGAAATTCAAAATCTCACTTATCCTCTAGTCACTTTGGTCACAGCTGTGCCATCGAGCCTGTGACATAGCGCTCAGATATTCAGTGGGCCTCACACAATCCAAAAGTGTCCAGTGTCTGCAGAAATTCAAAATCTCCCTTATCCTCTAGTCACTTTGGTCACAGCTGTGCCATCGAGCCTGTGACATAGCGCTCAGATATTCAGTGGGGCTCACACAATCCAAAAGTGTTCAGTGTCTGCAGAAATTCAAAATCTCACTTATCCTCTAGTCACTTTGGTCACAGCTGTGCCATCGAGCCTGTGACATAGCGCTCAGATATTCAGTGGGCCTCTGTAAAATAATGCTTATCCTGTAAAATACTCAGGACTAGTTACCAGATAAAAATATAGTGGTTTATTTGGATTCTTCCATCAAAGAAAGGTTATTACAGAAAAACAGGTGAATAAAAATAAGTGAAAGAGATATTGTCCATTGTTCATAGCAAAGCAGCATGTATTCTTCTTTCTCTCCGGGATCTCACATGGCAAATGGCGTCTGTCTCTCAGTTCGGCTTCTTCGTAGTCAAGTAACATACCAGCTGTTGAGTTATGTCATCTTGCGTCTGTGTCTCATGATGGTGAGGGAAGAAGAGCGACCTCTACAGTTAGCCATGAATTATATACGTCTCCTAAAGCACGTGGTCTCTACATATATGGAGCTGTCTTTCTACCATGAGCCAAGCTTAAAAATAGCCTATGTCATGTAAGCTAAAGCATTCTACAGAACTGGGTGTAATAAGAAATTAACGGATTATTAATATTTAACAATTCCCCCTTTTGAGGGAGACAGACATTAATTGGAACCCTCAAATATAACAAGATCTTTTTCTTCTTTTCTTCTTCTTTGACAAAATAATTTAATATCAATAATAATAATAATAATAATTAATAATATCAGATTACCGTTATAAGTACTCAATGACATAATTGATGTGAATTCATGTTATGGTAAGCCGTGAACAATATTCATATAAAATATGTATAATTATACTTCCCTAAGTCTAAATTGAAGCATCTCAGGTCCAGTCATCATCATCTGATGTCATCTGGTCTTCATTTTGATGTCTTTTGTCTTCTTCTTGGTTCTTTTTTAAAAATACAGTTTTTCTCTAGCATATAGATGTTGTAGAAATCGTGTCGTGTATCAAATCAAAGTCCATAAATTCAAATGTTAATACGAAACAAAGTCTATAGATGAAATGCAGCTTTAATATCTGTGCAGTGTCACCTTTAAAAACCTGGGCTTACATTGGCTTGCCTTGGATATTCTGGAATCCTCCATCGGTACTGGTCTTTGAACAGGTGTGACGTCTTTGGTCAGCAAAGCAAGGGTTAAAATGACTCTTCCTTGCTAAACATAGCACCATAACCAGTCCTTGTCCTAATGCACAGGACATATGTCAGGGTTGTAGCTTCCTGACAATTACCTTATTGTTCACCAGCTTTACATCGAAGCTTTACAGGTGATTGAAAACTTCTGGAACTTGATAAGAACGTGATAACACAGTTCACATCAGCATCGTAGGATCATCGTCCTCTGGTTGTCAGGTTAGACACTTTAATTGTGACTGTCAGTGGTGGATACTGCACTTGTGACTGTCAGTGGTGGATACTGCACTTGTGACTGTCAGTGGTGGATACTGCACTTGTAATTAACACAGTCTTACTGAGAAGTCATAGCTTTGTTACCTTCTGGGACTTCTGGATCGCGGCATTCTTCTTCTTGCAACTGATAAGAATCAATTTTAATATGAAAAGTCTTTATTAACGTAATTTCAGTATCTTGCTTGAAGTCTTCATTCCCTAGTCTATACCAAATCCGGTAATTTTCCTATCCTATAATATCACAGCGTACCATAGCAATCAGTAATATCCATATAATTATTATCAGAATTTGTACTGTATATGGATTTCAATGTTTGAAATAATAAACCAATAATAAGTGATAATACATTATTATCCATATTCTTCATGTGATAGAACATTTTTTTATGTCTTAGGTGTAATTACCTTTTTCAACCCATAGGTGTCACTGTGTTTTATGTAACCAGTGTTTTCATCTTTATTTATAAGGAATATATTTATTATACTAATAATATGTAGGAATGTATAGCCATGAACCAAAATAAGAATATATGAGTGAGCGAATGAATGAATAAAAGAATTGTTGCATATAACTCAGAAGTGAAACATTTTCCTTAGTAATAGAACCATATAATTGCTATATTTAATGAAGCAATATTCTCAGTAGATATTACTTTACTAAATATTGGTGAAAGAATTAAAAATAATGAAAAATAAGAATAAAAATAAAAATAAGAATAAGGCCTTTATGTTGATGCAGAGTAGTTATGTCTTCAGTAACATATACCCTTAATATTTCCATGATCTGGATTATTTCATAATTGTCATAAACTTGTGTTACCAAAATATTCAAATTATGCAACTTTGCATGTAATTCCTCTTAGTGTAAAGAAATGACTCTTTATAATACTTGTTATTATACCCAATACTTATACCATTGCACCTTATTAATATTTTTTCCTATTAAAATGTGTGAAGAAGAGGTATTTATCAAATGTGATTATGTAGTCAGGATAAAAAACATATTTTCCCCCTTAATACCAAAAAATATTGTTTCATGAAATAATTCATTTATCAAAACCAAAATTAAAAATAATTAATGTATAAATTATGTGAATTTATACTTGCTTATACCATTATTTGTCTGAAGATGTGTAACCATCAAAATTAATTTGAATATCATAAAATTATCCTTTGGAAAAATTAATTTAAATGTAGTTTAAGATTAACACACTTGGACAGAGAAGGAAGGTCCACTATTCCCAGATGCAGCTGGTGAATACCAGGCTCTGTGCTGGTGCCTGTTTAAAAGAGCTAAAGCTGATAAGGAAAGAATAGATTTTCTTCCTAAACTATTTTCTATTTTGTTGTGCGATTGCACTTATCCACAATTAACTAAATCAAGAAATAATTACTATAGAAATACAGAAATATATGTTGTGTAGATAATATTTCATTATATATCCTAATATTCTAATAATTTCCTAAAGATAAAAGCTTTGGGGTTTTTTTTTTCCTCTCATGCATTCAGGATCCTGAGGCCTCACAAACGTATCACATTACTCGCTCAGCAGCTGCTCATACACTCAGTCACTGTCACTCAGACTGTGTCACATATTAACTTTAAACCAAATACCTCACATACGAAGGTGTGATGAATACACGTATTTTAACCCAAATTATCCTAATTATCAATGCATTGTAAACTATTTCAATTTAGTCTCTTAATATTTCTTTGAATATTCCCCACATGACATAAATATATGTATATGTATAGCTATACTTGACATTTAGGCCTGGAAAAAAAATTCCATTGGTTTGCAAAAGTTGAGACCCCTTTAAAAATTCTTTCCCTAAGGAACAGGGACATAGTATACTGGTATGGTATACTTATTATTAGAACAAGGTACAAATTATACCTGCTGTGGTTGTCATTCAAGCCATGCAGCAGAAAAGCACACACAAGACATTTTTTTTAAAAAGCAATCAGTTATTTCCTTTTAAGGGTTAGATATATAAAATCATGCAATTATTGCAACTTCCTGTGTAAATAAAGGCATAAATCCTTGGAAGAGAATTTTTCCCGATTAAGTCCTGCTTTGAAATGAAAATTCTAAGGAAACATAAAAAATAAGGTTAATATCATATAATTCTAAATATTATTACTGATGTAGATTTTAATTTTCATTAAAAAATACAGTTCTACTATTTCTACTTCTACAAACACTCTATATATACTGTATGACTATGTATATATCCACAAACCATAAAACTACAGGATTATACTCTATAAAATAATTACATATAACTCACTAATTGTATAACACTGTTACACAAAATATATATATATATATATATAATTACTTTTCCTAGCCAATTCCTACACCCATACTTATTTCTCTGCAAAAAATATCCTGAAAGGTTCTTGCCATTTTAAAGCTGATAGATTCTTGGAGCAGAGTATTCAGTTTACAGGCCATGATGTCACTCACCACCTGTTTCTGTCTGTTAAATTCGGCCATCTTGGCTACAGAAAGAAAATCAGAACTCATCATTTTTCTTAATTCAATTTGTGTCTTTTCGGTGATTCTTTGCATCATTCCATATGGCTTATAACAAACATGTGATCTCCTTTGTACTTCATATATTTGGGGAAAACTCATTTTAGAAGGTTTTGCTAATACAGGCTTCTGATAAGATTTTACTCTGCCTGTCTTCACAAAATTAGCACAATTTACTTTCCTTTCACGATTCTCGTGTTTTCTGGCAAAATCAAGGGATTGCGTACATTCAAATAAAGAATCTTTTTGTGATGCAATAACACGAGATGCAGGATTTAGAAACCAAAATTTGCTTACAAAACTCCTTATGAGGGACGGTGTTTTGACATTCTCACTCAGCATTCTATACAAACGTTCATATATGGACATGAACGTAAAAATACATTCCTTCCGACCAATCCTTAATTTTTGAAGAATATCAATATCTGGATGATTTTCATTTGATGAACAAAAAATGAGAATTTTTAATCTGTCCTTATCAGTTAAATTCTCATGTGTCTCACCAGATAACTTTAAAGTCAATCTCCTAGCAAAGTTTACAGGGATCCACATTTTGAACAACTGATTCTTCTCCTCGTTAGATAAATCAAATTTATCAACACAACTTTCAAAAATCTCAGAGTTTCTACAAACATCTATTTTGTTGTCATAAGCAGGAATTATTTGGCATATTTTTATCAAATTCTTCCTCACGCTACTTCGGATTTGGGCCTGTGAGTCTTCTATTTTTAGTGGTACGTCTTTCCCTTGTACGTCCTCTACGTCAGTTCTGAAGTCTCCTCCTACTTCTCCATCTTGTTCCACGTCTGCAAGGTCACCTTCAATGACTGCTGCTACTTGTAACTGTTTCTCCACATTACAGTAAATCTCGGGAATATCACTATCCTCTACACAATCATTTTTAGATTTCTCTGACACAGATCTATGAAATATATCTACCATCTGTAGAATATTTTTTAATCTCTCTCTTTCTCTATTGAAAAACTTAGAATCTAACCTCTGATTCTCGAGTTCACACTCGGCATATAAACTCAACCATAAAACTTCTGAATTAGAATTGTCTACAGACTTAAATTTCAATGTACTCTGCTTAGCATAAGAATTAATTACATCCATTTCTCTTACCTTGAAATTTCTCAGCTTGTTTCTTTGATAGACAACGCTGGGCTCTTGTCTTGGTTTCAGCACGTCTGGCACTTTGGCACTTGTAGTACTTCTCAATCTATCTGGCAATTCTTACTTCTAGGTTCTGTGTGATTCTTGTAAGTAGTGGAATTCCCGATAACTTGCACATATGATTTGACGTTAGCAAAGTCCAATCCCCCGTGTGGGCAAGTTGAGGGAAATCCGCAAAAAAGTACAAAAATTCAGATCTGGCTGGCTCTCCAATGTAAAATAATGCTTATCCTGTAAAATACTCAGGACTAGTTACCAGATAAAAATATAGTGGTTTATTTGGATTCTTCCATCAAAGAAAGGTTATTACAGAAAAACAGGTGAATAAAAATAAGTGAAAGAGATATTGTCCATTGTTCATAGCAAAGCAGCATGTATTCTTCTTTCTCTCCGGGATCTCACATGGCAAATGGCGTCTGTCTCTCAGTTCGGCTTCTTCGTAGTCAAGTAACATACCAGCTGTTGAGTTATGTCATCTTGCGTCTGTGTCTCATGATGGTGAGGGAAGAAGAGCGACCTCTACAGTTAGCCATGAATTATATACGTCTCCTAAAGCACGTGGTCTCTACATATATGGAGCTGTCTTTCTACCATGAGCCAAGCTTAAAAATAGCCTATGTCATGTAAGCTAAAGCATTCTACAGAACTGGGTGTAATAAGAAATTAACGGATTATTAATATTTAACAGCCTCACACAATCCAAAAGTGTCCAGTGTCCACAAGTGTCTGCAGAAATTCAAAATCTCCCTTATCCTCTAGTCAGTTTGGTCACAGCTGTGCCATCGAGCCTGTGACATAGCGCTCAGATATTCAGTTGGCCTCACACAATCCAAAAGTGTCCAGTGTCTGCAGAAATTCAAAATCTCACTTATCCTCTAGTCACTTTGGTCACACCTGTGCCATCGAGCCTGTGACATAGCGCTCAGACATTCAGTGGGCCTCACACAATCCAAAAGTGTCCAGTGTCTGCAGAAATTCAAAATCTCCCTTATCCTCTAGTCACTTTGGTCACAGCTGTGCCATCGAGCCTGTGACATAGCGCTCAGATATTCAGTGGGCCTCACACAATCCAAAAGTGTCCAGTGTCTGCAGAAATTCAAAATCTCCCTTATCCTCTAGTCACTTTGGTCACAGCTGTGCCATCGAGCCTGTGACATAGCGCTCAGATATTCAGTGGGCCTCACACAATCCAAAAGTGTCCAGTGTCTGCAGAAATTCAAAATCTCACTTATCCTCTAGTCACTTTGGTCACAGCTGTGCCATCGAGCCTGTGACATAGCGCTCAGATATTCAGTGGGCCTCACACAATCCAAAAGTGTCCAGTGTCCACAAGTGTCTGCAGAAATTCAAAATCTCCCTTATCCTCTAGTCACTTTGGTCACAGCTGTGCCATCGAGCCTGTGACATAGCGCTCAGATATTCAGTGGGCCTCACACAATCCAAAAGTGTCCAGTGTCTGCAGAAATTCAAAATCTCACTTATCCTCTAGTCACTTTGGTCACAGCTGTGCCATCGAGCCTGTGACATAGCGCTCAGATATTCAGTGGGCCTCACACTATCCAAAAGTGTCCAGTGTCCACAAGTGTCTGCAGAAATTCAAAATCTCCCTTATCCTCTAGTCACTTTGGTCACAGCTGTGCCATCGAGCCTGTGACATAGCGCTCAGATATTCAGTGGGCCTCACACAATCCAAAAGTGTCCAGTGTCTGCAGAAATTCAAAATCTCACTTATCCTCTAGTCACTTTGGTCACAGCTGTGCCATCGGGCCTGTAACATAGCGCTCAGATATTCAGTGGGCCTCACACAATCCAAAAGTGTCCAGTGTCTGCAGAAATTCAAAATCTCCCTTATCCTCTAGTCACTTTGGTCACAGCTGTGCCATCGAGCCTGTGACATAGCGCTCAGATATTCAGTGGGCCTCACACAATCCAAAAGTGTCCAGTGTCTGCAGAAATTCAAAATCTCACTTATCCTCTAGTCACTTTGGTGACAGCTGTGCCATCGAGCCTGTGACATAGCGCTCAGATATTCAGTGGGCCTCACACAATCCAAAAGTGTCCAGTGTCCACAAGTGTCTGCAGAAATTCAAAATCTCCCTTATCCTCTAGTCACTTTGGTCACAGCTGTGCCATCGAGCCTGTGACATAGCGCTCAAATATTCAGTGGGCCTCACACAATCCAAAAGTGTCCAGTGTCTGCAGAAATTCAAAATCTCACTTATCCTCTAGTCACTTTGGTCACAGCTGTGCCATCGAGCCTGTGACATAGCGCTCAGATATTAAGTGGGCCTCACACAATCCAAAAGTGTCCAGTGTCTGCAGAAATTCAAAATCTCCCTTATCCTCTAGTCACTTTGGTCACAGCTGTGCCATCGAGCCTGTGACATAGCGCTCAGATATTCAGTGGGCCTCACACAATCCAAAAGTGTCCAGTGTCTGCAGAAATTCAAAATCTCCCTTATCCTCTAGTCACTTTGGTCACAGCTGTACCATCGAGCCTGTGACATAGCGCTCAGATATTCAGTGGGCCTCACACAATCCAAAAGTGTCCAGAGTCCATAAGTGTCTGCAGAAATTCAAAATCTCCCTTATCCTCTAGTCACTTTGGTCACAGCTGTGCCATCGAGCCTGTGACATAGCGCTCAAATATTCAGTGGGCCTGACACAATCCAAAAGTGTCCAGTGTCTGCAGAAATTCAAAATCTCACTTATCCTCTAGTCACTTTGGTCACAGCTGTGCCATCGAGCCTGTGACATAGCGCTCAGATATTCAGTGGGCCTCACACAATCCAAAAGTGTCCAGTGTCTGCAGAAATTCAAAATCTCCCTTATCCTCTAGTCACTTTGGTCACAGCTGTGCCATCGAGCCTGTGACATAGCGCTCAGATATTCAGTGGGCCTCACACAATCCAAAAGTGTCCAGTGTCCACAAGTGTCTGCAGAAATTCAAAATCTCCCTTATCCTCTAGTCACTTTGGTCACAGCTGTGCCATCGAGCCTGTGACACAGCGCTCAGATATTCAGTGGGCCTCACACAATCCAAAAGTGTCCAGTGTCCACAAGTGTCTGCAGAAATTCAAAATCTCCCTTATCCTCTAGTCACTTTGGTCACAGCTGTGCCATCGAGCCTGTGACATAGCGCTCAGATATTCAGTGGGCCTCACACAATCCAAAAGTGTCTAGTGTCTGCAGAAATTCAAAATCTCACTTATCCTCTAGTCACTTTGGTCACAGCTGTGCCATCGAGCCTGTGACATAGCGCTCAGATATTCAGTGGGCCTCACACAATCCAAAAGTGTCCAGTGTCTGCAGAAATTCAAAATCTCACTTATCCTCTAGTCACTTTGGTCACAGCTGTGCCATCGAGCCTGTGACATAGCGCTCAGATATTCAGTGGGCCTCACACAATCCAAAAGTGTCCAGTGTCTGCAGAAATTCAAAATCTCCCTTATGCTCTAGTCACTTTGGTCACAGCTGTGCCATCGAGCCTGTGACATAGCGCTCAGATATTCAGTGGGCCTCACACAATCCAAAAGTGTCCAGTGTCTGCAGAAATTCAAAATCTCACTTATCCTCTAGTCACTTTGGTCACAGCTGTGCCATCGAGCCTGTGACATAGCGCTCAGATATTCAGTGGGCCTCACACAATCCAAAAGTGTCCAGTGTCCACAAGTGTCTGCAGAAATTCAAAATCTCCCTTATCCTCTAGTCACTTTGGTCACAGCTGTGCCATCGAGCCTGTGACATAGCGCTCAGATATTCAGTGGGCCTCACACAATCCAAAAGTGACCAGTGTCTGCAGAAATTCAAAATCTCACTTATCCTCTAGTCACTTTGGTCACAGCTGTGCCATCGAGCCTGTAACATAGCGCTCAGATATTCAGTGGGCCTCACACAATCCAAAAGTGTCCAGTGTCTGCAGAAATTCAAAATCTCCCTTATCCTCTAGTCACTTTGAACATAGCTGTGCCATCGAGCCTGTGACATAGCGCTCAGATATTCAGTGGGCCTCACACAATCCAAAAGTGTCCAGTGTCTGCAGAAATTCAAAATCTCACTTATCCTCTAGTCACTTTGGTGACAGCTGTGCCATCGAGCCTCTGACATAGCACTCAGATATTCAGTGGGCCTCACACAATCCAAAAGTGTCCAGTGTCCACAAGTGTCTGCAAAAATTCAAAATCTCCCTTATCCTCTAGTCACTTTGGTCACAGCTGTGCCATCGAGCCTGTGACATAGCGCTCAGATATTCAGTGGGCCTCACACAATCCAAAAGTGTCCAGTGTCTGCAGAAATTCAAAATCTCCCTTATCCTCTAGTCACTTTGGTCACAGTTGTGCCATCGAGCCTATGACATAGCGCTCAGATATTCAGTGGGCCTCACACAATCCAAAAGTGTCCAGTGTCTGCAGAAATTCAAAATCTCACTTATCCTCTAGTCACTTTGGTCACAGCTGTGCCATCGAGCCTGTGACATAGCGCTCAGATATTCAGTGGGCCTCACACAATCCAAAAGTGTCCAGTGTCCACAAGTGTCTGCAGAAATTCAAAATCTCCCTTATCCTCTAGTCACTTTGGTCACAGCTGTGCCATCGAGCCTGTGACATAGAGCTCAGATATTCAGTGGGCCTCACACAATCCAAAAGTGTCCAGTGTCTGCAGAAATTCAAAATCTCACTTATCCTCTAGTCACTTTGGTCACAGCTGTGCCATCGAGCCTGTGACATAGCGCTCAGATATTCAGTGGGCCTCACACAATCCAAAAGTGTCCAGTGTCTGCAGAAATTCAAAATCTCCCTTATCCTCTAGTCACTTTGGTCACAGCTGTGCCATCGAGCCTGTGACATACCGCTCAGATATTCAGTGGCCCTCACACAATCCAAAAGTGTCCAGTGTCTGCAGAAATTCAAAATCTCCCTTATCCTCTAGTCACTTTGGTCACAGCTGTGCCATCGAGCCTGTGACATAGCGCTCAGATATTCAGTGGGCCTCACACAATCCAAAAGTGTCCAGTGTCCACAAGTGTCTGCAGAAATTCAAAATCTCCCTTATCCTCTAGTCACTTTGGTCACAGCTGTGCCAGCGAGCCTGTGACATAGCGCTCAGATATTCAGTGGGCCTCACACAATCCAAAAGTGTCCAGTGTCCACAAGTGTCTGCAGAAATTCAAAATCTCCCTTATCCTCTAGTCACTTTGGTCACAGCTGTGCCATCGAGCCTGTGACATAGCGCTCAGATATTCAGTGGGCCTCACACAATCCAAAAGTGTCTAGTGTCTGCAGAAATTCAAAATCTCACTTATCCTCTAGTCACTTTGGTCACAGCTGTGCCATCGAGCCTGTGACATAGCGCTCAGATATTCAGTGGGCCTCACACAATCCAAAAGTGTCCAGTGTCTGCAGAAATTCAAAATCTCACTTATCCTCTAGTCACTTTGGTCACAGCTGTGCCATCGAGCCTGTGACATAGCGCTCAGATATTCAGTGGGCCTCACACAATCCAAAAGTGTCCAGTGTCTGCAGAAATTCAAAATCTCACTTATCCTCTAGTCACTTTGGTCACAGCTGTGCCATCGAGCCTGTGACATAACGCTCAGATATTCAGTGGGCCTCACACAATCCAAAAGTGTCCAGTGTCCACAAGTGTCTGCAGAAATTCAAAATCTCCATTATCCTCTAGTCACTTTGGTCACAGCTGTGCCATCGAGCCTGTGACATAGCGCTCAGATATTCAGTGGGCCTCACACAATCCAAAAGTGTCCAGTGTCTGCAGAAATTCAAAATCTCACTTATCCTCTAGTCACTTTGGTCACAGCTGTGCCATCGAGCCTGTGACATAGCGCTCAGATATTCAGTGGGCCTCACACAATCCAAAAGTGTCCAGTGTCTGCAGAAATTCAAAATCTCCCTTATCCTCTAGTCACTTTGGTCACAGTTGTGCCATCGAGCCTGTGACATAGCGCTCAGATATTCAGTGGGCCTCACACAATCCAAAAGTGTCCAGTGTCTGCAGAAATTCAAAATCTCACTTATCCTCTAGTCACTTTGGTCACAGCTGTGCCATCGAGCCTGTGACATAGCGCTCAGATATTCAGTGGGCCTCACACAATCCAAAAGTGTCCAGTGTCCACAAGTGTCTGCAGAAATTCAAAATCTCCCTTATCCTCTAGTCACTTTTGTCACAGCTGTGCCATCGAGCCTGTGACATAGCGCTCAGATATTCAGTGGGCCTCACACAATCCAAAAGTGTCCAGTGTCTGCAGAAATTCAAAATCTCACTTATCCTCTAGTCACTTTGGTCACAGCTGTGCCATCGAGCCTGTGACATAACGCTCAGATATTCAGTGGGCCTCACACAATCCAAAAGTGTCCAGTGTCTGCAGAAATTCAAAATCTCCCTTATCCTCTAGTCACTTTGGTCACAGCTGTGCCATCGAGCCTGTGACATAGCGCTCAGATATTCAGTGGCCCTCACACAATCCAAAAGTGTCCAGTGTCTGCAGAAATTCAAAATCTCCCTTATCCTCTAGTCACTTTGGTCACAGTTGTGCCATCGAGCCTGTGACATAGCGCTCAGATATTCAGTGGGCCTCACACAATCCAAAAGTGTCCAGTGTCTGCAGAAATTCAAAATCTCACTTATCCTCTAGTCACTTTGGTCACAGCTGTGCCATCGAGCCTGTGACATAGCGCTCAGATATTCAGTGGGCCTCACACAATCCAAAAGTGTCCAGTGTCCACAAGTGTCTGCAGAAATTCAAAATCTCCCTTATCCTCTAGTCACTTTGGTCACAGCTGTGCCATCGAGCCTGTGACATAGAGCTCAGATATTCAGTGGGCCTCACACAATCCAAAAGTGTCCAGTGTCTGCAGAAATTCAAAATCTCACTTATCCTCTAGTCACTTTGGTCACAGCTGTGCCATCGAGCCTGTGACATAGCGCTCAGATATTCAGTGGGCCTCACACAATCCAAAAGTGTCCAGTGTCTGCAGAAATTCAAAATCTCCCTTATCCTCTAGTCACTTTGGTCACAGCTGTGCCATCGAGCCTGTGACATAGCGCTCAGATATTCAGTGGCCCTCACACAATCCAAAAGTGTCCAGTGTCTGCAGAAATTCAAAATCTCCCTTATCCTCTAGTCACTTTGGTCACAGCTGTGCCATCGAGCCTGTGACATAGCGCTCAGATATTCAGTGGCCCTCACACAATCCAAAAGTGTCCAGTGTCTGCAGAAATTCAAAATCTCCCTTATCCTCTAGTCACTTTGGTCACAGCTGTGCCATCGAGCCTGTGACATAGCGCTCAGATATTCAGTGGGCCTCACACAATCCAAAAGTGTCCAGTGTCTGCAGAAATTCAAAATCTCACTTATCCTCTAGTCACTTTGGTCACAGCTGTGCCATCGAGCCTGTGACATAGCGCTCAGATATTCAGTGGGCCTCACACAATCCAAAAGTGTCCAGTGTCTGCAGAAATTCAAAATCTCACTTATCCTCTAGTCACTTTGGTCACAGCTGTGCCATCGAGCCTGTGACATAGCGCTCAGATATTCAGTGGGCCTCACACAATCCAAAAGTGTCCAGTGTCTGCAGAAATTCAAAATCTCCCTTATCCTCTAGTCACTTTGGTCACAGTTGTGCCATCGAGCCTGTGACATAGCGCTCAGATATTCAGTGGGCCTCACACAATCCAAAAGTGTCCAGTGTCTGCAGAAATTCAAAATCTCACTTATCCTCTAGTCACTTTGGTCACAGCTGTGCCATCGAGCCTGTGACATAGCGCTCAGATATTCAGTGGGCCTCACACAATCCAAAAGTGTCCAGTGTCCACAAGTGTCTGCAGAAATTCAAAATCTCCCTTACCCTCTAGTCACTTTGGTCACAGCTGTGCCATCGAGCCTGTGACATAGAGCTCAGATATTCAGTGGGCCTCACACAATCCAAAAGTGTCCAGTGTCTGCAGAAATTCAAAATCTCACTTATCCTCTAGTCACTTTGGTCACAGCTGTGCCATCGAGCCTGTGACATAGCGCTCAGATATTCAGTGGGCCTCACACAGTCCAAAAGTGTCCAGTGTCTGCAGAAATTCAAAATCTCCCTTATCCTCTAGTCACTTTGGTCACAGCTGTGCCATCGAGCCTGTGACATAGCGCTCAGATATTCAGTGGCCCTCACACAATCCAAAAGTGTCCAGTGTCTGCAGAAATTCAAAATCTCCCTTATCCTCTAGTCACTTTGGTCACAGCTGTGCCATCGAGCCTGTGACATAGCGCTCAGATATTCAGTGGGCCTCACACAATCCAAAAGTGTCCAGTGTCCACAAGTGTCTGCAGAAATTCAAAATCTCCCTTATCCTCTAGTCACTTTGGTCACAGCTGTGCCATCGAGCCTGTGACATAGCGCTCAGATATTCAGTGGGCCTCACACAATCCAAAAGTGTCCAGTGTCCACAAGTGTCTGCAGAAATTCAAAATCTCCCTTATCCTCTAGTCACTTTGGTCACAGCTGTGCCATCGAGCCTGTGACAAAGCGCTCAGATATTCAGTGGGCCTCACACAATCCAAAAGTGTCTAGTGTCTGCAGAAATTCAAAATCTCACTTATCCTCTAGTCACTTTGGTCACAGCTGTGCCATCGAGCCTGTGACATAGCGCTCAGATATTCAGTGGGCCTCACACAATCCAAAAGTGTCCAGTGTCTGCAGAAATTCAAAATCTCACTTATCCTCTAGTCACTTTGGTCACAGCTGTGCCATCGAGCCTGTGACATAGCGCTCAGATATTCAGTGGGCCTCACACAATCCAAAAGTGTCCAGTGTCTGCAGAAATTCAAAATCTCCCTTATCCTCTAGTCACTTTGGTCACAGCTGTGCCATCGAGCCTGTGACATAGCGCTCAGATATTCAGTGGGCCTCACACAATCCAAAAGTGTCCAGTGTCTGCAGAAATTCAAAATCTCACTTATCCTCTAGTCACTTTGGTCACAGCTGTGCCATCGAGCCTGTGACATAACGCTCAGATATTCAGTGGGCCTCACACAATCCAAAAGTGTCCAGTGTCCACAAGTGTCTGCAGAAATTCAAAATCTCCATTATCCTCTAGTCACTTTGGTCACAGCTGTGCCATCGAGCCTGTGACATAGCGCTCAGATATTCAGTGGGCCTCACACAATCCAAAAGTGTCCAGTGTCTGCAGAAATTCAAAATCTCACTTATCCTCTAGTCACTTTGGTCACAGCTGTGCCATCGAGCCTGTGACATAGCGCTCAGATATTCAGTGGGCCTCACACAATCCAAAAGTGTCCAGTGTCTGCAGAAATTCAAAATCTCCCTTATCCTCTAGTCACTTTGGTCACAGTTGTGCCATCGAGCCTGTGACATAGCGCTCAGATATTCAGTGGGCCTCACACAATCCAAAAGTGTCCAGTGTCTGCAGAAATTCAAAATCTCACTTATCCTCTAGTCACTTTGGTCACAGCTGTGCCATCGAGCCTGTGACATAGCGCTCAGATATTCAGTGGGCCTCACACAATCCAAAAGTGTCCAGTGTCCACAAGTGTCTGCAGAAATTCAAAATCTCCCTTATCCTCTAGTCACTTTTGTCACAGCTGTGCCATCGAGCCTGTGACATAGCGCTCAGATATTCAGTGGGCCTCACACAATCCAAAAGTGTCCAGTGTCTGCAGAAATTCAAAATCTCACTTATCCTCTAGTCACTTTGGTCACAGCTGTGCCATCGAGCCTGTGACATAACGCTCAGATATTCAGTGGGCCTCACACAATCCAAAAGTGTCCAGTGTCTGCAGAAATTCAAAATCTCCCTTATCCTCTAGTCACTTTGGTCACAGCTGTGCCATCGAGCCTGTGACATAGCGCTCAGATATTCAGTGGCCCTCACACAATCCAAAAGTGTCCAGTGTCTGCAGAAATTCAAAATCTCCCTTATCCTCTAGTCACTTTGGTCACAGTTGTGCCATCGAGCCTGTGACATAGCGCTCAGATATTCAGTGGGCCTCACACAATCCAAAAGTGTCCAGTGTCTGCAGAAATTCAAAATCTCACTTATCCTCTAGTCACTTTGGTCACAGCTGTGCCATCGAGCCTGTGACATAGCGCTCAGATATTCAGTGGGCCTCACACAATCCAAAAGTGTCCAGTGTCCACAAGTGTCTGCAGAAATTCAAAATCTCCCTTATCCTCTAGTCACTTTGGTCACAGCTGTGCCATCGAGCCTGTGACATAGAGCTCAGATATTCAGTGGGCCTCACACAATCCAAAAGTGTCCAGTGTCTGCAGAAATTCAAAATCTCACTTATCCTCTAGTCACTTTGGTCACAGCTGTGCCATCGAGCCTGTGACATAGCGCTCAGATATTCAGTGGGCCTCACACAATCCAAAAGTGTCCAGTGTCTGCAGAAATTCAAAATCTCCCTTATCCTCTAGTCACTTTGGTCACAGCTGTGCCATCGAGCCTGTGACATAGCGCTCAGATATTCAGTGGCCCTCACACAATCCAAAAGTGTCCAGTGTCTGCAGAAATTCAAAATCTCCCTTATCCTCTAGTCACTTTGGTCACAGCTGTGCCATCGAGCCTGTGACATAGCGCTCAGATATTCAGTGGGCCTCACACAATCCAAAAGTGTCCAGTGTCCACAAGTGTCTGCAGAAATTCAAAATCTCCCTTATCCTCTAGTCACTTTGGTCACAGCTGTGCCATCGAGCCTGTGACATAGCGCTCAGATATTCAGTGGGCCTCACACAATCCAAAAGTGTCCAGTGTCCACAAGTGTCTGCAGAAATTCAAAATCTCCCTTATCCTCTAGTCACTTTGGTCACAGCTGTGCCATCGAGCCTGTGACATAGCGCTCAGATATTCAGTGGGCCTCACACAATCCAAAAGTGTCTAGTGTCTGCAGAAATTCAAAATCTCACTTATCCTCTAGTCACTTTGGTCACAGCTGTGCCATCGAGCCTGTGACATAGCGCTCAGATATTCAGTGGGCCTCACACAATCCAAAAGTGTCCAGTGTCTGCAGAAATTCAAAATCTCACTTATCCTCTAGTCACTTTGGTCACAGCTGTGCCATCGAGCCTGTGACATAGCGCTCAGATATTCAGTGGGCCTCACACAATCCAAAAGTGTCCAGTGTCTGCAGAAATTCAAAATCTCCCTTATCCTCTAGTCACTTTGGTCACAGCTGTGCCATCAAGCCTGTGACATAGCGCTCAGATATTCAGTGGGCCTCACACAATCCAAAAGTGTCCAGTGTCTGCAGAAATTCAAAATCTCACTTATCCTCTAGTCACTTTGGTCACAGCTGTGCCATCGAGCCTGTGACATAACGCTCAGATATTCAGTGGGCCTCACACAATCCAAAAGTGTCCAGTGTCCACAAGTGTCTGCAGAAATTCAAAATCTCCATTATCCTCTAGTCACTTTGGTCACAGCTGTGCCATCGAGCCTGTGACATAGCGCTCAGATATTCAGTGGGCCTCACACAATCCAAAAGTGTCCAGTGTCTGCAGAAATTCAAAATCTCACTTATCCTCTAGTCACTTTGGTCACAGCTGTGCCATCGAGCCTGTGACATAGCGCTCAGATATTCAGTGGGCCTCACACAATCCAAAAGTGTCCAGTGTCTGCAGAAATTCAAAATCTCACTTATCCTCTAGTCACTTTGGTCACAGCTGTGCCATCGAGCCTGTGACATAACGCTCAGATATTCAGTGGGCCTCACACAATCCAAAAGTGTCCAGTGTCTGCAGAAATTCAAAATCTCCCTTATCCTCTAGTCACTTTGGTCACAGCTGTGCCATCGAGGCTGTGACATAGCGCTCAGATATTCAGTGGCCCTCACACAATCCAAAAGTGTCCAGTGTCTGCAGAAATTCAAAATCTCCCTTATCCTCTAGTCACTTTGGTCACAGCTGTGCCATCGAGCCTGTGACATAGCGCTCAGATATTCAGTGGGCCTCACACAATCCAAAAGTGTCCAGTGTCCACAAGTGTCTGCAGAAATTCAAAATCTCCCTTATCCTCTAGTCACTTTGGTCACAGCTGTGCCATCGAGCCTGTGACATAGCGCTCAGATATTCAGTGGGCCTCACACAATCCAAAAGTGTCCAGTGTCCACAAGTGTCTGCAGAAATTCAAAATCTCCCTTATCCTCTAGTCACTTTGGTCACAGCTGTGCCATCGAGCCTGTGACATAGCGCTCAGATATTCAGTGGGCCTCACACAATCCAAAAGTGTCTAGTGTCTGCAGAAATTCAAAATCTCACTTATCCTCTAGTCACTTTGGTCACAGCTGTGCCATCGAGCCTGTGACATAGCGCTCAGATATTCAGTGGGCCTCACACAATCAAAAAGTGTCCAGTGTCTGCAGAAATTCAAAATCTCACTTATCCTCTAGTCACTTTGGTCACAGCTGTGCCATCGAGCCTGTGACATAGCGCTCAGATATTCAGTGGGCCTCACACAATCCAAAAGTGTCCAGTGTCTGCAGAAATTCAAAATCTCCCTTATCCTCTAGTCACTTTGGTTACAGCTGTGCCATCGAGCCTGTGACATAGCGCTCAGATATTCAGTGGGCCTCACACAATCCAAAAGTGTCCAGTGTCTGCAGAAATTCAAAATCTCACTTATCCTCTAGTCACTTTGGTCACAGCTGTGCCATCGAGCCTGTGACATAACGCTCAGATATTCAGTGGGCCTCACACAATCCAAAAGTGTCCAGTGTCCACAAGTGTCTGCAGAAATTCAAAATCTCCCTTATCCTCTAGTCACTTTGGTCACAGCTGTGCCATCGAGCCTGTGACATAGCGCTCAGATATTCAGTGGGCCTCACACAATCCAAAAGTGTCCAGTGTCTGCAGAAATTCAAAATCTCACTTATCCTCTAGTCACTTTGGTCACAGCTGTGCCATCGAGCCTGTGACATAGCGCTCAGATATTCAGTGGGCCTCACACAATCCAAAAGTGTCCAGTGTCTGCAGAAATTCAAAATCTCCCTTATCCTCTAGTCAATTTGGTCACAGCTGTGCCATCGAGCCTGTGACATAGTGCTCAGATATTCAGTGGGCCTCACACAATCAAAAAGTGTCCAGTGTCTGCAGAATTTCAAAATCTCACTTATCCTCTAGTCACTTTGGTCACAGCTGTGCCATCGAGCCTGTGACATAGCGCTCAGATATTCAGTGGGCCTCACACAATCCAAAAGTGTCCAGTGTCCACAAGTGTCTGCAGAAATTCAAAATCTCCCTTATCCTCTAGTCACTTTGGTCACAGCTGTGCCATCGAGCCTGTGACATAGCGCTCAGATATTCAGTGGGCCTCACACAATCCAAAAGTGTCCAGTGTCTGCAGAAATTCAAAATCTCACTTATCCTCTAGTCACTTTGGTCACATCTGTGCCATCGAGCCTGTGACATAGCGCTCAGATATTCAGTGGGCCTCACACAATCCAAAAGTGTCCAGTGTCTGCAGAAATTCAAAATCTCACTTATCCTCTAGTCACTTTGGTCACAGCTGTGCCATCGAGCCTGTGACATAGCGCTCAGATATTCAGTGGGCCTCACACAATCCAAAAGTGTCCAGTGTCTGCAGAAATTCAAAATCTCACTTATCCTCTAGTCACTTTGGTCACAGCTGTGCCATCGAGCCTGTGACATAGCGCTCAGATATTCAGTGGGCCTCACACAATCCAAAAGTGTCCAGTGTCCACAAGTGTCTGCAGAAATTCAAAATCTCCCTTGTACTCTAGTCACTTTGGTCACAGCTGTGCCATCGAGCCTGTGACATAGCGCTCAGACATTCAGTGGGCCTCACACAATCCAAAAGTGTCCAGTGTCTGCAGAAATTCAAAATCTCCCTTATCCTCTAGTCACTTTGGTCACAGCTGTGCCATCGAGCCTGTGACATAGCGCTCAGACATTGAGTGGGCCTCACACAATCCAAAAGTGTCCAGTGTCTGCAGAAATTCAAAATCTCCCTTATCCTCTAGTCACTTTGGTCACAGCTGTGCCATCGAGCCTGTGACATAGCGCTCAGATATTCAGTGGGCCTCACACAATCCAAAAGTGTCCAGTGTCTGCAGAAATTCAAAATCTCCCTTATCCTCTAGTCACTTTGGTCACAGTTGTGCCATCGAGCCTGTGACATAGCGCTCAGATATTCAGTGGGCCTCACACAATCCAAAAGTGTCCAGTGTCTGCAGAAATTCAAAATCTCACTTATCCTCTAGTCACTTTGGTCACAGCTGTGCCATCGAGCCTGTGACATAGCGCTCAGAAATTCAGTGGGCCTCACACAATCCAAAAGTGTCCAGTGTCTGCAGAAATTCAAAATCTCACTTATCCTCTAGTCACTTTGGTCACAGCTGTGCCATCGAGCCTGTGACATAGCGCTCAGATATTCAGTGGGCCTCACACAATCCAAAAGTGTCCAGTGTCCACAAGTGTCTGCAGAAATTCAAAATCTCCCTTATCCTCTAGTCACTTTGGTCACAGCTGTGCCATCGAGCCTGTGACATAGCGCTCAGATATTCAGTGGGCCTCACACAGTCCAAAAGTGTCCAGTGTCTGCAAAAATTCAAAATCTCACTTATCCTCTAGTCACTTTGGTCACAGCTGTGCCATCGAGCCTGTGACATAGCGCTCAGATATTCAGTGGGCCTCACACAATCCAAAAGTGTCCAGTGTCCACAAGTGTCTGCAGAAATTCAAAATCTCCCTTATCCTCTAGTCACTTTGGTCACAGCTGTGCCATCGAGCCTGTGACATAGCGCTCAGATATTCTGTGGGCCTCACACAATCCAAAAGTGTCCAGTGTCTGCAGAAATTCAAAATCTCACTTATCCTCTAGTCACTTTGGTCACAGCTGTGCCATCGAGCCTGTGACATAGCGCTCAGATATTCAGTGGGCCTCACACAATCCAAAAGTGTCCAGTGTCCAAAAGTGTCTGCAGAAATTCAAAATCTCCCTTATCCTCTAGTCACTTTGGTCACAGCTGTGCCATCGAGCCTGTGACATAGCGCTCAGATATTCAGTGGGCCTCACACAATCCAAAAGTGTCCAGTGTCTGCAGAAATTCAAAATCTCACTTATCCTCTAGTCACTTTGGTCACAGCTGTGCCATCGAGCCTGTAACATAGCGCTCAGATATTCAGTGGGCCTCACACAATCCAAAAGTGTCCAGTGTCTGCAGAAATTCAAAATCTCCCTTATCCTCTAGTCACTTTGGTCACAGCTGTGCCATCGAGCCTGTGACATAGCGCTCAGATATTCAGTGGGCCTCACACAATCCAAAAGTGTCCAGTGTCTGCAGAAATTCAAAATCTCACTTATCCTCTAGTCACTTTGGTGACAGCTGTGCCATCGAGCCTGTGACATAGCGCTCAGATATTCAGTGGGCCTCACACAATCCAAAAGTGTCCAGTGTCCACAAGTGTCTGCAGAAATTCAAAATCTCCCTTATCCTCTAGTCACTTTGGTCACAGCTGTGCCATCGAGCCTGTGACATAGCGCTCAGATATTCAGTGGGCCTCACACAATCCAAAAGTGTCCAGTGTCTGCAGAAATTCAAAATCTCACTTATCCTCTAGTCACTTTGGTCACAGCTGTGCCATCGAGCCTGTGACATAGCGCTCAGATATTCAGTGGGCCTCACACAATCCAAAAGTGTCCAGTGTCCACAAGTGTCTGCAGAAATTCAAAATCTCCCTTATCCTCTAGTCACTTTGGTCACAGCTGTGCCATCGAGCCTGTGACATAGCGCTCAGATATTCAGTGGGCCTCACACAATCCAAAAGTGTCCAGTGTCCACAAGTGTCTGCAGAAATTCAAAATCTCCCTTATCCTCTAGTCACTTTGGTCACAGCTGTGCCATCGAGCCTGTGACAAAGCGCTCAGATATTCAGTGGGCCTCACACAATCCAAAAGTGTCTAGTGTCTGCAGAAATTCAAAATCTCACTTATCCTCTAGTCACTTTGGTCACAGCTGTGCCATCGAGCCTGTGACATAGCGCTCAGATATTCAGTGGGCCTCACACAATCCAAAAGTGTCCAGTGTCTGCAGAAATTCAAAATCTCACTTATCCTCTAGTCACTTTGGTCACAGCTGTGCCATCGAGCCTGTGACATAGCGCTCAGATATTCAGTGGGCCTCACACAATCCAAAAGTGTCCAGTGTCTGCAGAAATTCAAAATCTCCCTTATCCTCTAGTCACTTTGGTCACAGCTGTGCCATCGAGCCTGTGACATAGCGCTCAGATATTCAGTGGGCCTCACACAATCCAAAAGTGTCCAGTGTCTGCAGAAATTCAAAATCTCACTTATCCTCTAGTCACTTTGGTCACAGCTGTGCCATCGAGCCTGTGACATAACGCTCAGATATTCAGTGGGCCTCACACAATCCAAAAGTGTCCAGTGTCCACAAGTGTCTGCAGAAATTCAAAATCTCCATTATCCTCTAGTCACTTTGGTCACAGCTGTGCCATCGAGCCTGTGACATAGCGCTCAGATATTCAGTGGGCCTCACACAATCCAAAAGTGTCCAGTGTCTGCAGAAATTCAAAATCTCACTTATCCTCTAGTCACTTTGGTCACAGCTGTGCCATCGAGCCTGTGACATAGCGCTCAGATATTCAGTGGGCCTCACACAATCCAAAAGTGTCCAGTGTCTGCAGAAATTCAAAATCTCCCTTATCCTCTAGTCACTTTGGTCACAGTTGTGCCATCGAGCCTGTGACATAGCGCTCAGATATTCAGTGGGCCTCACACAATCCAAAAGTGTCCAGTGTCTGCAGAAATTCAAAATCTCACTTATCCTCTAGTCACTTTGGTCACAGCTGTGCCATCGAGCCTGTGACATAGCGCTCAGATATTCAGTGGGCCTCACACAATCCAAAAGTGTCCAGTGTCCACAAGTGTCTGCAGAAATTCAAAATCTCCCTTATCCTCTAGTCACTTTTGTCACAGCTGTGCCATCGAGCCTGTGACATAGCGCTCAGATATTCAGTGGGCCTCACACAATCCAAAAGTGTCCAGTGTCTGCAGAAATTCAAAATCTCACTTATCCTCTAGTCACTTTGGTCACAGCTGTGCCATCGAGCCTGTGACATAACGCTCAGATATTCAGTGGGCCTCACACAATCCAAAAGTGTCCAGTGTCTGCAGAAATTCAAAATCTCCCTTATCCTCTAGTCACTTTGGTCACAGCTGTGCCATCGAGCCTGTGACATAGCGCTCAGATATTCAGTGGCCCTCACACAATCCAAAAGTGTCCAGTGTCTGCAGAAATTCAAAATCTCCCTTATCCTCTAGTCACTTTGGTCACAGCTGTGCCATCGAGCCTGTGACATAGCGCTCAGATATTCAGTGGGCCTCACACAATCCAAAAGTGTCCAGTGTCTGCAGAAATTCAAAATCTCACTTATCCTCTAGTCACTTTGGTCACAGCTGTGCCATCGAGCCTGTGACATAGCGCTCAGATATTCAGTGGGCCTCACACAATCCAAAAGTGTCCAGTGTCCACAAGTGTCTGCAGAAATTCAAAATCTCCCTTATCCTCTAGTCACTTTGGTCACAGCTGTGCCATCGAGCCTGTGACATAGAGCTCAGATATTCAGTGGGCCTCACACAATCCAAAAGTGTCCAGTGTCTGCAGAAATTCAAAATCTCACTTATCCTCTAGTCACTTTGGTCACAGCTGTGCCATCGAGCCTGTGACATAGCGCTCAGATATTCAGTGGGCCTCACACAATCCAAAAGTGTCCAGTGTCTGCAGAAATTCAAAATCTCCCTTATCCTCTAGTCACTTTGGTCACAGCTGTGCCATCGAGCCTGTGACATAGCGCTCAGATATTCAGTGGCCCTCACACAATCCAAAAGTGTCCAGTGTCTGCAGAAATTCAAAATCTCCCTTATCCTCTAGTCACTTTGGTCACAGCTGTGCCATCGAGCCTGTGACATAGCGCTCAGATATTCAGTGGGCCTCACACAATCCAAAAGTGTCCAGTGTCCACAAGTGTCTGCAGAAATTCAAAATCTCCCTTATCCTCTAGTCACTTTGGTCACAGCTGTGCCATCGAGCCTGTGACATAGCGCTCAGATATTCAGTGGGCCTCACACAATCCAAAAGTGTCCAGTGTCCACAAGTGTCTGCAGAAATTCAAAATCTCCCTTATCCTCTAGTCACTTTGGTCACAGCTGTGCCATCGAGCCTGTGACATAGCGCTCAGATATTCAGTGGGCCTCACACAATCCAAAAGTGTCTAGTGTCTGCAGAAATTCAAAATCTCACTTATCCTCTAGTCACTTTGGTCACAGCTGTGCCATCGAGCCTGTGACATAGCGCTCAGATATTCAGTGGGCCTCACACAATCCAAAAGTGTCCAGTGTCTGCAGAAATTCAAAATCTCACTTATCCTCTAGTCACTTTGGTCACAGCTGTGCCATCGAGCCTGTGACATAGCGCTCAGATATTCAGTGGGCCTCACACAATCCAAAAGTGTCCAGTGTCTGCAGAAATTCAAAATCTCCCTTATCCTCTAGTCACTTTGGTCACAGCTGTGCCATCGAGCCTGTGACATAGCGCTCAGATATTCAGTGGGCCTCACACAATCCAAAAGTGTCCAGTGTCTGCAGAAATTCAAAATCTCACTTATCCTCTAGTCACTTTGGTCACAGCTGTGCCATCAAGCCTGTGACATAACGCTCAGATATTCAGTGGGCCTCACACAATCCAAAAGTGTCCAGTGTCCACAAGTGTCTGCAGAAATTCAAAATCTCCATTATCCTCTAGTCACTTTGGTCACAGCTGTGCCATCGAGCCTGTGACATAGCGCTCAGATATTCAGTGGGCCTCACACAATCCAAAAGTGTCCAGTGTCTGCAGAAATTCAAAATCTCACTTATCCTCTAGTCACTTTGGTCACAGCTGTGCCATCGAGCCTGTGACATAGCGCTCAGATATTCAGTGGGCCTCACACAATCCAAAAGTGTCCAGTGTCTGCAGAAATTCAAAATCTCACTTATCCTCTAGTCACTTTGGTCACAGCTGTGCCATCGAGCCTGTGACATAACGCTCAGATATTCAGTGGGCCTCACACAATCCAAAAGTGTCCAGTGTCTGCAGAAATTCAAAATCTCCCTTATCCTCTAGTCACTTTGGTCACAGCTGTGCCATCGAGCCTGTGACATAGCGCTCAGATATTCAGTGGCCCTCACACAATCCAAAAGTGTCCAGTGTCTGCAGAAATTCAAAATCTCCCTTATCCTCTAGTCACTTTGGTCACAGCTGTGCCATCGAGCCTGTGACATAGCGCTCAGATATTCAGTGGGCCTCACACAATCCAAAAGTGTCCAGTGTCCACAAGTGTCTGCAGAAATTCAAAATCTCCCTTATCCTCTAGTCACTTTGGTCACAGCTGTGCCATCGAGCCTGTGACATAGCGCTCAGATATTCAGTGGGCCTCACACAATCCAAAAGTGTCCAGTGTCCACAAGTGTCTGCAGAAATTCAAAATCTCCCTTATCCTCTAGTCACTTTGGTCACAGCTGTGCCATCGAGCCTGTGACATAGCGCTCAGATATTCAGTGGGCCTCACACAATCCAAAAGTGTCTAGTGTCTGCAGAAATTCAAAATCTCACTTATCCTCTAGTCACTTTGGTCACAGCTGTGCCATCGAGCCTGTGACATAGCGCTCAGATATTCAGTGGGCCTCACACAATCAAAAAGTGTCCAGTGTCTGCAGAAATTCAAAATCTCACTTATCCTCTAGTCACTTTGGTCACAGCTGTGCCATCGAGCCTGTGACATAGCGCTCAGATATTCAGTGGGCCTCACACAATCCAAAAGTGTCCAGTGTCTGCAGAAATTCAAAATCTCCCTTATCCTCTAGTCACTTTGGTTACAGCTGTGCCATCGAGCCTGTGACATAGCGCTCAGATATTCAGTGGGCCTCACACAATCCAAAAGTGTCCAGTGTCTGCAGAAATTCAAAATCTCACTTATCCTCTAGTCACTTTGGTCACAGCTGTGCCATCGAGCCTGTGACATAACGCTCAGATATTCAGTGGGCCTCACACAATCCAAAAGTGTCCAGTGTCCACAAGTGTCTGCAGAAATTCAAAATCTCCCTTATCCTCTAGTCACTTTGGTCACAGCTGTGCCATCGAGCCTGTGACATAGCGCTCAGATATTCAGTGGGCCTCACACAATCCAAAAGTGTCCAGTGTCTGCAGAAATTCAAAATCTCACTTATCCTCTAGTCACTTTGGTCACAGCTGTGCCATCGAGCCTGTGACATAGCGCTCAGATATTCAGTGGGCCTCACACAATCCAAAAGTGTCCAGTGTCTGCAGAAATTCAAAATCTCCCTTATCCTCTAGTCAATTTGGTCACAGCTGTGCCATCGAGCCTGTGACATAGTGCTCAGATATTCAGTGGGCCTCACACAATCAAAAAGTGTCCAGTGTCTGCAGAATTTCAAAATCTCACTTATCCTCTAGTCACTTTGGTCACAGCTGTGCCATCGAGCCTGTGACATAGCGCTCAGATATTCAGTGGGCCTCACACAATCCAAAAGTGTCCAGTGTCCACAAGTGTCTGCAGAAATTCAAAATCTCCCTTATCCTCTAGTCACTTTGGTCACAGCTGTGCCATCGAGCCTGTGACATAGCGCTCAGATATTCAGTGGGCCTCACACAATCCAAAAGTGTCCAGTGTCTGCAGAAATTCAAAATCTCCCTTATCCTCTAGTCACTTTGGTCACAGCTGTGCCATCGAGCCTGTGACATAGCGCTCAGATATTCAGTGGGCCTCACACAATCCAAAAGTGTCCAGTGTCTGCAGAAATTCAAAATCTCACTTATCCTCTAGTCACTTTGGTCACATCTGTGCCATCGAGCCTGTGACATAGCGCTCAGATATTCAGTGGGCCTCACACAATCCAAAAGTGTCCAGTGTCTGCAGAAATTCAAAATCTCACTTATCCTCTAGTCACTTTGGTCACAGCTGTGCCATCGAGCCTGTGACATAGCGCTCAGATATTCAGTGGGCCTCACACAATCCAAAAGTGTCCAGTGTCTGCAGAAATTCAAAATCTCACTTATCCTCTAGTCACTTTGGTCACAGCTGTGCCATCGAGCCTGTGACATAGCGCTCAGATATTCAGTGGGCCTCACACAATCCAAAAGTGTCCAGTGTCCACAAGTGTCTGCAGAAATTCAAAATCTCCCTTGTACTCTAGTCACTTTGGTCACAGCTGTGCCATCGAGCCTGTGACATAGCGCTCAGACATTCAGTGGGCCTCACACAATCCAAAAGTGTCCAGTGTCTGCAGAAATTCAAAATCTCCCTTATCCTCTAGTCACTTTGGTCACAGCTGTGCCATCGAGCCTGTGACATAGCGCTCAGACATTGAGTGGGCCTCACACAATCCAAAAGTGTCCAGTGTCTGCAGAAATTCAAAATCTCCCTTATCCTCTAGTCACTTTGGTCACAGCTGTGCCATCGAGCCTGTGACATAGCGCTCAGATATTCAGTGGGCCTCACACAATCCAAAAGTGTCCAGTGTCTGCAGAAATTCAAAATCTCCCTTATCCTCTAGTCACTTTGGTCACAGTTGTGCCATCGAGCCTGTGACATAGCGCTCAGATATTCAGTGGGCCTCACACAATCCAAAAGTGTCCAGTGTCTGCAGAAATTCAAAATCTCACTTATCCTCTAGTCACTTTGGTCACAGCTGTGCCATCGAGCCTGTGACATAGCGCTCAGATATTCAGTGGGCCTCACACAATCCAAAAGTGTCCAGTGTCTGCAGAAATTCAAAATCTCACTTATCCTCTAGTCACTTTGGTCACAGCTGTGCCATCGAGCCTGTGACATAGCGCTCAGATATTCAGTGGGCCTTACACAATCCAAAAGTGTCCAGTGTCCACAAGTGTCTGCAGAAATTCAAAATCTCCCTTATCCTCTAGTCACTTTGGTCACAGCTGTGCCATCGAGCCTGTGACATAGCGCTCAGATATTCAGTGGGCCTCACACAGTCCAAAAGTGTCCAGTGTCTGCAAAAATTCAAAATCTCACTTATCCTCTAGTCACTTTGGTCACAGCTGTGCCATCGAGCCTGTGACATAGCGCTCAGATATTCAGTGGGCCTCACACAATCCAAAAGTGTCCAGTGTCCACAAGTGTCTGCAGAAATTCAAAATCTCCCTTATCCTCTAGTCACTTTGGTCACAGCTGTGCCATCGAGCCTGTGACATAGCGCTCAGATATTCTGTGGGCCTCACACAATCCAAAAGTGTCCAGTGTCTGCAGAAATTCAAAATCTCACTTATCCTCTAGTCACTTTGGTCACAGCTGTGCCATCGAGCCTGTGACATAGCGCTCAGATATTCAGTGGGCCTCACACAATCCAAAAGTGTCCAGTGTCCAAAAGTGTCTGCAGAAATTCAAAATCTCCCTTATCCTCTAGTCACTTTGGTCACAGCTGTGCCATCGAGCCTGTGACATAGCGCTCAGATATTCAGTGGGCCTCACACAATCCAAAAGTGTCCAGTGTCTGCAGAAATTCAAAATCTCACTTATCCTCTAGTCACTTTGGTCACAGCTGTGCCATCGAGCCTGTAACATAGCGCTCAGATATTCAGTGGGCCTCACACAATCCAAAAGTGTCCAGTGTCTGCAGAAATTCAAAATCTCCCTTATCCTCTAGTCACTTTGGTCACAGCTGTGCCATCGAGCCTGTGACATAGCGCTCAGATATTCAGTGGGCCTCACACAATCCAAAAGTGTCCAGTGTCTGCAGAAATTCAAAATCTCACTTATCCTCTAGTCACTTTGGTGACAGCTGTGCCATCGAGCCTGTGACATAGCGCTCAGATATTCAGTGGGCCTCACACAATCCAAAAGTGTCCAGTGTCCACAAGTGTCTGCAGAAATTCAAAATCTCCCTTATCCTCTAGTCACTTTGGTCACAGCTGTGCCATCGAGCCTGTGACATAGCGCTCAGATATTCAGTGGGCCTCACACAATCCAAAAGTGTCCAGTGTCTGCAGAAATTCAAAATCTCACTTATCCTCTAGTCACTTTGGTCACAGCTGTGCCATCGAGCCTGTGACATAGCGCTCAGATATTCAGTGGGCCTCACACAATCCAAAAGTGTCCAGTGTCTGCAGAAATTCAAAATCTCCCTTATCCTCTAGTCACTTTGGTCACAGCTGTGCCATCGAGCCTGTGACATAGCGCTCAGATATTCAGTGGGCCTCACACAATCCAAAAGTGTCCAGTGTCTGCAGAAATTCAAAATCTCACTTATCCTCTAGTCACTTTGGTCACAGCTGTGCCATCGAGCCTGTGACATAGCGCTCAGATATTCAGTGGGCCTCACACAATCCAAAAGTGTCCAGAGTCCACAAGTGTCTGCAGAAATTCAAAATCTCCCTTATCCTCTAGTCAGTTTGGTCACAGCTGTGCCATCGAGCCTGTGACATAGCGCTCAGATATTCAGTGGGCCTCACACAATCCAAAAGTGTCGAGTGTCTGCAGAAATTCAAAATCTCACTTATCCTCTAGTCACTTTGGTCACAGCTGTGCCATCGAGCCTGTGACATAGCGCTCAGATATTCAGTGGGCCTCACACAATCCAAAAGTGTCCAGTGTCTGCAGAAATTCAAAATCTCCCTTATCCTCTAGTCACTTTGGTCACAGCTGTGCCATCGAGCCTGTGACATAGCGCTCAGATATTCAGTGGGCCTCACACAATCCAAAAGTGTCCAGTGTCTGCAGAAATTCAAAATCTCACTTATCCTCTAGTCACTTTGGTCACAGCTGTGCCATCGAGCCTGTGACATAGCGCTCAGATATTCAGTGGGCCTCACACAATCCAAAAGTGTCCAGTGTCTGCAGAAATTCAAAATCTCCCTTATCCTCTAGTCACTTTGGTCACAGCTGTGCCATCGAGCCTGTGACATAGCGCTCAGATATTCAGTGGGCCTCACACAATCCAAAAGTGTCCAGTGTCTGCAGAAATTCAAAATCTCACTTATCCTCTAGTCACTTTGGTCACAGCTGTGCCATCGAGCCTGTGACATAGCGCTCAGATATTCAGTGGGCCTCACACAATCCAAAAGTGTCCAGAGTCCACAAGTGTCTGCAGAAATTCAAAATCTCCCTTATCCTCTAGTCAGTTTGGTCACAGCTGTGCCATCGAGCCTGTGACATAGCGCTCAGATATTCAGTGGGCCTCACACAATCCAAAAGTGTCGAGTGTCTGCAGAAATTCAAAATCTCACTTATCCTCTAGTCACTTTGGTCACAGCTGTGCCATCGAGCCTGTGACATAGCGCTCAGATATTCAGTGGGCCTCACACAATCCAAAAGTGTCCAGTGTCTGCAGAAATTCAAAATCTCCCTTATCCTCTAGTCACTTTGGTCACAGCTGTGCCATCGAGCCTGTGACATAGCGCTCAGATATTCAGTGGGCCTCACACAATCCAAAAGTGTCCAGTGTCTGCAGAAATTCAAAATCTCACTTATCCTCTAGTCACTTTGGTCACAGCTGTGCCATCGAGCCTGTGACATAGCGCTCAGATATTCAGTGGGCCTCACACAATCCAAAAGTGTCCAGTGTCCACAAGTGTCTGCAGAAATTCAAAATCTCCCTTATCCTCTAGTCACTTTGGTCACAGCTGTGCCATCGAGCCTGTGACATAGCGCTCAGATATTCAGTGGGCCTCACACAATCCAAAAGTGTCCAGTGTCCACAAGTGTCTGCAGAAATTCAAAATCTCCCTTATCCTCTAGTCACTTTGGTCACAGCTGTGCCATCGAGCCTGTGACATAGCGCTCAGATATTCAGTGGGCCTCACACAATCCAAAAGTGTCCAGTGTCTGCAGAAATTCAAAATCTCACTTATCCTCTAGTCACTTTGGTCACAGCTGTGCCATCAAGCCTGTGACATATCGCTCAGATATTCAGTGGGCCTCACACAATCCAAAAGTGTCCAGTGTCTGCAGAAATTCAAAATCTCACTTATCCTCTAGTCACTTTGGTCACAGCTGTGCCATCGAGCCTGTGACATAGCGCTCAGATATTCAGTGGGCCTCACACAATCCAAAAGTGTCCAGTGTCCACAAGTGTCTGCAGAAATTCAAAATCTCCCTTTTCCTCTAGTCACTTTGGTCACAGCTGTGCCATCGAGCCTGTGACATAGCGCTCAGATATTCAGTGGGCCTCACACAATCCAAAAGTGTCCAGTGTCTGCAGAAATTCAAAATCTCACTTATCCTCTAGTCACTTTGGTCACAGCTGTGCCATCAAGCCTGTGACATAGCGCTCAGATATTCAGTGGGCCTCACACAATCCAAAAGTGTCCAGTGTCTGCAGAAATTCAAAATCTCACTTATCCTTTAGTCACTTTGGTCACAGCTGTGCCATCGAGCCTGTGACATAGCGCTCAGATATTCAGTGGGCCTCACACAATCCAAAAGTGTCCAGTGTCCACAAGTGTCTGCAGAAATTCAAAATCTCCCTTATCCTCTAGTCACTTTGGTCACAGCTGTGCCATCGAGCCTGTGACATAGCGCTCAGATATTCAGTGGGCCTCACACAATCCAAAAGTGTCCAGTGTCTGCAGAAATTCAAAATCTCCCTGATCCTCTAGTCACTTTGGTCACAGCTGTGCCATCGAGCCTGTGAGATAGCGCTCAGATATTCAGTGGGCCTCACACAATCCAAAAGTGTCCAGTGTCTGCAGAAATTCAAAATCTCACTTATCCTCTAGTCACTTTGGTCACAGCTGTGCCATCGAGCCTGTGACATAGCGCTCAGATATTCAGTGGGCCTCACACAATCCAAAAGTGTCCACAAGTGTCTGCAGAAATTCAAAATCTCACTTATCCTCTAGTCACTTTGGTCACAGCTGTGCCATCGAGCCTGTGACATAGCGCTCAGATATTCAGTGGGCCTCACACAATCCAAAAGTGTCCAGTGTCCACTAGTGTGAGCAGAAATTCAAAATCTCCCCTGTCCTATAGACACCTTGTACCTTGTTTTACATTACTATATAGTTTGTTGGATTTTGTCTACATTTCTACCAAAAATGAGGAAGGCTGGTGGAAGAGGCCGTGAAATTGGGCGGGGGTTGGCAGCTGGTAATGATGGTGTTGGTGGTGGATCTGATGGTAATGGCAAGAGCAAAATAGGACCGAATGCAGGAGGTGTTGAGCCTGCGTCATTGTCTGGCTCCATAAGGCTTCGAAGGCTTAGTTTTCTAGGAGTTGGCAAACCGCTTTTAAAGCCAGAGCATCAGGAAAAAGTTTTGTCTTACATTGCTGACTCAGCCTCCAGCTCTATCGCCTCCTCTTCTTCAGTTGTAAAAAGTAAAAGCACTGAGTCGTCATTGGAGGCTCATGTTAATGAACCACACCTTTCCTTGTGTCCTTCACCCCAACCAAGATTGAAGGATGACGCAGGCCATACTACTGATTACTCCATGGAGCTGTTTTCACATACCATGCCTGGATTATCAAGTCAAATGGTGAATTACCCAGGCCAAGATGAATCTGACATGGAGTGCACTGATGCACAGCCGCTGATGGATGATTCTGCTGGTACATTCACTCAGAGCACTACATTGTCCTCGCAGTGTACAGAGCCAGATTCTGACCCTGATGAGACTCAGGTGCCCCTTCCCGCACACTATACCACCATACACGGTGACACAGAGGAAGGTGCACATGACATTGAAGAGGAGGTGATGGATGACCCAGTTGTTGACCCAGATTGGCATCCATTGGGGGAAGAGGGTGCTGCTTACAATAGCTCAGATGAGGAGCATCCACAGCAGACATCGACATCGCAACAGTTGTTATCTGGCAGACCCGGAGCACTCCAAAGACAGGTTCCAAAAATCAAAAGAGTTGCTGGACAGCTTGTCCAGAGGTCAAAAGATCACAGCGTGCTAGGCCGCAAAATGTCTGCCAAAGTAGGAAGAGTGCAGTGTGGCACTTTTTTGAACAAAATCCTCATGATCAGGCCAAGGTTATCTGTAAGAAGTGCGCAAAGACCTTTAGCCGAGGGAAAAATCTGAGAAATTTGAATACCAGTTGCATGCTTAGACATTTAAACACCATGCACTTGCAAGCGTGGACACAACACCAAACCTCAAGTGCCACATGTGCAACTGATCACATCGAAGGTAGTCAGCAACGCTACATTGTTTCCCCCACTGTAAGCCCACCGGTTAGCACAGCAGCAAATGTTGAGGTGTCATTGCAAGGCCACAGCAGTCAGGGAATCCCACTGTTATATCAACGAAAGACTGATTCTGTCATGATCTGACAGTTTTAAATTGCACTGGGTGAACTTTTTTTACTTTGGAAAGTTCCAAGGTGTCTTGACTGTCCCCGGTGGTGGTTTTGATATTGCACTTTAGGTTTTTGTGCACTTAATCATGTATCAGGTGTGACACCCTATAAAGGTGTGCTAGGGGTGTGCAATCACTGCCTGTGATATTGTGTTTGTGTTCACTCTGAGTTGGAGAGCCTGGAGGAAGGATGGAGCTGGTGAGGAGTCCTGCGCAGCTTAGCCAGGGGGGATGTGTTTCAGCTATGGTGTCTGGACGAAGGGCTGGCATGGCGTGGTGGAGTCGCAGTGATGGTGTCAGCGGGAAGTGTCTGCATGGGCTGGTGGAGTGGCGACTATGGAGAGTGGCACTCACCATGTGGGACTTGGCTGCTGAACTGGACTCAAGCATGCTCAACTTCGGGTCAGAAGCTGAACTCATCCTTGGGACTCTGGTTCTAAGCAGCTGCAACTGGTGGTGGACTCTGCTCCAAGGCTGCACTAAGGTGAAGGATCCTGTTATGATGATGGATCCGGGTGGAGGAGAAGACGCACGCAGGTGGTGGGCTCTGTTGCTAGGAGCGCACGCAACAGAGCAAAGCTAAGTGGTGTTTCCCCTGTATTGTCTCTTTCCTCATGTGTGTTATTAGTGCAGTGGTGGGATTAGTCTCCGCACCGACCCATTCCCTAGTGAGGGTTTAGTGTCAGGGTGAGCAAGGGCGTTAAGGTACGCGTGCGGCGACAGGTGCGGAGCCTGTTTAGGGAATGTAAGGAGTGCAGGGACACTTCCTCAGGGGAGCTTAGGAGGTCTCCATGTCCCCATTCCCTATCGCAGGGCCCACCATTGTTAAAGTTTCCCAGGTTCCCCCTTTATTATTTGATTATTGTATGTATAACGTGTAATACCTAAATTCGCCAGGTGGAGGCGGCGTATCCACCTGCACGTTTTATTATTTAAATGCGCCCCACTGGAGGCGGTGTATCCAGGGTCACGTGTGTTATGGGTCCACCTTGCGGAAACATCTGCGTCCTGACACACGTGATCATGACAGATTCTAGGCCATCAGAAAGAACACCAACTCCATCACCATCATCAACCCTCTCTCAGTCCGCCCTGTCCACCGCTACTTCCACCATATGCAGCTCTCAAGTCCAGCTCATCCTCCCAGACACTATGAGTAGGTCAAGAAAGTACTCAGTCTCTCATCCGCGTACACTGGGTTTGAACGCCCACATTGCCAAACTAATCTCGTTTGAGATGATGCCCTTTCGGTTGGTGGAAAGCGCAGCTTTCCGCGAACTCATGGCCTATGCAGTACCACGCTATGACCTACCCAGTCGCCACTTCTTCTTTCGCAAAGCCATCCCAGCCTTCCACCATCATGTGAAAGACCGCATTGTCCATGCACTCAAGCAGTCAATGAGCGGAAAGGTGCACCTCACAACTGATGCATGGTCCAGTCGGCATGGCCAGGGCCGTTACGTGTCCATCACTGCGCACTGGGTTAATGTGGTGGATGCAGGGTCCACAGGGGACAGTGGTGGTGGGACAGTGCTGCCTAGCCCACGATATAGGAAACAGTTGGCTGTAGGCGTTCGACCCTCCTCCTCCTCCAGAAGCGAAAGCTCGTCCACAGAGCGCAGTCGTACGAGCACTCCATCTGCAGCTGCCACTGTTGCACACGAGGTGTCCCCCTATCGAGCAGCTAGTGGAAAGCGTCAGCAGGCTGTGTTGCAGATGATGTGTTTGGGCGACAGACACACCGCCGAGGTGCTGGCCGAGTACTTGAAGCGACAAACTGAGTCATGGCTGGGCAGTGTACATCTTGAGGCAGGCAAGGTAGTTAGTGATAACGGCCGTAATTTTGTGGCAGCCATAGCCCTTTCAAAACTCAGCCACATACCTTGCTTGGTTCACACCTTGAACCTGGTGGTGCAGTGCTTCCTCAAAAATTATCCGGAGTTAACAGCCTTGCTCCAGAAGGTGCGAAGACTGTGCGCGCACATCCGCCGGTCGCCGTCGCCTGTACACTCCGTTCGTATGCAGAAGCTGCAGCGATTGCTCCACCTTCCCAACCACCGCCTCATTATCGACATTGCAACAAGGTGGAACTCCACCCTGCACATGGTGGAGCGGCTGTGCGAGCAGAGGCAGGCCATAATGCATTTGTGGGAGGATACACGGCCAGGCACTTTGAGAGCAGACATGGAGTTGACAGGTGTGCAGTGGTCGAAGCTGAAAGACCTCTGTAAAGTCCTTCAGTGTTTTGAGGAATGCACACGGCTGGTAAGCGCAGACGACGCCATCCTAAGCATGAGCATCCCACTTATGCGTCTGCTCATGCAAACTTTGACGCACCTTAAGGAGCAGGCTTCTGCAGCCAATGTTGATGAGGAGGAGGAGGGAATCCTTGATGACATTCAGCCATTGTCTGCTCAGGGACCTCTCCTGGACGAGGTGGAGGAAAAAGAGGAGGAGGAGGATGATGGGGATGATTACTTAGGGGAGGAGGATGCATCTCGTGGGGCAAGTGAAAATGTTGGCGTGGCAAGGTCTGGTACAGGGTTTGTGCGTGACTGGAGGGATGTGGATTTGCCAGAAAGTGCTCCTCCAACCAGCACTCGCAGTGCATCATTGACACCGGGAACATTGGCCCACATGTCAGATTATGCCTTGCTGATCCTAAAAAGGGACCCCCGCATTGCCAAAATGATGAACGATGACGACTACTGGTTGGCCAGCATCCTGGATCCACGCTATAAAGGCAAATTACAAAACATCATGCCACAGGAGAACCTTGACCTAATATTGGCTAATAAACAAGCAACTCTGGTAAATCGGTTGCTTGAGGCATTCCCAGCACACAGCAGCGGTGATGGTTCTCACACGAGCCGTACGGGCCGGGGGCAGCTTGCCAGAGGTGTTCGTGGTGCACACAGCAGAAGTGGCGTTGGAGACAGGGGTTTCATGACAATGTTGTGGGCTGATTTTTCAAGTACCGCTCACACAACTGGTAATACTGCATCGATGGAAAGTGACAGGAGACAGCAGTTGTCAACTAAGGTTACAAACTACTTTTCCTCCCATATCGATGTTCTCCCACACAGGTCATTCCCCTTTGACTATTGGGCCGCTAAACTGGACACCTGGCCTGAATTGGCACAATATGCCTTACAGGAGCTCGCTTGCCCAGCTGCAAGTGTGCTATCGGAAAGAGTCTTCAGTGCAGCTGGATCAATCCTGACAGAAAAAAGGACCCGTCAACCCAAAATGTGGATGATCTAACCTTCATTAAAATGAACCACGCATGGGTTTCCAAGGATTTTGTCCCACCTTCCCCTGATGACACATAGGGTGACAGAAAAATGGATTGCTTTGGTCCACCTCTTCCTGGGACTTGACCTATTTCACCTTTTGCATCAGCTGAATGTCCAACATCAACATATGCCACGTTCTAAAACTCCCTAACTGTGCTGCCTCCCCCCCATGGCCGGGGTCACCACCTAGCGGACGACACCGTGCGAGTGCCGTTGCCCTGGACAGGTGGGTAGGCCGACTCTTGGGCGCGGGCACTGGCACAGGGTCCCTCATAGTGCAATCAAGTGTCTCTGACGGTGGTGGTGCACATCCGCCGTCAGACACACCGCCGTACTATGAGGGGCCCAGTGCCAGTACCGGCGCCCACAAGTGGGCCCCCCTTGCTTGGGCAGGGCCCCAGCATTTGCAATCTTTACCTCTCCCTGCTCCTCCGCTGTGTAGTCTGGCCCGTTAAATCCATACTGTGCCTGACACCGTTTGAGCCTGCCTCCTGATGTATAGACATATATTTTGAATGTGTACGCTATCCATACATGTTATCCGGGGATACGGTACCCTTTCTAACCTTTGTGCAATCACGTGCAATCCATACTGGGCCTAACACCGTCTGAGCCTGCCTCCTGATGTATAGACATATATTTTGAATGTGTACGCTATCCATACATGTTATCCGGGGATACGGTACCCTTTCTAACCTTTGTGCAATCACGTGCAATCCATACTGGGCCTAACACCGTCTGAGCCTGCCTCCTGATGTATAGACATATATTTTGAATGTGTACGCTATCCATACATGTTATCCGGGGATACGGTACCCTTTCTAACCTTTGTGCAATCACGTGCAATCCATACTGGGCCTAACACCATCTGAGCCTGCCTCCTGATGTATAGACATATATTTTGAATGTGTACGCTATCCATACATGTTATCCGGGGATACGGTACCCTTTCTAACCTTTGTACAATCACATGCAATCCATACTGGGCGTGAGAACGGCTGGCGAGCTGTTAAGCAAGCTACAGCACCTGTGGTTTGCACACGTAAGTTTTTCATTTTTTCAGGAATGACGGTTAGGCCTAATTCCGGAACTGCGGTTGACCTGCACTTACTGGGAAATCATTGTTCGCGGGTAATAATTGTAATCAGTGATCCCCATCACTAACGTTGTTCAGCGGGTTATCTGCACCTGTAAGCGACAAACGCTGGCCTTTTCAGTGTAGCGCACATGCAGCCACGGACATGTAAGGGCATGACCCACCAGTTATTGGCCAATCTCATGTGCCAGAGCTCACGTGTCCCTCTAGTAAGCCGGACTCGGACCGCGGGGCATGACGGAGTCTCGTTCGTTAACGGAATTAAGCTTGCAATGTGTGCATCTGTTCTGTAGCTGGCATGTTTGAGGTTTCCCAGGTGGAGTCGAATTTAACCGTAGGCTCCACTCCTGGTGGTGCCCTTCTGGACATTCCTTTAAGGTTCAGCTTTGCAACCATACTGCCCACGTAAAACAAACACTTTGCCTTCATGAACGCAGTTTGGAGGGTCATGACTCGTGGGAATAACGCCGCCCAATCAGTTAACCTGCTAGAGAGATCGTTCGTTGCTCCCAAGCATGACATCACACTCCCTAGGAGGAAGGTAATGCCACTGTGGCGACCGTACTCCTGGGGGCGACACAAGTGCACTGATGCCCAGCCACTGCTCGATGAATCTGCTGGTACATTGACCCAGACCACTACATTCCCCTCGCACGCTACACGGCCTGAATCTGACCCTGATGAAACTCAGGTTACCCTTCCCATATACAGTTCCATCTTACACGGTGACAAAGAGGAAGCTGCAGATGAAAGTGCAGGTTCGGCCCACCCGCCATCAGACACACCACCGTACTATCAGGGGCCCTGTGCCAGTGCCGTCCCAACGAGTGGGCCCCCCCTGCTTGCTCAGGATCACAGCACTTGCAAAGTTGAAATACTGTGCAGTGAGATGGAAGATGGGGACGACGAGGAGTCCAGACAAGTACAGGGATTCCCTAGCGAGGAGACTTATTTGATTGTTTTCAATGTTGGGACAGCAATTTTTGGGGAGCACTATACTCTGGAGAATGATAGATGGGGCCCACCATACACTGGAACATTCCAAAGGTGGACATCAGACACTGGAGCAGTATTTACAGGGCCCATTATACACTAGAGCATTAGAAATGGGGCCCATTATGTTTGGAGCATTATTTGGGCCCATAAGACAGTGGAGCTTCATCCATGGGGACCAACATATACTGTAGCATTATGTGGAGCTCATCATATACTGTTTCAAACATTATATGGGACCAATGATTCTGTATGGAGAAATAGATGGGCCTCGTCATGAGATGTAAAAAGTGAAGTATTTTTCATTGTACTATACCGCTATTTCTCTGCCGTATCGGAGCATGATGAGTTGTGGTATATGTTAAAGGGGCGCTCTTTCGCCCAGGGCACATGAAAACCTGGAGCCAGCCCTCCCCCCCCCCCACAACTGTAGCCAAATAACCCCCATTTTTCAGTACGTAACTTGTATTATGAAGTTAATTAAGGTTGACAAGCTTAAGTAAGAAGAATTGATGCTTTTGGCATTCAAATGTGCACTGTAGGTGTGTTTCCTGTCCTCCTCTCACTGCCGACTTTTATTCCCCATTGACTTACATTGGGTTTCGTGTTTCGGGATGACCCCGACTTTTCCCTATAATCGGACGACCTTGCTCGACCCGACTTTTGGAAAAGTCGGGTTTCACGAAACGAAACGCGACTCTAAAAAAACAAAAGTCGCTCAACTCTAGTAACTAGTCATCTGTGCTGGGAAAGTATTTCAGTTCCTCACAGAGTGCACTGATGCACAGCCACTGCTAGATGATTCTGCTGGTACATTGACCCACAGCACTACATTGCCCTCGCAGTCTACTGAGCCAGAATCTGACCCTGATGAAACTCAGGTGCCCCTTCACGCATACTATACCACCTTACACTATGACACAGAGGAAGGTGCAGATGAAATTGAAGAGGAGGTGATGGCTGACCCAGTTGTTGACCCGGATTGGCATCCATTGGGGGAAGAGGGTGGCGCTGGCAATAATTCACATAAGGAGAAGGATCCGCAGCAGGCATTAACATCGCAGCAACGGTTATCTGGCAGGTCCGTAGCTGTCTAAAAACGTGGACCAAAAACCAAAAGAGTTGCAGGACAGCTTGGCCAGACGGTCAAATTAGCACAGCGTGCAAACCCAGAAAATGTATACCATAGTAGGAAGAGTGCAGTGTGGCACTTCTTTGTCCAAAATCCTACTGATGAGGCAAAGGTTACTTGTAAGAAGTGCGGAAGGACCTTTAGCTGAGGGAAAAATCTCAGAAATTTGAATACCAGGTGCATGCTTAGACATTTAACCACCATGCACTTGCAAGCTTGGACGGACTACAAAACGTCAGGTAGCACATGTGCACCTGCTCCGACTGAAGGTAGCCAGCAATGCTCCATCGCTTCCCCCACTGTAAGACCACCGCCACCATTGAGCACATCAGCAGCAATAAATGTTGAGGTGTCGTCGCAAGGCCAAATTGCTCAGGGAATCACAATGGTTTTGCAACGAAAAACTGCATCTAGGCCATCACCACCAATACCATCACCATCACCAACCCCCTCTCACTCTGTCCCGTCTACCGCTAGTTCCCCTATATGCAGCTCTCCAGTCCAGCTCACCCTAGCAGACACTCTGAGTAGGACAAGAAAGTACTCATCCTCACATCCACGTACTCTGTTTGAACGCCTACATTGCCAAACTGATCTCATTAGAGATGATGCCCTACCGTTTAGTTGAAAGCTAAGCTTTCTGCGAGCTCATGGCCTGCGCTGTCCCGCGCTATGACCTACCCAGTCGGCACTTCTTTTCTCGAAAAGCCATCCCTGCCCTCCACCTGCATGTGAAAGACCGCATTGTCCATGTACTCAAACAATCAGTATGTGGAAAGGTGCACCTCACAGCAGATGCATGGTCCAGTAGGCATGGCCAGGGCCGTTACGTGTCCTTCACTGCGCACTGGGTTAATGTGGTGGATGCAGGCTCCACAGGGGACAGCAGCGGTGGAACAGTGCTGCCTAGCCCACGGTATAGGAAACAGTTGGCTGTAGGCGTTCGACCCTCCTCCATAAGCGAAAGCTCATCCACAGAGCGCACGAGCACTCCATCCGCAGCTGCCAGTGTTGCACACGATATGTCCCACTATCGAACAGCTAGTGGTAAACAGCAGCAGGCTGTGTTAGGGCAGTTTCACACGTCCAGATAATTCCGGTACCAGAAAAACCGGTACCGGAGCTATCCGTGTCTGTGTGCATACGTATCCCATCCGTGTGCTATCCGTATGTCCGTGTGAACCATCCGTGTGCTGTCCGTGTGTCCGTGTCCGTGTTTTTGAAAAATTATTTTCAATGTTAACCCTTTGACTTTTAAAAACGCACATGGACAGCATCCGTGTGCGGTACGTTTTAAACATGGACCCATTGACTTGTATGGGTCCGTGTGATCCGTGCTGTTGCACAAAAACGGACATGTCAGCGTGTGTTGCACACGGACACACGGTCCGTGAAAACATGCTGACATCTGCATAGACACATTCATTTGAATGTGTTTACGTGTGTCAGTGTCTCCGGTACATGAGAAAACTGTCACTACACGTACCGGAGACACTAACGTTTGAAACTGCCCTTAAAGATGATGTCTTTAGGCGACAACAGACACACCGCGGAGGTACTGGCCGACTACTTGCAGCGACAAACTGAGTCATGGCTGGGCAGTCTACGTTTTGAGCCAGGCAAGGTAGTCAGTGATAACGGCCAGAATTTTGTGGCAGCCATAGCCCTTGCAAAACTCACACACATACCTTGCCTGGCTCACATTTTGAACCTGGTGGTGCAGTGCTTCCTAAATAATTATCTGGAGTTAACAGCCCTGCTCCATAAGGTGTGAATACTGTGCTCGCACATCTGTAGCTCGCCCGTACACTCCAGTCGTATGCAGAGGCTGCAGCGATTGCTCCACCTCCCCAAGCACCGCCTAATCATAGACGTTGCAACAAGGTGGAACTCCACCCTGCACATGGTTGAGAGGCAGTGTGAACTGAAGCAGGCTGTTATGCATTTGTGGGAGGATACACAGGCAGCCAGTTTGAGGGCAGACATGGAATTGTCGGGTGTGCAGTGGTCAAAGCTGAAAGACCTCTGTAAAGTCCTTCAGTGTTTTGAGGAATGCTCACGGCTGGTAGGCGCAGACGCCGTCATAAGCATGAGCATCCCATTTATGTGTCTGCTCATGCAAGGTTTGATGCACATTAAGGATCAGGCATCTGCAGTGGAGGAGGAGGAGGAGGGAAGCCTTGATGACAGTCAGCCATTGTCTGGTCAGTGAACTGTCCTGGACAAGGTGGAGGAAGAAGAGGAGGGGGATGATTACTTTGGGGAGGAGGATGCTTCTCAGGGGGCAAGAGAAAATGTTGGCGTGCCAAGGTCAGGTACAGGGTTTGTGCGTGACTGGAGGGATGTGGATTTGCCAGAAAGGGCTCCTCCACCCAGCAGTGGCAGTGCATTATTGACACCTGTAACATTGGCCCACATGTTTGATTATGCTTTACGGACCATAAAAAGGGACCCCCGCATTGCCAGAATAATGAAGGATGATGACTACTGGTTGGCCAGCATCCTCAATCCATGCTACAAAGGCAAATTACATAACATCATGCCACAGGAGAACCTAGAGATAATATTGGCTAACAAACAAGCAAATCTGGTAAACCGTTTGTTTGAGGCTTTCCCTGCACACAGCAGCGGTGCTGGTTCTCCCACAAGCCGTAGTGGGCACAATGGAAGAGGTGTTCATGGTGCAAACAGCCGAAGTGGCATTGGAGACAGGGGGTTCATGACCATGTTGTGGACAGATTTCTCAAGTACCGCTCACACGACTGGTAATACTGCATCGATTGCAAGTGACAGGAGACAGCAATTGTCAACTATGGTTACAAACTACTTCTCCCATATCGATGTTCTCCCTCACGACTGGTAATACTGCATCGATTGCAAGTGACAGGAGACAGCAATTGTCAACTATGGTTACAAACTACTTCTCCCATATCGATGTTCTCCCCTTTGACTATTGGGCCTGTAAACTGGACACCTGGCCTGAATTGGCACAATATGCCTTACAGGAGCTCGCTTGCCCTGCTGCTAGTGTGTTATCTGAAAGAGTCTTCAGTGCTGCTGGATCAATCCTGACAGAAAAAAGGACCTAAAATGTTGATGATCTAACCTTCATTAAAATGAACCATGAAAGGATTTTGTCCCACATTCCCCTGATGACACATAGATTGCCAGTAAATTGCCTCGCTTTTGTCCTCCTCTTCCTCGGACTTGCCCAATTCCGCCATTTGCAGCTGCTGAAGGTCCAGCCTACACATCAACATAGGCCATTTAAACCTCACTAACTGGGCTGCCCCCCAAGGGCTGGGGTCACCACCTGGCGCACCTGGGCAAGTGCCGTTGCTCTGAAGAGGTGGATGGGCACACTCTTGGCCAACAGCACTGGCACAGGGCCCCTCAAAGTACAAGACAGTGTCTCTGACGGTGGGGGGCCCACTCGCCGTCAGACACACCAGCGTACTATGAGGGGCCCTGTGCCAGTACCGTCGCCCACGAGTGTGCCCCCCGCTTGCTAATAGCCACAGCTCTTTCAAGTTGCAATAATTACCTCTCCCTGCTCCACCGCTGTGTAGTCTGGGCAGTTAAATCCTTCACAGGGACTGCCACTACAAATTTGGTGTACTGATCGATGATGGTTAAGATGTAGCTATGTCCTGTCCTGCTGGCCTCTACCTTCATATGATGAATGGCTACCATTTCTAATGGACGTCAACTCACAATCGGATGCAGTGGTGCTTTATGATCACCTTTCACAGTTTTCATAATCACAGACGTGTTATATTCCTGCCACCATTTTTCAATGTCTCCTCTCATGCCAATCCAATTGAATCGCCTACGGCCTGTGGCTTCTGTCTTTTGCACTACAAAGTGACCAGACAGATCATGATAGGCAGTGAGGACCATGTCTACATCTCTCTCTGTGATCACAATTTGATGGAGACAAGTAACGGTGATGGGATCCACGCTGCTGCCATACAGCAATCCTTTCTTCACAAAGAACCATTTTCGCTGTCTCCACAGACAAACTTATTGAGGATCTGCATCGCCTCTGCAAAATCTACCGGGAGGTTTTCCCGTGATTAGTAATTCCCAAATTTCTGCAAACACTCAACTTTCCGTCTGTACTTGTATCCATGTAGTTTCCAGTAGCGGACAGTCTGGACTGGCTTACTGAGAATGAAATATATATGAAGACTTAAAAGTACCACAACACTGTATACTGGCGTACGCTTTGAAAACATTTCCCTTTTTCTACTTTTTAAATTCTGATGTAATATGTAGAATTATGTGGAGCTCATCATATACTGTATGGAAAATTATATAGGAAAAATTATTCTGTATAGACAAATATATGGGGCTCATTATTCTGCATGGCGCACCAGGTGGTGGCCATAATACTGTATGGAGTAATATACTGTCCGTTTTTTGAGCTATTGTAGAATTTAAAATAGATATCAGTCATGTCATGTAAGAAGTGAAGTATTTTTCCTTGTACTATACCTATATTTCTGTGCCGTATCGGAACATCATGAATTGTGGTATGTGTTAAAGGGGCGCACTGACACTCTTTGGCCCGGGGCACACGAAAACCTGGAGCCAGCCCCCCCCACAACTTTAGCCAAATAACCCCCAGTTTTCAATGCGTAACTATTATTATGAAGTAAATTAAGGTTGACAAGCTTAAAGGGAATCTGTCACCCATATTTAGTGATATCATGTAAAGATATCACTAAATAGTGATATCCGTTGGTTTCCGCGCTTGCGCACTGTAAAGGCCTGCGGCGCCTGCGCAGTATGCTTTGCCCAACTGTGGGCAAAGCATATAATCGCTACTGCGCAAGCGCCGGTATTTTCCAGCGCGGTCTATGCCCCGTAAGTGTGTCCTGCATGTGAAGACTTCCAAGGCATAGACCGCACTGGAAAACGGCATCTGTGGTATTCACAGATGATGATTACGTGAAGGAAGCCAAGGAGGTGGGGGGAGAAGACAAGTAAGCCACGCCCATTGGACCGGACTGCGGCAATTTGCATGCATCCCCACCAACCCGAAAAAGGTATTTATGCCTCAAAGGTGCGGGGTCGGGGGGAGTCAAAAGCCCTCATAGAATCCTTATGGGACGCACTATTTAGTGATATCTTTACATGATATCACTAAATATGAGTGACAGATTCCCTTTAAGTAATAAGAATTGATGTTGTTGGCATTGAAATGGGCACTGTAGGTGTTTTTCCTGTCCTCCACTCCCTGCCGACTTTGCTTCCCCATTGACTTGCATTGGGTTTCATGTTTCAGTCGGACCCCGACTTTTCCCTATAGTCAGCTGATTTCGTTCGACTCGACTATTGACAAAGTCGGGTTTCATGAAACCCGACTTGACCCTAAAAAAGGCGAAGTCGCTCATCTCTAGTGCTGACTACTATTTACCATGAGCATAAATTTGACTAATTTTGAACACAACCACATGCCCAATTATTAGAGGGTGTTCACACTTTTGCAAATACATTACTTTAGTGGCAGAACAAGAGAAAGAAGCAGTGTGTGTAAAAATGGTCAAGATCACCCACATATAATATACTCAAATACGTAATGAATAAGTTTATTAATGAAAAAAACACAAACAGAACAACAGTAACTTTAAAAACAATCAAAGCCAAGAATTGGCCATACAGAAAACCACTGAAGGTCCATATAGGGACCAACAACTGACCTCCTCCAATGTGTTACAATGCTGTGTCCTCACTAAAGTAATGTATCTTAATTAACCAGATGTTTATTTTCATCAAGCCAGGAAGAATAGACTGTTATCTGTATGTTGACTTTTGAATTTATGTGTTTCTTTCTGGTTGGTTAAGAAAGCAGACTTTTGCTCATGTAAGCCTGTAATATTGACTATTAAGTTGACAATTTGTTGTAACATATTGTGCTCTTATCCTTTTATCCTAGATGACTAGTTATGTATGTTGATTACACATTGTTCAGGCCAACCAGTTTATTGACTCTCAAAATAGGGGAGGAAAAATTGATTAAATAATCAAATAATGGAACTCACCACCATTCTTCCCCTTATCTGTGAATACTTGATTGAAGAACACTTCTAAATTATAAAAATCGGCTATATGCCTGTGTATGAAGAGTCAGAGATTCAGCCAAAACATCCAAACATCCTGAGACTTTATACATTACAGCAGCCAAGACATCATGGCTCCATCCTGAAGGACACAGATTTGTCATTCTACAGGATGCTAGCTTAGGGGACCTCGGCCCCAGCTGGAAGAATACAGATCTGCTCCATTGACCATCGTGAATCCAGGGATACGTTTGGAGAAAGCCAGGATTGGGAACCACAGGCCGCCTGGTCCATGGAGATTTTTGAATAAAGTATTGACACACTGTTTAACCCTCACCCTGTGTTGTCTGAGTATCTCTATGCCCACGGTAAAAAGAGAGCAGGCTTTCGGTGGGATGATCCCTGGTCCATGTGGTTTCAGCTTGCGGACGAGGGCGCCTGCTGACCACACACTTTATTTCTAATATTTTTTATTTTCCCTCTTAAAATGATTTCAGTTAGTTTCTCAATGGATATGTACAGATTATGAGCAATAATAAAAGTGGAAATGTTTCTTCTTGATACTTTTTTTTTTACATGACAAATATCTGACATTTTAACAGGGGTGTGTAGACTTTTATATCTACTGTATTTAATAAATTCAAAACTTTAAAATTAATGTTTGCAACTCCCTGTAATGTAAATAGATGGCGTCTCACTGGGAGCATCCCCGAAAGAAAGGGAACCTTTTTTCTTTCCAAAACAAAATCCAATCTTTAATAGATGAGTCTTGAAGATTTGGTTAGAAAGATTTAATAACAACAGCATGGAGGACATGTATCTGCTATCTGAAAGTGAGGACTCTGTATTATTTAATCAACCAACTTTAAAATTGAATGTTTTATAAAAAATAATAATTTCAACAAGTGCAAAAAATTTAAAGTATTAATGTTTTAATTTATAAAAAAATGTAGAATTGTTTTTAATGGCATTTATTATTATCATTATTATTGATTCCATGATGCTGTACATCAGAAGGGGTTACATACAAATTACAGCTATCACTTACAGTAAACAAACTAACAATCACATACTGATACAGAGGGGAGAGGACCCTGCCCTTGTGGGCTTACATTCTACAGGATGGTGGGGAAGGAGACAGTAGGTCGGGGGGTTGCAGCAGCTCTGGTGTTGGTGAGGCGGTAGCTCCAGTAGTGGTGAGGAGGCAGCGGGGTCATTGCAGACTGTAAGCTTTCTTGAAGAGGTGGGTTTTCAGGTTCCATCTGAAGGATCCGAATGTGGTTAATAGTCGGACGTGTTGGGGCACAAAATTCCAGAGGATGGGGGATATTCGGGAGAAGTCTTGGAGGAGATTAGGTGAGGAGCGAATAAGTGTGGAGAGAAGGAGGTCTTGGGAGCACCGGAGATTGCATGAGGGAAGATATCGGGAGATTAGTTCAGAGATACGTATATGGAGGAGACAGGTTATGGATGGCTTTGTAGGTCAGTATTAGTAATCTGAACAACTGGATACACTGGAAGGAATGGGAGCTAGTGAAGAGATTTGCAGAGGGGAGAAGCAGAGGAGTAGCGAGGAGAGAGATGAATTAGTTGGGCAGCAGAGTTAAGGATGGACTGGAGAGGTGCGAGATTGTTAGCAGGAGGCCACAGAAAAGGATGTTGCAGTAGTCAAGGTGGGAAATGATGACAAGCATTTTAGTAGATTGAAGGTTGAGGAGAGGATGGATTCTGAAAATATTTTTGAGCTGGAGGCAACAGGAGGTGGAGAGAGCTTGAATGTGCAGTTTGAAGGAAAGGGCAGAGTCAAAGGTTACTCCGAGGCAGCGGACTTCCAGTACGGGGGAAAGCGTGATGTCGTTAATTGTGATAGATAGATCATATAAGGAAGATCTGTGAGATGGAGGAAAGATGATGAGTTCAGATTTCTCCACAATGAGTTTGAGGAAGTGAGAGGAGAAGAAGGAGGACATGACTGATAGACTCTCTGGGATTCTGGACAGCAGAGAAGTGACGTCTTGGGCCAAAGAGGTAGATCTGAGTGTCATCAGCGTAAAGGTGGTACTGGAAGCCATGGGACATTATGAGTTGTCCCAGGCCAAGGGTATAGATTGAGAAGAGTAAGGGTCCTAGAACAGAGCCTTGGGAGACTCCAACAAAGAGAGGGTAGGATGAGGAGGAAGTGTGGAAGACGCTGAATGTGCAGTTGGAAAGGTATGAGGAGATCCAGGATACGGCGAGATCTTTGATGCCAAAGGAAGAAAGGATCTGTAGTAGGAGGCAGTGGTCAACTATCTCGAAAACAGAGGACAGGTCTAGAAGGAGGAGTATAGAGTATTGTCTTTTAGCTTTGGATGTAAGTAGGTCCGTTAGTAAGTTTGGTCAGGGCAGTCTCACTGGAATGACGGGGATGGAAACTAGATTGTAGATTGTCAAAGAGCAAGTTAGATGAGAGGTGGGAAGAAAGTTCAGCATGGATTTGCTGCTCCAGGAGTTTTGAAAGCAGAAGGGAAGGTACCAAAAGTTAGTGACAGGTTGAAGAGATGGGTTAGGGATGGAATAAGTGTGGTGGTGAGGTTGGGGAGGAGGTGGGATGGGATGGGGTCTAGCGCACAAGTGTTGAGGTGTGATTTGGAGAGGAGATAATTAAGTTCCCCCTCAGTCATGCTGGAGAAGGAGGTTATGGGGTCTGGGCATTGGTCTGGTATACAAAGGGGTTGTGGTGGTTGAACAAAAAAGACTTGCCTTGTTTGGTCGATCTGATTTTTGAAGTGTGTGGCAAAGTCCTCAGCAGAGATGAGGGAGGTTGAAGGGGACAGATGAATAACTGTTTTGGGTTGTAAGATAGAGAAGATACAAGGGTTGTGAAGTAGGCCTGTTTAGCAGAGGTGAGGGCAGATTTGAAAGTGAGTGTTGCTTGTTTGAGTGCAGTGAAATCATCTTGTGAATTTGTTTTCTTCCAATGCCGTTCTGCAATCCTGGAAACTTGCCGGAGCTTTTTAGTGATATTATTGTGCCAGGGTTGTCTATTGATACATCACACTCTGCCGTGAACGACAGGGGCAACCACGTCAATACCTGATGCAAGAGTGGCATTGTACAAAAATTGTACAAAGCAGTGGCACTGTGTGTCGTGGAGTGAGGATATGTTAGGACTGGCGGAACGCACCAAATTATAAAATAATAGTAGGTGCGTTCGCAGCCCGGGGTCCACCGTGCAGAGGTGGTACACTGCTGCTAGGTAATGGCGAAAGAATAGAGCGGCGTAAAAACAGTCACACGTGGGTTACGTCACCAAATGTGAACAGGAGCGGACTCTGTTAATTCACAGAGCCGCACAGCCGCTGAACATGGATGCCGGAGCCTGTTTAACTTACAGAGCCTGGCCAAAGAGCGCACAGCAAGCGGCCACAGAACTCTACCCCAAGGACACGGGGTTAGAGTCCTTCTAGGCCCACTGAGCGCGTGGCGTCGCTGCCTCGAGAGCCGCTATAGACGCTGACTAGGGAGTGTGGAGCACGGGGCACTGAGGAGTGCTGAGTCACTGATGATGGCTAACGCCTGACTCAAACACTGACCTACCTACGCCTAAGGCTACTTTCACACTTGCGTATTTTTGCTGCGCGTTTTTTGCGCACATAAACACATGGAAAAAAGCGCATGCTTTTTTTGAGCATACGTGCACATTACAATGCGCACGTATGCGCACCCATAGACTAGAATGGGTGTTTTGCTGGAAAAAACGCATTGCGTGCGCATGCGTTTTTTTGGGGCAAGTCAGACGCACAAAAAATGCAACAGGATGCATTTTGTGCACCTGAGCGCACACCACAAAAAAACGCATGCGCATACAAACGCATGTGTATGCACACATAAGCGCACCCCATGTAAAATATAGGAAAAAAACGCATGCGGTTTATTGCGCTAAAAAACAGCGCAAAAAAACGCAAGTGTGAAACCAGCCTAAGCCTGGGCGCTAGCAGGCTAAACTGCACAACACATGCGTACCAAGGGTAGGGGTTTCATAATGAGTCAGTCACCAGAGACATTCATACGTGCATACACCACTCACTCCTTATAGTCTGAAAATACAGGCTATCCTAGCGCATGGGCGAGCGGCCATGCAAACCTTTTATAGCCGCGAGCGTCCGGGACCTTCCTGGCTTCTCGGATGGGCCAATCCGAACACGAGCAAGAACTGAGCACGTGACCCTTGATCTCCAATGGGAGATCACTCCATGGGCATGCTCAATGGCCCGACATGGGGACTTAGTCCCTGGAGAATCTCGCTGCTGAGCAGCATGCATTGCCATAGCTGTGCCAGAGGTGGCAGCAGCAAGCAAACCCACGGAGCTGGTCTGGGCAGAGTGCCGGGACCGACAAGCTTGCTGAGCAACCTCCTCTGCAGCTGGAGAGGAATGGGAGACCGCCGGAAGTAAGGCTCGGGATTCCCGCTGTGCAGCGACAGGAACCCGACGCCTAACAGGATATGGATGCCAGTAATAGAATAGAGTCAGAGAGTGTGTGCGTGTCTAGATGTGCGAGGTTTCTGCGGGGGTGCGCATGTTGCTGGACATGGGTGATAGGAGGACAGGAATGAGTAGATGGAGGTCAGGGAGAGGGGAGGTTGTGACGTTAGAGAGCAGAGACGGGTGAAGATCAGGTCTAATGTATTTCCATCTGTGAGGGTGGCTAAAAAATAATGTAAAAAGTTTTGATATCTTCAACTTTTAAATAGTAGGGCGAGCAGCTGCTGAAAATCTAGTGTACCACTAACTTGTATTATGAATACTGTGCATGTGAATGAGATCTATTTGCATGTGACTGACCTCTCTCCTCCCCTTCTGGGCATTTGCAATAGAATAAAGGAGAATGAAGTTTAGGATCACATTGCAGAGACATTTTATTGCTGACCTCAATGTGATACCAAGATGTGGGCCTTGTCACCGAGAAAGACTGGCAAAGTCAATTCTGTTACTTGGCACTGCTCTGCTCACTTGTCTTTACAGAGATGTGAGTGGAGCAGTCATATAATTGAGGCTGCAGTGCTCAAATCACAGTAATTACACAGTACCACAGTCAGTTTCATACATAATAGGATTAGATACACAGTTCAGTGGATTGTATCACATATGATAGGATTAAATAATAGGACTGTATCTCACATGATAGCATTAGATACTGTGCAGAATATTGGAAATATAATTCCATGCCAATCATCTGTATCCTATCTGGAATTGGATTATAAAACCTTCTTCAGTGTGCAACTTGCAGAAACGGGAGAGAGGCAAGTCTCAAGGGCTATGATTGACAGATCTCACACCTTGAGTCAGCTCAGAGCAGAACAAAAGGCTTACTAGCTATCTAGATACCATGAAATCGCAATATAAACTGCTTTCTTGAGTCAACTATGATTCCATAAGAAATTATGCAGATACCATATTTCCTAGCAGTACATGGTGTATACAGTTGTGTGAAAAAGTGTTTGCCCCTTCTCTGATTTCCTTTTCTTTTGCATGTTTGACACACTTAAATGTTTCTGATCACCAAACAAATTTAAATATTAGGCAAAATTAACACAAGTAACCACAAAATGCAGTTTTTAAATGAAGGTTTTTATTATTAAGGGAAAAAGAATTCCAAACCTACATGGCCCTGTGTGAAAAGTTATTGCCCCACCCCTTAAAACATAAAATAACTGTGGTCTATCACATCTTTGGGAAACTGAGTTCAAATTCACAGGCCTGATTATTGCCGCACCTGTTCTCAATCAAGAAATCACTTAAATAGGACCTGCCTAAGTGAAGTAGACTAAAAGTTACTCAAAAGCTCCTTTTGTATAATGTTACTGGTGATCTCTGTATTACCTGTACACTGATACTATATACAGAGCTCCTGTGTATAATGTCACTGGTGATCACTGTATTACCTGTACGCTGATACTATACACTGTATACTATGCACAGAGCTCCTATGTATAATGTCACAAGTGATCACTGTATTACCGGTACATTGACACTGCATACAGAACTCCTGTGTATAGTGCAAGATAATATACGGCACTCTAGTAATAAAGGATGAGGTGCCCAAGTAGGGGATCCAGCCTGTAACTTACAGTATCAAATAAACTTGGCTCTCGGACAGCAAATTTCAGTTCATTTTATTTTATTTTGCATTCATTGTAATTGAACGTTTTCAGTCCTACTAGGGACCTTCATCAGAACTGAATGCTTGCAGAGGAGGAACCCTGGAAAAGTAGTGCACGTGGCTGAAAGCTGCATCACGGAGGTAAGTTCACAGAATTTTACATAGATCTGCGGAAATGAAGAAAAAATATTTTTCTCCCAAAAATGTTTTAGCCCCAATATTTTTCATTTTCGCAAGGGTAGCAGGAGAAAATGGACCCTAAATTTTGTTGTTCAATTTCTCCTGAGTATGCAGATACCCTGTATGTGGTTAAAAACTACAGTTTGGATGCATGACAGGAAGTGTTTTTTGGAACGTGGATTTTGATAGCATGGTCCGCCAGTGTCATTTTGCATTTGTAGAGCCCCAGATGTGCTTAAACAGTGAAAATCCCCCACAAGTGACACCATTTTGGAAACTGAACCCCTTGGAATGTAGCTAGAGGTGTGATGAGCACCTTGAACCCACCGCGACTTCACAGAAATGTATAATATAAAGCCGTGAAAATAAAAAAAGTAAAACTTTTCCCACAAAAATGTTATTTTAGCCCCAACTTTTTTATGTTTCCTGAGTATGCAGATGCCCCATATGTGGGGGTAAACTACTGTTTGGGTGCACAACAGGGCTCTGAAAAAAAGATGTGATGTTTTGGAATGCAAACTTTGATAGAATGTTCATTCGGCGGGTTTCATGTTGTGTTTGGAGAGCCCCTGATGTGCCTAAACAGTGGAAAACTCCTACAAGTGACCACCGTTTTGAAAACTAGACCCCTCAAGGAATCTATCTAGATGCGTCATGAGCACCTTGGAACAACCACAGGTGCTTCACAGAATTTTACAACATATATCTGTGAAAATGAAGAAAAAAGTTTTAACTCCAATATTTTTCATTTTTGCAAAGATAGCAGAGGAAAATGGACCCCAACATTTGTTGTGCAATTTCTCTTGAGTATGCTGCTACTCCATAGTTGGTCAAAAACTACTTTTGAGGCACACTGCACAGTTCAGAAGGGAAGAAGCGTGATATTGGAGTTCAAATTTTGGACTAGGCTGAGGTTATCATGTCACATTGGCTAAACCCCTAAGGTGCCAGAACAGCAGAACTCCCCATAAGAGACCTTATATTACAAACTACACCTTTCAATGAATTCATCTAGGGGTGAAGTGATCATATTGACATCACAGGTGGGCCAAATAATTTTATACCATTGGGCTGTGAAGAAAAAGTAACTATATTTTTTACCACCAAAATTTAGTTTTAGCCCAAGATTTTACATTTTCACACTGGGAAATGAGTAAAAACGGCACTGTGGAAATAGTCCATATGTGGCTGTACGTTAATGCTGAGCCACACAGCGGAACTCTGTAGAGACTGACAGCTATTTGCCTCCTGGAGTGCAGATTTTCCTAGAATAGTTTGTGGACTACATATACAGAGCCCCTTTTTTAAATTATACCCCTTTGGGAATTTATCTACAGATGTAGTGACCATTTCAACTCAATGGGTGTTTTCCAGAAACAAACAGCAGTGGGTGTTGCTGAGTGAAAATTACAAACTGCCGTTTTTGTGACCAGGACGTTGTGTCCAGCTCATGCTTCTGGAGACACGCACCTGTAAATTAGATGGGCTCTCATCACTACAGAAATGCCAAACATGTGGGCGCTAAAGGTGGTTTAGGTACAGTGTGAGGTTCGGGGGGGGGCATTTGGATTTGGGAGTGCAGAATTCACTGGACTTTTCGGGGGCGAGGAGCCATTTTGCTTTTCCAGAGCCTTTGTGCTACCAGTAAAGTGGAAGCCCCCTATATTTCCATTGAAAGGTGACAGACCTGAGGTAGGGCTTGCTTTTTTTGTGTGGATTGATTTGAAGCTTTTATTGGGAACATTTTACATAACATTTGGGACCTCATTTATCCAGCTCTCTATGCTGAGCACCTACATCAGGGTCTCCAGCTAAATCTCCAAGTGATGTGATTCAGATGAAACCCCTGAAGGAGGCACTCACTATAATGAGGCAGCAGAGTTAGGCCGGCATCACACACAACGTAGAAATATACGGACCATATTGCACGGCCGTAATACGCATAAATGGTCCCTAAATAGTGATCCGTATGTCATCTGTTGTCAGGGTGTGGCCGCCTACTTTTCCCATGTAAGCATCCGTATGTGATCCGTATAGCTAATTTTTCTCTCAACCTTGCAAAATGGACATTTAACGGTTTTGAGGCCTGCACATAATTTAAATCATCATCACCAACCCTATTTATTGCCTCTACATCAGGTGGCAGCCTCCATTCTGCCCATCTTGGTGCTGTGTTTCTGTTGCTGTCTTGGTGGTTGTTAGCAAACATGTCAGACAGACTTCAGTTCACCCCAACTAAATGTGTTCTGTTCAACTGGGTTTTGTCCTGCCGCTTTAGCCAGCCATACCCAGTGATTGTGGATCCGAGGAGGAGGAGATGCATGTGGGTGCATCCGCATTTGAGACAACGCCTCAATAAAGGCCATTTTCACAGGCTTTATGCAGCTCTGAGGACACATCCCGACAAGTTTTTCCTCTATTGTCGGATGACCGTTTCTACCTTTGATGTTTTGTTGGAGACAGTGCGCCCAGGGATCACCTTCCAGGACACCTGGATGCGCAAATGTATCTCTGCAGAGGAGCTGCTTCTCCTTATGTTATGGTATGTACTCCTCAGCTACAGAATGTATGTAGATGATTAGTTTCTAAAATAATTCTCTTACTCAGTCACACCTTTTTGGCTGAGTGACAATATGAATTGTTCCCAAATATATGCTCTAAAAGTTAGAAGACTTTGATATGTTATTCCACATTATATAGCCGTGGTACATGTGTATATGTATTGTTTGCCTATCTTCTTACTTACCCACTGTTCTGGAGATCTATATGTAATGTGTGCATCCTTTAGCATGTAATGTAGTAATGTATATATTTTCTACATTTGTTTAATTGTAAGTTCCTCACAACTGGCCTTTCTTATGCCGCAATCCATCTGGAGTTTTTGATTGGGTGATCGACAATATCTGACATCGTTCGGGCTACATGTTCGGAAATCTGGTCCAGACTTAATCAACTGGTCATGCCAGAGCCCAAGATGGGAGACTGGTTGAGGATTGCCAGGGGATTTGATTCACACTGCCAATTGCCCAATTGTATTGGAGCCCTGGATGGGAAGCACATCCGTGTGCGTAAGCCGCCAACTCAGGGTCCCAATTCTATAATTATAAACAATACTTTTCTGTAGTTTTGTTAGCTCTGGTTGACAATAACTACAGGTTTATAATTGTAGACATTGGGGCTTATGGAAGAACTGGAGACTCTCGAGTCTTCAATTCTTCCATTATGGGTCGGCGGCTGTGCAATAACCAGTTGGACCTACCACCACGTCAGCTGCCAGGCTCAAATTAAGAAGCGGTGCCTTATGTCCTAGTGGGGGATGAAGCCTTCCAATTGACCAGGCATGTAATGAGGCCATACCCGCGCAGAAACCTTGACCACTGGCGCAGGATTTTTAATTTGCGCCTTTCACGTGCCCGAAGACTGGTGGAGTGCGCCTTCAGCATCCTTTGTGCCAAATGGCGTGTCCTCCAGTCTGCCATTTAGCTGAGTGAAGCCAACGTCAATGAGGTCATCAAAGCTTGTGTGGTCCTCCATAACTAGAGTGCATGATTGCTCCTCATCTGATGTGACTGAAGGTGTGGTGGGCAATGGGGATAGGCCTAGGCCACATGTGCTCCCTTTACGGCGTCCTCTCTCAGGACTCAAAGTCCGTGATGTGTTCACCCAGTATTTTGTTTCACCTCATGGTGCTACTACCTGGCAAGATCAGGCTGTATCTATGTTGTGATGTTCTTATGTATGTGTATATAAATAGTATTTTTTACTGTCCTATGATTTGTGTGTTCTGTTTATATGGCCTAAAGTCTTAAATATTCGAATGCCTAAAATATTGAAAGAAGAGGCCCAAAGTTGCATTTTCAAATTTTTTATAAATGCAAAAAATAACTTAGAATACTGTTTACCATATTTTTGTCTTATGGCAGATATTGCCCTGGCCATTTAGGCTTTTCTGTATAGCACATTATATTATTTGGACACCCAAATAGGTAACTAGAAAGAATCATTTGCTAACACTAAAACACAAACAACTTTTTGGTTTTATAACTGCTGTTAGCTTGGCACAGGTGATGGTGGGAGGCCTTCATCTCTTTGTTGGGGGTTGTTGACCATCACCCTGTTGGGGTGGATGTTCTTGGCCCTGTGGTAATATGTGGCCATGGTCATGTAGCTGCGTTCCAAAGAGACCATAAGGATAATGGTGATTAAAATCCTGTGGCTGATTGTAGCCACGTCCATCATACCCCCCAATATGACCATGTCATCCAGCCACAGGTTGGGGCCAGCCTCCAACACCGGGTCTGTACAAATGGCCATATTGGGCAGGTTGGTTATAGGCTGCCATTTGGCCCTGTTGTGGCCAAGGTTGGTTTGGGGGGGAATGTGTGGAGATGTAGACACACGTGCAGGCAGAACTTCAGATCCTAATTAAGCATGCACATCTGGTTGTCGGGCAAGGCGGAGACGCTTACGGGGTGAGAGCTGCCACCTCTTAAGATACTCAAACAACTCATATGGGTCATTGGGGTGTGTGCATGCATCAGTTAGGATCTGAATGGATCCTCACACACGTAGCTTCACCTCACGGGTAGGGGACAGAGCTACCGGGCCAGGCTTCGGGAATATGCCTCTTCACCCTCATCCTGGGCAGCCCTGGACAGGTAATTGAGGACATCTGTGTCTACATGCTTCCAGGTATCAGGGGCAGTGTTGTCTCCTCTCCGTCTCCCACGGCGGCCTACGGCTGCAGGCTTGGGGGACTCCTCAAGACGGCCAGTAGGGCTGCTGCTGTTGCCAGGGTCTTTGACATTGCTGGGTGCTGGTTGCTCTGCTGGTTCTGGACCAGGTCCAGAACCTGATGCTGGTGAAGCTTGGGGGTTGCAAATGCTCGGGTCAGAACATGGGCCAGCCACCTCTTCACATCCCCTGTCCGGGTCTATAATGGGCTCAGTATCCGACCCTGTCTCCCTCTCTGTGAGGTTGGACTGAGTTCTGTAAGGAAATGTAATTAAAAAAAATGTAGCTCTGACCCTAAACAGAATATGTGTCATGTGGTGTGATGTCTGTACTTACGGTCTGAGATCCATAATAGTTGCCAAAATTGACAAGCAGTCAAAATATATGTATTTCCGCTTGGTCGGTGCTGCTGCCCCACTCCTGGCCCTCTGCTGTCTTTCCCGCCGGTACTGGTCGCGGATGATGCGCCATCATCTCATCACATCCTCAACTGCAATGTGAAGGGAAAATGGACTTTAACCTTTGGGAAATGTGCCAAGCAATATTCCTAATATTTCACATAGTCATGTGGCCTAGTAGGGGATGCTTTTTAGCAAAATTTTTCGTTTGCAAACAGGGATACCTACATACACAGTATAGGATTGTAGGGGCTACTTTTAAAAAAGCTCACTTCTGGCCTTTAAGATGATTGGTAAAAAGGCAATTACTTACGAATTTGTTGTTGCTCCTCACGTGGCCGTTGGGCAAAGTCTGGAAACATCTGCACACAGATGCACCTCCATGTCACCTCTTTCCTGGCCATGTCGGAATAATGGGCATCCCGTTGGTCCCAAAGTTCGGGCCTTTCCTGGACCAAAACAATCAACAGCTCCACATTAATGTGCGTAGACAAGCTGCTGCACCCCTTGGAGGCGTACTTCCTGGATGTCTGGAGCGCTTTTTGAGCTAATTTGCATGTCTAAGCTTCCTGATGATGGATTGGCCCATTTTCTGTCACCAGGAGAAGGCTTGCGTATTTCTCACAAGTCACACATGTGTTCCGTGTGTTTTTGCGCACCCATAGACTTGCATTGGCGTACTACGGTCGTAGACCTGACCCGGAAGTGCAGGTGCTAATGCCCTATATCAAACCGCCCCTTCCTATGGTCGGGCCTGAGTATCGTGTTGCTTCCCTGCATGGCTGCTTGGTCTGCTCGGTCGCTCCCTGTATTCTGTGCCCCTGCACTCTGCCCTGTTGTGCTTCTCTGCACATGTTCTGTGCTTGTATTCTGCCTCTTGTCTCGTGCCATGTCTTGTATTGTCTTTTGTGCCATGTTTTGTCTCTGCTATCCTTAGCCTTGTAGTACTTCCTATGTTCTCTGTCTTTGCCTGTTATGCCATGTTTTGTCCTTGCTATCCTTAGCCTTGTTGTACTTCCTATGTTTCCCTGTCTTTGCTTGGCTTTCCTATCCTCTGTCTTCTTGTGCTCGCTAGCACAACCTCTGTTCCTTTCCTGTACTCTGCCTGGTGCTCTGTTGCGCCTCCTGGCACACGCACCATTCCTGCTCTCTGACCTATGGTGCTCCTCAAGCACCTTTCCAGGCTAGTCTTAAGGTTCTTCCTTGACCTGGCTCTGGGCTTTGGCCTTTGATCCGCTGCTAGCCCTGTTCTCTGCCTGGTGCTCTGTTGTGCCTCCTGGCACTCGCACCATTCCTGCTCTCTGACCTATGGTGCTCCTCAAGCACATTTCCAGGCTAGTTTCAAGGTTCTTCCTTGACCCAGCTCTGGGCTTCGGCCTACACTCCGCTGCTAGCTCTGTACTCTGTCTGACCTGGCTCTGGACTCTAGCATACGCTCCGCTTCTTCTCTTTCTTGCTCCCAGCTCTGTGCTTCTGCCTACGTTCCGCTCCTTGCTCTGTACTTTCCCTAGTCTTGCCTTGTTTCTCCGCGTGCCCTTTGCACGCGCCTGGCCTTTCCTCGCCCGCCTGTCTGTGCCTGAGCCATGCCCGTCTTAGCCGTGCCCGCCTGCTTGTGCCTCAGCCGTGCTTGTCGGCCAGTGACTTAGCTTTGTCCGCCTGTTGTGCTTCAGCCATGCTCACCTCAGTGTTGCCCGCCTGTCTGAGCCTAAGCCTGACCAGCTAGCCAGTGCCCCAGCCGTGCTCTGTGCTTCCTTGCACTCATGCTGTCTCTGCACTGTGCATTGCGTGCCCTCTTGGCATGCGCAGGCCCTAGCCTGCTCCTTGGCATACCTCACCGTGCTTCTCTAAAGTATGCACAGGTCCTGCCATGAACCCTATCGTGCCCTATAGCACACACAGGCCCAAGCTTGTACCCTGGAGTGCCCCTTAGCATGCACCGACTTGGACCCTGGTGTGCCCCGTAGCACACACCCTGCCTTGCACTCTGCCCTGGACCCTGGTGTGCTCCCTAGCATGCACCCTGCCTTGAACCTGGAACTCTGCCTTGGACCTTGGCGTGTCTCCTAACACGCACCATGTCTTGAGCTCTGCCGTACCTCCTTTCCTGAACCTGGTTTGCCTGCCGGATGCCCGGAGCCTGCCGATCGCTGCCAGAGATCCTAAGCCTGACGACTGCGGCCTGATGTCTGCGGCTGATGTCCGCAACCTGATGCCCTGATCCTGTCGATCGTTGCCAGCTGTCCGGAGTCCGATGCCATCGAGCCCTTGCTTGTACCCAGGCGTGCCACCTAGCATGCATCATGCCATGGACCTTGGCGTGCCCACGCACCTTGCTATGTTTTCCCTGTTATCACATCTTGCACCTGATGTTACCCGAGTTCATGCTTTAATGAAGTTAACCTGAGATCATGCCTTGTCTTGTTTCCTGCACGTTCCCTGTTGTCAGACACTTACACTTTGTGTCTTCCTTGAGCCGGCTGTCTGGTTCCAGCAGTCGTGGTGGCTCACCCCCTTGGTCTTGCCCCTGTATAGGGGGTGGTTCTTCACAAGGTCAGCTCGCCTTCCGGTGGGTGGGTGCCATGAAAACGACTCTGCAAAAGCTGACTCTGTCACAATCTGGACTCCATCTGGCCTCTTTTCAGTTCAGTGTTGTCCTTCTTTCCAGAAGGACACTGCCGAATCATAGGCCAGACAGTGTCCACGGTGCCTCCATCTGCCTCAGTATAGGGAGTCTTCTGCTTGGAGTTCTGCCTGAACCATGTATTTCAGAGATTTACATGGAAACCCCGCTGTAAGTGCTCAGCATAGAGCGCAGGATAAATGTGCGCCGAACCTTACTGCGATCTTTGGTAGACAGAACAAACAAATCAACCCCAGGTGGAGACTCAACTACGTGGCTCCGCTCCGTACACCTTAAACACACATGCCTCCGCTCTGTACACACAGCTAGGCTCCATACACGTCACACACGCGGCTCCGCTCCGTACAGCTCATACACACGGCTCTGTTCTGTACACCTCTTACACACATGGCTCCAATTCGTATACCTTGTATGCTCATGGCTCCTCTCCGTATACCTCGTACACACACGGCTCCGCTCCGTACACCTCGTACACACACTGCTTCTCTCCGTACACATTGTACACACACGGCTCCGCTGCGCACACCTCGTACACACGGCTCTGCTCCATACACACGTTGCTCCACTCTATACACTTCGCACACACACGGCTCCTCTCCTCACACCTCGTACACACGCGGCTCCACTTCGTACACCTCGTACACACGAGGCTCTGCTCCATACACCTCATATACACACGTGGCTTCACTCCGTACACCTCGAACACACGCGGCTCCGCTCCGTACACCCGCGGCTCCGCTCCGTACACCTCGTACACACGCGGCTCCGCTCCGTACACCTCGTACACACACGGCTCCTCTCCGTACACCTCGTACACACGCGGCTCCGCTCCGTACACCTCGTACACACGCGGCTCCGCTCCGTACACCTCGTACACACGCGGCTCCGCTCCGTACACCTCGTACACACGCGGCTCCGCTCCGTACACCTCGTACACACGCGGCTCCGCTCCGTACACCTCGTACACACGCGGCTCCGCTCCGTACACCTCGTACACACACGGCTCCGCTCCGTACACCTCGTACACACGCGGCTCTGCTCCGTACACCTCGTACACACGCGGCTCTGCTCCGTACACCTCGTACACACACGGCTCTGCTACATCCACCCTGTAAACCCCTCCTGACCCCACACAGAAACTTCCCCTCATCCAGCACCATGACAACCAGCACAGCAGAGTCCTCCATACACTGAGGCCCCTGATCATGTGACCCCTTGCTCCTCCCCTCCTGTGACCTCATCCCAGGTCCTGTGCGCACAGAGCAGCCATATATGTGGAGTGCGGCTCTGCAGGTGGAGGTAGGTGCTGGAGATTCCCCATTACTGGGCACAGGGGGCAGTAACCCCTTAGTGACCGCTAATACATATTTTTACTGACCTGTGATATAGGCGAATGACCTCCCCATACAGGTGATAATCCAGCAACTGGCAAATCTATGCTTTTGCTGACAACTTTCTGCATCAGCCATGATCAGAGTTAGCACTGACCCTTTAACCCTTTAGATGCTGCTGTCAGTAGTGGCTACAGCATCTAGATAGTTAACAGTGTGGGGGGTCCCTAATCTGAGTGTGGGATCCTGATGGGTGCCATGGCAATTCACAGCCAAATAACGGCCCTAGCTTCTACCCCCTCGGGTATATGTGTCAATCTCTGGCCCGCAGGGTGAGTATATATGGCTCACGACACCGGTGGGTGGACCGCCCGTCCTCGCACTTTTACCTGGCATCGCACTTTCATCTTGGAGGCCTATAGAGTTGAAAGCAACGATGGAGGAGAGAGCATCAGGTGACACTTCCTTTCCCATCATTCCTCCTCCGCTTTTGATGTCACTACAACGCGCCCGCTGGAACTAGGTGTGCAAAGAATGTGTGGACACCATGAAGAGAGCGAAGAAGTGGGAGAATGGGCAGAGGCGAGTAGTTATCTTTTTAAGGCTGTGTGCCACGATGCGGGAAGTTAAGCGTCTCATGTGCGGTTGGTACCCACGGTGTGGAGGAGAGGAGACTGTCCCCCAGGCCCTGGGTACCATACCCCTGTAAAAAAAAGAATAAAAAATCGGGGTTTATTTACCTTCCGACGTCCCGCGCTGCCTTCCCGGGCCTCAGCGTTCCCAGTAATGCCTTGCGCCAAGGTCCTGTGATGACGTAGTCTCGCGTGACTCTAGCGGTCTCGTGAGATCACTATAGCAACGCGAGACTACCTCATCACAGGTCTCACAAGGCATCGCTGGGAACGGGAGCGCCGCTGAGACAGCGCGGGACATCGGAAGGTGAATATACCCCGATTTTTTTTATTTTAACATTTTATCTTTTACTATTGAGGCCGCATAGGCGGCCTCAATAGTAAAAAGCTGCTCACACTTGTCAAACACTATGTTTGACGAGTGTGACCAACCTGTCAATCACTTTCCAAGCGATGCTTCAAATCGCTTGGAAAGTGCTTGAGAAAATCGCGGTAAAATCGCTGTGAAATCGCGCGATTTCTGGGAAGGAGTCCGGTTTTCAGTGTGCATTTTAAAACGCTACGTGGGCACATAGCCTCAATGTGGGGCTATTATACTGTATTTAGCACTATAATAGCCAGCAGCCCCATGGAAAAAATATACATGGGGAAAAGAAAAGATCCATGTAGATATTTATTAATACTTTTATTTTTTACTAGCTGAAGAGCCCGGCACTGCCCGGGCATAGTAACTAACTGTGGTTAGTTATAACAAATTATAATTATCCTCCATCCCATAGTCCCGTGCCCATATACCCATCATACATATCCTCCATCCCATAGTCGAGTGCCCATATACCCATCACACATTGCAACCTATTAAGACATCATCGTCACCATGGCAACCATTGTGACAGCATCTTCGCCATTGCAACCTATTATGACATTAGCATCGCCATGGCAACCATTATGACATCATAATGAGGGGCGGGGCTTGATACACACACACTTTTTTCCCCATTTTGTAGATAGGGGCAAAATTGTTTGGTGAATTGGAACGCGCGGGGTTAAAAGTTCACCTCACAACATAGCCTATGACGCTCTCGGGGTCCAGACGTCTGACTGTGCCAAATTTTGTGGCTGTAGCTGCGACGGTGCGGATGCCAATCCCGGACATACACACATACATACACGCACACCCACACTGAGCTTTATATATTAGGCTAGCTGAAGAGCCCGGCGCTGCCCGGGCATAGTAACTAACTGTGGTTAATTATAGCAAATTATAATTATCCTCCATCCCATAGTCCCGTGTCCATATACCCATCATACATGTCCTTCATCCCATAGTCCCATGCCCATATACCCATCATACATATTCGCCATCCCATAGTCGAGTGCCCATATACCCATCACACATCCTCCATCCCATAGTCCCATGCCCATATACCCATCACACATCCTCCATCCCATAGTCCCATGCCCATATACCCATCATACATATTCGCCATCCCATAGTCCCGTGCCCGTATACCCATCATACATATCCGCCATCCCATAGTCCCGTGCCTGTTGTGAGTTCATTTTCCCCTTCACTACTGAGGCCCGAGGAACTCCCTCTTCTGGTGAAGAAAGGTAGTGAGCCTGATTGTCAAACACCTGGGGCTGATGATTGTGACTGGTTGAGTGGAGTTAGTGACTGGATATAAGGCTGCCGACGCCCTTCTGGCCTGAGGGTGATTTCTCTGTGGACTTCTAGGAAACCAGTCTGATTCCTGCTCATCTAAAGCTAAGATTTCTGCTTTTCCTTTTTGCATTAGTGTTTTGTTTTCCTTGCTTTTCTGGATTCTGCCATTCCCTGCTGGGGTGAGCTGAATCTCCTTTTGCCTGTTGCTCTGTCTTCAGAATATTCCTGAGTACTGACATAGCCTTTTTTGAAGCCTAGCGTCTTCAGGGCCTTTTTTACTGTCAGTTTGTTGGCTCTTATTTTCATAGGGTTTTTTCACGGATTGCAGACAGCAGCCTTCCTGTCCTTTCCTATCTAAGCTAGCTTGGGCCCCACTATGCTCAGTCTATCTTTCTGTCTGTGTTTTGTTCTTTCTTCTTGCTTCACCGTCATTATATGTGGGGGACTGCCTTTTGCTTTGGGGTCTGCTCTGGGGCAGTTTAGATTTCCCTTTCTGTCTTTAGGCTATGTAGTCCTCCGGCTGTGATCGAGGGGCCTAGGGCATCGTAGGAGCCCCCCACGGCTACTGCTAGTTGTGTTGATAGGTTCAGGGGTCTGCAATCCGATAGCTGCCAACTTTTCTGGTTTTCTGGACTTAGCTAGCATTTCTATTTTTGCCTCCTACGGTGACTCAATCATAACAGAATCACCCGCCATACCGCAGATCCTAGGGTACTCGATTGCAGGAAAGAATTGTATAAAAAAAAAAAAGTGTGTATATTTTTTCCTCTATATCTCTGAGGCCGTAGGGGGAATTTTTTTTTCTCTCAATGGAGATAAAGCAATTGTCTGATCGTGTGGAGCAGCTCGCTGCGGAAGTGCAGGGAATTTCCGCCTACCTTGCTCATTCACATGCTGCTGAACCAAAGATTCCTACACCTGATGTATTTTTTGGGGATCAGTCTAAATTTTTGAATTTCAAAAATAATTGTAAATTATTTTTTGCCTTGAAGCCTAACTCGTCAGGGAGCTCCGCGCAGCAGGTTAAAATTGTCATCTCTTTGCTGCGTGGCGATCCCCAGGATTGGGCGTTTTCTTTGAAACCAGATGATCCTATTCTGACTAATGTGAACGCATTTTTTCAGGCCTTAGGGTTGTTGTATGACGAACCTAATGCCATTGATCAGGCTGAAAAGACCCTGCTGGCATTGAACCAGGGTCTTGATTCTGCAGAATTGTACTGTCAAAAATTCCGAAAGTGGGCAGTACTTACTACCTGTAATGATAATGCCTTGATGCTACTCCTTTGGCTAAAAATAAACCTCAGTTTTGGACCCAGGTGGTAATGTGGGTCGCCCCAGACCATCAAGAAAATTGCAGGTTTTTGGTGTTACATAATCTGCATGATACTATTGTGCTGGGGTTTCCCTGGTTACAAATTCATAATCCAGTTTTGGATTGGAAATCTGTGTCTGTGGTGAGTTGGGGTTGTCGGTGTGCCTTTAGTGAGGCTCCGGTGTTTTCCACCTCTCCTCAGTCGCATGATGTCCCTGATTATTTGGCGGACTTTTATGATGTATTTAGTGAGAATGAGTCTGCGTCTCTGCCTCCTCATAGGAGTTATGACTGTGCAATTGAACTGAGCCCGGGGTGTAAATTTCCCAAGGGTCGGCTCTTCAATTTATCTGTACCCGAGCACGAGGCTATGCGATCCTATATTAAGGAGGCGTTGGAGAAGGGTCATATTAGACCATCCTCGTCACCCTTAGGTGCCGTTTTTTTTTTTTGTAGCCAAAAAGGATGGATCATTAAGACCTTGTATTGATTATCGTGCTCTCAACAAAATTACTGTTAAATATCAGTATCCGTTACCCCTGATTTCTGATCTATTCTCCAGAGTTAAAGGTGCTTGCTGGTTTACCAAGCTTGACCTCAGGGGGGCGTATAATCTTATTCGCATTAAGCATGGGGATGAATGGAAGATGGCGTTTAATACTCCGGAGGGACATTTTGAGTACCTGGTGATGCCTTTTGGGCTCACCAATGCCCCTTCTGTCTTCCAGTGCTTCATGAACGATATTTTCCGAGATTTTGTCGATAAATTTTTGATTATCTATCTGGATGATATTTTGATCTTCTCCAAGGATTGGGATTCTCATGTGGAACATATTCGGACTGTGTTCCGGATCTTGAGGGAGAATTCCCTGTATGTCAAAGGATCTAAATGCCTTTTTGGAGTACAGAGGATTTCTTTTTTGGGATTTATTTTGTCCCCGTCAACTATTGAAATGGACCCGGCCAAGGTACAGGCCATTTACGATTGGGTTCAGCCCACTTCTTTGAAGGCCCTCCAGAAGTTTTTGGGTTTTGCTAATTTTTATCGGAAATTTATAGCAAAATTTTCTAGTATTGCCAAGCCATTGACTGATTTGACTAAGAAGGGTGCTGATGTGTTAAATTGGTCTCCGGAGGCTGTTTCTTCCTTTCAGGAGCTGAAGCGAAGATTCACCTCCGCCCCGGTTTTGCGGCAACCTGATGTCTCACTTCCATTCCAGGTAGAGGTGGATGCTTCTGAGATTGGTGCAGGAGCTGTTTTGTCCCAAAAAGATCCTGTAACATCTAAAATGAATCCCTGTGCTTTCTTTTCCCGAAAGTTCTCTCCATCTGAACGTAACTATGATGTGGGGAATCGGGAACTGTTAGCCATGAAATGGGCATTTGAGGAGTGGAGACATTGGCTGGAGGGAGCTAAGCATCAAGTCGTGGTCCTCACTGACCACAAGAATTTGATTTACCTAGAGTCGGCTAAGCGCTTGAACCATAGACAGGCTAGGTGGGCCTTGTTTTTTACACGTTTTGATTTTGTGGTTTCTTTTCTTCCTGGAACTAAGAATGTCAAGGCTGACGCCCTCTCTAGGAGCTTCTTTGCTGATTCTCCTGTGGTGACCAAGCCTGCTACCATCTTAGGCGAAGGGGTAGTTCTTTCTGCCATCTCGCCCGATTTGAGACGTGCTCTGGAAGAGTTCCAGGAGGACAAACCTGAGCGTTGTCCCAGTGGAAAGTTGTATGTTCCTGACCAGTGGAAGAAGAGAGTGATGTCTGAAGTTCATTGCTCTGCTTTGGCTGGTCATCCAGGTATTTTTGGTACTAGAGATCTGGTGAGTCGGTCTTTTTGGTGGCCCTCCTTGTCTCGTGATGTCAGGAATTTTGTGCAGTCCTGTGGGACGTGCTCCCGGTCTAAATCGTGTTCTCGCTCTAGTGGGTTGTTGATGCCTTTGCCTGTCCCCAAGAGGCCATGGACCCATATTTCAATGGATTTCATCTCTGATATGCCTGTCTCTCAAAGGATGACTGTTATTTGGGTGATTTGTGATAGGTTCTCTAAGATGGTTCATCTTGTACCACTCCCTAAGTTGCCGTCTTCCTCTGAATTGGTGCCCCTGTTTTTACAACAGGTGGTTCGCTTGCACGGGATTCCTGAGAACATTGTATCTGACAGAGGAGTCCAGTTTGTGTCTAGATTTTGGAGAACTTTCTGTTCCAAGCTGGGAATTCAGTTGTCCTTCTCCTCTGCTTTTCACCCTCAGACCAATGGGCAGACAGAGAGAACAAACCAGACCTTGGAGTCATATTTGAGATGTTTTATTTCTGCTGATCAGGATGATTGGGTTTCATTTTTGCCCTTGGCCGAATTTGCTTTAAATAATAGAGCTAGTTCTGCCACTTTGATGTCACCTTTTTTTGTAACTTTGGGTTTCATCCTCGATTTTCTTCAGGGCAGGTGGAGCCCTCTGCCTGCCCAGGTGTTGACACTGTGGTGGAGAGAATGCACCAGATCTGGGACCAAGTGGTGGATAAGTTATCTCTCTCCCAGGAAAAGGCCCAGCGGTTTTCCAACCGACATAGGACCATTGGTCCCCAGTTTAAGGTTGGTGATATGGTGTGGTTATCATCAAAAAATATTGCTATGAAGGTGGCTTCTCCTAAGTTTAAGCCTAGATTTATTGGACCTTACAAGATTGTGGAGATTATTAATCCGGTCTCTTTTCGTTTGGCTCTTCCTGTCACATTTAAAATCCATAATGTGTTCCATAAATCTTTGTTGAAGAGGTTTGTTGAACCTGTTGTTCCGGGGGTTGCACCTCCATACCCTGTATTGGTTGAAGGTAACATGGAATATGAGGTAGAGAAAGTACTGGATTCCTGTCTGGCTAGACGGAGACTCCAGTATTTGGTTAAGTGGAAGGGTTATGGTCAGGAGGATAATTCCTGGGTCTCTGCCTCTGATATTCATGCCAAAAGATTGGTGCGTGCCTTTCATCGGGCTCACCCTGATCGCCCTGGTGGCGTGGTTGAGGGTTCGGTGACCCCTCCTCAAGGGGGAGGTACTGTTGTGAGTTCATTTTCCCCTTCACTACTGAGGCCCGAGGAACTCCCTCTTCTGGTGAAGAAAGGTAGTGAGCCTGATTGTCAAACACCTGGGGCTGATGATTGTGACTGGCTGAGTGGAGTTAGTGACTGGATATAAGGCTGCCGACGCCCTTCTGGCCTGCGGGTGATTTCTCTGTGGACTTCTAGGAAACCAGTCTGATTCCTGCTCATCTAAAGCTAAGATTTCTGCTTTTCCTTTTTGCATTAGTGTTTTGTTTTCCTTGCTTTTCTGGATTCTGCCATTCCCTGCTGGGGTGAGCTGAATCTCCTTTTGCCTGTTCCTCTGTCTTCAGAATATTACTGAGTACTGACATAGCCTTTTTTAAAGCCTAGCGTCTTCAGGGCCTTTTTTACTGTCAGTTTGTTGGCTCTTATTTTCATAGGGTTTTTTCACGGATTGCAGACAGCAGCCTTCCTGTCCTTTCCTATCTAAGCTAGCTTGGGCCCCACTATGCTCAGTCTATCTTTCTGTCTGTGTTTTGTTCTTTCTTCTTGCTTCACCGTCATTATATGTGGGGGGCTGCCTTTTGCTTTGGGGTCTGCTCTGGGGCAGTTTAGATTTCCCTTTCTGTCTTTAGGCTATGTAGTCCTCCGGCTGTGATCGAGGGGCCTAGGGCATCGTAGGAGCCCCCCACGGCTACTACTAGTTGTGTTGATAGGTTCAGGGGTCTGCAATCCGATAGCTGCCAACTTCTCTGGTTTTCTGGACTTAGCTAGCATTTCTATTTTTGCCTCCTACGGTGACTCAATCATAACACGTGCCCATATACCCGTCATACATACCTCCATCCCATAGGCCCGTGCCCATATACCCATCATACATATCCTCCATCCCATAGTCGAGTGCCCATATACCCATCACACATTGCAACCTATTAAGACATCATCGTCACCATGGCAACCATTGTGACAGCATCTTCGCCATTGCAACCTATTATGACATTAGCATCGCCATGGCAACCATTGACATCATAATGAGGGGCGGGGCTTGATACACACACACTTTTTTTCCCCATTTTGTAGATAGGGGCAAAATTGGTGAATTGGAACGCGCGGGGTTAAAATTTCACCTCACAACATAGCCTATGACGCTCTCGGGGTCCAGACGTCTGACTGTGCCAAATTTTGTGGCTGTAGCTGCGACGGTGCGGATGCCAATCCCGGACATACACACATACATACACACACACCCACATTGAGCTTTATATATTAGGCTAGCTGAAGAGCCCGGCGCTGCCCGGGCATAGTAACTAACTGTGGTTAATTATAGCAAATTATAATTATCCTCCATCCCATAGTCCCGTGTCCATATACCCATCATACATGTCCTTCATCCCATAGTCCCATGCCCATATACCCATCATACATATTCGCCATCCCATAGTCGAGTGCCCATATACCCATCACACATCCTCCATCCCATAGTCCCATGCCCATATACCCATCATACATATCCTCCATCCCATAGTCCCGTGCCCGTATACCCATCATACATATCCGCCATCCCATAGTCCCGTGCCCATATACCCGTCATACATACCTCCATCCCATAGTCCAATGCCCATATACCCATCACACATCCTCCATCCCATAGTCCCGTGCCCATATACCCATCACACGTCAACCATTATGACATGATAATGAGCGGCGGGGCTTGCAACCTATGATGACATCAGCGTCGCAATGGCAACCATTATGACATCATAATGAGGAGCTGGGCTTGATACACACACACTTTTTCCCCATTATGTAGATAGGGGCAAAATTGTTTGGTGAATTGAAACGCGCGGGGTTAAAATTTCACCTCACAACATAGCCTATGACGCTCTCGGGGTCCAGACGTCTGACTGTGCCAAATTTTGTGGCTGTAGCTGCGACGGTGCGGATGCCAATCCCAGACATACACACATACATACACACACACGCACATTGAGCTTTATATATTAGGCTAGCTCAAGAGCCCGGCGCTACCCGGGCATAGTAACTAACTGTGGTTAATTATAGCAAATTATAATTATCCTCCATCCCATAGTCCCGTGTCCATATACCCATCATACATGTCCTTCATCCCATAGTCCCATGCCCATATACCCATCATACATATTCGCCATCCCATAGTCGAGTGCCCATATACCCATCACACATCCTCCATCCCATAGTCCCATGCCCATATACCCATCATACATATCCTCCATCACATAGTCCCGTGCCCATATACCCGTCATACATACCTCCATCCCATAGTCCAATGCCCATATACCCATCACACATCCTCCATCCCATAGTCCCGTGCCCATATACCCATCACACGTCAACCATTATGACATGATAATGAGCGGCGGGGCTTGCAACCTATGATGACATCAGCGTCGCAATGGCAACCATTATGACATCATAATGAGGAGCTGGGCTTGATACACACACACTTTTTCCCCATTATGTAGATAGGGGCAAAATTGTTTGGTGAATTGGAACGCGCAGGGTTAAAATTTCGCCTTACAACATAGCCTAGGACACTCTCGGGGTCCAGACGTGTGACTGTGCCAAATTTTGTGGCTGTAGCTGCGACGGTGCGGATGCCAATCCCGGACATACATACATACATACATACATACACACACACTTGAGCTTTATATATTAGATTACTTTTATTTTATTATTTATTATATATTTATTTTTATTATTATTTTATCATTTATTAATACTTTTTTAATACTTTTAAATCTAATTACTTGAATATTAAAACAGCAGAATGCCTCACATAGAGGACGGCCCAGACCATAAATAAATTGCAAAAAATTGAATATAAATGTATCAAAAATAGGACTTATATGATTCAAAGGGTGTCACCTCATAATAAATAAGAATTATAATAAGAAGCATATAGCACAAATGGTAACAGAAGTAATCAGGTTCTAAGTGTAAAAAAAGAAGAAAGTGCCTAGTGCTTTATCAATTTTTAATGCCCTGAATCCAGTATATTGATATATTGCCCTGGCAGTTAAACTACGGTAAGTCCTTGTAAGTGTATATCCCAGTAATGACTCAATGACTAACAGTTTATTTTGCAAGTAGCATAGTGGTGCAACAATGGTAATAGTACCTAAAAGTGGCCCCATAAACAAGAAAATGGTCATCATTGAAGGGGGATTAAATAACCATAAGACCGTTAGTCATAATTAATGCCCACAACAAAATATGCCAGGAGATATACCTGGGAAGTCTGGAATACCATCTCCTCACCCCGACACGTGTTTCACCACTAGCTTCTTCCTGGGGGCATCAAACGTTTAAAAACTGTGGGCGTCAAATGTTTAAAAACATTTGTTTTTAAATGTGGGGCTATTATACTGTATGGAGCACTATGTAGGGCCATTATACTGTATGGAACACTATGTAAGGCCGTTATACTGTATGGAGCACTATGTGGAGCTCATTATACTGTACTAGATTATGGCCCGATGCTATCGCATCGGGAGGATGCGATAGCATCACACCTCTTGCCATGTTAACCCTCAACACACACACACTCCTCTCACCTTTCACCATCTCCACTCACTCTTTCACTCCACATACGACCCCTTCTCTCACTCCGTCTCTCATACTCACGCCGTCATCGCCGCTGCTCCACGATCCCCGACATCATCTTCCGCCGGCGCCATCCTGGATCCAGACGTCCACGCCGGCGACATGTTCTTGCGGCGACGCCATCTTGAGTATTGTGAAATCCCGCGATAGTCCAGATGGCGTCGCCGGAAGAACATGTTGCCGGCGTGGACGACGTTGGGATCCAAAATGGCTTCGGCGAAATCTCGCGAGTTTTCGCCGACGCCATTTTGGATCCCGACGTCGTCCTCGCCGGCGACATGTTCTTGCGGCGACGCCATCTTGAGTATCGTGGGATATCGCCGATCCAAAATAGCGTCGCTGCAGGAACATGTCGCCGGCGTGGATGCTGTCGGGATCCAAAATGGCGTCGGCGAAATCTCGCGAGATTTCGCCGACGCCATTTTGGATCCCGACGTCCTCCATGCCGGCGACATGTTCTTGCGGCGACGCCATCTTGACTATCGCGGGATTTCGCCTATCCAAAATGGCGTTGCCGCAAGAACATGTCGCCGGCGTGGAGGACGTCTGGATCCAGGATGGCGCCGGCGGAAGATGTCGGGGATCGTGGATCAGCGGCGATGACGGCGTGAGTATGAGAGACGGAGTGAGAGAAAGGGTCGTATGTGGAGTGAAAGAGTGAGTGGAGATGGTGAAAGGTGAGAGGAGTGTGTGTGTTGAGGAGTGTGTGTTGAGGGTTAACATGGAAAGAGGTGTGCGGTGACGTCACCGGTTACAACTGGACGGAAGTTGTTACAACCGGAAGCTGCTTAGGGCATTTATTATTATAGATGGAGCACTATGTGAGGCCCATTATACTGTATGGAGCACTATGTGGAGACTTTATACTGTATGGAGCACTATGTAGGGCCATTATACTCTATGGAGCACCATGTGAGGCTCATTATACTGTGTGGAGGACTATGTGGGGTCATTATACTGTATAGAGGACTATGGAGCCATTATACTGTATGGAAGACTATGTGGAGCTCATATTGTATGGAGCATGATGTGGGGCCCATTATACTGTATGGAGCACTATTTAGTGAAATATTCATGTATTCGTTCACTTTTTCATTTGTTACCAATTTGCGATGAATAGCCCGTTCAGGTCTGACTGTACGCATGCCCAGAATTTTCCTCACTTGAGGTCTCCTGATATGCTTATCAGGTGCGCTTGTGGCGTTCTGTTGCTCAGCAACAGGACTCACTCGCTCCCCTAAGAGCGTGGAAGGAGGATCTCCTGTTTAAAAAGTGGGGAGAGATCAACGCATGCGTCATTAATTCTCAGACCTTTAGGAAGATGAGTCATCTTGGCTGTGCTGTTGGGATGCTATTGCGCATGTACTAAATCAGCATTGCACCTGATGTATGACGGTGCTTATTGGATAGTGATTCCATATATACTATATCCAAGGCTTCATTAAATCATGCCTCCTGAAGAAGCTGTGGCGTAACGCGCGTAGAGGCTGTAGGCAGCGGCAGTGCTTTTTGTTATTGGATGTAAGTTTATCCCAGCACCTTTAAATTATTTGATACTCGCTGTACAGATATTTATGTAATACCACTTCATTATGCTATGAGAGATATTCATGACATTGATGTCTTTATTACTGCTGTGTAACAGTGGGTTAGCTCCTATCCAGATATTAATGACAGTGAGCTTATTTCTGTTAATGGATGCAGGATTAACTCTTACTTATAGATTCACATGAATGGGTTAATGCCTGCTATTTTGTGCACTATTTAGTTTAGCTAATGAGATTAATGTAGTGGAAATCTCTCCCTGCACTTATATAAAGCCGGTTTACTTGTGTTTGTATAATAGTGAGTTACTTTCTGCTATTATATTAATAGGTTAATTCCTGCTAAACCCGGCTAGTATGTGCACTGTGCTGATTATGACAATCTGATTATTTTCTCAATAAGATGTTTTGTTACTGTGAGAACTGCTTATGACATCGATACCTATACATATACTGTTTAACAGCGGGCCAGTTCTTATTCCGACATTTTCAACAGCGAGCTTATCTCTGTTATTAGGTGCTGGGCTTATATCAATGATAGCGGGTTAATCCCTGCCACTATGAGCATTATCTAATTGTGCTAATGTGATTAACGCAGTGGAATACTCTTACCGCATTTATGTTGTTACATTTACAAAGCGGTTTCACTCTTGCTTTCTTGATAACGGGCTATGTTTCTGCCTTTATATTAATGGGTTAAACCCTTGCCAAATCCTTTCATTACGTGCACTTTGCTAAAATACGTTAATTTGATTAATGAGTAAGATACATCCTTATGCACTTTTTGCGATAGATTTCCCCTATCTGTTTAAGTGTTGTGAAATAAACCTATTATCGGTTACTATAAAATATATAACAAGGGGATTTTTTATTAGTGAATTGAGATTTCTATTTAAGTGCAATTCTGTGTTATTTATGCCTGTCTATGCCTACATTAGCAATGATACTCTGTTTTTAATTTTTTGTTTAATAAAATTTTTCATGTTTTGCTAAAACTCTTTTGATCCCTTATTCTTGCATAATTGTCTTGATAAAGGGAAATTTTGGTGATATATGGAGCAAAACATGGAGCTCATTATACTGTATGGAGCACTATGTGGGGCTGTTATACTGTATAAACCATTATGTAGCCCCATTATACTGTATAGAGCAATATGTGAGCAATTGTACCGTATGGAGGACTAGGTGGTGCCCATTCTACTGTATGCAGCACTTTTTTGTGACCATTATACTGCATGGAGGGCTGTGTTGGGATTACAGTTGAAGAATCAAAAACTTGCTCAATTTTAGACTTTTTTTTTAGCAAATATCAAGGTTGTCCCTCGACTTTGTCCAAGCTTTTAATGTTGTCTCTCTGTGTATTTGAGTTTGACATCTCTGAGCTAGGGCTACCTGCTCAGTTAGCAACATTTAGTAATAATATATTTTTTCTTTTCATGCCACTTTGCATTAATTCCTGAAAAGCACCTGAAGGGTTAATAAACTACCTGACAGCAATTTTGAATATGTTGAGCGTTTTGGTTTATATAATGGTATCATTTTTGGTGGTTTTCCAATATAAAGGACCCCCAAAGTCAAAATGGAATAGGTCCCTAAAAAAATAGGTTTTATAAATTTCCTTTAAAAAATTACTCCTATTTTTAAACTTTCTAAAATACTAACAACATAAAATAACATTTTACAGATGAAGCTGATATAAGTAGGCATGAGGTAAATGTCATTTATTACCGGTTTTGTGTGGTATGACGATCTGGATTGTAAATGAAAGCCAAACATATCGACCTAAATTCACAATTCACATAAAGTATAAAGTGTCACAAAAAAGTTTCAAAATCACTGGGAAACGTTAAAGCATTCCAGAGTTATTACCACATAAAGTGACACGTCAGATTTAAAAAAGGCAGGGCTGTATTTATAGCTAGTGCTGCCCCAGGCACCGAGATCTCTTCTTTTACTTACTGGGACTCCCCTGTGCATTTTGGGACAACTGGCAACTATATTATTCATTTAAAGGGTATTTCCACTATTGGGACTACCTTTTCTCAATCAATATATTTTCCCCATATACAATAATAACACCTATACTCGCCTCTGGCGGCAGTGCCATTCCTGTTATGTTGGCACCAGTCCTTCCAGTGGCCATGTGAAATTATGTCAGGTAAGCCCTGCAGCCAATCCGTGGACTTCCTCCTCACTTTCTTTGAGCTAAAGAGACACCTGGAAGAAGTGAAAGCTTCTGGTATCAGTTATGTCGAAAGGAGGTGAGAGGAAAGATGCCATTGATTGGCTACAAGGCTCACTTGACATAACAATATCAGTCAATCGCTTGGAGACCAGGTGCCTAAGTCACAGGAACGCCACTGCCACCTCCTACCTGTTGGCATCCCTAGCACCTTTTCTGATTAGTAGAGTTGACTTGGCACAACGTCCTGTGTACGTTGCGCTGGGACAATGCCGTCGCAGAGCCTATTAATCAGAAAAGGTGTCCAGGATTCCTTCAATTATTAACCCCTTAATCCCATGTGACGTACTATCCCGTCCATGTGCCCTGGGACTTAATTCCCAGGGACGGGATAGTACGTCACAGTGCCGCTTATCACGGCCGGGTGTCAGCTAATTATCACAGCTGACACCCGGCACAATGTGTCAGGGGCGGTCACGGACCGCCCCCGACACGTTAACCCCTTGCACACCGTGATCAAACACGATCGCGGTGTACCGGGGTTAAAGGGAAGCATCGGCAGGGAGGGGGCTCCCTCCGTGCTTCCCTGAGCCCCCCCCACCGCAGCGCAATGTGCAGCGCTGCTACGGGGTCTCTTTCCCTACAGGTCCCTGGATCCAAGATGGCGACGGGGGCCTGTAGGGAGCTGGCTTCCTCAGTGCCTGCAAAGCGCAGGCATGAGGAAGTCTGCGTCAATGCCTGTGACAGATCGCTGATCTGTCACAGTGATCTGTGATGTGACAGATCAGCGATCTGTCACAGGACAGTGATGTCCCCCCTGGGACAACCTAATAAAGTTAAAAAAAAAAAAAGTGTAAAAATAATTTTTCAAAAATTGCTAAATAAATTAGAAAAAAAAAATATTCCCCAATAAATTCATTTTTTGGAAAGAAAAAAAGAAAAAAAGAATAGAAGTACACATATTCGGTATCGCCGCATCCGTAACGACCTGCCCTATAAAACTATCCCACCCCTTTAGCGAACCCCTTAAAAAATAAAAATAAAAAACGAAGCAAAAAATGATTTATTATCATACCGCCGAACAAAAAGTGCAATAACGCACGATCAAAAACACGCATGTAAATATCCATGGTACAGCTGAAAACGTCCGCTTGTCCCGCAAAAAATGAGCTGCCATACAGCATCATCAGCGAAAAAATAAAAAAGTTATAGCGCGCAGAATAAAGTGATGCAAAAATAATTATTTTTTATATAAAATAGTTTTCATTGCATAAAACCGCCAAAACAAAAAAGACATAAATGAGGTATCGCTGTAACCGTACTGACCCGAAGAATAAAAGCGCTTTATCAATTTTACGGCACCCGCAACGGTGTAAATGCACCCCCCCCAAAAGAAATTCATGAAACTCTGGTTTTTGTTCATTATGCGTCCCAAAAATCGGAATAAAAAGCGATCAAAAAAAGTCACGTGCCCGAAAATGATACCAATAAAAACGTCAACACGTCCTGCAAAAAATAAGACCTCACATGACTCGGTGGGTCAAAATACGGAAAAATTATAGCTCTCAATATGTGGTGATGCAAAAACTATTTTTACAATAAAAAGCGTCTTTTAGCGTGTGACAGCTGCCAAATATAAAAACCGCCGTAAATAGTAAATCAAACCCCCCGTTATCACCCCCTTAGTAAGGGAAAAATAATAAAATTAAAAGAAAATGTATTTATTTCCATTTTCCCGCTAGGGTTAGGTTTGAGATTAGGGTTAGGGGTGTGTTGGGGTTAGGGTTGGAGTTAGAATTGGGGGGTTTCCACTGTTTGGGCACATCAGGGGCTCTCCAAATGCAACATGGCGTCGGATCTCAATTCCAGCCAATTCTGCGTTGAAAAAGTCAAATGGTGCTCCTTCCCTTCCAAGCTCTGCCATGCGCCCAAACAGTGTTTTACCCCCACATGTAGGGTATCAGCCTACTCAGGACAAATTGCAAAACAACTTTTGGGGTCCAATTTCTCCTGTTACCCTTAGGAAAATAAAAAATTGGGGGCAAAAATATTTTTGTGGAAAAAAATGATTTTTTTATTTTCACGCCGGGGCATTATAAACTTCTGTGAATCACTTAGGGGTTCAAAGTGCTCACCACACATCTAGATAAGTTCCGTGGGGGGTCTAGTTTCCAAAATGGGGTCACTTGTGAGGAGTTTCAATAGTTTAGGTACATCAGGGGCTCTCCAAACGCACATGACACCCGCAGACCATTCCATCAAAGTCTGCATTCCAAAACGTCACTACTTCCCTTCCAAGTCCCGACGTGTGCCCATACAGTAGTTTTCTCCCACATATGAGGTACCAGCGTACTCAGGACAAATTGGACAATGACTTTTGGGGTTCAATTTCTCCTGGTACCCTTGGGAAAATAAAAAAATTGGTGACTAAAAGATCATGTTTGTGGAAAAAATATGATTTTTTTATTTTCACGCCCAGGCATTATAAACTTCTGTGAAGCACTGGGGGGTTCAAAGTTCTCACCACACATCTAGATAAGTTCCTTGGGGGGTCTAGTTTCCAAAATGATGTCATTTGTGGGGGGTTTCCACTGTTTTGGTACATCAGGGGCTTTCCAAACGCGACATGGTGTCCGATCTCAATTCCAGCCAAAAAACGTCAAATGGCGCTGCTTCCCTTCCAAGCTCTGCCATGTGTCCAAATAGTGGTTTACCCCCACATATGGGGTATCAGCGTACTCAGGGCAAATTGCACAATAACGTTTAGGGTCCTGTTACCCTTGGGGAAAATAAAAATTGGGGGTGAAAAGATCATTTTTGTGGAAAAAAAATGATTTTGTAATTGTACCGCTGTACGTTATAAACTTCTGTGAAGCCCTTGTGGGTTCAAAGTTCTCACCACATATCTAGATGAGTTCCTTGGGGGGGTCTAGTTTCCAAAATGGGGTCATAACTTCATTAATTTCATAACAATAGATATTCAATCCATAGATAAAAAATATATAAAAAAATTACATAAAAATTTAAAAGTGAAGGACACATGACCATTAATCTGACACATTCACAAAATTATATGGACCAGGGCTTCAGAAACTATAAAGCACACATAACAATATAATCTATATATAAACCTTTTAAATAATAGAGTGACACACTGGTGCTAGTCCACTTGGCCCAGAAGAAAAAATTGGGTGTTCCCAGATGCTGCTGGTGATTGACAGGTTCTGTGCTAATACCTGCTAAAAAGAGACAAGCTTAAAATAGTAATTACACCGCGCTATACTGGGAAAGACAAGGGTTAATATTAGACTACTCACTTGATAATGTATAGAAAAAACAAGATGTCCTGGAGGCTGGTTGCCTGGTCTTGGAAATATGGATAGCTGGCATTTTTTTTATTATTAGTAATTATATTTAAACCAGGATTAGGGGACATGTGCCAGCCAATATCCCAGTAACAGTTCCAAGGTTGGACGCACTTATGGTCGGATTCATTACTAAGTAAGTCTAGCAGAATCTCTTTTAACCCTTAAGGGGTTGCCCCCCCACTTTTTGTAAGATAAGCGTACTCTACTTGTTTATTTATTCATTCACTTTATTGGCAGCTACTTACATTTTCAAGACAAAGCGATCAGCCTTAAGGACATTGCGTTTTTCTCTATACACTAACAAGTGAGTAGCTTATATTCTAAAAAAAAAAAATAGGCTTTATTTATTCATTCATCCATCTATTCATCCCACTTTTTGTGCCAGCTATCCATATTTCCAAGACCAGGCAACCAGCCTCCAGGACATCTTGTTTTTTCTATACATTATCAAGTGAGTAGTCTAATATTAACCCTTGTCTTTCCCAGTATAGTGTGGTGTAATTACTATATATAAACCTGTAATTACACTATCATGGTGCTGGGCATTCACAAAAATCAGTATGGGTATTGTCAGCTCAATTTATATCACCATAAATATGGTCCCATAAACATCCTAGAAGTTGCCAAAAGAATCACCCAGCACACAATGAAATCTCACCCAAATTGGTCCTAGTGAAAGGTCAGAAACGTGCAGCCCCAACGCGCGTTTCGCATGGGCTTCCTCAGGGGGCTGCACGTTTCTGACCTTCACTTTTGAATTTTTAAGTAATTTTTTTATATATTTTTTATCTTTGGATTGAATATCTATTGTTATGAAATAAAACTTATATTTTTTATGGGTAATTGTACTCCTTTTTCTTTTGTTTACATGATTCTATTTGGAGTATACCCTTTTAGTGGTGTATTTTATTGATTTAACCCCTCTTTTCTGGATTTTTTATTCATAACTTTATGTGTGTGTATTTTTTTTTAATAATGGGCTACCTCTTTAATAAATGCCACCTACAGTGCATACATAGAAACAAATGTACTAAATATTTATGTACCGTGACAAAGTCACTGACAAAGTGCTAGAAGGAGGCTATATGTCGCCGGGGTTATTAGCTTCAGTGATATGAACCTAGGAAAATGCTCTTGCACACTAAGTGCTGAAATGGGTAAATTAGCCATGTTAAGGCCTAGGTTTAGTGAACAGTTGAAGAGTGGGTGGGAGACTATTCACCATATTTCCATCCCAGGTTGGAGTTCAGAAGGTAAATACATAGCCTTCCGCCTCATTCAGCGTGGTGTGTGTGCCTGGAGATGTGAGCTCCAGAGCTGTGTTTGTGACAAGGAAAGGAATGTTCAATCACCGCACACTCTTGATAGATGCTTGTGAAAATTTTATTGAGTAGATGCGGCAAAAAACACAATTCCGGTGCAGGGATAGAGGAAGTGGTGAGGCGACAAGAACATAACGTTTCGACCCTCACAGGGTCTTATTCATATAGTCGCTGTTGGCAAGGTTCAATGAATGGTATAAAGGATATTCTGATTGCAAAGGACACCTGGGTCCAGGGGAGGTCCAGCGCACCTGCGCCTTGGATTATAGGCTGCAAAGTACTTGTGAGGGTCAAAACGTTACGTTCTTGTCGCCTCACCATTTCCTCTATCCCTGCACCTGAATTGTGTTTTTTGCTGCATCTATAAATTTTCACAAGCATCTATCAAGAGTGTGCGGTCATTGAACATTGCCGTCCCACTTCACCAGCACCTCAGAACTCTCTAGGCAAGAGTGCTCGCCACACTACCTGTCTAATTTGTGACAAGGAAAGCTGAACCTTGTTGTGCTATATGTTATGGTATGTTTTGTTTTCCTTGTTTAGTTTTTCTAACTCTGCACTGGTTTATGCAGTACGAGTGCAAGAGTTAAAGAACAGTGCTCCTGTGTCTACCTCTATATGCAGCTGAGTAAGCCAATCTACCACAGTCCATATATATATATATATATATATATATATATATACACACACTGTGGCATGCAAAAGTTTAGGCACCCCTGGTAAAAATTACTGTTATTGTGAAGAGTTAAGCAAGTTGAAGATAAAATGATCTCTAAAAGGCCTAAAGTTAGAGATGACACATTTGTTTTGTATTTTAGGCTAAAAAGTAATACACATTGTCATTTTTTCACATTTTAAAAATTACAAAAAGAAAAATGGTCTGATGCTAAAGTTTGGGCAACTTTGGAGATTTGTGTGCTCAGATAACTTTGACCAAGGTTTCAGACCTTAATTAGCCTGTAAGGTTTATGGCTTGTTCACCCTCAATGTTAGGAAAGGCCAGCTGATGCAGATTCCACAGGTTTAGAAACATATAGCCTCCTCTAACCTTGTGCGAAAAAAACAGCCACCATGGGTCCTTTTAAGCAGCTGCCTAGCACTCTGAAAATGAAAATGGTGGAGGCCCACAAAGCAGGAGAAGGCTATAAGAAGATAGCAAAGTGTTTTCAAGTTGTCCTTTCCTCAGTTCAATATGTAATTCAGAAATGGCAGTTTACAGGAACAGTGGAGGTCAAGATAAGGTCTGGAAGGCCAAGCAAAATTTCAGAGAGAGCTGCTTGTAGGATTGCTAGAGGCAAATCAAAACCCCCACTTGACTGCAAAAGACCGTCAGAAAGATTTAGCAGATTCTGGAGTTGTGGTAATTGTTCTACTGTTCAGAGACACGTTATCAAATATGGCCTTCATGGAAGAGTCATCAGAAGAAAACCTCTCCTGCACCCTCACCATAAAATTCAGCATCAGAGGTATGCAAAAGAATATCTAAACAAGCCCAATGCATTTTAGAAACAAGTCCTGTGAATCGTTGAAGTTAAAATAGAACTCTTTGGTCACAATGATCAAAGGTATGTGCAGAGAAAAAATTGCATAGAATTTCAGGAAAAGAACATCTCTCCAACCATTAAGCATGGGGATGGATCAATTATGCTTTGGAGTTGTGTTGCAGACAATGGCACAGGGAACATTTCACAGGTAGAGGGAAGAATGGATTCAATGAAATTTCAACAAATTCTTGATGCAAACATAACACCATGTGTAAAAAAGCTGAATTTGAAAACAGGATGGCATCTACAAATGGATAATGATCACACACATCAAAATCCACAATAGACTACCTCAAAAGGCGATAGCTAGAGGTTTTTCAATGGCCCTCACAGTTCCCCGATTCAATCATCATTGAAAATCTGTGGCTAGTCCTCAAAATAGCAGTGCATGCAAGACGACCCAGGAATCTCACAGAAATGGAAGAATTTTCCAAGGAAGAATGGATGAAAATCCATCAAACAAGAATTGAAAGACTCTTGGCTGGCTACTAAAAGCGTTTACAAGCTGTGATATTTTTAAAAGGGAGTGCTACTATGTACTAACTATGCAGGGTGCCCAAACTTTTGCATTGGCCTATTTTCCTTATTGTAATTTTTAAAATGTAAAAAATGACAATATATTTTTTTTTTTGCCTAAAATACAGAGAAAATGTGTCATCTTTAACTTTAGCCCTTTTAGAGATCATTCCATCTTCAACTTGCTTAACTGGTCACAATAACAGTAATTTTGACCAGGGGTGCCCAAACTTTTACATGCCACTGTGTATGTATATATATATATATATATATATATATATATCCAACAATGTAGACCAGCTCACTCCTGTGAACCACCTGGAACCTCAGCTGACCTGGTTAACTCCGTTGTGCCCGGATCAGGATGTAGGAGTCCATCCATACAAATGTGAACAACGACAAAGCAAAGTCCAGCAATAACGTGAGCAATCCAGGATGCTGTTAAAAAATTTTTTCTTTTTATTCATAAATCCATTAAAATGCAATGGTCCAAGCAGTTCAAAACAGCAATAACGCAGGAAAGTCGTGCAGATAGGACTACGCGTTTCAGCGGTAGAACCCGCCTTCTTCACGGTCCAGAATCTAATCTGCTTTCCAAACATGGAACCTTATATACATCCCACTCCCATCAGGGTAATTATAAACATATGTGAGAGACTTAAAAACATGTGCTATAAAAGCAGATCAAACATATAAACTATCCACATATTGATCAGTATACAACATGCATAAAGATTATAAGGAAAGAATTCAACATATTGGAGAAAAGTACATTAGGAATGTCCAATAACCTGACCATAAGGCCCTGTGCACACAGTGCAGACTCCGTGCAGTTCCGCAGCAGATTTGGTCCTGCAGAACCGCAGCAGAAAAGCAACAGAACAGCACGTGATGCACAGTACCATTTAAGGCTATGTAAAACAAAACAGGCTGTGCACATGCTGCAGATTTTTCTGCGCAGATCTGGTGCAGAATAAAAGAAGCAGCGTATCGCTTCTCCTGTGCGGCTCTGCTGCAGCTCTCCACCTGCTCCATTATAGGAAACTGCAGGGGAAATCCGCACAAAAACTGCACCAAATCTGCGATAAATCTGCGACAAATCTGCAGGCAAAACGCAGATCATCTTACCTAAAGATTTAGCAAAATCTACACGGAAAACTCCACAGCAGAATCGGCACCGTGTGCACATAGCCCCAGTGGTACAAAAACATAGCACAATAATATTAGCCAGCATTATATAATACAAATATATCAATAGTGCATAATGATATCCAGGCGGTTATTAAAGCCCTGTGGCATGCGAGTCCCCAACTCAAATATCCACCTACTAAAATCTAAAATTTACTAGTAGTGGTCATGAGGTATCAATTAACTTCTTGGATTTGAAACTGACCGCAGATCTGGACAATGATGGGGTTCTGATATCTCCCTATAAAAAATCCATTGCATGCAATAGTATTTTAATGGCTTCCTCTAATCACCCCAAACATGTCATTCAGAATATTCCTGTGGGGGAGCTTATTAGACTAAAAAGGAATACTACATCTAGTGACAAATTGGAGGAAGGAATTGAAATGACCTGTAATAATTTAAAAAAAAAAGGGGGTATCCTAAATGGTCCTTGGACAGAGCCAAGAAAATGGTAGCAGGCATGGATAGGGTTAAGCTGTTGGAATCTACTGAGAAAAAAAGACAGTTTGACTCTAAAAAATCTAGGGTGGTTTTCAGTACCAATTCTAGTCCTCAGTTTAATTCTATTGTTAAAATCATCAGAAAATATCTTCCCTTGTTATCTCAGAATGATATTTTGAAAAATATTGTGGAAAATAATGATATTTCCTTTGTGGCAAGAAGAGCCCCGACTCTAGCTACATTATTATCACCCAGCATGTTCAAAGATCCGGATAAAATTTCCCCTAGCAATTGGTTAAAAACAACAGGATTTTTTAAACGCGGTGCCAATATCTGTAAGTGCTGCGGTTTTGCTAATAAATCTAAAATATTTACATCTATCTCCAATAAAAAACAGTTTAATGTTTGTTCTTTTATAAACTGTAATACGGAGAATGTAGTGTATCTAATTAATTGCAATATATGCCGTATGCAATATGTAGGTTGCACGATGAACCCCCTTAAAACTAGAATCCGCAAACACCTGTCAGACGCCAGTAATCTGCCTATGGTTGGGGCATCAGTAGTATCCCGACATTTCTCAAAAAAACATAATGGCGATTTACGCCGTTTCTCCTTTATGGGCATAGAGCATGTAAAAAAACCATTGAGAGGGGGAGATTTTCATAAAAAAGTGCTTGCAAGAGAAAGTAGGTGGATATTTGAGTTGGGGACTTGCATGCCACAGGGCTTTAATAACCGCCTGGATATCATTATGCACTATTGATATATTTGTATTATATAATGCTGGTTAATATTATTGTTCTATGTTTTTGTACCACTGGGGCTATGTGCACACGGTGCCGATTCTGCTGTGGAATTTTCCGCGTAGATTCTGCTAAGGCTGAGTGCAGACGGAGTTTTGAGCCCTGCGGATTTTTCCGTGCAGAATGGAAGAAAACCGCAGGTCAAATGACCTGCATTTTTCCTGCGGATTTCTTCCATTTTTCACGCGGTTTTCATGCGGTTTTTGTGCGGTTTTCCATTGCGGTTTTCCCCCAGTGGATTTGGAGACAGGGGAGATAGAAAACCGCACAAAAGAAGTAACATGCTGCGGATTTTGTACCGCAGGAAAACCGCGCGGAAAAATCCGCAGCGTCTGCACAGGTACTGTACATCACAATGCGGATATGCAACGTTTCTGCGCGGTAAAATCCGCTGCGGAAACGCTGCATATCTGCATCGTGTGCACACAGCCTTAATCTTTAGGTAAGATGATCTGCGTTTTGCCTGCAGATTTGTCGCAGATTTGGTGCAGTTTTTGTGCGGATTTCCCCTGCAGTTTCCGCCTGCAGATTTCTATAATGGAGCAGGTGGAGAGCTGCAGCAGAGCCGCACAGGAGAAGTGATATGCTGCTTCTTTTATTCTGCACCAGATCTGCGCAGAAAAATCTGCAGCATGTGCACAGCCTTTTTTGTTTTACATAGCCTTAAATGGTACTGTGCATCACGTGCTGTTCTGTTGCTTTTCTGCTGCGGTTCTGCAGGGCCAAATCTGCTGCGGAACTGCACGGAGTCTGCACTGTGTGCACAGGGCCTTATGGTCAGGTTATTGGACATTCCTAATGTACTTTTCTCCAATATGTTGAATTCTTTCTTTATAATCTTTATGCATGTTGTATACTGATCAATATGTGGATAGTTTATGTTTGATCTGCTTTTATAGCACATGTTTTTAAGTCTCTCACATATGTTTATAATTACCCTGATGGGAGTGGGATGTATATAAGGTTCCATGTTTGGAAAGCAGATTAGATTCTGGACCGTGAAGAAGGCGGGTTCTACCGCTGAAACGCGTAGTCCCATCTGCACGACTTTCCTGCGTTATTGCTGTTTTGAACTGCTTGGACCATTGCATCTTAATGGATTTATGAATAAAAAGAAAAAATTTTTTAACAGCATCCTGGATTGCTCACGTTATTGCTGGACTTTGCTCTGTCGTTGTTTATATATATATATATATATATATATATATATATATATATATATATATATATATATATATATATATATATATTGGACACATCATGGGTGCAAGCTGTGCAACCACACAGGGGTCGAAGAGGTAAAGGAGCCCATTTCCACCTCCAAATGCACAGGGACCCTTTTCTGCCAATGTGTGTTTAATTCATCTATATACATATATAACTTAAGTGCAGATTTAAGCACATAAATGCAGATATGTGTGTGTGTATATACTATTCTAAAAGCTTGCAACTGACAACTAGTGCAGTGTGGAAGAGGTTTCATAGAAGGGAAAAATATCACAGTCCGATTGTGCACCTTACTTCAGCAGTGTCTTGTTCTGATTCACAGAAAAGGTGCTAACTTATGTACAGGTCTGCTCTGCTCAATGAATGTCCGTCTGGCAGCAGTACTTATGTGTGGGAAAATACAAGATTTATTACTTATAAAGGGCCACCTCCTCCTCCCTGCTGCCCTAGGCACGTGCCCTCATATGCCTAGTTATACAGTGGCATTTAAAAGTTTTGGCACCCCTGGTCAAAATTACTGTTATTGTGACCAGGTAAGCAAGTTGAAGATGGAATGATCTCTAAAAGGGCTAAAGTTAAAGATAACACATTTTCTCTGTATTTTAGGCCAAAAAAATTATATATTGTCATTTTTTACATTTTAAAAATTACAATAAGGAAAATAGGCCAGTGCAAAAGTTTGGGCACCCTGCATAGTTAGTACCTAGTAGCACTCCCTTTTAAAATATCACAGCTTGTAAACGCTTTTAGTAGCCAGCCAAGAGTCTTTCAATTCTTGTATGATGGATTTTCATCCATTCTTCCTTGGAAAATTCTTCCATTTCCGTGAGTTTCCTGGTCGTCTTGCATGCACTGCTATTTTGAGGACTAGCCACAGATTTTCAATGATGATCGAATTGGGGGACTGTGAGGGCCATTGAAAAACCTCTAGCTATCGTCTTTTGAGGTAGTCTAGTGGATTTTGATGTGTGTGATCATTATCCATTTGTAGAAGCCATCCTGTTTTCAAATTCAGCTTTTTTACACATGGTGTTATGTCTGCATCAAGAATTTGTTGAAATTTCATTGACTCCATTCTTCCCTCTACCTGTGAAATGTTCCCTGTGCCATTGTCTGCAACACAACTCCAAAGCATGATTGATCCATCCCCATGCTTAATGGTTGGAGAGATGTTCTTTTCCTGAAATTCTATGCAATTTTTTCTCTGCACATACCTTTGATCATTGCGACCAAAGAGTTTTATTTTAACTTCAATGATTCACAGGACTTGTTTCTAAAATGCATTGGGCTTGTTTAGATGTTCCTTTGCATACCTCTGATGCTAAATTTTATGGTGAGGGTGCAGGAGAGGTTTTCTTCTGATGACTCTTCCATGAAGGCCATATTTGATAAGGTGTCTCTGAACAGTAGAACAATTACCACAACTCCAGAATCTGCTAAATCTTTCTGAAGGTCTTTTGCAGTCAAGTGGGGGTTCTGATATGCCTTTCTAGCAATCCTACAAGCAGCTCTCTCTGAAATTTTGCTTGGCCTTCCAGACCTTATCTTGACCTCCACTGTTCCTGTAAACTGCTATTTCTGAATTACATATTGAACTGAGGAAAGGACAACTTGAAAACGCTTTGCCATCTTCTTATAGCCTTCTCCTGCTTTGTGGGCCTCCACCATTTTCATTTTCAGAGTGCTAGGCAGCTGCTTAAAAGAACCCATGGTGGCTGTTTTTTCGCACAAGGTTAGAGGAGGCTATATGTTTCTAAACCTGTGGAATCTGCATCAGCTGGCTTTTCCTAACATTGAGGGTGAACAAGCCATATCCCTTACAGGCTTAATTTTAATTAAGGTCTGAAACCTTGGTCAAAGTTATCTGAGCACACAAATCTCCAAAGGTGCCCAAACTTTAGCATCGGACCATTTTTCTTTTTGTACTTTTTAAAATGTGAAAAAATTACAATGTGTATTACTTTTTAGCCTAAAATACAAAACAAATGTGTCATCTTTAACTTTAGGCCTTTTAGAGATCATTTTATCTTCAACTTGCTTAACTGTTCACAAAAACAGTAATTTTGACCAGGGGTGCCTAAACGTTTGCATGCCACTGTAAATATGGCCCTGCGCATTTAGGGAAGTTAATATGGACCACCCATCGAAATTTTAATTCCTGGAGGTCCACATATCACTCTGTAATAACGTTCTAAAATGTTGCTACAGGAGCAACCGTTTGTCGGAGACAGCCGGTCTCCTCGTTACTATCTCTGCCTACAGGGCACTGAAGGATCTCCATATATACAGATTGGTTGAGGCTGACATCTCTTCCTTTTCCTGTCATGAAAAAACACCATATTCCCTGGAGGCAGCAGAAACTGCTGGGTCCTACACGCCTAGATCAGCTGTGCAGTGCATAGCTAATACATCAGCGCCTCAGTCACAGCAGAAATCGAATATAAAAAAATGTATTGAAGGGCTTGCTTACACGGCCGTCGAGTCTCTCGAGAGAAAATCGGGCTGACTATGCAAATATTCTGTGATCAAACGCTGTCAGAGTTTGAACCGAGTGTAATCGCACTGTTCTATGATTCTCTCTCTTGAGAGAATCTTATCACAGGCGCGGAGGAGATAGAGAAAGTAATTTCTCCATTGCCTGTGTCCACGGTAATCGCTCTGCACTTGGATGGGTGCATGTGACCCGAGTCTCGCAGCCACTTGATTGTTTTCTCACTCCAAATCGGCATGAGCTGCCCCATAGTATAGCACTGGTCCGAGTGCTATCTGATAAAACATCACATAGCGCTCGGCCGTGTTATATGGCAGTGTGAGCGAACCCTACATGTAAGTTACCCAAAGGCCTTCTAAGGCATAGTATGTGAAGTAAATAAAATGAAGAAAGCTAGAAAAAGGTAAATAAATGGAAAAAAAAAAAGTCACTGCCAGCCCGAATTGCTTTTTCTATCCCCAACCCGGTCGAAAATGAGACATGCTGACCAATATGTAAAAATAAATGTTAAAGAAAGCAGCAGCAAGCACACCCATTCATCCCCTCTTCCCTACAATCTATCTGACCCTGAACCTGATCCTACCTTGTACATTGTCCCCCATTGCCTGGCCACCTAATAAATCTTTGCTATTTGCCTGCCAACACACAAGTGAAACCCTCCCCACCAAATGCCTTTCTAGACTGTATAGAGACACAAAAAAACCTTATTATCTTCAGTAATTTTATTATTACACAGGATACTTTATTTCTTCATATTTAGGTCCCCACAATATCGGAGATCTTCTATATAAGATAATTTTCCAGATTGACTCATCAAGGATGGATAGGGACAGAGACAAGATGGCGGAGAGGATATTACACCTCACCCTAGAGATCCTCTTCCGGCTTACTGGAGAGGTGAGAGATTCTGATGATGTCACATTACATCATTCTTATCTATGGGAATAACAGATGGACAGAACTGGAGAGGTGAGGACTCTGGAAATGTCTGTAGTGAGATTTATTAATGTGTCTCTCCATAACCAGGAATACAATGTAGTGAAGAAGACCTCTAGTGAGCGCTGTCAGGACCCTGTGTCTGAGGAACGGGGAAGACCCCTGAGCCCAATCACAGGGCCTCCACCTCACCCCCTGATACATGAGGACATCAATGACCAGAAGATCCTAGAACTCACCTACAAGATGATTGAGCTGCTGACTAGAGAGGTGACATTGCTGGGAGATTATACAGTAACGGTATGAAGGGATCGGGGGATGACGGTATCATTGTATTTGTCAGGTTCCTATAAGATATCAGGATGTCGCTGTCTATTTCTCCATGGAGGAGTGGGAGTATTTAGAAGGACACAAAGATCTGTACAAGGACGTCATGATGGAGGTTCCCCAGCCTTTCACATCACCAGGTAATAGACAGGACTTACACACTTTCAAAAATTACCTGTATGAAAAGAATGAATACACATTTTTTCAAAGCCCTCACTGATGCATTGATATGGCTTTCAACCCTGACTCCATGGCATAACTCCGTATCAAAACTCATAGGAGCTCCAAAGGTCTATAATAAATAACCGCAACTCAGGTTTAGTGTTAGAGCTCCTTCCCCCATACATATGTAATTTTTAGGGATATTGTTTGTTTTTGCAGCATACTGCATTTGTCTTTGAGGATTGTTCTAGTGTATATTGTGAAACTCGAATTTCAAAGTTTTGAAGAGTGGAAGCTGTTATAGATTTAGTGTTGACCATCTTTATCTTAATACCTAAAGATTTAGAATTGGATTGTCACGGGGAAACCATAACAGAGAGGAGCTAGAAGACTGCGGTGTCTGGTTTCTTTAACTCCTGCACTAGTGAGGCTATGTGCCCATGTAGTTTTTAGGTGCTGCGGATTTCTCCCAGCGGATTTTGTAAAATCCGCAGGTAAATCCGCAGGTCAAAAGACCTGCAGTATAGCCCTGCGGTTTCTACCTCATAATGGATAAGGTGTGAAACCGCAGCGGATTCCGCACAAAGAATTGACATGCTGCGGATTGTAACTCGCAGCAAATCCGCGCGGAAAAATCTGTAGCATGTGCACTGCGTTTTCCAGTTTACCATTGAAAACAATGGTACTGTACAGCGCAGCAGAAACTGCTGTGGACCCGCAGGGCCAAAACTGCTGCGAATCCGCAGCAGAATCCGCACCGCGTGCACATAACCTTAAAAGTACATCACCATCGTATTAAACAGTGGAGTTTTTTCCTTGCTAGCAGCGCAAGGGTTAATCTGTTCAGTGGAGGCTGCTGGAGCTTTCCTACTTGGATTGTCTCAGCTATTCAGTGTTGGCCACTCCCCTCTGCTATATATGCTTGCCTCTGACACCTAGAGATTGCGAGTGTTAGTTCATATTGCCAGGTTCTGGAGTTGGAGTTGTTGCTCGTGGTTGTAGTTAGTGTTTGGGGATTGTTCAGGAGCTTGTTGCTTGGAGTTTTGTCTGTGTGCAAATCCCCATCCTCTCTTTGAAGAAACCAGATTGTATCTTAATTTCCCAGACAATTATGTTTTGCAAACCAAGAAGAATTTACTTTTTATCTGTATATTGGCTTGTGGAGTTAAGTGTTTGTCTGGTGGGTCAAGAAGACAGACTTGCAAACTGATATACCATTTAACATACCGGGTAAAGGCCCCTTTACATTTAGCGATGCACCAGCGATCCCGACCAGCGATATGACCCGGTCAGGATCGCTGGTGCATCGCTAAATGGTCGCTAGTGAGCTGCCACACAGGCAGATCTCACAGCGATGCAGCAGCGATCTAGCGGTTGTTACCGTTCAGACACGGCGATCCTGACGTCCTCCCGCCCGCGTCCACGCGTCGCTCGTCGGCGCCAGCAGGAAGCCCAGCAGGAAGCGCCCGACGAGAAATGGAGATGCGCGATCAGCGATGGACAGCGGGGGAGCCAGTCAGAGGTAAGTATCACACATAGCGATATTGCTAGCGATATCGCTGATGCGTCACCAAATCGGTGATGCTTTAGCGATATTGTTAGCGATATCGCTATGTGTAAAACCCCCTTAAGTCTGTAATAGTGACTTGTACATAGTGTGTGTTTATCTTTGTTTATTGTGTGCTGATATGCTAATTGTGTATTGTATTCTATAACCAGTTTGTTGACTTAGAAGGTAGATAGTTATGGCTGTGAGGGTGGACTGAAGGACACCGGGTAAATGTAAAAATAGATCACTTGCCTTGGGTATAAAAGAGACGTCTTTTCTTCTTGTTGGTGTCACTCTTCAGGATCTCAGCTGAGGGTAAATTGGACCCGGCTGAAAGCACACAGGACTGCTCTTCATTATCTCCCTACGCTTGTCGCTACTTGCTCTTTGTGTGCGTATCACAGATGGTGTAGCGACCCTGGGAGCTCAAACATAACATCTACCATTATCCCAGCGAGTCAGCGGAAGGGTGAGACCCTGTAATTTGCACCATCTTGGGGGTAATTGCTGGGATTGTTCTGTTTGTTATTGGGTGTTGTGGTTCAATAAAGTATTGGCACACTATTTTACCCTAACCCTGTGTTGTCTGTGTATTGTATTGCCCATCGGGAGATAGAGCGGGTGTTCAGTGGTATGAACCCTGTACCATGCAGTCTTGCTAAAGGCAGCCGGGCCAGTGGACGAGAGCACCCACGGACCCCGTTTCTCCACACTCTCCTATTTTGTTTCTCCTACCTTTAATTCCCCTGTGTCCCACTCTGTTGTTTTGAGTATTTTGTAAGGTTGTTATTTTTATTTATCTCTGTCCGTATTCTCTTGATTGTCTGCTTTGTGTGTTCGTATACACTTCAGCTTCCCACTACCGTGGGTGGGGTAGGGGACAGATCAGGGTAGATATGAGCATAGCAAGGCACGTGAACTTGACGTCTTCACTTTCAGAGTAACCTGGGGGACAGTGATATACTAGGGTGCCACTAGTTCTAAGGATTTGGTTAGGAATTAAAGTCCCAACATCATCATGAGATGGATGCCATAAAAGTTCATGAACACTAATGTGGAGGGGAAACAATACTTTTTCTGACATCGTGTAGATTAGATTTGGTTGCCAAGGTCTAACATGACACATATATAATTACCCAGAGCTGTTTCACCACTAGTTACTAAACCATTGACGGTGAAGACTGTGGAGTTGGAGCGCGATCAGTGCAGTAGTTAATTTATTGTCTATAGTCACAGTTTTTATATTTAGCACCCAGGATAGAAGTTCAATACAATGTTTGTATGATCTTATGACAAAATTTCCCTTTTCTGGACAGTTATACTATTAGAGTATTCAGTTTGAGTTTTGTAGATTCTTCCCTGTCTCCTGGGTAAAATAATCATTGTAGCCTTCATCACATACAAGAGGTTTTTTTTATTGCCTGAGCATGAAACATTAATATCATGCCTTGGAAGGCCCCAGTCTCTTAATGGATACTATACTGCACCCTAATTCTACATAAATGTTTCTCTTCTAACTTGTAGCATACTTTTCAATAACTCTCTTGTTTTTTGTTGTCTATTGTCCCTTGAAATAGGAAAAAAGCCTTTGAAATTTCTGAAATTTTCACTAGAACAATCACAGAATCCAAATAGTCTCTATCTTTCCTCAAAAACTGTCAGGATTAAAAAAGAAAATCAAGTGGTAAAACTGGAGAAGCAAAAACCGCAAATAGGGTCTTCTCTGATAATCAACTGGTATAAAATATGTTCACCTGACCTGATGAGGTTGTGACAGTCACATTTCCTACAGAAGCTTGTAAAGGCTATAGCAGGACCACGAAGGCAATACATTGCAATAAATGAGGAATACGGTGGTCCGCGCTGCCCAAGGTTCAAAGATATGAAGGTGAAACATGAATACAGTTTATTATGTCAGTGTGTTTCAAGGTTTTCAAACCTCTTCATCAGGACCAAACCTGTGCTTTGACATGTAAATCAACAGCCGCGGAGACACCATCACGTTTCTCAACGCAAGCAATGACTAGCCAGGTCTTTCACTGGGAAGGAACAACCACGGGAAGGGCAGTCTCCAATGAAGGAAACCACCTATGCCAAAACATGGTATCCATCCACAGACAGCTGTTTCGGGGTATTGCCCCTCATCAGTGTGGAGTAGGAAACTGGCTAGTAGGAGCAATGCCTAGTAAAAGACTGTGAAAATGAGGATGAGTGACATCATGGAGATCAACATCCAACACTGCGGAGACACCATCACATGTTTCTCAACGCAGTAATGCTAGAGCAATGCCCCCATCCCTTATGGGAAATATGCAAAAACATGTAAATCAACAGCCGCGGAGACACCATCACATGTTTCTCAACGCAAGCAATGACTAGCCAGGTCTTTCACCGGGAAGGAACAACCACGGGAAGGGCAGTCTCCAATGAAGGAAACCACCTATGCCAATACATGGTATCTATCCACAGACAGCTGTTTCGGGGTATTGCCCCTCATCAGCGTGGAGTAGGAAACTGGCTAGTAGGAGCAATGCCTGAGTTCATTCATCCTCATTTTTCACAGTCTTCTACTAGGCATTGCTCCTACTAGCCAGTTTCCTACTCCACACTGATGAGGGGCGATATGTGATGGTGTCTCTGCGGCTGTTGATTTACATGTTTTTGCACATTTCCCATAAGGGATGGGGGCATTGCTGTAGCATCACTGCGTTGAGAAACATGTGATGGTGTCTCCGCAGTGTTGGATGTTGATCTCCATGAGGTCACTCATCCTCATTTTCACAAACCTGTGCTTTGGTCTTTATGAAGAGGTTTGAAAACCTGGAAAAGCGTTGACATAATAAACCGCATTCATGCTTCACCTTAATGGCCATAACGGGTCACTTAATAATTTCCCAATTAAACATTTCTCTACAAATATTGGTGACAGGAACAGTGAATCATGAATCTATGAAGATGCCGGCTTCAAAGTTGAATTGGAAAACTATTAGAGACTGACTCACCTGGTGGTCTTATATTATGTGCAACTAGTCCTTGCTCAGAGGTCAGATCTTAGAATGTGAACTCTTTTGTCACCGATGTCTTGGGTAGTGAACAATTGAATTTTTTCTATACGACTTGTACTTGGTGTAGACATTTTATAGAAAAAATGTTTTAAGGAATATCATGTTTAAGGTTATTTTATTCTAAATAATAATTAGTTTTATTCTAAGCAGATGAATGTACCAGAAGATCAGAGGAACAACTTACACCTTCAGTTTTTAAATCGGATGACTTTGGTATCACACCAGATCTATATGAAGAGAATGTAATTGTTGAAGATCTACCCTCAACCTTTTACAGCCAAGATCTACCATATGACTTGTTTAAATCGGTCCTATCTTCTGTCTCATTACAAGCTGATAAGAAAATTAAAAGGGATGATAAAAATCAAAGGATTTACACAGGAAAGAAGTCATTTTCATGTTCAGACTGTGGGAAATATTTTAACCTGAAATCAGATCTTGTTAGACATCAAAGGATTCACACAGGAGAGAAACCGTTTTCATGTTCAGATTGTGGGAAATGTTTTAAGCAGAAATCACATCTTCTTATACATGAAAGGACTCACACAGGGGAGAAGCCATATTCATGTTCAGAATGTGGGAAATGTTTTACAGATAAGTCAAATCTTGTTGCACATCAGAGAAGTCACACAGGAGAGAAGTCATTTCCCTGTGTAGAATGTGGCAATTGTTTTAATAAGAAATCACTTCTTGTTAGACATCAGAGACGACACACAGAGGAGAAGCCATTTTCATGTTCTGAATGTGGGAAATATTTTAAGCAGAAATCAAATCTTGTTACACATGAAAGAACTCATACTGGGGAGAAACCATATTCATGTTTAGAATGTGAGAAACGCTTTAATCAGAAATCGCATCTTGTTGTACATCAGAGAGTTCACACAGGGGAGAAGCCGTATTCATGTTCAGAATGTGAGAAATGTTACAGGGCTAAAATAGATCTTGTTATGCATCAGAGAAGTCATACAGAGAAGAAGACATATTTATGTTTAGAATAATTAAAATATTTAACAAACAATCTTGTTGAATCGCAACAACTGAAACAGGGGAAATCCATAATCATGTCCTGAATACGGGGAACTGTTTTGTCCATAACAAACATTCTTTACGCATTTGTGACATCCACTGTTCATGTATGGTGCATGTGCACAATAGGTCTAATTTTGCAGATTCAGTATTGGATCCTGCTCTATACACTGTGAATGTAGACTGAATTATACAGTCATCACAAGAGTGGATCGGATCTAGCACTGATCGCTGCACTTTAAACCCTTATGGGTGAAACGATTGCACATGGAAGAAGTGTAAAATTCAAGAAACCATTATCAAAACTAGAAGGTGAGAACTGTTTAACTCAAACATCATATTTTATTGACAAACAGAAATATTTGAACAGGGGTGAAATCATATTCAGGTTTTTAATGTTGAATATGTTAATAAAATCAAAACAATATTGCATTGACTATTTTACATTAATATATAACTGGCGTCAAGACGTAAAGCCAATTGTTACTAACTATTTCTGTGACTACTCACAAACAAGCCATGAGCCAGAGTAGTCCGGTATCAGCTACCAAGAGAGCACGTCAAAAACAGAGGGGTAAAAAAGGTGTAGTCAGGTCACAGCCTGAGGTCAGAATTCCAGGAAGATAACAGATGAAGACAAAGGGGCTAGGCAAATGGATGATCAAAGCTAAGGTCCGGCAGCAAAAGATCAGAAACCGAGCACTGGTAAACAAGGCGCACACACAACACCAAGCTAAAGCTATGACTGGCAATAATTATAGCCATCTAAATAACCAGGTAATCACCCAGAGCAGGAGACACCTGGAAGAAACGCAGCACGCCCATGCCCTCATTGGCAGCTGGACTGTCACTCAATACTGTCAGCTCAGCACACCCCTGCCTCAAATTGGACTGGTGAGCTGTCACTCACATAACTGACAGCTTAGTGTGACCTGAATTCTATAGGGCGGCTGAGCTGTCACTCTCTGTGGACACTTTGAGTGACTCCAGGACACAGTGAGTTATGGAATTGTGACAATTTCATTTATAAGCATATGTGCTTCTGTTCATGCCCATCTTCATAATTTGTTTTTATAACTCTACATTTATTAGATTTTTCAGTATGCATCCAGATAAACTTAAAAAAAAGTTAAATTAAACGTAATACAATTCATTAATATGGAGTTGTCATGGATGTGTCAGAGGGTGCAAACTGATTCACTGCATCTGTCTGTAGAAGGTCTCAGTTGTTTGCTTTGCAGACTAGTGGCCACCTTCCCTGGTGCTAATGGCCACACCTGGACCTGGGTATTTCAAACTCCCAACTTCCTGTTGGGAGTTGCGAGTGATATTTCCAATTTGCACTTCTCTGTTGAGGCTTTGAGCTGTAACAGTCTTGCTAGCGTCCTCTTGGAGTTGGAGGGCATCGACGTTTCTCTCTGAGTCTATTCATGCTAAGTGTCCCTCTTGTTTCATTTATCCTTGCGGTCTTTAGTGTTAGTGGTAATGACTAGCGTTTATTCTGTCCTTCCCGATGCAGGGATTATGGCCAGGGTCACACAGGGATTAGGTATTCTGCTCTGCAATAGGTGTGGAACCTATATAGGGACAGTAGGACAGACAGGGTGATGTTAGATCTGTCTAGGGGTCTCCACTTCCCCCTTCCCTAGTGTTCGGTTCCCCTTCCCTTATCCCTTTATGTTGCACTTAGTCTGTCCTACACTGCGCGTGATAGGAGTACAATCAAAATTAAGGCATAACAATCTAAACAAGCTTAAACAAAAACTTAATACATAAGACATACACATAAGGCAGGATTCAGACACAAAAGGGGAGATTATTATAATACATAAGTATGAAACCTGATATGATTTAAAAGCCTATTGCCAAAATCATCCCATAGACCCCAGATTCAGCATACAGTTAAATAGAACCTGTCAGCAGGGTTTTGCTAAGTAAACTACAGGTAATGTCATGTTAGAGCTGTTACACTGATTAAAATGATACCAGCAGTAAAGAAATGTATTTTATGGTTCTTGTGCAATCAGTGCTAGAAATTTTCAGGTAAAGATAGGCCCGTGCTCCAGGGCCAGACTGTGGGCAGAGTCTTGTCTTCCTGCTCTAGGCCAGAGAAATCAAGGAAAGACCTGCCCACAGGCCGCCCCGACGCACAAACATGTTCCTCATCATATAGACAGACAGCCAGAGAGAGAGCCTCAACCAGAGAGAGAAAAGTATGTTCCAGGTTCCTTCTTAACCACTTCCCACCGCCAACGGTAGATAAACGTCGGCACTTGCTGGGCTTTGTGCAGCGCCGACGTTTGTCTACGGTCGGCGGTTTTGTGCCCACCAGGGCCCCCATGTACCTTATGGTGAGGGAATCTATGGCACCCAATGCTTCCTGTGACCCCCGACCTCATCAAGACCTGATTGGCTGACGTCATCAGGACCTGAACCAATGAGAGAGATCTGTTATGATTGAGTCACCGTAGGAGGCAAAAACAGAAATGCTAGCTAAGTCCAGAAAACCAGAGAGGTTGGCAGCTATCGGATTGCAGACCCCTGAACCTATCAACACAACTAGCAGTAGCCGTGGGGGGCTCCTACGATGCCCTAGGCCCCACGATCACAGCCGGAGAATTAAATAGCCTAAAGACAGAAAGGGAAATCTAAACTGCCCCAGAGCAGACCCCAAAGCAAAAGGCAGCCCCCCACATATAATGACGGTGAAGCAAGAAGAAAGAACACAACACAGACAGAAAGATAGACTGAGCAAAGATGGGGCCCAAGCTAACTAGATAGGAAAGGACAGTAAGGCTGCTGTCTGCAATCCGTAAAAAACCCTATGAAAATAAGAGCCAACAGACTGACAGTGAAAAAGGCCCTGAAGACGCTAGGCTTCAAAAAGCTATGTCAGTACTCAGGAATATTCTGAAGACAGAGCAACCGGCAAAAGGAGATTCAGCTCACCCCAGCAGGGAATGGCAGAATCCAGAAAAGCAGGGCAAACAAAAACAAAACACAAATGCTAAAAGGCAAAGCAGAAAACTTAGCTTTAGAGGAGCAGGAATCAGACTGGTTTCCTAGAAGTCCAAAGAGAAATCACCCGCAGGGCAGAAGGGCGTCGGCAGCCTTATATCCAGTCGGTGACTCCACTCAGCCAGTCATCATCCTTAGACTCAGGTGCCTGATAATCAGGCTCATTACCTTCCTTTACCAGAATAGGGAGTTCACCAGACCTCAGTGACGAAGGGGAAAATGAACTCACAACAGTACCTCCCCCTTGAGGAGGGGTCACCGAACCCTCAACCACGCCACCAGGGCGATCAGGGTGAGCCCGATGAAAGGCACACACCAATCTTTTGGCATGAATATCAGAGGCAGAGACCCAGGAATTATCCTCCTGACCATAACCCTTCCACTTAACCAAATACTGGAGTCTCCGTCTAGCCAGACGGGAATCCAGTATTTTCTCTACCTCATATTCCATGTTACCTTCAACCAATACAGGGTCCGGAGGTGCCACCCCAGGAACAACTGGTTCAACAAACCTTCAACAAGGACTTATGGAACACATTATGGATTTTAAATGTGGGATGAGGAATAAGGGAGAGCCAAACGAAAAGAGACCGGATTAATAATCTCCAAAATCTTGTAGGGTCCAATAAATCTAGGCTTAAACTTAGGAGAAGCCACCTTCATAGCAATATTTTTTGATGATAGCCACACCATATCACCAATCTTAAACTGGGGACCAATGGTCCTATGTCGATTGGAAAACCGCTGGGCCTTTTCCTGGGAGAGAGATAACTTATCCACCACTTGGTCCCAGATTTGGTGCATTCTCTCCACCACAGTGTCAACACCTGGGCAGGCAGAAGGCTCCACCTGCCCTGAAGAAAATCGAGGATGAAACCCAAAGTTACAAAAAAAAGGTGACATCAAAGTGGCAGAACTAGCTCTATTATTTAAAGCAAATTCGGCCAAGGGCAAAAATGAAACCCAATCATCCTGATTAGCGGAAATAAAACATCTCAAATACGACTCCAAGGTCTGGTTTGTTCTCTCTGTCTGCCCATTGGTCTGAGGGTGAAAAGCAGAGGAGAAGGACAACTGAATTCCCAGCTTGGAACAGAAAGTCCTCCAAAATCTAGACACAAACTGAACTCCTCTGTCAGATACAATGTTCTCAGGAATCCCGTGCAAGCGAACCACCTGTTGCAAAAACAGGGGCACCAACTCAGAGGAAGACGGCAACTTAGGGAGTGGTACAAGATGAACCATCTTAGAGAACCTATCACAAATCACCCAAATAACAGTCATTCTTTGAGAGACCGGCATATCAGAGATGAAATCCATTGAAATATGGGTCCACGGCCTCCTGGGGACCGGCAAAGGCATCAACAACCCACTAGAGCGAGAACAAGATTTAGACCGGGAGCAAGTCCCACAGGACTACACAAAATTCCTGACATCATGAGACAAGGTGGGCCACCAAAAAGAGCGACCCACCAGATCTCTAGTACCAAAAATACCTGGATGACCAGCCAATGCAGAGCAATGAACTTCAGACATCACTCTCTTCTTCCACTGGTCAGGAACATACAACTTTCCACTGGGACAACGCTCAGGTTTGTCCTTCTGGAACTCTTGCAGAGCAAGTCTCAAATCAGGCGAGATGGCAGAAAGAACTACCCCTTCGCCTAAGATGGTAGCAGGCTTGGTCACCACAGGAGAATCAGCAAAGAGGCTCCTAGAGAGGGCGTCTGCCTTGACATTCTTAGTTCCCGGAAGAAAAGAGACCACAAAATCAAAACGTGTAAAAAACAAGGCCCACCTAGCCTGTCTAGGGTTCAAGCGTTTAGCCGACTCTAGGTAAATCAAATTCTTGTGGTCAGTGAGGACCACAACTTGATGTTTAGCTCCCTCCAACCAATGTCTCCACTCCTCAAATGCCCATTTCATGGCCAACAGTTCCCGATTCCCCACATCATAGTTACGTTCAGATGGAGAGAACTTTCGGGAAAAGAAAGCACAGGGATTCATTTTAGATGTTACAGGATCCTTTTGGGACAAAACAGCTCCTGCACCAATCTCAGAAGCATCCACCTCTACCTGGAACGGGAGTGAGACATCAGGTTGCCGCAAAACCGGGGCGGAGGTAAATCTTTGCTTCAGCTCCTGAAAGGAAGCAACAGCCTCCGGAGACCAATTCAACACATCAGCACCCTTCTTAGTCAGATCAGTCAATGGCTTGGCAATACTAGAAAATTTTGCTATAAATTTCCGATAAAAATTAGCAAAATTCAAAAACTTCTGGAGGGCCTTCAAAGAAGTGGGCTGAACCCAATCATAAATGGCCTGTACCTTGGCCGGGTCCATTTCAATAGTTAATGGAGACAAAATAAATCCCAAAAATGAAATCCTCTGTACTCCAAAAAGGCATTTCGATCCTTTGACATACAGGGAATTCTCCCTCAAGATCTGGAACACAGTCCGAATATGTTCCACATGAGAATCCCAATCCTTGGAGAAGATCAAAATATCATCCAGATAGATAATCAAAAATTTATCGACAAAATCTCGGAAAATGTCGTTCATGAAGCACTGGAAGACAGAAGGGGCATTAGTGAGCCCAAAAGGCATCACCAGGTACTCAAACTGTGCCTCCGGAGTATTAAACGCCGTCTTCCATTCATCCCCCTGCTTAATGCGGATAAGATTATACGCCCCCCTGAGGTCAAGCTTGGTAAACCAGCAAGCACCTCTAACTCTAGAGAATAGATCTGAAATCAGGGGTAACGGATACTGATATTTAATAGTAATTTTGTTGAGCGCACGATAATCAATACAAGGCCTTAAAGAACCATCCTTTTTGGCCACAAAAAAAACCAGCACCTAAGGGTGAAGAGGATGGTCTAATATGACCCTTCTCCAACGCCTCCTTAATATAGGACCGCATAGCCTCGTGCTCGGGTACAGATAAATTGAAGAGCCGACCCTTGGGAAATTTACACCCCAGGCTCAGTTCAATTGCACAGTCATAACTCCTATGAGGAGGCAAGGACGCAGACTCATTCTCACTAAATACATCATAAAAGTCCGCCAAATAGTCAGGAACATCATGCGACTGAGGAGAGGTGGAAAAAACCGGAGCCTCACTACAGGCACACCGACAACCCCAACTCACCACAGACACAGATTTTCAATCCAAGACTGGATTATGAATTTGCAACCAGGGAAACCCCAGAAAAACGGCATCATGCAGACCATGTAACACCAAAAATCTGCAATTTTCTTGATGGTCTGGGGCGACCCGCATGACCACCTGGGTCCAAAACTGAGGTTTATTTTTCGCCAAAGGAGTAGCATCAATCCCCCTCAAAGGGATAGGCGTCTGCAGAGGTGTCATCGGAAATCCACAACGTTTAGCAAAATCCAAGTCCATTAGGTTTAGCGCTGCTCCCGAATCCACAAAAGCCTTGGCGGAAAATGTGGACAGGGAGCAGATCAGTGTAATTGCCAGAAGAAACTTAGGTTGAACACCACCAACAGAAAACGTGTGTGCAAAGCGTTTCTCTCGTTTAGGACAAACAGAAATAATATGCGAGGCATCTCCACAGAAAAAACACAGATTACGCCTTCTGAACTCCTGACGTTGCGCCTTGGACAAAACTATCACATTGCATAGGTTCAGATGTCTGTTCTACCGGTGGCAACACCTCTCGTGCAATCCTGCGTTCACGTAAACGCCGATCAACCTGAATGGCTAATGACATAGAATCGTCCAGACCAGAGGGAACAGGAAATCCCACCATAGTATCTTTTACGGCTTCTGACAAACCCTTCCGAAAGAGAGCAGCCAAGGCATTATCATTCCAGGTAGTAAGGACCGCCCACTTTCGGAACTTTTGACAGTACAACTCTGCAGAATCTCGACCCTGGTTCAATGCCAACAGGGTCTTTTCAGCCTGATCAATAGCATTAGGTTCGTCATACAACAACCCCAAGGCTTGAAAGAATGCGTTCATATTAGTCAGAATAGGATCATCTGGTTTCAAAGAAAACGCCCAATCCTGGGGATCGCCACGCAGCAAAGAGATGACAATTTTAACCTGCTGCGCGGAACTCCCTGACGAGTTAGGCTTCAAGGCAAAAAATAATTTACAATTATTTTTGAAACTCAAAAATTTAGATCGATCCCCAAAAAATACATCAGGTGTAGGGATCTTTGGTTCAACAGCATGCGAACGAGCAAGGTAGGCGGAAATTCCCCGCACTTCCGCAGCGAGCTGCTCCACACGATCAGACAATTGCTTTATCTCCATTGAGAGAAAAAAAAAAAATTCCCCCTACGGCCTCAGAGATATAGAGAAAAGAATATACACACTTTTTTTTTTTTTTTTAAACACAATTCTTTCCTGCTATTGAGTACCCTAGGATCTGCGGTATGGCGGGTGATTCTGTTATGATTGAGTCACCGTAGGAGGCAAAAACAGAAATGCTAGCTAAGTCCAGAAAACTAGAGAGGTTGGCAGCTATCGGATTGCAGACCCCTGAACCTATCAACACAACTAGCAGTAGCCGTGGGGGGCTCCTACGATGCCCTAGGCCCCTCGATCACAGCCGGAGAATTAAATAGCCTAAAGACAGAAAGGGAAATCTAAACTGCCCCAGAGCAGACCCCAAAGCAAAAGGCAGCCCACCACATATAATGACGGTGAAGCAAGAACACAACACAGACAGAAAGATAGACTGAGCAAAGATGGGGCCCAAGCTAACTAGATAGGAAAGGATAGTAAGGCTGCTGTCTGCAATCCGTAAAAAACCCTATGAAAATAAGAGCCAACAGACTGACAGTGAAAAAGGCCCTGAAGACGCTAGGCTTCAAAAAGCTATGTCAGTACTCAGGAATATTCTGAAGACAGAGCAACCAGCAAAAGGAGATTCAGCTCACCCCAGCAGGGAATGGCAGAATCCAGAAAAGCAGGGCAAACAAAAACAAAACACAAATGCTAAAAGGCAAAGCAGAAAACTTAGCTTTAGAGGAGCAGGAATCAGACTGGTTTCCTAGAAGTCCAAAGAGAAATCACCCGCAGGGCAGAAGGGCGTCGGCAGCCTTATATCCCGTCTGTGACTCCACTCAGCCAGTCATCATCCTTAGACTCAGGTGCCTGATAATCAGGTTCATTACCTTCCTTTACCAGAATAGGGAGTGCACCAGACCTCAGTGACGAAGGGGAAAATGAACTCACAACAGAGATCACTTGGAATGTTTGTTGTAGCAACGAACTTTCCCGGCTATCTGCCTCATAGTAACGCTGTTTCTCCTCTAATCTCCTGTCAGTGAGAGATCAGAGGAGAAACAGTGTGACAAGTGCTGCTGGCAACAGCTGTGCCAGTCAGCGATCTTGCTATAAAGCAAAAAAAAACAAAACAGATGCGGCAGGTTAGGGTTAGTGCTATAGTTAGGTTTACTGTTAGGGTTAGTGCTATAGTTAGAGTTACTATTAGGGTTAGGGTTACTGTTAGGCTAAAGTTAGGGTTATTCATAGGCTAAAGTTAGGGATAGGCTAATGTTAGGGTTAGGCTAAAGTTAGGGCTAGTATTAGGCTAAAGTTAGGGTTGGGGGCTAAAGTTTGGGTTAGGATTGAGGCTAAAATTAGGGTTAGAGTTGGGGCTAGGGTTAGGGATGGGATTAGGGTTAAAGGTGTGTCGGGGTTAGGGCTGGAATTAGAATTGGGGCGTTTCCACTGTTCCACATCAGGGGCTCTGCAAATGCAACATGACGCCGCAGATCATTCCATCAAAGTCTGCATTCTAAAACGTCACTTCCCTTACAAGCCCCAACGTGTGCCCAAACAGTGGTTCCCCCCCCCACATATGGGGTACCAGCTTACTCAGGACCAATTGGACTACAACTTTTGGGGTCCAATTTCTCCTGTTACCCTTGTTAAAATAAAAAATTGGGGGCTAAAAGATAAGTTTTGTGAAAAAAAAATGATTTTTTATTTTCATGGTTCTATATTATAAACTTTAGTGAAACACTTGGGGGGTTCAAAGTGCTCACCACACATCTAGATAAGTTCCTTGGGTGGTCTAGTTTCCAAAACGGGGTCACTTGTGTCAGATTTCTACTGTTTAGGTGCATCAAGGGCTCTGCAAGCGCAACATGACGCCCGCAGACCATTCCATCAAAGTCTGCATTCCAAAACATCACTACTTCCCTTCCGAGCCCCACTGTGTGCCCAAACAGTAGTTTTCTTCCACATATGGGGTATCGGTGTACTCAGGACAAATTGAACAACAACTTTGGTGGTCTAATTTCTCCCGTTACCCTTGGTAAAATAAAAATTTGGGGTGAAAAGATCAATTTTTGTGGAAAAAAATGATTTTTTAGTTTCATGGCTCCACGTTATAAACTTCTGTGATGCACTTGGAGGTTCAAAGTGCTCACCACACATCTAGATAAGTTCCTTGAGTGGTCTAGTTTCCAAAATGGTGTCACTTGTGGGGGGGGTTTCCACTGTTTAGGCACATCAGGGGCTCTCCAAATGCAACATGGTGTTTGATCTCAATTCCAGCCAATTCTGCATTGAAAAAGTCAAAAACGGCGCTTCTTCCCTTCCAAGCTCTGCTGTGCGCCCAAACAGTGGTTTACCCCCATATATGGGGTATCGGCGTGTTCTGGAGAAATTGCACAAAAAATTTTGTGGTTCATTTTCTCTCTTTTTACACTTGTGAAAATAAAAAAAATTGGTTCTGAATTAAAATCTTTGTGAAATAAAGTTAAATGTTTATTTTTCCTTTCACATTCCATTCAATCATGTGAAGCACCTGAAGGGTTAATAAACTTCTTGAATGTGAATATCTTGAGGGGTTCAGTTTTTAGAATGGTGTCACTTTTGGATATTTTCTGTCATATTGATCCCCCAAACTCACTTCAAATGTGAGGTGGTCCCTAAAAAAAATGGTTTTGTAAATTTTGTTGTAAAAATGAGAAATTGCTGGTCAACTCTTAACCCTTATAACTTCCTAACAAAAAAAAATATTTGTTTCCAAAATTGTGCAGATGTAAAGCAGACATGTGGAAAATGTTATTTATTAACTATTTTGTGTGATATGACACTTAGATTTATGGACATAAAAATTATAAGTTTGAAAATTGCAAAATTTTAAAAATTTTCTCCAAATTTCCATTTTTTTAACAAATAAATGCAAGTCATATCAAATAAATTTTACCACTATCATGAAGTACAATATGTCACGAGAAAACATTGTCAGAATCACCAGGATCCATGGAAGCGGTCTAGAGTTATGACCTCATAAAATGACACTGGTCAGAATTGAAAAAATTGGCCTGGTCATGAAGGCAAAAAAGAGGCTTTGGCGCGAAAGGGTTAAAATCCAAAATTTATTAGAACAACTTTTAAGAATTGAGGGCAGGAAAAAACTTTCACATGACAAGACATGTGGCAACAGACGTTTCAAACACCAACAGGCGTCCCTTTTCAGAGTTTCTTCATACAGAGAGAGAGAGACAGCCAAAGAGAGAGCAACAGCCAGAGAAAGAGACAGCCAGAGTGTGAGACAGCCCGAGAGAGAGACAGCCATAGTGTGAGAGGGAGCCAGAGAGAAAGAGGCAGACAAAGACAGATTGACTGTCTGGGTGTCCTCTCTGACTGGCTGTCTCTCTCTTGCTTCCTCTTTCTCTCTATGAATGGCTGTCCCTCTGGCTCCCTCGCTTGTGTTCTGTCTCTATGATGGGAAAAACTCCCATGCTCCTTCTGGGCGGGCCTGTGGGCAGGTCTTTTCTTGGTTTCTCTGTCCTAGCGCAGGAAGATAAGACTCTACCTACAGTGCCGCCACTAAGCACTAACTGAACACTTCTGACATTGATTACATAAGAACTACAAAATGAATTTCTTTATAGCAGGTATCAGTTTAATCAGTGTAACAGCCCCAACATGACAATACCTGTAGTTTACTTAGCAAAATCCTGCTGACACGTTCTCTTTAAGGGAGAATTGGTAGACATTATGGATATGAATAGTGAGGAGAGATTTACACTATGGATCATGGTCTGTGAAATTTGTTAGGCAACCCTACTACAATATTTACCCTAGTTAGTCTTAAAATAAACCTACCAGGAGATTGATGCTGCCTAAACTTTGGGCAAATCGGAGACAGATTCCATCATTACAAATACTGTTTGCTGTTCAGTGATTTTTGATCTTTTAGTCTGATGTTTCTATTACTGAAGTACAAATAGCAGCATTTCATAAGTTTACACTTTAATACATTTAATACATTATGTTTATGCAAAGTTTTATGATTTCCAGTGTTGGCCCTTATTTTTCCAGACTTCTGCCCTTCATTCTGGCAGCTGAATATCAGCTTCTTGGCCAAATCCTGACTTATGACTCATTTATGTCTAATCAGTGCTTGGAGGTTATCACACTTTCTGAGTTTCCTGTCCACCAGCTTTTTTGAGGAATGACCATAGGTTCTCAAAAAGTTCAAGAGCTTGAGAATTTCTTGGCCTTTGGCTCAAAATTCAACATTATGTTCACTGAGTCACTTATGTCACAATTCTGCCTATAGGTTGGTCTGGAAGCAGCGAGTGACAATTCAGAAATCCAATCTAGGACAGGAGTGTGCTGAGTTGTCAATACAGGTGCTTCTCACAAAATGAGAATATCATCAAAAAGTTAATTTATTTCAGTTCTTCAATACAAAAGTGAAACTCATTATATATAGTCATTACAGAGTGATCTATTTCAAGTGTTTCTAGGCACTTTTTCTTATATGGCCACACACTAAGGGTCGTGTATTTTGATCCTAAATTGAAGCACTGTCACTTTATTGCCTGGTTGTAATGTACTGCTGCATGTGTTTTTCTGCACCTGTTCCCCTCTTGTGACGGAATTCTGAATAATTGTGACCTTTTTTTGTGTTTATGTGTACGGGTGATTTATATCTCGCAGATAAATAAAAAATACTTTATTTTTACTATTTCATTTGTGGATTTTTTTACTCTATTTTTCTTTTTGTATACAAAGCATTTTTGGAGTAATTCCATTGCTAGTGCATATAAGGATGTTGTCTCTTTAGGTCAGGGCCATTTCTTCTAACAATGCATATTGTCTGCAGTTGTTTGTTTGCCAGTCTCACCGCTTGCCTGTGAGTAGAAACTAGTGTCACAACTTAGTTATCACTTTTCCCAGAGTCAGACGTTCTAATAATTCTCATAAGATAGATGTCTCCATTTAAACCACTATGGAGAGATGTCATCTATTCCTTAGTACAGGAAAAACACTGAAGCGTCTTTCTTTGGTGCCTCCACAAGCGACGCAGATCATTCCACAAGCGCTGGTACTGTGATTCCACCTCTCATGCATTCAGTTCTGATAAAGGTCTGATATAAGACCGAAAATGTTAAACCTTGAATGCAATAATAAAAGTAATTTTGTTTCATCACATCTCCATTTGAGTGCCAAGTTCGTCAATTTGTTAACATCCAAACTATGGCATGTCAATAGTAGGAGGAAACTCTGGTACTCGTCCAATATTCATATGAGCAGTCAGAGCTGCCTTTGAAAGTGGAAGAAACTGACCCGTCTTTGTCCGTCCATCTGAACATGGCTTATAGTCTGTATAATTAATAAAACATGTCACTTCTGCCAAGATGCCCCAAATCTATAACCAAGAGCGCTGGACCCCCAGGACTGAGCTAAGGGCAGAGAAATGGGGCTGTAAGGTGAAAACCAAGGGGGGACACAATTATGTTTACATTTACAGCTACATACCAGTCACACACACGGCTCCGCTCGGCACACATCTTACAAACACAAAGCTCCAATCCGTACACTTCATACCCATTCAGCTCCGCTTAGTAAATGTTGTACACACACGGCTCTGTGCTGCACACCTCGTACACACACGGCTCCGCTCCATACACGTCGTACACACACGGCTCCGCTCCATACACGTCGTACACACACGGCTCCGCTCCATACACCTCGTACACACACGGCTCCGCTCCATACACCTCGTACACACACGGCTCCGCTCCGTACACCTCGTACACACACGGCTCCGCTCCATACACGTCGTACACACACGGCTCCGCTCCATACACGTCGTTCACATGCGGCTCCGCTCCATACACCTCGTACACACACGGCTCCGCTCCATACACCTCGTACACACACGGCTCCGCTCCATACACGTCGTTCACATGCGGCTCCGCTCCATACACCTCGTACACACGCGGCTCCGCTCCATACACGTCATACACACGCGACTCAGCTCTGTACACACACGGCTCTGTGCTGCACACCTCGTACACACACGGCTCCGCTCCATACACGTCGTACACACACGGCTCCGCTCCATACACGTCGTTCACATGCGGCTCCGCTCCATACACCTCGTACACACACGGCTCCGCTCCGTACACCTCGTACACACGCGGCTCCGCTCCATACACGTCATACACACGCGACTCAGCTCTGTACACACACGGCTCTGTGCTGCACACCTCGTACACACACGGCTCCGCTCCATACACGTCGTTCACATGCGGCTCCGCTCCGTACACCTCGTACACACACGGCTCCGCTCCATACACCTCGTACACACGCGGCTCCGCTCCATACACGTCGTACACACACGGCTCCGCTCCATACACGTCGTTCACATGCGGCTCCGCTCCGTACACCTCGTACACACGCGGCTCCGCTCCATACACGTCGTACACACGCGGCTCCGCTCCGTACACCTCGTACACACACGGCTCCGCTCCATACACCTCGTACACACACGGCTCCGCTCCATACACGTCGTACACACGCGACTCAGCTCTGTACACACGCGGCTCTGTGCTGTACACCTCGTACACACACGGCTCCGCTCCATACACGTCGTACACATGCGGCTCCGCTCCGTACACCTCGCACACACGCGGCTCTGCTCCGTACACCTCGTACACACGCGGCTCCGCTCCGTACACCTCGCACACACACGGCTCCGCTCCGTACACCTCGTACACACGCGGCTCCGCTCCGTACACCTTGTACACACGGCTCCGCTCCGTACACCTCGTACACACACGGCTCTGCTCCGTACACCCCGTACACACACGGCTCCACTCCGTACACCTCGTACACACACGGCTCCGCTCCGTACACCTCGTACACACACGGCTCTGCTCCGTACACCTCGTACACACACGGCTCCGCTCCGTACACCTCGTACACACACGGCTCCGCTCCGTACACCTCGTACACACACGGCTCCGCTCCGTACACCTCGTACACACGCGGCTCTGCTCCGTACACATCGTACACACACGGCTCCGCTCCGTACACCTCGTACACACACGGCTCCTCTCCGTACACCTCGTACACACACGGCTCTGCTACATCCCCCCTGTAAACCCCTCCTGACCCCACACAGAAACTTCCCCTCATCCAGCACCATGACAACCAGCACAGCAGAGTCCTGCATACACTGAGGCCCCTGATCATGTGACCCCCCTGACTCCTCCCCTCCTGTGACCTCATCCCAGGTCCTGTGCGCACAGAGCAGCCATATATGTGGAGTGCGGCTCTGCAGGTGGAGGTAGGTGCTGGAGATTCCCCATTACTGGGCACAGGGGGCAGTAACCCCTTCATTACTGGGCACAGGGGGCAGTAACCCCTTCATTACTAAACATATCTTATGAGTTGTGCATCTCTGCATGTGTTTTTTCTTCTCCCATGTCTCTATAATGCTGCTATTGTTTTCCTTGATGAGTTATTTTGTTGCCGCTTTGCGGTACATAAAATGTATTGATCGATTCCTAAGGATGGAAAAATGACTGAAATTACATCATTACCTTTGCAGGATTTTTTTTGCAATAAATATCACATTTCTTGAGGGAAAAAAAACGGCGAAGATCAAGATCCCGCAATTGGTAAGTGTAAATTTGCTTATCCATGTAGATAACAACCAGCCAGTATGAACTCAGTATCTAAGGTGTTCAACAGCCATTTATACCCTGCGCTCATCTTCTTCCCATTCAGGTCCCTACAATATCGGATCCTCTCAGTGGAGATCTTCTGTATAAGATAGTTTTCTGACTTACTCATCAAGGATGGATAGGGACAGAGACAAGATGGCGGAGAGGATATTACACCTCACCCTAGAGATCATCTTCCGGCTTACTGGAGAGGTGAGAGATTCTGATGACGTCACATTACATCATTCTTATGGGAATAACAGATGGACAGAACTGGAGAGGTGAGGACTCTGGAAATGTCTGTAGTGAGATTTATTAATGTGTCTCTCCATAACCAGGATTACACAGTAGTGAAGAAGACCTCTAGTGAGCGCTGTCAGGACCCTGTGTCTGAGGGATGGGGAAGACCCCTGAGCCCAATCACGGGGCCTCCACCTCACATCCTGATGCATGAGGACATCAATGACCAGAAGATCCTAGAACTCACCTACAAGATGATTGAGCTGCTGACTGGAGAGGTGACACTGCTGGGAATGCTGGGACATTACACTATGAAGGGATCGGGGGGATGACGGTATCATTGTATGTGTCAGGTTCCTATAAGGTGTCAGGATGTCACCATCTATTTCTCCATGGAGGAGTGGGAGTATTTAGAAGGACACAAAGATCAGTACAAGGACGTCATGATGGAGGTTCCCCAGCCCCTCACATCACCAGGTAATAGACAGGACTAAATACACACGGCCTATAATTATCTGTATGTAGAGAATGAATTCAGTCCCTGTATGTGTTTCCTCCAGTTCTATCCAGTAAGAGGACAACACCAGAGAGATGTCCCCGTCCTCTTCTTCCACAGGACTGTAAAGAAGAAGATCCCAATGTTCCTCAGGATCATCAGGTAGATGAGAGAAGGTGTCATGAGATCTCCCCTATGATGTGTAGACGGCTGTGAAGGTCTTGTGCTCAGTCTTGTTTTATCCACCAGTATTATATGTTTTATACTTGTGTAATGAGAACGGTGGAGATGGCAGGATTATACATGATCATTGATGTGACTTCTCCATCTGTCTGTGACTTTTACAATATTTGTTTCAGGGTGAAGATCTGACCCATATTAATACTACAGAGACATATGTGAGGGGTGATGAGTGGGTTAAGGAGGAGATTCCTACACATAACTGCACAGGTGAGTAGTAACCACTAAATGCAGAGAAGATTCTTCTCAGTCACTGGCCTTGCCTGCTTTATCAGTGGTGTAGTCCTGCCATATCACTTTCAAATTATCACTATTATCTGCCGTCACACCACTACATTGAAATCGTTCTCTGAGGAAAGCCACGCAAAGTTGTGGAGAACATACTGTATATGTTGGGGAAAAAAATAAGCAAATACTGTATATAGTATGTACATGTTTAAAAATGTGTATGTGTATAGATAGAATATATATACAGTACATATACAAAATGTCATACATGTACAAACATTCCAACATGTATGTTCCCCCATATTGGCGCAGTTTCCACCATGTCCTCAGGTTTCCTCCCAGACTCCAAAGACATACTGATAGGACATGTAGATTGTGATGATCCCCAATAGGAACAGTCATGAAGATTTCTGTGCTGCAGAATATGATGGCGCAATAAAAGTGATCAAATAAATAGAAAAAAATGGTACACACCTTCTAAATGATTGAAAGTTTGAATATATACAGACACATTTGCATTCACTACCCTCATTCAGTGGGTATGTTAGTAATCAGTGGCCCTCCGGAAGTCTGCTGAACGCCTCCTGTCAGCCAGAATCCATTGCAACCTTTTCTGATTCTTTTTGCAACACAATGTCATCATTGTTATAAAACTCAGGTGTGATGTCACATCGGACTGACATGGATTCCGGCAGGGAGGATATGTTGTTGGAGAGATATGGTCTGACGGCTATTGTCTTGGCTACTGAATCAGGGTCGTGTGTGCAATCTTCGATGCCAGTATCCTGAATGAATGTAGAAATTAAAAGGGTCCACAATTTCTTGATCGACTGAATAAATGTCCTGTGAATATTTTTATTCAACTTTGAATTACACTATATTATATATTATTGCTAATGTTGGGTTTACACAGTGATTTTGGCCATGGCACATATTGTGCTGCTCATAATCATAATGGGCTGCTACTGCTACATTATATAGCAGCAGAAATAAAGTGAATAGTGTCACGTTCTGATCCATAGGATACCGCGACAAGCAAGTTGCAAAAATTCCAACCTTTTTTTGCACTTAATTGTCACGGTACCTCGGGGGTTACATTGTGATCCTACTCGCCTGCATTAAGCTACGAAGTAGCAGTGGCATAGAACGAGGCTTTGTCGGTGTGACCAAAGCGACCCAGCATGGAATAGATACTGTGTTTCTGCTAAAGAAAAAAAAAAAAAATATATATATATATATATACGTACAGTTGTTCTCAAAAGTTTACAGAATTTTTGCTTTCTTGGCCTTTTCTCAGAGAATATGGATGATAACACCAAAACTTTTTCTCCACTCATGGTTAGTGGTTGGATGAAGCCATTTATTGTGAAACTACTGAGAGAAGCAATATCTGTCCTACTGGATAGTGAGACAGGAGCCAATACGGTGGATGCTCGACTTGCTCAGATTCATGGTCTCTCCTGTTGTAAGCTGGCTAAGTCCATTCCTATACTTGTGATAGACTTCCTCTTGGTCAGGGAAGCTTTGATGGTATTCGCCATACATAAGGTTAAGTTCTTAGGTTTCCTAGTGTCAGACGCAGGTTTCCGCATGGATCCTAATAAGGTCCGAGCGGTTCTGGAATTGGATCTCCCAGAAAATCTGAAAGCATTGCAATACTTTTTGGAGTTCACAAACTATTATTATAAGTTGAGGATCCAAGAAAAGCACTTCTGAGCATCCGCGCTGCTTTAGTGATAAGAATTCTTCAGAAATTCATATAAATCTTTCAAGTTCTTTATTATATGTACTACAGAAACTACGCGTTTCGAGGTGACAAACCGCACCTCTTCTTCAGGTTGAGGTACAGAGTCACTAAAGCAGCGCGGATGCTCAGAAGTGCTTTTCTTGGATCCTCAACTTATGATACCTAGTGGACGCTGTCCACCTGCACGAGCTCTGCAGCAGCTATATGACTGCAACAAACGTTGAGAGTGGTTGTGTCTGAACACAACCCATAAAGGGTGAGTACTCCAGAGTACTTTTATATTTTAATTGATTTATACCAGGTGAAGCCCTATGTCTGCGCCCCCGCCCTTGTTTTCTCTTACACAAACTATTATTAGAAATTTATCTGAAACTTCTCGTCCATTGTCAAACACCCTCACTGACATGACTAGGAAAGGTGTGAACTGCTCGAGGTGGTCCTACTTCTCTTGGCAGGCATTTTCTTCTTTGAAGAGGTGATCTTCCACTACGCCGGTACTCTTCTAACTAAATTCTTCTCAACCATTTATTGTCGAGGTTGATGCTTCTGAGGTGCTGGTCAAGGCTGTATTGTCTCCAGGGTCATCAACTAATAAGTGGCATCCATGTGCCTTCTTCTCTAAAAAGTTGTCATCGGCCGAAAGAAACTATGATGTAGGCAATAGGGAACTTTTGTCCATTAAGTTGGCATTTGAGAAGTGGCGCCATTTCTTGGAGAGGGCAGTTCACAGTCATCACTGATCACAAACATTTGATGTACCTTGAATCTGCTTAACATCTTAATCCCAGGCAAGCTAGATGGTCTTTATTTTTCACCAGATTTATTTTTGTGGTCAGTTACCGTCCTGGGATTAACGTCAAAGCGGCTGCTTTGTTTCGGCATTTCCCTGGGGGTGGAAGTACTGATAATGCTGTCCCTATTTTACAAGAAGGGGTGGTCATCTCCGTAGTGTGTTCTGAATTTGAGGGTGAGGTATTGAAGGCTCAGGGGGTTTGTACCTGTACATCTGCATCTCAAAAGTTTAGAGGCATATCATAACACAGCTATGGCTGGACGCCCAGGTAGCAAGGTGACCTCCTTTCTCGTTGGTTTTGCTGGTTAAAGTTGCGTAAGGATGTAGTTGACGACTTTGTGTACTCCTGTAATGTCTGTGAGCATTCCAAGACCCTGCATACTCGCCTGACTGAAACTCTTTTACCATTAACCATTCCTGACAGACCATATACTCATTTATCCATGGATTTCATTACGGATCTTCCTTTGTCAACTGGAACAAACCGTTATCGTGGATATGTTTAGTAAAACGGCGCCCTTTAATGCTTTATCTGTTCTTCCTAATGCCAAAACACTGGCTCAGGTGTTAGTCACTGACATCATGAAGCTTCATGGGATTCCCTCCTATATGGTATCAGATCGGAGGACCCAGTTTGTATCTAAACTTTGGAAGACATTTTGTTCCCGTTTAGTGATGCATCTATGCTTTTCCTCAGCATTCCATCCTCAACTAATAGACTGAATGCCTAAACCAAAGTTTGGAAGCATACCTCAGATGTTTTGTGTAAGATAACCACGAGCATTGGTCTGAGTTTGCTTTAAACAATCACTGTAGCGAGTCCACTGGTAAGTCGCCATTTTTTTGGCGCATATGACTTCCATCCACAATTCTGTACCTTTAGTGAAGATGAGTCTTCACAGGTTCCTGTGGAGGAACAATTTTCTTCTTCGCTCTCATCTGTGTGGGAAGGGGTTCAGAATCCTTTAAAGATAATGGGGGGACAAATACAAATTTATGGCTGATAAGAAATGTTTGTCAGGTCCAGACTTGGGGGTTAGTGATTTAGAATGGCTGTCTACCAAAAATATTAAACTGAAAGTTCCTTCTTAGAAATTTAGGTCCTAGGCTTATTGGTATTTTAACGTGGTCACCATAATCAGCCCTGTAGCTTTTCATCTCAAGCTTCCTCCAATTCTCAAGATCCGTACTGTTTTCCACAGGTCTTTGCTTAAAAAATATGTTTTGCGCCTGTGGAACCGTCACCTTTACTAACGCCACCGGTTGTTATTGATGGCAATTTAGAATTTCAGGTAGGATAAATCGTTGATTCCCGTATGGTTCGCCACTCTGTACAGTGCATGGTATATTGGAAAGAGTATGGCCCAGAGGAGAGGATGTGGGTGAAAATTAAAGTCTGAAATTAAAGTCGGTAGGTTAATACGGTCCTTTCACTTAGCCATCTGGAAAACCCCTGCCCGAGGGTCATGAGCCTTTCATAGAAGGGGGGGACTGTCACGAGTGTGTCACTATTTTCCTGGGAGATCTGGGGTTAGAAAATCATTACGTAGTGTGAATCGCAGATCTCCCATTTAGTCTGTGTTTCTTGTCCCATATTAAATGAATTTCATTTTCTTTGGTGCTGAAGAGGTTATCAACCCATTCTATGCAGGTTGGAAACATGCAGCTCCACATCATTGGTCGTTTCCTCTCTCTATAAAATCTGGCCAGACCCTCTCTTCCTCGCTAGTGATAGTTTACTTCCTTGGAGTTGCGTTGCTGAGTTGGAGATCATTTTTGCTGCTGGAGATTGGTGTATGCTTTCTTCATTGTCCTATTCCCATTTGGTTTGTGCATTCCTACCCTTCCCTATATACCTCTATACCTTTGGTGAGTGTTTTTCATGTTAGTTTCTTTTTGTTGTCCCTGTTTGTCTTATGTGTTTACACACAACCATTTCTGTCCCATTTATGTCCCAAGCCTCCGGTGAGAGGGGCTGGGGACAGTTTAGAGTAGCAGGAGAATGGTAAGGCATATGGCCTAAACCCCCCTCACCATTAGAGGTACTTTCGGAGCAGGGATAGTTAGGGACCTAGCAGGGCCGGTTTTAGGCAAAGTGGGGCCCTAGGCAAAGTTTAAAATGGGGCCCCAAATGCTCACATACTGCATATCACACAGAAGCATTTTGATTGTAGTTACATGCGCTGAGTTCAGGCCGCTAAATGAGTGTGATTGACAGTATTGAAGTCCTTCAACACTTGTTTCCCGGCCTCTTGGGGACAAAACAATCACTAGTAGATCAATCTGTCCCCATACAGTACCATGTTATCAACAGCACATCTACAGTTTACACCCCATAGTCCTCCATATAATATAATGTGCCCCATAGTCCTCCATATAGTATAATACACTCCTCATAGCCCACCATATATTAAAGTACACTGCATAGTCCTCCATATAGTATAATACACTCCTCATAGTGCTCCTTATAGTATATATATAGTAGTACAATTCACTTCCCATAGTATAATGCACCCCATAGTTCTTCATATAATGTATTCCCCATAGTCCTCCAAATAGTATAATACACTCCCCATAGTCCTCCATATAGTAGAATACACGTCTCATAGTGCTCCTTATAGTATATATAGTAGTACAATTCACTTCCCATAGTATAATGCACCCCATAGTTCTTCATATAATGTATTCCCCATAGTCCTCAATACAGTATAATGCAGCCCCGCCATACAATATAATTTAACCCCCATAGAATATAATGCAGCCCCCCTCTTATAGTATAATGCAGACACCCCTTAGAGCATAATGTAGCTACCCCACAGTGTATAATGCAGCCACACCACAGAATATAATGTAACCCCGCTATAGAATATAATGCAGCCCCCCTCGTATAGTATAATGCAGCCCCTCCAAAGAATATATGACAGCCCCTTATATAGTATACAATGAAGCCCCCATACACTATAATCTAGCCCCCATTGAATAAAATGCAGCCCCCCATAGAATAAAATGTAGCCCCCTCATAGAGTATGATACAATCACCCCCATAGAATATAATATAATACAGCCCCCCATAGAATATAATGTAGCCCCAAATAGAATATAATACAGCCCACCTCCCCATAGAATATAATGTACCCCCCATATAACACAGCCTCCCCCATAGAATATAATGTAAAATGTACTCCCCATGGTACACTGTATAACAGCCGCATAGTATATAGCCCAGCTCCACATGGTATATAGCCCAGCACCATGGTATATATAGCCCAACACCACATGGTATACAGCCCAGCCACACATGGTATATATATAGCCCAGCCACACAGGCTATATAGCCCAGCACCACATGGTATATAGCCAGCCAGACATGGTACAGTCATATGTTAAAGTTTGGGCACCCCTATTAATGTTAACCTTTTTTCTTTATAACAATTTTGGTTTTTGCAACAGCTATTTCAGTTTCATATATCTAATAACTGATGGACTCCGTTATATTTCTGGATTCAAATGAGGTTTATTGTACTAACAGAAAATGTGCAATCTGCATTTAAACAAAATTTGACCGGTGCAAAAGTATGGGCACCTCAACATAAAAGTGACATTAATATTTCGTAGATCCTCTTTTTGCAAAAATAACAGCCTCTAGTCGCTTCCTGTAGCTATTAATGAGTTCCTGGATCCTGGATGAAGGTATTTGTGACCATTCTTGTTTACAAAACAATTCCAGTTCATTTAAGTTTGATGGTCGCCGAGCATGGACAGCCCGCTTCAAATCATCCCACAGATGTTCAATGATATTCAGATCTGGGGACTGGGATGGCCATTCCAGAACATTGTAATTGTTCCTCTGCATGAATGCCTGAGTAGATTTGGAGCTGTGTTTTGGATCATTGTCTTGCTGAAATATCCATCCCCTGTGTAGCTTCAACTTCGTCACTGATTCTTGCACATTATTGTCAAGAATCTGCTGATACTGAGTTGAATTCATGCGACCCTCAACTTTAACAAGATTCCCGGTGCCGGCATTGGCCACACAGCCCCAAAGCATGATGGAACCTCCACCAAATTTTACTGTGGGTAGCAAGTGTTTTTCTTGGAATGCTGTGTTTTTTAGCCTCCATGCATAACGCCTTTTTGTATGACCAAACAACTCAATCTTTGTTTCATCAGTCCACAGGACCTTCTTCCAAAATGTAACTGGCTTGTCCAAATGTGCTTTTGCATACCTCAGGCGACTTTGTTTGTGTCGTGCTTGCAGAAACGGCTTCTTTCACATCACTCTCCCATACAGCTTCTCCTTGTGCAAAGTGCGCTGTATTGTTGACCGATGCACAGTGACTCCATCTGCAGCAAGATGATGCTGCAGGTCTTTGGAGGTGGTCTGTGGATTGTCCTTGACTGTTCTCACAATTCTTCTTCTCTGCCTTTCTGATATTTTTCTTCGCCTGCCACTTCTGGGCTTAACAAGAACTGTACCTGTGTTCTTCTATTTCCTTACTATGTTCCTCACAGTGGAAACTGACAGGTTAAATCTCTGAGACAACTTTTTGTATCCTTCCCCTGAAAAGCTATGTTGAATAATCTTTGTTTTCAGATCATTTGAGAGTTGTTTTGAGGAACCCATGATGCCACTCTTCATAGGAGAATCAAATGGGAGAACTACTTGCAAGTGGCCACCTTAAATACCTTTTCTCATGATTTGATACACCTGGCTATGGAGTTCAAAGCTCAATGAGGTTACAAAACGAATTTAGTGCTTCAGGAAGTCAGTAAAAAGTAGTTAGGAGTGTTCAAATCAAGGAAATGATAAGGGTGCCAATACTTTTGCACCGGTGAAATTTTGTTTAAATGCAGATTGCACATTTTCTGTTAGTACAATAAACCTCATTTGAATCCAGAAATATAACTGAGTCCATCAGTTATTAGAAAAAAAGGTTAACATTAATAGGGGTGCCCAAACTTTAACATATGACTGTATATAGCGCCCAGCCACACATGGTGTATATACAGCCCAGCACCACATGGTATATATAGCCCAGCCATTCATGGTATATACAGCCCAGCCACACATGGTATATAGCACCCAGCACCACATGGTATATATAGCCCAGCCACACAAGGTATCTAGCGCCCAGCACCACATGGTATCTAGCGCCCAGCACCACATGGTATCTAGCGCCCAGCACCACATGGTATCTAGCGCCCAGCACCACATGGTATCTAGCGCCCAGCACCACATGGTATATAGCCCAGCCACACATGGTATATATAGCCCAGCCACACAAGGTATCTAGCGCCCAGCACCACATGGTATCTAGCGCCCAGCACCACATGGTATCTAGCGCCCAGCACCACATGGTATCTAGCGCCCAGCACCACATGGTATCTAGCGCCCAGCACCACATGGTATCTAGCCCAGCCACACATGGTATATAGCGCCCAGCACCACATGGTATATAGCCCAGCCACACATGGTATATAGCGCCCAGCACCACATGGTATATAGCCCAGCCACACATCAGATGGAACGTTTTAATGTACATCCAAACAAACAATAATGAATATACAAATAAGTAAGCTGTACAGCGTCCCCCCAACATGAATTTTTGAGGTTACTAGTCCTTGCTGTGTTGAGGTGCAGTTGCAGACTGCAATTAAAAAAACTCACCAGTGACCTGACCAGTCCTGTAGTAGTAGTAGTAGTAGTAGTAGTATTGACGTGACATGTTGTCTATGGAAGCCAGCCAGGAACACTTCTCCTGGGCGGCAGCACAGCTCCTGTACTCTTTCCTGACAGGCACTGCAGACGCTGTGCAACGTCAGGAGGACGACGTCAGCAGTCAGGTGACCATGTGGAAGGTCCTGTTCCTGAACAGCGGCTGCCAGCCCAGGACACGGTATAAATTATAACACAGAAGCTGGTTGTAGGAGAGACGTGTGAAGATGGATGGCCGTAGCGCAGAAGAACAGGATAATTTGCAGAGCGCAGGTCAGGTCAGTATAACACGCCTGACTGCTTCTGCCTCCGGCCCCGGGATCACCGCCGACATTACTATAAATAACACAAGGCAGTGCAGCACTGGCCGGGAAAGGCTCGCATTACAGAACAAAGCGAAGCACTGCCTTGTGCTGTGCTATTTGGATCTGTGGAAGAAGGCAGCAGCCGGGGCCCTTTCTGTGCCTGGGGGCCCTAGGCAGCTGCCTGGTCTGCCTGGTCATAACGCTGGCCCTGGGACCCAGCCCTAGGGACAGTGCAGGGCCGTTTTCCCTTAATTATATACAGTCACAGCATGACTCAGTGATCACCTATGGAGAGATCTTAAAATTTCTGTTGGGAGAAGGCGCCCTTCAAATATGAGATACCTGGAGCAGTTTGCATAAGAAAAGACCATTTGGCCATCAATGTCTTTGTGCCTTTAAGAAGTTTGGTCAAGGGTGTGGCTATCATGGCAAAATTTGGGATACACCACTGTTCATATCCTACCATTCCCAGAAATGCCAGAACCTGTTTCTTGGAGACCGATTTCGGCCAATTTTGTACTGCCTCTACCTTATTCATTTGCGGCTTTACTTTGCTTCTTCCGATGATGTAGCCCAGGTATTTTCCTTTTTTCTTTTTTTTTTTTTTCTATGGCACAATGCTTTGGGTTTAAGGTAAAACCCCCTTTTCCCTTCACCCATGACAGCACACCTGAGAGGGATCTGCCCCGCCAGTTGGCTTCCTGTCCTGGAAAGGAATCCCACTGTTGGCGGTGCCTATCATGGGCGAAGAGAAAAGAAAAAAAGGGTCCCAGGCCCTTCTAGGCGCGGGAAGAACAGGGGTCTCACCTGTAGCACCGGCCGTCAGGTCCTGGATGCACAATCCCCGGTGACCCCCCTCGGACTCCGGGTTCATGTGGGCGCTGGTGGCGGCTCCTGGAGGCCCCACTGCGCCGCCCTCCCCTCGCACGGTCCCGCGATCTCGCTTCCCCAGAGCACCAAGCTATGGGAGCTGCGGGCGTCTTCCGGCCGCTGACGTCAGCGACGCAGAGGATCATGGGCGCGCCGACTGACGTCAGCAAAGGCGACGGTGTCATGGCGCCGCGTGCGACGCCGGCCGGCTTTCTGAAGCGGTCGGCCGGCGGTCGCAGGGGGGAGGGGAGGAGACACCCACCAGGACGGAGGCGCATTATTTAAGCAAGGAAGAGGGGCATGGCGGGCGGGTCAGAATGGAGTCAGAACAGGAGCGATCGCTGTCTCTGCCTCCCTCTGGCCACAAACATGGAAGCCATTCAAGCAGTAGTCGCCCCAGTCGTAGGTCGGGGGACTCCTCAAGATCCAGAGAGCACAGGTCGCGTGCTCCGATGCAGCCTCCAAGTCCGGTACCCTTGATTACGGGTGGTGAGTGATCGTCGTGAATGCTAGCAATATGTTATTAGGGGTTCCCTGTTGTATGTTTAACTCCATAGGAAAAACCTAAAAAAGCGGGAAGTAAGAAGAATAATAGGGACTGTGCCATATGTAAAAGCCCCTTAGCAAGATACTGGCAGAAGGACATCTACGCCAGTTGCATTCAGCGAACCATGGCAGAAGAAGCGCCTAGTTTCACAGCTAATCTTATATCGGCCCTCAGATCAGAAATGGAGGGTTCAATTAAGACCTTGTTGAAAAAAGGGAGAAAAGGTAGAAAGAATCCCCCTAGTTCTCCATCAAACTTCTCTTCGCCTTGTCTCAGACCGAACAGCCATCCTCAGATTCCTCAGAAAGTGACATGCGGGGGGGTAAGCCATGTTTTCTGGTAGAAGACACGGATGCTCTCCTGAAGGCCATTAGAACAACAATGGGCCTACAGGAAGAAAAAGCGGCTAAATCCCTGGAGGACGTCATGTTTGCGGGACTACAAGAGAGGAAAAAACGGACCTTTCCAGTTAATGAAAAGGTCCAAGCACTTATTGAGAGAGAATGGAGGAAAGCTGTTATGAATGAGTCACCAAGGAGGAAAAACAAGCTAAGCCCCAGAAAACCAGAGAGGTTGGTAACTAAGCGGATTGCAGACCCCTGATCCTATCCACACAACTAGCAGTAGCCGTGGAGCGTACCTACGATGATCCTAGATGCCTCGTCACAGCCGGAGAACTAAATAAGCCTAAAGCAAGAAAAGGGGAAATCTAAACTGCCCCAGAGCAGACCCCCAAAGCAATAGACAGCCCCCAAACATGTATTGTCGGTGAGACAAGATGAAAACACAAACACAGATAGAAAAATAGGCTGAGCAAACGATGGGGCCCACACTAACTAGAAAGGACAGGAAAGGAAAGATGCTGTCTGCAATCATGCTCAAAACCCTGCCAAAAAATGTCCAACACTTTCTGATAACAAAAACCCTGAAGTCGCTAGACTTCAATTCCCTATATCAGCACTCTGGTATATTCTGAAGACAGAGCAAAAAGAGACCAATCTGATCAGGGACAAAAAGCAAACTGGCATGAACAGACATAAGAATGGAAATTCAGCACAGCCCCAGCAGGGGCTGGCTGACCACAAAAACTGAGTAAACCAGACCAAATCTCGTGAAAAATAGCAGAGCACACTTAGCTTGAGAAGGCAGGAACAGAACTGGAAACTAGAACCTCAGGGCAAGAGAAAATCACTAGCACAAAATTAGGGAGTCAGCTGTCTTAAATCCAGTCAGAGACTCCTGATGTCCACTCACAGTCCTCCTCCTCAGGTGGCAGGTCTCTGCTATTTAGATCAGTTTCATTACCTGCTGTCACCACCAGAGGGAGCCCGGATGGAGAACTCACGACTCCTCTGTCAACACAGCCATCTCCACCACCCTCACCAGAAGCCAGAGGTAAACCAGAAAATGAGTTCACAACAGAAACCCAAGAGATCAGGGGCTCTTCCATCCGCCTCTAAGAGGCAATACCCCTTTGCGCACAAGGATGCAGAAATATGGGACAAAGTCCCAAAGATTGACGCAGCGGTGTCCAAGTCTTCCAAAAAAATCGGTTCTGCCCTTGGAAGACTCAGGGGTTCTTAGGGACCCGCTAGACAAAAAAGCAGATTCCTATTTAAGGCACGCATGGGAAGCAACAGCAGGAGGATTGAAGCCGGCAATAGCGGGCACCTGCACAGCGCGTTCTCTAATGATTTGGCTGCAGCAGTTAGAAGAGAGACTAGCGTCAAAAGTCCCAAGAGAAAAGATATTAGCAGATATGTATCTTCTGCATGGGGCAGCAGCTTTTTTGGCAAACATCTCGGCGGACTCCATGTGGTTGACAGCTAGGGCGGCAGGGCTATCAAATGCCGCCAGACACGCGTTGTGGCTTAAAGGCTGTCCAGGTGACCTGCAGTCTAAGGCTAAACTGTGCTCGCTCCCCTGCGATGGTCATTTTTTATTCGGGAAAAACTTAGATGATATCCTGGAGAAGGCGAGCGATAGGAAGAAAGGCTTCCCCAGATTCCCGACAGATCAGAGAAGGCCGCCCTTTCGGAGAGGAAGATTCAATAGGGGTCGTCCTCCGGCCGATAGAAGAAGATAAAAGAAAAAAGGAGTCTGGATTTATTTTTCGTGGAGGCACCTCCACTTCAAAAAAATCTCCACAATGACGCCAGCATTCTGGTAGGGGGGAGATTGGCACTCTTTTCTCAGGCCTGGGGGAAGATCTCTTCTAATACCTGGATCCTATGCATCTTAAGAGAGGGCCTGAAAATCCCCTTTTTTCGCCAGCCAAAAGACACATTTGTCATTAACCCCATCAGGAAGGCGATCGAAGACCAGTTGGCCTTAGAATCAGAGATCCTTAGCCTAGTAGACAAGCAGGTCCTTTCTGAAGTCCCAAACATACAGGAAGGAAGGGGGTTCTATTCCCCCCTTTTTTTGATTTAAAAAAAAAACAGATCAATCGTTCAGGACAATCATAAACCTCAGAGGCCTCAATCGGTGGATAAAGAATCATACCTTCAAGATGGAATCGGTGGCTACGGCCATGAAACTGCTACATCAAGATTGTTTTATGGCCGTAGTCGATTTAAAGGATGCATATTATCACATCCCTATCCATCCAGGTTACCAAAAATACTTGAGAGTGGCTCTCTATATTCAGGGCGTGGTCAGGCATTTCCAATTCAGGGCTCTTCCATTTGGCATATCTATAGCCCCGAGGGTTTTTACCAAGGTCATAGCAGAGGTAACATCTTTCCTCCGAATTCACGATACGGTCATAATACCCTATTTGGACGATTTCCTTTATAGTGGGCAGCTCAGAAGACCACTGTACGGCACAGTTGAGCCGGGTGACCGACACCTTACAGTAATTATGATGGATCGTAAATTTCAAAAAATCAAAACTACAGCCCCTAAGAAAACAGACCTTCTTGGGATTTATCCTGGATTCAGAACAGCAAGCTTGTCTACTACCGGACGCCAAAATAGAGAAGGTGCAAAACGTGACTTTGGCTGCCCGGGACCAACCTCACATGACATTAAGAAATGCGATGTCTCTACTAGCTACCCTGACGGCCTGTATTCCGGCGGTCAGGTGGGCTCAATTTCATACCCGACAGCTTCAGGGGGAGATACTGTCTGGAGCTTTCCTTAAAGGCCAGAGACTCTTTCAACTGGTGGCTGGACAGAACAAACTTGGCTTCGGTAGTGCCATGGGACAGACAGACGACCGACGTAATACTGACAGACGCAAGCTCCTCGGGATGGGGGGCACACCTAAGGGGTCACGTAGCCCAGGGTTACTGGAGGCCTCAAGAAATGGGTGCATCTTCCAACCTGAGAGAACCGTGGTCAGTGAACAAAGCCCTATGTCACTTCATTCCCCTTCTCGGATAGCAATGTCCGGGTCATGTCGGACAACAAAGTAACGGTGGCATACATCAACCACCAGGGGGGGACAAGATCACACTCCCTAATGAAAGCAGCGGGCGACATTTTTTACAGAGCGGAACAACACCTACACTCCCTAACAGCCTTGCACATAAAGGGGGCAGAAAACCTAGAAGCCGATTTCCTCAGCCGCAATACTCTGAGGCAAGGAGAATGGGCTCTAAATCGGTCCGTTTTTTAAAAAAATAACACAGCTTTGGGGAGAACAGGTGATAGACCTCTTTGCCAACAAGAACAACAGGCAAATAGAGAGGTTTTTCTCACTAAACCCAAGGGAAAAACCATGGGCAGTGGACTCATTACAAATTCTGTGGGACTTCAGGCTAGCCTATGCGTTCCCCCCAGTGACCCTGATCCCAACAGTAGTCAGGAAGATCAGGAACGATCAAGCCAGGGTGATCCTAATAGCCCTATTTTGGCCATAAAGGCAATGGTTCGCTCTGCTACGAATGATGTCCCTCTCCGATCCATGGGTTCTGACAGAAATCCCGGACCTACTAGCTCAAGGTCCAATATTCCACGCTCAGGTCAAAGGATTCCATCTGATGGCGTGGAATTTGAAAGGTCGCTTCTAATGGATAGAGGGTTCTCTCCCGGTTTGGTGGCCACCCTGCTAAAGAGTAGGAAACTGGTGACGACCAATATCTACGGCAGAACATGGAATAAATTCCTGCAATTCCTAGGTAAGCCGCTAGAGCAAGACCCCCCCCGATTAGTGCCATCTTGGAGTTTTTACAGTCAGGATTGCAGCTGGGGTTAGCGGTAAACACTCTTAAAGTTCAGGTATCTGCACTAGGGGCGCTCTATAACTGCAACTTGGCAGCAAATATGGGTAGCCAGATTTATCAAATCCTGCCACAGGTCTAGGCCTATCCCAATACCGAGAATACCCCCATGGGATTTAAACCTGGTACTAGAGGCCCTTACAAAAGAACCATATGAGCCTATACAACAACTACCCATAAAATATCTTACTCTAAAAACGATCATTTTAGTGTCCCTTACATCGGCCCGTAGAGTAAGCGACTTGCAGGCTCTCAGTAAATCCACCCTATACACAAGTTTTTCAGGATAGGGTGATATTAAGAACAGACCCCGCTTATCTGCCTAAGGTAGCATCAGATTTCCATCGAGGTCAGGAAATTATCCTTCCATCCTTTTGCGAGAATCCAAAGAACTCAGGGGAAGAAAAATTCCATAGTTTGGATGTTAAGAGAGCCCTGCTAGAATACATATCTGTCACTAGCCAGTGGAGGAGGTCCCAGTCCCTATTCGTAGCCTTCCAGGGTGCCAGAAAAGGCTATGGGGTTTCAAAAGGGACTATTGCCAGATGGATTAGGGAGGCCATTAGTATAGCCTACTCAGCTAGTGGTGTTCCGATTCCTGACGGCATCAAGGCTCATTCCACCAGAGCCGTGGCGACCTCCTGGGCTGAAAAGGCAGAGGTATCGATTGAACAGATTTGTAAGGCCGCTATCTGGGCCTCACCTTCAACCTTCTTTAAGCACTATAGATTGAATCTATCCTCCTCTGCTGACTTAACCTTTGGTAGAAGGGTGCTGCAAGCGGTGGTCCCTCCCTAAGGTGGTTCGAAGTCTCCAAAAATCTCTCAGGTGTGCTGTCATGGGTGAAGGGAAAACCACCATGGTTACTTACCGGTAGCCGGTTTTTCCGGAACCCATGACAGCACCCGTATATTCCCCCCCCCCTTTTCACCGTATGGGTGTGCACGTTAGTAGGGTGTATTTGTGTGATGTGGTGTTGGATTAACATGTAACTAACCGGAAAGTCCTCTCAATGCTCTGTAGCCAACTGAAGCGGGGGAGAGGTGCCGCCCCTTATATCTCAGTAAGTTCCTGGCGGGGCGGATCCCTCTCTCAGGTGTGCTGTCATGGGTTCCGGAAAAAATGGCTACCAGTAAGTAACCATGGTGGTTTCCTCAGCGCATCCAGCACAGCCTGGACCTTCTGCAGATGACTTCTCCAATTGTGGCTGAATATCACAATATCGTCAAGGTAAGTTGTGGCATACTTTTTGTGAGGTGATAAGATCCGGTCCATGTCCCTCTGGAAGGTTAGTTGGGGTTCCTTGCAGCCCGAAAAGCCTTTGCTATATTGGAAGCAACTATCAGGTGTAAAAGAGGCCGTCTTCTCCTTGGCACTTTGAGAGAGGAGGATTTGCCAGTAACCTTTTGTTCTCTATAAGTTGTAAGGTAGCGCTGTCATTCAGGTAGGGGATTCTCGCTTAGCAGCCACAAAACCAGATCCGGCACGGGTTTTCCATAAAACAATCACAGTCCATGTGGTTTATTAGGCATCATAAACCCACAGCAGTAACATAAAGTTCACTTAATCAGCATAGCATCCATGACAGAGTTCAGCTCTGTAATCCCTGTGGCCACACAGGTTATGCATACACAGGCTCTTCAGCCTCAGTTATCTCACCCGTCAGGGTTCACTCATGGTTCCTTCTCCATGCTGCAGATGTCCATTCCCTCCAGGGAATTACCAGGCACGTGCAGCCATTACACACCGCGTTCACTTGCTGTCAGAAGGCAGCCCCATCTCTCTCAGAAGGGACCTTCCAAAATGGACCAACCAGGTCCCTGCATTCACTCCATGTGACCTACCCTGGCCACCTTATATGGTCCATAGTCATGTCCACCGGGTCACATGGCTATGACCTCATCACAGGTCCTTCAACCACTCATACATACTTTATAATAGCGTTCTTAAGCACACCCCCTGGGTGGGTTTGTAGGTAACTAGTCTCGCCCATCTCACGAGTTACCAGGAGACTTCCCAAACACATTGAAACAGCACCTCAGCAGTATCACTGCTGATCAACAGACACACAAGTCTCCATCCCAAGGCCACCCACCTTGAGATACATAACGGTCATTCAGTATTCTGCCACTCATCCTCTCTCCTGGGACATCCATACAGTGCCACCTTGTGGACACAGTGGTCACTACACCACAGCGTTCATCGAAGAGGAGCATCAGATGTGCATCACATTAGTTTCCTGTGGTTGTTGCAGAAACGCTACTCTCCCACAGGTTTCCGCACAAAGACAGTGGGGCTGGATCCGCCGCTCTTTGACTCCTCAGTGATGCTTCGGTTCAACTTTTCCCTCACCTCCTTCAAAATCGCCTCGTGGCAGTCTTCGGTGATTCTATATGGCTGTTAGTTCATCTGCACATGTGGTTCCATCAGGAATTCATGTTCAACCATCTGCATACGTCCCTGCAACTTCGAAAACAAGTCTCGGCTCCTTTGAAGCAGTTATTGACACTGTTGTCTCTGGGCCGGTGACGGTGTCTCTGCCACTGTGACATCCTCATTGTCCCCATTTGGCTTGTCCAGCCCACATGAAGTTTAATTGGGGTCCCTCTGTTGCCATGCCTTGATGAGTATCGGCATGAGAGGATTTTGGAAATGAGAGGTGGTAGTGGTTAACTGACACTTGCAGAACCTTTAGGATTTCATTATGATAGCTGCGCCAATAGAACATGTTCTCAAATTTTGTCCATCCTGAGATGACCACCTAAGACATGTGAATGAGCCCTGTCCAACACCCTTTGTCTATAGGGTCCTGGTACCAACAATTACTCCACTATCTCCTCCCTCACCTTAATCACCCGGAACAATAAGTTCCCACTGAACATGAAATAGGGAAACCTGGTGTCAGCCACCGACTCCTGTGCTATGCTGTTTATGACGGTTACCTTATTGAACACTTCTTTTAAAAATAGCTCCCTGTGTTGAGTGATCCCTAAATTTTCTCTGGTCACCCCTATCTCAGAAATGTCTGCCTAAGGGGATACAACTTTCTCCTCTTCTCCCATTACACAAAAGAGAAACCTATCAGACTCTGGGGTTGGTGAAACGTTTTCAGGGCCAACCAGTTTCTTACCCAAGCAATCAAGGTCTCTGCCCCTTCCCCACAAGTCTTAAACAACATAAAGTCCCGGCCTATGATGGGGTGCAATAAATCTGGGACCACATCAACCTCATTGGACTCAGTACCTCGGGCCATCTCAATAACCACTCTGGCCACCGTATAGTCTTTAGCATCCCCGTGAATGCAGCTGATGCCCAACTTTATCCCATGGATTAATTGAAGAGGGAGTGTGTCCTTCGCAAAGGTCACCAAACCCCCTGAGTCTAGTAGTCCAGTTATTTGCAGGCCATTCACTTTTACAGGACAAACTTGGGTCCCCCTATTGGGTGCACAGTCCACACTGCAAGCTGGATATGCGTAGAATGAATGCCGGTGTCCCATGTTACAGTCCATTTACTCGGGGGGGCCAGGGTCAATGGGCAGCTTATATGACCTGGGCTGTGACTCTCGAGCAAATTACTTCCCCCGATGAGGTCCTTGGAACGACCTCCGTCACTTTTGGCTTTGGCATTCCACCCCTTTTTTAACCTCCGCCTCCCATTATGGAGTGGATTGTCTCCCCAAGGACCCCCTCCAACACCCCCCAAACCCCTGATACCTTTTGACCAGTCCGACCAAGTCATCAGCGTTCTGCGAAGGTGTAGAGGACTCCATCTGTAACCACTTTTGGATGAGGTGCAGCTGATCAAACATTTGGGAGTCAGAGGAATTTGTCACAGTGATATGTCCTGTGGTGGACATATTGTTCCCTGTCAGACATTGTCACCTCCAATCACGCCAAAATTTCTGGTTTTAATTTTGAATATTCTTTGGCGTCCTAGTAGGCCTTTTGTGGCTCCCTCATTAAGCATGGCGCCAGGACTTCCACCCACTGCTCTGGCGGGAGTTTCTCCCTATCGGCAACCCCTTCCAAAGCGGCTAAAAAGGCCTCTGTCATCACCTGGGGTCATATTCTGCACCGCCTTCCCAACAGTGAAATCATCAGCTGGCATTGGGTCCGGAACTGCCACTGTGCTACAAATCGCCTCTGTGAGTAATTCAATTTGCTGCTGTTGTCTGTTCTGTTGCATTAGCAGCTTAATTGTCTCCTGTTTTGCCAGCTCTTGTGGTGCTGCTGGCTTTGGACCAGAGCCTTGATCAGCTATTCCAATTTGTCTGACTGCTGTTCCATCCTTACAGCCACATTCACCCAGGACATTCCCAGCCGTCACACTTGCTTCCTGAGGCTCTTGCCCGCACTTCTAGTACCAACTGTGGTATATAGGCTCACTTGGCTGCATATACAGGTAGACACAGGAACACTGTCTCTTTAAATCTTCCTCTTCCTGGCCTAACAGGAAAAATAAAACATTCTCTGAAGGCTGGGTATTTATCCTCTGGGCTCCTCTCGCTCTACAGCTGTTTAATCATCCTAGCACTAAATATGGCTGATTAACACCTCTCAGCAGTTCGTGTGCTGGATAATTTTTCTATGTTTATATTACTGGAGCTAACAATCTTAGTGCTACATATCTTCTGAACCAGTCAGAGTGTGTGTGTATATATATATTACACTTATATTACACTAGCTGAAGAGCCCGATGTTGCCCGGGCATAGTAAATAATTGTGGATAGTTGTGAGCCCCGACCCCCTTGCAGTGTACTGCAGCAGCTTCTCACTTCTCTCATTTTCCCATCATGCCTCTCATTTTCCCTTCGCCTTATACACAGCCTACACCTGCAGCGCCTCACTCTTGTCTATACACAGCCTCATACTGCAGCAGCACCTCACTTCTCTCATTTTCCCATCTTGTCTATACACAGCCTCATACTGCCGCAGCACCTGACTTCTCTCATCACGCCTCTAGGTGAAGACCATTGAAGTGTTGTCACAGTTTGTGAAGATATAATCAGTTATACTTGGAAATAAAGATGTGGTTACACAAATAGTCCACTTGATGTTATCAGAGCGCTATAGATGGCTTGATACATACATACATACATTCTCATATATATATACACACACACACACACACACACACACACACACACACACACACACACACACACACACTGAGCTATATATATATATATATATATATATATATATATATATATACATACATATATTTTTACATTTGCACACACACATACATAGAGACTTTTCATTTCACAGCATTCATATGTCTAATGTAGGGAGATAAGTAACATCCTAATTAGCATTATGGATGTGAGGTGTTGGTGATTGGTGCTGTACTTCCAAGGATCAATGCACCCAGGATCACCACACCCAGGATCCTTGCTCTGCATCCTCCAATGTTGGAACGAATGATAGGAATCTGCCTCAGCACTGACCTCTAAGACAGCCAATGAGTGTGTAGTGTGTGCGAAGGGTGGTGCTAACACTGGATACAAGCTTAGAAAAAAGCACAGAAAGTGGCCTAACTTAGAAGAGCAGCATGGATGCAGGCAAGGAAATGAAATTTAGGAGGAAGGAAGCGTAAAAGCAAAAAAAAAAAAAATTATACGTGTGTTCTACATTTCAGTGCAGCACATATTAGCTTAAAATGGTTTTTGGGGTCATTTAATGTCTTTAAAACAAATTTAAAAAAAACCTGATACTTCCAAATCAGAAAACTGGTGTATACAGGTGCAAACTAAGAGTAGCCATCTCTGTATATAACAAAATTCTACTCTGTAGTGCTAAAGTATGTAAATATGAAATACTAGATGGTGGTCCGATTCGGGTATTCTAGAATATGTATGTACAGTTAGGTCCATATATATTTGGACAGAGACAACATTTTTCTAATTTTAGTTCTAGACATTACCACAATGAATTTGAAACAAAACAATTCAGATGCAGTTGAAGTTCAGACTTTCAGCTTTCATTTGATGGTATCCACATTAAAATTGGATGAAGGGTTTAGGAGTTTCAGCTCCTTAACATGTGCCACCCTGTTTTTAAAGGGACCGAAAGTAATTGGACAGATTAAATAATTGTAAATAGAATGTTCATTTCTAGTACTTGGTTGAAAAGCCTTTGTTGGCAATGACTGCCTGAAGTCTTGAACTCATGGACATCACCAGACGCTGTGTTTCCTCCTTTTTGATGCTCTGCCAGGCCTTCACTGCGGTGGTTTTCAGTTGCTGTTTGTTTGTGGGCCTTTCTGTCTGAAGTTTAGTCTTTAACAAGTGAAATGCATGCTCAATTGGGTTGAGATCAGGTGACTGACTTGGCCATTCAAGAATATTCCACTTCTTTGCTTTAATAAACTTCTGGATTGCTTTGGCTTTATGTTTTGGGTCATTGTCCATCTGTAGTATGAAACGACGACCAATCAGTTTGGCTGCATTTGGCTGGATCTGAGCACACAGTATGGCTCTGAATACCTCAGAATTCATTCGACTGCTTCTGTCCTGTGTCACATCATCAATAAACACTAGTGACCCAGAGCCAATGGCAGCCATGCATGCCCAAGCCATCACACTGCCTCTGCCGTGTTTTACAGATGATGTGGTATGCTTTGGATCATGAGCTGTACCATGCCTTCACCATACTTTTCTCTTTCCATCATTTTGGTAGAGGTTGATCTTAGTTTCATCTGTCCAAAGAATGTTCTTCCAGAACTGTGCTGGCTTTTTTAGATGTTTTTTAGCAAAGTCCAGTCTAGCCTTTTTATTCTTGATGCTTATGAGTGGCTTGCACCATGCAGTGAACCCTCTGTATTTACATTCATGAAGTCTTCTCTTTATGGTAGATTTGGATATTGATACGCGTACCTCCTGGAGAGTATTTTTCACTTGGTTGGCTGTTGTGAAGGGGTTTCTCTTCACCATGGAGAATATTCTGCGATCATTCACCACTCTTGTCTTCCGTGGGCGTCCAGGTCTTTTTGCATTGATGAGTTCCCCAGTGCTTTCTTTCTTTCTCAGGATGTACCAAACTGTAGATTTTGCCACTCCTAATGTTGTAGCAATTTCTCGGATGGGTTTTTTCTGTTTTTGCAGCTTAAGGATGGCTTGTTTCACCTGCATGGAGAGCTCCTTTGACCGCGTGTTTCCTTCACAGCAAAACCTTCCAAATGCAAGCACCACACCTCAAATCAACACCAGGCCTTTTATCTGCTTAATTGAGAATGACATAACGAAAGGATTGCCCACACCTGTCCATGAAATAGCCTTGGAGTCAATTGTCCAATTACTTTTGGTCCCTTTTAAAAGCAGGGTGGCACATGTTAAGGAGCTGAAACTCCTAAACCCTTCATCCAATTTTAATGTGGATACCCTCAAATGAAAGCTGAAAGTCTGAACTGCATCTCAATTGTTTTGTTTAAAATTCATTGTGGTGATGTCTAGAACCAAAATTAGAAAAATGTTGTCTTTGTCCAAATATATATGGACATAACTGTAGTTTATTTATGAAGATTTAAGAATAATGTAATGAATACACAGGATTTTCCAGGTAGTCGCCGGGCGCGACCAATCAGAAATGCGTGGTTCAAATCCCGCCGTAATTCGCGGGCAGACTGCACCTGTCGCTGTTGGTCGCTGCCGACCGGGCGCGACCAATCGGGCTAGCGCCGGTCATCTCCTGGCTACGTCGCGCTGACCTCCGTGCGGCAACTGTCGGGAGATCAGTGGCTATTGACACAGATCTGCTGACGGTAGGGGTGACGTGCGTCGTTTGAATTCCACGCCAATTCGCAGCCAGACTGCGCCTGTCGCTGATTGGTCGTGGCCGGCCGGGCGCGACTAATCAGCGATGCGGGATTTCTGTTACAAACAGAGAGACAGACAGAATTAGACGATTATATAGTAGATGAATAGCATTACTGCTCTAGATGATAACAAAAAATGGAGATACTTTGGCCAATTCATGCATGCCCAGCAGCCAACGACAAGGCGAACTCAGATTTGCTGGAAACCTACGTATCCAGTGTGAATACCTCTCTTCAGCTAGAGCCTGCATTTATGGGTAGGTAGCCTTGCCATTGGCTTCTGGGCGTACATGAATTGGCCAAATTATGTGCTAATTATCTCCATCTTTTTTTATTATCTATAGCAGTTATGCTATTTATATGTGTCATATTTACATGCTATAGCACTATAAAGTGCAACTTTATTTGTTTGTTAACCCCTTTAAAACAGTCATACGAGACAAAATATTTAATTGAAAACATTTACCGTATATTTCAAACATGCTTTTTATGTTCAGGGTATTAGAAGGCTTGAAAAGTTTAGCAACACGTTTTTATACGTTTGAGGAAATTAATAAAACCTATTTTTGAGGAGCAAATCACATTTGTAGTGACTGTAACAGGCAAAAATTTTAGAAAAATACACTCCTCTGTTGTGAACTCATTTTCTGCTCCTCCTTCCGTTCTCCCTCTGGTAGTGACAGGAGGTAGTGAGGTTGGTTTAATTGATAGTGATCTGCCACCTGATGAGGAGGATTTCTGGAGTATCAGACTGGATATAAGACAGCCGACGCCCTATCCTGGTGCTGGTGATTCAGTCTACTTCTCAGGTCTTGGACTTCAGCTCTGTTCCAGTCTTCTCAAGTTAAGTTTGTTTTTGCTATTGTTCACACTTGCTCTTGTTGGTCAATTCAGTTTTTTGTGGCCAGCCAGCCCCTGCTGGGGTTGTGCTGAATTTCCACTCCTATTTATCTGTATTTGCCTTTTGGTCCCTTATTAGATTGGCCTCTTTTTGCTCTGTCTCAGAATATTTCAGAGTGCTGATATAGTGGGAGAAGTCTAGTGACTTCAGGGTTAATTTTGCTATCAGAAGTGTTGGACATTATTTTGGTAGGGTTTTTGGCAGATTGCAGACAGTGTCTTTCCTTTCCTGTCCTTTCTAGTTAGTCGGGCCCCATCATTTGCTCAGCCTATTTTTCTGCCTTTGTTTGTGTTTTCATCTTGTTTCACCGTCAATACATGTGGGGGGCTGTCTTTCCTTTGGGGTCTGCTCTGGGGCAGTTAGTTTTCCTCTTTTCCTGCTTTAGGCTTATGTAGCTCTCCGGTTGTGACGAGGCGTCTAGGATCATCGTAGGTATGCTCCACGACTGCTACTAGTTGTGTGGTAAGATCAGGGATCTGCAATCTGCATAGTTACCAACCCCTCTGGTTTTCTGAGACTTGGCTTGTGGTGTTTTTTTTCCTCCTCGGTGACCCATTCATAACACTCCTCATAGTTTCAAAAACTATAAAGTGGAATGTTAAACCTTTTTTTCAATAATATGTTGATGTAGCCCCAAGTTTTTAATTTCATAAGAGGTAATAGAAAACAAATGTACCTTACAATCTATTCTACAACTTTGCCTGAATCCAACAATACCCTATATACGGTTGTACACTACTGTGTAGACACATGTCAGGGCACAGAAGGGAGGGAGCGCCGTTTAGGTATTGGAACATAGATTTTTAGTTGTAATAGTTTTTTTTCTCGCCCCTCTTATTGTTCAAGAATTGCAGAAAGCTATAACAGCAGAAAACCAAATAAAGTGACCCCCATTTTTTAAATTTATCCCCTAAATTCTTCAATAGTTTAGTGGCTATTTTGACTTCACATGCACTTTTCAGAAATTAACAAATTGCAAATATGCCGTTTTAGTGCCCAATACATTTTTCCCAGCTTGTGCTTCCGAAGATACACACATCATAAATTAACTAGGTTCACCCACTACAGCAATGCTAACTGGAAAGCTCTGAAAGATAGGGGGGGGATATCTGAGTTTGGGAGCAGATATTATGTTGGGTTGGTTTATGGAAGCCATGTTGCTTTTCAATTGTTTATGAGCTACTAATAACACAGAATGCCTCTACTTTATTACTTTATTCGATCACCCATGCAGCACCACAAGAGAGGGGATCCGCCCACCAAGAACAGGAAACCTACAGGCTAGAGAGGGCGGCACCCCTCTCCCGCATCAGTTGGTTTCCTGTCCTTGATGGGGGAATCTGTAACAGGCTTGCCTGTTGAAGAATCAATGGAGGATTTGCTTCCTTTCCCCGGCCTGCCAATTCAAGCAGGGAACCCTTCTCTGACTCAGCCAGTGCAGGGCTCCCGGAGGCACCACAATGTGCTCAAGGGCACTGGCATGTGGGTGCAATTGCATGGTGAAAGGTGTTCGCTGCCTGGGGATAAGCAGCACTAGTTCGGTGCAGGCGACGGGTATACAATAACCGTTGCGTCCTGGATTCCTCCCTACAGTCACGCGGGCCAATACCGAAAGTGCTACGCTCCTGGTAGAGGTGGGCGCTTCAAGCCATTATGACCAGAGGGTGCGACTGATGACATTGGGAGGCGCTGCAACGTGCCCAAGGAGCGGTTGCCCCTGGGTCCCATAGGATGATGGAAGTGCGGGCAGGCAGGCCCCGAATGGGGAGGGATGTTTTATATAAAAAAAATCGGGTACAGAAAGCTACGTAGGACCCAGATATAATTGGGTAGCAGGAGCCAGTATATAGTGGGCTGGAATCACTGCTCAGGGCTTCCAAACCCAACTGTCCTGTTAGTATATGAAGTTGGAGCAGCAGCTGCATGGGCAGCCCCAGGAGCGTTTGAAGTGTCGTCGTCTTTGGGTCAGTGGAGGTAGCCAGACCACAGAAAGGTGTGGATCTTCAAGCAGGTCCAGTCAACGAAGCTTCAACAAGGTGGACAAATCTGCAGCCTCCAGGGATGATCTCTTGGCTGAGAAAGGTCCTTCCTCCAAAGGGGTACCATTTGATTGAGTCAACATGCTAAGTGATCTTCATGAAAGTTAACTTTGTAACGGGGTATCATCTCCTTCATAGTCTATTTTTGCCAGGGAAAGAAGTGCGTTACTAAGACCAAACACAAGTAGTGCACTCTGTGCAGGACCTTATTAGCAGACTCGTATGAAAAAAGGCAGACCGTGGCGGAGGATACCTCTAGCTTTACTACCAGTATGATAACCACCATCAAAGCAAAAAATCAGTTGTGGACCCTAGGCCTGAAAGGCCAGTGCAGGATTTTATGTCCGTGGCCTAGATTAAAGGAAGAAAAAGTGTTTCCCATTAAATGAGAAAATCCAGGGACTGGTATAGAAAGAGTGGGATAAACCTGAAAGGAAGGGCTCCTTTCCCCCTTCATTCAAAAGATAATACCCTTTTGAGGAACCTTCTTCGGCCTGTTGGGACATAGCCCCAAGACTAGATGTGGCAATAACTAAAGGGTCCAGGAGAGCCTCTCTGCCCTTTGATGACTGAGGGACTCATTTGACGGAAAAGCAGACACGTTTCTCAAAGGCAGTCGGGAGACATCGGCAGGTACCTTGAAGCCAGCTGTAACATCAATTTGCACAGCCAGATCATTGATCATCTGTCTGGAGCTGCTAGAATTCCAGTTGAAAGACAGAGTGGCAAGAAAAGATGACTTGTCCACCATTCCGCTGATGCAAGGTGCAGCACCTTTTTTGGCCGATGCCTCAGCAGACTGTGAGATTGGCAGCAAGATCAGTGGCCCTTTCTAATCTTGCCGGTAGGGCTTTGTGTCTGAAGTGCATGCCAGGATATTTCCGAGCAAGAATAAGACTATGTTCCATCCCTTGTGAGGGTGAATTTCTCTTCGGCCTGGCTCTGGACGAGATCCTCAAAAAGTGGGAGATGTGAAGAAAGGATTCCCTAGTCTATCTATGCCTACTGTGGAGACACGGAGGGTCAGTGGACACCCTGGTCTGCTAGCCGAAACCGCATTGACCAGTGATCATCTCACCGAACACCCAGTCTCCTTTCCCCATGGGCATAACACTACTCAGACAACAACACAGGGTGAGGGTAAAACAGTGTTGCAGTACTTTTTATTGAACCATAAAATAGGCAGATAACACATAACAGTCCCAGCAAAATACCTAAGATGGTGCGCATTACAAAATCTCACCCTTCCGCTGACTTGCCGGGATAAGAGCAGCTATGACATCAGAGCTTCCAGGGCCAACTATCCCACATTTGGCATACACAGAGAGAAGGTAACGACCAGCTCAGGAAGATGACAGTCCATTCAGGTACAAGGCCAATTGACCAGAAGGTCACAACCTCACTTCTTCAAACATCTTCGTAGAGCCAGGCGACCGTAGGGTCCCATTTCTGACTTTCAAAAACGTATCCCTGGTTTTGTGATGGTTACTGGAGCAAATCTGTATCCTTCCAGCCAGGTCTGTGGTCCCCTAAACAGTTATATTGGAGAATGTCAAATCTGTGTCCCTCATGATGGAGCCATAATATTTTGGCTGCTGTCCTGTAGAGAGTCTCTGGTGCTTTTGGATGTGGGATGTCTTGGCTGAATCTCTGATTCCTCATACAGAGGCATATAATCTCTTCATATTTAACAAGTGTCCTTCAATTCAGCATTCCGAAGTAAAAGGGGAGAAGGGTGACGAGATCAAGTCGCATTATTTGATTAGTCTATTTGCGAAGTTTTCCTTCTCTATTTTAAATGTCAACAAAGTAGCTGGTCTGGACAATGTGTAATCAATATATCAGCAAACATCATTGTTCTATGTCCCTGTATCACTAGTCATCCAGGATAAGAGCACAATATGTTGCAACAAATTGTCAACTTACAAATCCATATTACAGGCTTGCACGAGCAGAGGTCTGTTTTCTTGACCAACCAGAAAGAAACACACAAATTCAAAAGTCAACATATAGACAAGTGTATTCTTTCTGGCTGAAAATAAATGTCTGGTTAATTAAGACACAATGCTGTGTCCTCACACTTACCTATGGGCGATCTTTCCGGAAAAAAAGATTTGTCCGAAGGAAGCCTTCTAAGCCCCTCTCAGGGGCCCCCGAAAATCGAGTAAGTTGACTTCCACCCCGGGTAGGGGAAAGACTTTCCTATTTCTTAAATTCAATGAAAAGATCCAGCTCACCAGAGACAGCATCCTGACATCGGAGCACGAGACCACTGTGTCAAAGCGCTTGATTTAAAACAATGAAGAAAGGAATGTCCAGCTCCACGATGTAGTGAATACATAAATCTGGATTCGAAGTTTCAGGGGTATCATCTCTCAGTATCTGAAATAGAGAAAATCCAGTGCTGGTGAAAAAGCTATAGTCCCCTCCATGTCTCTTAGTGATGCAATGTCTCTGCTGGGTACTTTGACATCATGCTTCCCAGTGGTTTTATTGCCACAATTCTATTCCAGGGTGCTGCAGTGGGATGTGTTACATAACAAGTTTTTCATTTTTAGAGGGCACTTAAAGGGAAAAATGACAGTACAGTCCTGTTCGGTGGTGGTTAGATTGGTCAAACAAGTCCATGTTCCCTGGGTGGATAATATCACTCAGTCACCACAGATGTGAATCCCACAGGATGGGAAGCCCATCTGGATAGGGAGGTGGTCTAGGGAATTTGGACTGACAGTGAGAAAAGCTTCTCTTCCAATGTTAAAGAGTTACTAGCTATAGAACAGGCTGTAAGCAGGTTCCTTTTATCCCTGCAAGGCCAGAGTGTCAAGATTCTCTTGGACAATCAAGTATCTGTGGCCTACATAAACCACCTGGGCGGAACATTGATGAGAGTGACAGATTGATTATTTCAGATAGCGGAGAAGTATCTCCTTTCTGTCATGGCTCGGGGCGGGATTTTTCTCCTGAACCTCCCGTTAAGTTGTCTGATACCTTCTCTGGGGATAAGAAAAAATTTCAGATCTTTAAAGAGGGGTGTAAGTTATTGTTTTCTCTGCGACCCCATTCTTGAGAAGATGAGCGTCAAAGGGTGGGGGTTATCATCTCTTTATTAAGAGAGGCTCCGCAGGCTTGGGCTTTCTCTCTTTCCCCTACTGCTCATGAAAGAATGTCTGTGGATTGGTTCTTTGAGGCCCTTTGCTGAGGACATGGTTATGAGTCCATCCCAGGGTAAGCACTCAGCCGAGTGGTTTTGTTACAAGTTTAGGTTTTGGGCCGCAGAAGTATCGTGGAACGATTTGGTTCTCAGGGGATTGTTCCACCGAGGTCTGTCTGAGCATTGACTTTGTATCCTCCTCCGGACTCCCTCGTGGAAGCTATGACGCAGGCCGTCTCCATGCTAGGGGAGTGATGCAACAGGAGACCCCCTTGTACCCTGTTAAGGTTGATTCTTCGTCATTTGTTGAACCCATGAAGGTGGGAGACGTTTCTTTTAAAGAAAAGGAAAGGAGACGCTGCAAGGAAAACAAACTTTGTTTCTACTGTGGGCTCCGGGACACTGGAGAAAGGACTGCCCTTCTTGTCATCCTCCAAGGTGTCAGGAAACGTCTAGGTCTGGGTAATGGTCGAGGAGGTTACCCAGACTTTCAGGTAAACTTTTCCTCAATTTCTAAAATTCTGCTCCAGGTGGAGCTTGGGGTAGACGGTGGTCTGTTCCCTACTATGGCTTTTGTGGATTGTGGTTCAACCATTAATTTGTTTGACTCTAACTTGGTGACTCATTGTAAGATAGGGACAGTTAGGCTTGAGACTCCACTGAAAGTTGGGGCCATTGACTCCACTTCTCTCACCAAGTTGGTAATCACTTATGTCTCTGAGGTGTTCTTGCTCAAGGTGGGCCCTGTACATGTGGAACATATAACTTGTTTTGGACAATTTACCTGCAGGGTTAGTTCTGGGTTTTCCCTGGTTGCAATGTCTCAATCCTGTCATTAATTGGGAAACCAGAGAAATTGTCCAGTGGGGGTCAAATTGTATTAACCAATGTTGTAATTCTATGTCTGTTTCGTCTGTCAGTCCGGAGAGTATTCCGGAATACTTAAAGGATTTAGAAGACGTTTTCTTCAAAAGAGAGGCTGAGGTTTTGCCACCACATCGGCCTTTTGATTGCGCCATTGATTTAATTCCGGGTGCTAAATTGCCCAAGGCCCGTCTATTTAATCTTTCGGGTCCTGAGTGGGTTGCCAGGAAGGAGTATATTTCTGAGAGCCTTCGTAAGGGGTATATCCACCCTTCTGTTTCTCCTGTGGCAGCCGGATTTTTTTTTTTTTTTGTAAACAAAAAAAAAAAAAAAAAAAGGTGGTGGTTTATGCCCTTGCCTCAACTTTCGGGAACTCAATAAGATCATGGTGAGAAACACATACCCGCTCCCTCTCATTCCCGATCTATATAACCAGTTGTCCAGGATAAAATGGTTTTCTAAATTGGATTTACGGGGAAGCCTATAACTTGAGAGTTCAAGAGGGGGACGAGTGGAAGACGGCTTTTCTCACATCCAAAGGTCTCTTTGAGAATCTAGTCATGCCCTTTGGCTTGACAAACGCTCCAGCCATTTTTCAAAATTGTATAAATTTTGTGTTTTCTGACCTCATCAGTCGCTTTGTGGTTATATATCTTGATGATATCTTGATTTATTCCTCTGATAGACAAGCCCATTTGGGCCATTTGCGTACCATTCTCCAGAGACTTAGGGAGAATCAACTTTTTGCCAAGTTTTAGAAATGTTCGTTCTTTGTGCAAGAATTGTCGTTTATGGGGTTTATTGTCTCTATGGAGGGTTTTTGCATGGATCCCAAGAAGGTGCAGGCTTTCATCGATTGGGTTCAGCCTCAGAATTTGAAAGGTTTACAGCGCTTCTTGTGGTTCACAAATTATTACCGGAAACTTATCAGGGGATTTTCGCAGGTGGTTTGGAACAAATTCTGCAATGTCTATCCTTCACTAGACAGGATGACTGGTGTGATGCCTTGCCTCTGGTTGAATTTGCTTTTAACAACTGGATTAGTCAGTCCACTGGTATGTCGCCCTTTTTTTGCCAGTGATGGGTTTAATCTGCATTTTGGGGCGTTTTCACGCTTGGATTCCGGTTGTCCTGGGGCTGAGGGGCTGTGCATTGTTTAAAGGAGTTGTGGACTGACGTGTGTCAAAACATTACCAAGGCTCAGAATAGATACAAGTTTTTTGCGGATAAGAGGCGAGTGTCAGGTCCAACTTTCCGAGCAGGGGAGAAGGTGTGGTTGTCCACTCAAAACATTAAACTTAAGGTTCCCTCTGCTAAATTGGGGCCTATGTTCATCGGTCCATATGAAAATAGTGAGATTATCAATCCGGTTGCCTTTAGGTTAAGTCTCCCAGCCTCCTTTAAGATTTCCAATGTTTTTCACAAATCTCTTCTGAAACCTTTGGGAACAGTTGATGAGGGTTCTTTGTCTGATGCTCCTCTGGTCTTGGTAGATGGTCACATGAAGTACAAGGTGGGACGCATTGTGGATTCTCGGTGGGTGCTTGGTAGCTTGCAGTATCTCGTACACTGGAAGGGGTATGGTCCGGAGGATCAGTCATGGGTCCCAGCTCATTCCGTACATGCTGACCATCTGGTCCGGGCGTATCATGTCAGGCATCCTGGAAAGCCTGGAGGTCCAGTAGCCCCTCCTTAAGAGGGTGGTTCTGTCATGGCTTAGGATGGGATTTCCTTCTCCGTCCTGAGCTTGTGGGGGTTATCTCTGCATGGCCTCCCTTTGGTTTGGGGAGGGCTATTTTAACCCGCTCTGGTGTTGGCTCTTTGTCAGAGATACTTCCGTTCTCGGCTGAGCAGCTGACCTAGTGACTCTGGTGTATACCGTTTGTTCCTCTGTATGCTTGCTCTGTGTATGATTCGGCTTGTCCCACGTTCTGTGTCTGCTTGGTGATTCTCCACTGCTGTTATATCTCCGGTTCTGACCTTTGGCTAAGTTCTCTGACTTCCCTCCTGTGTACACCCCTGGTTACCGCATTCCTGTCTGGTTTCTGACTTCGGCTTGTATTGCACCATCCTTCTGTCTCATCCCTAGGCTCCTGCGTTACCCTCTGGTTATTGATCTTGGCTTGTCTGACCTCGCTCCCGGCTCCACCGGCTTCCGCTGTCATTCTTTCTCCTGTATGGGAGTTAGCTCCACTTCCGGCCACTCCCCCGATGGTCATGTGTCTCAGGTCCTGCTCTCATGCGGCTCGCACTTAGTGGGCGGCCGCACGCTCTGACTCTAGACTACTGCTCCCTCCTTGCTCCCCCTGGTGTTCGTCACATTTTCCCTGACGGCACTACATATGAGGGGGAAGGAGGTGGATTTTCTAAGCTGCAATCATCTGAGACAAGGGGAATGGGTGCTGGATCAGGATATTTTTCACAAAGATAGTTTGGTCGTTGGGCCTCCCGTTGGTAGATCTGTTTGCCACAAAACTAAATTGGAAGGAGAGGGAGTTCTGTTCCCTGAGTCCCAGGGAAGAGCCCTTAGCTGTAGACGCTATCCTGATTCTCTGGGATTTAAGCCTGGCGTGAATGCCTTCCGTCCAGTTTCACTGATTCTCCTGGTTGTAAGAAAAATCATTGAAGCCATTGTGAGTATCGTCTTGATTTGCCCCTTCTGGCCTAAGAGACCTTGGTTCTCGTGTCTGAGAAGGATGTCAGTGTCAGATCTGTGGGTTTTATCAGAAATCCCGAACCTCTTTGTCCAAAGGCCGATGTTCCATCCACAAGTAACCGTCCTCCACTTGATGGAGTGGAACTTGGAAGGACAATTTTAGAAAAGAAAGGTTTTTCTGCCACTGTCATGTGCACTTTGCTTCAGAGTAGGACACCAATCACGACTCGGATATACGCTAGAATATGGAAGAAGTTTTTATCCTTCTCAAATTCTAGAGTGGAGGAGGGGGCACCAATAGGAAAGATCTGGCTATTTCTACAGAGAGGACTTGAATTACATTTATCCACCAGCACCCTAAAGGTACAGGTTTCAGCTCTTAGAGTCCTGTATAGTTGTGACTTGGTAGGTAACTATTGGGTATCACGATTCATTAATGCATCTTTAAGATCTAGACCCATTTCAAAAGTTTATTTGGCACCATGGGATTTAATTTTGGTCATGACAGCCTTAACTGACACACCATTTGAACCCATAGAGTCAGCAACCCTTAAAGTTCTTTTCTTCAAATCAGCCCAGCTAGTAGCACTAACTTCAGCCTGGAGAGTTAGTAACATTCAGGCCCTTTTCTTTAGCCCTACCAGTTACCCAGATCCTAGAGGATAGGGTGATCTTTAAACCAGATGCGGGCTGCCTTCCTAAGGTGGCTAGTCAGTTCCATTGACTACAGGAAGTCGTTCTTCCCTCCTTTTGTCTCAATCCGAAAAACCAGAATGAGGAGAAATTGCATACTTTAGACGTTAGGAGATGTGTAGTCAGGTACCTTTCAGCTACTAAGGAGTGTAGAAAGAATAGGTCTCTTTTTTTTATCATTCCAGGGCTCTAGAATGGGGTGTAAAGCCTCAAAACCTACTATTGCTAGGTGGATTAGGGAAGCCAATTCTCTAGCCTACTCATCAAGCGGCAAAAATGTCGGAAGGTTTAAAAGCTGATTCCACTCGGGCTGTCACAACCTCCTGGGCAGAGAAAGCAGATGTCTCTATAGAAAAGATTTGTAAGGCTGCTACTTGGTCCTCTCAGTCTACATTCTATAGAAACTATAGATTAGATTTGGATGCTACTGCCGATCTCATATTTTTTTCAAGAGTGCTCCAGGCTGTGGTCCCTCTCTAGATTAGTTTTTGTTCTCTGTAATCCACTCATGGTGCTGTCATGGGTGATCGAATAAAGTCTTAGTAACTTAACGGTAACAGGATTTTTCAGAACCCCTGACAGCACCCTTTTATTCCTTATCGTCACTTGTGGGTGAGCACTGCTTTTTTAAAAAAACTCTTATGATTCCACATTGTTATGTGGTGTCGGTTATCTTGTTGTTCAAGCAAAAGAAGAAAGACGCGCACTCTTGCTGTGGAGGAGATAGGTGCAGACTGTACGTGGAGGGTCCACAAACAGTAGTCAGTAGATAAACAGTCGCACTCAAGTGTGGATTAATCTTGCAAAAAATCTTGAAGATTTTGTGAAATTTTTGGATTTTTATTTTATTTCAAATGCATCAAATAGTGTAACACCGCAGACAAAAGAAGTATCCAAAATGTGGGTATAATATCGTAATCCAGGATATGAGTATACTATGGTTACGTTTCGACCTACTAGGAGGCCTTTCTCAAACCATACTGAAAAATAAAATAAAAAGCAATTACAACAATGAATATGGACGACAAACTCGCGGAAAGCTGGAAAAGAAAAAATAAACATGAGAGAAATGTGAAAAAATTTTTAAAAAAATATTTTTATTTTTTTTTAAAAATACTAACAAAAAAAACACAACAGAAAAGTAGTGCAAAAAAAACCCTAAAGGCGAAACATATATCTATACAAATTTAAGCACAACAACATAAAGGTCCCTAGGGCAATTAGGAAAATGTCATATAGAGAGTAAAAAAATTAAATTAAGCAAGTGCTAGAGAGACTATTGGCCACAAGTCAATTTTAACATTCTAGGCATCAGGAGTAACAATGGGGATAAGCAGCAGACCTAGATGAGACATATTATAGCATTGTCTCTGTACATGATGAAATAACAGGGGTGGTGGAAACACAAGGCAGGCAAATAAGGCAGATATACTGAGTACTAACCTCAAGTAGTGTCAAGGAAAAGATTAATTAGAGCATTTTCAGAAGTCCCAAACAGGGGCTGTAGGAGAAAACATGAGAAATGAATGCGGAGAAGAAAAAAATGGATCAGAAGGAGATGTTATGCACCAGGTGGTGCTGCAGAGCTGACCTGATGGCATGGGAGCAGCCTGGACCTGCGGTGTTGTAAGTGTGTGCTCAAGAAAGCACGGTATATATATGTGTATTAAGAAGGTGCAGGATGATGACGTCATAAAGCCAACGTGGCTAGAGCGTCCTGGCGTCTGTATGGGGTTTGCAGCATAGGGAGGGAGGGAGAGCAGAGGGAGGTCAGGCTGAGGGCAGTGTGTGTTTGGAAGAAGTCATGTGGTCGCTCAGAGCAGTGCCTGCACTGTTGAAGGAGAGACTCAGTAGTAGAGGGAGGGGTGAGAAGGGGAGAGAACAGTTTATGATAAATGAGAGAGAGGAAGGAATGAAGTTGGAAATGTGTAAATAAATAAAAAAGAAGTAGAGGGGAAGAAAAAGAAAGATAAGAAAAGCGGGTTAATAAATAAGAAGAAGGGATATAGGTAAAAAGGGGGGGGGGGAAGGAAAAAGGGGGAAAAAATAAAATAAAACATGGAAAAAAATAAATGAAATGGGAAAAATAAATTGAAAAAATAAAAAGTAGAAAAATTAAAAATTAAAAAAAAAAAAATGAATAGTAAGATGAAAATAAAGAACAAAAAATAAAAAAATGAAAAAATAAAAAAATGAATTAATGATAGAATTTGAGAGAAAATGTGAAAAAAAGGGGCAAAAAGGGAATAAAATATAAAAATAATAAAAAAGGGGGAGAAAAAAGAAAAACGGATGAAAAAATGAAAATAGAAAAAATATATTTATATACGGGAATACTCACCCATGCGGGGGAGGGGGGAAAAAAAAAATTAGTGGATCTGTAAGATAAAGAAATAAAAAGAATTGAGATACAATGAGATGGAAAGCCGCCATTCCACCACCCTAAGGGTTAAAAAGACAACATAATATTAGGTTAATAATATATGTGAATACATGCTTAAACCAAAGATGCATAAAATAGGTAGAAATCCAAGGAACTAATGCGGGCTAAGGTCCAACTCATGGTTAAGGCCTTTAGGGGCCAAAGTCTGTAACCTATATATCCAGAAGGATTCCCTTGATTTTAGGAGCTTGATGTGGTCACCTCCCCTGCGCGGTCTTTCAACTTTTTCTATAACCTGGAACCTGAGTTGAGATACTGAGTGGTTGGCGTTGATGAAGTGATATGGGATTGGAAGCCAAGTCTTCTTGCACCGGATAGTTGATTTATGGCTTGAAATTCTGTCGCGTACGTGCTGAGTAGTTTCGCCAACGTATAGAAGGCCACAGGGGCACTTAATTAGGTAAACCACATAGTTCGTGTCACATGTAAAAAAGCCCCTGATGCCATAGCGTTTGCCAGTACGTGGATGTGTTATGTCGCTCCCCTTGATCACATTGGAGCAACAAGCGCACCCAAGACAGGGAAATGTGCCCTTTCGTTCAGTTCCAAGAAAGGTCTGTCTAGGAGTTCTAGTTAGACTACCAATATCGGCTCTGACCAGCTCATCTCGGATATTTCTAGGACGGCGTTTGCACATAAGTGCTGGTGTTTTAAATGCCTCAATGTGGGGATAGGATCTAGGTAGAATTGACCAATGTTTGTGGATAATGTGATAAATTTTGGGCATAACAGGATGGTGGGTGTGTACGAAGGTGACACGTTCGCCTTTGGGTTGAGATGGTTGCAGAGGGCAAGGTTCCAGGGCACGGCGTGTTTCACTTTCAAGAAGTTTGGTGGGATAATGCCTTACTTTGAATTTGTCTGACATTTCATTGAGGCGAATGGGAGCCAGAGTAGGGTCTGTGACAATTCTAGTAACGCGTGTGAACTGAGAACGGGGGAGACTATCCTTGGTAGAGGCAGGGTGACAGCTTGTGTAATGAAGAAGGTTGTTGGAGTCGGTGGGTTTAACATATAGATCAGTAGAGAGTGTACCAGTGCAGGACTTGATTACTAGTGTATCCAGGAAAGAGATCTGTGAAGAATTGCAATTAAGGGTGAACTGTAATTCAGGTCTGATAGAATTAAGATGTTCCGTGAAGGAAAGTAAGTCCTCGAGGGTACCCAGCCATAGACAAAAAATATCGTCGATATATCGTAGCCAACATTGGCTGTATGTTTTGAAAAGGGTATTATTGTAGACATAGGAACATTCGAAATCATTCATGTAGGCATTAGCGTAAGCAGGTGCTACGTTAGCGCACATTGCGGTCCCGCGGCACTGTAGATAAAATTGGTCCCCAAAGAGAGAGAAATTTTCTTTCAAGATGATGGACAGGAGATCAATACAAAGCTGAATGGAGTTGTGGGAAAGGTCAGAGGACTCAAGGAGGGTTTTGGTAGCACTTACCCCTAGGTCGTGATCTATAGAAGTATATAAGCTTTTGACATCCAGGGTGACTAGGAGACATTCCGGAGGGATATTGTCAATTTGTCGAATAAAGGAGAGAAAGTGACCTGTATCTAGGACTAAGGACTTGGTAGTTTTGGTAAGAGGGGTCAAGATTTTTTCTAAAAAGGTGGAGATTGGGGAGAAGATTGAATCAGTAGAGGCAACGATAGGGCGGCCAGGAGGTTTAAGTAGAGACTTGTGAATTTTGGGTAATGTGTAGAATACAGGGATGACTGGGTTAGAATTTTTGAGAAATGTGACGGTTTTGGAATCAATGGTTTTTAGGGTCAGATACCTGTCAAGGACTTCGTCAATTAGGAGCTTAATGCGTGGTGTAGGATCACGGGAAATTTTCTGGTATGTGGAGGAATCAGAAAGTTGACGTGAAATTTCATCCATATAGTCGGAGAAATTTTGGATGACAATGGCTCCTCCCTTGTCAGCCAGTTTGATGATTATTGATTTATTATTCTTTAGGGAATCAATGGCTTGTCTCTCTATAGGGGTAATGTTACTATGTGTAGGTAATAAACCTTTTTCATGTTCAGCTAAAATGTATTCTATGTCTTTCTGGACTACATCAATAAAAGCCTCAACAGCATGAAAGGTGTGTGGTGGAGAGAAGTTACTGGGGTTGCGTAGACCGAGGGAAGAGATGGATAAATCGGGAATGGGGTTCCCCCCAATTGGAGGGGCCCTGTTCCCTGGGGTGACTGGTTCCAGTCCAAAATGTGTTTTAAGGCGAATCGTCCGAAAAAAGTTCTGTAGATCTTGTGATAGCTGGAATTTATCCCACGGAGGGGTGGGACAGAATGATAAGCCTTTTTGAAGAACAGACAGCTCTAACGGGCTAAGGGTGTAGGATGAGATGTTGAAGACCGAGTTGGTGGGCTTACCTGAGATCTGGTTGTCATACGTTCTGCGTAGTTTGCGGCTTGCCCTCCGGGTCGGTCTTCTCCTGCCGTCTGTTGATGGTTGTTTCTTGAAGGTTGACGCCTGGCTAAAAAACGATTGTGAGATGAGCTTCCAGTGGAGCTGTCGCTGTCGGTGTGGTAAGCGCCTGTGCGTCTTTGATTGTAGTTCCTTCGCCCAGAGCCCGTAGAGGAGGAGTCGTGCCATCTGTAGACCCTGTCGTTGGTATAGTCGTCTGCGTCCCTTTGGAATTTGGCTCGTTTTCTGTCTTGTAGGGTTTTACGGTTTTCGTCAAGGGACTTGTCCATTTTGGTTTTAAGGTTTTGCCAATCGCTGTTAGAAAGAGTGGAGCTAAGTTGTTCCTCTATAGAAGCAATTTTCGTGGATGTCTCGGTAATTGCTGTGTAGAGAAAATCAATTGTTAACAGAATAATATCAAGTGAACATTTGTTAAGTATTTGCTGGAATCTTTCACAGAACTCAGGTTTGTCTGAGAATAAGGTAGGTCGGAGATGGCTCCGCAGGCCCCGTGGAATTCTATCTAATTTATGATACTCCGCCAGAGTGGTAGCATGTAGATCATAGGCCAGTAGTCGTCGTCGTTCCCTTTCGTAGTCTCTAGTGCGGGTTTCTTGAGCAGGGGTTTTCAAGAAGTCCCCTGAAGAGGTAACCTGGGACAGGATCCGAGTAGTTGTTGTGTCGTCAAAGGCAAAGGTATTCCGAGACATTTAGGGTGCAGGTGCAAGCGTCAACAAAAAGCCGAGCAAAAGAAGAAAGACGCGCACTCTTGCTGTGGAGGAGATAGGTGCTGACTGTACGTGGAGGGTCCACAAACAGTAGTCAGTAGATAAACAGTCGCACTCAAGTGTGGATTAATCTTGCAAAAAATCTTGAAGATTTTGTGAAATTTTTGGATTTTTATTTTATTTCAAATGCATCAAATAGTGTAACACCGCAGACAAAAGAAGTATCCAAAATGTGGGTATAATATCGTAATCCAGGATATGAGTATACTATGGTTACGTTTCGACCTACTAGGAGGCCTTTCTCAAACCATACTGAAAAATAAAATAAAAAGCAATTACAACAATGAATATGGACGACAAACTCGCGGAAAGCTGGAAAAGAAAAAATAAACATGAGAGAAATGTGAAAAAAATTTTTAAAAAATATTTTTTTTTTTTTTAAAAAATACTAACAAAAAAAGCACAACAGAAAAGTAGTGCAAAAAAAACCCTAAAGGCGAAACATATATCTATACAAATTTAAGCACAACAACATAAAGGTCCCTAGGGCAATTAGGAAAATGTCATATAGAGAGTAAAAAAATTAAATTAAGCAAGTGCTAGAGAGACTATTGGCCACAAGTCAATTTTAACATTCTAGGCATCAGGAGTAACAATGGGGATAAGCAGCAGACCTAGATGAGACATATTATAGTATTGTCTCTGTACATGATGAAATAACAGGGGTGGTGGAAACACAAGGCAGGCAAATAAGGCAGATATACTGAGTACTAACCTCAAGTAGTGTCAAGGAAAAGATTAATTAGAGCATTTTCAGAAGTCCCAAACAGGGGCTGTAGGAGAAAACATGAGAAATGAATGTGGAGAAGAAAAAAATGGATCAGAAGGAGATGTTATGCACCAGGTGGTGCTGCAGAGCTGACCTGATGGCATGGGAGCAGCCTGGACCTGCGGTGTTGTAAGTGTGTGCTCAAGAAAGCACGGTCTATATATGTGTATTAAGAAGGTGCAGGATGATGACGTCATAAAGCCAACGTGGCTAGAGCGTCCTGGCGTCTGTATGGGGTTTGCAGCATAGGGAGGGAGAGCAGAGGGAGGTCAGGCTGAGGGCAGTGTGTGTTTGGAAGAAGTCATGTGGTCGCTCAGAGCAGTACCTGCACTGTTGAAGGAGAGACTCAGTAGTAGAGGGAGGGGTGAGAAGGGGAGAGAACAGTTTATGATAAATGAGAGAGAGGAAGGAATGAAGTTGGAAATGTGTAAATAAATAAAAAAGAAGTAGAGGGGAAGAAAAAGAAAGATAAGAAAAGCGGGTTAATAAATAAGAAGAAGGGATAGGTAAAAAAGAGGGGGGGGGGGAAGGAAAAAGGGGAAAAAATAAAATATGTTGTTGTCATAACCATTGGAGGTTTCTCATGGTCTGTAACAGATGCAGGAGAGAGGTGCCACCCTTTTTAGTTTGTAGGTTTTGGGTTCTTGGTGGACAGATCCCCTCTCTTGTGGTGCAGTCATGGGTTCTGAAAAATCCTGTTAGCGGTTAGTAACTGAGACTTTTCCATTGACAAATGATGGACCTGAGTGGGGCCTTTTTTTTCTGGATGAGAAGTTTCTATTGGAATCATTTTAGCCTACATAACATTTTTGGTGATTTATTATTCCATTATTTTACACCATGCTCTACTGGTCCATGCTCTGAGGTCGTCTATTAGATTGTGAACTGTTTTTCTGGTAATAGATCATGAATTTTGCCAAATAACTTGCCATTTCTATGGACATTTTATCTAGAAATATTTTAAATTATTATTATTTTTAAGGATGTTTTATTCTTGGCAGATGACGGTGACAGGAGATCAGAGGGACAACTGACATCTTCAATATCTAAATCAGATGAACTTGATATAATACAAGATACCATTGAAGTGAATGTCATTACTCCAGATATATCATCAACCCTTCACATCAAACAACTTTCATCTGATCCTTTGAAACAAGTTCTATCTCCTAATTCATCACACACGATTAAGAAAAATAAAAGTAATAATATGGACATTAAAAATCAACATGCTCCAACAGAAAAAAAGCAACTTGCATCTTCAAAAAATAAAAGTTACTCCCTCAAAAAAGCTTTTGTTACACAAAAAAAAATTCAAACAGAAGATAAAATATTTTCTTGTTCTAAGTGTGGGAAACATTTTAACCAGAATTCAGATCTTTTTAGACATGAGCGCATTCACAAAGAGGAGAAACCATATTCATGTTCGCAATGTGGGAAATGTTTTGCATATAAATCATATCTTCTAAGACATCAAAGAACTCACACAGAAGAGAAGCTTTATTCATGTTCAGAATGTGGGAAACATTTTAATCAGAAATCACATCTTCTTAGACATCAGAGAAGTCACACTGGAGAGAAACCATATTCATGTTCAGAATGCGGGAAATGTTTTGCCGATAAAGCAAATCTTTTTACACATCAAAGATCTCATGCAGGAGTGAAGCCATATTCATGTTTAGAATGTGGGAAATGTTTTACAGGACCATCAGGTCTTGCTAGACACCGGGGAATTCACACAGCTGAGAAGCCATATTCATGTTCAGAATGTGGGAAATGTTTTACACAGAAATCAAGTATTGTTGAACATCAAAAAACTCACACAAGCGAGAAGCCATATTCATGTTCAGAATGTGGAAAGTATTTTGGAAAGAAATCGTATCTATATAAACACCAGAGCATTCACAGAGGGAAGAAACGGCTGAAGACTGCTTCATGTTCAGAATGTGGAAAATGTTTCGTAGATAAAGCACATCTAGTTACACATCAGAGAACTCACACAGGGGAAAAGCCATATTTATGTTTAGAATGTGGAAAATGTTTTGCAGAGAAAGCAAGTCTTCTTAAACACCACATAATTCACACAGGAGAAAAGCCATATTCATGTTCAGAATGTGGGAAATATTTTGCAAGGAAATCAAATTTTGTTAATCACCAGAAATTTCACTTAGAGGAAAAGCCTTTTTCATGTTTAGAATGTGGGAAGTATTTTGCGATTAAATCACATTTTGATAGACATCAAATAACTCACACAGGAGAAAAGTTATATTCATGTTCAGAATGTGGGAAATGTTTTGCAGATAAATCGTATCTTGTTACACATCAGAGAATTCACACTGGAGTAAAGCCACATTCATGTTCGGAATGTGGAAAATATTTTAACCAGAAAACGCATCTTATTCTACATCAGAGAGCTCACACAGGGGAGAAGCCTTTTTCATGTTCAGAATGTGGGAAAGGTTATGCAGATAAATCAAATCTTCTGAGACACCAGAGAAGTCACACAGGGGAGAAGCCTTTTTCATGTTCAGAATGTGAGAAATGTTATGCAGATAAATCAAATCTTGTGAGACACCAGAGAATTCACACAGAGTAGAGATTTTTCTTTTGTACAGGATGTGGGAAATTTTATGTAGATAAATCAAGTTGTGTTAAAGGGAATCTGCCAGTAGGAGCAAAGCTCCTACACTGTCTATATGGGTATGCAGGTCATAGAAAGTTGAATAAAATGATACCTTGATATCTGCTATTCGATGACTTTTGCAGAGAAACCCAGATTTTACTTATATGCAAATGAGCTGTTAAGATCTATGGGCCGGACACAGATCTTCCTTATAATCTGGCTCCATAACTTATTTAAAAAAAGGGGAGTTGCCACTTTGAGACATGTAACTGATACTTTGCATTCATAATTACACAACGCTGCAGTGAGATCAGAATTAACAGTATAGCACAGCTGAAACAGTACAGCATAAGCTTTGCGTTAATACAAACTTTTGCAGAGGCACTTGTCCTCTCAGTGTTGACAGCTCTGCTGCAGAGTTGTGCTTATGTGATTACACAGTGCAGCAGAGATGAATCTTGTCTCATTACAAACAAAACAAGCAGATTCTCAGTTGCCTTCTGAAAGAACTATCATCTTTTGCTGTACTGCCATTCCTGCTGCAAATGTTTGTAATGAGACAAATTTCACTTCTGCTGTACTGTTAGTTCTGATCTCACTGCAGAGCTGTATATGATTATGACAGTCAGTTCTCACTGTTACCTCCCACTTTTATTTAAAATAAGCTATTGAGGCAGATTATCAGGAAGATCTGTGTAAAGCCCATAGATCTTAACTCCTTTACATATTAAGAAAAATGGACATTTCCCTGGAATAAGATATTGAATCTCATATATCAAGGTATCATTTTATTCAACTTTCTATTACCTACATGCTGATAAAGATGGCTTAAGAGGGTTGATTCTACTGATAGATTTCCTTTAAACACCAGAAAGCTCACTCTTTTCATTTTCAGAATGTGTGAAATTCTTTAACCAGAAATCACTTTTAGTTTTTCATTAGAAAACTCACACAGGGGAGAAGCCATGTTCATGTTGAAAATTTGTGAAATGCTTTACCCACAAATGGCATCTTTTTCAACATCAAAAATCTCACACAGGAAGAAGCCATTATCATATCTAGAATGTGAGAAATGTTTTATTGGAGAATCATTTTATAGCTTATTTTGAAAAACTCACACAGAGAGAAACTATATATGTTATTGAAAAAAAATGCAAGACAGTCAAAGTAAAGAAAAATAAGATAATGTGAAAGGAAAAAGAATTTAGAACTTACATTGGAATTAAAAATAAAAGCAGCTACTATTATATATATCTAAAAAAGTAAATAAAAAGCAATATTCTATGTGCATTGAATATTTTGTATTATATTTTTATATACACACTGTATGAACAAAAGATTCCGACACTCGCTCACCCCCACATCAAAAAAAAATCTACTCTGTGACAAAGTCACTGGTAAAGTGCTGGAGGGGAGATATGTTTCACTACGCTTAGTGGCGTCAGTGATATAAAAGCCAAAGATTTTCCTTCAGCACACTAAGTGTAGTGATGAGTTACAGCTAACATTTTTAAGGGGCTGCGTTTTAAGTGGACATCCATAGAGTGGGTGGGAGGATGTCTACCTTATCTCCACCCCAGGGGGTGGTCTGGAGCTTAAGTGGCTGGCCTTCAAATGCAACAGGGTACAGTGTCTGGAGAGGAAACACTCCAGAGAAGTGGTTGTGCTGGAACCAACCTGAACCGTGTGTTCTGCTAGTGGTGAGCAAGAGGAACCCCGCTCTCAGAAGGACTGTGCTTTGTGCTACCATTTTGTTTTGTTTTTCTGTTTTGCCCAGAGGGCTGTATTTGTTTTACTACCCCTTGGTTAATGCTACCTATAATAAACCAAAGGATGTGCACAATCACAAGCCTAATCTTTAACTGACCCTGAGCTAGCTCTATCTAGTGAGTAGGGCAACAAGACACTAGTCTCAGTAGTAAGGTAAGGAAACTGATGCTGAGTCACTTCTCTTGGACAAGCCGTGAGTTGGGTCAATCAAGGAGTCCCAGGTAAAAAGCCAGGAGGGTACGTCATAAACAGGGAAGAGACAAAAGCGTAGTCAAGAAACGGTCCGAGGTCAAAATACCAGGAGGATAGCCCAACAGCACAAAAATTAAATAGAGGGTCTCAATGAGGTCCAAGGTTAGAAAATGAAATATCAGCAAGCAAAACACTAGGCACAGAGAAAACCAAACACACTTAGCTGAAGCTACGTCTGTCAGAGGTCTGGAAATAACAGCCCAGGTAGGAAGTAGGGCAATCACCTGGGACAATGAACACTTGGAGACAGCCCAGCACCTCTGAGTCTCAGATTGGGTGGCCAAACTGTCAATCAAAACACCGACTTTGCACCAGACTGGACACTGAGCTGTCAAAGCACTGACAGCTTCAGCACACCCCTGTTCCAGATTGGACAGCTAAGCCTTCAATAACTGTATCCCAGACATACTGAGAATGGAATTGTGACAGTATCCTTCTAGGGTGGCCACTGGGCCCTCATGTTTCCCAGGATATTTTAGATGGAAGGTTCTGACTAGCTTTTCAACCTTCACATCTCGAGCTGGGACCCAAATTCTCTCCCCTGGTTCGTATTCCCTCCAGTCCATGAGGTATTGGAGGAAATTTCAGACCCTATGAGAATCCACAGCCCTCTGAACCTCGTAATCCAAGCCACTGTTGACAGAATCTGGAGTTGATGGGGATGAAGGAGACACTGCCAAATGGACCAACTCCTTTAATAGGGATTTATGGAACACGTTAGGGATGTGAAGAGGTGTCTCTGCATTAGGTAATCCTAATCAGTTGATACATTTCCTATAATTGTTGGTGAATCCCAGAAAACATTGCAAAGCCTTAAGATCACAAGGTTGAGCCCAAACAATTGTGGCCTTCACCTTCCCAGGGTCCAACCTAAACCTGCCTGCTCACAAGATAAACCCCAACAATGAAATTTTATGAACAGAAAAACAAATTTCTGTAATTTAGCAAACAAAGTTCTCCATCAACCTTTGCAATACTATACGGACATGTTCCTGGTGAGAGACCAAATCGGGCGGGAAAATTAGAATATCACCTAGGTAAATCACACTATACCTTCCAATGCATTGAGTGAAAATATCATTCATAAAATTTTGAAGAACAGAAGGTGCATCAGATAATGGAAATGGCATGACAAGGTTTTAAAATAAATGGGCGTTAAGAACACCGTTTTCCATTCATCCCCCTTCCGGATGCATATCAGTTTGTAAGCCTCTCTAAGATCAAGTTAAGAAAACCATCAAGCCCCCCAGAAGCTGATTATATAAGTCAGGAAAAAATGGAAGTGGGTAAAGATTTTTAACCGTCATTTTGCTTATTTCTCGGAAATCAAGGCAAGGAGGAGACTCTCATATTTTATATTTATAAAGAAACATCTCCTGGGGAGGAGGAAGGATGCCTATGACCTTTCCGTAAACTTTCGTTAACATTCTTTCATTCTTTAACATTCTTTCTTGGTCGTTTCAGACCCAGGCAAATTGCAAAAGCGAGCTTTAGGTAATTTGGCATTATGAATTATACAGCTCTGTCAAAAATTAAGAGACCAATTCCAAATGTTCAGTTTGTCTGATTTTTCTCTTTGTAGGTATATTTTTGAGTAAAATGTAAATTGTTCTTTTAGTCTACAAACTTCGGACAACATGTCTCCGAATTTCCAAGCAATAAATTTTGCTGCTTTTTTCTGAAAAGTAGAAATGGTCAAAATTAAAGAAAAAAAAATTGCTTTCAGACCACAAAGAATGCAAAGAAAACAAGTTCATAATCATTTAGAAGCAACAATACTAATGTTTTAACTTGGGAAGAGTTCAGAAATCAATTTTGTGGAATAACCATGATTTTTAAAAGCAGCTTTCATGCGTCTTGGCATGCTTATCACCAGTCTTTCACACTGCTCCTGGCACAAAAATTTAAGCAGTTCTTTGTTTGATGGCTTGTGACTATCCACCATCCTCTTGATTACATTCCAGAGGTTTTCAATGGGGTTCAGGTCTGGAGAATGGGCTGCCCATGACAGGGTTTCGATGTGGTGGGCTCTTAAATTTTGCCAGAGCTGTATGTGGCCCTTACTGTCCATGTACCAGGGGTGGGCTGGATCGGGCCGCTCCTGCAGCAGCTGTGCAGGGCCACAAGACCGGCTGCTTCTTCCACCGGGCCAGCACTGCGCCTTTAAATCTTGTTTGTGTGCCGGCCTGGCCGCATCAGAGCTAACAGACACGGCCCTGTCTGCTGAAATTATATAATGATTAATCACAATTGTGCCAATGCAAAATCAAAAAATGACACTTCATATACTACATATATGCAAAACTGGAATATAGATTGTACTCCAGAAAGAAGAGATCCAAATAGTAAAATAATCCAATTTATTTCAACATTTAAAATAAAGAACAATAAAATAAAAAAAAAGGATGTCTCACAAAGGAGACGTCACCGCAATAATGAGTTTGAAAGAAAATGACCAGGTAAAAACTTTGCCCTAATATTTATTTCCTCTATTGCTGCTCCCGTACCTTGGGATTTGGAGGACTGTGACTGGGCATTTTACTGTTATTAGGGATATCTGAATATTTGAGCACTTTCCACTTGGTTTCTATTGTTTTACACCTCTATTGTTATTACTGACATCTTTGTATTTTTGAGCGCCTTTTGTCTAACATACACTATATTCCTTTAAGATGTGGCATTGTTATAATATGGACTCTATTGATTTATGACTGTCTAATTTGTGGCACTGTTATGGACTTTACTTATCCATGATTATTATGGTTACATACTTCACCTATTTTTTTGATCACTGATGAAATTTTCTTTTTTAGGCACGGATAATTTTTATCTTATTGTGAATGTCAGGGCATACTGATGACCCTTGATGGTGGTGCCTTTATATATATATATATACAATCTCTTTGTGCCATATACAGTTAGGTCCATATATATTTGGACAGACATTTTTCTAATTTTGGTTCTAGACATTACCACAATGAATTTTAAACAAAACAATTCAGATGCAGTTGAAGTTCAGACTTTCAGCTTTCATTTGAGGGTATCCACATTAAAATTGGATGAAGGGTTTAGGAGTCTCAGCTCCTTAACATGTGCCACCCTGTTTTTATAGGGACCAAAAGTAATTGGACAGATTATGCATAGTCTGTATGCATATGCATGTATATGTATGTGTGCGTGTCTGCGTGCATGAGTGTTGTGTACGAAGGCTTATTATACTTGATGAGACTATTAAGGGATATGGGTGAGCGGACATTACTGTATGTGGGGAGAAATGTGTGAGAAGGCACAGAAAAGAGACTGGGTAGTGTGGAGAAACAGTATAGAAAAGGGGTAGTGTCACGATAATATATGAATATGCTCATATCCTAAGTACACTTCGAGAACTTTCCACTGCAACACACTGTTTACTGTTTACTGTGACACACATGCTTCCCTTCCCCCATTAGGTTTGTGTAAAGTCTACATGCTGCAGCAATGATCCCCCTTACAGTTCCCCCCCTGCACAAGCTCCAGCTCTCCTTCTCTACTTGCCTGAGTGTAATTCTTCCTCTTTCCCCCCCTCCCTCCGGAATGTGTGTGTGATTCCCCTCCCTCCTGCATACAGCTGGGAAACTGAAAGTAAAAAGTAGGAGCACATGGCTTCAGATCTTTGTTCCTTTAAACTGGTATATGATCACGCAGATTAGGCCTGGAAGTAGGACAAATACATTTTTGGCACGTGCATCGGTAGAACCACCCACCAGTGAGTTTTTTAAACTGCGGCACCAGCAGAATCCAAGAAATGGATTTCTACTTAACCGTCATACAGCCACTTCATGTTTAGACTTAAAAGAATGACAATTTCATGCTCAGAAAAAAGATGGTTCTGCCGCCTCTATGAGCCTCGCAGCCCGAGTTATGACGATTGAGTTTTAGTAACTGTTGAACAAGTGGAGTACATCCCATAGCCCCGTCCACTCAGTGAGGTCATGAACAGCAGGTATAAGATTATGAAGCTCAATGAAGAGGGTGTATTTTGCCCGGGGATACAACTATTAGAGGCTGTGCATTGTGACTTGATGAATTGGGACAGTTTCCCTCCCCCACCAATCATCTCCGCATGGCGTGCCAGTAACTGAGACGTGTTAGCTCATCTTTAATTCATCTTTATTTTACAATTGCCTGTTCATACTGTAATTGTCTCATTTGTGACATCTTTTATGTACTTTTTGTAAACACTGACTATTTCTTTTTGGAGTAAAAGCTATAATATTTACTAGTTTTGTGTTCCTTGCTCTAATAACTTATTGCCATGTCCTCCAAACTAAATCAACGTTACTGATTGGGGTGGCTCCTGACCTGAAATTAATCATAAGAACTAGGAGCTGGTGGCAGCCAAGTGTTCTGGGCTTTTGGGGAGACTCTGGCAGTGACGAAACCGAGGGCAGTGAAACGAAACGCGCGTCGGGGCTTTAGCGCGTCTCACAGGTGTCTCTGCATCCACCCAGGACCATGTCACAAGGTAATCTACCTTAACATAAAATTCTCTGAGCGCTAGTATTCACTTTCTTGTATGGCGATGTATTTTGCCTCTGGTCGGGGGTCACGTATAATCTAATTTAACCTCGGATCTTGTTAAGGAGCATATTGAGGCATAATTACTTTACTATCTATGATCTATGGACTCTCTGGCAATTTTATCTTGAGCTCTATACTTCTATAGCCATGGGGCATAACTGAACAGACTACATCATTATTCCACTATATTGCTCTATTCTGAATACTTACAGCATGCTGAGATGATACCGCTTATTCAAACTTAATAATTATCAATCTATTAGTGTTTATATTTTTTGCGGAACTATATCGTTATCCTATTATAAGCTCTATTTGGAATAATTCGAGCATACCGAGATAACACTTCGTTCAAGTTTACAATTGTCAACTTATCAGTTGCTATCTTTCGGTGGATTGTTTCTATTTTCGCATATGATTAACTTTACAACTATGCTCAGAGCTATTGTTGCTATTATCCTGCCTTTTTGCAGACTCTCACGCTGAGACGTTTTTCTGTTTGGCACTATACTTCCATCTTTATTTTGCCAGTATCTCTTAGCTGCTATTCTATCTACCTCACTATTTACACTGTATATGTCTTTAATATATATATGTGCAATAAAATTTGATATTGTTTATTAAAAACCTCTCTTTATTGTGGTTAATGTTCCACTTATTGGGCTTTTTTTTATGATACTAGTAGCCCTATAAACTTAGTGACTTGAGATCTTGTATTTTGTTTTTCTTTTTGGTTTTGATTTACTAGTTTTGTATTCCTTGCTCTAATAACTTATTGCCATGTCCTCCGAACTAAATCAATGCTACTGATTGGGTTGGCTCCTGACCTGAAATTAATCATAAGTACTAGGAGCTGGTGGCAGCCAAGTGTTCTGGGCTTTTGGGGAGACTCTGGCAGTGACGGGCGGAGATTTATAAGTGTATTTCCCGCCTGAGACTGGGAGTAGTTATATCGCCCTCCCTGCAGCGCTCCCAATGGCCAGTACACAAGGCGGCCCTCCTTGCGACTACTTATCCTAGGTGTAGTTCCCTGATGGACCTGATGATAAGGGGGCGCCAGAGAGTTTCAAGTTCCAAACCGGAACTGGAAAGTGGGATATAATAAATCCCCTGACAAACTGGGGGCAACCAAACACCCCCAGTTCATGACAGGTAGCATGGGGGGACAGTATGCTGAGGAGGAGGGCAAGATGAGGGGGCACAGTATACAAGGGACACATTGTAAGAGAACAGTGTGAAAAGGGGGCCCAGTATGGAAAGGAGAGGGCAGTGTGGACCGCATGTACCATTAGAGGGACAGAACGTGGCATCATATTTTTTGTGAAGGGAATATAGTGAGAGGCAAAAATTTGTTTAGGGGCTCAGCATAAGACAGATTTTTTTTTATTAAGGAGTATTATAATAATAATAATACTGTTATTTTTTTTTTTATCAAATCTTTTTTTTTTTTTTAAACACAAACTTTATTTCAAATTTTCAAATTTTCATTAGCAATGCACCGTTTCATATATTAAAACGTATTTCCAATAAACAGGCAATAACATAGCCTATCCTCCTCCCATCCAACCCTCCCTTAAGCAAACCCTAGTCATCGTACATTTTCGGTAACCCCCCTCGCAACTTCGCACACACTTTATGCCTAGACCACTTGGAAAACACAGATTATAAGCACCACCTCTGTGATATAGCATCACATGTTTTATCCCCCTTCCCCACCCAGACCTTACATCTCACCTTCATTAATCACCTTCAATTTCCCCAAATTGCCATGGATCTCTTCCAATATATACCATTCTGTATACTTAAAGGGAGTTACTATTTTCCTTATTTCCTCTTCACCGCACTGTTGCACTATGAAATTCCTCCATTTTTTGAAAAATTTACCCGTCAGGCCCTCCTTATTCCTTTCCGCCTCCAGCTGTTCGATTCTGAGTAATGATTTAATCTGCCTCAACACCTCTTCCTCTGACGGCACACTTCCTTCCAGCCATTTGGACAATAAAGCCCTTTTGCCTATCATAGCCACTCCATGAAACAATTTTGGTAATTTGGGCCTCTGGTCACCCCCTCCTGCTATTATTTGCCCCTTGTTCCTATAATGGAAGATCCACAGCAATGGGTCCATTTCGACTTCCACACTCCCCACTTTTTGTCTAAATGTTTGCAATCTTTTCCAGAATTTCTGGCTCTCTGGGCATTGCCAGATCCCATGAAACAGGTCTGTTTTTGGCCATTTACATTTGGGACAATGGATCACTCTGCTTATCTGTTGTGTGATTGGGATATTAAAACCATAGATTGCTCTATGCATCAACCGGAATTGTGTATCATTAATCACCTCCTTCCTCATTGTCATCCACCCCTGCAATATCTTGTCCCCCACTTCGACGTCCTCTAATTGTCTTGCCCATGCTCTCCAGATTTGTTCTGGGCATATTGGAATCAAAACCTCTCTCATAGCCTTATATAAAGCTGAAATAGTATTCTCATGTCTATCTTTCATAATAATTCGGTCCATGTCATTTGTCACCTGTTCCATACTAACATCCCTCAATTGTGACATTAACCCTTTTTCTATCTGTTTGTATTGAAGGATTTGGAATGTGGATAGTCCATATTTTGTCACTATTTCCTGGTATGTCAGCCACCTGCTCTCCGTTTCATGTAATAAATCCGTCACCCCTTCTATCCCTTTACTCCTCCATTCTGAAAATAATTTATTGTCCCTTCCCGCTGGGAAATCTGGAAATTTCCATATATTTAGATGTTTGGAGATTCTCCAGGACAAACCGAATTTTTTTCTTACTGCTTTCCAAGCCATCACCGTATCTCTACATACCAGTGAGTGTTTGATTTTCTTCGGTATGTTAGCCAATGACGTGTGAAGTAATGCCCCCAAATCCCAGGGTCTACAAAACTCACTCTCTAAACGTATGTCTGAGTGTCCGTTTGTCTTTCTTAACCAGTCTATGACGTGCCTCATCAGGCATGCCAAGTTATACCCTCTAATATTTGGCATTTTAATGCCTCCTTTTTCCAAAGATTGCATTAATTTTTCCGTTTTGATTCTCGGCCTTTTCCCCCTCCACAAGAATGTCGAGAATGCTTTATTCAGTCTATTTATGTCTGTATGTTTCAATAACATAGGGATTGTCTGCATTGGGTAGAGTAATTTTGGAAAACTCATCATCTTCAAAAGATGATTTCTACCTAGTAATGATAGCGGCAGCCCCTCCCACATCTTTAGTTCCCGTTCTATTTTTTGTATCAAAGGTTTGTAGTTCAATTCGTATATTGACGCTGTTGTACGTCCCATCTGTATTCCCAAATATTTAAGGTGAGACCATGCTATCGGTATCCCAGAGATGCCATCTCTTGTTCCCTCGGCAACCATCAGTTTCATCTTTTGCTCACACAGAAACAAAATTTCACACTTTGCTCTGTTCAATTTAAAGCCTGATAATCCCCCAAACTCCTCTATCTGTTGTGTCACTTTTGGGAGATCTCTCTGAGGATTGTTCATAAATAGTATGATATCATCCGCAAATAGGGCTGAACGCAATTGTTCCTTCCCGACCCTAATACCTTCAAAACAATCTCCTTCATTTAATAGTCTAGACAAAGGCTCAATGGCCAGATTAAACAGGAGGGGTGACAGTGGACATCCCTGTCTAGTCCCTTTGCTCAATGGGAAAGATCTCGACAGGAACCCGGGCGTCGCCACCCTCGCCTGAGGATTTGCATACAATACCCCTATGAATGTACGAAAGGCTCCCCGTATCCCCATATTGTCTAGTACCGTCTCCAGCCATGACCACCCCACACTATCAAACGCTTTCTCGGCATCAAGTGTGACCATGGCTGGACACTCCTCCTTTTGAAGATCCCTATGTCTAATGGCATCCATTACCAGCATAGCCCTCCGCACATTCGTCACCGCTGCCCTCCCCTTAACGAACCCTGATTGTGCCGGTGATATTAAGTTTGGTAGTATCTCTTCCATCCTCCCAGTGGATGGACATGGAACAAGGAGGTGGAATAAGATTCTGCAGGTGAACAACTGGCTACGTCGATGGTGCCGTCAGCAACGATTTGGATTTCTGGATCACGGAGTGAACTACTTATACGATGGACTACTTGCTAGAGATGGGGTGCACCTTACGAAGACTGGTAAGCATGTATTTGGAAGTCGCCTTGCTACACTTGTAAGGAGAGCTTTAAACTAGAACAACATGGGAAGGGAAGCAAAAGACCAGAAAAAGCCATACACTGGACAAATGCTATTGAGAACTCTGCTATTAGAAGTGGAAAGGAAGAACAAAGACGAAAGAATCTAATTAATAAAAATATTGGAGAAAGAGAAACCAATCACAAACTAAAATGTTTCTATACTAATGCACAAAGCATGGGCAACAAACAAGGAGAATTGGAACTACTAACACAGGAAAAGAAATATGATGTCATTGGAATCACTGAAACTTGGTGGGACAATACACATGATTGGAATACAAGACTAGAAGGATACAACTTATTTGCAAGAAACAGACTTGATAAACGAGGAGGGGGTGTCGCATTGTATGTTAGAAACGCGTATATCTGCACAGAGATTGAAGCTTCAGAGACTGGGAGTTCTGTGGAAACTGTTTGGGTAAGAATACAAGGACAGAACAATGGAAAGGACACCATTGTAGGCATTTACTACAGGCCGCCTGTGCAAGCTGAAGCTATGGATGAACTCTTTATGCATCAAATGGCCAAGTTCTCCAAAAAATATGACATAGTTGTCATGGGAGATTTCAACTATCCAGACATTTGTTGGGAATCTCTCTCAGGCAAAACTAACAGGTCAAGGAAATTCTTATCCTCTCTTGCTGACAACTTTATCTTCCAAAAGGTAAGGGAGAAAACAAGGGGAACTGCTACCTTGGATCTAATCCTTATAAACAGGGAGGAAATGGTTGAGGAGGAAAAAGTGGCTGGGACCCTAGGAGGTAGCGACCATGCTATTTTAGAATTTTGGATAACTAGAGGCGGAAGACCTGTGAAGACTCAGACATCAAGGTTAGATTTCAGAAAGGCAGATTTTAAGGGATTCAGAAAGAGAATTGGAGGGATCCAATGGCTGGATATCCTTAAAGACAAAAATTTCCAGGAAGGATGGGAAATCTTGAAAAATGAAATTCTCAAAGCACAGTTGTTAACAATTCCGAAAAGAGGGAAGAATAGGAAGCATTTAAGGAAACCAGGATGGATGAACACAGAACTTAAGCACATGCTAAAAAGGAAGAAAAAAATGTTTATAAAATGGAAAGAGGGAGGCATATCTAAAGAAGAATATAATGCTGTCTGCAGAACCTGCAGGGCACAAATCAGATTAGCTAAAGCTGAAAATAAATTGAGGCTTGCAAGAGATGTCAAAAGCAATAATAAAGGATTTTGGGGATATGTCAAAAGTAAAAGAAAAGTCAAAGATGCTATAGGATTTTTACAGGATGAAAATGATGAAATGGTAAGACAGGATGTTGAGAAGGCTGAACTTTTAAATTCCTATTTTGCATCTGTTTTCTCTCAGAAAGGAAATGTAACATCAACTGTTATTCACTGTCCTATTAAGGGAATAGAAGAATCCAGGATATCTATAAACAGAAAGATAGTGAGGAAACACTTAGCTAGCCTAAATGAATTCAAGTCTCCAGGTCCAGATGAATTACACCCCAGAGTACTGAAGGAGATAGCAGAAGAAATTTTTGAACCCCTCTCTATAATCTTTGAAAATTCTTGGAGAACAGGAGAAGTGCCAGAAGACTGGAGAAGAGCAAATGTTGTTCCTATCTTCAAAAAGGGGAAGAAGGTGGACCCAGGTAACTATAGGCCGGTGAGTCTGACTTCTATACCAGGAAAGATCTTTGAACAAATTATTAAACAACATGTATGTCAATACCTGGATAAGAATGAAGTGATTAAACAGAGTCAGCATGGGTTTGTAACTAATAAGTCATGTCAGACTAACTTAATTTCCTTCTATGACGGTATCACTGATTGGGTAGATCAAGGAAATGCTGTAGATATAGTATATCTTGACTTCAGCAAAGCATTTGACAAAGTCTCTCATACAATCCTTATTGAAAAAATGATTAAGTATGGAATGGACAAGGCAACTGTTAGGTGGATTCATAACTGGCTTAGTGATCGGACCCAAAGAGTGGTCGTAAATGGCTGCACATCCAGTTGGAAGAATGTCTCAAGTGGGGTACCACAGGGCTCTGTCCTGGGCCCTGTATTGTTCAACATCTTTATCAACGATTTAGATGAAGGAATTGAGGGTAAACTGATTAAATTTGCTGATGACACAAAGCTAGGAGGGATAGCTAATACTAGAGAAGAGAGAGAGAGGATTCAAAAAGATTTAAATAAACTGGAGAAGTGGGCAGCAACTAACAGAATGGTTTTTAACAGGGAGAAATGCAAAGTACTACATCTGGGCAATAAAAATGGAAAAAGCATATATAGAATGGGAGGAATAGGGCTAAGTGACAGCACATGTGAAAAAGACTTGGGTATACTAATAGATCACAGACTGAATATGAGTCAACAGTGTGATGCAGCAGCAAAAAAGGCAAATGCAATTCTAGGATGTATTAACAGAAGCATACAGTCTAGATCACGTGAAGTCATTATTTCCCTCTACTCCTCTTTTGGTCAGACCTCATCTGGAATATTGTGTCCAGTTTTGGGCACCACATTTTAAAAAAGACATCAACAAACTGGAGCAAGTTCAGAAAAGAGCGACCAGAATGGTGACCGGTCTGCAAACCCTGTCTTATGAGGAAAGGTTGCAGGATTTGGGAATGTTTAGTTTGCAAAAGAGAAGACTGAGAGGAGACTTAATAGCTGTCTACAAATATCTAAAGGGCTGTCACATTGTAGAAGGATCAACTTTATTCTCATTTGCACAAGGAAAGACTAGAAGCAATGGGATGAAACTGAATGGGAGGAGACACAGATTAGATATTAGAAAAAACTTTTTGACAGTTAGAGTGATCAATGAGTGGAACAGGCTGCCACGAGAAGTGGTGAGTTCTCCTTCAATGGAAGTCTTCAAACAGAGGCTAGACAGACATCTGACTGGGATTATTTAGCGAATCCTGCTTTGAGCAGGGGGTTGGACCAGATGGCCCAGGAGGTCCCTTCCAACTCTACGATTCTATGATTCTATGATTCTATGATTCTATGATCTCCGCCAATCTATTGGCCATCAATTTGGCCAAGATTTTGAGATCTTGGTTTAGCAATGAAATTGGCCTATAGTTTGCTGGGTTATCTAGATTTCTGTCCCCCTTGGGAATCAATTTTATGTACGCAGTGTTAAGGTGTCCCGAAATTCCCCCTCCTCCCATTATTTTGTTATACATTCTAGTCAGGATCGGTGCCACCTGCTCTTTCATTACTTTATAAAATTCCCCATTAAACCCGTCAGGTCCTGGTGCCTTGTGTACGTTCAGATCCCCTATTACCATCTGTACTTCTTCTAATGTTATTTCTGCGTTCAATCTAGACAGCTCTTCCGCATTGATTTGTGTGAGTTTTATGCTTTTCAACCAGTCATTTTCCCTGCCAACCATCTCTTCCCCCTTACTATATAATTTTGCATAATAATCCCCCAGAATCTCAGTAATCTCTTGTGGACTTGTGGATTTGCTCCCGTCCGGTCTAGTCATGTTAGTTATCAAAGTCATTGGTCGTCGCCCTTTTGCCAGATTGGCCAACAGTCTCCCTGCCTTATTGCCAAATTTGTGCAAATCAACTTCCTGCTGTGATCGTACCAGATCCTCCCTTTTCCCCGCCCAGGATTGAAATTCCTGCCTTGCTGCTTTCCACTCCTCCTTTGCCTCTTGTGTTTTGTTTTCTAGATACCATGTATACTTCTCTCTGAGGATCTCACTTGCAGCCTGATATTGTTTGTGGGTATGTTTCCTAAGTTTAGCTACATGTCCCATCAATCTTCCCCTTAATACTGTTTTTGCTGCTTCCCAGAACAACATTATATCCGCCTCATGTTCACTATTGTTTCTGCTATAGTCTTCCCACCATTCGTTCAGTGTTTTGGCAAATTCCTTGTCTCTAAGTAGAAACGACGGAAACCTCCACAAGTAGTCCGTCCCCCTCAGTGTTGTATCAGTAATTTCTAGAAGCACCGGGCTGTGATCCGATATCACCATATCTCCAATATCCACATCCCTTACCCTATGCATCAGAAATTGGTCTACCAAAATGTAATCAATCCTAGACCACGCTTCGTGTGGATGCGAGTAATGAGAGTATTCCCGGTCATTTGGGTGAAGCATTCTCCAACTATCTTTTAAATTTGTGTCCTCCAAAAGCTTGACCATTAATCCTTTTACCTCCCTAATCGGTCTGCCGTCATCTCTACTATATCTCTTATCTTCCCCCCTTGAAACCACTGCATTAAAGTCCCCTCCGACTATCCGTTTGAGTTCTGTGTCTTTTCCCAGTTCAGTAGTGATAAAGTTAAAAAATGAAGTTTGTTCATTGTTAGGGGCGTATATGTTATATATATCAAACTCTCCCTGTGGACTGGTAAGCTTGATGTGAATATACCTCCCTTCTTCATCATTGTTCTGAGATACTATCGTGTGATTAAAATTTTTGTTAATTAGAATCATCACCCCTGCCTTTCGTCCCAGGGAGCCTGACCCAACTACTTTTCCCACCCATAGTTTCTGCATACGGAAGAAATCCCCCTGGGGTAGGTGTGTCTCCTGTAGTAATGCTATATCGACTTTCAGTCTTTTGAGTTGTCTCAATATCATCATGCGCTTATGTGGTGACTTCAGTCCTTTCACATTCCATGTCACTATTTTAACCATTGTCCCAATTTCTCAAGTATTTCACGTCGACATGTGGTCTTTCATATGTATGGTATTGTGATCCCTCCAAGCATTCGGTGTGTCCATAACGTTGCTTTCCCTGAACCCAACTGCTCATCCTAAGTCTATTATCAACTAACAACCCCTCAACTATCCCCCCCTTTACAGTCAGTCGTTTCTTCACTTCCATTTTTTCTGTGATGCTCCTGGCTCCGCAAATCCCTCTCAGCTCACTGATTAGTAATTACCCATAGCCTATCCCCCATTCTTCTGCTCCCCACCATATCAAGGCAAGGCCTTCTTGGTCACTATTCTTATCAACATACAATACCTCCTCCCTCCTTTCCCATACACCTTATTCGGTGCCTCCGAACCCAGTCTCCCTCTCCTTCCTACCGGTATGGTCCTCCCAGCACCCAATAGAGAGACTCGGAAGAGAAGCCAGGACCCCCATGAACGCCAAAGCTCCTCCACCTCCCAAAGTACGTAGGATCTCGGGATCCATAGAGACCATACAGCAGGGGAGAACCGAAGTGGTGGATCAAGTAAAGGACGAAAAAAAAAAAAAAAAAGGTGTACACCTCTACTTTCCATCATTCACCCCCCCCACCGGTCCCCCAGTTCGGTCCAAAGTGATATATCTTCTCCTTAAAATCTCTCTCAAGGCGCTCCTCTGCCTCGGTCTCCAGATTTGCGTGACGGCGATCTTCTTTCCTTGGGATTCTTCGTATGGAGCTCCGTCCCCTCCTCTCTCCTCTCCCTCCATTCGTTCTGTCTCTCTTCTCGAACCTCCCCCTCACTTTCCCCACATCGACCATCCCTCCTCCCCGAAGATTTTCTTGTCTGGTCACTGTCCACTGCCTCCTCCATCCTTCTCTCCGCCTCTTTCAAGTCCTTTGTCACAAAAAAAGATCCATCTTGTCTTGTCACTCTCAGTAGGGCAGGGTAAAGCAACTGGAACTTTATACCTTTGCGGTACAGTGTAGTGCAGATCTTGCTGAAGGTCTTCCTTTTCCGGGTGACCTCTGCAGAATAATCTCCAAATATCAATACTTTATGTCCTTGTAAAAACAATGGGATCCTCCTTCCTCTAAATGCTCGCAGTAACTCTTCTTTGTCCTTATATTCCAGGTATTTTATTATGACTTGGCGCGGTCAGGCTGTGCCAGTCGTCCCCACGTTGTCTTCCTTCCCGCTCGTTCTCCACATGCCTGGACTCTCTCTTACAGGACCCACTCTGTGCGCTCTTTCCACTCTGCACTTATGTGTCAGACCCAGCACCTTGGGGAGCTCTATTTCACAAATGTTATCCAGTTGTCGCATGTTTATAGATTCCGGCAACCCCACCAGCCTTAAATTGCTCCTCCTTGATCGGTTTTCCAAATCTTCCAGTTTGTCTTTTATAGCCTGGGAGCCCTCCACCATCTCCTTCAACTGCTCCTTTAATGTTATCACCTCGTCCTCTGCGGTTGATATTCTTTGTTCCGCCTCTGCCATCCTGGTTCCCTGCTGTGTGACCTGTTCTTTAATGGAGGATAGCGCAGCCCCCACCATAGCCTCCAGGGACTCTTTTATCCTGTCTGCCAGGTGCGCTGCCACTGCCCCAGCCAAACGGTCATAGTCTATATGCATGCCTGTTATCTGGCTGCTCTGCTGGGCTGCCGACTCCTCGATCTGCCTCTCCCCCTCCTCCTCCACCGGGCTCTGCTCACCTTCCTGCAGACCGCTGTTTCCCACGGCTGCCGCCATTTTATGGTCTCGTGCTGTGTGGTCTCCCTCTGCAGCTCCTTGCTTTAAGTGCTTGCCGCCACTCCGGAGAAGGTACCGCTCCATACACCGATATCTCCTGCTCCCTGCCTCTCACTTTCCACTGTCTCTCACGGCAGTGGGGTGTTCTATGCCAGTCTTTGTAGCTGAGGGTTGCACGGAGCTCTGTCTCCCGCGTCCTCACATCACAGCGCCGGAACCGGAAGTATCAAATCTTTTTTATTAGTTTTCAAATTTTACATAACACCAAACATATGTACCAAAAAGGTACAACACAACTGTAGGTAACACAAAGGTAACACAACTGTTACCCCATGCATAATGAGCATCTTCAAAATTCTCTCTATTCCCACCCCCCTTCAACATCCCACCCTTGAACCGAATAGCACCTCCCGCTCAGTGTGAAGTTACAGCAGTCAAGATCCTTGGACCTTCAGTTTCACCAATGAACCCTGCAAATCATTCATTAGGTACCAGTCAGCATGCAGGAAGGAGGTCATTATTAGCTTGATCTCCTCCTGAGAGCAATTCTTCTCAATAAACCTTCTCCATTTATTGAAGAATGTTTCCGTTTGCTTGGTCTTGTCTCTTTCAGCTTCCAGTTTTTCTAGATGTAACAACTATTTCATGTTGTTTAATAACTCACTCACAGTCGAGGCCTCCGCTGTAATCCATTGTCTTAAAATAGACTTTTTATCTAGGACTGCTATGTCATGCAAGAGTGATATCGTATCCCCCCTTTTGACTCCTTCTCACACAAAATGAAAAACCCACAACATCGGGTCTAGTTCCCAATCTGTCTCCCCTATCTCCCGGTTGAAATTACAGACCGACTTTCAGAACTTTTGAAAGACCTCACACCCCCACAGGCCATGAAACACATCAGTGCGATCTGTCCCACACTTTGGACATTTCTGAACTTTGCCCACACACACTGAGAGCACTGGCAGGTTAAACCCGTAGATAGCCCTGTGCATAATCCTGAACTGGGTGTCCCTCCAACTCTCACTAGTGATGTTCTTTCTCAGTAAACACCAGCCCTGCAGAATCTTATCCATGATATCCACTTCCCCCATCTGTTTCACCCACCCTTTAGCACAAGTCTGATTCCCTGCTGGGATCAGCCACTCTCTCATGATACCATAGATCCTTGACACATTCAGACTGGAGAGATCACAATCCATCAAACTCATTTTCATGCAACTACTTGGATACATTCAACAAATCTCGCATAATGGAGTTTTTTATTTGCGCATACTGCAGAGTTTGAAACTTGCTAAGGTTGAACTTCACCACCTTTGCCTCACTCATCCACCTTCTTTCACTTTCATGCATTAAATCTTTCATTCTCTTGACACCTTTCTCCTGCCACACTCTGAATAAACTTTTGTCTCCCAAACCAAAACGAAAGTTCGGGAGTGCCCAAGGATTAAGATACTTAGAAACCTTCCATGGTAAACCCACTTTCTTTTGTATCATCTTCCACGTCACTATTGTGTCCCTACATACTATCAAATTTCGAATAGTTGTGCTCAAACAGGATAAAGGAGAGTGTAGCACCGAAACCAGATCCCAGGGCTTGAAAAACTCACATTCCAGTCCCAGATCCGAGTGTCTACTTGACCCACGCAGCCAGTCAACCATGTGTCTTGCCAAACAAGAAAGGTTATACCCCCTAACATTAGGAAACCTAATCCCTCCCTCTTTTACAGAGAACATAAGAGTACTCAGTTTTATTCTAGATTTCTTTCCCCTCCCAGAGAAAGTTAGCATAGGCTCTATTAATCCTGGAAATGTCCCTATGTTTAAGTAGTAAGGGGATCGTCTGCAAGGTATACAACAGCCTAGGGAAGCTGATCATCTTTATCAAATGACTTCTTGCTAGCAACGGCAATGGCAGTTCACTCCATCCCTTTAACTGTGCTTCAATTTTTGAGATAAGTGGATGATAGTTCAAGGCATATATCGAATATTTAATCAAGCCCTTCGCAATCGGGATCCCAAAAATCTCAGTTTGTCGATATTGACCTGGTGGTCTATCCCCCCTCTTTAGGAACAATAACCCACATTTGTTCTTATTAAGCTTGAAACTCAAGAACGCCCCAAATTTTTCCACAAGGGATAAAGTGTGGCCTAAATCCCTGTATGGGTTACGCATAAATAATACAATATCATCTGCAAACAATGCCGACTGCAGCATTCTATCTCCTATTTTGATTCCTTCAAGACTGTCCATATCATTAAGAACTCTTGACAGAGGTTCAATGGCTGTATTAAAAAGTAGAGGCGATAACGGGCAGCCCTGACGCCTACCCTTTCTCAAGGGGAACACGTCTGATAAAAATCCCGGGGTATAGACCCTCGCGTGAGGATTCGAGTAAAGCATTTGTATATAACTGCACAACCTACCCTTCAACCCCATCCTATCTAGAACCAATTCCAGCCACGACCAACTCACATTATCAAATGCTTTCTCAGCATCCAAAGTAACAAAGGCTGGGTACCCCACCACATTCTCCTTCTCGCACTTGACCTCATCCATGATCAACATGGCTTTTCTAATATTGGATACTGGATACCGTTTGACCTTTTATGAAACCTAACTGGTGCGACGTTATCACTCTACGCAAGGCCATGGCCAGGTGATCTGCCAGAATTTTGGATACCAATTTCAAGTCTTGGTTGATAAGCGAGATTGATCAGTAGCTGGCAGGGTCTCCCAGATTCTTATTCCCTTTTGGTAGCAGCTTTATATAAGCAGTTTTAACAATGATTGGAGATGCCCCCTCCCACCATCCACATATTAAAGATATCTGTCAATGCTGAGGAGATCTGATCCTTTAGGACCGTATAGAACTCACTCATGAATCCATCTGGGCCCGGTGCCTTGCCATTACTAAGACCTTTAATTGACGATTTTACCTCATCCACATGTATCTCAGCATACAGAACCTCTACCTCCTATTCTGTAAGGTGGGGCATTTTCTGTAACCGCTCCTCCCCCCCGATACCATCCTGTGACACCCCGTAAAGATCTCTATAATAGTCCACCAGAATCCTATTTATTTCCCTAGGATCAGAAGTTAAACACCCATCTTTCTTTTTCAGACTCAAAATTAAATTTGCTTGCATCCTTCCCCTTACCAAATTGGCTAGCATCTTTCCCACCTTGTTCCCAAATCTATGGAGCGCCACTTCCTGCTGTGACCTATATATTTGCTCTTTCTTATCTGCCCATGAATCAAAGTTACTTTTAGCTTCTATCCAATTCCTTTTCTCTAATGGAGAGTGGTCAGCCAGAAACGCAGTATACGCCTTCCTCAAAAGCTCGCTAGTCTTAGAGTATTTCTCATTTATCTTTCTTTTGAGCATAGCTGTGTATCCCAGCAGATGACCCCTCAGAACCGCCTTGGCCGTCTGCCAAAATAACATTGGGTCTTGTTCGTGTTCCCCATTTGTTAATCTGAAGTCCTCCCACCACTCCCTCAGTACCCTATGAAAGTTCTCATCTCTGATTAGAAATGTCAGGAGCCTCCACAAGATGTCTGTTCCTCTTTGGACAGAGTCACACAGCTACACACTCTCCAGACTATGGTCTGAAATCACCATACTCTTTATCACACTCTCTCTCGCTCTAGGTATTAAACTCTCACTCATTCAGACCTGATCAATACGCGACCAACTATCATGCGGTGGGAGTAATGAGTATACGCTCTGTCATTTGGATGGTGCAGACACTATACGTCCTAAATCCTCCTCTAATATGCATCTATTGCTCCCTTCCTTCCCCATCTTCCTGTTCCCCACTCCCTTTTGGGTTCTGTCCTCCAAATAATGCGGGACCCCATTGAAATTCCCCCCACTACCTGCCTGTTATCTCTCAGATCCCTGAAAAAAGCGTCCTGAAAAGATTTGGGGGCGTAAACATTATGTATGCTGAATCTACCTGCGGGCCCCATAACCACCAGATGCTGCCACCTCCCCTCAGAATCATGTTCCTCTTGTAATATAGAGCGATTAAAGTGTTTACTAACTAAGATCAAGGTTCTTGCTTTCCTGCCCTGAGTTGGTGAACCAAAGTGTGTTTCCTGTAAAAGCAACATCTGCTCCCAACCTTTTTAAGTGTCGTAGAACCATGGACCTCTTTCCTGGCGATCGCAGACCTTTAACGTTCCATGAAACAATCTTAACCATTGTCGAACATAATGTTGGCTTCACTAGCTGATCTCAACCGGTTTCCGTTGGCTATTGTATCTGCTATCCGGTTTGACCCACAACCCCTTCCCCTTTTCCCCATCCCCCCTCTCCCCTCTTCAACTGTTTGAACCCGAACATGAAACTCCCCCAAGAAATAAAATTCCTGTACAAACTTTTTCTTGACTTTCCTTAACCTGACCATCCCATACACTCACCCATTCCCCCCATAAGCAGCTTTACAATCAAACACTGCGCCCTTATCCGCCACCAATTCAGAGAATTCAGGGAGTTGACCCTCCCTCACAGCCCCCGTCCACTGCCATTTTTTTAACATTAGAGCACATTTTCCATATACAGTAGATTCTAAGAAAGATAGGGAAAGAGAAAAGAGAAAAAAAGGGGGGAGGGGCAAAGATATTTGCAAATGCCCGCATGGAGAAGGCATCCAATATGCATTGTGATATTAGAGATTACATTGTGCACCTGATGACCAACTAAAGAACCATAGTTACAAAATTTGATCAAGTTCTCTTCTTCAGTCTCTCTCTACACGGTCTCCCCTGAGACCGTTCTCTTAGGTTGCGTTTCTCCTGTCATCCGGTGACCTTTCCCCACTTTCGATGCGTGTCGCCGCTTCGGGTGAGCTGCTTCCTCTCCCATGGTGATTCTCTCTTCTTCATCCCCTCCCTTCTCTCTGCAGTCGACACTAGTAAGCAAATGAGGCATCAGGCCGCCGCACTTTCAATGTAGCCAGGTACAAGAGTTGAAATCTTTTCTTCTTGTGGAAAAGAGCCATACACACTCTGCTAAAGACTTTCCTCCTTCTCATTACGTCTCCAAATAACAAAAGTTTGTGGCCTTTGATCTGAAGCGATTGGAGTCTTTCTCTAAAAGCCCTCAGAATCTCCTCCTTATGTTTGTAGTCCAAATACTTGACTATGACCTGTCTAGGCTGGAGTGTCGACACCTGTTCACCGCTCCTGGCATTCTCTCTGTGGCCAGCATGCTCCCTTAGCGGGCCCAATCTGTGGACTCTCTCACCCTGCAATTATGGTTGAGCCCTAGTGCCTGCGGCAGCTCGCGTTCTCATGAGCCATACAGCTGCCATGGCGACACCGTTTCCGGGAGACCCACAATTCTCAGGTTACTACGCCTAGAGCGATTTTCTAGATCGTCCACTTTTTCAGACAGCTTATCTGACATCGCCATCAAATCATGCATGCTGTTATTCTGTGTATCTTCAGCATCCAATATCCTCTGTTCGGCCTTTTTTAATTTTGTTGTCTTGATCTTCTAATTTCACCTCTAATTTACTCAGTCCTTTGTATAGCAGACTCGATGGTTCCTTTTATTTCACCTGCCAAATGCGTCGCTACCTCACTTGCCAAACGTAAATAGTCTATGAAGCAATGGTGGACCTGCTGCCCCTCAGATTTCTTTTGGCCTGCTCCTCGCCACTTACTCCTGTCTCTGCTTTCCCAGCTGGAACTTCTGGAGTCCCCTTTGCCATATTTCTCACCAGAGTGTGCATGAAAACTCTCTAGCTTATCTGTTCTGATGCCATGCTTAGTTTTGATGGTGCAGGGGTCCCCACTGCTGCCCCCACTCTCCTTGCTGGCCCTGCTGTTGAGATGCCTCCCCTTTCTCCACCCACATTCTCTTCAGTTGACGGCCCGCGCTCTGTCTGCATGTCCTCCTCACCAGGCCTCTGCTCTGTGTTTGCTATCCCATCTGAGGTGAGCTTATCATCGTCCATCTCCTGCCATGCATGGCTCTCCTGTCTCTTCACCTCCTGCCACCTCTCTGCAGCTTCGCCAGCGTCTCCTGGCGGGAGGCGGGGCGTCTTCCCCGCCGGTGCCATGTTAGATCTCGGTGTCTGCAGCTGCAGTTCTCCCTCGCGATTACCCGAGCCTTTTCTCTTGATGATGGGCTCCTTTAAAAGGTACTGCTCCATGACCTCTTCATTAACGGAGGCCACCCGCCGTCTTGCTGGATCTTCAGCGGGCCCAGGAGGGTCTGTAATTGTCAGCTTTGCGGAGGTTCTATGGGAGCTCTCTCCTTACACGACTGCCATGGTCAGAGCCGGAACCAGAAGTCCATTACTGTTATTTTTAAGGGCAGTGTCGGGATGTGCTGCAGAAGATCAGAGAAGAGGAAAGTCTGCAGAGACGAGATGCAGATGTGAGAAGTTATCACGGCTTCTGAACGAGATGGAGAAGAATATTAACAGGAAAACTCTAGTTAGAGAAGATGTCACCTTTAAGGTACCTGGATGTAAATGCTTATTTGTGATACTAATTCTCATGAGTAGTGTGCTTACTGTATGGTCTAATGCATAGTAACATAGTTATTAAGGTTGAAGGAAGACTTTAAGTCCAACTAGTTCAACCCATATCCTCCAGCATCGGGTCCCGCCGCTGCTTCTCCTTACCCGGCCTGCTGCGCTCCTCTCCGCACATGCGCCTTAGGTCGCGGGCGCGCGCCCCCTTGTTAATTTAACCCTGCGGTGGGCGGCTGCTGGATGTTGGCCAGCCAATCATCTGCTAGCAGGGGATATATCAGGTGTCTCCCATAAGGGGAGGACGCCGGATTATCGTGTGTCTTACCTGCACTTATCTGGCCACCTTAGCTACTTTACATTCCTTGCCTCTGTCTCGTGGTTCCTCTGGCCCAGTCTTGTTGTCTCTGCCACTGTGAACCTTCTCCTGCCTCCCTGTCTGTCCTCCGCCTTGCCTGGTCCTTGTCCCACAGCCTTGTCTCCTCTGGTCTCCGTCTCCGTTCCGTCCTCCAGAGTCTGTCCCGCCTCTTGTCCAGTTCTCCTGTCTGTTGTCCATCTATGGTCCTAATCGCTCCTGGTGTTAACCGCTCCGTTCTCTCTCTGCGCATACCGCACGGAGTCCCGTACCTTGGTTCCTGTTTGGTATCCCGCTCCTGCCCGTGGTCACTCCGGTCCTTCGAGCTGCCCCTCTTGGTTCCAGCTGTCGCGGTGTCTGATCCCCGTGGGTCTGCCCCTAATGGTCCCTGTATAGGGGTCGGTTCCACTTGGTGCGCTCGCCCCGGGGGCCTCAGTTCTGCGACCCAGAGGGTCCACTCTCGGACGCTGCCAAATCCCTGAAGCATCACAGGCAAACAGTAGGCTTCACTTTGGGGAAAAAATATTCCTTTTGGACTCCACATACGGCAATCAGACAAGCTCCCTGGATCAACGCAATATTAAGGCTATGTGCACATGTAGTTTTTTTGGCGTGCAGATTTTGGAGAGAAAACCGCAGGTAAATCCGCAGGACTTTTGTTTTGCCTGTGGTTTTGCCCTGCGGTTTTACACCTCATAATCGATGAGATGTAAAACTGCAGCGTTTCTGCACCAAACAATTGACATGCTGCGGATTGTAAACCGCAGCAAAACCGCGCTGAAAAATCCGCAACATGTGCACAGAGTTTTTTAATTTCCATAGGAAATAAAGGTACTGTACAACGCAGCAGAATCCGCACCGTGTGCACATACCCTAAGGAAACTAGTGTATATACCCTGTAATATTATACTTTTCAAGAAAGGCATCCAGGCCCTTTTTAAGTTTTAGTAGGGAATCACTCATTACAACATCATATGGCAGAGAGTTCCATAGTCTCACTGCTCTTACAGTAAAGAATCCGTGTCTGTGATTATGTTTACACCTTCTTTCCTCCAGACGTAGAGGATGCCCTCTTGTCCCCGTCACAGGTCTAAGAGTAAAAAGATCTTTAGTAGAAATGTCTTTGTACTGCACCCGCATATATTTATACATATATTTATACATTGTAATAAGATCACCCCTAAGCCTTCGATTTTCCAAACTAAATAACCCCAAGTGTAATAACCTGTCTTGGTATTGCAGACCCCCCAGTTCCCTAATAACTTTGGTCGCTCTTCTCTGCACCCGCTCCAGTTCAGCTATGTCTTTCTTATACACCGGAGACCAGAACTGTACACAGTATTCTAAGTGTGGTCGCACTACCCAAGTGCATGACCTTACATTTATCCCCATTAACGCTCATTTGCCATTTATCAGCCCAAGCTTCTAGTTTACATAAATCCTCCTGTAATATAAAATTGTCCTCCTCTGTATTGATTACCCTGCAGAGTTTAGTGTCATCTGCAAATATTGAAATTCTACTCTCCATGCCCCCTACAAGGTCATTAATAAACATGTTAAATAGAAGCGGGCCCAATACTGACCCCTGTGGTACCCCACTGCTAACCGTGACCGAGTCCGAGTGTGCTCCATTAATAACCACCCTTTGTTTCCTATCCCTGAGCCAGCTCTTAACCCACTTACACATATTTTCCCCTATCCCCATTGTTCTCATTTTATGTATCAATCTTTTGTGTAGCACAGTATCAAAAGCTTTTGAAAAGTCCATGTACACCACGTCCACTGCATTCCCTTGGTCCAGTCCGGAACTGACCTCTTCATAAAAGCTTATCAGATTAGTCTGACAGGAATGGTCACCCGTAAACCCATGTTGATAATGATTGGTAACAACAGCTCCCAGTATATCATTACCATTGTTAAGGACATACTGGGAGTTTTAGGTTTATGCAATACAAATGTATATTTTTGCTCTGGAAAAAATTAAGAGACCACCACATCAAAACCCTGTCATGGGCAGCCCATTCTCCAGACCTGAACCCCATTGAAAACCTCTGGAATGTAATCAAGAGGATGAAGGGTAGTCACAAGCCATCAAACAAAGAAGAGCTGATTAAATTTTTGTGCAAGAAGCAGTGTGACCCATGAAAGCTGTTTTTAAAAATCATGGTTAGTCCACAAAATATTGATTTCTGAATTCATCCCGAGTAAAAACATTAGTATTTTTGTTTCTGAATGATTATGAACTTGTTTTCTTTGCATGACCGCATATGGCGACTTCAGTTTTACCTTCTCCTCGATACCTCGCCGCCTCCTATCATCCCCCTCTTTCCCGTCTCCTGAGAATAAGACAAGGTACAATTTAAATTCTTTGGATAATTTTGGCCACAGCGGCCAATTTTATTAACAAACATTAACAATAAACATTAAATAATTCAAAATTATGAGGGGAGGGTTCTTGGAGCTAGAAAGATCTGGCTATAAACTTATTTCCACCATGTTACCCCCAGCCGTCCAGCCCAGCTCGAGGGCACCGTAACTCCCCTTCTGGGAGACCAACCACCATAGCTCCCGAGGTAAAACCCCGTCCAGAGCCCATACCCAAAAGCCAGATCCTCCATACCATTTTAAACTGTCGGGAATGTTACTTCCGAATCCTTCCCCGACCAATCACCGTCAACTCCAAGAACCCCACCCCCCGCCCCACAGCCACTGTGACAACAGCAACAACAACGCCTCATATAGACCCTGACAAGAATCTATATACCGATCACTTTTTTTTTTTTTTTTTTTAAAAACGTACATCCCCTAGCAGCCCCCAACATGCTCCCAAAACAGGGAGGGTGGGTGGGACTTCTCTCCTCTGCTCCTGGCTGGTGAGTGCGGTTTTTCCCGCACTTTTTCCCTAATACAGGCTGCCCCCTCCTTAAACCCCTCCCCCGGCCCCCGTCCCGGCCAACCATTTCAAACTGGCACAACACCAGTTCTAAAACTTCCCACCCATGGCAGTCATGGGGGGCTTCCCCTAGGCTGTGCCCTTCCCCAGCCCCCTTCTTGACCGCATATGGCGACTTCAGTTTTACCTTCTCCTCGATACCTCGCCGCCTCCTATCATCCCCCTCTTTCCCTTCTCCTGAGAATAAGACAAGGTACAATTTAAATTCTTTGGATAATTTTGGCCACAGCGGCCAATTTTATTAACAAACATTAACAATAAACATTAAATAATTCAAAATTATGAGGGGAGGGTTCTTGGAGCTAGAAAGATCTGGCTATAAACTTATTTCCACCATGTTACCCCCAGCCGTCCAGCCCAGCTCGAGGGCACCGTAACTCCCCTTCTGGGAGACCAACCACCATAGCTCCCGAGGTAAAACCCCGTCCAGAGCCCATACCCAAAAGCCAGATCCCCCATACCATTTTAAACTGTCGGGAATGTTACTTCCAAATCCTTCCCCGACCAATCACCGTCAACTCCAAGAACCCCACCCCCGCCAACCACGAACAGCCCTGACCACCTCAGGCTCGTGAGTGCCCCAAAACCACCAAGGCCCTCTCGATCCCCTCCTGTATTGACAGTGCCCATAAATCAATACCAATAGAATTTAAATGAACCCCATCGGCCAACCAAAAATTACCGGCACCTGTCTCCAATTCAAAGTGACGAACACTAATGCCCCCATTCCTGGACACAAATGCCGACACCGCACGATTCAATTTTACCCTTGCCCTGTTAATCCCTTTCAACGATCTCGCTTGCCTCCACCTCTGTCTGGGTACTACATCCGACCATACCGTCACCACGTTCGGGAACGATGTCCACAACCTCAAAAAATCGGAACGTATGTCCCTAATTAATTCTCTCACCGGCCTGACCCCTAAATCATTGCCCCCCACATGGAAAACAATAATGTCGGGGGTTCTATCCAAGCGAGCGGACTTGGTTAACTCCAGGAGCACCCTGCTCCATACCATGCCTCGGAAACCCAACCAACGGACCAGCACCTGCTCCCTCCCAAAGCCCAATTGCCTACCATCTGGCCTCGCGTCGGCTCGTAGCGCACCCCAATAAACGTAAGAGTGTCCGAATATCCAGGCAAGAAAGGGGCCGCCACCTGAAAAAACACAACAGAATATAGAAAAAACACATCCCAGGACATGCAAACCACACAGCTAACGCCGAACATACAGTAAATACCGATCCGACTGCCACCTGCCAATTCTCCTAATCGCATCAGCCCCCAACCCAAGGCTGTCCGCTTCGGTCGCAGCACCGATCCTAAATGAATGAGACCCGTACATGTCCTGGGGAAGGCCCAACTCTACCAATCCCTTCTTCAAAACCGCAATGAACTGGAACCGAGACAAATAGGTGCCGTCCGCATGGCACAAGAGAGGACCCGTCCTACCCGCCCATACGCCCCAATACGTTTCCAAACAGCCACGTGGGCACATTAATGCCCCTTCAACTCGCCCCAAAACTACCCGTCTGCCCCTACCCTGTTGATCAGTTTTTGAACGCCGAATCCAAAAAACAATGCCCCCTGCCCAAAATTCCACATCTTCTGCCAACACCCCTCCCGCCGAAACCCTGCTGCCTGACACCACCTCGCCAATGCGCATTGCCCCAAAAAAGGCCAAAGAAAAAGCCAGCCGAAACAGGGCCAACTCAAAAACTGACGTGCAAATACCCCCAAGGACTCTGCCTAAGCCTTCCAACGTACTAAACGAAATAGGCCTTCGTTTGTCGCCGGCTTTGTTACCCCTACGAAACCCTTTTAACGCCTGACTCACTAAGAAGCTCTTCGTAACATCCCCCACCCCTTGCAACTTGAAACCGAAAGCTAAACCCGCTACAAACTTGTTTACCTTAGCAGCAGACCAACCGCTGTCAGCTGCCTTCCCAATTAAAAACAATACCGCCAACATCCTATCCTCATCACTTTCGACCCCACCCCACTCTGCCAACCAACTCTGCCATACTCGCCATGAAGAATCGTAGGCCGACCATGTCTGCTGCGATAAGGATTCCCGAATCAGTCTTCCTGCTCTTCCGTAATCACCTTCCACAGAAAGGAAGGGCATTCCACGCCCGTGGCATCCGCTCCTGGCGCCAATTCTCGAAAACGCCCCCACTGAAAACGAGACAAAGAGTCTGCTATTGAATTCGTAACCCCGGGCACATGCACTGCAGAAATCCCTGCGTTCAAATCCAGACATCGAAGAACCAAAACCCTAACCAATCTAACTACGGGGGGAGAGGAGGCCGACAAACTGTTAATGACCGCTACAACACTCGCGTTGTCGCAATGAAAGCGCACTCTCCTATTTTCGAACATGGGACCCCACACCAAAACAGCTACCACGATAGGAAACAGCTCCAATAGTGCCAAGTTTTTGGTAAGGCCCAACAACTTCCACGCCTGAGGCCACCGCCCCACACTCCACCTTCCCTTACAGTAGGCGCCGTAACCAGAGCTGCCTGCTGCATCCGTAAATATTTCAAAATCAAAATTGCTCAATGTCTCCTCCTGCATCAGCGACTGCCCATTGTAATTCCGCAAAAACCGCTGCCAAACCATCAAATTGTCCCTATGCTCCTTCGTCAAGCGAACGTAATGGTGCGGAGCCTTCACCCCTGCCGTCGCGCTAGCCAAACGACGAGAAAAAATTCGACCCATAGGCATGATCCTGCAGGCAAAGTTCAATCTCCCCAATAGGGATTGTAATTCCTTGAGGGTCACTTTGCGCAACTTCGAAATCCTCTCCACCTCCTGTTTCAACAATGCCAACTTGACCTCTGGTAACCGACACTCCATCCTTTCCGAATCGACAACTATGCCCAAAAAACTTATAACGGCCTTAGGGCCTTCCGTCTTCTCAGATGCCAGCGGCACCCCAAAATGCTCCGCCACCCAAACCATGCCTGCCAACGAGTTCCTACACAACGGCGAATCCGGGGGGCCAATAAAAAGAAAATCATCCAGATAATGAATGATCGACTGCATTCCTGTAACATCCCTTACCACTCCAGGAAAGTGCTAAACGTCTCAAACAATGAACAAGAAATTGCGCAACCCATCGGCAAACACCTATCGAGGTAGAAATTCCCCTTCCAAAAACATCCCAGCAGCGGGATACTATCTGCATGAACCGGTAGTAACCGAAAAGCGGACTCAATGTCTGTCTTTGCCAACAAAGCCCCTGACCCATAACGTCGCACCCACTTAACCGCCGTATCAAAAGAGGTATACTCCACAGAACACAACTCCCTATCGATACCGTCATTAACTGACAAGCCTTTTGGATAAGACAAATGCTGAATCAAACGAAACTTATTCGGCTCCCTCTTAGGCACAACCCCCAACGGGGAAACAATCACGCCCGCAACAGGAGCCGTGGGGAACGGACCGGCCATCCTGCCCAAATCCACTTCCTTTTTTAACTTCTCATCTACTACCTCCGCATGCGTTATTGCCGACCGCAAATTTTTAACAGAAAAAGGAACCACATGGCCAGGAGATGGAATCCTGAAACCGTCAACAAAACCATTCAAAAGCACGCTGGCCTCTGCCCGAGCCGGGTACCTACTTAGAAAGGGGGCCATCTCTTGAACCCTCACCGGGCTCTCCCCCTTGACCGGCACCCACATTTGGCTTTCCTTTCCCTTTCTTAAAACATTTGGAAGCGCCGTGTGAGCTACCGTTGCAGTGGGAGCACACGTGCTTGAACTTGCAGCCCGCCCCGTACTTACACTGCCCGTCATTAAATTGCCAGCACGCCCCCGACTTCTCTCTTCCTCCCTGGGTTGCCTGACCACTGCTCCCCTGACCTGCTTGCTGACTGCCGCTGCTCCCGCTCCCGTGAAAGGACTGCCCATACCTCACTGGGGCCATCACCTTCAGCCACAGCCCGATATCCTTTTGATCCCACTTTATCTCTGGCCTTACGGCCTTCCTCTGCCTAAACTGCTCGTCGTATCGCAGCCACGCCTGGCCCCCATAAATACGATGCGCCTCCCCAATAGCATCTAAATAACAAAAAAGGCCAGAACAATTATCCGGAGACTTCTCCCCTATGACACTAGCCAAAATAGCGAATGCCTGCATCCAATTCACAAAAGTCTGCGGGATCAGACGCCACCTCCTCTTTTCTTCCTCCTCTTTTTTACTATCGTCCTTCTTCCCCTTATCCAGGTTAAACTTTTCCAACGGCAGCAATGAAAATATCTCCACATACTCGTCCCGCCAAATCTTTTCCTTCACTTCTTTCTTTAAATGGGCCCCCAGCGGCCCCTCAAAGCACACATAAACCTCTCCCTTAGCCCTATCGTCCAGTTTTATCCTATCCCCCTTATCCGTCTCTGTCTGCACTGAAACAGACACTCCTGCCGCAGCTCCTTCATCGCATTCTACCGCACGTAACACGTCACCACCCGACTCTGTGCCCGAACCGCGACCCACTAACCATGCCCCCGCTGGGGACGGAGCTGCCTCCCCAATTACCCCCCCCTCCAGTCTCCTCAATATTTGCGACATGTTCGCCAAAATGTCCCTTAGCCCCGGCACCTCAGCCCCGCTACGCCCCATCCGCTCCCTACCATCTCCCTGCCTGCCCCCATCATCCTGCAATACAGCCCCTGCGGGCGACAAACACGACATGGAGCCATACTCACATAGCTGCGCGGGTGCTGTGTCCCTGCCAGCTGGAAATCCGGAATCCTGACGTCCTCGATGATCCTGATGCAGGCTCCGCTGCTCCAGGCCCGCGCCCCTGGCCTCCTCGTCACCAGGGGGGACCCGAGCATGCGATACCCGCCGCTCCCGAGAACTCGCGCTTGAACGGGACCTGTGACAGTCCCTGGACCCGTGCCCGACTGGCCGGTCCGTAGCACCCTCCGGGCGACTCCCGGATAAATGCCCCCAGGTGCCTGGTGCCCCGTCTGCTGTATAGGGGCCAGGCAGGGCGACCACGCTAAGTCGCCTCCCGCCCGTCGACCGTTCCGGGCTCCACGCGTTGCTAGGACCTGGCAGGGCGTCCCCGCTGAGCCCCCTCCCGTCCGCCGATCGGTCGGGGCTCCACGTGCTGCTGGGACCAGGCAGGGCGTCCTCGTGCTGCCCCCTCCCGACCGCAGCTCTCTCGCTACGGACTGCAATGGGGGCAGGCAGGGCGGCAGCAACCGGCACCCTCCCGCCCGCCTCACCTCCGGCCCTTCTGATGACGGTGGGGCCAGGCAGGGTGCTGCCGCAATGCCCCCTCCTGCCCGCCGCGCCACGTCTGGTGCCCTGGCTGGCAGACACCCCCGAGCGGTCCTCATCCCCGGGGGCGCCCTCGATCCTGCCTCTCGCCGCTGTGTTGCCCGGCGCCGGCCGCCGCCGGCCTCGCCGCTGTGAGGGCCTGCCGCGGCCTTCACTCTCCTCCCTGCTGCGCGACTCTTCGGCTCCTGCCCGCGACGACACTTCCGGTCCGGCCTGCTGTTCCTGTCCGGCTCCCACACGCTTGCCGCCCGTGCTGACCGGCCGGCTGGGCGGATTCCTGCCGGGACGGGCGCAGGGAGGGGATGCAGCCCCAACTGTTGCGCCGCCCGCAGGGTCCCTGGAGGGGCTCCGCAGCCGCCGCCTGCTGCGGGCTGACACCTCCGGTGACAGCCTTTCGGGGGGACGGGTCCTCCTTCCACGCCGGCTGGATCCCTGCTCCGCAGCGCTGAGGAGGGAGGAAAGTTGGGTCTGTAGCCATCCTCCCCTCCTGGACCTGGCCACATCCTGCAGCCTGGTGAAAAGTTGCTGCTCGTCGTCCATTGATTCAGGTGGGACTTCTCTCCTCTGCTCCTGGCTGGTGAGTGCGGTTTTTCCCGCACTTTTTCCCTAATACAGGCTGCCCCCTCCTTAAACCCCTCCCCCGGCCCCCGTCCCGGCCAACTATTTCAAACTGGCACAACACCAGTTCTAAAACTTCCCACCCATGGCAGTCATGGGGGGCTTCCCCTAGGCTGTGCCCTTCCCCAGCCCCCTTCTTTATTTGAGGTCTGAAAGCACTGTTTTTTTTTTTGTTTTTTTTTTAATTTTGACCATTTCTCCTTTTCAGAAAAAAAAATGTGTTGCTTGGAAATTCGGAGACATGTTGTCAGAAGTTTGTAGACTAAAAGAACAGTTTACATTTTGCTCAAACATATACCTATAAAGAGAAAAATCAGACAAATTTTTGCCAGAGCTGTAGGTCTGATCTGATATTACAATTGATGCACAATGTACTGATGGTAGTTGATGTATTGTATTCATGTACTGATGTCTGTGTACTGTGTGAGCGCATGTCTTTGTATGTTTTTGTGTATCTGGAATTTTATGTATTTTTGTAAGATGAATGTATGTAAGTACATTGTGGTGTGTAAAAATATTACTGTTTCACATGTTAGGGAATTCCTTTTGCATTTCCAAGTTTAGGAACAGACAAGTGAAATAAATTTCATCTCACATTTTGACATAGCTATGACACCATAGGGATGTGATTGTGAGGAGCAGGTCCAGGAGCTGAGCCTCCTCCATACCAGGCAGATGTCAGAAGCGCTACACAGCCGGCGTCTGCCTGTAGCAGCAGTGATCAGAGCTTGCCTTGATTGCTGCTGTTTTAAGTACTTAAATGCCCTTTTCAATCACTGACAGTGGCATGCACTCACCAGCTCCCATCAGCCCCCTGTGGCGCAGTTGCAAGATGCTGATAGGTGGCCATGTGTTGCTGCCATATTGGTCATTCTATGAAGCCCAGCTTGGGCTCCTTGGAAAACATCACAATCAAAGTGCAGGGATGTTATTACTGTACTGTCACTTTGTAGTGAGCGGTGACTGCAACATCTCCTTGCACAGATGCTATGACAGGAAACAAGTGGCAGCAGGGAGAAGAAAATGTAATTTTCTCCCTGTAGCTAACGCTTTTCCAGAAAGCCAACTAACCAGGCTTAAACCACTAATTACCAATTATTGACCTATCAGCAGATAGATAGTTTCTCAAGATGACAAATTACTCTTAGGCTAAGTGCACACGTTGCATTTCTTGTGCATATTTTTCCTGATAAAAATCGCATGGTACAGCTCCCAGAAACCGGTCGCGGTTTTTTTGCGGTTTTCCATGCGGTTTGTATGCGTTTTTGGTGCGGTTTTTGTGCATTTTTCACGCGTTTTTTTTAATGCGTTTTTTGAACGATTTGTCAGCGTTTGCTACTTTAACAAAGTTGACTGAAGAGAAAAAAAAAAAAGGCTTTATGAAGTCATTTCCTGGTCAAACCCTATTCTCCTTGTTTTTGGCAAATTGCAAGATGCCTCCATTGCAGAGCCTGTGTTCTACCCCAGAAATTGCGCTTATTTTGCATCTTACAACATTGATTTTGCTGCACCACCACATTAATGAGCAGGTAATGCTGGATTCACATTATTTTTTTTTTTCACGTACCGCATCTATCGTGTCATTGTCCGCGTCTATGCGCATGGCGTGCACATGTTCTTGACTTTTCCTGTGTTTAATATGCATTTCTCTTTCGGGTGCACTCACAGGGTTCACATTGCATTAGGGGCAATTTTCTGCTGGATACGTTACATAGTGGCAATATGTTAAGGATGCCTTAGTCCGCCATTGCCCGCAATGAAAATGCATCATAAGGCATGTACAAATCGCAATGTTTTATCAAGTAGGCGATAATGATGCACCCTTGAACGCTGCTTGCCATCTTTTGGTTGCGTTGGTGAACGCACTTGTTTGCTGTTCCTCGATGTACATGTGTTGTTTTGCGTTATAGTGCGCATGCATTTTTTGACGACAGAATTGTATAAACTGTGTTTTACCACTAGATTGTTAGTGCGCTTACAAAATGCAAGCATGTGCAACTAGTTATATATTACATTGGTTTTTTGGTAACACAATGCGCCAAAATAAAAAATGCTGCAAATTAGCATTAGGCTGGAGTCACACTAACCAGCGCAAAATACGGTCAGTATTTTACATGCGTAATACGGATGAATCACCACTAAATAGTGCTCCGTATGTCATCCGTAATCAAGGTGTGGTTGCGTATTTTGCGCATGTAAGCATCCGTATGTAATCCGTATGGCATCCGTATGGTGAGATTTTCTCACAGGCTTGCAAAATGGACATATAATGGAGCCCTATGACAGGGTTTCTAACAGAAACCAAAGAATAGATATAGACACATAGAATGTGTATATATATATGTATTCTATGTGTATATATCTATTCTTTTGTTTCTTTATTAAACCTGTCAGTGTGAGTTTACTGTATAGCGCACTGAATTGCCGGCTTTGCTAAAAGACACCGGGTGCGTATTTCTCGCAAGTCACATGTGTGGTCCGTGTGTAATCCGTATTTTTTGCGCACCCATAGACTTGCATTGGCGTATTACGGGCGTAGTACGCTGACAATCGCAGCATGCTGCGAGTGGCACGGAGCGGAGGATACGGAGGAGAAATATACGGCTGGTCCGAGTGACCCCATAGAGAGTCATTTGTCCGTGTCTAATGCGTGCTTTTTGCGCCTCTCACTCTCCCGTATTCCTCGCCAGTGTGACCCCGGCCTTAATGTCTGTATAGTTCTTATCAGATCATTTAGATGTTTTTGGGACTCACATTAAATTCTCCCATAGGAGCGATGTCGTACAAGGGTGAGGAACAGGAGGACAGCTCCCAAAAGAATGTGGGTCCACCCAATAGTTCAAGAGCGTGAGGACAAGGGCCACTTCAATCTTCTTTACCAGGATTTAAGAAAGTAAGATATAGTAGGGCAACTTATGTTTTTTGGACTCATTGACCAACAAATATAATGTTAATTTTTTGGTTTTTTGTTCAAATCATGTTCAATAATTACCTTTTATTTTGTTTCCTGTTTCAGGTATCCAGAAAAATTTGTCAACTTCTGCCGGCTGACAATACCAGCATTTGATCGCCTACTCGACCTTCTTTCCCCCGAGTTAAATTATCAAGAAACAGTCATGAGAAGACCCATCTCTGCTGAGGAAAGGCTGCTCATCACCTTGCGGTAATATATATATTTTTTTTGGATACACATTTAACCCCTAAGATCCCAATGAAACATGTTTTTCTTTGTTTTTTTTCCAGGTTTTTGGCCACAGGAGAGAGCTACACATCACTGCACCTCCAATTTAGGGTTGGTAAATCCACCATCTCTTAAATTGTGAGGTGCACATGTGCCGTCATCTGGCGGAAGTTGCAGCCCATCGTCATGCCATCGCCGACCGTGGAGACTTGGTTGCAGGTCGCAGCTGGCTTTCAGTCTGTGGCCAATTTCCCAAACTGCATTGGTGCAGTTGATGGTAAACATGTGAGAGTGCAGAAGCCACCACGATCGGGCTCACGCTTCTTTAATTATAAGAAGTATTTTTCAGTGGTCCTGATGGCGGTGGCTGATGCACATTACAAATTTGTTGCCATCGACGTTGGTGCCTATGGCAGTACTGGGGACTCTCGGGTTTTGCGATCATCTCAGATCGGACTGCAAATTCTTCAACATGGCGGAACGCTTCCAGCCCCAAGACCTTTGCCAGGTTCCACAATTCCAGTGCCCTTTGTGATGGTATCGGATGAGGCCTTTCCCTTAAAGACCAACCTGATGCGCCCATACCCACGAAGGACACTGGATGACCGGCGGAGGATTTTTAATTATCGGCTGAGCCGTGCACGAAGATATGTGGAATGCGCCTTTGGGATCATGTGTAGTCAGTGGCGTATCTTTCACACAGCCATCCAGTTAGAGACTGACACTGTTGACACTGTAATTAAGGCGTGCTGTGTACTCCACAACTACCTTCAAGAATACAGAACAGAGGTAGATGAGGAGTCACAGGTGTCTGAATTAGTTGCAGTCGAAACCTCGGGTCATGGAAGGCTTTCTAACTCGGGGGTGCGTGTGTGAGAAACCTTCACAGACTACTTCATGAGTCCTGAAGGTGCCGTGCACTGGCAATACTCCAGTGCTGGTGTTGATCAGCCTGTACATGAGAGAAGAAATGATGATTGATCCCAAGCAACCGAGTTCTATGTTGATCAAAATTTTTTGCCAAAATGTTAAAAATTAATAAAATTTTCGGTTGTTAAACAGTAATCTTGCCTCTGTGAAAATCGATTCTTTACACACCACCATTTTCCACTACACTCAATTTTCAGAACATATATACTATAATTGCTTTTAATTTAAACATATAGCCCATGGTGCGTTACTTTACAAGGGGTAACATACCAAATATCACTACAGTACACAAAGGAGGCAGTAGTTTGGGGTGTCACAGCAGTACGGTGGTTGGTTGAGCTGTTAGCTCCAATAGTAGTGAGGATGCAGCGTGTTGTGAGTAGAGTTTAGGTCCACAGCTGATTTTGTTGAAGTTTGCGTTGTCCGTTGTGGGTGTATGAATGACTAACCAAAAATTTCAACTGTTTTTGTGGTATAATTAAAAAACAAAGTATGTCACGTTGGGCAATCTAGTAGAGGAGAGGACTCATCTAAATGCAAGTGTTTATTGCTTCATTACAGTGAGTAGTCTTTTGCACTGAAAATATATTTATACACACACACAGAGTCTTGAAACCATTATTTTTTATATAAACAGTAACAAACTTGTATAAACCACAAGTAAAAAAACAGTATGAAACATACTACAACATAACGACAAACATTGTCGGAATAATGTAACCCTGTCAACAGGACAGGCAAGGTGTCTGGTGGCTACGGAGGTTTTTGGACCAGACTAATTACTTATTGATTAACCAAGCATCAAAATTGTTGGTAGTCTGGATCGTAGCTATACGAGGGGTATAGATTTTGAGACAACACCTGACTCATTGGAGAGTTTCCATGTTGTCCAACAGTTTGTGATGGATTTGGGCGGCCATAAACCAATGAATCTGGATGTTCCGGACGAAAGGATGGCGCGGGCCCAAACCGCTGCGATGCATCTGCTGCTGGTGGTGGTGGTGGCACACTGCGGGGATTACAAAGGTTCATAATCCCAGTGATTATGTCATTGGAAGGTGGTGGAATTGATGCTGTGTCAACAGACATAATAAGTACATGTACAGCTGACATTATTAAATTCTGACGGTCCCGTGTCATGGACCTCAGGCGGCTGGCTATGTTTACCCCAAAAGTGTCTAGTTCATCTTGATATCTGACATTATCTATAAGACTGAGGATTCTGCTAGTGAGTTGTTGAATTGCACTAGCGGAAGTCTCAGTTGTTGTCCCTTTTTTTTGGCCTGCCCTTGTCGATGACACGGGACGGCCAGAACCTGCCCGTATCCAAGTGCGCCTTGACACACCACCACCTGGGGTACTGCTAGCGGCAGATGCAGTAGCGTTAACAGTGGAGCCAGACGCCTCCTCCACGACAGAGGACACACTGGTGTCCAAACAGGAATCACAACCAGAAGGTTCGGATGCTGTGGAGGAAATGGCTGAAGAGGGCCTGTCATTCGGAGGACCTGGAGAGGAAGACATGTCCTGCACCTCCTCGGCCAGACCCTGTTCCGGGCTGTTCTGTTCAGTGTCCATTGACGTCCCGGGACTGATATTTCCATCCGTTCTGTAGAAGGAAGAACAACTAAATTATTATACACCAAAAAACAAGAGTCAAACTTTATAACTGAGCAGAAATATAAATATATATAAATAAATCATGGATACACTCGGGAATGACATGCGATTTTAGGGTCTTTTTTGGAGCATCAAGTATACCTCCCGGAATATAAGCAAGTGATCAAAGATGGGTAGCAGCATATGGGGACATAGTCTATGGCCTAGCATATTTGGGAAGAATCTATGGAGCATTTTGGAGCCAAAACAAGGATCATTATATCTTTACCATCTTATGTGGCCATTTTGTACCTTTGTGCTACTTTTTAATTTTTTTTACGTTTTCATTTGTCTATTTTCAACAGAGTCTCAACTTCCGCTTACCAAAAATCAATATTCCCCCATTGTTTTGTCAAAGAGACACACCGCCCTACGACAACAACTACAAATGTCCAGTCATCATCTAGAGGCAGCGTATATCCATTGTTTTGACAACAGCCATATACAACCCCAGTTATCAAAGCGCAATGTACCTCCGCAAATTCCTGCTGGTTAAAACAAACTGCAGCAGATCTGCAAATGGAACCTTCTTTCTAGGAGGTGAACTTCCGCTTGGTGTTTTCATAGACTTTACCAGCCTGTCTGTTATGGAGCGCCAACGATTTTTAACATCATCCACTGCAATGAAATCAAATAAAAACATTACTTTAATTTCAAAAATTACAGGCCAACTTAGTACTCATAATACTAACTTACTAATCTGTTTTTTCCCAGCTCTTGGCAGGTCAGGCCACTGCGGATATATTTCCGTCACAATTGCTGGCCAAGCATCCCTTTTATTGTATGTTCCTTTGTATGCCTCGCTGGCGCGGTCCCACACTTCAGGATGTTTCTCTATCTGGAAAGTGAAAATTCCGTGTTAATACGTGTTATTTCAAAGTAATGTGAAATACAAAAGTCCGTTTTATCTCTATAATTTGGTCAACACATGTAGAGATATATATCCACACCTAGGCCTAACACAATGACAAACCCCACACTCTCTGTATGACACCTGTGTAACAAAAGATACGGCAAGGAAGGCCTTATACGCTTTCCCAAACACCACACCAATTCTCCATGGCTAAGGCGAGTTTCACAGTAGCGCCTTTGATTTTTTATTATAGACGCATGAGTTAATACTATTCTATAACCATGTTCAGGCATGATACTAAAAAAGCTGACGTGCGCATGGCAATCCACGCTACAGCGTGTTCTTGCCGCACAAATGACCTTTTTTTTTTTTAAAAAAAACACAGGTGAGGCGGAGGAAAAATAATACCGTTTGCGTACGCTGTGCCATGGCGCACTGTTCAAAAACCAAAATTTAAAAAAAAAAAAAAAAAAAAAAAAATGGTATGTGCGCAACACCATGCTGAAAAAAATTAAACATAGGGATGCAGAACGCATGTGCATGGACGCGCACGAAATGCAACCCTAGAAACAATATATTTTTTTATTTAACACCGAATCCAATGCCTGACCCTTGATTTTAAAATATATACACAAAATTAAAAATATGGTTGACATGAAGTCATCAATGTTATGTTGTTTATTAATGGTGTTAAATGTTTTTTTTCTAATTTAGGGGTTCAATTTCGGTGTATAATCAAGAAAAAATTTGGCATGGGCTCCCGCGCAATTTTAGACACCAGAGAGGGAAAAGCAGGTGAGTGACGGCAGATTTAAATAGCCTAAGAAGGGACCATTTTTTTGGCCCCCCCCGGCTACAAAAATCTGCCGACAGACACCCCATTAAAGGGCACATCTGTAAGATGCGCCTTTTATGGCACTTAACCCTCTCTCTTCCCACAGCCATCATGCAGGGGCATATGGGGTAATAAGGGGTTAATGTCACATTGCAATTGGAATGTGACATTAAGCCGGGTTAATAACAGATAGGCGTCAATCAGACGCCGATCCATTAACCATATATTAATGAAGGGTTAAAAAAATTAACACAGACAATATTTTTAAACATTTTTATTGAAAATAAGACAACTTGTTTTTGACCATTGTTTATTTCTCGCCCAATCCATCCATTGAAGAAAGAGGGGAAAAAAAAAAAAAAAAAAAAAAAAAAAAAATTAATTGCTGACCTGAGATCAGCCCAGGAGTGTGAGAAATTTTCCCACAGTCCTGAGTTCATCTCAGGACAGCATGGTAGTCTGCGCATGCGCAGACCGGACCGCCCGAGTTCACCCGAGCAGCGCGAGCTGACTTCGGGTGAAGTCGGTAAACAATGAGCCGGGGCGCTTTACGGCCCTGCTCATTGTAGCGGCGTCGGGAGTTTAGAGCGGCCACATGTTATGTGGCTGCTCTAAACTTTAGATCTTCGTGGGACACTCGTTTTTATGGGATGCTGCGGAGGGTAGGTATTTTTGTGGTTTGTTTTTTTACAATTTTATTTAGGTTGAGCATGGTCTTCGGGGAATTAGCAGAAGAGGTGAGTATGGGTTTTTTATTTTTATTTTTTTTTTTAGGTGGCGACGTCGGGGACAGGTAATTATAATTTTTTTCCACAGGTAACCACTGGCCACCAATGAAAAAAAATTATTTGACACTTTAAAAAAAAAAATAAATAAAGGCTGATGGGGGAAAAAATGATAAATAAATATATATATGGGGGGGAGGCAGGAATTAAAAAGGCGCATTAATGGGGGCCCTAAAATTAAATATTGGCGGGGGACAGGGAAAATAAAAAAATATTCACAGCAGGAACGGCGCAATGGGAAATACTGCTCCCATCGCGCTGAGCCTGCTGGCACTACTGTATGGGAACAGACATAGGCCGATGGGACTAGTAGTCCTATCGGCCTATGCCAGAGAGCAGGCTCAGCAGCGGTCACAGACGCCCCATAGACCACATCCACGCCATATACACCACACACTGACACATACACAGACACCACGCACACACACTCACCACGCTTATCATGAAGGGGACATTCAGCTCCATCCGGTCGTACCACTCCATGCCTGCAGTGCCAGCCATGATACAGGAAGAAGGAAAGGATTATGGGATTTCCTTCTTCCTGTATGGGATGGTCCTTGCATGGCATGATGGGATGGGCTAGATGACATTTCCTGGCCGCATGCGGTATTTACCGCGAAAAATATGCTGGTTTTATGTAAAAATGCGGTTTATATGCGATCCCATACAACCCTATGGGGCCGGGATCGCCGCGGATCCGCAAAATTAATGAGCATGCTGCGTTTTTTTCCGCGATGCGATTCCGCCGCGGAAAAAAACGCAGCATTAGCACAACAAAGCGGAATCCCATAGGATTGCATGGGATGCTTATTTTTTGCGATTTCGCGGCAGAAACGTGCGGTAAATACCGCCGCGGAAACGCGAAAATAACTGATCGTGTGAACGCAGCCTTAGTGAGGTGTCCAGTACAGTTGTAGGATTTCACTCTGCCTCCTAACAGTACATTACCTAATATTAAGCCACATTCACACGTTCAGTATTTGGTGAGTTTTTTACCTCAGTATTTGTCAGCCAAAACCAGGAGTGGAACAATCAGAGAAAAGTATAATAGAAACACGTCAAAACTTCTGTATTTATCACCCACTCCTGGCTTTGTATTATAAGTACTGAGACAAAAAAAAATTCACCAAATACTCAACATGTGCAAATGGTCTTGGGATTTGGCTGTTTTCACACTCTCTGAGCTCATTACATTACTGGTCCATATGCTAATTGCATAGAAACAATCACATACCACCAGCTTTCTCTTCTGCTTCTCTCATGGCAGAGAGAATGGCGGAGGATCCCCAAATCCAGGTGTGGAAAACTTGTTGCATCATTCCCAAGAAGACTCATGGCTGTACTAGCTCAAGAGGGTGCTTCTACTCAATACTGAGCAAAGGGTCTGAATACTAATGACCATGTGATATTTCAGTTTTTCTTTTTTAATAAATTTGCAAAAATTTCTACATTTCTGATTTTTTCAGTCAAGATGGGGTGCAGAGTGTATGGGTCGCCCTCCCAGGGCTGTGGGGTACTCGGTACCGGGCCGGTATCAGCGGGATGTGTCACAGCAGCAGTGACCCGGTCCGTGGCCCTGGGTGCCCAAGTAATAGGGGAGATCGAATGGTGGAATGTGGTTAATGGAATGAATAGTTCGTGACGCCACCTGTGGTGTTCGGCAAGTGAGATGTTAAACCGACGCTGCATGCAGATCCTCTGGGACTGGTGGTGTGTTGCAGCCAAGATGGTGAAGCTCCCCACAGGTGGAGCTGTAGTCCCAGGGCAGTGTAGATGTAGGGGTAGAGGAGAGGCACAGGCGGTGTAGAAGCTGGTACCCAGATGTAGTGGTACAGGGTGTGTTGGCGCAGGAATAAATGGAGGACACGAGGCCTTGTAGTTCCAAAGCTTTACTCACAGTCTGTAGCAAACACAGGTGCCTGCTTCTGTGCTGTGTCCCCCCGGATCAGGGACTCAGTCAACCTCCAGGTCAGATGGAATGCTCCCTTCCAACACTCCGCCAACATGTGCCTTTCTGAACGTCTCCTCTTATAGCACCTTTAAGTGAAGTACTGAGTTACACTGGAGTTCCTCCTGGCAGATGTTCCCAAGAACTTTCCTTGTACGGCAGACAGCTGTAGCCTGCTTCGGGGACTCCTTGCTCCTGAGTCCCGGCTCACTATCAAAGTTGCTGTTGTGCCCCCAAGTCTGAGTTGGGAGTAGTGCATTTACAGCCCACTACTTCTCCGGTGTCTGCTGCAGGACCATTAGTGTCCATACAACCTTGGGGACCGGGCCCCGGCCTTGCGCTTGAAACTTCTAGGCAGGGTTCTCTCCTAACCCACGTCCTGTGTTCCCTTTTACTCCTACGTTCTGTACTAGTCTTTCCTTCTTATGGAAGATCAGGTTTCTGTTCAATGTCTTTCTCCTTTCCTTTCCCGTGCCAGCAGACCCAGGTCACTGAGATCTGCTGCGGCACCTCCTTCCTCCATCCCTCTCCCAGGGATCTTCTCTCCTCACCCCTCACTGACTGACTGCCTGACTGAAATTCTAAACCTTCCCGCTCTTTTATGTATTCCAACTCCACCCGCCTCCCAGCACGTTTCGTGTTCCAAGCAGGGAGCCACCAAAGGTGCTCTGCTACACTCCAAGCAGGGAGCCGCAATGTGGCTTTGCTGAACTACTGTGTTGTGTGGGATGCAAGTGTTGGAGCGTGGTCAGGAGCCTCCAACCTACCTGGATGGTGGGGCACCACACCTCAGGAGAAGGTGCAGTACCTCTGTGGCAACTGAACCCTCAGGGGCGCCACATGTACATTAATGAGAAAAAAATGAACTTTTTTGAATTTACCAAATGGCTGCAATGAAACAAAGAGTGAAAAAAATGAAAGTGATCTGAATGCTTTCCTACCTCCATAGTTATATGGTGGGTTCTGAATGCTTGAGAAAACAAGCCTAATACATTCCTCAACATTGAAATTGCAACACTAAGAATAAAAGCTGTGATATTATGGAAATCACTGGAACAATATACTGTACAAACATGTTAACTATGTGCTGAAAAAATGGAAGCAAGATTGAAAAAACATCCAACATCCTTATTAATTCAGTATTGTGAATGAGTGGCAAGTTCAGAAATACATGCACATGGACACCTTAGCTACTCTCACGGAGACTATTAGTGTGAGGCCGGGATCACACATGCGAGGAATACGGCCAAGTCTCACATGTTAATACCCGGCATTGCCAGGAGCGGAGCGTTCGGCCGCATAGCAATACATGGAGCTGCACGCTCCGCTCCTGAGTGCCGGCGGCAATGCCGGGTATTAACATGCGAGACTAGGCCGTATTCCTCGCATGTGTGATCCCGGTCTAAGGTGTATTCTGCCATTCAATGCAGTTGGACAAATCATCAAGGTCCACTGCTGACTGCGCCCAGATGTGCTCAATGGAAGACAAATCTGGAGACGCTGCAGACCATGTTAGCAGGCTTAGGGCACACTGGCTGTTCACAGTAGAATGAGCAACAATCAGCCTTTCACTGCTGTGTTGAAAAACACCTCCTGATACAATTTGTAGAAATGGCTGCACCACTGGTTCCATGATTGATCTACTCTGTACTGCAAGCGAGACTGGACATAATATACCAAGCCTATGTGTTATTGTTACGCTGTAATGTCTATGGTCTGTACAAGTCCCCTCTAAAATGTTAAGTTCTGCGGAATATGTTGGCGCTATAGAAATAAAATTACACTGTGTAACAAATTTCAGGGAAGTTCTTGTCCCCTGAGAAATTTTTTTTGTATCTTATAGATTTTGATATGCTGAACACAATTATGTGCTCCAAAAGTCTGTATCACGTAATGGTTTTTAATCCCTTCATGACCGGAGCTTTTTTCGATTTTTCGTTTTAGTTTTTCGCTCCCCTTCTTTCCAGAGCCATAACTTCTTTTATTTTTATGTCAATATGGCCATGTGAAGGCTTGTTTTTTGCGGGAAGAGTTGTACTTTTGAACGACACCATTGGTTTTAGCATGTCGTGTACTCGAAAACGGGAAACAAATTCCAAGTGCGGTGAAATTGCAAAAAAAGTGCAAGCACCACACTTGTTTTTTGTTTGGCTTTTTTGCTTTGATTCTCCAGGTCATTACAAGTTCACAGACACCAAACATGTCTAGATTCTATTTTACCTAGGTGGTGAAAAAAAATTCCAAAGTTTGCTAAAAAAGAAAAAAAATTGCGCAATTTTCCAAGACCCGTAGCGTCTTCATTTTTTGTGATCTCAGGTTGGGTGCAGGCTTATTTTTTGCGTGCCGAGCTGACGTTTTTAATGATACAACTTTTGTGCAGGTACGTTCTTTTGATTGCCCGTTAATGCATTGTCACAGCGACCCAAAAAAGTAATTCTGGCGGTTTTATTTTTTTTATCGCTACGCCGTTTAGCGATCGGGTTCTTTTTTTTTATGTATCGGACAATTCTGAACGCGGCGAAACCAAATATGTGTAGGTTTCATTTTTTTTGTATTGTTTTATTTTGATTGAGGTGAAAGGGCGGTGATTTAAACTTTTAAGGTTTTTTTTGATATTTTTAAACACTTTTTTTCACTTTTGGCATGCTTCAATAGCTAGAAGCCGCCATAGCGCAATCGTCTCTGATACATAGAGGTGAAGCTCAGATAACCTCTATGCAGCAGAATTACAGGCTTGCTATGAGTGCCGACCACAGGATGGCACTCATAGCAATCTGCCATCAACAACCATACAGGTCTCGAGGAGACCTCTGGTTGTGATGGCAATGCAGCGATGACCCCCGATCACATGACGGGGATCGTTGCTGCGCGTATTTCCAGACCAGCAACTGGAAGTGCATTTAAATGCCCGCTGTCAGAGTTTGACAGCGGCATTTAATTACTTAATAGGCGCGGCGGATCGCGATTCCTCTCACGCCTATTGCAGGCACATGGCGGTGAGCCCACCTCAAAGCAGGGGGATACTGCCAGCTGACATACTATTCTGTCAGCTGGCAGTAAGGGGTTAAGAAACAACAGTTTATAGTCTAAATTATGACGTCCAAGACACTACATACATGTGCATCGATGTCAGTAACAAAAGCAATTGTTCAAGTGTTTTGCAGATGACTTTCGTTTATAATCCATGTCAGATGCTTCTTGAATAAGATTCCAGTAATAGTCAGCCAGTATTGATATACTCCTTTCCCTGTTACCTTTTCTCCATCAGCGCAATGTCTTGATGAAATCTTTCACCGTGCTCATTGCTAACGGCACCAAGATTGACTGGGAAAAAGTCCAAGTGAGAATGTAGAAAATGCATTTTTAGTGACATATTGCATTTTATCAAATGATATGCTGTGAGCATGTTGTCCACGAGTTGTTCAAAGTTCGGTGCCCTGCTGTTGCCAAGGAATTTGAAGGTCACATCTTTAAAGGCTCTCCATGCCACTTGTTCAGCACCTTGCAAACAACCATCAAAGCTACTGTCATTCATTATATCTCTGATCTGTGGGCCAATAAAATACCTTCTTTAATCTTTGCATCACTTACAGTATTCTTGGAAATTTCTGTCGCAAGTAAGAAAAGGCTTCCGATTCTTTGTTCATTGCTTTGACAAAATTCCCAAGTTTAATATGCAAAGGAGGGAGAAATATCTTTGCTGGATCAACGAGAGGATTATTTTTAACATTCTTCTGTCCAGCAACCATGTTTTCGTGGAGTGGCCAGTCCTTTCTGAAATAGTGCATTTCTCCTGCACAACTGTCCCACTCACAAATACAACAACAATACTTGGCATATCCAAGCTGCAGTCCAAGAAGAAGTGCAACAACTTTTAGATCACCACATATGTTCCAGTTATAATTTCAATAATTAATGTGAGTCAACAGTAACTCCATATTCTCATACGATTCTTTCATGTGTACGGCATGTCCAATAGGTATAGAAGGATAGATATTTCTGTTGTGTACTAAAACAGACTTCAGATTTAAAACTGACGAGTCAATGAACAGTCGCCATTCCTTCTGGTCATGTTCGCATCTAAGAGCACCAAACAACCCCATGACGTCACTGCAAAAAGTTACACTGTCAACATGGTTGAAAAATTGATTAAGGTCTTCTTGACGACTGTGAAAAACAGAAACTCTTGTTCCTGGTAATAAGATATTCCTTGTAGCCTTGATCCCAATAATTCTGCCTGCCTCTTTGACAATTTCAAATCTCTGACCAAGTCACTCAGATCAGCTTGACTGAACAGATGTGGATTAGATGTAGAAGGCTCAAAGTCTGGGTCTGCAGCAGTTTCATTTTCCACTGACATTGTTAGTTCATCTTCGTTGTCCTCCATTGTCCATACTTTGGGCGGCTTTGGAACACGAAGACTTTCATCATGTGGCATTGGTCTTATTGCTGAAGGAAGATTAGGATATTCTAATGATTTCTTGTTCTTTGCTGAATATCCTGTTACATTCATAAGGCAGAAGTAGCAATCTGTTACATGATCTCTCTGCTCTCTTCATATTATTGGGACATCGAACGACATTGAAGGTTGTGATCAATTCAGCCATGCTCTAACTATGTCAGTATTGTCTTTTGATTCCTCCCCTGCCCAGGAGATGTGGTATGCTCCATACATGGTCAGCCGAATGATTCACTGCACCTGCGCGGAATTCGCATCATAAGTGCTTGCATATGTGTAGATCAGAGATTTAAGCTATTTCAGTGGAAAATTCAGAATATACTGTTTCAGAAAAAGTTCATATGAGTTTTTGGAATTTTAACAGAATATTATGCTTCGTATCATTTCTCAAAAACCTTACGTGATAGGAAAAATCTGAAGTCATTTCTGAAATCAGTATGAAAAAATGTGTCAGGAACACTCAAAATTGTCCGAGGGATAAAACCTTGATAACACAGTGTTATTATTATAACTTCTACCAATATGCACCGAATCTATAATATAGAGAGCGCCGGACACCTGGGACTGAGCTCAGATCAGAAAAATTGGGCTGTAAGGGGAAAATTGTAAGTGACATGCGGGACACACAATAATATACACACGGCTACGCTCCGTACACCTCGTACACAGGTGGCTCCGCTCCATAAACCTTGTACACATGCGTCTCCGCTCCACACACATCGTATGCACACGGCTCCGCTCCGTACACCTCATACGCACACCGCTCCACTCCGTACACACGTGGCTCCGCTCCGTACACCTCGTACACACGCAGCTCCGCTCCGTACACCTCGTACACACATGGCTCCGCTCCGTACACCTCGTACACACACGGCTCCGCTCCGTACACCTCGTACACACGGCTCTGCTCCGTACACCTCGTACACACGCGGCTCTGCTCTGTACACCTCGTACACACACAGCTCTGCTCTGTACACCTCGTACACACCCGACTCCGGTCCGTACACCTCGTACACATGACTCCGGTCCGTACACCTCGTACACATGACTCCGGTCCGTACACCTCGTACACACATGGCTCCGCTCCGTACACCTAGTACACACACGGCTCCGCTCCGTACACCTCGTACACACGGCTCTGCTCCGTACACCTCGTACACATGCGGCTCCGCTCCGTACACCTCGTACACACACAGCTCTGCTCTGTACACCTCGTACACACCCGACTCCGGTCCGTACACCTCGTACACATGACTCCGGTCCGTACACCTCGTACACACACGACTCCGGTCCGTACACCTCGTACACACGCGGCTCTGCTCCGTACACCTCGTACACACGCGGCTCCGCTCCGTACACCTCGTACACACACGGCTCTGCTACATCCACCCTGTAAACCCCTCCTGACCCCACACAGAAACTTCCCCTCATCCAGCACCATGACAACCAGCACAGCAGAGTCCTGCATACACTGAGGCCCCTGATCATGTGACCCCTGACTCCTCCCCTCCTGTGACCTCATCACAGGTCCTGTGCGCACAGAGCAGCCATATATGTGGAGTGCGGCTCTGCAGTTGGAGGTAGGTGCTGGAGATCCCCCATTACTGGGCACAGGGGGCAGTAACCCCTTCAGTGCTGACACTACTGGGCCCTTTACCTCTCTTATCTCTAGTGCTGGGACCTTTCTCTTTCCTCTGCATTTTGTCACCATTTTCGGCTCCATATAATGTATCTGATCGGGTTTTATTCGCATATTTTTGGAGCATATAAGACAGAAGGCCTCTGCGCTGTTATTTCTGCACATACACTACAAATAGTTGGGATGTTTGGCTTTGGCAATATTTATGGAAACCGTAAAACGTTCCCACTACAGTGAATTTCGCCATGAAAGTAAGGCATTTAAGTAGAAGTGTGTAATAGTAATTTCTTCATCTCAATTTACTGAAACAAAAGTCGACAACAGCGCTGGCATACCCCCAACAAAAAATGTCAGTAACTTGTCATGTGGCCTAGAGCATCAATCACAGCTTGACAACAACGCATCATGGTGTTCACAAGCCGAGGTATTGTCTGCTGAGGTCATTGAGGTTTTGGAGAGCAGAGTTATGAACCTCTACGCTGCAACTTAGCTGATCCCATAGATTTTCTATTGGATTCAGGTCTGGATAAAGTGCAGGCCACTTCGTTTGAGGTACCACATCTCCAGCAGCCATTCCCTAATGATATGACCTCGATGAGCTGGAGCATTGTCATCCATGAGGATGAAATTAGGCCTGTGCTGTTCGTGCAGAGGAACAATGACGGAATTAATGATGCTATTCAATTAGAAAGGGCTTGTCACTGTACCATTCACAAAGTGTAGGGCAGTTCTGTATTGCCTAGACCAGGGGTGGGGACTCTTTTTTTCTGCCAAGGGCCATTTGGATATTTATACCATCCTGCGGGGGCCATACAAACTCTGCCCTCAAAGTACATCCTGACTCTGGCACTGGTTTCATGACTTAATCTTGCATTGCATGCCCTTCAATGTTCAGTAGTGAACACTGCGTGTGTGTGCTAACAGAGCAAAAAGAAATTAATGAGTTTGTGGCAATCAAAATACAGCTCCCTGCCCAAGAATGCGGTCTCTGAGAATCTGCTCTGGGGCCTTATAAAAGGTCATCGAGGGCCGTAAATGGCCCTGGGGCCTGAGGTTCCCCACCCCTGGCCTAGACACACCTGTCCACACTGTAACACCATGATTACCACAGACTTGTCTGGTAACAATACTGGCTGATGCATAGTGCTCTCCAACATCTTTGGTGGCCATAATTTCTTCTCAGCTTTAACCGACTTTCATCAGTGAACAGCACTGAGGACCACCGGTCCCTCGTCCAAAGTAAATGCTCCCCTGTCCATGCAAGAAGATGATGCCTGTGCCTGGTGGTGTGGTCAGGTACCCTAGCAGGTCGTCTGGCACGCAGGCCACGCTGATATAAATGGTTTTGAATGGTCTGATGTGACACTTGGGTGCCTCTCACCTCCCTTAAGTGAACCTGAAGTTATGTTGCATTCATCACCCAGATCCGAAGGGCATTGTTCACAATGAAGCCGTCATTAGTGAGGTATGTGGCCAGAGAACGTCCACTTCTCTGCCTTTCTGTGACTATTCCAGTCTCTCTGTATCTCTGTTGCAACCTGCTGATGACACTCATAGCTCAGTGGCCACTTCCGTCTAAGAACATCCTGTTTGAAGCCTCACAATGGCGAGGTACTGTTGATCTATTGTTAGGTGTCGTCTTGGTCTCATGATGTGAAAATGTGAACAGCATGATGAGGAGGACTGTATAATACCAATTCTAATTGAACTCCAATATTTAGGGGCCGACTCATGGATCAAATACGTTGCGAATTTTACCATTTAGCTCCTTGTTCGAGAACAGCAAGTTGTGCAAAAAGTACTGAAACATTGAACAGTTGGACATGTGCAATCAAAAGTTTAGAAACAGTCACATTAAGTTCACCTGAAAAGGTTAGAGTGCATTTTACGTTCATCATGAAATTTCGCCCGAAAGCCAAATCTCCATAACTCTTTGTGAGTACTGTAAATGTACAATTTGGACTCATTCAGACATCAATGTTTCTTCTCATACCCAAAATAATGGTCCATGTTTCATCAGTGTTTTTGGTAAGAGCGTCATCAGAGTTTCCTCAGTGTCAATTTTTTACCGTCAGAGTTTAATCAGAGCGGTTAAGTGAAAAAAAAATTCTGATGGAGGTTTCTTCAGCTTCTATATATTAGTCCATGAAAAAATGGACACACAGATGGCATCCGGTCACTATTGGTTTATTTTCATGAATACATAGACTTACATTGGCGAGTTTCATCCGACACTTAGATTGATAGTGGACAAGTCTCCTTGCCTTTGTGCAGACCACTAAGTCTAAGGAAAAAAACAGACACATGAACTACCCAATAGACTATCATCAGTACGAGTGCTGTCTAAAAAAAAATGGATAAAGCTCATACTAGAAAAAACCTAACTTGATGGAGCCCTTACTGTGATAACAAATAGGTATAGAGGGTTTTTGTTTTTTTTTGTTTTATGACTTTATCAACATAAACAGCACATATGCAGGAATGAAATACAGTATGTGTCATAACTTTGTACCAGAACTATTTTTATTTTCTTCCAAGTATCATGCCAACAATCGACACCCAGTGATCACATAGCAAGATACCCGTGTAATGTTTAATTATAAATATCCTGGAGGTCCACAATTGTCCCTGTACTGACGTTCTTAAACATCAATGCAGTTTAAGCAGCTTGCATGAAATCATATGGCTGTGGGTGTGGGACGGACAGACACAGCGAAGGTAGGGACTATTTATTACCATATCTGCCTTCCTTGCTGAACAAGTACATTGTATACAAATTAGGAATCACTGCCAGTGCTTCCTCCTCAGGAGCCAGTGGTCATGTGATTACTGGGTGTAAAGAGGAAGCAGTAGCTACTGGGTCCTAGGAGACTCAGTCATCTCTGCTATGGAGCCTGGAGCCTATGTATCATCTCCATTTACAAGGAAAATGGCCTGGATCAGAGTTAGTTAACCACCTAGATGAGCAGCCTATAAGGAGTTAAATAGCCCCATCACACAGTGTGATAAAGTAGTACGTTTCAGTGTGGCAACTGCCTTTGTGTTTTAAAGAAAAAGTTCAGGAAGAGATTAAAGGGATTTTTCAATCAACAATAAATAACTCAATACACAGCCATTAATGTCTAAACCACTGGCCAAAAAAAGTGAGTACACCCTTAAGTGAAAATGTATAAATTGTTTCCAATTAGTCGTTTTTCCCTCCCTGGTGTCATGTGACTCCTTAGGGTTGCAAGGTCTCAGGTGTGAATGGGTAACGAGTGTGTTAAATTTAGTATTATCACTCTCACACTCTCATACTGGTTACTGGAAGTTCAACATGGCGCCTCGTGACAAATAACTCTGTGAGGAGTTGAAAAAAAAGAATTTTGCTCTACATAAAGTCCAGGCTTTAAGAAGATTACCAACACCCTGAAACTCAGCTGCAGCACAGTGGTCAAGACCTTCGAGTGGTGTAACAAGTCCTGGACCACTCAGAACTTGTTTTGCCATGGTCGACCAATGAAATTGAGTGCACATGCTCAGTGTCATATCAAGAGGCCGTATGAGTGCTGCCAGTATATCTGAAGAGGTTAAAGGGGTGGTGGGGGGTCAGTCTGTCAGCTCTCAGACCATGCACCACACACTGCATCAAATTGGTCTGCATGGCTAGCATCCCAAAAGGATGACTCTTCTAAAGATGATGCTTAAGAAAGCCAGCAAACACTTTGGTGAAGACAAGCAAATTAAGAACATGGATTACTGGAACTATGTCCTGTGGACTGATGAGACTAAGATAAACTTATTTGATTCAGATGGTGTCAAGCATGTGTGGCAGCAACCAGGTGAGGAGTACAAAGGCAAGTGTGTCTTGCCTACAGTCAAGCATGGTGGTGGGAGTGTCATGGCTTGGGGGCTGCATGAGTGCTGCCAGCTGTGGGGAGTTACAGTTCATTGAGGGAAGCATGAATGCCAACATGTACTGTGACATACTAAAGCAGAGCATGATACCCTCCCTTCGGAAACTGGGCCGCTGGGCATTATTCCAACATGATAACCCCAAATACCCCTCCAAGACAACCACTGCCTTGCTAAAGAAACTGAGGGTAAAGGTACTGGACTGGCCAAGCATGTATACAGACCTAAACGCTATTGAGCATCTGTGAGGCATCTTCAAACAGTAGGTTTAGGAGTGCAAGGTCTCTAACATCCACCAGCTCCTTGATGTCATCATGCAGGAGTGGAAGAGGAATCCGGTGGCAACCTGTGAAGCGCTCATGAACTCCATGCACAAGAAAGTTAAAACAGTGCTTGAAAATTATGGTGGCCACACAAAATATTAATAATTTGGGAACAATTTGGCCATTTTCACTTATGGGTGTACTTACTTTTGTTGCCAGCAGTTTAGACATTAATGAATGTGTGCTTAGTTATTTAGAGGGAACACCAAATTTTCACTGTAATACAAGCTGTACACTGACTACTTTAGATTGTATCAAAGTGTAATATCTTCATTGTTATCCCATGGAAAGATATAAAATATTTCCAGAAATGTGAGGGGTGTACTGACTTTTGTGATATACTATATCTCCTCATATGTTTTTCCTGATTATCTCTAGTAATTGTGTTTCTACATGGGGTCCTTTGTTATATTAAATCGGCTCATATACTCCCCATTCAGGTCCCTACAATATCAGATCCTCTCAGTGGAGATCTTCTGTATAAGAGAATTTTCCAGATTTACCCATCAAGGATGGATAGGGACAGAGACAAGATGGCAGAGAGGATATTACACCTCACCCTAGAGATCCTCTTCCAGCTTACTGGAGAGGTGAGAGATTCTGATGACGTCACATTACATCATTCTTATCTATGGGAATAACAGATGGACAGAACTGGAGAGGTGAGGACTCTGGAAGTGTCTGTAGTGAGATTTATTAATGTGTCTCTCCATAACCAGGATTACACAGTAGTGAAGAAGACCTCTAGTGAGCGCTGTCGGGACCCTGTGTCTGAGGGATGGGGAAGACCACTGAGCTCAATCACAGGACCTCCACCTCACCCCCTGATTCATGAGGACATCAATGACCAGAAGATCCTAGAACTCATCTACAAGTTGATTGAGCTGCTGACTGGAGAGGTGACACTTCTGAGAATTCTGGAACATAATAAAGTAACGCTATGAAGGGATCGGGGGGATGACGGTATCATTGTATGTGTCAGGTTCCTATAAGGTGTCAGGATGTCACCATCTATTTTTCTATGGAGGAGTGGGATTATTTAGAAGGACACAAAGATCTGTACAAGGACGTCATGATGGAGGTTCCCCAGCCCCTCATATCACCAGGTAATAGACAATACTAAATACACACGGCCTATAATTATCTGTATGTAGAGAATGAATTCAGTCCCAGTATGTGTCTCCTCCAGATCTATCCAGTAAGAGGACAACACCAGAGAGATGTCCCCGTCCTCTTCTTCCACAGGACTGTAAACAAGAAAATCCCAATGTCCCTCAGGATCATCAGGTAGATGGAGAAGGTGTCATGAGATCTCCCCTATGATATGTAGATGGCTGTGAAGGTCTTGTGCTCAGTCTTGTTTTATCCACCAGTATTATATGTTTTATACTTGTGTAATGAGAACGGTGGAGATGGAGGATTAGAGCTGATTGTAGATGTGACTTCTCCATCTGTCTGTGACTTTTACAATATTTGTTTTAGGGTGAAGATCTGACCCATATTAATGCTACAGAGACATATATATGGGGTGATGAGCAGTGTAAAGAGGAGATTTACACATATGACCACCTAGGTGAGTAGTAACCACTAAATTCAGAGAACTCATAGATTCTTCTCAGTCACTGGCTGTAGCTGCTTTATCAGCAGTGTAGTCCTGCCATATCACAATCATGTGGTTACCCTTTTGCCCCTAGACTACCATATGCTCCTTTACTTCAAACTGACCCCATTACTTTTGGTATTGGAAGTCCTTCTGTTGGAGTGAGATCTGTTTCAGCCAGTGCTTGCATCACGGGATCCATCCTATACCACTGGAATTTGAACATGCTGACCCTTAGCTGCTCATATCTTTAAACTGAAAAACAGAATGACAGCATATGTAGAATGTGATGACATCTTGGAAAATCATATGAAGAAAAATTTTACGATCGGCCTGTAAAAGCGGAGGGTAATGATGCTCTTGGCTTCCTAGAATCCTGATATCTTATTGGATGAATCTACCTTCTCTCCCTTCTGTGCTGCTGAATGTGCGCATATGGTCCCTACAAGAGCAGGTCCAGTATTTCTGGACCTTTGCTCTAGTAATCAAGATGCTATTCCATTTTCAGTGTGAATTTCTGTATAGTTCCCTGTATCCTGACTTCAGTTTCTGTGAACAAATAATCTGCTAACATCAAAGAAGTTCGCAATAAACTAAATAAAAAATTGACACCTGTGCCTTGATGTATCTATAAGCAGTGTATTGTTGATGTCTCTAATATACATGTATTCACATCTACAGGAGATGTGTTGGCATGGCTTGCAAGCATGATTTCATGGCATCACTCCACAACAAAAATTCCATGATTTGTTCACACAAGACCTAAAAGTGGATAGAGAACCAATGAGTCAAAAATATTAAAATTTGTAATTTTTTAAATATGTAAAATAATCTAATATCAGTCTATATCTCTGAATGGAAAAAGTATGTGAACCTTTGCTCTCAGTATTTGGTGTGACCTCCTTATGGAGCAAAAACATCTGCATCTAAACCTCCCAGTAATTGTTGATTAGTCCTCCACATCAGCTCGGAGGAATTTTAGCCCATTCCTCCCCACAAAAAGCGCTTCAACTTTGTTATGCTGGAAGTTTTCCCTCATGAACTCCTCGCTTCAGGTACTTCCACAACACTTCTGTAGGATGAAGGTCAGAAGTTTGACTTGGTTGGTCCAAAACTTAAACAGTGTTCTTTGGGTCTTGGTCTTGAACCATTTTTTACTTTTGGCTTTGTATCTTTAGTAAACTGTAGATGGGCAACAATGTTTTTTTTCCTTTTGAGCAGTTGGTATTTTTCTCTCAAGCTTGACTCTATTGATCAGCATTGTCCTGATGATGGACTCGTAAAGAATAACATTAGCTTATATAAGAGAGGCCTTTGGATTCTCAGAAATTACCTTGGATTTTTTCATGTTCTTGCCCACTGTTATTATATGCCTTGTTCTTGGAGTAATACTTTGCTGATCAACCACTTCTGGGAAGGGTAATATGGCCTTGAATTTCCTAATTTTGTACACGTTTTACTTGGAATTGGCAAATCTCAAAAAGAGTCCAAACTCTCTAGAGTACATGCCCATGATCAGGAATTGCTGCGGTTTTGACGCTGCGTATTTATTTCAAGAAATTCCATGTGCACTATGCGTGCACGTGCGCCTGCGAATCACCCTCAGACAATGACATGCGGCGTGTCTTTCAAGAATGTAGCGCGTCAATTTGTCCTGCGGGAACGCTTTAATCCATAGAATGTATTAAAGGCTGTAAATCCACATGGGTCAGAGAATACATGTGGATTTACCTGCTTTCAATAGAACGCAGCGTTTTGGATGCGTCCAAAGCGCTGCTACTTCCTTATCGTGGGCATATAGCTTACGAGATGGTTTTGCAACCTTTTCCAGCCTCATGAGCCTCAGCAACTCTTCATCTGAGCTCCATAGAAATCTTGTTCCTGCCTTCTGTTGTGAAGATCAGACTTTGACAGATCCCTGTTCTTTAGATAAAAGCTGGTCACCCACTCATATATTATTGTAATTCCGTTGATTGAAAATACCATACTCCAATTTCACCTTCTAATTATCTGCTAATCCTAAAGGTTCAAATACTATCGCAACTTTCAGACATGTGATAATTTTACTTATTTAAAAAATGACAGGCTAATATTTTTTAACTCATTTGGTTTGTTTGGTTCTATTTATCTAATTTTAGGACTTGTGTAAAAATCTAATGTAGTTTTAAGTCAAATTTATGCAGAAATCTGGAAAATTCTAAAGAGTTCACAAGCTTTCGAGCAGCATTGTAAATGAGGGCTTGTTTTTGTTTTTGCTCGATGACTGTAAGTTCTTATTGGTATAATTTTGTACTACATAATGTTTTGGTCCCATTTTGTGCCAATATTTGGGAGGCAGATTCTTGCTCTGAGGTCTACTTTTAGATTGTGAACTGTTTTTGTAGTAGTGAACATTTGCATTTTGCTACATAACTTTCAATTTTTGTGGATATATTATATTAAAATGTTTTCAATATATACTTTTTAAAGATATTTTATTCAAAAATAATTCCGTAATTTTATTTTTGGCAGATGACTGTACCAGGACATCAAATGTACAGCTGGCATGTTCAATTTTTACATCAGAAGACCTTGATGTCACACAAGATGTAACTGAAGTGTATGCCACTATTCCAGATATGCCATCATCCCTTCATAGCAAAGATCTGTCATATGCTCCTTTTAAAGAGGTCCTACCTTCTTATTCATTTCAGACTATTAAGGAAAATAAAAGTCACAAAAGGGAAACTAAGAATCAAAGTTCTTTTACAAAAAATTGGCCATTTTCATGTTCAGAATATGGAAAAAGTTTTTCCCTTAAAACATCTTTTGTTACTCATCAAAAAATTCAAACAGAGGAAAGAAGATTTTTTTGTTCAGAATGTGGGAGATATTTTAACCAGAAATCAGAGCTTGTTAGACATGAGAGAAATCATACAGGGGAGAAGCCATACTCCTGTTTAGAATGTGGAAAATCTTTTGTAGACAAATCAACTCTTGTCAAACACCAGAGAACTCACACAGGTGAAAAGCCTGCTTCATGTTTAGAATGTGGAAAATGTTTTGCAGATAAATCACATCTTATAAGACATCAAAGAACTCACACAGAAGAGAAGCTTTATTCATGTTCAGAATGTGGGAAACATTTTAACCAGAAATCCCATCTTATTAGACATCAGAGAACTCACACAGGAGAGAAGCCATTTTTCTGTGCAGAATGTGGGAAATGTTTTGCAGATAAATCAAATCTTGGTACTCATCAGAGAACTCACACAGGGGAGAAGCCATTTTCATGTTTACAATGTGGGAAATGTTTTCAGCAGAAATCATTTTTACTTGTACATCAGAGAGTTCACACAGGGGAGAAGCCTTTTCCATGTTTAGAATGTGGGAAATGTTTTGCAACAAAATCAAATCTTGTTACACATCAGAGAAATCACACACAGAAAAAGTAATTTCCATGCTCAGAATATGGGAAATGTTTCACCCACAAATTGTCTTCTTAAATATCACAAATGGGAGAAGCCAGTATCAAATATAGATGCTGAGAAGTGTTTTACATGAAAATCACTTTTTGTTGACTATCAAAAATTAATGGGGAGAAACCATATATTGACATTATTAACATCAACACCGTGCTAGACGCTTGGCATTTGCCACAGAACACCAGGATTGGCAAATTTTCCACTGGCGCCCTGTGCTCCTCACAAATGAAAGCAGGTTCACACTGAGCACATGTAACAGACGTGACAGAGTCTGGAGACGCCTTGGAGAGCGATCTGCTGCCTGCAACATCCTTCAACATGACCGGTTTGCCAGTGGGTCAGTAATGGTGTGGGGTGGCATTTCTTTGGAGGGCCGCACGGTGTTGGGCTGTGAGCACAACCCCCATCTGTGGACGTCGGGCACTCAGAGCATCCTCATGGAGTCTGTTTCTAACTGTTTGTGCAGACACATGCACATTTGTGGCCTGCTGGAGGTAATTTTGCAGGACTCTGGAAGGGCTCATGCTGTTCCACCTTGTACAAAGGCAGAGGTAGCGGTCCTACTGCTGGGTTGATGCCCTCCTACGGCCCCCTCCACGTCTCCTGGTGTACTGGCCTGTCTCCTGGTAGCTCCTCCAGCCTCTGGACACTACGCTGACAGACACAGCAAACCTTGCCACAGCTTGCATTGATGCACCATCCTGGATGAGCTGCACTACCTGAGCAACTTGTGTGGGTTCTAGAGTTCGTTTCATGCTACCACGAGTGCGAGAGCACAACCAACATTCAAAAGTGACCAAAACATCAGCCAGAAAGCATTGGTACTGAGATGTGGTCTGTGGTCCCCACCTGCAGAACCACTCCTTTATTGAGGGTGTCTTGATAATTGCCAATAATTTACATCTGTTGTCTATTCCATTTGCACAACAGCATGTGAAATTGATTGTCAAACAGTGTTGCTTCCTAAGTGGACAGTTTGATTTCACAGAAGTTTGATTTACTTGGAGCTATATTCTGTTGTTTATTTCTTTATTTTTTTTAGCAGCAGGCTGATATGTCTTGAAGATTATTTTGTTTTAAAACGATGTGTACAGTTTTTTTTACAATGCTATTTTATAAAACATTAGATTTAACATAGAGAGAACTGCTGTATGTAAAAGCTCATGTTAGTCATGGATGTTCTGTGGAAAAAAAGCATTGGAAATCGCATTACACTCGCGTGACAATCGCATGACACTTGCATAGCACTCGTTTTTTCGGTCCCGAAATAGGACCATTTTTCTCGCAAATGGGTATGTGCCCTTTATCTGTGACTGCTGGCTTGAAGTCCATTTGCTAACCATAAAAAGGATAGTTACCTCCATATACATATATACCTCAAGAGATCCAGATAGCCAAATAATAATAATAATAAATTTTATTTTTTTAGCGCCGACATATTCCGCAGCACTTTACATTTCAGAGGGGATTTGTACAGACAATAGACATTACAGCATAACAATAATCACATACAGTAGATTATAACAAATACCAAGAGGAAAGAGGGCCCTGCTCGCAAGCTTACAGTCTATGAGGAAAGAGGGAGACACGAAAGGTGGGTGGTAACAGTTACCCTGATTGTATGGACCAGTCATAATGTTAAGTGTGTAACAGTACAGACACAGAGGGCTAATGGAGGCATAAAGCATGTGGGAACATGATGCGGGGAACCTGGTTATGGTAAAACTTTTGGCTCTGCCACACAGGGATAGATTAGGTTAATGTGTTGGGGTGGTAGGCCAGTCTGAATAAGTGCGTTTTCAGGACACGCTTAAAATTGTGGGGATTGGGGACTAATCGTATTGACCTGGGAAGTGCATTCCAAAGAATTGGCGCGGCACGTGTAAAGTCTTGGAGACGGGAGTGGGAGGTTCTGACTATTGAGGATGCTAATCTCAGGTCATCAGGAGAACGGTGGGCGCGGGTAGGGTGGTATACTGAAACAAGGGAGGAGATGTAGGGTGGTGCTGAGCCATGGAGGGCTTTGTGAGTGAGGGTAATAAGTTTATACTGAATTCTGGAGTGGATGGGTAGCCAGTGTAATGACTGGCGCAAGGTAGAGGCATCGGTGTAACGATTGGTGAGGAATATGATCCTGGCTGCAGCATTCAAGACAGATTGGAGGGGGGAGAGTTTGGTAAGAGGGAGACCGATTAGAAGAGAGTTACAATAGTCGAGACGAGAATGAATAAGAGAAACAGTAAGAGTTTTTGCAGAGTCAAAGGTAAGAAAAGGTCGAATTCTAGAAATGTTTTTGAGGTGCAGATGACAAGAGCGAGCCAGTGATCGAATGTGGGGGGCAAAGGAAAGCTCGGAATAAAGTATGACCCCAAGACAGCGGGCCTGTTGCTGGGGAGTAATAGTGGAACCACACACAGAAATGGCAATGTCGGGTATAGGTACATTAGTAGAGGGAGGAAACACCAGGAGTTCAGTCTTTGACAGGTTCAGTTTCAGATATAGTGAGGACATGATATTAGACACAGCGTTTAGACAATCGCCGGTGTTTTCTAGAAAGGCTGGCGTGATGTCAGGAGAAGAAGCGTATAATTGGGTGTCATCAACATAGAGATGGTACTGGAAACCAAATCTACTGATTGTTTGACCAATAGGGGCAGTGTACAAGGAGAAGAGGAGGGGACCTAGAACCGATCCTTGGGGGACCCCAACAGTAAGGGGAAGATGAGAGGAGGAGGAACTGGCAAAAGATACAGTAAAGGAGCGGTCGGAGAGATAGGAGGAGAACCAGGAGAGAACGGTATCCTTGAGGCCAATGGAACGGAGCATAGTGAGGAGGAGCTGATGATCCACAGTGTCGAATGCTGCAGAGAGATCCAAGAGAATTAGCATGGAGTAGTGACCATTTGATTTAGCTGTTAGCAGATCATTAGAGACTTTAGTGAGGGCAGTTTCAGTGGAGTGTAAAGAGCGGAAACCGGATTGGAGAGGGTCGAGAATAGAGTTTTCTGAGAGATAGCGGATAAGACGGGAGTGGACCAGGCGTTCCAGGAGTTTAGAGATGAAGGGAAGATTAGAGACAGGTCTATAGTTAGCAGCACAGTTTTGGTCGAGGGATGGTTTTTTAAGTAGTGGATTTATGATGGCATGCTTAAATGAGAAGGGAAAAATACCAGAAGAGAGAGAGGTTAAATATTTTAGTTAGGTGAGGGGTGACAGCAGGGGAAAGGGACTGAAGGAGCTGTGACGGAAATGGGTCACTGGTGCAAGTAGTTGGGCGAGAAGATGCAAGGAGCCTGCTTACTTCTGTGACTGGTTCAAAATCAGAGAGTGAAAGAACCAGAGACTCTACAAGACAGCAGAAAAGACATCATGGCTCCATCACAAGGTACACAGATTTGTTATTGTACAGGATGCCAGCTTAGGGGACCACGGCCCCGGCTGAAAGAATGCAGATCTGCTCCATTGACCATCGCAGAACCATGGATACCTTTGAAGTAGCCAGGTTGCGATCCTCTGGTCAACTGGCCTTATACATGAATCTCAACATATGGCAGACGAATGCTCTCACTTGGTGCTGTCATCAGTGCTGTGGAATCATGGAGTCAGCGTCCATTTTGGTGGAGTCGGTATAAAATGGACTGACTCAGACTACTAAAATATATAATAACTTGGGTACAGTAGTACACTGCAGGATGTGCTGTAAATGTTTTCAGAAGAATTTGGGAAATTTATGAAATGTCCCATAAGGCTATGTGCGCAAGTTGAGTATTTGCTTGCAGAAATTTCTGCAAGGTGCATTTCGGCAGGAAAAACGCTGTGAAAAAAAATGCGTTTTTGGTGCATTTTTGTACAACAATGAATGCTTGAATGAGCTAAATAAAGATATTTAAAAAAGTTTTGCAATGTAATTTCTTGGTTGAACACCACCTTAAAGAAAAAAAATTGCTTGTAATTTTAATAACCAGCAGAGGGAAAGCTGACAGCTGATGTTAATATTCTGAGAAGGAGCCAATAGCCATAAAGGTTCCCAGGCCATTAATAGCTCACATCTGTTTGCTTAGACATTACTGGCTAGTGTCAGAGACACCGCACTGAACTTGCTCACTGAGCCAGTGCACGTGTCCTGAGTAAAGCGAACAGTGCTCAAAGCTACCTGTGGAGCGGGCAGCAACCGAATAGATGCGTACTTCAGAGCTGCAGGACCTGAAGCACGTGACTGCTGGGGGCGTGGCCTAAACTCCACAGAGCTAGGAGCTGCAAGACAATTCCTAGCAGAGTAACTGCGAGACAAAGTTACCAAGGGGAATAGACAGTGAGAATAGTCAGGACGTAGCCAATGAGTCACACACAGAGATAGCTGTAGGGTACCAAAGGGGGCGAGCAGAGAGTAGTCAGGTCACATGCAATGAGTCATACACAGATAGTTGCAAGGTACAAGAGGGGCGAGCAGAGAGTAGTCAGGTCACATGCAATGAGTCATACACAGATAATAACGCAGTACAAAATCAACAGGCAAACTCACAACGGGAAACAGAATCGGGTCAGAACCATATAAACAAGCTATAGCAACAAACAGGCACACGGGGGTCAGCACACTAGGCCAATGGCAAAAGTATAACTGGCAGGGATTGAAGCTATCCAGGGGTTTATGAAGCTCTCCCAGAACCAGAAAGAGGCCACAATCATTAACCCCAAGTGTGCAGGTCAAAATCTGCACAGAGCTCCAGACATTAACCCCCGGTGTGCAGCTCAAAAACCCGCACTGGGATCATGACAGTACCCCCCTCTCAACGGGGGCCTCCGGACCCCCAGGCTTCCCCGGGTACTTGGCATGGAACGCCTGAACCAGGCGATCTGCATGTACCGAGCGAGGAGGGACCCATGAGCGCTCTTCTGGTCCATATCCCTTCCAGTGGACCAGGTACTGCAAAGAGCGGCGCACCCGCCGAGAGTCCACAATATGTCCGACCTCATACTCCAATTGACCCTCCACCAGCACTGGAGGAACAACAGTCTCAGAGTTCTCTTTGACAGATCCTGCTGGTTTCAACAGAGACTTATGGAACACATTAGATATTTTTAAGGAGGCGGGGAGACGCAACCTATATGCCACTGGGTTGACTATCTCCATAATCACGTACGGACCAATGAACTTTGGTCCCAACTTAACTGATGGTACCTTTAAGTTGATGTTACGCGTGGAGAGCCAAACCTTCTCTCCCACCTGAAACGTCTCCCGAGGCTCTCTTTTTGTCCGCAAAATATTTGTATCTCCCCTGGGCTCGAGAGATATTACGCTGGACCTCAGCCCAGAGGTCTTTTAACCGTTGAACAGACCCCTCTGCTCCTGGACAACCGGAATCCACCCGAGAAAACTCCCCAAAATGTGGATTAAAGCCATAGTTAATCAGGAATGAGGACATGTTGGTGGACTGACTCACCCGGTTGTTAAAAGCGAATTCAGCCAATGGTAAAGCATCACACCAATCCTCCTGTCTGGCGGAGGTCAGACACCTGAGAATTTGTTCCAGGGATTGATTGGTGCATTCTGTCTGACCATTACTCTCCGGGTGATATGCCGACGAGGAGAGTGAGATGCCCGATTTCATACAGAACGCCCTCCAAAATTTGGCCACAAACTGCACACCTCTGTCAGACAACATTCAGGGGTACCCCATGCAATCAGACCACATGCTGCACAAACAATCTTGACAACGTTTCTGCTGAAGGTAATGCCAAGGGAATGAAATGGGCCTGTTTAGAAAACCTATCCACCACCACCCAGATCACGGTATTGCCCCTGGAAGGTGGAAGGCCGGTAATAAAATCCATGGAAAGATGAGTCCATGGCCTATCAGGAACCGGTAAAGGTATGAGTTCCCCAGCCGGTCGGTTATGCGAGCTTTTGGAACGGGCACATATGCCACAAGCAGAAACAAATTCCTTGACATCGGACCTTAATGAAGGCCACCAAAAACCCCTGGCTACTGCCTCTCTAGTGGCCGTGATACCTGGATGAGCACTCAGCCTAGAATCATGAAACTCCTGCAGAAGTCTAGGCCGCAATGAGTCTGGAACAAACAGTTTATCGCTTGGCCTGGTTGCCGGAGCTAGGGCCTGAGCCCTTAGGATTTCTTGTTCCAACTCAGTTGAGACCCCCGCCACTACCACCCCTGGGGGAAGAATGGAGGACGGCGGCTCAGGGGGAGACACTGGATCAAAACTTCTGGACAGGGCATCCGCTTTAACATTTTTGGACCCCGGTCGAAAAGTAATTGAGAACTGAAATCGTGAAAAAAAAGTGACCAACGGGCCTGTCTAGGAGTAAGCCTCTTAGCAGATTCAAGGTATGCCAAATTTTTGTGATCCGTGACAACCGTGATAGGGTGAGCCGCCCCTTCCAAAAAGTGCCTCCATTCCTCAAACGCCAGCTTGACCGCAAGACGATCTCTATTGCCTACATCATAGTTTTTCTCAGCTGAAGAGAACTTCTTGGAGAAGAAGGCACAGGGTTTGAGATTGGTAAGGGTGGCCGGACCCTGGGACAGCACAGCCCCCACCCCCACTTCAGAAGCATCCACCTCCACAATGAATGGTTTGGACGGGTCAGGTTGCACCAACACCGGGGCAGACATAAAACATTTCTTAATCGCTGAGAAGGATTCCTTAGCGAGTACAGACCAATTTTTTACATCAGCTCCCTTCTGGGTAAGATCCGTGAGTGGTTTCACCACTTGTGAGAAACCTTTAATGAATCTCCGGTAATAGTTCGCAAATCCTAAGAAGCGCTGGAGCCCCTTGAGATCTCGAGGCTGAACCCAGTCAGCGATCGCCAGCACCTTCTTAGGATCCATACAAAACCCCTCATAGGACACAATCAACCCCAAAAAAAACAGCTCCTGTACAAAAAACGAACATTTTTCCAATTTGGCGAACAATTGGTTCTCCCTGAGTCTCTGGAGAACTGTCTTTAGATGTTGCAAGTGAGATTGACTGTCCGGGGAATACACCAAAATATCATCCAAATAAATAATAACAAAACGGCCTATCAGATCAGAAAACACAACATTGATGAAATTTTGGAAAATAGCGGGTGCATTAGTTAACCCAAATGGCATTACCAGGTTCTCAAAGAGTCCTTCTGATGTGAGGAATGCCGTTTTCCACTCGTCCCCTTCCCGAACCCTTATCAGATTCTAGGCCCCCCGCAGATCTAACTTGGAGAACCATTGGGCCCCAGCTAACTGGTTACATAAGTCTGGGATGAGGGGAAGCGGGTAAGAGTTCCTTACCGTTATCTTGTTCAGTTCCCGAAAGTCGAGGCACGGCCACAAACCACCATCTTTTTTCTTCACAAAGAAGAACCCTGCTGCCACAGGTGACACAGAAGGCCTGATATGCCCTTTGCGGAGACTCTCAGCTATGTACTCCTTCATGGCTTGGCGCTCAGGCCCAGACAAATTGAACAATCGAGCCTTAGGTAACTTGGCTCCGGGTACTAAATCAATGGCACAATCATAGGGTTTATGCGGTGGCAGCGCCTCAGCCTCACTTTCGGAAAACACGTCTTCGAAATCTTTCAGGTACTCCGGAATACCTTCCAGATCGACAGACGACACAGACACGGATTTAACAGCGTTAACAAGATGTCCCCGGTTACTACATTTATTATTGCATCCCCATTGAGTGATTTCCCCTGTAACCCAATCAATGGTAGGATTATGGCGTTGAAGCCAAGGCATCCCCAGTACCAGTCCTGCAGGCAAGTCATCTAGCACCAGACAACTTAGTTTCTCCACATGAGTGGAACCCACTTTTAGAGAAAAAAGTTCAGACCTGCAACAGATACCGTCTTGGTTAAGAGGAGATGAGTCAATTGCCACAAGTTTAACAGGATCATGAAGCCTGACTGTCCCTATCTTATTAAGAGTCATAACCTTGGTATCAATCAGGTTCACAGCCGAACCGCAGTCAATAAAAGCAGTAGTCTGAACAGGACCATAACCAAGTTCCAGTTCCACCTGCAGCACCATTTTTGCACATGAGGAAAATTGTACCTGAAGGTCTGGGTAGCCTCCTCGATTACTACCCAGACCTAGTCGTTTCCCGCCATCTTGGAGGATGACGGACAGGAGGGGCAGTCCTTCTTCCAATGTCCAGATTTCCCACAATAGAAGCACAACTGCTTTTCCCAGCGGTGTCTTCTTTCCTTTCCCTCACAGGTGACAGCGCTCACCTCCATAGCCATAGGAAGAGACTGGGTCTCATCTCCACTGAAGAATCAGGGTGATTCCCGTTGCATAATGCCTCTAGCCCGCAGCCTGCGATCCATGCGAACCGCTTGGACCATGGCATCCTCCAGGGAGTCAGGCGGAGGATGGAGTGCCAAAGCATCCTTCAGACGTTCACACAGGCCTCTGTGGAACAGCCCCCGCAGGGCGGCATCACTCCAGGAAATCTCCGCTGCCCAACGTCTGAATTCAGTACAGAACCATTCGGCCGAGTGCTCCCCCTGACAGACACTCATTACTTTGTCCTCAGCCAACCGCACTCTATCAGGCTCATCATAAATAAGCCCTAAGGCTTCAAAAAATGCATCCACAGACATTCTCTCAGGGGCAGAAGAGGAAAGCGAGAACGCCCAGGCTTGTGGGGACCCCCTAAGCAGGGACATCACCACCCCCACCCTCTGTTTCTCATCCCCAGAGGAGCGGGGTCTCAAAGAAAAAAAAAAAAGCTTACAGCCCTCCTTAAATGCCCTGAACTCATCCTTGTTACCAGAAAATATATCTGGCAATTTAACCGGGGATTCAGGTGGGATTAAAATGACATCTCTATTCCCCACCTGCTGGAAGCCTGCGGAAAGTACCCCCTGAACTGAGTCCTCAACCCGCCGTTGGGACTGGGCCAGAGCTTGGTGTTCCAAACAAAGCTTCTGCAGTGACTGAGTCAAGCTTTTCACCTGCTCAGATAAAGCACACATTGGGTCCATGCTGCAGAAGTGAGGAGAGAAAAAAAAAAATTGTAGGCCAGTTATAATGTCAGAGACTCACTGAGCCAGTGCACGTGTCCTGAGTAAAGCGAACAGTGCTCAAAGCTACCTGTGGAGCGGGCAGCAACCGAATAGATGCGTACTTCAGAGCTGCAGGACCTGAAGCACGTGACTGCTGGGGGCGTGGCCTAAACTCCACAGAGCTAGGAGCTGCAAGACAATTCCTAGCAGAGTAACTGCGAGACAACGTTACCAAGGGGAATAGACAGTGAGAATAGTCAGGACGTAGCCAATGAGTCACACACAGAGATAGCTGTAGGGTACCAAAGGGGGCGAGCAGAGAGTAGTCAGGTCACATGCAATGAGTCATACACAGATAGTTGCAAGGTACAAGAGGGGCGAGCAGATAGTAGTCAGGTCACATGCAATGAGTCATACACAGATAATAACGCAGTACAAAATCAACAGGCAAACTCACAACGGGAAACAGAATCGGGTCAGAACCATATAAACAAGCTATAGCAACAAACAGGCACACGGGGGTCAGCACACTAGGCCAATGGCAAAAGTATAACTGGCAGGGATTGAAGCTACCCAGGGGTTTATGAAGCTCTCCCAGAACCAGAAAGAGGCCACAATCATTAACCCCAAGTGTGCAGGTCAAAATCTGCACAGAGCTCCAGACATTAACCCCTGGTGTGCAGCTCAAAAACCCGCACTGGGATCATGACAGCTAGTTTACTGGGGGACTCTAGAAAAAAACATTTACATAGTGTCCCCCTAGAAAATCTAACCAGCAAAGGCTAGGCAGACAGCTGCAGGCTGATATTAGTAGCCTAAGAAGGGGTTCCATGGATATTGGCCCCTCCCAGACTAACAACATCAGTTCTCAGCCGCCCCAGAAAAGGCGCATCGGTAAGATGCACCAAATCTGGTACTTAGTCTTGCTCTTCCCACTTGCCCTGTACCAATGGCAAGTGGGTCTCATATTTGTGGGGGTGATGTCACCTTTGTATTGTCAGGTGACATCAAGCCCACAGGTAAGGTAAGTAATGGAGAGGCATCAATAAGACGCCCCCATTACTAACCCCATAGTGATATTGTATAAAAACACACATTCAGAATAAAGTCCTTTATTTGAAAAAATGACAGACTCATTAATAATCTTAATTAAACCATACTCATCGAACGCCTAATCCACTGACACCAATGTCTCCTGCTACAAAAATAAAATAAGAAACCACAATATTCCTCACCTGTTCGCAGAGAAGATAATCCATAATGTCCCACCACTATCCTGATCACTTTGAGAGCAGTCACATCACTAATGTAACTGCTCTCAAAGATAGCCAGCGGTACACTGACAGGAGGTGATCGCTCTCGCACTGTATTACTGAGCTTCCATGAGAGAGTTCATCAGCTGATCAGCTCTGGTGATCTCCCTTATGGCACCACTGCTGCATGGGAAAGTTCTCACGCAGCGGTACCGTAAATGAGAACATGGAAGCTGATGAACTGCGGTCAACTCTCACAGCAGCTCAATGATACACTGCGAGAGCTAATTACCTCCTGTCAATGTATCGCCGGCCACCGAGTAGATCGGTCACATCTCCCGATATGACTTTTCTACATGTGAGATCAACGTGGTACACTTGGGATTACGTGGACTACGGAGGACAGGTGAGTATATGGTGGCTTATTATTTTACATTATTTCTAGGAGACGAGGGGATCGGGGATTGGGCATTAAGGTGAGTATAATGTGTTTTTATTTGAATATGTATGTAATTTGCTTTTTATTAACTGTGTTCACAGGCACTGGCAGATGAGACTACATCTCCCATCTGCACCACCTGCTGTCACTGTTATCATCAGTGACAGCAGACATAGCCCAATGGGAGCAGTAGTCTCGTTGGCCCACGCCTACCAGTCACAATCATAGCTGCATGGTCACGCTGACATCTGACAGCATGATCCTGCAGCGCTGTGACCAACAGTACTGGCGGTAGCATTACCACGGGTGACAGTCACAGCTATGGGGTTATGCTGACATCTGACAGCATGATCCCGCAGTGCTCTGACCAACGGTCTTACCGGAGATAGTGTTACCACCGATAAGAACCACCACGCCAGTGTTTTCCACACTGTCACACAGGTGACAACGTGGGAAACACCATAAGAAGCCGGTACAATGCTAAACATAAACTCAGCAAATCTGCAACCATTTTTATACCTGCGTTTTTGCTGTGGATTTGACTCACTCAATGGAAGTCAATGGGTGCAGAAACGCACAAAGAATTGACATGCTGCAGAAAATAACGCACTGCAAATATGCACGGAAATTTACTGATAATGTGCACAACACTTCAGGATTGTCATAGAATTAGCTGGCATAAGTATTCTATAGCGTTTTTGGCGCATTTCCATGCGGAAGAAAATGCATGAAAAACACACTGTGTGCACATAGCCTAAATGTCTTTCTGCTCCTGATGTCAGCTTTTATTTGCGATGAATCTGTGTTTATGCTCAGTAGTGAGGCCGTGCTGTGGGGTCAGAGTTGAAGGTTTGGCTTACCTTCTCCACAGCTCAGTCCATCCTTAAATTCTGAGTCCTCGCTGGTCTTCCTCCTCTTGTAATGCAATTTTATCTGCTGTGATCCAAACATTTCTTTACCACTGTTAGTGTTTTATCCAGATATTCCTCCTACTTGAGCATATAAGAGTGTCTGGTTAAGGAATCTGTGTCTGGAGTCTGTAGAATAATGGAGGGAAATTGTTTTTGTGTAGAGTACTCCACTCACGAGGTTGTGAAATTGAGGTATTTGAGCGAGGTGGTACAAGACTGGTATTTAAAGATACACTGGAGATGATCTAGATGGAAGTCATTTATGTTATTTGAGAGGGCTTCAGTTTTAGTGGTATTTGTTTTATACCGTGATAATTGGCAGAATTTTAAGAGCAGTGAATGGAGCTTGGGGAGCGATGTATGAGGTTTCAAGAGTGTTAAGAGGATGTCATTGGTAAAAAGGGATCATTTCAATTCTTTGTCTTCAACCCAACTCCCCTAATACCTGGTGATGCTCTGATAGCAGTAACCAAAGGCTCAATGCAAAGAACGAAAAGTAGGGGGGAAAACAGACACCCCTGTCTGATGCTGTTTTTAATCATAATTGGTTTAGAGGAGCTAGGAGGAAGATATATCACAGCTGATGGACTAGAGTATAGTCCCTCAAAGGCTTTTAAAAAAGGGCCTGTTATACCATGTGTCCCAGAGGAATTAAGCATAAGAGGCCAACTAAGGCGATCAGACTCCTTCTCGGCATCCAAACTCAGAACAGAGAGTAGATTCCCCAGATTTTTTGACTATTTCTGAGATCGACAGCCCTTCTGGTGTTGTCGCCGCCTTGTCTAAAAGGGACAAATCCCACTTTTTCTTTGTGGATCATATAAGTTAACCATAGATTCAGACGAATTGCTAAAAATTTTTGTAAATATTTTAACATCTGAATTGAGAAGGGCAATCGGCCTATAGTTTTTGCAGTCTAGTCTATCCTTGCCTGGTTTGGCAATCCATGTTATAAATGAGTGTAACATGGATCGAGGCTCACATTAAAATTAGAGAGATGTTTTTAAAGTGCAGGTGACATAAGCTAGCGAATGATCAGATATAGGGAGCGAAGGATAAAGCAGCGAACTACAACCCCAAGACAGCAAAAGTACTGGTTGAGAGTTAAGGAAGAACCACACAGAAATGGCAATATCAGGTTTAGGTAGGTTACAAGTGGGAGAAAACAGATTTTTTTGACAGATTCAGTTTTAGATAGAGGGAGGACATAATGTTAGAAACAGCAGATGGACAATCACTGGTATTTTGCAAAAATATGAAGGGTGATGTCTGGATAAGATGTGTATAACTAGGTCTCTTCAGCATAGAGATGGTAATGAAAATCAAATCTACTGATGGTTTGTCCAATAGATGCGGTGTATAGAGAGAAGAGGAGAGGACCTAGGACTGAATCCGGAGGAACCCTGACAGTAAAGCCCCCGTTACACATAATGATGTCCCAGCGATCCCACCAACGATCCGACATGATGGGATCGCTGGGACATCGTTAGGCTAGTAAAAAAAGAGAAGCCAGCGCTGCTTGTGGTCAGAACGCAATACATAAAGTGCATATGCACATATTAATTTCTAACTGTATTCAAAATGAGATATTTGGCAAAAAATTGATCAATCATTTGAGCTGCGCCAAGGCAATCTCATGTGGGGCAGTCCTACTCTACGTTTTTTGTATTCGCTGTGCCATTTCGGCCTCCTAAATGCATTAAAAACAAGACCATATTGAATGCAATCTGTACCTGAAACATTTCTGAATCACTCCCATGGAGCCAGAAAGAGCAAATGCAGATAAAGGCCAACCAGGTCTGGATATAGACATCTCAGGTTTAACCTCCACACCTGCCTGACCAGCAAACACAGATTTAGGGCGACACAGGTCCAGATACAGGTGCACAATTAAATAGAGCTTGGGGCAGGGCAGGGCTGCTGTGTGTGCGCAGCAGCCTAGATCAATCACAGTGAACACAGAAAAAATGGCGAACATAACCCAGCACGCACGGCAATAGTGGCGGTCAACCACAAACCAACATCAAGTAAAAAAAAGAGAGAAACCAGCGATGCTTGTGGTCAGAACGCAATACATAAAGTGCATATGCACATATTAATTTCTAACTATTCAAAATGAGATATTTGGCAAAAAATTGATCAATCATTTGAGCCACCCCGCCGCGCCAAGGCAATCTCATGTGGGGCAGTCCTACTTTACGTTTTTTATATTTGCTGTGCCATTGCGGCCCCCTAAATGCATTAAAAGCCAGACCATATTGAATGCAATCTGTACCTGAAACATTTCTGAATCACTCCCATGGATCCAGAAAGAGCAACTGCAGATAAAGGCCAAATATCTCATTTTGAATACAGTTAGATATTAATATGTTCATATGCACTTTGTTATGCGTTCTGTCCACAAGCAGCACTGGCTTCTCTCCTTTTTTACATCGTTAGGCTGATCGCTGGTGAGCTGTCACACGACGGCCCCAGCGATCAGGACCAGCGATGCTGGACGCTGGTTACTAATGTAAACATCGGGTATCCAGGAGTCGCGCTGCTCCTGGATACCCGATGTTTACATTAGTAACCAGCGTCCAGCGTGGCTGATCGCTGGTCTCTCGCTGCCCAGCGCGATGCGTGCTGGGCAGCGGGAGACCAGCGATCGAAAAACGGCCCAGGTTGATCGAGAACGATCAGCGATAACCATCAGATCGCTCTGTGTGACGGGGCCTTAAGGGTAAAAGGAGTCACTAAAAGGTACAGTGAAGGAGCGGTCAGAGGTAAGAGGAGAACTAAAAACTTGACCACCAAAATATTGCTCTTTCAAACCATAACTTAACCATAACATATGATAGGTATCCCTCAACTTAAAGAGAACCTTCAAAAGGTGATTAAAAAAAGAAAACAGATTAGATTTATTCATCAAATGTATCAACTTCGACCGAACCCGAACATCCATCCCTACTCTTTATATAAACATGCTCCGATTCCCCTGGGACTGAACTCAGAGCAGAGAAATGGGCTGTAAGGCCAAACCTCGATGTGCTAAGGGGAAAACACATCCCGTACACACAGCTTCACTCTGCACACATCCTACACACTCAGCTCTACTTCCTACACCTCATAGACACCCATTGCTCCAATCTGAACACATTACACCCACATGGCCCTGCTTCATACACCTCGTACACACGCGGCTCCGCTCCATACACCTCATACACACACGGCTCCACTCCGTACACCTCATACACACGTGGCTCCGCTCCGTACACCTCGTACACACACGGCTCCACTCCGTACACCTCGTACACACGCGGCTCCGCTCCATACACCTCATACACACACGGCTCCACTCCGTACACCTCGTACACACGCGGCTCCGCTCCATACACCTCATACACACACGGCTCCACTCCGTACACCTCATACACACGTGGCTCTGCTCCGTACACCTCGTACACACACGGCTCCACTCCGTACACCTTGTACACACGCGGCTCCGCTCCATACACCTCATACACACACGGCTCCACTCCGTACACCTCATACACACGTGGCTCTGCTCCGTACACCTCGTACACACACGGCTCCACTCCGTACACCTTGTACACACGCGGCTCCGCTCCATACACCTCATACACACACGGCTCCACTCCGTACACCTCGTACACACACGGCTCCGCTCCGTACACCCTGTACACACACGGCTCCGCTCCATACACCTCATACACACACGGCTCCGCTCCATACACCTCATACACACACGGCTCCACTCCGTACACCTCGTACACATGCGGCTCCGCTCCGTACACCTCGTACACACACGGCTCTGCTCCGTACACCTCGTACACACACGGCTCTGCTCCGTACACCTCGTACACACGCGGCTCCGCTCCATACACCTCATACACCTCATACACACGTGGCTCTGCTCCGTACACCTCGTACACACACGGCTCCACTCCGTACACCTCGTACACACGCGGCTCCGCTCCATACACCTCATACACACACGGCTCCACTCCGTACACCTCGTACACACACGGCTCCGCTCCGTACACCCTGTACACACACGGCTCCGCTCCGTACACCTCGTACACACACGGCTCCACTCCATACACCTCATACACACACGGCTCCACTCCGTACACCTCGTACACACGCGGCTCCGCTCCGTACACCTCGTACACACACGGCTCTGCTCCGTACACCTCGTACACACACGGCTCTGCTCCGTACACCTCGTACACACACGGCTCTGCTCCGTACACCTCGTACACACACGGCTCTGCTCCGTACACCTCGTACACACACGGCTCTGCTCCGTACACCTCGTACACACACGGCTCTGCTCCGTACACCTCGTACACTCACGGCTCTGCTCCGTACACCTCGTACACACACGGCTCTGCTCCGTACACCTCGTACACACACGGCTCCGCTCCGTACACCTCGTACACACACGGCTCTGCTCCGTACACCTCATACACACGTGGCTCTGCTCCGTACACCTCGTACACACACGGCTCCACTCCGTACACCTCGTACACACGCGGCTCCGCTCCATACACCTCATACACACACGGCTCCACTCCGTACACCTCGTACACACACGGCTCCGCTCCGTACACCCTGTACACACACGGCTCCGGTCCGTACACCTCGTACACACACGGCTCCACTCCATACACCTCATACACACACGGCTCCACTCCGTACACCTCGTACACACGCGGCTCCGCTCCGTACACCTTGTACACACACGGCTCTGCTCCGTACACCTCGTACACACACGGCTCTGCTCCGTACACCTCGTACACACACGGCTCTGCTCCGTACACCTCGTACACACACGGCTCTGCTCCGTACACCTCGTACACACACGGCTCTGCTCCGTACACCTCGTACACTCACGGCTCTGCTCCGTACACCTCGTACACACACGGCTCTGCTCCGTACACCTCGTACACACACGGCTCCGCTCCGTACACCTTGTACACACACGGCTCTGCTCCGTACACCTCGTACACACACGGCTCTGCTCCGTACACCTCGTACACACACGGCTCTGCTACATCCCCCCTGTAAACCCCTCCTGACCCCACACAGAAACTTCCCCTCATCCAGCACCATGACAATCAGCACAGCAGAGTCCTGCATACACTGAGGCCCCTGATCATGTGACCCCTGACTCCTCCCCTCCTGTGACCTCATCCCAGGTCCTGTGCGCACAGAGCAGCCATATATGTGGAGTGCGGCTCTGCAGGTGGAGGTAGGTGCTGGAGATTCCCCATTACTGGGCACAGGGGGCGGAAACCCCTTCATTACTGGGCGCAGGGGGCAGTAACCCCTTCAGTGCTGACACTATTTCGGTGTCTTTTGATGCCACTTTCTGAGAATCATAACTTTTGGTTTCTTTGTCATATGATAGATACATACGACTCAAATATGAAATACAGGAAACACAATTTGGTGTCCATTTCTTGACCCCACCCACAGTATAATGCTCCCCCAGTACCGCCACTCCCCACCCACCGGCTAATACAGTGGGGAAAAGAAAGAATGGAGAGGTCTGTAATTTTTATTGTAGGTACGGTACACTTTTGTTTTTGTATAAAATGGTTGTCCGTCTTATAGTCCAAATTTATGGTAGCTTATCGGGGAAGTGATGGAGAAGGGTGACATGAGTCAGGTTCGCTGCTGCAGGAGGCTGGTGGCGGCAGGAGTGAGGCTATGTTTCAGGCCGGGAGGAGGGGTGTCTCGGCGACGTGAGGCTGCGGACCCCTGGCTTCCAGAAAATGTTGGCAGTCCCCTCATCTGCCCATTGATTTCCCGGCAGTGGACTTCAGGAAAATGACCACCAAAGGAGACACATGAGCAGGTTGAAATCAAATTTTCACAAATTTGGGGATTGGGGTAGTGCGTTTTATAGTCCGAAAAATACGGTATATTCACCTTATCACCAGTAATTGTAGTATTACATGGGATCTTCATGATGTTAAATAGGCCTCATCTTCTCCTTCAGGTCTCTACAGTGTCCGATCCTCTCAGTGGAGAGCTTCTATATAAGAGAATTATCCTGATTGATCCATCAAGGATGGAAATTAATGGGGACAAGATGGTGGAGAGGATATTACACCTCACTCTAGAGATCATCTTTCGGCTTACTGGAGAGGTGAGAGATTCTGATGACGTCACATTACATCATTCTTTTTTTTTAAATTCGTTTATTAAATACAAAAGAATGTACACATTGGTACATAGCCAGAATAACATATGTGCATTTGTCAAAGTATTCATAAAAGAGAACAAGTTTGCACAATAAACTGTGTACAATGTTGATTATACAAATCTTAGTGTCATTGTATAAGTAATCAACAAGTTAATAATAATAATAGTAATACATTTTATTTCTATGGCGCCGACATATTCTGCAGCACTTTACATTTCAGAGGGGACTTGTACAGACAATAGACATTACAGCATAACAGCATAACATAACATTACAGCATAACATAACATTACAGCATACAGCATAACAATAATCACATAGATTATAACAGATGCCAAGAGGAATGAGGGCCCTGCTCGCAAGCTTACAATCTATGAGGAAAAAAGGGGAGACACGAAAGGTGGGTGGTAACAGTTGCTCTGATTGTATGGACCAGCCATAATGTTAAGTGTGTAACAGTACAGACACAGAGGGCTAATGGATGCATAAAGCATGTGGGAACATGATACGGGGAACCTGGTTATGGTAAAAAAAACTTTTGGCTGTGCCACACAGGGATAGATTAGGTTAATGTGTTGAGGCGGTAGGCCAGTCTGAATAAATGAGTTTTCAGGGCACGCTTAAAATTGTGGGGATTGGGGACTAATCGTATTGACCTGGGTGCATTCCAAAGAATTGGCACAGCACGTGTATAGTCTTGAAGACGGGAGTGGGAGGTTCTGATTATTGAGGATGCTAACCTCAGGTCATCAGCAGAATGGAGGGCGCGGGTAGGATGGTATACTGAAACAAGGGAGGAGATGTAGGGTGGTGCTGAGCCATGGAGGGCTTTGTGGGTGAGGGTAATAAGTTTGTACTGGATTCTGGAGTGGATGGGTAGCCAGTGTAATGACTGGCACAAGGTAGAGGCATCGGTGTAACGATTGGCGAGGATTATGATCCTGGCAGCTGCATTCAAGACAGATTGGAGAGGGGAGAGTTTGGTAAGAGGGAGACCGATTAGAAGGGAGTTACAATAGTCGAGACGAGAATGAATAAGAGAAACAGTAAGAGTTTTTGCAGAGTCAAAAGTAAGAAAATGTCGAATTCTAGAAATGTTTTTGAGGTGCAGATAACAAGAGTGAGCCAGTGATCGGATGTGGGGGGCAAAGAAAAGCTCGGAATCAAGTATGACCCCAAGACAGCGGGCATGTTGCTGGGGAGTAATAGTTAGAAAATGAACAAAGAACATCAAACATCGTTCAACCTAGCATATGTTTGACAATGCATGCCTCAAAAAGTTTTTCCTCTTAAACTACAAAGCTACAGCTATCTCGCCATCAAACATAGTTATAGAATATTAACCTCCAAGTGATGCCATTAAAATATAGATCATAACATTTACGGTGGCACTGAGCCACTACTCACTAGTAAAGTAAGATGAGAAGAGTTCCACCTGTCCCATATCCTATCAAATTTCCCCAAACACCCCCTATTTTGATATAATGTACGCTCATATGGCATAACCGAGTTCACCAGTTCAATCCAAGCTCTAAAAGAGGGACGCGAACCTCCCATCCAACATAATGCCAACACCTTTCTAGCCAGAAAAAGTGTCTCATGCAGGAAGATTCTAACGTAATGCCCCCAAGTTTCTTCCTCCAACACCCCAAATAGACACCAGTGGACTGAGCGGAATAGAGGTTTGTACTAGAGATGTCAACAGTGATTTTACCATCTAATGAGCGGCATCTCAGACATTCTGATGACTGGAACCGACCCATTTTAAAAAGTTGTACCGGGGTTAAATATGATTGATATATTATATAGAATTGGGTCATTCTATTATTAATAGATGGGGATACCTTAGTTGGAGATTCAAGAATTCCCTCCCAGTCTTCCCCCTGCATATCAGGGATCAGTCCCTCCCATCTTCCCCTAATTGATCTCATATCAGAGTCAGTTCCCACAGATTACATGTATGTATATAAGGAAGAGATGAGACCCTGGGGGCCCTGTGAGATAAGAATTCCTATCAAAGGGAGAGATGAGATGGTGCGGTTCACATCCATATAGCGCAAATATGATTGAAAAGCTGACCTGAGCTGAAGGTAGCGAAAAAATTGGGATCTCGGAATATTGTATTTAGTTTGTATTTGCTCAAATGACATTAGAGTACAGTGATCATATACAGTCATGGCCAAAAGTATTGACACCCCTGCAATTCTGTCAGATAATACTCAGTTTCTTCCTGAAAATGATTGCAAACACAAATTCTTTGGTATTATTATCTTCATTTAATTTGTCTTAAATGAAAAAACACAAAAGAGAATGAAGCAAAAAGCAAAACATTGATCATTTCACACAAAACTCCAAAAATGGGCCGGACAAAAGTATTGGCACCCTCAGCCTAATACTTGGTTGCACAACCTTTAGCCAAAATAACTGCGACCAACTGCTTCCGGTAACCATCAATGAGTTTCTTACAATGCTCTGCTGGAATTTTAGACCATTCTTCTTTGGCAAACTACTCCAGGTCCCTGATATTTGAAGGGTGCCTTCTCCAAACTGCCATTTTTAGATCTCTCCACAGGTGTTCTATAGATTCAAGGAAGGAATTTTTATGGATTAAACGTGCGCTACCAGACCATCACTCCTCACAAGTTGTGTAGTTAATACATTTATTTCCCTACGCGTTTCAAAGTTAAAAACTTCTTCCTCAGGGGATGATATGTACATATCATCCCCTGAGGAAGAAGTTTTTAACTTTGAAACGCGTAGGGAAATAAATGTATTAACTACACAACTTGTGAGGAGTGATGGTCTGGTAGCGCACGTTTAATCCATAAAAATTCCTTCCTTGAATCTGAAGATTTATGGCCACGGCGTGGTCATTTGGATTTGCAGCAAGCTGACCTTGTTCCTTTATGCCTGTTACTCTCCTGCAGAGGGTGAGTATAAACCATTGACTTATATCTGTGTTTTCTCGGGTAAGACCCTATTGCGCTCTTTTTCTTTCAGTTTCCACAGGTGTTCTATGGGATTCAGGTCTGGACTCATTGCTGGCCACCTTAGAAGTCTCCAGTGCTTTCTCTCAAACCATTTTCTAGTGCTTTTTGAAGTGTGTTTTGGGTTATTGTCCTGCTGGAAGACCCATGACCTCTGAGGTAGACCCAGCTTTCTCACACTGGGCCCTAAATTATGCTGCAAAATTTGTTGGTAGTCTTCTGACTTCATAATGCCATGCACACGGTCAAGCAGTCCAGTGCCAGAGGCAGCAAAGCAACCCCAAAACATCAGGGAACCTCCGCCATGTTTGACTGTAGGGACCGTGTACTTTTCTTTGAATGCCTCTTTTTTCTCCTGTAAACTCTATGTTGATGCTTTTGCCCTAAAAGCTCTACTTTTGTCTCATCTGACCAGAGAACATTCTTCCAAAATGTTTTAGGCTTTATCAGGTAAGTTTTGGCAAACTCCAGCCTGGCTTTTTTATGACTCGGGGTAAGAAGTGGAGTCTTCCTGGGTCTCCTACCATACAGTCCCTTTTCATTCAGATGCCGACGGATAGTACGGGTTGACACCGTTGTACCCTCGGACTGCAGGGCAGCTTTAACTTGTTTGGATGTTAGTGGAGGTTCTTTATCCAACATCCGCACAATCTTGCATTGAAATCTCTTGTCAATTTTTCTTTTCTGGACACATCTAGAGAGGTTAGCCACAGTGCCATGGGCTTTAAACTTCTTGATGACACTGCGCACGGTAGACACAGGAACATTCAGGTCTTTGGAGATGGACTTGTAGCCTTGAGATTGCTCATGCTTCCTCACAATTTGGTTTCTCAAGTCCTCAGACAGTTCTTTGGTCTTCTTTCTTTTTTCCATGCTCAATGTGGTACACACAAGGACACAGGACAGAGGTTGCGTCAACTTTAATCCATGTCAACTGGCTGCAAGTGTGATTTAGTTATTGCCAACACCTGTTAGGTGCCACAGGTAAGTTATAGGTGCTGTTAATTACACAAATTAGAGAAGCATCACATGATTTTTCGAACAGTGCCAATACTTTTGTCCACCCTCTTTGTTATGTTTGGTGTGGAATTATATCCAATTTGGCTTTAGGACAATTCTATTTGTGTTTTTTCATTTAAGACAAATTAAATGAAGATAATAATACCAAAGAATTTGTGTTTGCAATCATTTTCAGGAAGAAACTGAGTATTATCTGACAGAATTGCAGGGGTGTCAATACCTTTGGCCATGACTGTAGGTCCCCCACCGAGGAAACACCATACAAAATCCAAAAATTAGTGGACAGGTGATTTAGTATGACCAGAAAATAAGCTTTATTCCATAAGGCATTTCAGCTATAATGTTATCAAATCGAATAACTTTTTTAATTTGTTTCCAAACTGATCACACTAATCGAAGTAGGGGCAACAAACCAGGGACATTAATTTTATCCGTTTCAAGGAAACCCAATGCAAAAACGGCGTGGAAGTGCAATGAGGACTGCGCTTGCTTCTGGTGGAGTACAAAAGTTCTTTATTCAGCCAACGCGTTTCCTGAGCCTACTGGCTCACTTCATCAGGGCAGATCGTGAAGTGAAGTGAGCCAGTAGGCTCAGGAAACGCGTTGGCTGAATAAAGAACTTTTGTACTCCACCAGAAGCAAGCGCAGTCCTCATTGCACTTCCACGCCGTTTTTGCAAATTTGTCCTAGGACCCTGTGCAGACTTGCTGCTGCTTCTCATGCGTTTATGGGTGTTGTGACTTTCTCACAACCCCAATAGGTGAGCACCTTCCTTTTTCTCTGTTAATGTGTTTTTTGATAAGGATTTCACACAGTGGATGCGCCCTGTATTTTTCCTTTCTATTCAAGGAAACCCAATGGGCAGACTATTTTCGCAGCATGGGTTATATGACTCTCAGAATTAGGTAAATAATTATCAGGCACACATTACATAATTCTTATACACTCACTGGCCACTTTATTAGGTACACCATGCTAGTAACGGGTTGGACCCCCTTTTGCCTTCAGAACTGCCTCAATTCTTCGTGGCAGAGATTCAACAAGGTGCTGGAAGCATTCCTCAGAGATTTTGGACCATATTGACATGATTGCATCACACAGTTGGCGCAGATTTGTCGGCTGCACATCCCTGATGCGAATCTCCCGTTCCACCACATCCCAAAGATGCTCTATTGGATTGAGATCTGGTGACTGAGGAGGCCATTTGAGTACAGTGAACTCATTGTCATGTTCAAGAAACCAATCTGAGATGATTCGAGCTTTATGACATGGCGCATTATCCTGCTGAAAGTAGCCATCAGATGTTGGGTACATTGTGGTCATAAAGGGATGGACATGGTCAGCAACAATACTCAGGTAGGCTGTGGCGTTGCAACGATGCTCAATTGGTACCAAGGGGCCCAAAGAGTGCCAAGAAAAAATTCCCCACACCATGACACCACCACCACCAGCCTGAACCGTTGATACAAGGCAGGATGGATCCATGCTTTCATGTTGTTTACGCCAAATTCTGACCCTACCATCCGAATGTCGCAGCAGAAATCGAGACTCATCAGACCAGGCAACGTTTTTCCAATCTTCTACTGTCCAATTTCGATGAGCTTGTGCAAATTGTAGCCTCAGTTTCCTGTTCTTAGCTGAGAGGAGTGGTACCCGGTGTGGTCTTCTGCTGCTGTAGCCCATCTGCCTCAAAGTTCGACGCACTGTGCGTTCAGAGATGCTCTTCTGCCTACCTTGGTTGTAACGGGTGGCAATTTGAGTCACTGTTGCCTTTCTATCAGCTCGAACCAGTCTGCCCATTCTCCTCTGACCTCTGGCATCAACAAGGCATTTCCGGCCACAGAACTGCCGCTCACTGGATTTTTTTTCTTTTTCGGACCATTCTCTGTAAACCCTAGAGATGGTTGTGCGTGAAAATCCCAGTAGATCAGCAGTTTCTGTAATACTCAGACCAGCCCTTCTGGCACCAACAATCATGCCACGTTCAAAGGCACTCAAATCACCTTTCTTCCCCATACTGATGCTCCGTTTGAACTGCAGGAGATTGTCTTGACCATGTCTACATGCCTAAATGCACTGAGTTGCCGCCATGTGATTGGCTGATTAGAAATTAAGTCTTAACACACAGTTGGACAGGTGTACCTAATAAAGTGGCCAATGAGTGTATATGGGTATAACAGATGGACAGAACTGGAGAGGTGAGGACTCTGGAAATGTCTGTAGTGAGATTTATTAATGTGTCTCTCCATAACCAGGATTACACAGTAGTGAAGAAGACCTCTAGTGAGCGCTGTCAGGCCCCTGTGTTTGAGGGATGGGGAAGACCAGTGAGCCCAATCACAGGGCCTCCATCTGACCCCCTGATACATGAGGACTTCCATCACCAGAAGATCCTAGAACTCACCTACAAGATGATTGAGCTCCTGGCTGGAGAGGTGACACTTCTGGGAATTCTGGAACATAATAAAGTAACGCTATGAAGTGATCGGGGGGATGACTGTATCATTGTATGTGTCAGGTTCCTATAAGGTGTCAGGATATCGCTGTCTATTTCTCCATGGAGGAGTGGGAGTATTTAGAAGGACACAAAGATCTGTACAAGGACGTCATGATGGAGGTTCCCCAGCCCCTCACATCACCAGGTAATAGACAGAACTAAATACACACGGCCTATAATTATCTGTATGTAAAGAATGAATTCAGTCCCTGTATGTGTTTACTCCAGATCTATCCAGTAAGAGGACAACACCAGAGAGATGTCCCCGTCCTCTTCTTCCACAGGACTGTAAACAAGAAAATCCCAATGTTCCTCAGGATGATCAGGTAGATGGAGAGAAGTTGTCATGAGATCTTCCCTATGATGTGTAGATGGCTGTGAAGGTCTTGTGCTCAGTCTTGTTTTATCCACCACTATTATGTTTTATACTTGTGTAATGAGAACGGTGGAGATGGAGGATTAGAGCTGATCATAGATGTGACTTCTCCATCTGTCTGTGAGTGTGTGTATATGTGTAGTATAAGTGTGTACATACTCATGGATGTATATAGTGATTTGTTCCCTCATTTGGATTTCATTCGGAGGCGTGGCACTGAGCAACTCATTAGCATCTTTGAATACAGAATGATTCTGAAAAACATAGCAACGGATTTTGACACTATATATCCCCAGATACAATAGATAGCTTTCAGCTGACAGATATATCTATCAACTCCACAGTTCATAGGAACTCTTTTCTCAGCCAAGCTCTCTAGTGTTCTCTATAAGAGACTTCTCTGGTGGCGGGTTATCTCTCAGAGAACAAAATGATCGTCAATCTGAAATCAAACATGCCAGATCCTTTTCTCTGCCAACCTAATTTATTGGGGGAAATTTTGGAGTCCAGCTTACTCATAAGACTATTGGCTGATATCGGCGAATTTGGTTAAGTTTTGTTGAATGGGTATGAGGTGTTAGAGGTACAATTTGCATCTGACTCTGTAATCTACAAGATGCTGCTCTTGATTTTAAAAGTCACTTTCTGCTGTCAGACTGCCTTTACATTCTTGAGATGAGGATGATATATTGAAAGGGGTTGTCATATAATCAAGATTTATCAGCTCATTACAACATAGATGATGTATCTAATCCCTTGGTGGTCCTGCTGTTACAAGTTCAATTAAATGGAACCTGTCACCACCCCCAGGCGTTTTTAAGTAAAAGAGCCACCTTGTGCAGCACTAATGCCTCATTCTGTCAAGGTGGCTCTTTTATTTAGCGTCCCTTCCACCGCAGATATAATCGTTTATAAAATTGGTCAGACATACCAGAATTTTGACCGGGAGGGCAGGTCTTTCCCCCTCTGACACGGATGTCTCGCATCCATCATTCATTTCCTCCTTATGTCTTTGCTCCGCCTCCTCTGTGTTCAATTTCAAATTCTGGCACCTGCCCTGTGTTACGGGCTTGCGGAACGCACCAAATAATAAAGATAGAATAAGGTGCGTTCGCAGCCCGGGGTCCACCGTGCAGAGATGGTAATAAACTGCTGCTCGGCAATGGCGGAGAACTAAGTGAACACTGTGGGAATATCCGCTGACCCGGTGTGCACAGGAGCGAACTCTGTTACCTCACAGAGCCGCTGAAACAAATGCCGGAGCCTGTTAATACTCACAGGACTCGGCTGGGTGAGCACTAGATAACGGTCACAGAACGCTGCCTCAGAGACTTGGGGCTAGAGTCCCTCTAGACCACTAGTGCTCGGCGCCGCAGCTGCGGTGCAAGCAAAAGAACAGAAAATATAAATTGCACCACGTGCACACTGCACCGCTCCGGCGGATGCCACTATCCACCCAGAGCAGGGAGGAAAGCGCTTAACTAGCGCACGGTGCCGCTGTAAGGAACCCTGCTGCTTGTGCGGTGCAGAGGTGCCTTGTGCTGGATGGCACTATATGGCGCTAAAGCTCATGTGGAGAGTGGGATGCTCTCTGTCACATAGACTATGCCACTACTGGTGCGGACTCTGACTCTGTAACCTCTATACCATACACAACCAAAGGTAGGGGATCATAATGAGTCAGTCACCAGTCTCATGCATCCATCTTCACACACACAACTACCCATAAGAGTTTATACTAGCGGCTCTTTTATAGCGGCGTCCTTCCGGGACCTTCCCAGTAGTGGACCAATCCGAGCAGGAACGGGACCTATGCATGTGACCTCCAACCTCCAATGAGTGGTCGTCCCACGGGCATGCTCAGTATCCAAAAGACAGGACTTAGTCCCAGAAGCGTCTACTTGCTGCCGACTCAAGCATGGAGTTATAGCAGAGCTAGAATGTTGTGAGCTCATTTTCTCGTTCACCTTTGATGTCCGATGAACTCCCTCTGCTGGTGAAAGGAGGTGGTGAAACTGATTTGGATGGGAGAGACCTGTCACCTGAACAGGTGGATTGTGATTGGACATCAGGAATCTCTGAGTGGATATAAGGCAGCCGACGCCCTGTAGGGTTACTGGTGATTTCACTGCTCTGAGCTCTGGCCTCCAGTTCAGTTCCTGTCTTCTAAAGCTAAGTTTTGCTCTGTTATTGTTCCATGAGATTTTGTCTGATTTGCTTAGTTTTGTGTTCAGCTGCCCCGGCTGGGGCTTTGCTGAATTTCCATTTTGTCCCTGATCGGTTTAATCTCTTTTGCTCTGTCGTCAGAATATATCGGAGTGCTGATATAGGGATTTTGAAGTCTAGTGACTTCAGGGCCGTTTTTCCTATCAGACGTGTTTGGAACATTTTTGGTAGGGTTTATGCGGATTGCAGCCAGCATCTTTTCTGTCCTGTCCTATCTAGTTAGTTGGGCCCCATCGTTTGCTCTGCCTGTCTTTCTGTCTTTGTTTGTGTTTTCATCTGTTTTCACCGACAATACATGTTGGGGGCTGTCTATTGCTTTGGGGTCTGCTCTGGGGCAATTTAGATTTCCCCTTTCTTTCTTTAGTTGTAGAAGGATAGGGAAAATAAAGGGAGGTCAGCTCACCAGTCTCAGTTGCGATCCATAATCCACCTGCGCACGGAGTCACCTTGATCAGGGGCGTTGACTGAAGCAAAATAAAGGATAGATTTTTTTTATTTTTATTTTATTTTTTTTGCCATTCATTATATTCTTATGATATCTTTTCATTAGCTTTTATTTTTTTCTGTTTTTCCGACAAGTCTTTGTTTACATTATTTCATTTACTAATGGTAAAAGGGTTAATGTATATTTCAGTTCCACATTAGGCTGAGTGTTTTGCAAGAGTTAACTGGTAGGGATACTGCCTATTTTCATTGATTCTTTTGTCCAACACCTGTGATTCACCAGTCTTTGTACTATTTGTAGTCGTCAGTATTGGTCTAGTGTGAACCATGAGTAAGACCTTCTAGGTCGAAACGCGTTGGTTGGAGACCACCAGAGACCCCATCTGCCTGTATGTCCTTATTCATGCTTTTTTCTGTCCGATTTTAATAATTTATAATAAATGATGAATTTTTAACTGAAGTCCAGCGCTGGAGACTCTATCCTTTCTTTCTTTAGGCTTAAGTAGCTCTCCGGCTGTGACGAGGCTTCTAGGATCACCGTAGGAACGCTCCACGGCTACTGTTAGTTGTTGTGAATAGGATCAAGGGTCTGCAATCTGCTAGCTACCAACCTCTCCGGTTTTCTGGACTTAGCTTGCATTTTTGTTTTTTCCTCCTCCGGTGACTCATTCATAACATAGAAAGAGCAACCAGACGCCTAGCATCAGCCTGGGCAAGACGCCTGGACCGACGTCTCTGCTGAACAGGAATCTCTGCGGCTCCAGAGGAATGGGAGACCACAGAGGACATGACTTGAGATTCCCCCTGTTAGGAGTGGTGGAAGACACTAAATAAAAAATACAAATAAAGTGCTTCGCCACTCGGGGTCCACCGTGCGGCGGATGGAAAAACCGCTGCTAGAAGAGGCAGAGCACTATGGCAGTATTGTGCACAGGGTTAAACTGCACCACTGTGCACTGGAGCAAGCTCTGTTATTTTCACAGAGCTGCAGGCATTAATTATACAGAAAACGCTATGTCTGTTCAAGGTCACAGACCCCAGCGATGCAGTCACGGTATCCGTAGTCACAGGAGTAGCCTTAGACGTCAGGACTACTCCGTCTAGACCTACTGTAAAAATAATGTGCGTGGCGTCGCAACTGCGAACGTCCGGCAGAACTGCAAACGCAGTGCGGCGTAAACTGTGCCACAGATATGGCACCGCTATATCGCAAGCGCGATGCAGGACGCTAGCTGCTGAGATAGATGGAGCATATGCGCGCTGGCGCTAGCGTTGCTACTGGCTGAACCCAAACACTCACACAATCGTATTATCAGAGGGAAGGGGTTTCTTAATAAGTCAGTCACCAGTCCAAGCATCCATCACCATACATACAGCAGCAAGTATGAAATACTAGCACATGGCGGAACAGCCATGCACGCTTTTTATACCAAACGGGACCTTCCGGAAATCTCCAAGGCTCCAGGAGGAGCCAATAGGATTCGACACAGGACCTGAGCACGTGACTCCCGAACTCCAATGGGAGCTCGTCCCATGAGCATTCTCAGTGGAGGGAACAGAGGACTTAGCCTCTGGAGAGAGTTGCCGCAAGGCACTCTCCTCTGCAATCTCCTCTACCACAGATGAAACGCCGGTGACTGCAGAATGCAAGGGTCTAGATTTCATGATAGGAGAGGAAGAAATCAGACTTCTAACACCCCTGTGCAGTGGGGGAAACTTGACACCTAACACCCTGTACTATATTTTCCTGGGCATGCGCAGTTAGCGCTGCCCGTTCTCTCACATCACTTCATGGCCTGGCTATCGCGCCTGCGTGGACGCGCTGCCAGAGATCCCGCCCCGCAGTCGCTTATGATTTATTCACACTGGCACGATAGCCAGGCCATGAAGTGCTGTGAGAGAACGGGCAGCGCTAACTGCACATGCCCAAGAAAATATATTACAGAGCTGGCGCCAGCATTTGAAATTGAACACAGAGGAGGTGGAGCAAAGACATAAGGAGGAAATGAATGATGGATGCGAGGCGTCGGTGTCAGAGGGGGAAAGACCTGCCCCCCCGGTCAAAAATCTGGTATGTCTGACAAATTTTATAAACGATTATTTCTGCGGTGGAAGGAACGCTAAATAAAAGAGCCACCTTGACAGAATGCAGCATTAGTGCTGCAAAAGGTGGCTCTTTTGCTTAAAAACGCCTGGAGGGGTGACAGGTACCCTTTAAAGGATAGGAAATGATAGAAGGAAGGGCAATATATATGGCCACAGAGCATCATCCGGTTTAATATCAGATTGGATGAAGCCGATCAGGTTATCTGTATTTTTGCATTGAGGTAGGTGAGGCCTAAGGATACAACACCCTTTATTATGTGCAGAATTATTAGGTATATTCTTTTCCTCAGTCAAAATGGGCCAAGATTTAGCGGACTCTGTAAAGTGAAAATTTTTTACAAGCCTTACAGAGGACACAGCTCCTGAAAATGCTCAGATATTGGGGGTGATCAAAAAACATGAAAAGTTTTGTTTTAAATAATCAACTTAGTTGCAAAAAATGTGTTGCAAAAAAAGTCACATATTAACAACCAAAGATTTGAGAAAAATGAGACGTAAAGCGACCAGAGCCATTATTCTCCAGTGCTGTCGTATTCCAGAGCTGCAGCCTCCTCGGAGGCCAGAAGTACAAGGAGTTCAGGGCTCAGATGGATGGTCGAGGTGAGGAGGCTGAGCCCAACCACCACTGTACCAGAGAAGTTCAAGATGCTCAGGACATGGCCGAGGTGAGGAGGCTGAGCTCGACCACCAGTAAGGAAGATACAGAAGTACAAGGTGTTCAGTGCTCAGAGACACAGCCATGGTAAGGAGGCTGAAATCTGACCATCACTGAATAAGGCATTATCTGATACAGATTGTTCACAGGTTTTATAGACTGAGGGGATCAGAGAGACTCCTGATGAAGCAGATGGATGGTGGATACTTTTATGGGCTGCTATTATTACAGATGAGCTAGTTGGATTTTTTTTATGTTGAAGATGGGCTCAAAAGCAACTTCCAAAGCTAGTGCCACTTTTTAGAAGACATTTTCTTCCAGCAATCATACAGGAAAAAGTCTGCATCTCTCAAAAACACTAAAATTTATATGCAGGACAAGGCTCCATTGCAGCATCACAGTCTCCTCTACTCGGTGCCAGGAAAGGCCTTAAAGATGAAATAATAATGACACGGCCCCGTCCTCACACAACCTAAACCCTATTGAGAATCGGCCCCTCAAATAATTTATCAACTTGTTCCACCACATTCTGATCTTTAGCACCAGGGAGTCAACAATTAATTTGATTGAGGCTGTCATAGCACAAAATTATTCTGTATTTCTTCCTATGTATGTAATCTCTATAACCACCCACTGTCTAACCCTACCTACATTACCCTGCCCCTAGCTACTACCTGGGCTGATCTCTTGACTGTTAAGAAGAGCTGTATCCCTAGGGTTGAAATCTCTGAGACCTGTTTGCATTATCACGCAATTTGGCAATTTTTCTTGGAAGTACAGAAGTAGGAGGAGCATTCCTTTCCTTTTTTACTTTTTTTTTTCATTTCTCCTTACTATATTAATCCAGCTGCTTGCCTGCTAATCCTGATCCACATGTCCATATTTTTCCCACTAATTGCTTGCTCAGTGAGAAGCATGGTCCTCTCAAGGTTGTCAATTGTCCTAACCCTAAGCGTGGCATTTTGCTCCTTCAGATCTCTAACATGAGCTTCCAGATGACCAGCATGCTCAGATCTGCCACAGCGATATTCACCCTGGAGCTCCTGATCCAGTTGTGTATACATATGGCATTCGGCAAACATTCGGAAAACAGTTGAACCCAACTAACTCTGGTGCTGAAAAGGAATATGATGCTTAAATTTTCTGATTGGCTCTAATTTTCAAGATCCAGAGGAAGTTGTAATTACTTATGACACCTTTCATGCAGGCTTTTAGAAAAAATGCATCTTTATTATTTCATCCTCATTATTGCATTGTTTGTAGCTCATCTATTACATCATCTATTTAGTCTACTGTATTATAACAGCTATTTAGCTTATTGAGCCTTCAGTATTCTACCATCTTGGGGTGACCAATCAAAAACTGCCAAATCCACTCTGATGATGTAATCCTAATTACATTTTCATCACCTGCTTTTTATAAATGCTCTCTGTGTAAGGTATACAGTTTTAGTATTTCTGAACTTAGTTTCTTTGCATATTGACATATCCCTATAAGTTTTTTTCAGCTATACCTCGTTCTTGCATTAACAAAGCGGATAATTGTTGCTACACGTGCTTAGAAGTCACTTTTGCGTCACAAAGGCAAAACTTGACTACGTGGAAAAGGAAAGCTTACAGGCTGTATTTGGCTGCAGAATAGGCGATCAGGACAAGAGTTGGCCTCCATACACATGCTCCAATAGATGTGTATCACACATGATTGCATTGGAAGGGGCAATCTATACCTTTTGTAGTCCCAATAATCTGTAGAGAGCCAACCGATCACGCACCAATTGCTATTTCTGCATAGTGCCCCCCAGTAAGAAAGGAGTTTCAAGGAAGAAGTGGACTTTACAGTATCTAATCTTTCCATCTGATATACGCCTAGTGCCACATACAGGAGAACTGCCGGCTCCAAAAACACCAGAAACATTTTCAGCCTAGTCAAGTGAGAAAGAAGAGGGCGCCTGGCGTTTTGAAGCAACTTCATCTCACGACTTAGGCTTTCTGTCAGCTACCTCAACCGGACCATACGTTATAAAACAAAGTGAACTGAATGATCTTTTTACAGATTTGGAACTGCCCAAGAGAAGGGCTGCTCTCTTAGGTTCCAGGATACAGTAGTGGAATTTCAAAGCGGTCGATGTTTGGATTTCTTTGTTCTGCAACCGTGCTAAAGATCTTGTCCAATACTTCTTCATGGAGGGCAATCCGATGGCATGCAATAACATCAATAGTTTAATGGAAGCTCTGAAGATAAGTCATAATCCAGAGGAATGGAGGCTCTTCATCGATTCGTCCAAAACACGCCTAAAAGCCGTCTTGCTGCATAATAACAATGCGCTACCTTCAATTCCAGTTGGTTATGCAGTCTGCGTGAAAGAAACCTATGACAATGTGAAACAGCTGTTGAGGTCCCTGAACTATGAGCAATATTTGTGACCTCTCTGTGGTGATTCGAAGGTGGTTGCCCTCTTATGTGGTCTCCAGAGTGGATACACAAAGTACTGCTTCTTTGTGTGTGAGTGGGATAGTTGTGCAAGAGAATATCATAACAATAAAAGAAACTGGTCTTTCCGACATTCACTTTAGCCAGTGAGTAAAACATGTCCTACATCCAGCACTTGTTGACCCCCATAAGATTTTGTTACCACCATTGCATATCAAGTTGGGCCTAATGAAGAACTTTGTAAAGGCAATGGATAAAAATGCAAAAGCATTCTCATTGGTAAATTTCCAAGGTTGAGTGAAGCAAAGATAAAGGAAGGAGTCTTTATTGGACCTCAGATTTGTAAGCTTCTTCAGGAGTAGGAGTTTCTCCATTTTTTGTAGGGCAAGTAAAAGGCTGCATGGGTTGCATTCACATTAGTGGTAACAAATTTTTTGGGGAAACTCAAGAGCAGATAACTATGAAGAGTTGGTGGAAGATCTCCTCCAAACATATAAGGATCTTGGCTGTAACATGTTCTTAAAGATTCATTTCTTCCATTCGTATCTAGACTTGTTTTTATACCAAACTGCGGAGCAGTGAGCCATAAGTACGGTGAGAGATTTCACCAAGGTACTGTGGCTATTGAGAAAAGATATCAATGAAAGTGAAATTCCTCAATGCTTGCAGACTACTGTTGGATAATTGTAAGAGATGATCCAGTGCAGGAGTACAAGAGACAAGCAAAAAAGAATTGTCACTGAATGAGGACCAACTTTTGTAGTACAATTTCTATCCCTTTTTACCATTCGCAATAGTGTTTAGACAGGTTTTAGCTATTTGAATTGTTGCTAATTTTCCTCTAAATAAATATCAGAAAATTGTCGTAACAAAATATTCTGCATATTTATATTTGCAAAAAACATAATGTTTCAAATTACTGCAATAAATAGAAAATTCTTTGATATCATAGAAGCAGGAGCCAACTAAAAATTTTAATTGTTAGATTTTAATTCAGGAGGTCAAAATCAAAAGAAATGGCTCATTTAATAACTGAGCCTGACAACTTTTATAGATATGTAGAACAGGGTTTTCCAACAAACAATAAAGAAAATGTTAGGAAACATTAAATACTTGGAAGCCCTGAGCTCCTTTTTTTAACTCTAGTTTTTTTTTAAATCTAGTTGTTTCTAAGCCACTTAGGCTGGTTTCACACTAGCTTTTGATCGCGCAGCGCATCGTGCGCTATCGGGCGCACGCGCAATGTTCCCCTATCTTTAACATGGTGGTCGCAGGGTCTTGCCAATGTACGCGCTTATCAGCGTTTAGCGTCCGCTGCGCATTTTACAGGTGTGCGCCCAGACGCGCCGTACTCTACATTTTGCATTTTTTGTTCCGCCTACATCGTTAAAAAAATCGCGCGCGCATGTGTGCGCCCAAAAATAGCATTACAGTCTATGAGGTCGCTGACGAGCGCTTGGCAGCGCGCATGTCAGCGCCTTATGCACGCACGCGATTTGAGTAAACAATGTCTAGACACTTGTCTAAAACTCCCCCTAAATAAAGCAACATTGTTTGGGAGGAGTGTAGATAAAAGAAGGTGTCTTCAGGGACAATTACTCTACAGACAGCCTTGCAGAGAGACCAGACAAGAGCCTAGAAGAGCCTTTACAAGTGAAGTGTGGATTCAATCTTTAGGAGCCAAAATGTGAGTATTCTTCAACTTAATATCTGTGTGTCCTGTACAATTTTATAATGTACTAATGTATTTTTTGTTTTCATTTCAGCATGTCTTCTTCTGGATCACTGTATTCGCCATTTCGACAAGAACTAGCCCAAACTGACCGTGAGGTGAGGATGTTGCTGCCTTTGGGTAAGTATTGCTACCTCTAGCAATGTGTTTTAATTTTTTCTTTCTTTACAGACATCGGACACGGGCACTGAAGATGAAGTGCGGGAGCGGTCTGAGCGGGAGCGTTCTGAGCAGGAGCAGTCTGAGCGGGAGGATTCTGAGCGGGAGCAGCGTAGTCAAGTCGTGGCGAGGAGACGCAATGTGAGTATATATTATTTTTGGATATATTCTTGCATTAAACACATCAATGCCATGTGGAAAACAGTGATTGATTTTTGTCTTCAACTGCTGCATTGCTTTATGGTCCTGATGGTGCTGTTTTTTTTTTTTTTTTGCAAGATATATTCTTGCATTAAAAAAACACCAATGCCTTGTGGAAAAAAGTGATTGCTTTGTCAACTGCTGTTTTGATCCGGTTTTCACTCTTGCTCCAGATGATACTGTTGTTTTCGCTGCTACATATATTCTAGCAGGAAACATAGCAGTGTCCTCAGTATCAACAGTGACTGCATTTTGTCTAGAATTTTATTTGTGCTGCATCATTGACTGTTTGCAAAGTTCTATCCGGTCTGTGTGCTGATAATTAAGTTGCCTAAAGTGCATTTTCTATTTTTTTTTCTTTTTTTCCCAACAGTGAACAAAATCCGCACACGTTGGCGCTCGATGAAGGACCGCTTCAACACTGATGTTCGTGCTGAGGGACAGGTTCGCAGTGGTTCAGCAGCAAGGCGCAGAAGAAAGTACCGCTATTATCGAGAGTTGGCTTTCCTGAGACCGGTCCTTGCCAGCAGAGCGTAAATTTTTTTTTTTTGGTTATTGCTATGTGCTTTTCTATTCCACAGCTGATGCTTCTTGTTAATGCATGATACTAATGGTTTCCCTTTCTTTCCACAGCACTTGGAGCAGCACCCTGCAACCTGTCCCGGGAGCGGTTCTTCATCGATCGACATCGGACCCGTCCCAGCCATCCGACAGCCAGGTTGCATCTTGCAGGTCAGCAACACAGACAGCTGGTGACCAGGAAGCTGGTCCATCAGGTGTTCCCCTGTCCCAGGTCTCTGTCACTGGTTATGCGGGCACTACCTGCCAGCGGCAGAGGGCCTCGGACAGGCCTGTCATGCCCGAGTTCATGCTCTTGAGCGAGGCCTTTAAGGGCAGCCTCAAGGCGCTGTCCGCCAGAATGGTAAGCGGTTTTTCCCTGATGGAACGTGGTTTTAACCACATGGAACACCGCTTCCACTCTGTTGACCAGCGCCTTGACCGTCTGGAGGCCGACCTCAACAGACCAGCGCACCATTTTTTCAGTAAAATTGAACAGGGCATGGCGGAACACCTTAGTCCTGAGCAACAGCTGAGTGTGTTACAGGCCTGCAACACTGCTTACTTGCAGGCTATGCAGCAGAATCGGTATGTGCAGCAGTCAGTGGTGTCATTTCCCACAGTTCCACTGCTGACTCGCTTCACCACACTACCAACTTCTGCTGCATACCACTGCACGGCCACCTGCATTCCCAGCGAAGCCGGACACTACTACACCACCCCAAGTCTGAGTGCTGCTGGATACTCCTCCGCCACCACCACTATGGCAAGCGTTGCTCCTGTATGGAGCACCACCACTGCCACAGCACCACCAGCTTGGAGCCAAACCACCACAGAACCTGCTTGGGCCACAGACACCACCAGTCATCAGCAACAGAGCACCGCCAGCACTCCTCAGCAACAGAGCACTGCCAGCACTCCTCAGCAACAGAGCACTGCCAGCACTCCTCAGCAACAGAGCACTGCCAGCACTCCTCAGCAACAGAGCACTGCCAGCACTCCTCAGCAACAGAGCACCGCCAGCACTCCTCATCAAAGGAGCACCGCCAGCACTCCTCATCAAAGGAGCACCGCCAGCACTCCTCATCAAAGGAGCACCACCACCACTCCTCATCAAAGGAGCACCACCACCACTCCTCATCGTAAGATCACCGCCACCAATACTCCTCCTTGGAGTCCCCCAAGAACTTTGGCTGAGATACCAGACAGGCAGCCTCCTGCTTGTCGCACCGACCCAACTTTCTCCCCTTCTAGGAGCACCACCACTGCCACTTCTATCAGCACTGCCACCGCCACCACAGAGCAGCAAAGGGGTGATCCGCATTCCCTATTTTATGGGGCAACGACACAGTTCACCCTCACCAGGCGGTCGACCAAAGTAAGGTGGTCACAGGCTGCAAGTCGCTCCGGGCAGGATCTTCCTGCGCCAAAGAAAAAAAAAAAAACTTTGTTCGTCCATCCACCCTCTCCTCCTAATGTGTCTCAACCTGCCTTCATGTCCATTCCAGAGCTCCCTTCCCCCAGTACTTTCGTCGCCCCTTCTCCTAGAACCCCTTCCTCAACCTCCAGTTGTTCCTCGTCTCTCCACACACCCAAAGTATCCCAATCTTCCCCCAAACGTCATTCCTAATAAAAAAAAATTTTTTATGTTTTGTTAAAAAATAAATGTGCAATTGTGCTTTCAAAATATTTTGATTGGTTACTATGTCAATCGCCGACTACACACACTGCGCCGTACACTTAGCATTTTTGCCACCAGATATCTCCATTACTGAGCCATGTTTCTTGTGTCAGTCTTGGAGATATGTGTTGTCAACGAAACAAATCTACGTGACTTGTCTTTTCAACAACAGTCTCTACATTCTTGTAATATTGCACAGACTGGATCCAGCATACTTCCACAACTCTAGTCCTCAAGATACACCATCAGATCATGTTGTATGGAATCCTCTTTTTTTGTGCTCTTGTGAAGCAGTTAGCAACAGAGCTATGGATTTCATTACAACATGATCTGTTGGTGGACCTTGAGGAGTGGATTTGGGGAACCCTGCTGGATCCAGTCTGTGTAATATTACTAGAATGTAGAGACTGCTGTGGAAAAGACAACTCATATAGATATGTGTTGTCCAAAAAACAAAACCAATCTACATGACTTGTCTTTTTCACAGCAGTCTCTATATTCTTTTAATATTCCACAGACTGGATTCAGCAGGGTTCCTCAACTCCAGTCCTCAAGGTCCACCAACAGATCATGTTTTATGGAATCCTCTTTTTTTTTTTTTGGGCTCTTGTGAAACCGTTATCAATGGAGATATGTATTTCATTACAACATGATCTGTTGGTGGACCGTGAGGAGTGGAGTTGGGGAGCCCTGCTGGATCCAGTCTGTGCAATATTAAAAAAATGTAGAGACTGCTGTGAAGAAGACAAGTCATGTAGATTGGTTTCGTTGACAACACATATCTCCTTGACTGACACAAGAAACATCAGTAATGGAGATATCTGGTGTATTGCACACACTAATTTATGGAAGGGTTCCCCAACTACAGTGTTAAAAGCCAACAAACAAATCATGTTTTTAGTAATTCGATTTGAGTTACAAAAAAAAAAAAGGGAAACATGATCTGTTGGTTGACATTTAGGACTACATTTTTGAAACCCTGGCATAGAGGATGGTGTTGAGTGCAAGGCATATCTATTGTTACCTTCCTTTGTTTTTTTCCGTTGGCATTTAACTATTAGAGAAAAGGCAAGGAACTATAATTATACCTTGTAAATAACCACATACTCTATTACGTGTTTGTGGAAGAAACACATTACTGATGATGAAAATAAATATACTTCCCAAATACCCTGACCTTGCATCACTATCACACCTGGGCAGGTGAATTGATTTTGAGCCTGCAGCGTTGCTATAACTCTCCATATATTTTGCAGAAGAGTGTAGTGATGCTGCAGTTTAATCTGTATAGTTATGGCCATTTGTGATAAGTATTCAGCATGACACAAGGCCTGGGTATTTTACCTGACACAGTTGTATTATCTCCACCATCGCTGTTAATTGAACACACTGTAGAGATTATAAAGGTAATACAACTTGTCACCTACTCAGGAGTATTAGTGCTTTCATGATGCACAAAACACAGCATCATAAATTCACTGATACACCTGGCTACTTGCTAATGGTATTGGGAGTGTAAAAACAGAGAATGCACTCAGTACAGGTAGCAAAACAGGTTTTTTTATTAACATACCACCAACATGCAATAAAATTTTTTTACACCATTTGCTCTTGCCATTCCACCCGTCCTACATCTGAGTTGAAGTAGGCCGCAAATTGGTCCCTCATTTGGCCAACTTCGACGGATGACCTGAGAGGGTGCTGTGTAAATTCAGGCAATGTGTTATTAGCAACATCATCAAGATCAAAGTTTGGGTGTTCTCGAGAAATTACAAAATTATGCAGAACAACACAGGCCTTGACCACCTCATCCACTGTTTCCAGTTTCAGATTTATAGCTGTGCCAAGAATGCGCCATCTAGATACAAGTATACCAAATGCACACTCTACTGTTCTGGCCCGGGTGAGCCTGTAATTATAAATTCTTTTGTTGAGGTCCAAGTCCCGGCTGGAGTAGGGTTTGAGCAGGTTTCGGCACATCTGGAACGCTTCATCACCAACCATTACAAATGGCTGTGGCGGACCTTTGGTGTTGGGAAGAGGCTGTGGCATGGGGAAATTGAAGTTGTTACCATACAACCTCCTGCCCATGTCAGAGGTCTTAAAAGCTTGTGAGTCATTCCCACGGCCAAATGCTCAAATGTCCACTGCAATAAACATACAGTCTGCATCCGCAATGGCCATGAGTACAGTAGAAAAGTACTTTTTGTAGTTATAGAACTCAGAGCCTGTTCTTTTGGGCTTGATAATCCTGATGTGTTTCCCATTCACCGCTCTCAAACAGTTAGGGAAATTGCATACAGTCCAGAATCTGTCGGCGATTTCCAACCACTTTTCTGCGGTTGGCATGGGCATGAATTCAGGACAAAGAACGTTCCACAAAGCCCGGCAGGTGTCCGCAACAATTCCAGACAAGGTGGAAATTCCAATCCGGTACTGGAAGTGCAGTGACGAGAGGGTCTCTCCAGTAGCCAGGAATCTGTGACACAAAGAAAAAAAAATTACTTATTTGTGTATAGGGATTTTTGTACACACCTAAAATTCAATAAAAAAAATATATCTGCAGCCTTTTGTTCAATACATGCCATAATAAAATTACCGCAGCCTTTTGTTAACTACATGGCAGAACTATGATTCTGCCAGATTTAGAGTACATGTCACAACAAAGAAAATTCTGCATTGGTTTTGCAAAACTACGTACCGTAATGTGACCAGGAGGCGTTCCTCAGGAGTAATCACACGCCGGAGCTGCGTGTCCTGTCTCCGGATGACTTCTTTTACCCGACCAAGCAAATAGTGAAAGGTTTCTTGGGTCATCCGGGTATAATCCGTAAATTTCTCCGGGTTTGCCTGGAGCTCACTGTAGAGGGTGTGGTACGCTCCACGGCTCTCCCGGAGTTCAATAATGGGATGTATCCACAAACGCCGCTGCTGCCGTCTTCGCTGCCTCTCTCTCTCCCTGTGTTCATTGCAAGCAACGGCATAAGCCTGAGCCGTCCTCATGTCCAGATCCAAGTCAAAGTCAAAGCTCTTCCAGCGCAGGTCCATATTTCTCAAGTCAAATGCAAGCAAATGTGAAGAATTCAGGTGTAAACAGGGGCTATATAAAGAATTTCAATACGCCCATTGGTGGAGTTTGTTGCAAGAATTTTTCAAGGATTTTTTCTCCTGTTTATTGCGCATAAAAAATGCAAACGCATAAAAACGCTGCGATTTTTTGTAGTTATGCGCACAATAATGCTACAAAAAAACTCAGCGTTTACAAGCGTTTGCATGCGCTTTTGACATGCGTTTCATGTGTACTCCAAACGCAGCGCAAAAAAAACGCTAGTGTGAAACTAGCCTTATTGAGTAAGCCTCATTGAGAAAATTCACCCCAACTATGGGTCCAAAAGTTCTGTTGCTGAACTGTTATTATTACCAGAGGAAGCGATAGGATAGGAGGCTAAGGCAGGCAAGTGCCATTGCCAAGGTCTGTCACTGGAGATGCATGGCGTTGTTGGAGGGGATCGGGTGCAACCTGGTGGAAGCGTGGGGTAATTATATAATTTATTATTTTAATTAATCTAAAAAAAGTAATATTTTAATAAAGAAATGACAAACAATCATAGCATGAACCCACTTTATAATTGGTTGTTGAAGGTGGAAAGAAAGATGTGCCATTTTCTTTATCTGTCTAGGGCACCAAAATATCTTGTTCTAACCCTAACAGGATGCGTTGTATTTTGAAAAATGAAATAAAGACAGCAAGAACATCATTTTTTTTTTGCATTTTATATGTACAATTGCTGTGCTACCAAATATGTACAGTTGTGGCCAAAAGTATTGACACCCCTGCAATTTTGTCAGATAATACTCAGTTTCTTCCTGAAAATGATTGCAAACACAAATTCTTTGGTATTATTATCTTCATTTAATTTGTCTTAAATGAAAAAACACAAAAAGAATTGTCCTAAAGCCAAATTGGATATAATTCCACACCAAACATAGAAAAGAGGGTGAACAAAAGTATTGGCACTGTTCGAAAAATCATGTGATGCTTCTCTAATTTGTGTAATTAACAGCACCTGTAACTTACCTGTGGCACCTAACAGGTGTTGGCAATAAGTAAATCACACTTGCAGCCAGTTGACATGGATTAAAGTTGACTCAACCTCTGTCCTGTGTCCTTGTGTGTACCACATTGAGCATGGAGAAAAGAAAGAAGACCAAAGAACTGTCTGAGGAATTGAGAAACCAAATTGTGAGGAAGCATGAGCAATCTCAAGGCTACAAGTCCATCTCCAAAGACCAGAATGTTCCTGTATCTACCGTGCGCAGTGTCATCAAGAAGTTTAAAGCCCATGGCACTGTGGCTAACCTCCCTAGATGTGGACGGAAAAGAAAAATTGACAAGAGATTTCAACGCAAGATTGTGCGGATGTTGGATAAAGAACCTCGACAAACATCCAAACAAGTTCAAGCTGCCCTGCAGTCCGAGGGTACAACAGTGTCAACTCGTACTATCCGTCGGCGTCTGAATGAAAAGGGACTGTATGGTAGGAGACCCAGGAAGACCCCACTTCTTACCCCGAGACATAAAAAAGCCAGGCTGGAATTTGCCAAAACTTACCTGAAAAAGCCTAAAACGTTTTGGAAGAATGTTCTCTGATCAGATGAGACAAAAGTAGAGCTTTTTGGGCAAAGGCATCAACATAGAGTTTACAGGAGAAAAAAAGAGGCATTCAAAGAAAAGAACACTGTCCCTACAGTCAAACATGGCAGAGGTTCCCTGATGTTTTGGGGTTGCTTTGCTGCCTCTGGCACTGGACTGCTTGACCGTGTGCATGGCATTATGAAGTCAGAAGACTACCAACAAATTTTGCAGCATAATGTAGGGCCCAGTGTGAGAAAGCTGGGTCTCCCTCATAGGTCATGGGTCTTCCAGCAGGACAATGACCCAAAACACACTTCAAAAAGCACTAGAAAATGGATTGAGAGAAAGCACTGGAAACTTCTAAGGTGGCCAGCAATGAGTCCAGACCTGAATCCCATAGAACACCTGTGGAGAGATCTAAAAATGGCAGTTTGGAGAAGGCACCCTTCAAATATCAGGGACCTGGAGCAGTTTGCCAAGGAAGAATGGTCTAAAATTCCAGCAGAGCATTGTAAGAAACCCATTGATGGTCACCGGAAGCGGTTGGTCACAGTTATTTTGGCTAAAGGTTGTGCAACCAAGTATTAGGCTCTGAGGGTGCCAATACTTTTGTCTGGCCCATTTTTGGAGTTTTGTGTGAAATGATCAATGTTTTGCTTTTTGCTTCATTCTCTTTTGTGTTTTTTCATTTAAGACAAATTAAATGAAGATAATAATACCAAAGAGTTTATGTGTGCAATCATTTTCAGGAAGAAACTGAGTATTATCTGACAGAATTGCAGGGGTGTCAATACGTTTGGCCACAACTGTATAAGGTTGATTGTAATTTTCCACAATAAAAGTACATTTCCTTTAGACAAAAAAAATAGATTTTATGTCATTGCTTTGAAAAAAAAAAACAATGTTATTATTTTTTCTAGCTATAATGGTAACAATCATCTCCTTGCTACCAAGTAGGGAGATACCAATGCTCTGCTTAAAGCGAACCTGTCAGCAGTTTTGGCCGTTATAAGATATGGCCACTGCCTTTCAGGGCTTATACACAGCATTCTATAATGCTGCAGATAAGCCCCTGATCCGACCTGCAAGATAAGAAAAATAGGTTTTATTATATTCACCTGGGGTGCAGTACAGTCCGCTGGGTGTCGCAGGTCCGGGTCCAGTGCCTCCCATCTTTTCTTGAGATGCCGACCTCCTGCTTCCTTCATGGCTCCCCGGCATCGCGCTCCTGCGCAGGTGTACTTATCTGCCCTGTTGAGGGCAGAGCAAATTCCTGCAGTGTTCCGGTCGCTGAGCCTCTCTGACATTTCCTGGCGCTTGCGCACTGCATTACTTTGCCCTCAACTAGGCAGATCAGTACGCCTGCTCAGGAGCGCGATGCCGGAGAACCATGAAGGAAGCAGGAGAGCGGCATCGAAAGAAGATGGGAGGCGCCAGACCCGGACCTGCAACACCCATCGGACCGGACCGCCCCCCCGGGCGAGTATAATAAAACTTATTTTTCTTATCTTTCAGGTCGAATTGGGGGCTTATCTACAGCATTATAGAATGCTGTAGCTAAGCCCTGAAAGGCAGTGGCCGCATCTTATAGGGCCAAACCTGGTCACAGGTTTGCTTTAACCTCCAAGATGTAACAGTAGCTAATGATCAAAGCATCTATGGAGTTAAAAATTCTTCTTTTGATTCCATTCAATCAGCGCCACAGCATTGCCTCAGCATTGGTTTACATTGACTCATCTTTTTCCCACCCAGGTCTCTACAATATGGAATCCTCTTAGTGAAGATGTTCCATATAAGAGAATTCTCCTGACCCCATTGACAAGGATAGATATGGACAGTGACAAGATGGTGATATTACACCTCACCCTAGAGATCCTCTTCCGGCTCACTGGAGAGGTGAGAGATTCTGATGACGTCACATTACATCATTCTTATCTATGGGAATAACAGATGGACAGAACTGGAAAGGTGAGGACTCTGGAATTGTCTGTGGTGAGATTTATTAATGTGTCTCTCCATAACCAGTCTTACACAGTAGTGAAGAAGACCTCTAGTAAGCGCTGTCAGGAGCCTGTTTCTGAGGGATGGAGAAGACCCCTGAGCCCTATCACGGGGCCTCCACCTAACCCCCTGATACATGAGGACATCAATAAAATGAAGATCCTAAAACTCACCTACAAGATGATTGAGCTGCTGACTGGAGAGGTGACACTGCTGGGTTTGCTGGGACATTATACAATAATGCTGTGAAGAGATCGGGGGGATGACTGTTTCATTCTATGTGCCAGGTTCCTATAAGGTGTCAGGATGTCACCATCTATTTCTCTATGGAGGAGTGGGAGTATTTAGAACGACACAAAGATCTGTACAAGGAAGTCATGATGGAGGATTCCCAGCCCCTCACATCATCAGGTAATAGACAGGACAAAATGCACACAATCTATAATTTTCTGTATGTAATAAATGATTTCAGTCCCTGTATGTGTTTCTTCAGTTCTGTCCGGTAAGAGGACAACACCAGAGAGATGTCCCCGTCTTCTTCTTCCACAGGACTGTTAAAGGGAATTTGTCACCCCATTTTTCGACTATGAGCTGCCGGACCCGCCATCAGGGGCTTATCAACAGCATTCTGTAATGCTGTAGATAAGCCCCCAATGTAGCCTAAAAGATAAGAAAAAGGAGTTAGATTATACTCACCGGGGGCGGTCCGGTCTTGGTCCGATGGGTGTTGCGGTCCAGCGCCTCCCTTCTTCTAACAGTGACGTCTTCTTCTTTACTTGCTGCATGGCTCCTGCGCAGTCGCACTGCTCTGCCCTGTTGAGGGCAGAGTAGAATACTGCAGTGCGCAGGCGCCAGACCTCTCCCGGCGCCTGCACACTACAGGACTCTGCTCTGCCCTCAATAGGGCAGAGCAGTGCACCTGCGCAGGAGCCACAACAGGCAGCAAAGAAGAGGACATCACCGTTAGAAGATGGGAGGCGCAGGACGGGACGGTGACACCCATCGGACCGGACCGAACACCAGGGTAAGTATAATCTAACTCTTTTTTGTTATCTTTCAAGTTACATCGGGGGCTTATCTACAGCATTACAGAATGCTGTAGATAAGCCCCTGATGTCGGTGCCGGCAGCTTATAGTTGAAAAATGGGGTGACAGATTCTCTTTAACCCTGGAGACTGGGTGTTGGTCTTGATTTCCACCGTGGAAAGTAAATTCCTAAAATTCCTGGCCAAGTGGCAAGGGCCCTACAGGGTGGCCAAGAAGTTGAGTGACGTCAACTACAAGGTCCACCAACCAGGGAGAAGAAAGCCGTACCAAGTGCACCACATCAACCTGCTCAAATCGTGGCAAGACCAGGAACCGGGGGAGGCTGCGTCCTTTGGAGACAATCCTGAAGCCAGGGTGGAGGATGTCACAGTGGCAGAGACACTGTCAACAGCCCAGAAACAGCAGTGCCATGAGCTGCTTCTGAACTGGCACCTATTTACGGAGCTACCAGGTTGTACGCTTGTTGTGGAGCACGAAATCCTGACTGAACCACATGTGAGGGTGAATCAGAAGCCGTATCAGATTGCCAAAGCCAGCCATGAGGTGATATCCTAGGAGGTTAGGAGAATGTTTAGCCTGGGCGTTATCAAGGAGTCAAAGAATGGTTGGTCCAGCCCTATTGTCCTTGTGCCGAAGCCCGATGGACAGTGGCACTTCTGTAATGATTACAGGAAGCTAAATGAGGTTTCTAAGTTTGACGCGTATCCAGTGCCTCGAGTTGATGAGCTCATTGAGAGGCATGGGTCAGCCAGATACATCACCACCCTGGACCTAACGAAAGGGTACTGGCAGATTCTCCTGTCCCCAAGTGCCTTCTCTACACCTAATATCCCACAATGCCCAGGATTTCTCTGACCTGCTTTTTGGAGACCAGCTGCGGCCACTTTTGGATTGCCTCCACCTTGTATATCTGTGGCTTTATTTCTCCCCTTCCATTGATGTAGCCCAAGTATTTTGCCTCTTCTTTCTCGAGGGCGCATTTCTTTGAGTTGATGGTAAACCCTGCCTTCCTCAGTGCATCCAGTACTGCCTGGACCTCCTGCAGGTGACTTCCTCACTCTGGACTAAAAATCACGACGTTGTTCAAATAGCGGTGGCACGCTTCTTTTGAGGGGCTAGGATCTGGTCCATAGCCCTCTGGAAGGTAGCTGGGGCTCCTTGTAGACCTTATGGCATTCTGATCTACAGATCAGATTAGTAAAACTGATGATTTTCAAAATCAGCTTCGGTGTAATAATATTTGCCTTGCTGGAATGCCGGGAAAAGCAGGGAAATAATTTGGTGGACTTCTTTGAGAACTGGCTAATTGCTATATTTGGCAAAAGTGAGCTTTCCAACATGTTTGCAATACAAAGGGCTCATAGAGTCCCTTCAAGATCCCTTCTGTCGGGAGTTCAGCCAAGGCCAATTTTGATCGAAATGCTCCACTTTAAAGACAAAGACAAAATCCTAAAGCTAGCATGGATGTCTCAAGACATATGCATTGCAGGCACCAAACTTTCCATTGTTTTTGAATCTCCACAGAAACTGTGGAGATTCAAAGAAGAAGAGGGCAGTTTCAAGACATTAAGAAGAGACTCCTTCTGTCTTATCCTTTTATAGAGGTTTCTAGGTGGGCCTCATACATATGGCAAAATGTTTGAGCACATTGTGCTATATAAATGCCCTCAATGCATAGGGTAAGATACATGTTATAATCGTTCATAGAAATGTTATGGTTTTTCTATCTTTATATCCTGTTACAATAGAAAGTGTTAAAAAGAAAAATAAGGAGAGAAAAAGGGGAGATGTCTCTGGAGGGCAGATAATACATTTGTTTACAGCGCCTTCCCGGGTAAACTGAACTAATCTAGAATCTGTGCACAGGAGTTGTTCCTCTGTGTGTGATCTAAATGGGGTTTAAATGAGGGCTGGTTCCTGACACTCTTTGGTCACTGCTTAGAGTTGAGTGCTTACATGTCCTAGCCTTAGGTATATTTTGGGCTGAAGTTGTTGGGTGGGTGAGGGAAGGAGGAGAAGGGTTGTCTTGTTCTATTCAAGTTGTGTCTAGACCTTATGATATATGGGTACTGAATAATCAAAGTGATAAAATGCGAGGGGCAATTTATACAAAGTTTCATGAAAATGGTTGGTCAGGTTCATATTATTTCATGGAACGTGTGAGTACTAGGGGAACCTAACAAAAGACATGCCATCCTTAAAAACCTCAAAGAGTTTAATCACGCTGTGGTTTGCTTACGAGAAACACATTTGATACCAGAGAATGCTCACTCCCTGCATTCCACTCCACATTCGGCTCATTTGCCGGAGGAGTTAGCATATTAATACTAAGCATTCACCTGTGAAAAATCTTTGATAGACTCAGAAGGGAGATTTATCAGTTTAGTGTGTCTTTTTTATTGGGTGCGGACATGTATAGTGACAGTGTAGAGTCCGCCCTCTTTTTCAATGAAAGTTATATAAATGATATTTCATTTCATATCTGAATATCCATTTACTCTGTTAATTGTTATTGGAGATATTAATACTTACCTTAATGTTACTCTAGTGAAATATTGTGCGGTACAGACTGGGGGGGGACGAAACAACGCTAGCCCATATGATAAGGGAACTGCAATGGGTTGAGGTTTGGCGCAACAAATTTCCACTGGTGCATCAATACTCATGTTTTTTGGCCTCACATTCATCCTTGTCAAGAATAGATCATGCCCTGATAAATAAGTTTCTGCTGCCTTGGCTTGCTAAATTAGAATATCTCATGAGGTAATTATCTGATCATTCCCCATTATTAGTGATTCTTAATATTTTCCCTTGCGTTAATCGGTGGGGTGAGGTGTAGAAGTTGTGAACAACTTTTTATCTTTGTGAATGAATTTTTCTTCATAATTTGCAATTTGTATGGACATTTTATAACTAAATGTTGTAAAAATATAATTTTTAAAAATACATTATTCAAAAAGTAATAATTGGTTTTATTCTTGGCAGATGACTGTGATAGATCAGAGGAACATCTGACAACTTCAATTTTTAAATCAAATGAACTTGAGATCACACAAGATGCAAATCAAGTATATCCCATTATCCCAGATATACCATCATCCCTTTACAGCAAACATGTATCATCTGATCCTACTGAACAGATCATATCTTCTCATTCATCACAGACTATTAAGAAAAATAAAAGTCACAAAAGACACATTAAAAATCATAGTGCTCGTACAGCAGAGAAGCCATTTACATGCTCAGAATGTGGAAAAGATTTTTCCCATAAAACGTCTTTTGTTACTCATCAAAAAATTCACACGAAGGAAAAAAGATTTTCTTGTTCAGAGTGTGGGAGATATTTTAACAAGAAATCAGAGCTTGTTAAACATGAGAAAACTCACAGAGCGGAAAAAACAAATTCATGTTCTGAATGTGGAAAATGTTTTGTAGATAAATCAAATCTTATTTTACATCAGACAAACCACACATGCAAGAAGCTTTTTTCATGTTTAGATTGTGGGAAATGCTTTAATAAGAAAACGCACCTTGTTAGACATCTTAAAACTCACACAGGGGACAAGCCTTTTTGTTGTTCAGAATGTGGGTATTGTTTTACAGAGAAATCAAATCTTGTTAGACACCAGAGAACTCACACAAAGGACAAGCCATTTTCTTGTTCAGAATGTGTTAGATGTTTTACAGACAGGTCAAGTCTTATTAGGCATCAGAGAATTCACACAGGGGAGAAGCCATATTCATGTTCAGAATGTGGGAAATGTTTTACAGAAAAAATAGATCTTGTGAGACATCAGAGAATACACACAGGGGAGAAGCCATTTTTTTGTTCAGAATGTGGGAAATGTTTTACCATCAAATCACAGCTTCTTATGCATCAAAAATCTCACACAGGGGAGAAGCCATTTCCCTGTTCAGAATGTGGAAAATGTTTTACAGCTAAATCAGGTCTTGTGAACCATTGTAGAATTCACACAGGGGAGAAGCCATTTTCATGCTTAGTATGTGGTAAATGTTTTACAGCTAAATCAGATCTTGCGAGACATAGGAGAATTCACACAGGGGAGAAGCCATTTTCATGTTCAGAATGTGGAAAATCTTTCATAGCTAAATCAGATTTTGTGAAACATAAGAAAATTCACACAAGAGAGAAGCCATTTCCATGTTCAGAATGTGGGAAATGTTTTACCTTCAAATCACATTATCTTCAACATCAAAGAACTCATGACTCATAAATAGAAAGTGAGAATTGTTTTACTTGAAAATCACACAGACAGAAGCCACATATTGCATTCTCAAATGATACAAGAAAACATATAAAAGAGAAAGTCAACGTAAAGTCAAATCAATAATCAAGAAAGGGAAAGCTTAAGGGAGGTCCAGGCAAAAAATATTCATCAATCTATCAACAGAATAGGTAATCAATATGAGATCAGTGGAGTTCTGTCACGTGGTACATTCTCCAGTCAGAATAAGCTCCAGCGTTGGCTGGATGCAGACGCATAAAATGGAGCTGGAAATCACAGCTCCATTCAAAGTGTAGTGGCTGCTGTTGGTTACTGCAAATTCAAAAGTGTAGTATCTGTTCTACAGTACTGAGGAGCTGCAACTGCTCATTGCATTGAGCTGAACATTGTAGCTCTATTCACTGTGTTTAAATCCTGCCAGCCGCTGGAGCTTATTACAACTAGGTGTCAGAACCCACCAATATAATATTGATTATCCCAACGATAGGTCATTAACCCCTTTCTGACATTTGATGTACTATCCCTTCCATGTGTCCTGGGACTTAATGCCCTTGGACGGGATAGTACGTCATGTGCGATCAGCCGCCCTCACGGGGGGAGCACGGCTGATCACGGCCGGGTGTCGGCTGATTCTCACAGCTGACACCCAGCACTAAGTGCCAGGAGCGGTCAAGGACCGCTCCCGGCACTTTAACCCCCAGAACACTGCGATCAAACATGATCGCAGTATTGTGGAGCCAGCAGAGGGGCTGACAGCCCCTCTGCCTTTAGATTGGAGACCCCGCGTCATGACGCAGGGTCCCGATCGCTGCCATGGAGACCCGATGTCGTCATGATGACATCCGGGTTTCCAGAGCTGAGAGACTTCCTATCATGTGCAGTGCATGTCAAGAAGTCTCTCAGGTTAGTGCATAGAAGCTGCAGTGCTGAGAGCTTCTATAGCATGCAGATCTGCATGCAATAGAAGCGATCAGCCTGCACAAAATGAGTGTCCCATAGTGGGACAAAGTGTAAGAGTAAGAATTAAATTAAAAAAAATTAAATAATTGTAAAAATATTTTAAAAATTAATAATAAAAAAATCAATATTTATTCCATCAATAAATAAATATTTAAATGAAAAAAATCTAAACAATAAAAGAACACATATTTAGTACTGCCACGTCCATAACGACCCGACCTATAAAACTGCCCCACTAGTTAACCTCTTTAGTGAACACCATTAAAAAACGGCAAAAAATGCTTTATCATCATACCGCTGAACAAAAAGTGGAATAACACGCAATCAAAAAGACCGATATAAATAAACATGGTACCGCTGAAAACGTCATCTTGTCCCGCAAAAAACAAGCTGCCACACAGTGTCATCAGCAAAAAAATAAAAAAAAGTTATAGCTCGCAGAATAAAGTGATGCAAAAATAGTTTTTATTGTATAAAAGCGCCAAAACATAAAAAAAATGATATAAATGAGGTATCACTGTAATCGTACTGACCCGAAGATTAAAACCGCTTTATCATTTTTGCCGCACCACACAGAACGGTATAAACCCCCCCCCCAAAAAAAAAAAATTAATGAATTTCTGGTTTTTGTTCATTCTGCCTCCCAAAATATGTCATGTGCCTGAAAATGCTACCAATAAAAACATCAACTCGTCTTGCAAAAAACAAGACCACACATGACTCTGCGGGCCAAAATATGGAAAAATTATAGCTCTCAAAATGTGGTGATGCAAAAGCTATTCTTTGCAATAAAAAGCGTCTTTTATAGGAATGGCCATGTTACAGTTCAAGTGCAGGGCTGGCTGTAAAAAAAAACAGAACATTAATAATAAACATTATAATTATACTTACCTATCCAGCGACGTGTTCTTCCGTCCCGCTGTCTCCCGGCCGCATCTGCTTCTAGGGCGGCTCATTAACTTCTGCCGGTACTCACTGCAGTCTTCAGTTTTTTCTGGCAGTGTTTGTGCTAAAGTTTGAGTTAGAGCTAAAGTTAGGGTTAAGGTTGGGATTAGGGTTAGGGGTGTGTTAGGGTTAGGTTTGTGGTTATGGTTATATTAGGGTTGGGATTAGGGTTAGGAATGTGTTGGGGTTAAGGCTGGAGTTAGAATTGGGAGTTTCCACTTTTAAGGCACATCAGGGGCTCTCCAAATGCGACATGGCATCTGATCTCTTCCCTTCTGAGCTCTGCCATGCGCCTAAACAGTGGTTTACCCCCACATATAGGATATCAGCATACTCAGGACAAATTGCACAACAACTTTTGGGGTCCAATTTCTCCTGTTACCATTGGGAAAATAAAAAATTGGCAAAAAGATCATTTTTGTGAAAAAATATGATTTTTTATTTTTATGGCCCTACATTATAAACTATGAAGCACTTGGGGGTTGAAAGTGCTCACCACACATCTAGAAAAGTTCATTAGGGGGTCTACTTTCCAAAATGGTGTCACTTGTGGGGGGTTTCCACTGTTTAGGCACATCAGTGGCTCTCCGAACGCGACATGGCATCTGATCTCAATTCCAGCCAATTTTGCATTGGAAAGTCAAATGGTGCTCCCTTCCGAACTCTGTCATGCACCCCATACAGTGGTATATCTGCATATATGGGGTATCAGCGTACTCAGGACAAATTGTTCAACAACTTTTGGGGTCTAATTTCTCCTGTTACCCTTGGTCAAATAAAACAAACTGGATCTGAAGTAATTTTTTGTGAAAAAAGATAAATGTTCATTTTTTTAAACATTTAAAAAATTCCTGTGAAGCACCTGAAGTGTTAATAAACTTCTTGAATGTGGTTTTGAGCACCTTGAGGGATGCAGTTTTTAGAATGGTGTCACTTTTGGGTATTTTCTATGATATAGACCCCTCATAGTGACTTCAAATGTGATGTGATCCGTAAAAATAAAATGGTGTTGTAAATTGAGAAATCGCTGGTCAACTTTTAACCCTTATAACTTCCTAACAAAAAAAAAAAAATTAGTTCCAAAATTGTGCTGATGTAAAGTAAACATGTGGGAAATGTTACTTATTAAATTTTTTGTGTGCCGTATCTCTGTGATTTAAGGGTATGAAAATTCAAAGTTGGAAAATTGCGAAATTTTCAAACTTTTTGCCAAATTTCCATTTTTTCACAAATAAACGCAAGCTATATCAATGAAATTTTACCACTAACATGAAGTACAATATGTCACGAGAAAACAACGTCAGAATCACCGGGATCCATGGAAGCGTTCCAGAGTTATGACCTCATAAAGGGACACTGGTCAGAATTGTAAAAATTGGCCCGGTCATGAACGTGCAAACCACCCTTGGGGGTAAAGGGATTAATATCTTCTGTATAAAACAACTTTACACTGACTCAGTGTGTGCACCATGCTTTACAGAATGTATGTGGTAACTCACCCATCTATATCACTGCTCCTGTGATATCTCAGTAAAACATGGATAAAAGTTAATAGTCCAGTAAATTAAAAGCAGCCCTGCTCGACGTTACAAAACATTTCTATATTCAGTGTGAAGGAGTAGCAGGTAATTTAAAATATCATGACAGAAGAATAAAACATCAACGTGCTTCAGGTTGGTGAACTCTTAGGCCGGTTTCACATTTGCGCTTCATGGCGCAGCGACAGCCTGCGCACGGCTGCCACTAAGCCCCGCCCCCTGCCGCGCCTCCGCCGGTAGCTCCGCCTCTGGGCGCATGACGCTGCATGCGTCCCCTATCTTTATCACTGAGGACGCAGGCCGTGCGCAGTATGCGTTTTTGCGGCGCCTGCGTCCTTTTGACGGTGCACCGACCAGCGCCAAACGCAACGTGTTGCAATTTGGTTGCGCTCGGCGCATCGTCAAAAGGATGCAGGCGCCCCAAACGCATACTGCGCACGGCCTGCGTCCTCAGTGATAAAGATAGGGGGCGCATGCAGCATCATGCGCCCGGAGGCTGAGCTACCGGTGGAGGCGCGGCAGGGGGCGGGGCTTATCGGCGGCCGTGCAAAGGCCGTCGCTGCGCCCTGAAGCGCAATTGTGAAACCGGCCTTAGTCATGATGCTCATGAGCAAATTACAGAGGTCAGAAGAAACTCCCAAAAATGTCCTACAAGTTTAAAAAATAAGCACTTCCCTTTGTTAGTTTCCAGAGTGTCTCCTTTTTTTTTTAAGAAATAAAAGGCAGCAGATTTCATATGTGAGTATATGACTAGATACATTCAGTAGAGAACGGGGCCACACGCTGAGTCAGTTTTTTTTTTATACTTTTGATATTACTTTTTGTGTGAGTAGATGCACTTTTATTTCTTGCTGGAAAGAGCGTAGATCATAAACTCAAACCCAGAATTTTCATTTAGAATGGAAGTGCTGGTGTTTTTATATATATTTTATTTGTTTCATTAAAATCTTCTGTCTGGAAAATCCCTTTAAAATAAAATTAAACATGTATACAGTTAGTACTAGAAATCTATTATACAAAGAAAGCAAATAAGGAATAATGTGTTCTAAGTATTTGCTATTGCTATGTAATTCCACTTTATGTAGAAATAAATATTGAGACACAACTCTTAGGGTGTGTGCACACGGTGCGGATTCCTCTGCAGCAGATTTGGCCCTGCAGAACTGCAAGCGATGTACAGTACCATTTAAGGCTATGTAAAACAAAAAACGCTGTGCATGTCACTTCTTTTGTGCAGTTCTGCTGCAGTTTTACATCTGCTCCGTTATAGAAATTCCCAGGTGTAAAACTGCAGGGGAAATCCGCACAAAAACTGCACTAAATCTGCAGATAAAACGCAGGTCATTTTACCTGCGGATTTAGCAAACTCTGCGCAGAAAATTCCCCAGTAGAATCTGCAACGTTTGCACACACCCTTATAGAGTTCAAAGGGCACTTCCAGGAAAGAAGCCATATTCACATTCAGAATATGGAAGAATTTGTTTTCCTTCAAAATGTCTTTTGTTAGGCTACTTTCACACTAGCTTTTTTTTGCGCTGCGCCTCGTGCGCATTCCAAACGCATGCAAAAATGCATTAAACATTTTGCATGCGTTTGCTGTTTTTTTGCGCATGCGATTTAACCAGTTTGTCGCCATGTTAACTCTAAGAACGCTTGCGATTTTAAGCGCATGCGTGTGCATGTCCTAGCGCACTCGTGCGATCCCATAGACTAATGTTGTTTTTTTGCGCATTCCGTGCGCTAACGTGGGTTTTTTGGCAGCAGTTGGGCGCACAGAAAAATGCAACATGTTGCGTCTGGCGCGCCTGGGCGCACACCTGAAAAAAACGCAGCGCACGAAAACGCACATGAACGCGTAAAAGCGCTATACCATGTTCCCGCCATGTTAAACATAGGGGAGCAATGCGCATGCGCACAAGGCACAGCGCTAAAAAACGCAAGTGTGAAACAAGCCTTACACATAAAAAAACACACAGAAGAGGAATTATTTTTATGATCATGTAAGATGGTGCCAGAACATAGTCCTGGCAATATTAATGTCAATGTTTATCCTGTTGTGATTGACATGTTTGTGTGCAGTATATGTGACATGACATTATTTAGATAGACTTGTAGAGACAGTGTAGTAATAGTGAATGGACACTAGATGGGGGCACTGAGCACATTCATTGTGGCTAGGAGGGCACTAGAGGGTTAACTAGGGGGACATTAGAGGAGTGGATAGCTGGGAACTAGGAGAGATAGATTTCCTGCTTTAAACTGTGTTCCAAATTATTATGCAAAAAGAGTTTAGGAGTGATAAGGTTAGAATTTTTTTGTTTGACATTTAAACTCATTGATGGTGATGTGTGTCAGGGCTCTTTATATCACTGAAAGCAATGGCAGATACCTGTGCAAATTAGTTTGGCAGGTGTGTCCAAATAAAGGCAAGACTACTTAAGGCTGTTCCACATTATTAAGCAGCCTACATTTTTTGCCAAAATGGGAAAGAAAAAGGATGTGTCGGCTGCTGAGAAGCAACAAATTGTGGAGTATTTAGGTCAAGGCATGACTACAATCAACATTGCCAAGACACTTCATCGTGATCATCACACAATCAAGAAGTATGTAGCTGATTCCCAGCACACACGTGTGCGTGCTGATAAGGAAAAATTGAGGACTCTTTCCAACAGGCAATTGCATCAGGTTAAAAGAGCAACTGCAAAAATGCCTTGTCATAGCAGCAGACAAGTTTTTGAAGCTGCTGGTGCCTCCAACGTCCCCCGAACAACAAGATGAAGGGTCCTTCAGAGGTTTGCAGCTGTGCGTAACCCATCCTGTCGACCACCTCTATCCACTGCACACAAGCAGAAACGGCTCCAGTGGGCCAAACGATACATGAAGACTGACTTCCAAACTGTTTTGTTCACCGATGAGTGCCGTGCAACGCTCGATGGTCCAGATGGATGGAGTGGAGGATGGCTGGTTGATGGACACCCCATGAAAACAGGGCTAAGGCGCCAACAAGGAGGAGGTGGAGTAATGTTTTGGGCTGGAATCATGGGGAGAGAGATTGTCGGCCCCTTTAGGATACCTGAAGGGGTAAAGATGAACTCCATAATCTATGTGGAGTTTCTAAAACAGCACTTCCTGCCATGGTTCAAGAGGAAGAACCGTGCTTTCCGCAGCAAGATCATTTTCATGCATGATAATGCACCGTCTCATGCTGCAAATAACACATCTGCATCTCTGGCTGCTATGGGCATAAAAGAGGACAAACTTATGGTGTGGCCACCATCTTCCCCTGACCTCAACCCCATTGAGAACCTCTGGAACATCATCAAAAGGAGTGTCTATGATGGCTGGAGGCAGTTCACATCTAAGCAACAGCTCTGGGAGGATTCTGTCCACATGCAAAACAATTGAAGCACAAACCATCAAAAAACTGACAAATTCAATGGACGAGAGAGTTCAGAAGCTTCTTTCCAACAAGGGGTCCTATGTGCAAATGTAACATCACCTAGAATAAAGTTTTGACTTGAAAACTGTTTGATTTCATTTTGTAATAAGCTGATAATGCTTATAATTTCACAATTGACCATTTTTTTGTTCAAAATAAAAATGTTGAAAACTCTGCTGTGCATAATAATTTGGAACATGCCTTTTGAGTGTTTCTTATTTTTAAAAATATACTGTTTTCATAGGCAGTTTGTTCAAAAACATTGCAATTATACTAGAATATTAGATGACTGGAAAATAACAATGACTGCAATTCATATACTGTAGGTAATTTAGATAAAATATGAGGAAATATTTTTTGCATAATAATTTGGAACACAGTGTAGTTCAGTGTAGCCAGGGGTAGCCTCAGGTACCTATGAGGAGGCAGAAGTCCTGACAAGCTTGGCTGATTGAGACAGGAAGTGAAGTGGAGTCTCTCAGCCATCCTAAGGAGAGGAGTGAAGTGTTGTGCCTACAGCAGCAGCCAGTGAGAGAGTCACTGGAGATCCGTTAGCTAGAGACTGGGAGCTAATGTGCTAGTGAGGCCAGTAAGAGAGCCTCTGGAGTCAAGACAGCGTGTGTATAGAAGTTGAAGTGACACTGAAGCCAGTCTGTTGAAGTCAGCCTGAGTCTGGGAGCTGTTGAGCCAGGGAGATCAATAGAAGAGTCACTGTGGAGATGACAGCCGGAGTCTGGGAGCTGTTATGACAGGATGTAGAAGAGTCCCTGTGGAAAGAACAGCCAGTGTGTGGGAGCTGACCAAATAGTCGAGTGGGCCACTAGCGGAGTGCACAGACAGGATTACTACAGAGGAGTGAACGACCTAGTAGTCGGTCGCAGGAAGAGAGGTCGAAGTGCCATATTCACTGTGTCCCCTGTTCAGTTGTCATTGTGTGGTCCACCCAAGTGTTTCTGAAGAATTGCTGTGCTGTTGTAGATGAAGATGTATTGCTGGTACCGTGTCAAGAGTCCTAAAGGTGTGTTGGATGTGCTGTGCCCTGAGGAAAATAAAGTTGAACTGTTAAAAGTTGTTCCGGCCTCTGCCTGCAGTCATTTGGACCTCAGAAGTGAGCAACGTACCAGGGATGGAGCAGCCTGCAGCACAGTGAGTACCGGAGTGGCTGATGAGGCTACCCCCGGCAGCCGGTGTATTACAATCGGAGTGGTAAATATTTTCATTAAAATTAAAGATTTTTACACAGAGAATTTAGTTAAGTATTTACAGTCACTCCTCGAGTTACGAACATTCGATTGTACATACAAATCATAGTTGCAAACATAAGATTCAGAGATGCAACATGTGACAGCGTAATGAAGAGGACTGAATGGCAGGCAAGGGTGTGTGCAGAGAGGTGAGCAATGAAGTAATAGAAACAAAAAACTTCATTGCACACCTCTTCGACCTCCCTGCTGCTTGGTCCCCTTCTTTCCATCATTACATGCCGTGTCTCTGGACTCTTCACTATAGTCCGGGACTTTGAGGTCACTGTACATCATAAGTTTGCGGCTCACGTCTAGAATTTTCAACCTTACAGCATGCAGTGACCTCCTAGGCCTACAATTAAGAGGTCAGAGATGCGGCAAATGAAGTTTAGGGATTGTTTAATGCTCTTCACCATATAAATGATGAGACATCAAGACAACTTTGTTCTTCATGAACAAGTGGACTCATTGACCTTAAGCTGGTTGAATATCTCATTGTGGATTCCCCAATTGTGCCTTACTACCAGGGCTGTGAAGTCAGAGTCGTGGATTCGGAGCCCATTTTGGTGGAGTCGGAGTTGGAGTCGATATAAAATGGACCGACTCCAACTCTTAAAATATATAATAATTTGGGTACAGTAGTTCAATGCAGTTTGTGGTGAAAATTTTTTCATAAGAATTTGAGAAACTTATGAAATGTCCTATGAATGTCCTATTCCTGATCTAAGGTGTAGACTTTTAGCTGAGATTAATCTTTGTTGCAGTTTATGTTCATGATAAGTAGTGAAGCTCCTCCTCTACAGATAAGGGGAAAAAAAATAACAAACACACAGGTAAGGAATGCCTGCATTAATATCAGAACTTCTGGAGTGAACAGGAAATCAGGATTAAGGTAAGTACTGTACTTCTTAAAGCATATCTAAACTTAAACTGTGCATAAATCAATAGTCCAGTATATGTTGTCTCTGTATGCTTGATGTTTTAGTTTGTTTTTCAGTTAGCTCCTGTTTGGAGAAATTAGCTGATCTGATGACTTGTATATACTATACATAGAATATAAGGGTAAAAACTGTTTTCTAAAATCTCAAATTCAGAAATACAGTAAGAGGATTGATGAGGACATATATATTTTTGTGTGTTCTGGAATATAATACAGCACAAACATGTTCCCTTCCTCCTCCCCTCTTCATAGACTGTGAAGAAATACTATGTGAAGCATTTAGTGAGCTGTACCCTGAGACAAGCCTGACATTGAAAGTTCAGAGTAAAGCTATCTAACAACATATTTTACAAACTTTATACTTCTTATCTGTCCTATTGATTTATGCAAAGATTGTTTTATTTCTATCCTAAAGTATACAGTGCACGGTTCCTATTCTTGCAGGAATTTCAATATACCTTGTTTTTTTACAGGACAAAATTACTTTTAGAGTGAATTTACATAATGTGAGGCAGTGACCCCTGTTACAGCTAGGGGGCGCTGTATGTGCTCCTCAGGGTACACATGGAGGCATAACGGTAATATGACACAGTCACCTGCGTCATTGTGAATGGCCGGTATGTGTCGCAGAGGAAGTCTGCACTGTAAGCCCGAAATGTCGCTCTGGGACTTATAATTCCACAAGTGTTTTGTTTACTAGGGGGGGTTTACAGGGTTAGTCAGAGAGCGGGAAGGGACATACACTGCCCACCTATGGGGGTGGTTACAGCTACATAATGTGACTGAGGTCTGGTCACATGGTCTGTGTTCTAAGGTCCTGTGAGACAGGAAGGCCTGTGTAGGAAAGGTCCAAGGAGTGGACTTCCTGAAGAGCACATGGAGAGGCCGTATGTACAGAGTCCGTGACGGCACTGCATCAGGAAGCTACTGTTCTTCTGAGGATCTGGTACTTTCATATGGCCTGGTGAACAAGGCATTATCCAGGACGGTGAGCCCAATAAGACAGCTTCCCCACAAGAGAGAACTGACAGGAGTCAGTGTGTGGAGCAGGAGCTCCAGGAAGGTAAATCCAGCAAGGGGGTTCAATAACGGCAAAGAAGTATCTGCCATTGGAACAGACTGTCGGTGGTTATTATGTTCTGTTGATGAATATAATGAACTGTTCATGTTTATGCTCTTGAAATAAACTGGATAGACTTTGTGTGACAAAAACGTGTCAGTGTGCTTTAATCCAATTGCCAAGCGAGTGTCCTCCAACACATGCAGTAAGCGCTGTCTTACAATAATTACAAATGTCTAAGAAGCATCTTATGAAGTCATCTGTATTTGAGCATTTCACAGTGACTCAAAATAAAAAAACATTTTGTGTGTCAGTGTATAAGTGACCCTGATGAAAACAAATGCTGTGATGTCAAAATCACTTCACACTCAGGCAGTGATAAAAATGTTCCTTCAAGAGCTTCCAATCTAAACAAACAATGCTGCCACCCATAATTTTACAATGCTTTGACAGAAAAAGATCACAGCATCACCAAGAAACCAGATCCCAGCAGTTCCCGCCAGGCAAAGGAGGAGGAAAGAGCTTCTCAAACATCAATTACAAGATATTTTGTAAGTGACAAAGTTACTGTAACAATGACAGCAGATGTGTTTAAAAGACATCTCACCGAGCTTGTTGTGAAGGACAGTGTGACGGAGTCAGCTTCTGCTGAGTCGATTTCTAGAGTGGACCCTCTTGGTTGTGGCACCCACCCACCTAGGCTAGGGTGAGCTGACCTTGTGAGGAACCACCCCCTATACAGGGAGTGTCAGGAGCAAGACCAAGGGGGTTAGTCACCACGACAGCTGGAACCAGACGGCCACCTCAAGGAAGACACAAGTGCGAGTGTCTGGCAACAGGGAACATGCAGGGTACAAGACAAAGCGTGGTCACAGAGTTTTTTCAAAAAGCGTGGTCTCAGGGTTTAATCAGGTTCAAGACGTAATAACACAGACAAAGTGATACATAGCAAGGTGCGTGCAAGGGCACGCCAAGGTCCAAGGCATGATATGTGCTAGGTGGCACGCCAGGGTTCCGGTAAGGGATAGATGGCATCGGACTCTGGACATCTGGTAACGATCGGCAGGCTGTGGACATCAGGCCGCAGTCATCAGGCTCCAGACCTCTGGCAGCGATCGGCAGGCTCCGGGCATCCGGCCGGCAAGCCCGGCTTCAGGCAAGGAGGCACGCCAGAGTTCAAGACATGGTGCGTGTTAGGAGACACGCCAAGGTCCAAGGCAGGGTTCCAGGCAGGATGCGTGCTAGGAGACACACCAGGGTCCAGGGCAGGGTTCAAGGTACGGTGCGTGCTAGGGGACACACCAGGGTCCAAGGCAGGGCACGTTCTAGGAGGCACGCCAGGGTTCAGGCTAGGGCCTGTGCATGCTAGGAGGCATGCTAGGGATCAGGCTAGGGCCTGTGTGTGCTAGAGGGCATGCCAGGGTACAGGCTAGGGCCTGGCGTGCTTCCTAGCATGCACAGGCCCTAGCCTGTACCCTGGTGTGCCCTCTAGAGGGCACACCAGGATTTATGGCAGGATCTGCGTGTACTTTAGAGAAGCACGGTGAGGTATGCCAAGGAGCAGGCTAGGGCCTGCACATGCCAAGAGGGCACAGTGCAGAGTCAGCGTGAGTGCAAGGAAGCACAGAGGGCATGGCTGGGGCACTGGCTAGCTGGTCGGGCTGAGGCTCAAACAGGCGGGCAAGACTGAGGAGAGCACGGCTGAGGCACAACAGGTGAACACAGCTAAGTCACTGGCCGACAAGCACGGCTGAGGCACAAGCAGGTGGGCACGGCTAAGGCACAAACAGGCAGGCAAGGCCAGGCACGTGCAAAGGGCACACGAAGAAACAAGGCAAAGTAAAGCACAGAACAAGGAGCAGAATGTAGGCTGAAGCACAGAGCCAGGTACAAGAAAGAAAAGTGGAGCGTATGCCAGAGCACAGAGCCGGGTATATGGCAAAGCATAGAGTACAAGACAGGGCTTCTGCTAAAGGAGCAAGGGAAGGTAGAATACAAAGATAAGGCTTAAAGCAGAGTACATGGCCAAAGCGCATACAGACCGCACGGCGAGGCACAGTATGGAAACAGGCTTGTGCAAGAGAGCACGATAGGACAGAGTGTAGGAGAGAAGCAGAGCTTGTGCTAAAGGAGCACAATAGAGCAGAGGATAGGAAAGCCAGGCAAAGCAAGATACAGGACACAAGGCAAGGTACAGGACACGAGACAAGGTACAAGACACCAGACGAAGACAGGACACCAGATGAAGTACAGAACTAGGACAAACACAGGACACCAGACAAAGTACAAGCACAGAGCGTGTGCGAAGAAGCACAACAGGGCAGAGTGCAGGGGCACAGAATACAGGGAGCAACCGAACAGACCAAACAGCAAAGTAGGGAAGCAACACGATATTCAGGCCCCGACCATAGGAAGTGGCGGTCTGATATAGGGCATTAGCACCTGGACTTCCTGGTCAGGACCATGGGGGAGGACTTCCGGGTCAGATCCTCCATAACCTTAGAGCGGATCGCTGGATCAGGTCCTCCTGGACCATAGAGAGGATCACATGGTCAGGTCCTCCAGGACTATAGAGAAGATTGCTGGGTCAGGTCCTCCAGGACCATAGAGAGGATCACATGGTCGGGTCCTCCAGGACCATAGAGAGGATCACATGGTTGGGTTCTCTAGGACCATAGAGAGGGTTGCTGGATCAGGTCCTCCTGGACCATAGAGAGGATCACATGGTCGGTTCCTCCAGGACCATAGAGATGGTTTCTGGATCAGGTCCTCCTGGACCATAGAGGACTACAGCAGGCAGAGCAGAGACAGGCATGCGGACAGGAATGACATGCAGCCATGAGGTAAAGCACACATGCGCACAGCAACGGCATGCAGCCATGGTGAGGTACGCGTACACACTAGCGATGGCACACAGCCATGAGATGAAGCACATGTGCGCACAAGCAATGGCGTATAACCATGAGGTAGAGCACGTGTGCGCACCAGCAATGGCAGGCAGCCATGAGATGTGCACGTGCACACTGCTCCAGAGGTCATGCAGCATAACAGACATGACAGGCATAACAGTGAGGTGCACGTGCACACTGCTCCAGGGGTCATGCAGCATAACAGACATGACAGACAGGGTGTCATTATCATTATTTGCACGACCAGATTTTACAGCTCTTAATGGATAAATGGCCCGCAAACTTGGTGTTTCTCTGGAAAGAGAAAATATTAGAAAATAAGTGATTGAAAAAGCCCTTAACCAAAAGTAAGATCTTAAAAAAACTCTCATGCAATTTGTGTTTCTTAAAATGGATGCCTGCACATGTCACAGAGTGAACTATTTTGCTATCAACGTTCGATATGTTTGTGACAACAAAAAAATTGTTACTAAGTTACTGGCAGTAAAAGATACTAAAGCTCATCACAGCAGCCAGTTTCCCTAGACCTTAGTTGAAAAAGTTCTGCAAGATTAGAAACTCACAAAAAACTATTGTAACTGATAATACTTCAAACATGATAAGTACAATTATACTGATGAATGAGAATAATGAAGGTGAACAGCAACTAGAAGAACATTTCATATTCAGTATGTTGGAGATGGTGGTAGAATCTGTTCAGTTTGTGACTATCCGCCATTTTCTTGTAGTGTTCTGGCTGCTGGTCTTTTTCCCCTGGTGCTGGGTTTGTCTTGGGTCAGGTGATTGTATCACCCTTTATTAACCTGCATCTGTCTCCCATTCCTTGCTGGACAACAGTGTTAATCTGCTTGCATCCTGGCTTGGAACTTTGCTTTGCCTTCTGTGTGTTTAATTAGTGCAGTGCTGGGACCTCTGGTTCTGCTAGTCTTAGTCTCTGTTTTCAGTTTGTTTCTGCACCCTTCTCTTTGTTTTCTAATAGGAGGTGACCCATTTTTGTGCCCAGTCCTTAGATCTTTCAGGGACCCCCTTCCCCCTATCTATAGGTCTTTGCTGGAGATTAACCTAGGATCGTCGGTGGGTCTATTCACACGGAATGGGTCGCTCACTTCATTGTAGGGTATCAGCTTAGTCGTAGTGCAGGGTCAGTTGTCCCTCTCTTACCCTAGTCCGGTGCTGGAGAATTGTAACAGTTTGTCCAGCCTGAGAAACCCCCCCTCCCGCATTTCTGCAATATGGACATCGTCCAGGATCATGGTCAACGTCTGCAACGGTTAACTTTGGAAGTTACCAGCTTACAACAGTACATGAGTAACTGCCCAGGGATCCGCCCCGAAGAGCCTAAGGTGAGTTTGCCTGAATGTTTTTCTGGTAAACGGCAGGATTTTTTTTAGTTCTAAAATGCATGTTTACTTTATTGTCGGCTTAGACCCAGGTCTTCAGGAGCTGAATTACAGCGTGTGGGGATTATTATGTCCTTATTGCGAGGTGAGCCACAAGTTTGGGCATTTTCATTGTGTCCAGATGACCCTTGTTTGATGTCAGTAGAAGCGTTTGGGGTTAATATATGGTGATCCAGATCAGGTCACTACGGCCGAGACAAAACTCAGACGGCTGAAACAAGGTTCTGGTGATGCTGAGGGACATTGTACCCAGTTCAGACGATGGTCTGCAGAAGTCAGCTGGAAAGAACCAGCACTCAAAACTCAGTTTTTAGCAGGTTTGAATGACAGGTTTGAATGACAGGGTTAAAGATTTATTCATTGCATACCCTGCACCTGCTACACTTGAGGCTGCAATGCAGTTAGCCATCAGGGTGGAAAGGAGATTGAGAGACAGGCAGAATGAGGAGAAGGCTTCAATTCTGCTGAGTCCTGTCTCAAGAGACCCCCGTGGACTATGGGGAACCGATGCAACTTGGAGCAATGTCCTCTCGTTCCCAAGAAAGGGAGAGAAGGTTCTCTGAGGGGCTATGCCTTTATTATACAGTAGTAAGACTGGCCATTTTATCAAGCAATGTGAAGGTCACAAAAATCATGAAAAGAAAAAAAAAGGTGTCAGAGTAACCCTCCCGTTCGTATTGCATTTTTACGGTCCGCAGTGTTAGGCGTCGCATTCCTGCCCCTGCACAGGAGGAATCTCAAGCCTTGCCTTCTGAGGTCTCCCATTCAGTCCCAGCCGCAGAGGAGCCTGCTCAGCAAAGATGTCGTTCCCAGCATTGTGCTCAGGCTAGTGCTGTCAGGTTGGTTGCTGCTGCCACCTCTGGGTCAGCTTTGGCAATCCGCACTAGCCTGCAGCAAGCAGCTCCTGAGGCTGTCCATTTTGCAGCTTTCTGAGTATGTCCGTGGGACGACCTCTCATTGGAGGTCGGGGGTCACACACTCAGGTCCTTCTCCAGCTCGGATTGGACCATCTGGAAGGTTCCGGAAGGACGCTGCTACAAAAGGTTCGCATGGCCGCTTGGCCATGCGCTAGAATAGTCTGTAATTTGTAGTGGCATGTGTGATGATGGATGCTTGTGAAACGCTGACTATCTCATGACTTATGAAACCCCTTCCCTCTGATACGTATGTTGTTAGGGTTTAGAGTTCCAGTCAGCGCCGGGTAGTGGCACTGCCTAGCGCCGCAGTGCTCCTATCACATGCTAGCGCCAGTGTGCGCCTCACTACATTAATTACATTAATTATCATTATATCACTACATTACATTACATTACATTACCTCAAAAACATTTCTAGATTTTGACCTTTTCTTACTTTTGACTCTGCAAAAACTCTTACTGTTTCTCTTATTCATTCTCGTCTCGACTATTGTAACTCTCTTCTAATCGGTCTCCCTCTTACCAAACTCTCCCCTCTCCAATCTGTCTTTGAATGCTGCAGCCAGGATCATATTCCTCACCAATCGTTACACCGATGCCTCTACCTTGTGCCAGTCATTACACTGGCTACCCATCCACTCCAGAATTCAGTATAAACTAATTACCCTCACCCACAAATCCCTCCATGGCTCAGCACCACCCTACATCTCCTCCCTTGTTTCAGTATACCATCCTACCCACGCCCTCCATTCTGCTGATGACCTGAGGTTAGCATCCTCAATAATCAGACCCTCCCACTCCTGTCTCCAAGACTTTACACGTGCTGCGCCAATTCTTTGGAATGCACTTCCCAGGTCAATATGATTAGTCCCCAATCCCCACAATTTTAAGCGTGCCCTGAAAACGCATTTATTCAGACTGGCCTATCGCCTCAACATATAAACCTAATCTATCCCTGTGTGGCACAGCCAAAAGTTTTACCATAGCCAGGTTCCCCGCATCATGTTCCCACATGCTTTATGCATCCATTAGCCCTCTGTGTCTGTACTGATACACACTTAACATTATGGCTGGTCCATACAATCAGGGCAATTGTTACCACCCACCTTTCGTGTCTCCCCTTTTTCCCTCATAGATTGTAAGCTTGCGAGCAGGGCCCTCATTCCTCTTGGTATTTGTTATAATCTATGTGATTATTGATATGCTGTAATGTCTATTGTCTGTACAAATACCCTGTGAAATGTAAAGTGCTGCGGAATATGTCGGTGCTACTGAAATAAAATGTATTATTATTATTATTAAGCACTGCGGTACCGCACCTTCAGTGTCAGCAGCCTGAGCGGCGCCGTGCGCCACTAATGCGCTTTCCAGTGAAATTAGAGAGTTGGTTAACCGGTTTTGTTTTGTATACTTTATAATTATAAGGTTAGTTGATAAAACTTGTTCAGGTAGAGAGAGAATTCCTTGAATGGTAATTGCTTTGATTTGTACAGATATTTTTTGTAGTGTGAGATCTGAAGTTTATTGTTATTTTTTTAATGTTTTACTAATGTCACTACATTTCCCCGTGAGATGTTTTTTTTTAAATGTTTTAGAACGAAAGTGTTGAGGAAACAGATATTCTAACAATTTATCAGGTACTTTTAGACTATGCAGTTTCTGGATACACAAGAATTGTGAAATACCCTGGTGGCAATTGGCTAATTTTCTATATCATTGTGTTCAAGATAGTTAGACATCACTGAAGACCCCTTTTACTGGGACATAAGGAGTATATATATATATATATATATATATATATATATATACAGCTTTTACAGTCACATATCCAACTGTTCATAATTCTGTGGGAATTTGTTTCAAGACGCACACATATGTTTTACAGATGTATTCAGAATTCAGATGATAGAATGGGTGGGAGTAGTCAGTCGATATCTATAAGACAGATATGACCCATAATGGAGCAAGGAAAGAAAATGTATGTTAAAAACACTCCGATCACGAGGGGAGGATTGGATAAGAAGGAATGGAAGAATGTGTTAATGAGTAGAAAGCAGCGTACTAGCCTCAGATACTATGAGGTCTTACAGGACCCTGAAGCATTTTATAAGATGGCAGAGGAAGTTAGGAAAAAAGGGATGAGGAGAGGAATATAGCAAGATTACTGAATTTTATGCAAAACAAGTATTTACACAGGAAGATGTGTCAGTTGCAATATCTGCATTACATTCATTTATACTTCTTATATACCTATGACTGGACATGTGCCAGCTGTCAAACACAGAATGCAGAATATCATGAGACTTGTTCTGACTGTCAGATGACCAACCCAAATATCCCTACCTTCTTTCCAACTATTTATTTAGATGGCACGTCTTATGCTACACCCTGTCCAGCATCCACTATAGCTCCATTAATGTAGTTTATGAAAAGAATAATGAAGAAAAAGCTGAATATGATCTGGAGGTATATAATTAAGTAGAACAGGGAAGACGGGAATCAACAGCTCAGACTGATAATCTATAGTATGGTGGGGGGACGCCATCATCATCATCATCATCATCATCATCATCTTTCAAGCCTCAAAGCTTATACTCTCGTACACAATCTACTCCATGCAAGGACTCCTGAAAATACCAGGAGACAGATACCCTAGTAAGCAGCTTGCCAGACCCCCCATTTTCCAGGATTTCATGCAGGGAAAAGGAGAACCTGTGGCTAGTTTCTTCCACTGATGTAATAAAAAGTTTCTGGATTTTAGATTTGAAATGCAAATTAGTCCCCAGTTGGAAGAAGCCTTGACACCCACCAATATTGAGTTTTAGATTTTAATAGGGTACTGGTATACTGATTCCACGACCCATGAAAGTACGTATACTCTTACAGTCCACAAAAATACAACAGGGAAACAACATCTCTCACCCAGATAGAGGTTGAGGATACTCCACTCAAATTCCTGGAGGGTCCCGGTGCAGCCAGAAGTGTAATCGGGGATATTGATCTATTTGCTGCAGAAGTATGCAGTCTTTTCTTTTTTACAGGACACACACCTATAGCTCATGTGGGCGTTGAATTAATGGCAATGATCCCAGACTCACTGTGGGCATGATGCCCGGAAGATAATGGCAGGCTGAAAATCCAGTTTGTAAAGGTGGAGCCGAAGCCAGGAGCTCTGCTACCAAGGAAATTGCAATACCCATTTTTCATTTCACAATCTGCAATTATTTCTATCAAGTTCTGCATGATACATGATTTGTGTGCTGTCAACGAAGTCATAGTACTGGACAAATCCATGGTGCCAAACCCACACACTCTGTTTTTTTTATCAATTCTATTTATTTTTCTATGGTTTACGGTGATTGACCTGGCCGATGCCTTCTTCAGTTCAATTCTACATGCTGCAAGCCACTACCTGTTTGCTTTCACATGAGGGCCAGCAATATACTTGGACTATGATGCCTCAAGGGGCACAGTATAGCCTCTATGTTCACCCGAGCCATGACCACGGTCCTGGAGCCCTGGAAGAGGACACATCCCACTGCCACTCTCTTACAGTACATGGATGACCTCCTCCCCTGACTGAAGATAGCTAAGCCAATACTGCTCTTGTACACATGCAATTTTTTTAATAATTATTTTAAGGTTAATCAAAGAAGGCATCAATGGGTTTTATATGCTAAATTGCAATCACATTTCCACAGCTCTTGGACTGCCAGGCTATACCGAACTGTTTTGTCTGTTTGTCATGAAGAAGCCTAACCATGCAATTGGAGTCCTGACACAGCTTCACGGAGGAAGACAACACCCTCCTGGCTACTACCCCACAAGACTTGACCCAGTGGCTCATGGAGTCCCAATCTGTATGAGAGCCATGTTTGCAACCTATCTGTGCTGGACAAAGCTTCTGACATCCTTATGGGTCACCAGTAGTGTTGAGCGATACCGTCCGATACTTAAAAGTATCGTATCGGATGGTATCGGCCGATCTAAAAAAAATATCGATTCCGATACCGGAAGTCCCATTCAAGTCTATGGGACTTCCGGTATCAGAATAAGAAAAACCCTATTTTTGCCTTGTACAGCCTCTCTGGGGTCTGTACGGGCCTTTTGGGGGGCTGTGCCGGCCTGCCGGGGGGTCTGTGCAGGCTCCGGTGGTCCCACGCAGCAATGGCATAAAGTGAGACTAGGGACTTTTTTTTTTTTTTTTAAAGTGGTGGAGGAATACAGTGCGGAAGGATACCTACCTTCCGTCATTGTATTCCTGGAGCTGGTAGAGAACGGTAGCATCAGCTGATGCTGCTGTTCTCCACGCAAGATGGACATGGGACCCTCGTGGACTTCTGCGGATCGGGGTAAGTATATTGGTGTTTTTTTATTTTGATATTTATTCCTCAAGGGGACAATGGCTTTGGGGATCAAAGTGACAAGTGACGGTGAGTATGTACTCTATGTTATATGTACTGTATGTCTATATGTATGTATTGTATGTAGTATATACACTCACTGGCCACTTTATTAGGTACACCATGCTAGTAAGGGGTTGGACCCCCTTTTGCCTTCAGAACTGCCTCAATTCTTCGTGGCAGAGATTCAACAAGGTGCTGGAAGCATTCCTCAGAGATTTTGGACCATATTGACATGATGGCATCACGCAGTTGGCGCAGATTTGTCGGCTGCACATCCCTGATGCGAATCTCCCGTTCCACCACATCCCAAAGATGCTCTATTGGATTGAGATCTGGTGACTGAGGAGGCCATTTGAGTACAGTAAACTCATTGTCATGTTCAAGAAACCAATCTGAGATGATTCGAGCTTTATGACATGGCGCATTATCCTGCTGAAAGTAGCCATCAGATGTTGGGTACATTGTGGCCATAAAGGGATGGACATGGTCAGCAACAATACTCAGGTAGGCTGTGGCGTTGCAACGATGCTCAATTGGTACCAAGGGGCCCAAAGAGTGCCCAGAAAAAATTCCCCACACCATGACACCACCACCACCAGCCTGAACCGTTGATACAAGGCAGGATGGATCCATGCTTTCATGTTGTTTACGCCAAATTCTGACCCTACCATCCGAATGTCGCAGCAGAAATCGAGACTCATCAGACCAGGCAACGTTTTTCCAATCTTCTACTGTCCAATTTCGATGAGCTTGTGCAAATTGTAGCCTCAGTTTCCTGTTCTTAGCTGAGAGGAGTGGTACCCAGTGTGGTCTTCTGCTGCTGTAGCCCATCTGCCTCAAAGTTCGACGCACTGTGCGTTCAGAGATGCTCTTCTGCCTACCTTGGTTGTAACGGGTGGCAATTTGAGTCACTGTTGCCTTTCTATCAGCTCGAACCAGTCTGCCCATTCTCCTCTGACCTCTGGCATCAACATGGCATTTCCGGCCACAGAACTGCCGCTCACTGGATTTTTTTTCTTTTTCGGACCATTCTCTGTAAACCCTAGAGATGGTTGTGCGTGAAAATCCCAGTAGATCAGCAGTTTCTGAAATTCTCAGACCAGCCCTTCTGGCACCAACAATCATGCCACGTTCAAAGGCACTCAAATCACCTTTCTTCCCCATACTGATGCTCGGTTTGAACTGCAGGAGATTGTCTTGACCATGTCTACATGCCTAAATGCACTGAGTTGCCGCCATGTGATTGGCTGATTAGAAATTAAGTCTTAACACACAGTTGGACAGGTGTACCTAATAAAGTGGCCAGTGAGTGTATGTATGTTGCATGCATATAGTATATATGCAGTATATATGTAGCATGCATGTTGCATGCATGTGGTATATATGTAGTATGTATGTAGCATGTATGTAGCATGTAGTGTGTATGTATGTAGCATTTATGTAGTATGTATGTTGCATGTATGTAGCATGTAGTGTGTATGTTGCATGTATGTAGCATGTAGTATATATGTAGTATGTATGTTACATGTAGTATATATAGTATATATGTAGTATGCATGTTGCATGCATGTAGTATATATGTATTATGTATGTAGTATGTATGTTGCATGTATGTAGCATGTAGTATATATGTAGTATGTATGTTACATGTAGTATATATAGTATATATGTAGTATGCATGTAGTATATATGTTGTATGTATGTTGCATGCATGTAGTATATATGTATTATGTATGTAGCATGTATGTAGTATGTAGCATGTATGTAGCATGTAGTATATATGTAGTATGTATGTTACATGTAGTATATATAGTATATATGTAGTATGCATGTTGCATGCATGTAGTATATATGTTGTATGTATGTTGCATGCATGTAGTATATATGTATATGTATGTAGCATGCATGTAGTATGTAGCATGTATGTAGTATGCATGTTGCATGTAGTATGTATGTTACATGTAGTATATATGTAGTATGCATGTTGTATGTATGTAGCATGTAAAAAATTTTTTTACATTCAACACATTAGCCGGATGATGGGACTACTACTGTCCCATCATTGGCTAATGTGTCAATCACTGTCATGGTAGCAGGCATCGCCCGATGGGACTTGTAGTCCCATCGGACGATGCCTGCACAGACCCCCGGAGCTTGCACAGACCACCGGCAGGCCGGCACAGCCCCCCGGAGCCTGCACAGACCACCGGCAGGCCGGCACAGCCCCCCGGCAGGCCGGCACAGACCACCGGAGCCTGCACAGACCACCGGCAGGCCGGCACAGACCCACGGACAGTCGGCACAGCCCCCCCGAAGGCCCGAACTGACAGCGCATCATGATGCGCACAGACAGCGCATCATGATGACGTCATTTCGGCAGCCAATCAGAGCCACAAAAGTGGCTCATTGCATTTTGGACTTCCGATTCCGGTATCCGATACGAAAAAAGTATCGGTACTCGGTATCGGAATTCCGATACGGCAAATATCGGCCGATACCCGATATTTGCGGTATCGGAAAGCTCAACACTAGTCACCAGTTGAAGATCCTGGCCCAAAGCAACTGTCTGCCACCAACATCAGCAGTGCCCTACTCTGCTCCCGGACAACGTCACCATCTCCAGATGTGCTGTCCATAATCCAGCTACTCTTCTACCTCTACCAAAAGGAGGGAGGAAGATGGAGGATGAAAACCACATCTCTGACACATTAGTGGAAGAGATAGTCAACTCTAAATGGCTCAACGCGATTGTCTCGCTGTTATGAGGCAAGAGAACACCTGGAAGATCCTGACCTGACGCTCTTTGTGGATAGACCAAGGTATGCAGACCAAGAAGGCCGTGCGCACACTGGTATAGCAGTAGCCAAGGAAGATACATGCTGCCAGCAAAATCAATGCCTACACCCAAAGGCAGGACTGCGGGCCTTGGCAAGCATACAAGAAGTTTACTCAACATGAAGCGATGACCAATCTGGAGGGAAAGAGACTTCATCACGGCTAACGGAACGCCGGTCAGACACTACAAAGCCATATAAGAACTAATGGAGTCCTTGTTGATGCCAGGAAGAGTTGCGGTGGTAAAAGTAAAAGCACACACACTGGAGACACCTCAAGGGAAACAGTGGGCAACAGACTAGCTGAAGTAACAGCAAAAGAAGCAGCAGTGATACCGCTTGACACAAACATCTCATCTGTACTCTAATATGGATCCAGAAACAGGAAAAGGGATAACCCTGGAAAAAGATGTTCTGACACTCCAGAAACAAGAATCCAAGGAAGAAAAGAAGAAATGGACCTAAGATGAAGTTACACAGGATGAATTTTGGCTAAGGATGAACAAGGAAAATTTAAGGCCCCGAACAAAACTCTACATACTTTATGCTACACAGGAAACAGGGGAGTCATAGCATAAGAGTTTAGTCTTTCCCTTGGGTCACACACGCGCGCAAATACACAAACACTAGCAGGTCCAACAAAACTCAGCCCTATAAGATTCTACTTGTAAATATTCACAGTTCAGGATTATATTTTGCACACTATAGTTGTCTATATGCAGACTAAGTTTTAAAAACGTGACTAAAATGCATTTTTGAGTTTTTTTATCCATCCCAAATCCTGAGGACCTAGAAGGAACCCACCAGATCCTGCCCGATGACTGAGTCCTCATCACCAAGAGGTTCAACAGACGTACCCTTGAACCTAGAGATGACAGCCCGTTCCAAGTCCTGTCAACTATCACAGCAGCCCACATGGATCCACGCTTCCCACTGCAAGGCGATGGCGGATCCAGAGACCAGTGGCGGCTGCCACTCTTCATCTGTCTGGCACTTATCCTTTTTCTAGCCCAAGGGGTAGTCAGTCACCAAGAGGTAGTCACTCATGAGAAGGGTACAATGATATTCTGGTATAATGTCTCCACCCCAAGAGTAACATATCAATTTGACTACTGTCTCATAGTAGAATGTCCACGCCCCATGGCACAGTTTGACATCTGGTTAAGTACACAATTCATCTGTGTCACTACTGCTGAAACAGGGGAAGGATCATACTTTGAGGACTGGACACTTGTTGGGTGGAACACTGGTGAAAGTGACTAGAGACATCATACAGTCCAGGCCCTACAACAAAGAGACAAATGGGGAATAAGCCTATTAAGCCATATGACCCTGTCCAAAGCCCTTTTAAAGGCCAGAAAGACCTTCCAGGCCTACCCTTCCCTGCCACCCACTGCCCCAAGGAGGGATGCATAGTTCTGTACCTCAACATTGAGAACCCCTCAAAGAATGACCAAGGGTTAAATGTACTAAAGTACTAAACTTGGGGGGGGGAATGGTGACAAAAAAGGTAAATTTTGGGTAAGAAGCATAGATACCAGTGGGGGCACAAAGGGGGCACCTGATAAATTCAAAGTTGAGAATAAGACAGCAGTTGTGTTTAAACCCACCACCCCCATAAATAAGAATGCAAAGTGGATAAACTACTTATACTATAATCAACAACGGTTTATAAAATACACTGGGGATGCCATAAAGGCAATTGTTGACTTATTAAGTTTATAATAGCTATTTTATGTGCTTTGATCATATTTGTTTTAATTCTATGCTGCATAGCTCCATGCCTTAAGAAAATGATGATGACGACCATGGAAACCACAGTAATGACTATGCATACCGACTTTGAAGATCCCCTTTATGAAAGATACTCCTATGAACCCATGAGAAGAATGCCATATCCACATCCCCCGGAATATGTCTGCCTGAAGAACACCTGCGAGGGAGAAACTAGGATCTGACTTCCTCCTGTGCAAAGTCCGTTAGGAGGGGGTACATCTATTAGCGATGGGTCGTCTCGTGTATACGGTGAAGATTAGTTAGTTAGGTTCCAGCATTTTTGAGACAGGTAGGCTGGGAGGACAGATCGATAGGCTCGACGAGATTAGGGTTTTGATTTTGCATATTTTCAAAGGGGAGAACATATGGCATATGAATATATACAAGAATCAAAAATTATTCCACTAGTTGGACGCTTTGCTGAATAATGGAATCATGTAGCTTTAAGACATTTCTGATTTTCTAAGACTTGTTTCTGTATTGTAGAACCCACCTAGCTTCATCGAAACTGGGTGGTCTAGGGTGGATTAGGATAGAAATAATTATGTGCATAATGATTATATAGTAGATATAGGACATATGACATCATATGAGATCAATAGTAATTTGCTATTTGGGGTAATCAGTAATTTGGAAAGAATTTATGATATAATGCAATGAGACAGCTTGATTTTTGCTATAAAATGTTGTACACTTCTGGAAATAAATCAGAAATCATTTGAGAGACATTTGCTTGCATTTGTCCCGATTTCTATGGCCGTAAGACCCCACATTCAATTTGAAAGCAGCCAATTAAGATGACAACACATGCATTCTGTGTGCCATAGCAATTATTGCTCCCACAGTTGATTTCATCACACCAGGCTGCTTGCCTATTTCAGATTCAGTCTTCCCAGCCTGGTGCAGGGCTACAATTTTGTTTCTGGTGTCCATGGACAGCTCTTTGGTCTTCACCATAGAGGAGTTTATGTGACTGTTTGAGGTTGTGGATAATAATTTCAAACAGGTGCCATTACTACAGGTAATGAGTGGAGGACAGAGGAGCCTCTTAAAGATGATGTTACAGGTCTGTGAGACCCAGAAATCTTTCATATTTTTAGGTGACCAAATACTTATTTTCCACCATAATTTGCAAAATAAATCTTGCCAAATCAGACAACGTGATTTTCTGGATTTGTTTTCTCATGTTGACTCTCATAGTTGTGGTCTACCTATGATGTCAATTACAGACGCCTCTCATCTTTTTAAGTGGGAGAACTTGCACAATTGGTGGCTGACTAAATACTTTTTTTCCCCACTGTATATATAGGTCAAAGGATGTCTCATTGTAAATATTATGGTTAAAATGTTTATTCTTGTAATAACTTGGAGGTCCTCTCATACTCTGTAAACAAACTGATGCGAGGGAGAGGTCCTGCCCTTTTTATCTGTAGGTTTCCTGTCCTTGAAGGGTGGATCCCTCCTGGGTGAGTCGAGGAGGGGACTCAATAATACAATAATATACACACAGCTCTGCTCCATACATCTCGTACACACATGGCTCTTCTCCGTACACCTCGTACACACCCGGCTCCGCTCCGTACACCTCGTACACACACGGCTCTGCTCCGTACACCTCGTACACACGCGGCTCTGCTCCGTACACCTCGTACACATGCGGCACCGCTCCGTACACCTTGTACACACGCGGCTCCGCTCCGTACACCTCGTACACACACGGCTCCGCTCCGTGCACCTCGTACACACACCGCTCCGCTCCGTACACCTCGTACACACATGGCTCCGCTCCGTACACCTCGTACACACACGGCTCCGCTCCGTACACATGCGGCTCCGCTCCGTAAACCTCGTACACACACGGCTCCGCTCCGTACACCTCGTACACACACTGCTCCGCTCCGTACACCTCGTACACGTGGCTCTGCTCCATACACCTCGTACACACGCGGCTCTGCTCCGTACACCTCGTACACACACGGCTCCGCTCCGTACACACGCGGCTCCGCTCCGTAAACCTCGTAAACACACGGCTCCGCTCCGTACACCTCGTACACACACTGCTCTGCTCCGTACACCTCGCACACACGCGGCTCAGCTCCGTACACCTCGCACACACGCGGCTCCGCTCCGTACACCTCGTACACACACGGCTCCACTCCGTACACCTCGCACACACGCGGCTCCGCTCCGTACACCTCATACACACACGGCTCCACTCCGTACACCTCGTACACACACGGCTCCGCTCCGTACACATTGTACACACACGGCTCCGCTCCGTACACCTCGTACACACGTGGCTCCGCTCTGTACACATCGTACACACACGGCTCCGCTCCGTACACCTCGTACACACGGCTCTGCTCCGTACACCTCGTACACACACGGCTCTGCTCCGTACACCTCGTACACACACGGCTCTGCTCCGTACACCTCGTACACACACGGCTCTGCTCCGTACACCTCGTACACACCCGGCTCCGCTCCATACACCTCGTACACACCCGGCTCCGCTCCGTACACCTCGTACACACGGCTCCGCTCCGTACACCTCGTACACACACGGCTCCGCTCCGTACACCTCGTACACACCCGGCTCCGCTCCGTACACCTCGTACACACACGGCTCCGCTCCGTACACCTCGTACACACACGGCTCTGCTCCGTACACCTCGTACACACACGGCTCTGCTCCGTACACCTCGTACACACGCGGCTCTGCTCCGTACACCTCGTACACATGCGGCACCGCTCCGTACACCTTGTACACACGCGGCTCCGCTCCGTACACCTCGTACACACACGGCTCCGCTCCGTGCACCTCGTACACACACCGCTCCGCTCCGTACACCTCGTACACACATGGCTCCGCTCCGTACACCTCGTACACACACGGCTCCGCTCCGTACACATGCGGCTCCGCTCCGTAAACCTCGTACACACACGGCTCCGCTCCGTACACCTCGTACACACACTGCTCCGCTCCGTACACCTCGTACACGTGGCTCTGCTCCATACACCTCGTACACACGCGGCTCTGCTCCGTACACCTCGTACACACACGGCTCCGCTCCGTACACACGCGGCTCCGCTCCGTAAACCTCGTAAACACACGGCTCCGCTCCGTACACCTCGTACACACACTGCTCTGCTCCGTACACCTCGCACACACGCGGCTCAGCTCCGTACACCTCGCACACACGCGGCTCCGCTCCGTACACCTCGTACACACACGGCTCCACTCCGTACACCTCGCACACACGCGGCTCCGCTCCGTACACCTCATACACACGGCTCTGCTCCGTACACCTCGTACACACACGGCTCTGCTCCGTACACCTCGTACACACACGGCTCTGCTCCGTACACCTCGTACACACACGGCTCTGCTCCGTACACCTCGTACACACCCGGCTCCGCTCCATACACCTCGTACACACCCGGCTCCGCTCCGTACACCTCGTACACACGGCTCCGCTCCGTACACCTCGTACACACACGGCTCCGCTCCGTACACCTCGTACACACCCGGCTCCGCTCCGTACACCTCGTACACACACGGCTCCGCTCCGTACACCTCGTACACACACGGCTCTGCTCCGTACACCTCGTACACACACGGCTCCGCTCCGTACACCTCGTACACACACGGCTCCGCTCCGTACACCTCGTACACACACGGCTCCGCTCCGTACACCTCGTACACACACGGCTCCGCTCCGTACACCTCGTACACACACGGCTCCGCTCCGTACACCTCGTACACACACGGCTCCGCTCCGTACACCTCGTACACACACACGGCTCTGCTACATCCCCCCTGTAAACCCCTCCTGACCCCACACAGAAACTTCCCCTCAACCAGCACCATGACACCCAGCACAGCAGAGTCCTGCATACACTGAGGCCCCTGATCATGTGACCCCTGACTCCTCCCCTCCTGTGACCTCATCCCAGGTCCTGTGCGCACAGAGCAGCCGTATATGTGGAGTGCGGCTCTGCAGGTGGAGGTAAGTGCTGGAGATTCCCCATTACTGGGCACAGGGGGCAGTAACCCCTTCAGCGCTGAGACTACTGTGCACTCTGTCTGCCTTATTTCTAGTGCTGTGACCTGTCTTTTTCCTCACATTTCGCTTTATCCTAAAGGTTATGAGCTGCGAAGCCCAGAAACCTCATGAGAAACTTTGAGGGACATTTTAGCCCCTCTCTGACATCAGATGTACTCTTCCGTCCATAAGACCGTGGACGGAATTGTATGTCTCAGCGATCGGCCACGCACATGGGGGTGTGTGGCCGGGTGTCAGCTGATTCTCACAGCTGACACCCGGCACTAAGTGCCAGGAGCCGTCACAGACCACTCCCAGCACTTTAACCAACGGAATCCAATACGATTGCAGCGTTCCGGAGCAGGCAGAGGGCTGACAGACCCTCTGCCTTTGGACTGGAGACCCCGCAGCGTGATGCGGGCTCCTGATCGCTGCTATGGTAATCCGATGTCATACAGTGCATGTCAGGAAGTCTCTCACGTCAGCGTGCACGGATTGCAGCGCTGACACCTTCTATAGCATGCAGATGCTGCTTCATCTGCATGCTATAGAAGCGATCAGCCTGCACAAAATGAGTGTTCCATAGTGGGACAAAGTGTAAAACATAGAATAAAGTAAAAAAAAAATTAAATAATTGTAAAAATATTAAAAAATATATAATAATAAAAAATCAATATATATTCTATCAAAAATATTTGAATAAAAAAATCTAAACAATAAAAGTACACATATTTGGTATCACCGTGTCTGCAATGACCCAACCTATAATACTGTCCCACTAGTTTACTCCTTTAGTGAACACTGAAAAAAAAACAAGGAAAAAAAACAATGCTTTATCATCATACCGCCGAATAAAAAGTGGAATACCATGTGATCAAAAAGACGGATATAAATAAGCATAGTACTGCTGAAAACATCATCTTGTCCCGCAAAAAACGAGCCCCCATACAGCTCCATCACTGGAAAAATAAATAAAGTGACTTCAAATGTAATGTAGTCCCTAAAAATAAAATGGTGTTGTAAAAATGAGAAATCGCTGGTCAACTTTTAACCCTTATAACTTCCTAACAAAAAAAATTTTTGGTTCCAAAATTGTGCTGATGTAAAGTAAATATGTGGGAAATGTTATTTATTAAGTATTTTATGTGACATATCTCTGTGATTTAAGGCAGGATTCCCCAACTCCAGTCCTCAAGGCCCACCAACAGATCATGTTTTCAGGATTTACTTTGTATTGCTCAGGTGATGCGATTATCGCCTGAGCAATACTAAGGAAATCCTGAAAACATGATCTGTTGGTGGACCTTGAGGACTGAAGTTGGGGAACCCTGATTTAAGGGCATGAAAATTCAAATTTGGAAAATTACGAAATTTTCAAAATTTTCACCAAATTCCGTTTTTTTCACGAATAAGCGCAAGTTATATCAAATAAATTTTACCACTATCTTGAAGTACAATATGTCACGAGAAAACAATCACCGGGATCCATGGAAGTGTTCCAGAGTTATGACCTGATAAAGGGACAGTGGTCAGAATGGTAAAAATTGGACTGGTCATTAACATGCAAACCACCCTTGGGGGTAAAGGGGTTAAAGGTTACTGATGCTCCAGAAATCTTCACAGTGGACTCTTTCTTTGAGACCCTTGGGCACCTGTTAGACGATTTTGATGGTGTAGCAGTGAGTAATCTAAAATCTCTGTACCAATGGAGAGGTACTGTTGAAGAATTTTGCTCTGAATGTTGGTGTCTCCCAGCTACCTGGCACTCTAGGCTGCCACTTTTTTTCTCCTATTCTACTTCCTGGTGTTGTTATAAATTGAAAAAGAAACAGGAGAGTCAAAGCAGTTTATTATAATGTCACCTATACGTCAACTAAGGGTTGTGAATGAAATATCGACTGTATGAATAAAGTTCCACATTTCTGCGTAAATCAGAGTGTGCAGTGAAATTACTGTGATAGGAAGAAATAAATACTGTACTTGGTTATTTCAATCAGTTCTCCCTGACTAGAGCAAAGGGTTACGGGTCCATGCAAAGAAAGAATCCAACATCTACATGTTATATTGCCTCATATACTGTATTTCCTTTTATTACAGTAGCTTTCAAAAGTATTCACCCTCTTGGTATTTTTCGTGTTTTGCCATCTCACAACCTGAAATTTCACTATTTTTTTTATGGTTTGCATCAGTTCATGTAAAGAACATGCCTACAACTGTGAACATTTGTTCTTTTTTTTTTAAGCAAACAATAAATTTGACAAAATAACTGTAAACTTGTGTGCATATTTTATTCACCCCCTTAAAATCAGTACTGTATTGAGCCTCCTTTTGCAGCAATTACAGCTACAAGTCGCTTTGCAAAAGTCTCTATGAGCATTCCACATTTTGCCCCAGGGGTTTTTCCCCATTCCTCAAGGTAAAACTGCTCCAGCTCCTTCAAGTTAGATGGTTTTTAAGTCTGACCACAGATTCTCAATTGGATTAAGGTCTAGGCTTTGACTAGGCCACTCCAAAATATGTACGTTTCTCCTTAAACCACTCGAGCCTTGCTTTGGATCATTGTCTTGTTACAAGGTGACCCTCCATCCCTGCCTCAAATCACTGACAGACTGAAACAGTACCAGTATTTTGCACCATCCATCTTCCCCACGACTCGGACTATTTTCCCTTCTGCTGAAAAACATCCCCATCGTATGATGCTGCCACCACCATATTTCACTGTGGGGATGATGATGTTCTTGGGGTGATCTGTGTTGGTTTTGGCGCCATACATAGCGTTTACCTTGGTGGCTAAAATGTTAAATTTTGGTCTCAGCTGACCACAGCACCTTCCTCCATATCTTTGGGTGGTCTCCCACATGTTTTTTGGCAAACTCAAAATGACCTTTACAATTTGTCTGTGAAAGTAAAGGCTACTTTCTGCCTGCTCTTCGATGAAGACAACCCCTATGGAGTGTACTCTTATTGTGGTCGTATGGACAGATACTCCATTCTTTGGTTGGTACCTTTTGGTCTTTGTGCTGCCTTGCTGATTAATGCCCTCCATGCTCGGGCTGAGAGTTTTGGTGGATGTTCCTCACTTGGGAAGTTTGTTGTGGTACCATGTTCTTTCCATTTCATAATAATGGATTTGATTGTCCGAGATTGGGATTTTTTTTTACAACCCAACCCTGACTTGTACTTCTCAACAACTGTGTCCCTAACATGTTTGGAGATCTCGTTGCACGCAGGTGGACTTTCCTTTCACTAAGCATGGTGAATATATATGCACATTCAGATTTTTAGTTATTTGATCTCATAACTTTAATTAATGCCTATATTTTTCTCATTTCACCAACATACACTATTAAGTGCTGCTGCATCACACACAAATGGGATTACAAAAATATTTAAACACCGGTTGTAATTTAACATAAAGGGGTGAATAATTTCACAAGTCACTCTATATCCAGTAATTATATTATTTATAGGCTCATGTAAATTTAACCATATCAGTAGCAGGTAATCAAAACCATATAATCAACTGCTTTTTATAAAGGGATAAAATTATTATTGTGCAAAATTAAGAGGTTGTTCTGAAACTGAAGGTGACTTTCATACTAAATGTCTATTTAATTCAATAATGTAATCTCTTTTCTGATATACTTCAATTACAAGTTCCCTTCCATTCCCTCTCTACTCAGACTTCCTGTCTTCTTGTTTTATGTTTGTTTTTAATTTTACTTCCAAAGATGTTTCGTTTGTGAATCCCTGTGCATGTTGGGATACTCATGCAGCACATCATCAGTGGGCAGAAGGTGCGGGTACTGCCACAGCTACTTTCCCCACCTTGAAGCGAAGCGTCATCAGTGACCTGTATTTCAGGGGCTGGGCTAGTCCCTGCTTGTCGCAGTGTCTCCTTACAGTTTGCACTGACAGTGCACTCTCTTGTTTGCTCATCACTTCTCTTTGGAGCAGGTCAGAGAGTACACTGTCACTGTGCATTCAAAGGACTATAGCGCAGGGAGCTCAAACTGAGCATACGTCAGAATTTACAACCGATGCATGTTTAGTAGAGCAATAGGCGTCACTATTGATGTTTCGTTTCAGGGAAAGGGCAGAGTCTAATGCAGTGGCGTCCCATTTGAGTATTAGAAGTTAAAAAAAACAGATTGGAAGTCAGTACAGAAAGGGATCGTTGGGGAGTTTTTAATAGAAATACATTAGAAAAGGAGATTAAATAGAATTTAAGATGAAATTTTGTCTCGGACCACCCCTTTAAGTTCAGTCGATTGGTTCGGTCTTCCACAGCAGTGCCAGTTTCTAATGTGGCCCCTTGGAAAAATAAATTGCTCACCCCTGACTTAGTAAATGTACATTATAAGTAGACCAAAAAGTAAAAGACTGTTAGATTATCAAAAAAGGGAAATATGAGTTCTGCCATAAAGGCATCTCTGCTAACACGTCAGTAAAAGTAACCCCTCGTTTCACCTATCTCCAGACTAAGCATGCTAATTTATGTATAGTTTAGGAGAAGGAGGAATAATGGACACGACACTTTCCCCTCAGTTCTACAGGATCAGTACCTCTCTTTTGTAATACTGTAACTGCATTCCCAAAAATAAATTACAATATAGTAGCGATGTTCTCCTATGTGCCCCCATGCATATGCTTATGTCTCCTTTGTGCCTATATATAGTAGAATTGCCTCCACCATGCCAGTCATATGGTGATATTATTCAACTATTATGGCCCATACTGCTATAATGTCCCTCAATATACTCTGCTCAAAAAAAAAGGGAACACTAAAATACCACATCTTAGATTTACATGGATACACCTAAATAACATGGGAATGGTTGGTGATATCAACTTCCTGTTTGTGGCACATTAGTATATGGGAGGGGGAAAACTTTTTAAGATTGGTGGTGACCATGGCGGACATTTTGAAGTTGGCAATTTTGTTTCCAACTTTCTTTTTTCCAATGGGAAGAGGGTCATATGATACATCAAACTTATTAAGAATTTCACAAGAAAAACAATGGTGTGATTGGTTGTAACGTAACTTTATTCTTTCATGAGTTATTTACAAGTTTATGACCACTTATAAAATGTGTCCAAAGTGCTGCCCATTGTGTTGGATTGTCAATGCAACCCTCATCTCCCACTCTTGATGTTACATCGGCTCATCCTCTTCCAATTCAGATCCATACAATATTAGAACCTCTTAGTGGAGATCTACTGATTGATCCATCAAAGATGAATATGGACAGAGACAAGATGGTGGAGAGGATATTACACCTCACCCTAGAGATCCTCTTCCGGCTTACTGGAGAGGTGAGAGATTCTGATGACGTCACATTACATCATTCTTATCTATGGGAATAACAGATGGACAGAACTGGAGAGGTGAGGACTCTGGAAATGTCTGTAGTGAGATTTATTAATGTGTCTCTCCATAACCAGGATTACACAGTAGTGAAGAAAACCTCTATGGGGCGCTGTCAGGACCCTGTGTCTGAGGGATGGAGAACACTCCTGAGCCCAATCACAAGGACTCCTCCTCACCCACTGATACATGAGGACATCAATGACCAGATGATCCTAGAACTCATCTACAAGATGATTGAGCTGCTGACTGGAGAGGTGACACTGCTGGGAAAGCTGGGACATTATACAGTAATGCTATGAAGGGATCGGGGGGATGACTGTATCATTGTATGTGCCAGGTTCCTATAAGGTGTCAGGATGTTGCCATCTATTTCTCCATGAAAGAGTGGGAGTATTTAGAAGGACACAAAGATCTGTACAAGGATGTCATAATGGATGTTCCCCAGTCCCTCACATCACCAGGTAATAGCCAGGACTATATACTCACGGCCAATAATTATTTGTATGTAAAAAAGGAATTCAGTACCTGTATGTGTTTCCTCCAGTTCTATCCAGTATGAGGACAACACCAGACAGATGTCCCCGTCCTCTTCTTCCACAGGACTGGAAACAAATAGATCCCAATGTTCCTCAGGATCATCAGGTAGATGGAGAGAAGGTGTCATGAGATCTTTCCTATGATGTGTAGACGGCTGTGAAGGTCTTGTGCTCAGTCTTGTTTTATCCACCAGTATTATATGTTTTATACTTGTGTAATGAGAACGGTGGAGATGGCAGGATTAGAGCTGATCATAGATGTGACTTCTCCATCTGTCTGTGACTTTTACAATACTTGTTTCAGGGTGAAGATCTGACCCATATTAATACTACAGAGACATACGTGAGGGGTGATGATGATGAATGGTGTAAAGAGGAGATTCCTACATATGACTACCCTGGTGAGTAGTAACCACTAAATGCAGAGACGTCACAAATTCTTCTATTACCGGTTGTAGCTTCTTTATCATTGGTGTTTCCTGTTTAACCACTACATATAACTTTGCCTAAAACTATCCCCATTACTTTGGGCATTGGAAGCCCTTCTTTTGAAATGAGATCTGTTTTGGCTCAGAGGATCCACCTTACCCCCTGGAATTATTACAATCCTGTGGTCTCTAATCTGCAGTTCAACTACTACATGTTCCTTTACCTGAAACTTCCCCCATTACTTATTGGCATGGGTCGCCCTTCTGTGGGAATGAGATCTGTACTGTTCAAAGCTTACATTTGGGAGGATCACCCTACCCCCTGGAATTAGAAGACACTGACCCTTACATGTGCAGATCTATTATTTGAAAATCCAAGTTACTGAATATGTAGAATGTGCTGCCAAAATATCTGTATGGTGGACTAAGGAATAGCAGAGGGTGATGTTGCTTTCTAGAATCCTGCAGTATTGGTGGGGAATCTAACATCCAAGATATAGCTACTAATGTCATGCCCAGAAATAGGGTTCATGTAAAAAAGCCTTAGTATAGTGTTGCCATAGCTCCTTATTAAAGTGAACCTGTCACCAGGTATGGCCACCACCTTTCAGGGCTGAAATACAGCATTCTATAATGCTGTATATCTGCCCATAATCCAATCTGTAGCTGAATAAAAATAGTTTTTATTCTACTCACCTGCAGGGTGATCCGGCCCGAGGGGTGTCGCTCTTCTTGCTCCGGCGCCTTCCATCTTCTTATGATCGCGGTCTACCTTTTTGGTTCGTGTGGATGACGTGTCCCTGCATCATCCACACAGTCTACTTGGCATCGAGCTGTATATCAACCCTGTAGAATGCTTTATACGAACTCTGAAAGGTGGTGGCCTAATGTCATATCGGCCAAACCTGGTGACTGGTTCCCTTTAAGTCAACTGAAATAAGAGGAAATATTACAGGTGATAGAAAGGGGGTTACAGCTAACTAAAATGAGAAAATATCAAGGTACCAGGTGACGAATTTGCGAGACATCACAGGTATTCAGAGGTCGGTAATCTACCCATCCGAACCCATCTTAGTGGGGTCAAATAGGATGGGTGTATGACATACAGTTGAATCATTACTTTATTTTCAGAAGGAAATACATGACGACAAGATTATAAAATATCCCACCCTTTATGGAGATAATCAGTGATTTCCATTTAGCAGCCGCTAACAGCGAGACATTGAGGTCATCTAATGCAGGTCTGGGCAAACTGCGGCCCATGGGGTCATCTGGCCCTCTGGCTGTTCCTGTCCAGCCCGCTAATCTGGAAAGGGACTGTGCTTGTGTATTATTCTACTGTATTGTATACCCTGTGCAGAGTAGATAAGGATTAACCCCCACTCCTGTGAAGTTATCACATCCACTACATAGACTACAATAAGGATTCCCCCCTGCCTGTCACTTCCTGCCCCTCATGTGATGTGGGTATATGCCTGTTCAACACTGGTGGACAAACAACATTTTTTCTGATGCTTTCAATTTATTTATTGTTTGACCAACTGCTAATAATTTCTTCAATAAGTTTTATTGCAACAAGTATTATCAGGCTATGGTCACACAACTTTATTTCTGCTCCAAGTGTTATCTGCGAAAAAAAAATACCCTAATATGGACCGTGTGAAGAACATCAGAACAAGCACCGGTCTCTTCTGTATTTTGGACGATACTCGCCTATGGGTATGCAGAAAAAAAATTGGATCCCATATGAATCATCCATATAGAATCTGATCTTTAAGGATACATTTCCATTACTAACATAGGAAAATATTTGTTCTTGTAAATTTTATTCACTTCTGATGTGTAAAATTGGATGCTATACGGATGACAATACACTTGAAAAGTTGTCTATTTTCGGGTTGAAAATCACATACCGTATTTTCCACTTTGTAAGACGCACTTTTTTCCCCCAAAATTTAGGGGGAAAACGGGGGTGCGTCTTACAAAGCGGACATGCCTTACCTAAGCTGTGATCGGGGGCATCCGGCGGTTGCTGGCAGGTGCTGCGGGTGTCTCCGGTGCCGCGTTGTGTGCCCGTCAATGCCCGGGGCTCTGCCGACATTGTGCGACAGGCCAGAGCCCCTGCATTTCCTCGGTTCCCTGTGTGCCAGTAAAAAAATGGCCGCCGGCGCATGCGCAGATGGGATCTCGTAACCCAGTTCTCGAGAGATAAGATCTGAAATCTCATCTCTCGAGCGCTGGGTCCCGAGATCCCATCTGCGCACGCGCCGGTGGCCATTTTCCCTGGGTTCCCTTTGTGCACGCGGTGGTGCCAGTAAAAAAAAATGCCGCCGTGCGTGCGCAGATGGGATCTCGGGACCCAGCTCTCAAGAGATGAGATTTCAGATCTCGTCTCTCGAGAACTGGGTTCTGAGTTCCCATCTGCGCACGCGCCGGCGGCCATTTTTTTTACCGGCACCACAGCACGCGCACACAGGGAACCGAGGAAATGCTGGGGCTCTGGCCTGTCGCACAATGTTGGCAGAGCCCCTGGCATCGACGGGCACGCAACGCCGCACCGCTGGGCACCGGAGACACCCGCAGCACCGGCCAGCAACTGCCGGACAAGCGGAGAAACCCGGTAGCAGCACAAGACCCTGCAGCAGCAACGGCACACATCTGAGCCCCCCTCATCCCTGAATGCGGCCTGCAGCATCACTGCACGCCTGCCTCCTCCAGCAGCGAGCCTGGGACCCCGCTACACCGCAGCCACCAACCCCGGTAAGCAATAAGATGCAAGGATTATAAGAGGCATCACCATTTTATTAAAAAATATTTTTTTCTCATTTTTTCTCCTCAAAATTTGTGGTGCGTCGTATAATCCGGAGCATCTTATAAAAATACGGTAATTTTTTTATAGGCTCATGTAAATTTAACCATATCAGTAGCAGCTAATCAAAACCATATAATCAACTGCTTTTTATAAAGGGATACAATTATTATTGTCCAAAATTAAAAGGTTGTTCTGAAACCAAAGGTGAATTTCATACTAAATATCTATTTAATCCAATAATCTAATCTCTTTTCTAATATACTTCAATTACAAATTCCCTTCCATTCCCTCTCTACTCAAACTTCCAGTCTTCTTGTTTTATTTTTTGTTTTTATTTTTACTTCCAATGATGTTTCGTTTGAGAATCCCTGTGCATGTTGGGATATTCATGCAGCATATCATCAGTGGGCAGAGGGTGCGGGTACTGCCACAGCTACTTTCCCCACCTTGAAGTGAAGCGTCATCAGTGACCTCTGTTTCAGGGGCTGGGCTAGTCCCTGCTTGTCATGGTGTCTCCTTACAGTTTGCACTGACAGTGCACTCTCTTGTTGGCTCATCACTTCTCTTTGGAGCATGTGAGGGAGTACACTGTCACTGTGCATTCAAAGGACTATAGCGCAGGGAGCTCAAACTGAGCATACATCAGAATTTACAACTGATGCATGTTAAGTAGAGCGCTATCGTTTCAGGGAAAGGGCAGAGTCTAATGCAGTGACGTACCATTTGAGTATAGGAAGTTAAAAAAAAAAAAGAAGCGGATTGGAAGTCAAGAAAGAAAGGGATCGTTGGGGAGTTTTTAATAGAAATACATTAGTAAAGGAGATTAAATAGAGTTTAAGATGAAATTCACGTTTTGTCTCGGACCGCCCCTTTAAGTTCAGTCGATTGGTTCGGCCTTCCACAGCAGTGCCAGTTGCTCATGTGGCCCCTTGGAAAAATAAATGGCTCACCCCTGACCTAGTAAATGTACATTATAAGTAGACCAAAAAGTAAACGACTGTTAGAGTATCAAAAAAGGGAAATATGAGTTCTGCCATACAGGCATCTCTGGTAACACGTCAGTAAAGTTAACCCCTCGTTTCACCTGTCTTCAGACTAAGCATGCTAATTTATGTGTATGCAGTAGTTTAGCAGAAGTAGGAATAATGGACACATGACACTTTCCCCTCATTTGTACAGGATCAGTACCTCTCTTTTGTACTACTGTAACAGTATTCCCAAAAATAAATTGCAATACAGTAGTGATGTTCTCCTATGTGTCCCCCATACAAATGCTTATGTCTCCTTTGTGCCCACATATAGTATAATTGCCTCCACCAAGGCAGTCATATGGTGATATTATCCAAATATTATGACCCCACACACGTATTATGTCCCTCAATATAAACTGCTCAAAAAAATAAAGGGAACACTAAAATACCACATATTAAATATCACTGAATGAAATATTCCAGTTGAGAGCAATAAAGCATAAAAATGATCAATGTAAATAAGAATTAATATCCCATGGAGGTATGGATTTGGAATGATACTCAAAATCAAAGGGGGAAATCAAATTACCGGTTGATCCAAATTCAGTGGAAATACCTCAAGACAAGGAAATTATGCTCAGTAGTGTGTGACCTCCACAGGCTTGTATGACCTCCCTACAACGCCTGGGCATGCTCCTGATGAGTCGGCGGATATTCTCCTGAGGGATCTCCTCCCACAGCTGGATGTGCTCGATTGGATGGGCAGCACGGTGGCTCAGTGGTTAGCGCTGCAGCCTTGCAGCGCTGGGGTCCTGTGTTTGAATCCCACCAAGGACAACATCTGCAAGGAGTTTGTATGTTCTCCCCGTGTTTGTGTGGGTTTCCTCCGGGTACTCCGGTTTCCTCTCACATTCCAAAGACATTCTGATAGGTAATTTATATTGTGAGCCCCATCGGGGACAGTGATGAAAATGTGTGTAAAGCGCTGCGGAATATGTTAGCACTATATAAAAATAAAGATTTTTATTTATTTATTATTATTCAGCTCTGGGAAACGGGCAGGCCAGTCCATAGCATCAATGTCTTCATCATACAGGAACTGCCGACACACTTCAGCCACATGAGGCCTAGCATTGTCATGCATCAGAAGGAACCCAGGGCACTTACATTTGGTCACGCAATGGGTCTGAGGATATCATTCCGGTACCTAATGGCAGTCAAAGTACCTCTGGTTAGCACATGGAGGACTGTGTGGCCCTCCAAAGAAACACCTCCCCGCACCATTACTGACCCACTGCTAAAATGGTCATGCTGGAGGATGTTGCAGGCATTAGAGCGTTCTCCACAGCGTCTTCAGACTCTGTCACATGTGCTCAGTGTGAACCTGATCTCATCCATGAAGATCACAGGGTGCCAATGTCGAATCTGCCAATCTTGGTGTTCTCTGAAAGATCTGTACAACGGGAACATTGTCTTCAGGAAAAACAGATGAGACAGGCTAAATCAAGGGAAGCTGAAACATCTGAACACCAGGAACTTCGTCTTCAGGAAGAGAATTGGTATGAGACAGGCTGAATCCAGGGATGCAGAAACATCTGAATAAAAGAAAAGGATGAACGTCGTCAAAATGACTGCATATGACATATGCAACTTATGCAAAGATGTAGGCAGGCTGACTTGAGTTTGGAAGTATTTCACAACGACTCCATTCAGGATTATAGTTATGTGCCCACGTTAGCGTTTTTAAATGCTCAGAAAACTGATCTCGTTCCCAGAAAACGCGCCTTTCTTGCTCGGTTTTTGCACAAAAAATGCGCGTTTTTGACGCTTTTTTTCCACGCGTTTTCTGGGAACATTGGAAAAGGCTAAAAACGCTCAGCAATGCGGAAATTAATGAGCATGCTTCGTTTTTAGCCGCTAGGCGCTTCCTGAGCGTTTAAAAACGCATGCATTGCACAAAAAGCCAAAAATGCATTCAATTGAATAGGAAGCTTCTTTTAAGCGTTTCTGCAGCGTCTGAGCCGGCTCAAACGCTGCGGAAACGCTTACAAAAATGCAACGTGGACACACAGCCTAAAGGTCACATCTAAACGTCATAATAGGCAAAATGGACATAATATGCAAGCATTGTCAAGCAAAACAGTTTAACTTGGAATCATCTGGTATGTGCTGCTCAAATGGCAAAGGCAGTTTGCCACCTTTAGATCTACCTCCTGAACCACTTTTTTCATACATGTCAGGAACATCTCCTGAGTCCGAGCATTTTCTGCAAAATATTAAGAGATACAATTTAAGAGATGCTGTTACTAATGATGGCAACGTTGTGGACATTGGGCGTATGGTTATTTTACCAACTACAACTACAGAAAGTCCCAGACATATGCATGAGTATGCTCAGGACGCCATGACATATGTTCAATTACATGGCCATCCAGATTTGTTTATTACAGTTATGTGTAATCCAACTTGGCCAGAGATAAGGGAAGAGCTTCTGAATGATCAAGGCCCCCATGACTGACATGATTCAACAGCAAGGGTGTTTTTAACAAATACTGATCAAGGTCATGGAAGTAATTACAAAAGTGTCACATTTTTGTTGAAACTCGATCTTTGATGTATTCAATTGAGTTGCAAAAAAGAGGTTTTCTGAATGCACAGATACTGATATGGCTAAAGGACACGGTACTCCCTGATCAAATTGACAGTGTTATTTTAGCTCAGCTTCCAAAACCAGAAGAAGACCCTGTATTCTTTTTAAACTATTTCGAAAAATATGATCCATGGGCCTTGTGGGTCACTTAACACAAGATGGCCAAGCATGAAGGAAAGAAAATGCATTAAAAAGTATCCTTGCAACTTGATTGAAGAAACACAGACAGGAGATGATGAATATCCTCTTCATAAAAGACGGAAATCTGGACAGGGAGGATATACCGCAGCAATCTGATTTAAAAGGGTTAATCAGTACACTGATATTGAAATAGATAACCAATTGGTTGTACATTGCACTCCACTGTTTTCAAAAATGTTTGTCAAGCACGTAAATATAGAATATTATAGTTCTGTGAAGTCAATCAAATACACTTACAAACACACTAACAAGGGCAGTGATATGACAGTTTTTCAGCAACAATCAAAAATGTGCATCTGATAAGAGTATGCTCTATCAGATGGGAAGGTGTATAAGTAGTAACAAATCTGTGCGGCGATTACTAAATTTTCCCATCCATGAAAGACATCTGACTGAAGTTCAATTCAGCGTCAATCTTGAAAATGGACAAGTTTATTTCACTGCCAACAATGCACATGAAAGAGCTCAACCACCTAACACAACATTAACATCTTTCTTTACCCTGTGTCAAGCAGATCCATTTGTGAGGACTTTATTACATTCAGACATTCCAAAATATTATACATGGAATAAATTGAGAAAAGTATTTTGCAAGAGGAAACCAGGTGCAAGGGTCCAAGGGTGGGACATTCCAGTGATGCTCTTGGACATCTGTATACAGTTCATCCAAACAACGCAGAGTGTTGCTACCTACTTTATTGCATCACACTGTCTGCACGCCAACGTCTTTCAAAGATTTATCAACAACAGTTGATAGTGAACTGTGTCAAACTTACAAGAGGCATGCCAAAAGCGAGGTCTGATCGAAGATGATCCACTCTTGGACATGACATTTCGGGAGGCATCCCTCACTCACTTTCCACCTCAACTTCGAAACCTGATCGCTGTAATAACTATAACCTGTGCACCTTCCAATCCCCATGGTCTTTGGGAAAATACAAAGAATATCTTAGTGAAGATATTTACATACTAGAGTGCACAGGAGAGTTAATTCAGACTTAAGCCCCCATTGCACACTGCGATATCGTTAGCAATATCGCTGTAAAGTCACCGATTTTGTGACGTTGCAGCGATATTGCTAGCGATATCGCTGCATGTGATACTTACCTCCGACCCGCTCCCCCGCTGCTCATCGTTGGTCACGCTAGAACTCCCTGGACCATTTCTCATCGGGCGCTTCCTGCTGGGCTTCCTGTGGCGCCGACGAGCGACGCGTGGACGTGGGCGGGAGGATGTCAGGATCGCCGCGTCTGACAGGTAAGTAGCGACCCCCGACCCCTGCGATGTCGCTGGAGAGATCTGCCTGTGTGGCAGCTCACTAGCGACCACTTAGCGATGCACCAGCGAACCATATCGTTGTCGGGATCGCTGGTGCATCGCTAAGTGTAACGGTACCCTAAGACTTGAATTTCACTGCCAACATATTCAACAAAGTCCTCTTGACTAGTGATGAGCGACCACTAAAATGCTCAGGTGCTCATTACTCTAGTCAAGCAAATCATAATGCTCAGGTGCTAGACCCGAGTAACGAGTATAATGGAAGTCAATGGGAAAGTCGGGCTTTTTTCCAGCGAGCCCCCTCCCTCCAGAGGTCTGAAGGGGTCTAAAAATTGCTCAAAGTGATGAAATCAGTGCTGAAATGGCATGGGGAAGACCCCTGGAAGAATTTCTTAATCCTAGGTCGCTGCTTGGAGCAATGTTGTCAGAGTATTCTACCACTTATTTACGGACTCATAATAAAACATACAAAGCCGAAGATAAAATGGATTTTACAGGAAAAAAAATGTTAAGAAACATTCTGTTAGCAGCGTATTATTCAGGTTACTCTCCAAGCGTGTGACAACAGAGCTTCTTTATTCAGGAACAATCAGGAACAATATATAAGCTTAATAGATCAGGAATAAATCATTTGTGTGTCTCTATCTGTGCAGCATCTACAGCAGGCTGCTTCTCTCATACACAGACACAGGAAAAACAGGAAATACAGTCATATGCTATCCCTGTGTGAACCTCTGGGAGTTTTTTTTTGTTCTAACTTTATGAACAACATACAAACCTAGCAACTAAACACTCATAGACAGGAATGGAGTTGTTGCACCAAATGTATTCCAACACATTCTTTCCATGGTAATGACTTGTATATCAGGCAAAATAAATAAGAGAAAAAAATGCTCCTCCACACCTTGGCTATGTTCACACGTAGTGTTTTTGCTGCATTTTTGCACATTTGCATTGCTTTCAATGGTGAAAAAAGAACATTCACCAGGAAATGTAATTTTAACATTTTACTACCTTATCTGGCCATGTGGTGTGTGACACATGATCAGTGTCATGTCGCTGTCAGACTTGGGGCCTGCTGTTCCGGTCACAGCCACTAGGAGGCGCCGGACCGCCACCTCGCCGTCAGACTCGGAAACGGCTGTTCCTGCCTCGGCCACTGGGAGGCGCCGTGGTTCTATTACGTTGCCGTCAGACTCGGGGCCTATGGTCCCGGCTTTAGCCACTAGGAGGCGCCGGTCTGTCATGTCACCGTTAGATTCGAGGCCTGCTGTTCCGATCGCGGCCACTAGGAGGCGCCGGACCGCCACTTCACCGTCAGACTCGGGGACGGCTGTTCCTGCCTTGGCCACTGGGAGGTGTCGTGATTCGCCCGTGAGTTATGGTGGTGACAGAGAAGGGGCTCCTGCGCAGGCATCTGGTGGGCGCAGGCTCCGCCCCTCTGTCAGTCGCCAGGGGGTTACTGCATCACCATCTAGCCTGGTCCTGGGGGCGGTCCTAATGACATCACCAGTCCAGGAACCTGTGAGGGATGACCTGATCCCTCAAATACCTTGGGACTGGTCTTGCAAGCCGCCGGATATATTCTTGGTTCCCCTGCGTGCTACTGTGTGAATTACTACAACTAACTTTGACCTCAGCCTGGATTTCTGACTCTGCTTCTGCCTAACGATTTTGTACTTCTGCTGCCCTCCTGGTTTATGACTCTGACCTTGGCCTGGATTTCTGACTCTGCTTCTGTCTGCTGTTTTTGTACCGTTGCTGCCCGACTGGTTTAGACTCGGATCCCACTACGTTTGTGGTCCTGTATTGGAACACCTCTCTGGCGACCGCCCTGCTCTGGTCCACTGCTCTTGTTCAGACAGCTACCTCCTGGGCTCTGCTGTAAATCCAGATCCCTGTATAGGGGTAAAGGGTATCAGGGTTGCTCAGGGTGTTGTCTTACTGCAGGCCAGACTCGCAGATGGACGTCACAATCAGACACATCCTGTTTTATTTATGAAGGAAGGACTCTGAAAATCACAGGTTTTTTTCAGGTGATGGCCCTCACTATTTGTAGAAGGCCATCAGGCAGCCCTTACTATTGTTAGAGGGCCAGCATTTTTGGAGAGCGAGCAGCTGGCTATGCTTTAAATAGCTGTATATTGCTACTGTAATATCATTTATACATCTGAGGTGGGCACATTTTCTTTTTTGTATTAATACTGTAAAGTTTGAAACTTGGAGGGCCAGCAGGCAGCCCTCACAATTTATAGAGGGCTATCTGACGGCCCTGATGAGTTTGTGATTTGATGTTTATCTCTCAATGGGAGATCGATATGCTGGAAGGTTGCCAGATTATGGTCTGAGGCCTACTCGAGTAGCGGAGAACAAACACACACAGAGACAGGGTATGTATCTGCAGGATGTTCCCCCTTTCCTGATTTAATTAGGTAGCTTATATGCTCATTCGAGTAGGCGGTAACATTACATCATCACATTTCATTGGACAATTGATCATTCAACAGTAAGCATAAATGGTTCCAACCAATCATATTCATATTCGTTAACCAATCAGATTGTACTCGGCTGTTAATTATTAGTATTTGTGTAGACGTGCTGAAAGCTTTAATAGGTCTTGGGTAAATTACACAAGACCCCAATATCATTCTCATTAATCTAGCCTCATGACAGTTATAGCTCCATTAGCCTCATTAACCTGTCTTACTAAGTATTCATGGCCCCAGTATCTACCTAATATGTGGACGTGTAGTTTCAATGTCCAACTGGGTGCAGTAAACAGTTTATCCATCACGTACAATTTCTTATGAAGAATAAGGTTATAGGTAATCATTATCATGAGACAGCATTTTCATATACAGAGTATGCATGTAAGACCCCAGAAATACATTGATATTAAAAGGACATACAGAATTCCCTGTCAGTCCCCCCTTTTGAGAACAGATATGACTCTACCATTCACATATAGGTACATTCAAAGGCCTAATGCCAGTGTCGGACTTCCTAACCCTTCTTCTGCCGAATTCCCCATAGGGAAAGGGAGATCATATCTAATTCTCAACCTCAAACCATTTGTTCATAATCATTATTATAAGGTTTCATTGTAATATACATAGTTTTAGTAATAGACGCATCAATCAGTCTTTGAAGTAGTCCTCTGATACATGGTATGCAGCAGCATCCACAGGTCACAAGTACTGCTGCTACTACTGCCAGAGAGATGAGGAGGCTGGACACAAGATGACTCCATCTACCGAACCAGGATTCCAACCAGTCCATGAAGGGATTGTTGATACCCGAATTTTCTGCCAATTCTTCGGACAGGGATGTAAGACCCTCCAATGCCTTGGTGATACTCCCATCTGGACTTGTATTATTGGGGATGAAGGTACAGCAAAACGTTCCAAACATCTTGCACACGCCCCCTTTTTCCGCTAGCAACATATCCAAAGCCATCCTATTCTGATGTGTCATTAAAGAAGTTGGGCCTAATTGTTCAGCTATCCCTTTTACTGCATCCCTTGTGTAATTTATAAACCTTTGCTGATTATAGTAAATATAATTTATCCAATCCACATTTTTATTAATTGTCACCCACCAAAAGAAAATTGATTCAAAACCTGCTGCTATCTGGTTCCTGGCCTTGTACTCATCCGGTACCCCTCTGGGTACCCCTATATTGTCTATATAAACTCTAGGATCAAAGGACCCAGCAGGTACTGACCTTCTATTTCTGTGTAGGGTTTCAACATTCATTCCACCTCCTTTAATCTCTTCTGATGAAATTATTTTAAATGGCATGAGCACTTGAACTAGAGCACAGCTGCCAACCCAACCTGGTGGCAACCAAGGCCTCAATTTCATATCTCCACATAACCACCATATATCACTCCTTGCTATAGTTTGATTTTGAAACCAACTGGCTTTAAAACCTCCTGTATCTGTATTTATTGGGATGGTGTTGTGACAAAACTCTGAAGTTAGATTTCCTACCCATCTTCCTGGTCCTGTTCTCAGGAAGCAAGTGTAGTCACCTGGATATGCATAAACTCTAGGTGGTACCTGATCAATTTTTGCTATTGGATACCGGACTGATAGAGATTGACACAGAACATTATCACTAGGGTCATATGTGGCATTATACAAAGCTAGAATACACTGTAAGTCTACTTGATCCTGTTCTGAATATCTGAGGGGAATAGTCCCTAAATGGGGCCTAGCGGTTGCACATGCAATACAATCAGTTTTGTTATTTTGCTCTGTAGTATACTTCATCCATAGCAACCATTCATTCCTCTCTGTGTAGCCTGTTTCTACGGCTAACTTCTCCTCATAGCCTAATTCTCCAATTCCATCAACATCCAACATTTCTCCTGACCTTTGGGGTTTGTCCTCCTCTTGTTCCTTGTCCTGTGCAGGAACAGCTTTTAACCAAAATGTTCCCTGCTGAACCTGTCTACCTGGGGTATACAGTCCCAATACATAGAGACCTTCATCTCCAAGAGAGGGTTCATCCAGTGTTATAAGGAGAGGATTGCAAGAGAATCTCCAGTCCAAAACCTCTGGATCACAACCCCATTTTGGAATGGGTACAGCAATATTCATCCTCTTGAGGAGAGGCTTTCCTGATGAACTAACACGAGTCATGGCTTCCTCTGGCTTATACCCCCATGACGTTCCCGTGTTCCAAGCTGCATCTGACCAAGAATTACAGTTCTCATTTCCAGGTCTAGTTACACAGATATATACCACCGCCCCTTCAACTCCTGTTAGATATTTATAATTGGGGTTGCTACTCTTCTTCCCAAATTTAAGATTCCATTGACACTTCACTATCTGACACAAGTCCACCCTAAATGTAGCTGTTGCTGCCTTGGTGTCAAACCACAAGGTTACTGATGTGCTATTCTGAAGTGTCTCGTCCAGTTGTCCTTCTTGCAGTAGAGCTGCCAACATCATCAGGGACAGGACCCATATTCTTCCACTCCAGGACCTCATAGTAGCTTGTGTAGACCGGTCTTCCGTTTAACTCTACGGATGTGGCTTAGCGGGGACCATCAACCAGTGGCTTCAGTGGTCTTCGTGTCTTTTGGTCAGCAACCAATGTCTGGATTAACTAAAATAGAATCAAAAACTTATTTATACACAAATGGGAGTCCCTTTTGGACTCCGGACCTGCTGCAGGGGTTGTCAAATAGTTACAACATCTATGTGGACAAAAGAGTACCTCAGTTGTGGTAGCTTCTGACATCAGGAAGGCCTCCAGTCCCCTGAAAAGAGATCAACACACACGAGCACATACTTCATACATCTTACCTTGGGCAGCCTGTATGAAGTCAATCTGCAGTCATTGAAACGGATAGGAGGGCCCAGGCGCACGTGTATGTCTATGGCATCTTTCTAGTCTATCTGTGTTGTGCGCATCTAATCTATGTTAATGTAAAGCTAAACAGGTGGACCCAGCATCTTTCTTCAGAGCACATAGTTTTTGTCTTCACTCACGTGCGTTGAGTCATGAGCCATCACATGGTGCAAGGATTTTGGCAAACATACCCACTGTCCCACCATCCACGGTTCTGAGCTCCAGCTTCCGACCAGACTTCAGTCTCTTCCCCGGTTGGTGACCGAGTCAGAGCCTGTAAGATACTTAAGTCTAACTGGTTATCTTTAATGCTCACCATGACCAGTGGAGGCGCCTCAGGGGTCTCCCAGTACCTTGGTCTTCTGGCTGATTCCCAGCCACTTTGTTTGCTTCGTGCTCCACGGGTTCCTTCTCATATGTACCCTCACTTCCACTATGGCAACCTCTTCCAGGGCCTGTTGATGTAAGAAAAGACCTTTCCTCCCCATATGGGGCTGCAGTTGTGGGTTCACCTGAAAACAATGACTTGTATATGTGGTGTCTTGCTTACCTTAAAGCCCCCTAAACGCCTCAATGAGTGCCGTCAACTCCACCTCCCCTGTAGAGTTATGAGGGAGGAGTGGTTCTGCTTTCTACTATCTCATGCTGTGTGATCGCCATACAACCAGGTTCTTGGACCTTCCGGAAAGAAAAACTCAAAATCCAGATTAATGAGAGATACCTTTATGGATTAAAAATATTTAAAAATAGCTGACTCTCCTCTCTTCTCCCCCCCTTTGGAAATCACCATATTAATACCGAATAGGGGGCAGAGTGGTGGATTTCCATTACACATATAACGGGAGTTCCTCTTTTTTTTTTTTTTTTTCCTCTCTAACACTTACTAAAAGCATTCCTTATCTTTACTACCTGACAATTGCCTTCCATGGATATCTAACACTGCTTCAAGTCAAAGGCAACGTTGTACCTTGAACCATCTGCCTCTCCTTTTTTTTTTTCTTTCTTATCAACATGCATTCTAAAAAAAAAACTTGACATTATGAAAAACTAGCTGTACACCTTCTACAAATACGTATTATGCTATAATGTGAATCCAGTGAGCAGAGCGGCAAGCTGCGCTTCAACCAGGTACGTCTCTGGTTGCCCGTTATTTAATGGACATCTGACAAGATTATAATTTTCTATGTCACTTAATGAAATTCCGTCGACCCAGGGAATTGCAGGAATACCATGCACATTGAGCCTAAACACTTTATACTCTGGAAATCTGTCTGACAGAAATCCAAAACCAGTGAGCTGTTGGATATACCCTCCTGGTATAATTTTGACAATTCTCCAACCTTCAGGAGATATAAGCAACATTAATCCAAATGTGCAATTAGGGCACGACATTTTCTCATGGAATATCTGGCTCACACACACCCACACACACGGCAAGCAATACAACAGAATTTCACACATGAGATCATGCACTTCCACTTATCAGCAGAGAGTCTCAAAGGTCATTCACATTCCTTCACACAGATTCAGTAAACTGTTAACTGCTTAAGCTTATCACCTCCTGGTGCTCCTGCTAAAAATCCTATCTATGTTTTCTGGTTGATACTTGACTGTATTGGGGCGAAAAATTCTCCTGGCTTGTCCTAAAGTGTAAAATGCCTATGGCTTGCAGACCCGTACTGACTGCACTTCGCTAACTCAATGTACAGGCCGCACCTAGACCGTATCTCTCTATCTGCCTCTTTCTCTGGTTGCTATTCACTTATTCTCTTAATATACGCTATTACTGTGTGCCCACATCTCAACAAGTCTACTTCTTCTTTATCACTCCTGCTTAGCAATATCTATGCCGACATAGACTGCATCCCGTTGTTTTATGAGGTTCCCGCTCAATGTTTGAACTTGCGTGTCCTAAACTGAAACTGATCAGTTGATAGGCATCAAACCCATGGGAACCTTGATAAGAAGGTTAACTATTTAGTGGTCTGGCCATGACCCTCCTGGTCATCTAACACTAAATCTCTACGTACTCAGTATGAGATGGCACTTCTCTATAATTAGTCCTAGCGTATTCAGCAATTCTATATATCAACCAGAGAGCAAATCCAATTAACTATAGGCAGACTAATGTGCCCCAAATTTTCTTATTAGCCCAGTAAAAATCTTTTCCCTCAACTAAACCTGCTGAGCCTTGTATACTCAGAGATCTTATTTATCAACCAGAAGACTAAAGCTATCATTAGTATGCAGGCTAATGTAATCCCTACTACCTCAAAGTTCTTTAGCACCATTAGAGGGCAGTTTGTGCGTATCAGACTATTTTTAGAGGGCCAGCAGGCGTCTTCTGGATAGATGAGATGGAGATAGTGCCTTTTGGTAAAGCACATCATTCTACTTATTACTGTAAATGGAATGAGGCCTACAAACGAAAAAAACACAGTAGTTACAGTCAAATATTGTAGAAGTTTAAACATATTTTGGGGTTGTTTTGCTGCCTCTGGCCCTGAGTTCCTTGACTGTGTGCAAGGCATAATGAAATGTGAAGATTCCCAAAGGATTTTGGGTTGCAGTGTAGTGTCAGAAAGCTGGGTTTGCATCCTAAGTCATGAGTCTTCCAGCAGGACATTGACCCCAAATATACTTCAAGAAGCATCCTGGAATGGATGGAAACAAACACTGGAGAGTTCAGAAGTGGTAATCCCAGCTCCAGTAGCGTAAAGTCTTCCACCACTACCTCTTCCATACTGCTATCCAGGCCAAGTTAGAGGAATGGGTGTCTCCACTGAACCTGGTGGCGGCCCTACGCTGGCGTAACCTCACACTTGTGCCTTGCATGGTTCACGTGGTCAACCTGGTGGTACAACAATTTCTCTGCCACTATCCTGGGCCAGATGCGCTGCTGCAGAAAGCACAGGTTACGCTGTGCTCACTTCTGCTGATAGTACCTCGCAGGTCATCGACATGCATTGCTACAGAGGTCTTTTTCGGCATACCGGTAAACCGTTTGATTTGTGATATTCCGACACGATGGAATTCAACTCTGCGCATGTTGCAGCAACTGTGGCAGCAGCGACAAGTGCTGGTTCAGTATGTCCTTTTGCATAGCCTGGGTCAACGCAGTATGGACGTGGTGCAAATCACGCTTATGGAGTGGGCACAGATGAAGGACCTCTGCACCCTTCTGAACAGTTTCAAAATGGTTACTAAGATGGTTAGTGCTGATAATGCCATCATCAGCATCACTATTCCGATCATCTACTGGAGCGCACTTTAAATAGACTGCATGAGGAGGTAGTGGTCCCACAGGAAGAAGTGGAAGCAGAGGAGGTTGAGGAAGGGATAACAATATCTGTAACATCCGGACTGTTGTCACACAGGCAAGTACCATGGGAGGGTGGCTTACGGAGATCTCATGGTACCAGATAAACTTAGTGAAGATGCAGGAGCCAAGCAACAAATTGAGGAGGAAGAGGAAATGGATGGGCAACAGTCAGGAGATGAAAAGGATAATGATCCCCTCTCTGTTGTCCATGGTTGGCAGGAGGGGATGGAGGAAGCAACATTGAGTGTTATCCCGCTTACGAGAGCGCCCAACACATGAGCGCCTTCTTCCTGCACTATCTTCATGATGCCCATAGTCTTAGCATCAGAAATAGTGCTGACTACAAGATTGCCACTCTGTTAGATCCATGGTACAAGAGTAACTAGCCAGATGCTTTCCCCACTGGAAAGGGATGCGTGCATGCTGGAGTATCGAAACATGCTTGTAGACAATCTTATGAGTGGTTTCCCCCAAGACAGCATTGAGGCACACAGTGTGCATCACAGTTCTAGTCTTCCAACCCCGAGAATTTCTTTGTGTCATTTCACACATTGTTTAGACCAGCTCGTGCTCCAGCAGAACACGACTGGAAAGGATGGTGGAGTATCTTGAGCTCAATATCAATGCCATCAGGGAGAATTTGTACCCTTTTGCATTTTGATCTTCAAAAATGAAAACGTGGCCTGAACTCGCCTGAAACACCTTGGAGGTTTTGTCATGCCCGGCAGCCAGTGTTCTCTTGGAACCTGTCTTGAGCGTTGCTGCGGTGACCTAACGGATAAGCGCATCTCGCTGTCCCCTGAAAGTATAGACCGCCTAACTTTCATCAAAATGATCAAGTCTTGGATCTAGGCGATGGTGTCATTTTTAGTGTCATGCATTGATCTTGCGTTATTGCAGTCTGTGCCACCCTTGTCGTGGCTTCTGTGCCTGATATTGCTACAGATGTTACAAACAATTTTTTGAAATGTGGAGATTCCAAGTTGGGTCTCCACCTGGTGGGTTGCCTGTAGTGAACGGTGTGTCAGAGGCTTATTATACTGTTTCTACTCTGTGGAAATTGATGCCACTTTAGTGGTGTGTGGCAATAATGTTTTGAAATGTTGGAGAATCCAAGTTGGGTCTCCTTCATGTGTGTTGCCTGCAGAAGTAGGGCTTCCAGACAGACAAACCTTCACTTCACTCCTTACATTTGTCTTCCAATAGTACTCTATGAAACTGATGTTTTCGCCATCTGAGTGTGGTTGGGGAAAAAGAAATTGGAACTGTTGCATGCGGTATCGGGGCTCCCAGCAAAGAAGGCTTACACCGCTCCCTTAAACACCAGGTTTTCATTTAATCTTCAATTAAAAGCTGTAAATGGTGGCCTAGACCCTGATATTTCATGCATAGCCCACTGCAGACTGCTGCTGTGCCATTAGCAAATTTTTACTGTGAGTCAATTGATGCCACTTTTCATGGTGTCTGTGTAGGATAGGGGAGGGGAGGTGCTGATCCAACAGGAATGGGGGGTGACCCACTTCTTAACGCCGGCAGACACGAGACTGAGACAAGGGTTGTGTCCAACAGTTCAGATTTTAGTGGCCGCTTTTCGGACGACCAGCGTACTTCATCACAGGACTTTTCCACACTTCACTTTGTACACAGACCCGGGTACCTTCTCTTTCTTATGTTACCGACCGTGGCGTCCTCTATGGCTCTTCCCCGCTTTGGCTGCCCTAAGCTCTTTCACCAGTGTTTCACCCATTAGAGTACGCCGTCCACTTGATACCCACAGTCTATCTCTGTCTGCGGCCACTGTCCTTTTGGGTCACCCCCCGTGATTGTCTCCACTGTCAGTAACTCTCTCTGTAGGCCTTTTCCGCCTTTCTCCCTACAGCAGAACCTCTTCTCTAGTGAGCTCCCTTGGCTGACTGGAACTTCTAGAATCTTCCCTGACCTGTTATACTCCCAGTCCCAGTAGCTCTGCCCACTATCACCTGACAGTAACCTTTGACCAATGGCAGTTACCTTGACCCATGGCAGTTACATAACCACTCTCTCCTACGCTCCCCACTGCCCTCTAATGGTCAAACTACCACATGACACCCTTTTCTCTTTATCTCAGCCAACACTGCGCTATCTCTCTGTCTCTTACTTCAGACAGACCTGCCCGTCAGCTCAACCTCCCCACATTCCGCCTTCCTTTATCCATTGTTGTCCCTGACAATCTTATCTCCTTCTTTTCCATTCTGAAGCTTCCCCACCTTCTTTTGTCGGACCAGTTGTTGAGCCAGGCCCGCGATACGCGGGGGCTGAACCAAACCGGGAGCAATCATGCTCCGAGTACGCCACCAAGACAATTCCTTCAGGTTGGGTTAGGTCCATCCGGACTACTCTACGGATGTGTACCTCACACTGCTCTCCCCTTCTGTCACCCTCTTAATGTCATGACCGAGGCCCTAACCTACCAGGTCATCGTCAACGTCCTCCTAACCTTCTGGGGGTATGTGGTACTGGGGCCTGACTCAAGGACCACTGTCTGTCTACACTCTTCCTGTCTTGTTGTCCTGTCTTCTTAAATACATTGTGGTCGTCATACTGTATGCACCCGGAACCTGTTGAACACACATTATTTTTTTTTTTAAATAACACTTTAACATTTCAAATTCCCTACACACTTTACCATATTTGTTGCAATACGTTTTTTTTTTTTAACAATACTTTTTAAACAAACAATGAAAGCAAGCACAAAACAAAAAATAAATACATAACCACTCTCTCCTACGCTCCCCACTGCCCTCTAATGGTTAAACTACCACATGACACCTTTTTCTCTTTATAATAATCTTTATTTTTATATAGCGCTAACATATTCCGCAGCGCTTCACAGTTTGCACACATTTTCATCACTGTCCCCGATGGGGCTCACAATCTAAATTCCCTATCAGTAGGTTTTTGGAGTGTGGGAGGAAACCGGAGTGCCCGGAGGAAACCCACGCAAACACGGGGAGAACATACAAACTCCTTGCAGATGTTGTCCTTGGTAGGATTCGAACCCAGGACCCCAGCGCTGCAAGGCTGCAGCGCTAACCACTGAGCCACCGTGCTGCTCTTTATCTCAGCCTACACTGCGCTATCTCTCTGTCTCTTACTTCAGACAGACCTGTCCGTCAGCTCAACTGCCCCACATCTGTCCCTAATTTTATCTGTTTGGCAAACTTTTTGTCACCCCTTAAGGTGTTACATATAAGTTTGTTTTGGCCACCCTTTCAATTCAATGGGGTTAAGTTATGTTTGTCGAACCGTTCTGCAAACATTGGGACATTCGGCGAACCGAACCTAAACTTGAAAGGTTCGCTTATCTGTACTCTCCAACACGGGAACTAGAGATGGAAAGTTCTCATTGTAGCATGGGTCTAGAAGTGTGACCAGCCAGTAATTAGTGTTGGCCAAAATACGTGCAACACCAAGGTCACCAGAAAGGCAGCGGAACATAAACTCATCCATGTGTGCCAGACTACTAACTGCTAAGACTTCCCTGTCCCTACCAGGAGGGCAACTGTCCATTCTTCTCCTCCTCATTCCCATCCTCATCCTCCTTCTCCTTCTAGTCTACTGGCAATCCATGTTGAGCAGACGAAGGAGGTGTGGGTACTATCGTTTGAGTGCAAGTTGAATAGCTCAAAGGGAAGAGCTCCCGCCTGGTGCACAAGAGCTGCTGGATCTGAGTCCTCACACTCTGATACCTCAGGCATGGACCATGGCTGACTGGTTCTGTGTCATTATAAAATGATCTACTTTGGGTCAACTAACTGTGTTACTATCCTTACATTTTCAGCAAGCTGAATAGCTCAGAGGGAAGAGATGCTGCCTGGTGCACAAGAGCTGCTGGGTTTGAATCCTGACAGTGACATTGGTCAGAATTGTAAAAGTTGGCCTGGTCTTGAAGGTGAAAACTGGCTTAAATGGGGTTGAAGCTAATCTCTTCCCTCATATACTGTATTTAAAAATTCTGTATAGTTTGCTTTAGCGGCTGCCAAAGCAAACAGGATCATGGGGTGCATTAAAAGAGGTCTGATACACATGATGAGAGCATTATACTGCCTCTGTACAAATCCCTGGTTAGACTGCACATTGAGTACTGTGTACTGTTTTGGGCACTGGTGCTCAGGAATGATATAATGGAACTAGAGCGAGTACAAATGAGGGCAGCAAAATTAATAAAGGGGATGGGGGAACTACAATACCCAGAGAGATTAGCAAAATTAGGATTATTTAGTCTAGAAAAAAAGATGAGTGAGGGCAATCTAATAACCATGTATAAGTATATAAGGGGACAATACAAATATCTCTCTGAGGATCTGTTTATACCAAGGAAGGTGACGGTCACAAGAGGCATTCTCTGCGTCTGGAGGAGAGAAGGTTTTTCCACCAACATAGAAGATGATTCTTTACTGTTAAGGCAGTGAGAATCTGGAATTCCTTGCCTGAGGAGATGGGGTTCAAAAGAGACCTGGATGTCTTCCTGGAGTGTAACAATATTGTTTCTTACAGTTATTAATAATAATAATAATAATAATTTTATTTCTATAGCGCCGACATATTCTGCAGCACTTTACATTTCAGAGGGGACTTGTACAGACAATAGACATTACAGCATAACAATAAACACAAAGCAAAACAGATACCAAGAGGAATTAGGGACCTGCTCGCAAGCTTACAATCTATGAGGAAAAAGAGGAGACACGAAAGGTAGATGGTAGCAATTGCTTTCATTGTTCAGACCAGCCAAAGTGTAAGAATCGGGTGTTCATGTAATGCTGCATGAACCAGTTATAAGCCTAAGTATGTAACAATACAGACACAGAGGGATATTAAATGCATAAAGCATGTGAGAACATGATACGAGGAACCAGGTTTTGGTAATAATTTTGAATGGGCAACACAGGGATAGTTAGGTTAATGCATTGAGGTGGTAGGCCAGTCTGAACAAATGCGTTTTTAAGGCACGCTTAAAACTGTGGGGATTGGGGTTTAATCGTAATAACCTTGGTAGTGCATTCCAAAGAATTGGAGCAGCATGTGAAAAGTCTTGAAGACAGGATTGGGAGGTTCTGGTTATTGAGGATTTTAGCCTCAGGTCATCAGCAGAACGGAGGGCACGGGTAGGGTGGTAGACTGAGACGAGGGAGGAGATGTATAGTGGTACTGAGCCATGGAGTGCTTTGAGGGTGATGGTAACAAGTTTGTACTGGATTCTGGAGTGGATGGGTAGCCAGTGTAATGACTGGCCCAAGGTAGAGGCATTGGTGTAACGATTGGAGAGGAATATGATCCTGGCTGCAGCATTCAAGACAGATTGCAGAGGGGAGAGTTTGGTAAGAGGTAGACTGATTAGTAGAGATTTACAATAGCCCTGTTAAGAATGAATAAGAGAAACAGTAAGTGTTTTTGCAGAGTTGAAAGTAAGAAAGGGTCGAATTCTGGAAATGTTTTTGAGGTGCAGATAGTAAGAGTGAGCTAGTGATCGGATGTGGGGGGTGAATGAAAGCTCGGGATCAAGTATGACCCCAAGACAGCGGGCATGTTGCTGGAGCGTAATGGTGGAACCACACACAGAAATGGCAATGCTGGGCATAGGTAACTTAGTAGAGGGAGGAAACACGAGGAGTTCAGTTTTTGACAGGTTCAGTTTCAGATAGAGGGAGGACATGATGTTAGAGACAGCGGTAAGACAATCACTGGTGTTTTCTAAAAAGACAGGCGTGATGTCAGGAGAAGTGTATAATTGGGTGTCTTCAGCATAGAGATGGTACTGGAATCTACTGATTGTTTGACCAATAGGGGCAGTATACAAAGAGAAGGGGGCCTAGGACTGATCCTTGAGGAACCCCAATAGTAAGGAGAAGATGAGAGAAGGAGGAGCCAGCAAAAGATACAGTGAAGGAGTGGTCAGAGAGATAGGAGAACCAGGAGAGAACAGTGTCCTTGAAGCCCATGGAGCGGAGCATAGTGAGGAGGAGCTGATTATCCACAGTGTCGAATGCTGCAGAGAGATCCAAGAGAATTAGCATGGAGTAATGACCATTTGATTTAGCTGATCGTAGATCATTAGAGACTTTAGTGAGGGCAGTTTCAGTAGAGTGTAAAGAGCGGAAACCGGACTTTAGAGGGTCGAGAAGAGAGTATCTGAGAGATAGCAGATAAGATGGGAGTGGACCAGGCATTCCAGTTTAGTGATAAAGGAAAGATTAGAGACAGGTCTATAGTTAGTGACACAGTTTTGGTCGAGGGATGGTTTTTTAAGTAATGAGTGTATGATGGCATGCTTAAATGAGGAGGGAAAGATACCGGAGGAGAGAGAGAGAGGTTGAATATTTTTGTTAGGTGAGCAGGGACAGCAGGGGAAAGAGACTGGAGCAGAAGTGACAGAATGGGGTCACTGGTGCAAGTGGTTGGGCGAGCAGATGCAATGAGCCTGATTACGTCTTCTTCTGTGACTGGTTCAAAATCAGAGAGTGAGCTAGATGCAGTGGGGGAGGGAGGACAATGCATGGTATGAGAGGATTGGGAAATAATTTCCTGTCGGATATGGTCAATTTTTTCTTTGAAGTAATTAGTAATAATTTAGTAGTAATTAGTAGTAATTTCTAAAGTTATTAAATTCTTTAGAAGGACGTAGATCAGGGATTTATTCTGATGGAATATAGGCTGAACTGGATGGACAAATGTCTTTTTTCAGCCTTGTTAACTATGTTACTATGTTTGTAGCTCAGGCAACCAGCTCCTGTTCCTCGTCCTCCTCATTATCACCCAATCCGCGTTGAGATGAGGCTGGACTGGATACTATCACCCTGTATAGTTTCTTGCTCCATGTCAACTTGCATCTCCTGCAAAACCACCTATGTAATTGTAAGCAGCGAGCATTTCTGTAGGCAAAAGCAGGATGGTAACGCTGATTATAGCATCACCGCTCACCATCTTGGTTGAGTCCTCAAAGTTATGGAGAACCGCACAGATGTCAGCATCCATGCCCACTCATTATTATTATTATGCATTTATATAGTGCCATTTATTCCATGGCGCTTTACATGTGAAAAAGGGAAATATAGACAAGTATAATAAACATCTGTAAGACAAGGGACACACAAGTACATAAGGAGAGGGGACCCTGCCTGCGAGGGCTCACAGTCTACAGGGATGGGTGAGGATACAGTAGGAGAGGGTAGAGCAGGTCGTGCGGTGGTCAGTAGACTCATCAGCTCTTATGTGCGGAGGCTGACCAGAATACCGACTGGCATGTTATAGCTAGTATTCAACTACACCCCTCTGCTACTCATAAAGCTTTGCCAACATAGGTAACATTGACTTCCAATGCGTGGTGACATCACCCACCAGTCGGTCAGCTGAAAGTTGCAAACGCTGCAGCACTGACAGGGTGGTGGCAGCTGTAACCAACTTGCGGAAATGGGCACATGTGGTGTACCTTCAAAAGTAACTCGGGCAGATCTGGGTAGGTTTTTAAAAACCACTGAACCACTAAGTTGAGCATGTGAGCCAGGCATGGTATGTGTGCAAGGTTGCCAAGCTTCAGAGCTGCCAACAGGTTAGGCCATTGTCACACACAACCATGCCTAGTTGTAGGTCCAGTGTTGAGAGCCACAGATCAGTCTTTTCTTTTGGCCCTTTCATCAACTCTACGGTGGTGAGCAATTTTTCATCTAAGCAGGTTAGCTTCAACAGAGCCTGATGCAACTTGGCCAAGGCAGTGCTTTCATCTTGCGACTGATGTTGACGTTTCGGAGAGGGAGGAGGTGCAGGAACTGCTGTAGAAGGTGGCAGGGAAGTCTGATTGAACCAGGTCACACAATCCATGGTGTCAGCAGCACGTGTTTCGTTCCAGGGTCTGACTGGGTACCGGCTTCCACATGTAGCGACCCTGGCACAAGCACTTGTTCACGTGTCTGTGGTTAAGTGGAACTTCCCAGTAAAAGCGTAGGTCAGGGCATGGCTGATACTGTGGGACATGTGCTTTGTAAGGCAGGGACTGAACACTAGGAGAAATAATGGCACCTGGGGAACAAGTACCAAAGGACATCCACCGCCATGAGGTTGTGGAAAGCTTACATCTCCACAAGCCTAAATGGCAACATTTTCCAAGGCAAGCAGTCTGAAAATGTGGTAATTTAGTATTGTAGTCTGTGGGTGGGTGGCTGCATATTTACGCTTGCGTTCCAAGGACTGGAGTAGGGACATCTGAACGCTGCACTGGAATAAGGACATGGATGTAGTTGCTGATGGTGGTTGCAAGTGTGCAATGACAGGTGCAGGGTGGAGGCATCATCACCTGCATCATGAACAGGGAATTGGCGTGACTGTTTCTGGACTCTTGCGTTTGGCTCAACTAGTCGGGTGCTTTGATGTCATGTGCCTGAGCATGCTGGTGGTGGTCATGCTGGTGGTTGTGTTACCCCTGCTGATGGTGGCATGGCAGATGTTGCAAATGGATGGCATTTTTTGGCAAAGGGTCATAGAATCCTAGGAAGGTAGAGTTGGAAGGGACGTGCAGGGTCATCTTGTTCAACCCCTTCTCAACGCAGGATTCAGTAAATCATCTCAGACAGATGCCTGTCAAGCATCTGTTTGAAGACTTCCATTGAAGGAGAACTTACCACCTCCCGTGGCATCCTGCTCTGCTCATTGATCACCCTCACTGTCAAAGTTTTTTCGAATATCTAATCTGTATCTTCTCCAATTCAGTTTCATCCGATTGTTTCTAGTCTTTCTTAGTGCAAATGAGAATAAAGCTGATCCCACTACAGTGTGACAGCTCTTGAGATATTTGTAAACAGCTATTAGGTCTTGTCTCAGTCTTCTCATTTTCAAGCTAAACGTTCCAAAATCCTCTAACTGTTCATCATAGGACACTGTTTGCAGACCGGTCACCATTCTGGTCGCTTTTCTCTGAACTTGCTTCAGTTGTTAATGTCTTTTTTAAATTGCAGTGCCCAGAATTGGACACAGTATTCCATATGATGTCTGACCAAAGAGGAGTAGAGAGGGATAATTACTTCACGTGATCTAGTTTGTTTGTTTCTGTTACTGCAACCCATAATTGTTTGCTTTTTCTGCTGCTGCATCACAGTGCTAACTCATGTTCAGTCTGTGATCTATTAGTATATCCAATCCTTTTTCACATGTTTTGTTGTTTAGCCCTACTCCTCCCATTCTGTATTTGCCTTTTTCATTTTTCTTGCCCAAATGTAGGACTTTGCATTTCTTCCTGTTAAAAACCTGTTAAAATTTTGTTAGTTGCTGCCCAGTTTGTTTGTTTAGATCCTTTTGAATCCTCTCTCTCTCTTCTCTAGTATTAGCTATCCCTCCTAGCTTTGTGTCATCAGCAAATTTAATCTGTTTACCCTCAATTCTTTCATCTAAATCATTGATAAAGCTGTTGAGCCCTGTGGTACCCCAATTGAGACATTCCTCCAGCTGGATGTACAACCATTTATGACCACTCTTTGGGTCTGATCACTAAGCCATTTATGAATCCACCTTTGTCCATTCCACATTTGGTTCCTGTACCTTCCTCTCCTGCTCTTCACCCTTCACATAGATTAGTGTGGGGCAGGAAGAGAGGAAGCAGTTCTCTCCGTGATCAGGATAAAGACTGTCTCGTCATTCCCCTGCATTACAGGAAGCTGCCTCCTGTCTATAAGATGTGCACACTTTTTTAGCAAGAGTTTTTCTTGTTTAAAAATTGCATCATATAGTCCAAAAAATACAGAAAGTTGGTTCTTCCCACTGGAGCAATGACAAACATGTAGATGCTAATTGTGGTCTGGGCACACTACAAGGCTCAGCATGATTGGGGATATTTAACTTTAGCAGTACAGATTTTGCTGAATTGGTTTATGGAAGCCATGTTGTTTTTCAAAAGCTTTTTTGCTTCTAGCAGTGTAAAAATACTTTTTAAATGACTGTTGAGGGGCATAAGTTGTGGGGTAAGTAATTTTTTTTGTATAATTTTCAGCTACATAATATTTTCATGTAGATTTAGCTTTTGTATTATTTTGTAGAAAGACCAAACAAAGATTTAAACCTCACGCTCTACTGGTTCGTGATCTGAGGTCTACCATTGGATTGTGAAGTGTTTTGTTCGTAGTGAACAATTGGCAATTTCTATGGATTTCTTTAGAAATATTTTAAATATATAATTTTTAAAGATATTTTTTATTAAAAAAATATATATTTTTTTATTCTTCACAGATGACTGTACCAGGAGATCAGAGGGAAATGTGACATCTTCAGTTTTAAGATTAGATGAACTTGATATCACACAGGATACGATTGAAGTGAATGCCATTACTCCAGATATATCATCATCCCTTCACAGCAAAGACCTATCATCTAATCCTAATGAACAGATCATATCTTCAGATTCATCACAGACTATTCAGAAAAATAAAAGCCACAAAAGATACATTAAAAATCATAGTGCTCTAACAACAGAGAAGCCATTTACATGTTCAGAAGATGGACAAGCTTTTTCCCTTAAAACGTCTTTTGTTACACATCAAATAATTCATACAGAAAAGTTGGAAAAAACACATTCATGTTCAGAATGTGGAAAATGTTTTCTAGGTAAATCAAAACTTGTTAGACATCAGAGAACTCACACAGGGGAGAAGCCATTTTCCTGCTCAGAATGTGGGAAATGTTTTAAAAGAAAATCATATCTTCCTATACATCAAAGGACTCACACAGGAGAGAAGCCATTTTCCTGTTCAGAATGTGGGAAATGTTTTAAAGATAAATCACTTCTTGTGAGACATCAGAGAATTCACACAGGGGAGAAGCCATTTTCATGTTCAGAATGTGGGAAAGGTTTTACCATCAAATCATATCTTCTTATACATCAAAGAACTCACACAGGTGAGAAGCCATTTTTCTGTGCAGAGTGTGGAAAAGATTTTACAGCTAAATCTGATTTTGTGAACCATAAGAAAATTCACACAGGACAGAAGCCTTTTTCCTGTTCAGAATGTGGGAAAGTTTTTACAGATAAATCGCTTCTTGTGAGACATCAGAGTTTTCACACAGGGGAAAAGCCATTTTTATGTTCAGAATGTGGAAAAGGTTTCACAGATAAATCACATCTTCATATACATCAAAGAACTCACACAGGGGAGAAGCCATTTTCCTGTTTAGAATGTGGAAAACATTTTAAAACTAAAACACATCTTCTTATACATCAAAGAACTCACACAGGGGAAAAGCCATTTTCCTGTTCAGAATGTGGAAAATGTTTTACAATTAAATCGGATCTTGGGAAACATAGTAGAATTCACACAGGGGAGAAGCCATTTTCTTGTTTAGAATGTAGAAAATGTTTTGCAGCTAAATCATATCTTGTGAAACACAGCAGAATTCACACAGGGGAGAAGCCATATTCATGTTCAGAATGTGGGAAATGTTTTACCTTCAAATCACAACAACTGAAACATCAAAAAACTCATGTGAAAAGCCATTCTCATAACTAGAAAATTATAACTGTTTTACTTGAAAATCATACTTTTGTTAATAAATAAAAAAGAAAATCGCAGAGAGAGAAGCCATATTTTGCATTTTCAAATTATACAAGAAAACATATAAGGCCGGAGTCACACTGGCGAGGAATACGGGCACGTAAGAGGCGCAAAAAACATGCATTACACACGGACAAATGATTTTCAATGGGGTCACTCGCACCAGGCGTATATTTCTCATCCGTATCCTACGCTCCGTGCCAATCGCAGCATGCTGCGATTGTCAGCGTACTACGCCCGTAGTACGCCAATGCAAGTCAATGGGTGCGCAAAAAATACGGATTACACACGGAACACACGTGTGACCTGCGAGCAATATGCAGGTCTTTTGGCTGGTGACAGGAAATGGGCCAATCCATCATCAGGAAGCCTAGACATGCAAATGAGCTCAAAAAGCGCTCCAGACATCCAGGAAGTACGCCTCCACGGAGTACAGCAGCAGCATGGCGTCCACATATATTAATGTTGAGATGCACATTGTGCTGGTGCAGGAGCGTCCCGAAATATGGGACCCACGCGATGCAAGTTATGCGAACCAGATAAGAAAGGAGGCATCATGGAGGCGCATCTGTCGCCAGATGTACCATGACTTTGGTGACAGACCACGTGATGAGCAGCATAAAATTCGTAAGTGCAACCATAAAAACATCATTAACCTTAGTGCGCGCTTAAAAATGATTCTACAATCAGCACCCCCCTTCCTGGGCATGTAATATTCTTAGCCTCATGAGGCCGTTACATTTGGATGTGACACTTGGCTTCACACAGCCATAATTAGGGGTTAGGCCACAAGCTCCTCATCCTCCTAGCCAATAAAATTAGTTTCAGTGTAGCTAATGAGACCCTGTGTATCGGCCCAATTACATATGCCACCATGGGTAGAAAGCACACCCCAGAAGGCCCCATGCCTAGACTACTGTTTTTGAAAATGTGACCTCTCAAATATGTGATTTTGACAATCTTTCCTGTCACATTGCAGTGGAAGATGTGATGAAACGCTGGCGAAGCATCCGGGACCAGATCCGCCGGGAACGCCAGCAGCGGTCCAGGAGTGGGGATGCTGGGCATGTGAAGAGAAAATATATCTACTATGACCGGCTGAACTTCCTCGCCCCAATTCTGGATCTGAGAACGTAAGTACATAGCTCGCACCACATTACACAAATACATTACACAAATACTTTACAGGGACAAAAATATTGATGTATTTTTGCCTCTGTTCTATTTCATAACAGAACTCAATCCAACCTTACGGATCGAGGAGCGGCCTCAGAGGCAGAGCCCATTATAGATCCTGTAGGGGATGAGGTGGCTGGCCCATCTTCTCCCCCTACAAGAAGGATGGCTGAAGAAGAGGCATCACAAGACCACACAATGGCTGCCCTACACACCACACCACCAGGACGGTCTGCTGCTGCCACCTCACCCATCCTGGAAGAGCCGGGCAACTTGAGCAGCAGCCCAACTGCCCAGATCAGTTGTAGCATCACGGCGAACAAGAAGAAGGCGCCAGGTCACTCTTCAAGAGAGCAGGACCAATGTGGACACAGGGGTGCTAAATTATTTGTCCAGAGTAACAACAGATGATGGTGAGGAGGCCTATGCACGTAGCCTCACCCTTTATCTCTGGGCCTTACCCGTGAGGTCAGGCTCCGTATTAGGGCATGTATTCAGATCCTGCTTGATGCAAGCACCCCCCCCCAATACCCCATATGAGGTTTTTGAATTTCTGGAGAGGTGGCAGCTCTCACCACGAAATTTAATGCGCATGAGACCATCTACACAGATGCTTGCTCAAGCAGGGTCTGAACAGCCCCTAATACGTGGGCCAACACCTCAACCCCTTCCTCCCCCTACCCAACCGTCTATACCGCAGCACCAAATGTCTTCCTCAAGCCAACCCCACCAATATGGCCACTTGTACCCACCCAGTGTTGGAGGCTGGTCCCAACCTGGTTGGGGACGATCTGGCTATCTTGGTGGGTATGAGCCACGGGCCTACCAGAGCCAACAAGAAGCCCCTCACCATCATCAGTACTCTGGCCAGTATTCCCAACAGTCCAAGGAGGCTGGACAATTCCAGCATCATGGGCAACAGTATGGCCCCACACAGGGCGATGTTGGCCACAATGTAGCACCCACAGGTTGTTCTTCCACGTTCCCCTTCCCCAACATATGAGGATTTATGATTCTGATGGTTGGAGATGTCCAGTCAGATGTAACTGGTGCTCCTAATCTAAATGTAAATACAGGTGTTCTCCTTCACCAACATTTATAACATAATTTAACATTCACATTTTTAAACAATGTTTTCCAAACATATGAAACAATCCATCTTGACAGGCAACGCTACCTCACGCCTTTCAGACAGATATTACATGTGTGTAGAAAAGAGAATCTTTAAATGCGCTATGCTGTAAACTGAAAGGATGAAAATACACTACTCACTTGCTAAGGCATAGGAAAGGCGTGCTCGCCTTAGTTAAGTAGTCACCTTTTTTGTTAGCAATCTCTAGTACAAAATTTCTAGGCGGCAAGCATTCAGAATAACCCGCTTTGTCTTAACAAGTGAGTTTTGTATTTTCATCTTTTCCGGTATAGCATGCTTAAATATTGTCTGGTCTACAGACAGGTAATATCTGTGTGAAAGCTGTGAGGTAGCCTTGCCTGTCATGGTGGAATCTTTCTATGTTTGGCTAACATTATGTGGAAATGTGAGTGTTATCTCGTTGGCTTTATTTTGGTGAGGGAGCTCACCTTTTGTTGGCAAATCTAGGTTAATCTAGTGATGCAGCAATGTTTTTTTTGCCTAATGTTTGTGGCTGTTTTGTTCTGTAATGTTCATTTTACAACAAGTTAAAGAAGGCACAAAGGGTCATTTTGGCCATTGCCAAATTTGTCTTATGGCAAAATTATGTTTGCCTTTAAGCGAAAAAAAAAAAAAGGCAAAACTAAATATTTGTCTACTCTAGTTAACGTCTTTGTGTGATTTTTCACAATCCCTCACAACATACTAACAGACACCAACCAATGCACTGAAACACTCATAGAATCATAAAGGCTTGAGTAATATATATTTTGACACATGTAAAGCAACAAATTATAACATAGACACAGCATGCTCTTGCCAAGAAGTTGCCCCCTCAGGTGAGATAAAGTAATTAGTGAAAATATCACGCACTTTGAGGCCAGAGAGCGGTCTACGTTGAGGGTTGATAGGTGGTCTCACCTTGCGCACATTGTCCGGCCTACGCACAACACCATCAGAGGAGGAGCAATCATGTATCCTGGTGAAGTTATGCAGAACAACACAGGCTTTCACAACTTCATTCACATTTTGCTCACTCAACTGAATGGCAGACTGGAGTACTCGCCATTTGGCACAAAGAATCCCAAAGGAACACTCCACCAGTCGCCTAGCACGTGATAGGCGCAAATTAAAAATTCTGCGCCTGTGGTCAAGGTTGCGCCGGGGATATGGCCTCATGACATTGCGCGATAACTGAAAGGCCTCATCTGCCACAAGGACATAAGGGACAGATTGTTCGGGGGAGCCTGGTAGCTGGCGTGGTGGTGGTAGATCCAACTGGTTGGTGCGTAGCCGCCGAGCCATTATGGAAGTATTGAAGACTCTAGAGTCTCCCGTCCTTCCATAGGCCCCAATGTCAACAATTATAAACTTGTATTGAGGGTCTACCAGAGCCAACAATACAACAGAAAAGTATTGTTTATAATTGAAGAATTGAGAGCCTGAGTTCGGCGGCTTACGCACCCTGATATGTTTGCCATCCAGGGCCCCAATACAATTTGGAAACTGGCAGTCCTCCTCAAACTCCCTTGATATCCTTAACCAGTCTTCCATCCTGGGCTCAGGCATGACCACTTGATGGAGTCTTGTCCAGATTTGTGCACATGTAGACCTCACTATGCCTGAAATGGTTGATTTTCCTATGAGAAACTCATGGTGGAGGGCGGCATAAGACAGGCCAGTGGACAGGAAGCTGTAGAACAACAGAAATAGTAAAGTTTAGAATGGCTAAAGTAAAAAAAAAATCAGTTACATGCCGACCAAACTTGTTAGGAAATGATAGAGAAGAACACACACATATTTGGTGGCACAATGACTAAGTGATATGCTGGACATATTAGATGTAACATTCTGCTGTGTCAGGTGATTCATATTTGGAGTAAGATGATGGCATTCAACTTTGTCCAAGAAGGCCAAAAAACATAATTTAGCACACACATTAGGAATAGAGAGAATGTGGTTGTGTAGTACATACCGTATTGTGAGTAGAAGTCGCTCCTCTGCAGATATGGCTTTGCGCATCCTTGTGACCTGAAAGGTTATCCCAGGGCGCACTGTCTCCAAGAGTCGATCAAATGTTGCAAGGCTCATGCGACAGTACTGGTAAAATTTCTCCGGATGCTCCCGCAGAGAAGAATAGAGGCGGTGAAAATGCCCTCTTGTGAGTCGTTGCCTCAAAAGTGGATGGACCCACATGCGTCTCCTCCTCCGCGGATCCACTATCACAGGATATGGTTGCCCAAAGCGCCGTGACAAAAGCCAGGTAAAGAGAACCTGCTCAGTTGTATTGAATCGCAGACCCTCTGCCATGCTGCACAAAGAACACCAACACACCTCGTGAAAGCAAGGTGACAAATGTACAGAATGTAGGCAGCCACCTGTTTCTGAGTGTCTAAATAGGGTGCAGGCTAATGATTTAAATTGTTTGCAGGCCTGAAAACCGTTAAATGTCCATTTTGCAAGGCTGCGAGAAAATCTCGCCATACGGATTGCATACGGATGCCACACGGATTACATACGGATGCACACATGCGCAAAATACGCAACCTCACCCTGCTTACGGATGACCTACGGAGCACTATTTAGTGGTCATTCATCCGTATTACGCAAGTAAACTACGGACCGTATTTTGCGCAGGTTAGTGTGACTCCAGCCTAACAGTCAAATACGTAATTAAGAAAGGGAAAACTTAATGGGGGTCCAGGCAAAAAATACTGATGACCTATCAACAGAATTAGATAATCTATATCAGATTGGTGAGGTTCTGTCACCTGGTACATCCTCCAATGAGTCAGTATAAGCTCCAGCATTGACTGGATGCAGACACATGAAATGGAACTGGAAATCGTGTGCAGTGGCTGCTGCCGGGGTTACTGCAGAATAGTTTCTATTGAAAAGTGTAGGAGCTGTTATATAGTACCGACGAGCTGCCGCTACTCATTGCTTTGAACTGCAAAATGTAGCTCTATTCAATATGTTTAAATCCAGCCAGCCGCTGGAGCATATTGCAACTAACTGATGGGATTCCAGGAGTCGGACCTCACCGATATGATATTAATGATCTATCTGTGGGATAGGTAATTAATATCTTCTGTATAAAAATGTTTATAACTGAGAGAGAGAAAGACCAATACAAAAAATGGTGTGCACGCCTGCTTTAATGGAATCAAAATTCATACAACTTTATTGATAACATGGACAAAAAAATAGTTAAAAACATCTACAAACATGGAAACATGGTATAATAACCTTCCAACTTACCGGAGAATTGCATCAAGTAAATGGGTGTAACAGACATGCTATAGGGAACACTCGAGAGGTAAATTTGCTGTTAATATCACATCCAACTAATATATGCTGAAAAATAGAATGGACAACACCAAAAATCATACATTGATCTAATGCCGCTAAAAAGTATATACAGTGGGGAAAAAAAGTATTTAGTCAGTCAGCAATAGTGCAAGTTCCACCACTTAAAAAGATGAGAGGCGTCTGTAATTTACATCATAGGTAGACCTCAACTATGGGAGACAAACTGAGAAAAAAAAATCCAGAAAATCACATTGTCTGGTTTTTTTTTCATTTTATTTGCATATTATGGTGGAAAATAAGTATTTGGTCAGAAACAAGCAATCAAGATTTCTGGCTCTCACAGACCTGTAACTTCTTCTTTAAGAGTCTCCTCTTTCCTCCACTCATTACCTGTAGTAATTGCACCTGTTTAAACTTGTTATCAGTATAAAAAGACACCTGTGCACACCCTCAAACAGTCTGACTCCAAACTCCACTATGGTGAAGACCAAAGAGCTGTCAAAGGACACCAGAAACAAAATTGTAGCCCTGCACCAGGCTGGGAAGACTGAATCTGCAATAGCCAACCAGCTTGGAGTGAAGAAATCAACTGTGGGAGCAATAATTAGAAAATGGAAGACATACAAGACCACTGATAATCTCCCTCGATCTGGTGCTCCACGCAAAATCCCACCCCGTGGGGTCAGAATGATCACAAGAACGGTGAGCAAAAATCCCAGAACCACGCGGGGGGACCTAGTGAATGAACTGCAGAGAGCTGGGACCAATGTAACAAGGCCTACTATAAGTAACACACTACGCCACCATGGACTCAGATCCTGCAGTGCCAGACGTGTCCCACTGCTTAAGCCTGTACATGTCCGGGCCCGTCTGAAGTTTGCTAGAGAGCATTTGGATGATCCAGAGGAGTTTTGGGAGAATGTCCTATGGTCTGATGAAACCAAACTGGAACTGTTTGGTAGAAACACAACTTGTCGTGTTTGGAGGAAAAAGAATACTGAGTTGCATCCATCAAACACCATACCTACTGTAAAGCATGGTGGTGGAAACATCATGCTTTGGGGCTGTTTCTCTGCAAAGGGGCCAGGACGACTGATCCGGGTACATGAAAGAATGAATGGGGCCATGTATCGTGAGATTTTGAGTGCAAACCTCCTTCCATCAGCAAGGGCATTGAAGATGAAACGTGGCTGGGTCTTTCAACATGACAATGATCCAAAGCACACCGCCAGGGCAACGAAGGAGTGGCTTCATAAGAAGCATTTCAAGGTCCTGGAGTGGCCTAGCCAGTCTCCAGATCTCAACCCTATTTTCTATAGGGTTTCCCTCCCTTTGGAGGGAGTTGAAAGTCCGTGTTGCCAAGCGAAAAGCCAAAAACATCACTGCTCTAGAGGAGATCTGCATGGAGGAATGGGCCAACATACCAACAACAGTGTGTGGCAACCTTGTGAAGACTTACAGAAAACGTTTGACCTCTGTCATTGCCAACAAAGGATATATCACAAAGTATTGAGATGAAATTTTGTTTCTGACCAAATACTTATTTTCCACCATAATATGCAAATAAAATGAAAAAAAAAACAGACAATGTGATTTTCTGGATTTTTTTTCTCAGTTTGTCTCCCATAGTTGAGGTCTACCTATGATGTAAATTACAGACGCCTCTCATCTTTTTAAGTGGTGGAACTTGCACTCTTGTTGACTGACTAAATACTTTTTTTCCCCACTGTATAACTGAACATGAGTTTCTTCGTTTAACATTCTGATCAGACTGTATGAAGCACACTTGCCATGTCACGGCAAACTTCGTAGTGATTCCCTACCACCCTACCGGACCGGAGCTGCGCTGACCACCACCACAGCGGCAATGCACTTGCAGGGCTGACGGCTCGGTGTCTTCAGACCGTGCCTCCCCACCAGCACAAAACCACAGCAACAACAGCCATCAAACAGCACCAACACCAAATGAATGGAGTCCCCATCGCCCCCACAGAGTGGAGCCGACCACCGCCACCGCAGCAATGCAGCGGCAGTGCAGATGGCCTGGCCTCTCACAACAGATTTTTAGAGGTGGTATCCATTCTCTTTTTCAGAATATTGCATGATGTCCTATTATCTTGGATGTGCACTCCTCCCATTTGGCACAGCTGATTTTAATTAGGAGACTGCAAAGTAAGGCTACATTCACACGTCGCGTTTTTTTCGCGGCGGTTTTAAACACGCGATTTTGCCGCGAAAAATAAGTATCCCATGCAATCCTATGGGATTCTGCAATTCTGTGCTAATGCGTTTTTTTCCACGGCAGAATCACTTCACGGTACAAAAACGCAGCATGCTCATTAATTTAGCGGAATCGCGGCGATTCCGCCCACATAGGAATGCATTGTTCTGCTTACTTTCCGCATGTGGCTGTGCCCACAATGCGAAAAGTAAGCAGAACATTTGCGGATGGTACCCACGGTCTGGAGGAGAGGAGACTGTCCTCCGGGCTCTGGGAACCATATCCCTGTAAAAAATAGAATTAAAATAAAAAATATTGTTATTCTCACCTTCCGTCGTCCCGCGCAGCCTTCCCTCCTCTCTCCACACTCCCGGTCCCAGTAATCCTTTACGAGAATGACCGCGATGACGTCGAGATCTCGCGGGAGCGCGACGTCTCGTGGTCATTCACGCAAAGGATTACTGGGATCAGGAGCGTGGAGACAGGCGGGAAGGCTGCGCGGGACGCCGGAAGGTGAGAATAACAATATTTTTCATTTTTTTATTATTTTTTACATTTTATCTTTTACTACTGAGGCTGCATAGGCAGCCTCAGTAGTAAAAGTTGGTGACACTAGTCAAACACAATGTTTGATGAGTGTGACCAACCTGTCAATCAGTTCTCCAAGCAATGCTCCAGATCGCTTGGAAAACGCTAGCATTCTGCAAGCTAATTACGCTTGCAAATCGCTAGTTTTTCCGCGGGAAAATCTCGGGAGTTTAAAATGCGATTTTCCCGCGGAATGGAATTCCGGAATTCTTGCGGTAACTTCCGCGAGAGTTCCGCTACGTGTGCACATAGCCTAAGGGGTCTAGCCCATATTTGCTCTCACTGAAGCACTTGATGGAGGTGAGTTTCATTGCTCCTTACTAGAGTTGAGCGAAACGGGTCGAAAAATTTCAAAAGTCGCCGACTTTTGGCAAAGTCGGGTTTCATGAAACGAAACCCGACCCTAGGATGAGGTCGGCCACGAGGTCGGCGACTTACGCGCCAAAGTCGCGTTTCAAAAGTTTGTTTTGCGCTCTTTTTCAGCCAATCAGGATCCACGGACACTGTGGGCAACGTGATGACATAGGCAGGGGTCACCACCATCTTCAGAAGGGCATGCAAGTGATTGGCTTGCTTTGGTGGGCGTCACAGGGGTTATAAAAGGGCGTGCACGCCGACCGCCATCTTACTTCTGCCGATCTTAGCATAGGGAGAGGTTGCTGATTCTGTAGGGAGAACGTTAGGCAGGGAAGAAGAAAAAAAAACTGCTTCTGCTGCTAGCGATTTTGCCTGTACAACACACCAGTCACTGTGTGTGCAGTGCAAGGGGAGGCTATATTGTGGTGGATCAGCGGTGTTGGTTGTTAGGCTGCCTTCTAAGGCTTCCTGACAGCTGCATTGCTGTTTACCCACTGCTCTGCAAACTGCTTTTTTAAAAGCAATCCCAATTTTTTTTTTTGTCCTGCTGAGGTACTGAGCGTGCATTTTTTCACACCATACAGCGTCAGTGGGCCTCACACAATCCAAAAGTGTCCAGTGTCCACTAGTGTCTGCAGAAATTCAAAATCTCCCTTATCCTGTAGTCACTTTTTTCACACCTGTGCCATCGAGCCTGTGACATAGCGCTCTGATATTCAGTGGGCCTCACACAATCCAAAAGTGTCCACTAGTGTCTGCAGAAATTCAAAATCTCCCTTATCCTGTAGTCACTTTTTTCACACCTGGCCATCGAGCCTGTGACATAGCGCTCTGATATTCAGTGGGCCTCACACAATCCAAAAGTGTCCAGTGTCCACTAGTGTCTGCAGAAATTCAAAATCTCCCTTATCCTGTAGTCACTTTTTTCACACCTGTGCCATCGAGCCTGTGACATAGCGCTCTGATATTCAGTGGGCCTCACACAATCCAAAACTGTCCAGTGTCCACTAGTGTCTGCAGAAATTCAAAATCTCCCTTATCCTGTAGTCACTTTTTTCACACCTGTGCCATCGAGCCTGTGACATAGCGCTCTGATATTCAGTGGGCCTCACACAATCCAAAAGTGTCCAGTGTCCACAAGTGTCTGCAGAAATTCAAAATCTCCCTTATCCTGTAGTCACTTTTTTCACACCTGTGCCATCGAGCCTGTGACATAGCGCTCTGATATTCAGTGGGCCTCACACAATCCAAAAGTGTCCAGTGTCCACAAGTCTCTGCAGAAATTCAAAATCTCCCCTGTCCTATAGACACCTTGTACCTTGTTTTACATTACTATATAGTTTGTTGGATTTTGTCTACATTTCTACCAAAAATGAGGAAGGCTGGTGGAAGAGGCCGTGGAATTGGGCGGGGGTTGGCAGCTGGTAATGATGGTGTTGGTGGTGGATCTGATGGTAGTGGCAAAAGCAAAATAGGACCGAATGCAGGAGGTGTTGAGCCTGCGTCATCGTCTGGCTCCACAAGGCCTCGAAGGCTTAGTTTTCTAGGAGTTGGCAAACCGCTTTTAAAGCCAGAGCTTCAGGAAAAAGTTTTGTCTTACATTGCTGACTCAGCCTCCAGCTCTATCGCCTCCTCTTCTGAAGTTGTAAAAAATAAAAGCACTGAGTCGTCATTGGAGGCTCATGTTCATGAACCACACCTTTCCTTGTGTCCTTCACCCCAACCAAGATTGAAGGATGACGCAGGCCATACTACTGATTACTCCATGGAGCTGTTTTCACATACCATGCCTGGATTATCAAGTGAAATGGTGAATTACCCAGGCCAAGATGAATCCGACATGGAGTGCACTGATGCACAGCCGCTGATAGATGATTCTGCTGGTACATTCACTCAGAGCACTACATTGTCCTCGCAGTGTACAGAGCCAGATTCTGACCCTGATGAGACTCAGGTGCCCCTTCCCGCATACTATACCACCATACACGGTGACACAGAGGAAGGTGCACATGACATTGAAGAGGAGGTGATGGATGACCCAGTTGTTGACCCAGATTGGCATCCATTGGGGGAAGAGGGTGCTGCTTCCAATAGCTCAGATGAGGAGGAGCATCCACAGCAGACATCGACATCGCAACAGCTGTTATCTGGCAGGCCCGGAGCACTCCAAAGACAGGTTCCAAAAATCAAGAGTTGCTGGACAGCTTGTCCAGACGGTCAAAAGATCACAGCGTGCTAGGCCGCAAAATGTCTGCCAAAGTAGGAAGAGTGCAGTGTGGCACTTTTTTGAACAAAATCATCATGATCAGGCCAAGGTTATCTGTAAGAAGTGCGCAAAGATCTTTAGCCGAGGGAAAAATCTGAAAAATTTGAATACCAGTTGCATGCTTAGACATTTAACCAGCATGCACTTGCAAGCGTGGACACAACACCAAACCTCAAGTGCCACATGTGCAACTGATCCCAAAGAAGGTAGTCAACAACGCTACATTGTTTCCCCCACTGTAAGCCCACCGGTTTGCACAGCAGCAAATGTTGAGGTGTCATTGCAAGGCCACAGCAGTCAGGGAATCCCACTGTTATATCAACGAAATACTGAATCTAGGCCATCAGAAAGAACACCAACTCCATCACCATCATCAACCCTCTCTCAGTCCGCCCTGTCCACCGCTACTTCCACCATATGCAGCTCTCAAGTCCAGCTCACCCTCCCAGACACTATGAGTAGGTCAAGAAAGTACTCAGTCTCTCATCCGCGTACACTGGGTTTGAACGCCCACATTGCCAAACTAATCTCGTTTGAGATGATGCCCTATCGGTTGGTGGAAAGCGCAGCTTTCCGCGAACTCATGGCCTATGCAGTACCATGCTATGACCTACCCAGTCACCACTTCTTCTCTCGCAAAGCCATCCCAGCCCTCCACCATCATGTAAAAGACCGCATTGTCCATGCACTCAAGCAGTCAGTGAGTGGAAAGGTGCACCTCACAACTGATGCATGGTCCAGTCGGCATGGCCAGGGCCGTTACGTGTCCATCACTGCGCACTGGGTTAATGTGGTGGATGCAGGGTCCACAGGGGACAGCGGTGGTGGGACAGTGCTGCCTAGCCCACGGTATAGGAAACAGTTGGCTGTAGGCGTTCGACCCTCCTCCTCCTCCTCCAGAAGCGAAAGCTCGTCCACAGAGCACAGTCGTACGAGCACTCCATCTGCAGCTGCCACTGTTGCACACGAGGTGTCCCCCTATCGAGCAGCTAGTGGAAAGCGTCAGCAGGCTGTGTTGCAGATGATGTGTTTGGGCGACAGACACACCGCCGAGGTGCTGGCCGAGTACTTGAAGCGACAAACTGAGTCATGGCTGGGCAGTGTACATCTTGAGGCAGGCAAGGTAGTTAGTGATAACGGCCGTAATTTTGTGGCAGCCATAGCCCTTTCAAAACTCAGCCACATACCTTGCTTGGCTCACACCTTGAACCTGGTGGTGCAGTGCTTCCTCAAAAATTATCCGGAGTTAACAGCCCTGCTCCAGAAGGTGCGAAGACTGTGCGCGCACATCCACCGGCCGCCTGTACACTCCGTTCGTATGCAGAAGCTGCAGCGATTGCTCCACCTTCCCAACCACCGCCTCATTATCGACATTGCAACAAGGTGGAACTCCACCCTGCACATGGTGGAGCGGCTGTGCGAGCAGAGGCAGGCCATAATGCATTTGTGGGAGGATACACGGCCAGGCACTTTGAGAGCAGACATGGAGTTGACAGGTGTGCAGTGGTCAAAGCTGAAAGACCTCTGTAAAGTCCTTCAGTGTTTTGAGGAATGCACACGGCTGGTAAGCACAGACGACGCCATCCTAAGCATGAGCATCCCACTTATGCGTCTGCTCATGCAAACTTTGACGCACCTTAAGGAGCAGGCGTCTGCAGGCAATGTTGAGGAGGAGGGAATCCTTGATGACATTCAGCCATTGTCTGCTCAGGGACCTCTCCTGGATGAGGTGGAGGAAGAAGAGGAGGAGGAGGATGATGATGGGGATGATTACTTAGGGGAGGAGGATGCATCTCGTGGGGCAAGTGAAAATGTTGGCGTGGCAAGGTCTGGTACAGGGTTTGTGCGTGACTGGAGGGATGTGGATTTGCCAGAAAGTGCTCCTCCACCCAGCACTCGCAGTGCATCATTGACACCGGGAACATTGGCCCACATGTCAGATTATGCCTTGTAGATCCTAAAAAGGGACCCCCGCATTGCCAAAATGATGAACGATGACGACTACTGGTTGGCCAGCATCCTGGATCCACGCTATAAAGGCAAATTACAAAACATCATGCCACAGGAGAACCTTGGCCTAATATTGGCTAATAAACAAGCAACTCTGGTAAATCGGTTGCTTGAGGCATTCCCAGCACACAGCAGCGGTGATGGTTCTCACACGAGCCGTACGGGCCGGGGGCAGCTTGGCAGAGGTGTTCATGGTGCACACAGCAGAAGTGGCGTTGGAGACAGGGGTTTCATGACAATGTTGTGGACTGATTTTTCACGGACCGCTCACACAACTGGTAATACTGCATCGATGGAAAGTGACAGGAGACAGCAGTTGTCAACTATGGTTACAAACTACTTTTCCTCCCATATCGATGTTCTCCCACACAGGTCATTCCCCTTTGACTATTGGGCCGCTAAACTGGACACCTGGCCTGAACTGGCACAATATGCCTTACAGGAGCTCGCTTGCCCAGCTGCAAGTGTGCTATCGGAAAGAGTCTTCAGTGCAGCTGGATCAATCCTGACAGAAAAAAGGACCCATCTGTCAACCCAAAATGTGGATGATCTAACCTTCATTAAAATGAACCATGCATGGGTTTCCAAGGATTTTGTCCCACCTTCCCCTGATGACACATAGGGTGACAGAAAAATGGCTTGCTTTGGTCCACCTCTTCCTGGGACTTGACCTATTTCGCCTTTTGCATCAGCTGAATGTCCAACATCAACATATGCCACTTTCTAAAACTCCCTAACTGTGCTGCCTCCCCCCCCATGGCCGGGGTCACCACCTAGCGCACGACACCGTGCGAGTGCCGTTGCCCTGGACAGGTGGGTAGGCCGACTCTTGGGCGCGGGCACTGGCACAGGGTCCCTCATAGTGCAATCAAGTGTCTCTGATGGTGGTGGTGCACACCCGCCGTCAGACACACCGCCGTACTATGAGGGGCCCAGTGCCAGTACCGACGCCCACGAGTGGGCCCCCCTTGCTTGGGCAGGGCCCCAGCATTTGCAATCTTTACCTCTCCCTGCTCCTCCGCTGTGTAGTCTGGGACGTCAAATCCATACTGTGCCTGACACCGTCTGAGCCTGCCTCCTGATGTATAGACATATATTTTGAATGTGTACGCTATCCATACATGTTATCCTGGGATACGGTACCCTTTCTCATCTTTGTGCAATCACGTGCAAGCCATACTGGACCTAACACCGTCTGAGCCTGCCTCCTGATGTATAGACATATATTTTGAATGTGTACGCTATCCATACATGTTATCCGGGGATACGGTACCCTTTCTCACCTTTGTGCAATCATGTGCAAGCCATACTGGGCCTAACACCGTCTGAGCCTGCCTCCTGATGTATAGACATATATTTTGAATGTGTACGCTATCCATACATGTTATCCGGGGATACGGTACCCTTTCTCACCTTTGTGCAATCACGTGCAAGCCATACTGGGCGTGAGAACGGCTGGCGAGCTGTTAAGCAAGCTACAGCACCTGTGGTTTGCACACGTAAGTTTTTCATTTTTTCAGGAAAGACGGTTAGGCCTAATTCCTGAACTGCGGTTGACCTGCACTTACTGGGAAATCATCGTTCGCGGGTAATAATTGTAATCAGCGATCCCCATCACTAACGTTGTTCAGCGGGTTATCTGCACCTGTAAGCGACAAACGCTGGCCTTTTCAGTGTAGAGCACATGCAGCCACGGACATGTAAGGGCATGACACACCAGTTATTGGCCAATCTCATGTGCCAGAGCCTCACGTGTCCCTCTAGTAAGCCGGACTCGGACCGCGGGGCATGACGGAGTCTCGTTCGTTAACGGAATTAAGCTTGCAATGTGTGCATCTGTTCTGTAGCTGGCATGGTTGAGGTTTCCCAGGTGGAGTCGAATTTAACCGTAGGCTCCACTCCTTGTGGTGCCCTTCTGGACATTCCTTTAAGGTTCAGCTTTGCAACCATACTGCCCACGTAAAACAAACACTTTGCCTTCATGAACGCTGTTTGGAGGGTCATGACTCGTGGGAATAACGCCCCCAATCAGTTAACCGACTAGAGAGATCCTTCGGTGCTCCCAAGCATGACATCACACTCCCTAGGAGGAAGGTAATGCCTCTGTGGCGACCGTACTCCTGGGGGCGACACAAATGCACTGATGCCCAGCCACTGCTCGATGAATCTGCTGGTACATTGACCCAGACCACTACATTCCCCTCGCACGCTACACGGCCTGAATCTGACCCTGATGAAACTCAGGTTACCCTTCCCATATACAGTTCCATCTTACACGGTGACAAAGAGGAAGCTGCAGATGAAAGTTCAGGTTCGGCCCACCCGCCATCAGACACACCACCGTACTATCAGGGGCCCTGTGCCAGTGCCGTCGCCAACGAGTGGGCCCCCCCTGCTTGCTCAGGATCACAGCACTTGCAAGGTTGAAATACTGTGCAGTGAGATGGAAGATGGGGATGACGAGGAGTCCAGACTAGTACAGGGATTCCCTAGCGAGGAGACTTATTTGATTGTTTTCAATGTTGGGACAGCAATTTTTGGGGAGCACTATACTCTGGAGAATGATAGATGGGGCCCACCATACACTGGAACATTCCAAAGGTGGACATCAGACACTGGAGCAGCATTTACAGGGCCCATTATACACTAGAGCATTAGAAATGGGGCCCATTATGTTTGGAGCATTATTTGGGCCCATAAGACAGTGGTGCTTCATCCATGGGGACCAACATATACTGTAGCATTATGTGGAGCTCATCATATACTGTTTCAAACATTATATGGGACCAATGATTCTGTATGGAGAAATAGATGGGCCTCGTCATGAGATGGAAAAAGTGAAGTATTTTTCATTGTACTATACCGCTATTTCTCTGCCGTATCGGAGCATGGTGAGTTGTGGTATGTGTTAAAGGGGCGCTCTTTCGCCCAGGGCACATGAAAACCTGGAGCCAGCCCTACCCCCCCCACAACTTTAGCCAAATAACCCCCATTTTTCAGTGCGTAACTTGTATTATGAAGTTAATTAAGGTTGACAAGCTTAAGTAAGAAGAATTGATGCTTTTGGCATTCAAATGGGCACTGTAGGTGTGTTTCCTGTCCTCCTCTCACTGCCGACTTTTATTCCCCATTGACTTACATTTGGTTTCGTGTTTCGGGACGACCCCGACTTTTCCCTATAATCGGCCGATCTTGCTCGACCCGACTTTTGGAAAAGTCGGGTTTCACGAAACGAAACTCGACCCTAAAAAACCAAAAGTCGCTCAACTCTACTCCTTACATTTGGTGTTGGTGCTGTGTGGCGGCCATTATTGCTGTGGTTTTATGCTGGTGGGGCGGGGTGGTCTGGAGTCATGTCTTGTAGCGTGGGTGCTGTGAGATGCCAGGCCATCTGCCCTGCTGTTGCATTGCCGCTGTGGCGGTGGTCGGCGTGCAGCTCCGCTCCGTGGGGGCAATGGGGACTCCTTTCATTTGGTGTTGGTGTTTAAATACTGAACCTATGGTGAAAACAATATTGGAAAATGGGGTAAGATTTGTTTCAAAACAGGGTCTGACTATCGGGAATGTACTGTCTCCAAGTGACCATATGAATAGGTTTAATCAGTACAGCAGATCAAACAAATTGGTTGGCAACAGAAGGCTCCTATCGGTGTAGCCATAAAACATGGCTACACCATGGGTTGGACCAGATGGCCCAGGAGGTCCCTTCCAACTCTATGATTCTATGTGGAACTTGCAGGTATATGAGCAATACCAAACAGTTTGTTTGTTATCAAACAGGAGAAACTTTTAATATAAAATCGATGATGAATTTTGGGAGCACATATCTAGTGTACCTTATCTCATGTGAGAAATGCAGAGTCCAATATTTTGGGTGCATCACCAGAACACTGCGCAAACAGTTATCAGAAGACATTTATGATGCACAAATCTGCACAACGCGCAGTCTGTCTGGTGTTTCAAAGCATTTTCTGCACGTTCACTCCGGTGATGTGTCTGATTTAAAAATTATTGCAATTGAAAAGATAAATATGAGACAAAGAGGAGGGGACATGCATGAAATGCAGAAAAAAGAAGCACGCTGAATTCTGCATCTAAACACTAGAGCTCCCTTAGGTTAGAACTAGAAAACAGACCTAAGTTCTTTTTAATAGTTTTTTTTATATATAGAAATAATCTTTAAAGGGGATCTGTCACCCCATTTTTTGACTATCAGCTGCGGCCACCACCATCAGGGGCTTATCCACAGCATTCTGTAATGCTGTAGATAAGCCCCCGATGTAACCTGAAAGATAAGAAAAAAAGAGTAGATTATATTCACCCGGGGATCCGGTCCGATCCAATGGGTGTCGCCATCCGATCTTCATACGATGATGTCCTCCTCCTTACTTCTCCCTCGGCTCCTGCACAGGCATACTTTCTCTGCCCTATTGAGGGCAGAGCAGAGTACTGCAGTGCGCAGGCGCTGGAGCTCTCTGACCTTTCCCGGCGCCTGCGCACTGTAGTAATTTACTCTGCCCTCAACAGGGCAGAGAAAGTACGCCTGCACAGGAGCCGAGGGAGAAGCAAGAAGGAGGACATCATCGTATGAAGATGGGAGGTGCCGGACCTCACCGCGACACCCACCGCACCCGCCCTCGCCCCCCGGTGAGTATAACCTAATGTGTTTTTCTTATCTTTCAGGTTTCATCGGGGGATTATCTACAGCATTACTGAATGCTGTAGATAAGCCCCTGATGGCTGTGGCCGCAGCTGATAGGCTGAAAATTAGGTGATAGTTTACCTTTAAGATGGTCCTCTATAGTTTTGATCTCCATTTTTTTTTTTACCAAAACCCTGTCTGAAAATATGTAGTTTCCTATACGTGTAGTGCACCTTATTGATATGTTCCTAACATTGATGACTCATCAGGTGTTTCACAAATGTAATTTCCTCTCCTGAGCAGGATATCAAGTCGGGAGTTTTGTTTTTTACTCATTATGATTAAGACCCACACATGGGTCGAAACAGTTTCATGCTCATGCGGGACTAGCTATCCCTTTCTGTCTTGATCTCTAAAAATGTTGATTTGAATAAAGAAAAAGTTTTTTAAAATAAAGAAGATGTGCTGGATAATTATGGATTAATGTATGTATTGATTTGTACATGCATGTATATGTGTATGTACAGTAAGTATGTGTATGTATGTATACTGTATGTCAGTGTTCTCCTGTGGCCAATATAGAGAAAGTCCATAATTGGATGAGATTTATAGATGACGTGATGTTTGTGTGGGAGGGTTCCTTTGATGAGCTCAAAACCCTGATGTCAGCACTAAATGATAATAATTTGAATATAAATCTCACCTATTCTTATGGAAATCGAGTTAGTTTTCTGGACATTGACATGATGATGGGTCAGTGTCCGCTGATATGTTCAGAAAATCCTCAGCCACGAATTCAATTTTGCACGCTAAGTCTTCTCATTTAAAGTCCACCATGCGCTCTATCCCAGTAGGGCAGTATTTACTGCAAAGAGGATATGCTCATCAGAACAAGCATATCAAAATCAAGCTGCTGACCTATATACACGATTTCGTGAAAGAGGATATGGACACAGACAGATCCGTAGTGCTTACAATAGAGTACAAGAGGTGTCTAGGGATCAATTGCTATACAAGAAGAATTCTAAAATTTTGGATAATAATCAAGTTCAGATAATTACTCCATTCAATAACCAATGGAATAAATTTACTAGCATAATTAATACCCATTGGCTTGTGCTGCATACTGATCCCATTCTAAAAAGAACTCTTTCAGCTAGACCCTGCATTATGGCTAAAAGGTCAAAGAATCTTTTGGACCTACTTGTAAGGAGCCACCTATCCCCCAAGGAAAAAGTACAAAAAGGTATTTTTGGCGAGATTCACGGATTTTTCCCTTGCCGAAGTTGAAAAGCATGTTCTAATACATTGAAAACTAGCAGCTTCCAAAATTCAGATCAATCTAGGACTTTTTCTATTAGAAAATGTCTTACTTGTTCGTCTAAGGGTGTAATCTATTTTGCAAGTTGTCCTTGCAAAAAGATTAACATAGGAATGACCACAGGAGAGCTCAGAGTAAGGATTCGTGAGCACGTCCGTGATATCGAAAAATCAAAAGAAGCCAGGGATGAAGATCAATTGAAGACTTTACCGAGACACTTTCGAGTGTTTCACCACTCTCAAGCAAGTGGTCTTCGTATTTTTGCAATTGATCAGGTATCTTTGGGTGTGAGGGGTGGGAACCTGTTTCGTGTTTTATCACAAGTAGAGAGACGATGGATCTATAGGCTTAATACTATGGTGCCTGATGGGTTGAATGAGAGCAATGGCTTTGGGTCCTTCTTATAAGATTCTTTTTGGGTATTTTAATTTGCTTCGGTTTTAGGTTTTATTTTATTAATATTTGTGTATTTATTTCATTTTAGTCTCGTATTTTCGAATCTGTTAATTCATCTTTATCCCAGTATGGATTCCGTGTGTTTGTGATTTCCAAACAATTATACAAGAAGATTTTCCTTGGAAATGGAATCATGAAAATTATTTTATGACATTTATTATTATGCTGATTGGCGGCACTTCTATTTTATTTATTTATTTATTTATTTCATGTATAATTAATTGTATTTTGTGTTTGTCTTGGAGGGGCAAGGGTTAATGTGACCTTAATATTATTGTTTTATTGACAAAACAGAATTCATCATCTTTCCCCCATCTCAATCTATCCCTCCACCAGACCTATACATCGATGTCAATGGCTGCTCTCTTTCCCAGTCCCGCACGCTCAGTGCCTTGGGGGGATCCTCGACTCTGCCCTCTCTTTCAAACCACATGTCCAAGCCCTTGCCTCCTCCTGCCGCCTCAAACTCAAAAATATTTCCTGGATCCGTGCATTCCTCAACCATGAAACCACAAAAACACTAGTGCACACCCTTATCATCTCCCGCCTCGACTACTGCAACCACCTACTCTTTGGCCTCCCCTCCACCACTCTGGCACCACTCCAGTCTATCCTACACTCTGCTGCCCGACTAATCCACCTGTCTCCCCGCTATTCCCCTGTCTCCCCCCTATGCGAGGCCCTTCACTGGCTTCTTATTGTCCAGAGGCTCCAGTTCAAAACCCTAACCTTGACATACAAAGCCATCCACAACCTGTCTCCTCCATACATCTGTGACATGGTCTCCAGGTACCTACCAGCACCCAACCTCCGATCCTCTCAAGATCTCCTTCTCTACTCCCCCTCATCTCTTCTTCCCACAACCACATACAAGACTTCTCCTGTGCTTCCTCCATACTCTGGAACTCTCTGCCGCAACACATCAGACTCTCACCAACAACGGAAACCTTCAAGAAGAACCTGAAGACCCACCTGTTCCGACAAGCCTACAGCCTGCAATGATCCTCGGTATACTGAACCACCGCACAACTAGCTCTACCCTCTCCTAGTGTATCCTCACTCATCCCTGTAGACTGTGAGCCCTCGCGGGCAGGGTCCTCTCTCCTTCTGTACTTGTGTGTCCCTTGTCTTGCACATTTTTATTGTACTTGTCTATATTTCCCCTTTTCCCTGTAAAGCGCCATGGTATAAATGGCGCTATATACAGTAAATGTATAATAATAATAATAATTGTCCCAAAATTGCATACAATATATACGCATTCATAGTTTTTTAGTATTATTTTCTTCACTGTTATGCATCCATTTCCAGCAAGCAGATGATCCCAGGATAGGAAACCTGGTGGAGTGTGCGGTGCTGGAGTTGTTCTGGAGATCTTGTGGTCCATGTGGAGCTGTAGGGCTACAGGATTCGGCAGAGCTGGGAGTAGTGTGGAGACTGCGACCAGCTGGGACCGATGTCTTTCTGTCCTCGTGGAGCTCCGTGCCTGGTTTCAGCTGGGAGAGAGTGAAGCTGCTGGCTGCCTGCCAACTTTCCTACAACTTGTACCCATTTCCAGCAAGCAGATGATCCCGAGATAGGAAAACTGGTGGAGTGTGCGGTGCTGGAGATGTTCTGGAGATCTTGTGGTCCAGGTGGAGCTGAAGGGGTGAGCTGGGCAGGTTTGGACTGACTGTTGGCGTGTCCCCTGATATCCCTGTCTTGTTGCACCCATGCCCTCCCCCCCAGCAGTGCTGGGAGCACCCTTTATGGAAAGTTGTACATTTAACTCTGCTAAGCTGTGACTGTTCAGTCTTTATAGCTACAAGCTGAGTGTAATCATGGCCACTGCACTCTGTAAACCTACTCTTATGATTTCAAGGGACGATTTATTATTCTGGAATCATCCACAATTTCTCATGGACTCCCCTTCTTGGAGCATGATTGCTAATTCAACAATTGAGAACATAAAATCCATTACTTCTGTGAAACCTGTGGTGGTGTACTGCAAGAGAGGCAGGAGAGGAGGCGTCCTGGCACGCCTTCGGAGGAGAGGGTTCAGAACAGCTCTTCCTTCACTCCACTTGGCTAATATTCGTTCCTTATCTAACAAAATGGAGGATCTGAGCTTACTTTGTAACATGAGATCTGATATGGCCAATTCAGCTGCTCTTTGTTTTACTGAGACCTGGTTGAATGAGACCATCCCTGATTGTAGTCTGGATCTACCTGGTTTTGTTATCTACAGAGCTGACCATGATTGTGTAGCTTCAGGTAAACAAAGGGGGGGTGGGGTATGTCTCTACATCAACACTAGCTGGTGCTGTGATGTTAACATACTGGGAAAAGGTTCCCCTCCAGATCTAGAGTACCTTGCACTCAATTGTAGACCATTTTACTCTCCAAGAGAGTTTTCATCTATGGTTCTGGTTGCAGTATATATTCCCCCTCAAGCATCTGTTGAAGCTGCTATTGGTGAATTAGCTTGCAAAATATCAGAATGGGAGAAATGATCTCCAGAAGCATTTGTGATCGTAATGGGGGACTTTAACAAAGGAAAACTCAACCTGGATCTCCCCAAATTTACTCAACATATAAACTGCTTCACGAGAGAGAACAATACGCTTGATCACTGCTATACAGTCATAAAAGGGGCCTACAGGGCAGTGAGGAGAGCAGCAGTGGGCTTTTCAGATCATTGTCTAATTCATTTAATTCCAGCCTACAGGCAAAGGTTGAAAACATCCAAACCTACAGTTTATACAAAGAAGACATGGTCTGAGGAGGCAAAATTGCAACTACAAGCATGCTTTGAATGCACGGACAGGGAGGTATTCCAGGAAACATGCTCGGGTCTGGATGAATGGGTTGATGCAGTGTCCTCATATATCCGTTTTTGTGAAGACACGTTTATTCCATCCAAATCTGTCCACTTTCGGGAAAACAACAAGCCATGGTTTACAAATAAAGTCAGGTTGATCCGTAAGAGAAAAGAGGAGGCTTATAAAGCAGGCGATATTACTGAATTCAAGAAACTTAGGAACTCGCTATCTAAAGAGATCAAGTTAGCCAAACACGAGTATGCAAAGATTCTGGAGGAAAGGTTCTCATCAAAAGATACTAGATCTGCATGGAGAGGATTAAGAGAGGTCACCAATTATAAAAGCCACCCCACTATAGTGAACCCCAGCAGAAGTCTGGCAGCAGAGTTAAATGAATTCTACTGCAGATTTGAGGCAAGCTCTACACACAGTGGCTATTCATCTCTAAGCTCCTCAGTCTGTTCATATAAAGATCATTCATTGTGCAACTCCCAAGTAGTGATCTCCGAGGCAGAGGTGATACGCATCCTGAAGGGTCTTAAGGTCAAAAAGGCACCTGGCCCTGATGGTGTATCTCCAATGTGTCTGAAAGTATGTGCTACCCAGCTTGCCCCTATACTGACAAATATATACAATGTGTCACTGAAAGAGTGCGTTGTACCTCAGTGTTGGAAAAGTTCCACAATTATCCCTGTCCCCAAGAAAGTGGGATCCTCTGAGTTGAACAACTATAGACCAGTAGCACTCACATCTGTAGCTATGAAAGTCTTCGAAAGAATTATGATGTCCCACCTGACAAAATTCACGCAGAAGCTATGGGACCCGCTTCAGTTTGCCTATAAGGAGAATCGTTCGGCAAACGACACCGTCAATCTGGCACTGAAGTACATTTTGGATCATACAGATGAACTGCGCTCATATGTCCGGATTCTTTTCATGGACTTTAGCTCAGCGTTCAATACCATTGATCCGAATTTACTTCATAAGAAAATGGTAGCTCTTGGAGTCCCTCTCAACTTATGCTTGTGGATTTATAACTTCCTGACAGCCAGGATACAGAGTGTAAAAGTTGGACCATTCACTTCGGACACCTTGGTCACAAACATCGGGGCACCTCAGGGGTGTGTTTTGTCCCCGTTACTGTTTTCTCTCTATACGAATGATTGCATCTCTTCAGCAGAATCAGTAAAAATCTTGAAATTTGCCGATGATATGACACTGATTGGTCTCATCAGGGGAAATGCTGAAGACTTGTATCGGAGTGAGGTGAAAAGAATATGTGACTGGTGTAAAGCCAATAATCTTGTACTCAACGCTAAAAAAACTGCTGAGATGGTTGTGGATTTTAGGAAAGATCAACATGAGATACTTCCAATCTACATCCATGACGAAGTGGTTCTTAGGGTCACAGAGACCAAATTCCTTGGTGTTATCATCTCTCATGATCTTAAATGGGGGAAAAACGTGGATGCTGTTATAAGAAAAGCACAACAGAGGATGTTCTTCCTGCGTCAGCTGAAAAGATATGGTTTGTCTAAGAATCTGCTGATCTTATTCTTTAATGCTGTCATCAGATCTGTGATTTGTTCCTCTCTGATAGTCTGGTATGGGGGAGCCAATGCGCATGACAAAGGACTTTCAGAACAGCAGAGAGAATTAAAGGTTCCCCCCTGCCTAAAATCCAGGATCTTTATGATAAGAGTATTCGATCCCACGCATTGAAAATTTCATCCGATCCCTCTCACCCGGGACACTCCTCATTCCAACTACTCCCTTCAGGACGTTGCTTCAGAGTCCCCAAATGCAGCACCAACCGCCATATGAACAGCTTCTATCCACTCTCTGTTCAACAATTAAATCGTCATGTGTAGACTATATACTGTATCTGTCTTGTTAAGTGTTACTTGTTGTATCTGTTGTTATATATTATGTTGCCTCTTTGCCACAAAGAATTCCTTGTATATATGTAATATGTACTTGGCGATAATAAATTTGATTGATTGATCTTAGATATGTAATATAGTTTTACTTATCATTATGTATTATTATTCACTTTTTATTCATCTACATTCACTTTTTAAATATGTGTATTATAGCATATTTGCATTATAATTATCATTTATCACTGCTCATCCTATTCACTTTATTAATTTTTTTATCAGTGATTTCTTTCACATATTTTGTCCAGCACTTTCCAATCAGCATTTAATATGGTAGGTTTTGTCTGGTTGCGAGCATGCCCAGAATTGTCCTTACTTGAAGTCTCCTGATGTGCTCATTCTGGTGCGCTTGTGTTTTCTGTTGCTAAGCAGCAGGCTTCACTTAAGTCTCGACGAGCTCGGAAGACAGGCTTCCTGTTGAAAGTGTGGGCACATCAGCGCATGCACCGTTAGTTTCCAAACTTCACTAATGAGATGAGTCACCTTATTACGTTCTTGAGGCTTTACTGCGCATGCGTTAGAATCAGTATCACATGATCTGCAGCGCTGGTCATCTGCTCCATATATACTGAACCCGGAGCTTGATTAAGACACACGCTCCTGAAGAAGCTGTGGCATAAAGCGCGTAGGGGCGGCAGGCTGGGATAGCACTCTTCTTTACATCATGTAAGTGTGATTATAGCACCTTATATTGTTTATACTTCTTTGTGCACCTTATGGTCATGATGGTGGCTAATCCCCACTATTGTGTGCACTTCATACTTAGGTTATTTATGCTAATAGGCTAGTTTTGCATCTATGCTTCGGATAGTGAGTTAATCCTCACTATTGTTGGCACTTTTAATTTGTGCCACTTATGTTGATAGGCTAGTTGTATATGCAGTATAGCACTGATGCACTTTTCTTAGCACTGTGACACTTTACTGTGATGAATGGGTCACCGAGGAGGATACCAGGCCCAGGCTAAGCCACAGAAAACCAGAGAGGTTGGTAACTAAGCGGATTGCAGACCCCTGATCCTGTCCACACAACTAGCAGTAGCCGTGGAGCGTACCTACAATGATCCTAGACGCATCGGCACAGGCGGAGAGCTAACTAAGCCTAAAGCAAGAAAGAGGAAATCTAAACTGCCCCGGAGCAGACCCCAAAAGGAATAGATAGCCCCCAAACATATATTGTCGGTGAGACAAGATGAAAACATAAACGCAGGCAGAAAAATAGACTGAGCAAACGATGTGGCCCACACTGACTAGACAGGACAGGAAAGGAAAGACACTGTCTACAATCACGCAAAAAAAACATGCAAAAGTCCAACACGTCTGATGCACAAAAAACACTGAAGTCGCACGACTTTGCCCCCACTTCAGCACTCTGGTATATTCTGAAAGCAAAGCAAAAAGAGACCAATGTAACAGGGGACAAAACAAACTGGCACAAGCAGTAACATATGGGCGGTGATTCAGCACAGCCCTAGCCGGAGTTGTCTGACCCGCACAAAGCAGAGATAGACAAAACCAGATCAAATGCAAACAGAGTAGCAAATGAACCACTTAGCTGAACATGCAGGGACAGAGCAGGAGACATCAGACCTCAGGAGGCACAGGAAGAAAATCACGAGCAGGGATAGAGGGAGTCAGCTGTCTTAAATCCCAATCTGAATCCCCAGATCTCCAATCGTCTTCCTCATTATCAGGTGGCAAGCCTCTGTCAATCAGATCAACTCCACTACCTCCAGTAACCACCAGAGGGAGCCAAGAAAGAGAACTCGCAACCCCTCTGTCAATCTGGCCAGCTCCACTACCTTCAGTAATCACCAGAAGAAAGCCAGAGAGAGAATTCACAACAGTACCTCCCCCTTGAGGAGGGGTCACCGAACCCTCATCGACGCCACCAGGCCAGTCAGGATGGGCCCGGTGAAAAGCACGAACCAATCTTTTGGCATGAATGTCTGAAGCAGAGACCTAAGAATTATCCTCCTGGCCATTTGACCAAGTACTGGAGTCTCCGTCTAGCCAGACGAGAATCCAATATTTTCTCTACCTCATACTCCAAATTACCTTTAACCAGTACAGGGTCAGGAGGCGCCACCATGGGAACTACTGGCTCTACAAACCTCTTCAACAAGGATTTATGGAACACATTGTGAATCTTAAATGTAACTGGGAGAGCCAAATGAAAAGAAACGGGATTAAGGATTTCCAAAATCTTATAAGGTCCAATGAATCTTGGCTTGAATTTTGGAGATGCAACCTTCATGGGAATATTCTTTGAAGACAACCAAACCATATCACCCACTTTAAACCTGGGACCAATGGTCCTATGCCGCTTGAAAAACCGTTGGGCTTTTTCCTGAGAGTGGGACAACTTATCAACCACTTAGTCCCAAATCTGCTGCATTCTCTCTACCACAGAATCCACACTTGGGCAGGCCGAAGATTCCACCTGCCCTGAAGAAAATCAAGGATGAAACCCAAAGTTCCAGAAAAAGGACGACATCAAAGTGGTAGAACTAGCCCTATTGTTTAGCGCAAATTTGGCCAAAGGCAAAAATGAGACCCAGTCATCCTGATCAGCAGATATGAAACATCTCAAATAGGATTCCAAAGTCTTGTTTGTTCGCTCAGACTGCCCATTGGTCTGAGGATGAAATGCAGAGGAGAAAGATAACTGAATTCCCAGTTTGGAACAAAAAGCTCTCCAAAATCTGGAAACAAACTGGACTCCTCTGTCCGACACAATGTTCTCAGGAATCCCGTGCAACCGAACTACCTGTTGTAAAAACAAGGGCACCAACTCAGAAGAAGATGGCAACTTTAGGAGTGGTACAAGATGGACCATCTTAGAAAATCTATCACAGATCACCCAGATAACAGTCATCCTCTGAGAGACAGGAAGATCAGAAATAAAATCCATTGAGATATGAGTCCATGGCCTCCTGGGCACTGACAGGGGCATCAGCAACCCACTAGAATGAGAACAGGGCTTGGACCGAGAACAAGTCCCACAGGACTGCACAAAATTCCTGACATCACGAGATAAGTCAGGCCACCAAAAGGACCGACTCACCAAATCTCTGTTACCAAAAATACCGGGATGACCAGCCAACGCGGAGCAATGAATTTCAGACATTACTCTTTTCCTCCACTGGTCAGGGACATACAATTTTCCCATAAGGCAACATTCAGGTTTGTCCTGAAATTCCTCCAGGGCATGTCTCAAATCGGGTGAGATGGCGGAAAGAACTACACCCTCATTTAGAATGGTAGTAGGCTCGGTTACATCAAGAGACTCCGCAAAGAAACTCCTAGAAAGGGCATCCGCCTTAACATTCTTAGTGCCCGGAAGAAAAGAGACCACAAAATTAAAACGCGTGAAAAACAAGGCCCACCTAGCCTGTCTAGGATTCAAGCGTTTGGCTGATTCAAGATAAATCAAATTCTTGTGGTCGGTGAGGACCACAACTTGATGTCTAGCTCCCTCCAACCAATGTCTCCACTCTTCAAATGCCCATTTCATGGCCAACAATTCCCGATTCCCCACATCATAGTTACGTTCAGATGGGGAGAATTTTCGAGAAAAGAAGGCACAGGGATTAATCTTAGAAGTCACCGGATCTCTTTGGGACAAAACAGCTCCTGCACCAATCTCAGAAGCATCTACCTCCACCTGAAATGGGAGTGAGGCATCAGATTGCCGTAGAACTGGAGCAAAAGTGAATCTCCACTTAAGCTCCTGAAGTGCTGAAACTGCCTCTGGAGACCAATTCACCACATCAGCGCCTTTTTTGGTCAAATCAGTCAGTTTTTTAACAATACCAGAAAAATTACTTATAAATTTACAATAGAAATTAGCAAAACCCAAAAACTTCTGGAGAGCCTTCAAAGAAGTGGGCTGAACCCAATCATAAATGGCCTGTATCTTGGCCGGGTCCATTTCAATAGCAGACGGGGACAAAATGAATCCCAAAAATGGAATCCTCTGTACATCAAAGAGGCACTTCGATCCCTTAACAAACAGAGAATTTTCCCTCAAAATCCTGAACACAGTCCGGACATGTTCCACATGAGAATCCCAATCACTGGAAAAGATCAAAATATCATCCAGATAAATGATCAGAAACTTATCCACAAAGTCCCAGAAAATATCGTTTATAAAAGACTGGAAGACAGAAGGGGCATTAGTGAGCCCAAAAGGCATCACCAGGTACTCAAAATGTCCCTCCGGAGTATTAAACGCCGTCTTCCATTCATCCCCGTGCTTGATGCGAATAAGATTATACGCCCCCCTGAGGTCAAGCTTGATAAACCAACAGGCACTTTTAACTCTGGAAAATAAATCAGAAATCAGGGACAACGGACACTGATATTTAACAGTGATTTTGTTAAGGGAACGATAATCAATACATGGCCTTAATGAACCATCTTTCTTGGCCATAAAAAAATAGCACCTAAAGGTGAAGAGGATTGTCTAATATGACCCTTCTCCAACGACTCCTTGATATAAGATCGCATAGCATCATGTTCGGGTACCGATAAGTAGAAAAGCCGACCCTTGGGAAATTTACACCCGGGCATTAACTCAATTGCACAGTCATAACTCCTATGAGGAGACTTACTCTCACTGAATACATCAGAAAAATCAGCCAAATAGTCAGGAATATCATGAGACTGGGGAAAGTTGGAGAAAACAGGAGTGTCACTAAGAACACATTGACAACCCCAACTCACCACAGACACAGATTTCCAATCTAAAACAGGATTATGAGTTTGCAACCAAGGGAAACCCAGAACAATAGTATCATGCAAATTATGCAACACCAAAAATTTACAATTTTCTTGGTGGTCCGGGGCGACCCGCATTATTATCACCTGGGTCCAAAACTGGGGTTTATTCTCCGCCAAAGGAGTAGCATCAATACCCCTCAAAGGGATAGGAGTCCGCAGGAGTATCATGGGAAAACCACAACGTTTAGCAAAGTCCAAATCCATCAGATTCAAAGCTGCTCCTGAATCAACAAAAGCCTTAGCGGAAAATGTAGACAAGGAGCAGATCAGGGTAAACGCCAAAAGGAACTTAGGCTGTACACTGCCCACCACAAATGTGTGAGCAAAACGCTTTTCTCGCTTAGGGCAGACAGCAATGGTATGAGAGGCGTCCCCACAGAAAAAACACAACTTATTACGCCTTCTAAACTCCTGACATTGCGCCCTAGACAAAACCCTATTGCATTGCATGGGTTCGGAAGTAGGTTCGAAAGGCGGCAACGCCTCTCGTGTAGTTTTACGTTCCCGTAAACGCCAATCAATTTGAATGGCCAATGACATAGAGTCGTCAAGACCAGAGGGAACAGGAAATCTTACCATAACATCTTTTACGGTTTCTGCTAAACCCTTCCGAAAGAGAGCTGCTAGAGCATCGTCATTCCATTTAGTAAGGACCGCCCACTTTCGAAATTTTTGACAATATAACTCTGCAGAATCCTGACCCTGGTTAAATGCCAATAAGGTTTTCTCAGCTTGATCAATAGCATTAGGTTCATCATACAACAACCCCAAGGCTTGAAAAAACATGTCCACATTAGCCAGAATAGGATCTCCGGGTGTCAAAGAAAAGGCCCAATCTTGGGGATGGCTGTGCAGCAAGGAGATGACAATTTTAACCTGCTCCACAGAGCTCCACGATGAGTTAGGTTTCAAAGCAAAAAATAGTTTACAATTATTCTTAGAATTCAAAAATTTAGACCGATCCCAAAAAAACACATCAGGAGTAGGGATTTTTGGTTCAACAGCAGATGATTGAGCGAGATAGGCGAACTGCGCAACACGATCAGACAATTGCTTAGTCTCCATTTAGACAAAAAATATCCTCCTACAGCCCCAGAGAAAAAAAAGAGGAAAAAAATATATAATAAAAAATTCTGTCACTTATTTTTTTTTAAATTCTTTCCTTCTTTAGAGTACCCTAGAGTCTACAATTAGGCTGGTGATTCTGTTATGAATGGGTCACCAAGGAGGCTAAGCCACAGAAAACCAGAGAGGTTGGTAACTAAGCAGATTGCAGACCCCTGATCCTGTCCACACAACTAGCAGTAGCCGTGGAGCGTACCTACGATGATCCTAGACGCCTCGGCACATCCGGAGAGTTAACTAAGCCTAAAGCAAGAAAGGGGAAATCTAAACTGCCCCGTAGCAGACCCCAAAGGAATAGATAGTCCCCAAACATATATTGTCGGTGAGACAAGATGAAAACACAAACGTAGGCAGAAAAATAGACTGAGCAAACGATGGGGCCCACACTGACTAGACAGGACAGGAAAGGAAAGACACTGTCTGCAATCACGCAAAAAAACCTGCAAAAGTCCAACACGTCTGATGCACAAAAACACTGAAGCAGCACGACTTCGCCCCCACTATATCAGCACTCGGGTATATTCTAAAAGCAATGCAAAAAGAGACCAATATAACAGGGGACAAAACAAACTGGCACAAGCAGTAACATATGGGCGGTAATTCAGCACAGCTCCAGCCGGAGCTGGCTGACCCGCACAAAGCAGAGATAGACAAAACCAGATCAAATGCAAACAGAGTAGCAAATGAACTACTTAGCTGAACATGCAGGGACAGAGCAGGAGACCTCAGGAGGCACAGGAAGAAAATCACCAGCAGGGATAGAGGGAGTCGACTGTCTTAAATCCCAATCTGAAACCCCAGATGTCCAATTGTCTTCCTCATTATCAGGTGGCAAGCCTCTGTCAATCAGATCAGCTCCACTACCTCCCGTAACCACCAGAGGGAGCCCAGAAAGAGAATTCGCAACCCCTCTGTCAATCTGACCAGCTCCACTACTTTCAGTAATCACCAGAGGGAAGCCAGAGAGAGAATTCACAACACTTTACTCTTTGTTTATCCACTAGTGATTAAATTGCATATAGTAGGTTATAAATTTAAAATATGGGGTCTTTTGCTACTAGTTCTTTGTGCTTGTAAACTGTTTTCATTGTAAGGTGTAATTTGCTGTTACCATTGCCGTCTTATGTCTGCATTAGCAGTAATGCTCTGTTTATCAATTTTATTGTAATAAAAGTTATTTGGTTCTTATCCCTAGTTCTTGCTTAAGTGTCTTGACAAAGGGAATTTGGGGTATTATGTTGAAATTTGAGTTGTGCTATAAATTTTGGTTCCTATAATTGGGGAATTTATTTGTGCTTAATGTCTGTATGTATACTGTATGTTTATGTATGTATACTGTATATATATATATTCATATTGTATGTATACTGTATATGTGTATGTATACTGTATGTATATGTGTACGTATACTGTATGCATTTATACGTATATACTGTATGTACAGTATGTATATTGTATATATGTATGTATATATGTATATACTGTATATGTGTATATTTGTATACACAAACACACGGGATGGCACTCATAGCAATCTGGCAATGACAAACATAAAGGCCTGCTGCAGACCTCTTGTTGTCATGCCGACCCATCATGTTGGGGGTCACCAATGGGTGGGATTGGTAACGCACTTCCGGTAAGCATGAGTGTCATGCCCGCCATGTGCATTATGCCTGTCATGTTCGTCATGCCCGCCATGTCTGTTTTGCTGCATGACCCCTGGATCAGTGTGCACGTGCACCGAACTATCATGCCCGCTATGTCTGGTGTGCCGCATGACTCCTGGAGCGGTGTGCACGTGTACTGAATTCTCATGCCCGTTATGTCTCGTGCTGCAAGATGCCTGGAGCGGTGTGCACGCGCACCTTACCTCATGGCTGCATGCCGTTGCTAGGTAACCATTCATCTCTTCTCTGATTCTGCAATCCTCTGTTCATGTGACCTTTCCTATGTTCCAGTGCTGTCTGATTCTGCAATCCTCTATGTATTCCTGGAACCCCTGATCATGTGACCGTTCCTATGTTCCAGCACTGTCTGATTCTGCAATCCTCTGCGTAATCCTGGAACCCCTGATCATGTGACCTTCTTTATGGTTCAGCCCAGTCTGATCTAGCAACGCTCTCTATGATCCTGGAGGAACTGAACCGGAAGTCCTTCCCTGATCCTCACCCGGAAGTGCAGGTGCTATGGTGCTATATCAGACCGCCCCTTCCTATGGTCGGGGCCTGAGTATTGTGTTGCTTCCCTGCATGGCTGCTTGGTCTGCTCGGTCGCTCCCTGTATTCTGTGCCCCTGCACTCTGCCCTGTCGTGCGTCTCTGCACACGCTCTGTGCTTGTATTCTGCCTCTTGTCTCGTGCCATCTCTTGTGTTGTCTTTTGTGCCATGTTTTGTCTCTGCTATCCTTGGACTTGTAGTACTTCCTATGTTATCTGCCTTTGCCTGTTTTCGCCATGTCTTGTTCTTGCTATGCTTTGCCTTGTAGTACTTCCTTTGTTCTCTGCCTTGCCTGTTTCGCCATGTCTGGCCTTTGCTATTCTGAGCCTTGTAGTACTTCCACGTTCTCTGTCTCTGCCTGGTTTTCCATACTCTGTCTTATGGTGCTCTCTTGCACATTCCATGTCTAGTCTCAAGGTTCTGCCTTGACCCGGCTCTGGGCTTTGGCCTACGCTCTGCTGCTAGACTCTGTCCTATCGTGCTCTATAGCACATTTCATGGCTAGTCTCAAGGTTCTCTCTCTCTGTGCTTCAGCCTATGCTCCCCTGCTAGCCCTTTTCTCGCTCTTTCCCCGCTCTGTGCTTCTGCCTACGTTCCGCTCCATGCTCTGTACCTTGAATTGCCTTGCTTTGTTTCTTCGTGTGCCCTTTGCATGCGCCTGGCCTTCCTAGCCTCCTGCTTGTGCCTCAGCCGTGCCCGCCCTAGCCATGCCCACCTGCTTGTGCCTCAGCCGTGCCCGCCCTAGCCGTGCCCACCTGCTTATGCCTCAGCCGTGCTCGTCGGTCAGTGACAGCTGTGTCGCCTGCTATGCCCCAGTCGGGTTCGCTGGAGTCTTACCCGCCTGTTTGTGCTGCAGCCCGTCCAGCTAGCCAGTGCCCCAGCCGTGCTCTCTGTGCTTCCTTGCACTCACGCTGTCTCTGCACTGTGCCCTCCGTGCTTCTCTTAGCACGTGCAGGCCCTCGCCTGTCCCGTGGCATACCTCCACGTGCTTCTGTAAAAGTACGCGCAGGTCTTGCCATGTCCCCTGTCGTGCCCTCTCGCACACACAGGTCCTAGCCTGTACTCTGTGCCTGGCGTGTCTCTCTGCATGCGCAGGACTCTGCCTTGAACCTGACCCTGGCGTGTCTCTTTGCACACGCAGGACTCTGCCTTGAACCCTGACCCTGGTGTGCCCTCAGCACGTGCAGGACTCTGCCTTGAACCCTGACCCTGGCATGTCCCTCTGCACGCGCAGGACTCTGCCTTGTACCTTGTGCCTTGGCGTGTCTCTACACACGCACCCTGTCTTGTTTGTTGAACTTTGAACCCTGGCGTGTCCCCTACACACGCACCTTGCCTTGAAGCCTGGCGTGTCCCCTACACACGCACTATGCCCTGGACCCTGGTGTGCCCCTAGCATGCACCCTGCCTGGAATCCTGCCTTGGACCTCGGCGTGTTCCCTGCACCATGCCTGGATATCTGTCGTGCCTCCTTGCCTGCCGGATGCCCGGAACCTGCCAATCGCTGCCAGAGATCGTAAGCCTGATGACTGCGGCCTGATGTCGGGAGCTGATGTCCGCAGCTGGATGCCCTGTTCCTGTCGATCATTGCCAGTTGTCCAGAGTCCGATGCCATTGAGACCTTGCCTGTACCCAGGCGTGCCACCTGGCACGTACCATGCTATGGACCTTGGCGTGGCCTCGCACGCACCTTGCTGTGTTTTGCTTATCACGTTTTTGCACTGAATGTTATCCTGAATTTGCTTTAATGAAGATACCTTGAACTTATGTCTTGCCTTGTCCTGTTTCCTGCACTCGTACCTAGTGTCTACTTGAGCCGGCCGCCTGGTGCCAGCAGTCGTGGTGGCTCACCCCCTTGGTCATGCCCCTGACACTCCCTGTATAAGGGGTGGTTCCTCACAAGGTCAGCTCGCCCTAGGTGGGTGGGTGCCACGACACAGAGGGTCCACTCTAAAGAAAAAGTTGACTCAGTGTAAGCTGACCTCGTCACAATGAGTTATATGCCACTGTCAGAGGTTGATAGCGGCATTTAACTATTTACCAGCCGCGGGTGGATCGTGATTCCACCCGCAGCTGTTGTGGGCACATGTCAGCTGTACAGATCAGCTGTGATGTGCCTGGAAAGGTGCCGGCTCAGCGCCAGAGCCTGCACCAAACAGGGGAAGTCTGATGTGGGTATACTATTAAGCCCAATGTCAGAAAGGGGTTAATTTCCTTAAAAATGTCCTAGATAAGAGCATTTTTCCTAAATCTGTATTTGCGGGTCTAATTACCAAAAATCCTGCGATACCAACAATGTATCTCCTTCCTAAGATCCATAAAAATATAATTGAACCCCCTGGACACCCAATAGTCTCGGGCAACAACAGTCTCCACAGTCTATGAGAACTCACATGTAAATTCCTGGATTATTCTTTAAAACCTTTGGCCTGCACCGGACCTTTATACATCAGAGACTCTACTGAACTGCTTGTCAGATTACAGGATATATCCTTTGATCGTTGTTATGATTGAGTCACCGCAGGAGGCAAAAACAGAAATGCTAGCTAAGTCCAGAAAACCGGAGAAGTTGGCAACTATCAGATTGCAGACCCCTGAACCTAACAACACAACTAGCAGTAGCCGTGGGGGGTTCCTACGATGACCTAGACCCCTCGATCACAGCCGGAAAGATACATAGGCCTAAAGAAGGAAAGGGGAAATCTAACTGCCCCAGAGCAGACCCCAAAGCAATAGGCAGCCCCCCACATATAATGACGGTGAAGCAAGAAGGAAACACTTACACAGACAGAATGACAGAGTGAGCAAAGATGGGGCCCAAAAACTACCTAGATAGGAACGGATAGGAAAGCTGCTGTCTGCAATCTGCCAAAACCCTATCAAAGACAAAGCCAACCAGCTGATATAAAAATGGCCCTGAAGCAACTAAGCTTCAAAACTAAATCAGCACTCAGGTATTTTCAGAGGACAGAGCAAAAGGAAAACTGCACACTCCAGCAGGGAGTGGCAGAATCCAAAAAGCAAGAAAAACAAAAACAAATCTTAAATGCAAATGGCAAAGCAGAAAACTTAGCTAAAGGAGAGCAGGAATCAGACTGGTGTCCAAGAGTCCACAGAGAAATCACCCGCAGGGCAGAAAGGGCGTAGGCAGCCTTATATCCAGTCAGAGACTCCACTCAGCCAATCGTCTTCATTAGTCCCAGGTGCCTGATAATCAGGCTCACTACCTTCCTTCACTAGGATAGGGAGTTCACCAGGACTCAGAGACGGAGGGGAAAATGAACTCACAACAGTACCCCCCCCTTGAGGAGGGGTCACCGAACCCTCAACAACGCTACCAGGGCGATCAGGGTGAGCCCGATGAAAGGCACGCACCAATCTTTTGGCATGAATATCAGAGGCAGAGACCCAGGAATTATCCTCCTGACCATAACCCTTCCACTTAACTAAATACTGGAGTCTCCGTCTAGCCAGACGGGAATCCAGAATTTTCTCTACCTCATATTCCAAGTTACCTTCAACCAATACAGGGTCCGGAGGTGCCACCTCAGGCACAACTGGCTCAACAAACCTCTTCAACAAGGACTTATGGAACACATTATGGATCTTAAATGTGACAGGAAGAGCCAAAAGAAAAGAGACCGGATTAATAATCTCCAAAATCTTGTAAGGTCCAATAAATCTAGGCTTAAACTTAGGAGAAGCCACCTTCATAGCAATATTTTTTGATGATAACCACACCATATCACCAATCTTAAACTGGGGACCAATGGTCCTATGTCGATTGGAAAACCGCTGGGCCTTTTCCTGGGAGAGAGATAACTTGTCCACCACTTGGTCCCAGATCTGGTGCATTCTCTCCACCACAGTGTCAACCCCTGGGCAGGCAGAAGGCTCCATCTGCCCTGAAGAAAATCTGGGATGAAACCCAAAGTTACAAAAAAAAGGTGACATCAAAGTGGCAGAACTAGCTCTATTATTTAAAGCAAATTCGGCCAAGGGCAAAAATGAAACCCAATCATCCTGATCAGCGGAAATAAAACATCTCAAATACGACTCCAAGGTCTGGTTTGTTCTCTCTGTCTGCCCATTGGTCTGAGGGTGAAAAGCAGAGGAGAAGGACAACTGAATTCTCAACTTGGAACAGAACGTCCTCCAAAATTTAGACACAAACTGAACTCCTCTGTCAGATACAATGTTCTCAAGAATCCCATGCAAGCGAACCACCTGTTGCAAAAACAGGGGCACCAACTCAGAAGAAGATGGCAACTTTGGGAGTGGTACAAGATGAACCATCTTAGAGAACCTATCACAAATCACCCAAATAACAGTCATTCTTTGAGAGACCGGCATATCAGAGATGAAATCCATTGAAATATGGGTCCATGGCCTCCTGGGGACCGGCAAAGGCATCAACAACCCACTAGAGCGAGAGCAAGATTTAGACCGGGAGCAAGTCCCACAGGACTGCACAAAATTCCTGACATCATGAGACAAGGTGGGCCACCAAAAAGAGCGACTCACCAGATCTCTAGTACCAAAAATACCAGGATGACCAGCCAATGCAGAGCAATGAACTTCAGACATCACTCTCTTCTTCCACTGGTCAGGAACATACAACTTTCCACTGGAACAACGCTCAGGTTTGTCCTCCTGGAACTCTTGCAGAGCAAGTCTCAAATCGGGCGAGATGGCAGAAAGAACTACCCCGTCGCCTAAGATGGTAGCAGGCTTGGTCACCACAGGAGAATCAGCAAAGAAACTCCTAGAGAGGGCGTCTGCCTTGACATTCTTAGTTCCAGGAAGAAAAGAGACCACAAAATCAAAACGTGTAAAAAACAAGGCCCACCTAGCCTGTCTAGGGTTCAAGCGTTTAGCCGACTCTAGGTAAATCAAATTTTTGTGGTCAGTGAGGACCACAACTTGATGTTTGGCTCCCTCCAACCAATGTCTCCACTCCTCAAATGCCCATTTCATGGCCAACAGTTCCCGATTCCCCACATCATAATTACGTTCAGATGAAGAGAACTTTCGGGAAAAGAACGCACAGGGGTTCATTTTAGATGTTACCGGATCCTTTTGGGACAAAACCGCTCCTGCACCAATCTCAGAAGCATCCACCTCTACCTGGAACGGGAGTGAGACATCAGGCTGCCGCAAAACCGGGGCGGAGGTAAATCTACTCTTCAGCTCCTGAAAGGAGGCAACAGCCTCCGGAGACCAATTCAACACATCCGCACCCTTCCTGGTCAGGTCAGTCAATGGTTTGGCAATATTAGAAAATTTTGCTATAAATTTCCGATAAAAATTAGCAAAACCCAAAGACTTCTGGAGGGCCTTCAAAGAAGTGGGCTGAACCCAATCATAAATGGCCTGTACCTTGGCCGGGTCCATTTCAATAGTTGACAGAGACAAAATAAATCCCAAAAAAGAAATCCTCTGTACTCCAAAAAGGCATTTCGATCCTTTGACATACAGGGAATTCTCTCTCAAGATCCGGAACACAGTCCGAATATGTTCCACATGAGAATCCCAATCCTTGGAGAAGATCAAAATATCATCCAGATAAATAAACAAAAATTTATCGACAAAGTCTCGGAAAATATCGTTCATGAAGCACTGGAAGACAGAAGGGGCATTAGTGAGCCCAAAAGGCATCACCAGGTACTCAAAATGTCCCTCGGGAGTATTAAACGCCGTCTTCCATTCATCCCCCTGTTTAATCCGGATAAGATTATACGCCCCTCTGAGGTCAAGCTTGGTAAACCAGCAAGCACCTCTAACTCTAGAGAATAGATCCGAGATCAGGGGTAACGGATACTGATATTTAATAGTAATTTTATTGAGGGCACGATAATCAATACAAGGCCTTAAAGAACCATCCTTCTTGGCCACAAAAAAAAAACCGGCACCTAAGGGTGAAGAGGATGGTCTAATATGACCCTTCTCCAACGCCTCCTTAATATAGGACCGCATAGCCTCGTGCTCAGGTACAGATAAATTGAAGAGCCGACCATTAGGAAATTTACACCCCGGACTTAGTTCAATCGCACAGTCATAACTCCTATGAGGAGGCAAGGACGCAGACTCATTCTCACTAAATACATCATAGAAGTCCGCCAAATAGTCAGGAACCTCATGCGACTGAGGAGAGGTGGAAAAAACCAGAGCCTCACTAAAGGTACACCGGCAACCCCAACTCACCACAGACACACACTTCCAATCCAAAACTGGATTATGAATTTGCAACCAGGGAAACCCCAGAACAACGGCATCATGCAGACCATGCAACACCAAGAATCTTCAATTTTCTTGGTGGTCTGGGGCGACCCGCATGACCACCTGGGTCCAAAACTGAGGTTTATTTTTAGCCAAAGGGGTAGCATCAATCCCCCTCAAAGGGATAGGCGTCTGCAGAGGTGTCAACGGAAATCCACAACGTTTAGCAAAATCCAAGTCCATTAGGTTCAGCGCTGCTCCCGAATCCACAAAAGCCTTGGCGGAAAATGTGGACAGGGAACAGATCAGAGTAATCGCCAAAAGAAACTTAGGCTGAACCCCACCAACAGAAAACGTGTGTGCAAAGCGTTTCTCACGTTTAGGACAAACAGAAATAATATGCGAGGCATCTCCACAGAAAAAACACAGCTTATTACGCCTTCTGAATTCCTGACGTTGCGCCTTAGACAAAACTCTATCACATTGCATAGGTTCAGACGTCTGTTCAACCAGCGGCAACACCTCTCGTGTAATCCTGCGTTCACGTAAACGCCGATCAACCTGAATGGCTAAAGACATAGAATCGTCCAGACCAGAAGGAACAGGAAATCCCACCATAGTATCTTTTACGGCTTCTGACAAACCCTTCCGAAAGAGAGCAGCCAAGGCACTATCATTCCAGGTAGTAAGGACCGCCCACTTTCGGAACTTTTGACAGTACAACTCTGCAGATTCTCGACCCTGGTTCAATGCTAACAGGGTCTTTTCAGCCTGATCAATAGCATTGGGTTCGTCGTACAGCAACCCCAAGGCTTGAAAAAATGCGTTCACATTAGTCAGAATAGGGTCATCTGGTTTCAAAGAAATCGCCCAATCCTGGGGATCGCCGCGCAGCAAAGAGATGACAATTTTAACCTGCTGCGCGGAGCTCCCTGACGAGTTAGGCTTCAAAGCAAAAAATAATTTACAATTATTTTTGAAACTCAAAAATTTAGATCGATCCCCAAAAAATACATCAGGTGTGGGGATCTTTGGTTCAACAGCATGTGAACGAGCAAGATAGGCGGAAATTCCTCGCACCTCAGCAGCGAGCTGCTCCACACGATCAGACACTTGTTTTATCTCCATTGAGAGAAAAAAAAAAAATTCCCCCTACAGCCTCAGAGATATAGAGGAAAGAATACACTTTTTTTTTTTTTTAAACACAATTCTTTCCTGCTATGAGTACCCTAGGATCTGCGGTATGGCGGGTGATTCTGTTATGATTGAGTCACCGCAGGAGGCAAAAACAGAAATGCTAGCTAAGTCCAGAAAACCGGAGAAGTTGGCAACTATCAGATTGCAGACCCCTGAACCTAACAACACAACTAGCAGTAGCCGTGGGGGGTTCCTACGATGACCTAGACCCCTCGATCAGAGCCGGAGAGATACATAGGCCTAAAGAAGGAAAGGGGAAATCTAACTGCCCCAGAGCAGACCCCAAAGCAATAGGCAGCCCCCCACATATAATGACGGTGAAGCACGAAGGAAACACTTACACAGACAGAAAGACAGAGTGAGCAAAGATGGGGCCCAAAAACTACCTAGATAGGAACGGATAGGAAAGCTGCTGTCTGCAATCTGCCAAAACCCTATCAAAGACAAAGCCAACCAGCTGATATAAAAATGGCCCTGAAGCAACTAAGCTTCAAAACTAAATCAGCACTCAGGTATTTTCAGAGGACAGAGCAAAAGGAATACTGCACACTCCAGCAGGGAGTGACAGAATCCAAAAAGCAAGAAAAACAAAAACAAATCTTAAATGCAAATGGCAAAGCAGAAAACTTAGCTAAAGGAGAGCAGGAATCAGACTGGTGTCCAAGAGTCCACAGAGAAATCACCCGCAGGGCAGAAAGGGCATAGGCAGCCTTATATCCAGTCAGAGACTCCACTCAGCCAATCGTCTTCATTAGTCCCAGGTGCCTGATAATCAGGCTCACTACCTTCCTTCACTAGGATAGGGAGTTCACCAGGACTCAGAGACGGAGGGGAAAATGAACTCACAACAGATCGTGATATAATCATGGCAACTGCAGATGTAGAGTCTCTATGCACCTCAATTGAGGACGGGATAAGGGCAGTGGACCATTATTTGAGGATTACTGACCTTGGACATGATATGATAGATCTTCTCTTACTACAGTTCATACGTACCCATAACTTTTTCCTTTTTAAGAACAAACTACTGTATACCACCAGTAGAGAGGTACTGCAATGGGGCATATTGTGCACCCTCATATGCAAACCTCTTTCTTGGATTTTGGGAAAAAAGTATAGAACATCCAGATGAAGTTCAGGGTGCAGTCCACATGTGGGTTCATTTCATAGATGATTTTTTTCTTATCTGGCAAGAGGAAAAAGATCCCCTCAACCTTTTTTTCAGCATGTTTAATGTTAATGAATGTAGTATTCGTCTAACATACACATCCAGTTCTGTAGAAATAGACTTTTTGGACATTAAGTTCTTGAATGATAATAATCATAGAATCATAGAATATTCGAGTTGGAAGGAACCTCAAGGGTCATCATGTCCAATCCCCTGCTCAATGCAGGATTCACTAAAACAACTCAGATGTCTGTCCAGCCTCTGTTTGAAGACTTCCATTGAAGGAAAACTCACCACCTCTTGTGGCAGTCTGTTCCACTCATTGATCACCCTCACTGTCAAAAAGTCTTTCTAATACCTTATCTGAATCTTCTCCCTTTCAGTTTCATTCCACTGCTTCTCGTGTTTCTGTGTGCAAATGAGAATAATGATGATCCCTCTACACTGTAGCAGCCCTTCAGATATTTGAGGACAGCAATTAAGTCCCTCTTAGCCTTCTTTATTGCAAGCTAAACATTCTTAGATCCTTTAACAGGTCCTCGTAGGACATAGTTTGCAGTCTGCTCACCATCCTGATAGCTCTTCTCTGAACTTGCTCCAGGTTTTCAATGTATATTTTAAAATGTGGTGCCCAGAACTGGACACAGTATTCCAGATGAGGCCTGACCAAGGAGAAGTAGAGGGGGATAATTACTTCACGTGTTCAAGACTTTATGCTTCTCTTGATACATCCTTGAACTGTGTTTGCCTTTTTTGTTGCTACATCACACTGTTGACTTATGTGCAGTCTGTGATCTATTAGCATACTCAAGTCTTTCACACGTGCTTTTGGTTAGTTCTATTCCTCCCATTCTAAAAATATAATTTTCACTTTTCTTGCCCAGATGCAGAATTTTGCATTTCTTCTTGTTAAATACCATTCTATTAGTCGCTGTCCATTGTTCAAGCCTATCTAGATCCTTCTGATACCTTTCTCTGTCTTCTCTAGTGTTAGCTGATGGTATTATTAAAACAGATATTTTTATAAAAAAGAACAGCAGTCAATGCATTATTAAGTGCAAAGTCATCTCATCTGCCACAGATATTGAAATCAATACCAACGGGTCAATTCCTTAGAGCACATTGCATTTGCTCAAAGGTCAAACTCTTTGACCATCAAGCATTAGCATTGAAAAGAAGATTTATGAATCGGCTCCACAAAAATGACATAATTCAGTGAGGCCTTGAACGAGTGAAATCCACGCCACAAGACGAGCTCCTAAAACCAGCCCAGCAAAATATTACCAACCAAGTAAGACTAATTACTATGTATGCTAGAGAGATATGATGGACATTTTTGACGGTACCGGTCAACTTTGATATCTGATACCACTCTGAGTAATATTTTGCCTCCCTATCCCCCCCTAACACCAAAAAGGTCAAAAACTTTTAGTGATCTTCTAGTGCAGAGTCACTATGTGCCTTCATCCACACAGACCTTTTTATCAAAATTTCCTGGTGCAAACTGAGGCTGTTATTCATGTGACTCTTGTGGTGCCTGGCCATAAAATTGATAGAGTTGTTGATTTCCACGACTCAAAATCACAATGCAAAATCACAAACCTTTAAAACCACCCTATTAACTGCCGATCTATGGGCATTATTTACTGGGCTATTTGCCCATATACTCTTATCTATATCGGCCTTACATCTCGAGAATTATGGGATAGTAGTTTAGAATATATACAAGATATTAAAATTGCAGCAAAACAGACAAACCAAATGAAATAGAAAAATTAAAAAATATCCCAAAATATTTTAGAAAATATGTTTCCTGGTCAGCAGTTGGCTGAAGTCTGTGGCTGGATTTGCATAAGAATGCCACGCCTCCTGGCAGCCAGAGAGCAGCGTGCATTGCAGGAAGCAGGAAGCAGAAAACATTCATCATGAGCCTCTCTCACTCAGGGACAGGGACACACACAAGACTTTGACTCGGTGAGCCCGGCTGGGGGTGGATTTTTTTTGTTAAATGTGTCCCCTTACTGTGCTGTGTGCGATATACAGCGACGTCCTGTGTGTGATATACAGCGTCCTGTCCTGTGTGTGATATACAGCGTCCTGTGTGCGATATACAGCGTCCTGTGTGCGATATACAGCGTCCTGTGTGCGATATACAGCGTCCTGTGTATTTATAGAGAGGGGATATAGTAGAAAAATCATCTATAAAGCCTTCAGGAGGGCAAGAGATACTCCCAGATTAGAGTTACTGAAAACAAAAGTTAAGAAGGAAGATACCCAACGGGTCCGATTAATCTCGCAGTATAACACCAGTTGGAAAATGATGAGAGATGCATTGGAAAAATTCTGGCCTCTTCTCTCCTCAGATCCCGCTCTCAAATGATACATTACGCAGAAATCATCAATCACCTATAGAAGATCTATGACTCTCAAGGATAATCTGGTAAGAAGCCATTATGAGAATGACAAGACACCTAACTTCTTTGGCACGAAGTGCGCTAAACGGGGATTTTTTCCTTGTCATAAATGTATAGCTTGCCCAAATATGAAATCGGGTGATATGAAAAAATGTTAAACGAAAACAAATGGATTATAGCCTTGGATACGGTAAAGCTAAAAGGCCTTAATGACCTGGATAATTTTGCTCAATTGCTTCCCTGATTCTTGACATTGCTGTGGGTATCTGGATTTATGTCATTTAGAGTCTTTTTCTGAGACTACTGAGGCATTTTGAGGTTAATGTTGTCTTGTATTATTATACTAGCTGAAGAGCCCGGCGCTGCCTGGGCATAGTAACTAACTGTGGTTAGTTATAGAAAATTATAATTGTCCTCCATCCCATAGTCCCGTGCCCATATACCCATCATACATATCCACGATCCCATAGGCCCGTGCCCATATACCCATCATACATATCCTCCATCCCATAGTCGAGTGCCCATATACCCATCACACATCCTCCATCCCATAGTCCCATGCCCATATACCCATCATACATATTCTCCATCCCATAGTCCCATGCCCATATACCCATCATACATATTCTCCATCCCATAGTCCCATGCCCATATACCCATCATACATATTCTCCATCCCATAGTCCCATGCCCATATACCCATCATACATATCCTCCATCCCATAGTCCCGTGCCCATATACCCATCATACATATCCGCCATTTCATAGTCCCGTGCCCATATACCCATCATACATATCCTCCATCCCATAGTCCCGTGCCCATATACCCATCATACATATCCGCCATTTCATAGTCCCGTGCCCATATACCCATCATATATATCCTCCATCCCATAGTCCAGTGCCCATATACCCATCACACATCCTCCATCCCATAGTCGGGTTGACAGATTACTGGGAGGGGCTGGTGAGGATCCAGCGGTCATGGTGCACATTGGCACAAATGACAAAGTTAGAGGTAGGTGGAAGGTCCTTAAAGATGATGTCAGGGAATTAGGCTGCAAGCTTAAAGCAAGGACCTCCAAGGTGGTATTTTCGGAAATACTTCCTGTACCACGTGCCACGCCAGAGAGGCAATGGGAGATTAGGGAGGTTAATAAGTGGCTCAGGAATTGGTGTAGGAAGGAGGGGTTTGGGTTCCTGCAGAACTGGGCCGACTTCTCAGTTGGCTACAGGTTCTACGCTAGGGACGGGCTGCACCTCAATGGGGAGGGTGCAGCTGTGCTGGGGGAGAAAATGGCTAGAAGGTTGGAGGAGTGTTTAAACTAGGGACGGGGGGGGAGTGTATTCCTTTTATAGGAGGGGAAGACAGTGCAGATAGAGACCTGGGCACAAATAATGACATTGGGGGTGGGGGTGGCATGGGGGGTGGGGTTAGAACAGTTAATAATTTAAGAAAGAATAGAGGTACAGAGAGATACATAAAGTGCATGTATACTAATGCCAGAAGCCTCACCAACAAGATGGAGGAATTGGAGTTAATGTTGTTGGAACATAATTATGACATGGTGGGGATATCTGAGACATGGCTGGACGAGAGCCATGACTGGGCGGTTAATTTACAGGGCTATAGTCTGTTCAGAAATGACCGAACAAATAAGCGAGGGGGTGGCGTGTGTTTATATGTAAAATCATCCTTAAAACCCATCCTTCGTGATAATATATATGAATCTAATGAAAATGTAGAGTCCCTGTGGGTAGAGATAAGTGGAGGGGGGAAAAATAATAAATTACTGATAGGGGTTTGTTATAAGTCTCCAAAAATAATGGAAGCAACAGAGAATATCCTCATAAAGCAAATAGATGAAGCGGCGACTCAAGGAGAAGTCATTATTATGGGGGACTTCAACTACCCTGAAATACATTGGGGAACCGAAACCTGCAGTTCCAGCAAAGGTAATAGGTTTTTGACAACTATGAGAGACAATTACCTTTCACAACTGGTTCAGGACCCAACAAGAGGGGGGGCACTGCTAGACCTAATATTAACCAACAGGCCAGACCGCATATCAAATGTAAGGGTTGGGGGTCACTTGGGTAACAGTGATCACAAATTAATAAGTTTTCATGTATCCTTTAATAAGATGTGTAGTAGAGGGGTTACAAGGAAACTAAACTTCAGGAAAGCAAATTTCCAACGGATGAGAGATGATCTTGGTGGAATTAACTGGGACGATATCCTGAGACATAAAAATACACAAAGAAAATGGGAGACGTTTATTAGCATCCTGAATAGGACCTGTGCACAATATATACGGTATGGGAATAAACATGCGAGAAATAGGAAGAAACCACTATGGCTAAATAGAGCTGTAAGGGGCGCAATAAGGGACAAAAATAAAGCATTTAGCGAATTAAAGCAAATAGGTAGTGATGAGGCATTAACTAAATACAGAAAATTAAATAAATTCTGTAAAAAGCAAATCAAGACAGCAAAGATTGAGACAGAGAGACTCATTGCCAGAGAAAGTAAAAATAATCCCAAAATATTCTTTAACTACATAAATAGTAAGAAACTAAAAAATGATAGTGTTGGCCCCCTTAAAAATAGTCTGGGTGAAATGGTGGATGAGGATGAGGAAAAAGCCAATATGCTAAATGACTTTTTTTCAACAGTGTTTACACAAGAAAATCCCATGACGGATAACATGATCAGGGATAAAAATTCTCTGTTAAATGTCACCTGCTTAACCCAGCAGGAAGTACGGCGGCGTCTAAAAATCACTAAAATTGACAAATCCCCGGGCCCGGATGGGATACACCCCCGAGTACTGCACAGTCATAGATAGACCATTATTTTTAATCTTTAAAGATTCCGTAATAACAGGGTCTGTACCACAGGACTGGCGTATAGCAAATGTGGTGCCAATATTCAAAAAGGGGACAAAAACTGAACTTGGAAATTATAGGCCAGTAAGTTTAACCTCAACTGTGGGTAAAATCCTGGAGGGTTTTCTAAAAGATACTATACTGGAGTATCTGGAGAAGAATAACCTCATGACCCAATATCAACATGGGTTTACAAGGGACCGTTCCTGTCAGACTAATCTGATAAGCTTTTATGAAGAGGTAAGTTCCGGACTGGACCAAGGGAATGCAGTGGATGTGGTGTACATGGACTTTTCAAAAGCTTTTGATACGGTGCCACACAAAAGGTTGATACATAAAATGAGAACAATGGGGATAGGGGAAAATATGTGTAGGTGGGTTAAGAGCTGGCTCAGGGATAGGAAACAAAGGGTGGTTATTAATGGAGCACACTCAGACTGGGTCACGGTTAGCAGTGGGGTACCACAGGGGTCAGTTTTGGGCCCGCTTCTTTTTAACATATTTATTAATGACCTTGTAGGGGGCATAGAGAGTAGAATTTCAATATTTGCAGATGACACTAAACTCTGCAGGGTAATCAATACAGAGGAGGACAATTTTATATTACAGGAGGATTTGTGTAAACTAGAAGCTTGGGCTGATAAATGGCAAATGAGCTTTAATGGGGATAAATGTAAGGTCATGCACTTGGGTAGAATGAACAAGATGTATAATTATGTGCTTAATTGTAAAACACTGGGCAAAACAGTCACTGAAAAAGACCTGGGTGTATGGGTGGACGACAAACTCACATTTAGCGGCCAGTGTCAGGCAACTGCTGCAAAGGCAAATAAAATAATGGGATGCATTAAAAGAGGCATAGATGCTCATGAGGAGAACATAATTTTACCTCTATATAAGTCACTAGTGCGACCACACTTAGAATACTGTGTACAGTTCTGGTCTCCGGTGTATAAGAAAGACATAGCTGAACTGGAGCGGGTGCAGAGAAGAGCGACCAAGGTTATTAGGGAACTAGGGGGTCTGCAATACCAAGACAGGTTATTACATTTGGGGTTATTTAGTTTGGAGAATCGAAGGCTTAGGGGTGATCTTATTACAATGTATAAATATATGCGGGGACAATACCAAGAGCTTTCTAATGATCTTTTTACTCTTAGACCTGTGACGGGGACAAGGGGGCATCCTCTACGTCTGGAGGAAAGAAGGTTTAAGCATACTCACAGACGCGGATTCTTTACTGTAAGAGCAGTGAGACTATGGAACTCTCTGCCATATGATGTTGTAATGAGTGATTCCCTACTAAAATTTAAGAATGAACTGGATGCCTTTCTTGAAAAGTATAATATTACAGGGTATATACACTAGTTTCCTTAATATTGCGTTGATCCAGGGACCAAGTCTGATTGCCGTATGTGGAGTCAGGAAGGAATTTTTTTCCCCAATGTGAAGCTTACTTGTTGCCACATGGGGTTTTTTCGCCTTCCTCTGGATCAACATGTTAGGGCAAGTTAGGATAGGATATGGGTTGAACTAGATGGACTTAAAGTCTCCCTTCAACCTTAATAACTATGTTACTATAGTCCCATGCCCATATACATATCTGCCATCCCATAGTCCCGTGCCCATATACCCGTCATACATATCCTCCATCCCATAGTCCAGTGCCCATATACCCATCACACATCCTCCATCCCATAGTCCCGTGCCCATATACATATCCGCCATCCCATAGTCCCGTGCCCATATACCCATCATACATATCCTCCATCCCATAGTCCCATGCCCATATACATATCCTCCATCCCATAGTCCCGTGCACATATACCCGTCATACATATCCTCCATCCCATAGTCCGGTGCCCATATACTCATCACACATCCTCCAACCCATAGTCAACCATTATGACATCATAATGAGCGGCGGCAGGGCTTGCAACCTTTGATGACATCAGGGTCGCCATGGCAACCATTGTGACATCATAATGAGGGGCGGGGCTTGGCGCGCACACACTGCTTCCCCGGTATGCAATTAGGGGCATTGTGACATCACAATGAGGGGCGGGGCTTGACGCGCACACATTTTTTCCCCCAGTATGTAGATAGGGGCAACATTGTTTGGTGAATTGGAACGCGCGGGGTTAAAATTTCGCCTCACAACATAGCTTAGGACGCTCTCGGGGTCCAGACGTGCGACTGTGCCAAATTTTGTGGCTGTAGCTGCGACGGTGCGGATGCCTATCCCGGACATACAAACGAACATACACACACACATACACACATACACACTTTGAGCTTTATATATTAGATTACAGAATATGGAAATAAGGCGATGATTTGGCTATGTAGACTGAATTGGATTGACTATAATGCTATGGTGTGAGGTCATATTTGATCACTGTTTCCTACCATTACTGAATTTATTTAATATATTTGTTCTAATATACACTGATGAGATTCGAAATATTGCTATCTAATTATACTGTATTATTTAGAGTTTAATGCAACTATAATATTTTTATGCACTGTATTTGTTGCACATAATAATGGTTGTAACACTCTACAGGTGTGTCTCAGTAAACTTAGCATTACATGTAGTACACAGGGGCGTACCGTCAATAGTAGCAGACCACACAGCTGCTATGGGGCCCGCAGAGGTGAGGGGGCCCTGATGGGTGAGGGAGCCCGTGACAACTGCTGCGGTTTGGCAGCTGTGCTGACACAGTACTATCTCCTTTAATTAAATGTAAGCGATGGCCGACGGCCGCTGTATACCCCCTGGCTGGGCCCCTTGAAGCTGCCCTTTCCTTGTTTCCTGGTCAGCAGTTGGCTGAAGTCTGTGGCTGGATTTCCATAAGAATGCCAAGTCTCCTGGCAGCCAGAGAGCAGCATGCATTGCAGGAAGCAGAAAACATTCATCATGAGCCTCTCTCACTCAGGGACAGGGACACACACAAGACGGTGACTCGGTGAGCCCAGCTGGGGGTGGATTTTTTTTTGTTAAATGTGTCCCCTTACTGTGCTGTGTGTGATATACAGCGTCCTGTGTGTGATATACAGCGTCCTGTCCTGTGTGTGATATACAGCGTCCTGTGTGCGATATACAGCATTCTGTGTGCGATATACAGCATCCTGTGTGCAATATACAGCGCCCTGTGTGCGATATACAGAGTCCTGTGTGCGATATACAGCATCCTGTGTGCGATATACAGCGCCCTGTGTGCGATATATAGCGCCCTGTGTGCGATATACAGCGTCCTGTGTGCGATATACAGCGTCCTGTGTGCGATATACAGCGTCCTGTGTGCGATATACAGCATCCTGTGTGTGCGATATACAGCGTCCTGTGTGTGAGATACAGTGTCCTGTGTGTGATATACAGCGTCCTGTGTGTGATATACAGCGTCCTGTGTGCGATATACAGCGTCCTGTGTGTGATATACAGCATCCTGTGTGTGTTATACAGTTTCCTGTGTGCGATATACAGTGTCCTGTGTGTGATATACAGCGTCCTGTGTGTGATATACAGCGTCCTGTGTGCGATATACAGCGTCCTGTGTGTGATATACAGCATCCTGTGTGTGCGATATACAGTGTCCTGTGTGTGACATACAGCGTCCTGTGTGTGATATACAACATCCTGTGTGTGATATACAGCATCCTGTGTGTGATATACAGCATCCTGTGTGTGTTATACAGTTTCCTGTGTGCAATATACAGTGTCCTGTGTGTGATATACAGTGTCCTGTGTGTGATATACAGCGTCCTGTGTGCGATATTCAGCGTCTGCTGGCAGCCTGGCACTTTACATTTACAATGGCTCTGGCTGCACTTTGCACCTTAGGGAGGGGGGCCCGGCTGCACGCACTGTGGAGGGTGGAGGAGGGGGCCCTGCTTGCACTGCATGTGTGTGTGTGTGTGTGTGTATATATATATATATATATATATATATATACAGTCATGGCCAAAAGTATTGACACCCCTGCAATTCTGTCAGAAAATATTCAGTTTCTTCCTGAAAATGATTGCAAACACAAATTCTTTGGTATTATTATCTTCATTTAATTTGTCTTAAATGAAAAAACACAAAAGAGAATGAAGCAAAAAGCAAAACATTGATCATTTCACACAAAACTCCAAAAATGGGCCGGACAAAAGTATTGGCACCCTCAGCCTAATACTTGGTTGCACAACCTTTAGCCAAAATAACTGCGACCAACCACTTCCGGTAACCATCAATGAGTTTCTTAAAATGCTCTGCTGGAATTTTAGACCATTCTTCTTTGGCAAACTACTCCAGGTCCCTGATATTTGAAGGGTGCCTTCTCCAAACTGCCATTTTTAGATCTCTCCACAGGTGTTCTATGGGATTCACGTCTGGACTCATGGCTGGCCACCTTAGAAGTCTCCAGTGCTTTCTCTCAAACAATTTTCTAGTGCTTTTTGAAGTGTGTTTTGGGTTATTGTCCTGCTGGAAGACACATGACCTCTGAGGTAGACCCAGCTTTCTCACACTGGGCCCTAAATTATGCTGCAAAATTTGTTGGTAGTCTTCTGACTTCATAATGCCATGCAGACGGTCAAGCAGTCCAGTGCCAGAGGCAGCAAAGCAACCCCAAAACATCAGGGAACCTCCGCCATGTTTGACTGTAGGGACCGTGTACTTTTCTTTGAATGCCTCTTTTTTCTCCTGTAAACTCTATGTTGATGCTTTTGCCCTAAAAGCTCTACTTTTGTCTCATCCGACCAGAGAACATTCTTCCAAAATGTTTTAGGCTTTTTCAGAGAAGTTTTGGCAAACTCCAGCCTGGCTTTTTTCTTTTTTATGTCTCGGGGTAAGAAGTGGAGTCTTCCTGGGTCTCCTACCATACAGTCCCTTTTCATTCAGATGCCGACGGATAGTACGGATTGACACCGTTGTACCCTCGGACTGCAGGGCAGCTTGAACTTGTTTGGATGTTAGTGGAGGTTCTTTATCCAACATCCACACAATCTTGCGTTGAAATCTCTTGTCAATTTTTCTTTTCCGGCCACATCTAGGGAGGTTAGCCACAGTGCCATGGGCTTTAAACTTCTTGATGACACTGTGCACGGTAGACACAGGAACATTCAGATCTTTGGAGATGGACTTGTAGCCTTGAGATTGCTCATGCTTCCTCACAATTTGGTTTCTCAAGTCCTCAGACAGTTCTTTGGTCTTCTTTCTTTTCTCCGTGCTCAATGTGGTACACACAAGGACACAGGACGGAGGTTGAGTCAACTTTAATCCATGTCAACTGGCTGCAAGTGTGATTTAGTTATTGCCAACACCTGTTAGGTGCCACAGGTAAGTTACAGGTGCTGTTAATTACACAAATTAGAGAAGCATCACATGATTTTTCGAACAGTGCCAATACTTTTGTCCACCCTCTTTGTTATGTTTGGTGTGGAATTATATCCAATTTGGCTTTAGGACAATTCTTTTTGTGTTTTTTCATTTAAGACAAATTAAATGAAGATAATAATACCAAAGAATTTGTGTTTGCAATCATTTTCAGGAAGAAACTGAGTATTATCTGACAGAATTGCAGGGGTGTCAATACTTTTGGCCATGACTGTATATATATAGATATATATATACACCACTGAGCCACCAATGGTTTATTCTGCCTTGCTAAATGTCTGATATATATTGACAATCAATCAGCTACTTGTTGGCCATAGGCTGATAGCCCATTTTGGCATTTCTTATGCTCACAGGATGATCAGTATTGATTGTTTTGTGTGCATAGATTATTATTGTTCTCAGCAGCACATACATGCTGAGAACTGAAAAAAATCAAAGACTAGCTACACAATTAATTGCTTGACCTATAACATGCATGCCTGGAGTTAAGAGCACCTGTTGATTTTTTTTTTTTGGGGAGGCCCATTCAGACTTTTGCTATGGGGCCCCATGATTTCTATGTACGCCCCTGGTAGTACATCTTCCGTTTTTTTCCTGGTGGAAGAACTAGAACCTTTGGAGCTCCTCTGTCTTAAAATTAAACAGGATAGGAGACAATAGGGCTAAAAAACTTCATGAATTCACTTACAGACGCACTGGGGCCAATGACAATCATTAAGACTTACAAGCCCAGGGCTCGGGCTCTGTCTCTGAACAGGTAAGATTAGACTTCATGATCAGACTGTGCATACCAGTATCCCACCATAAGAGGTGCTTTTACAGTGGCTTTCCATTAGGAGTACACTTGGATATCACCATCTATAATCCCTTGCATTCCACCATGGAATGCATTCCGTGCCTGCAGATCATCTTGGGCCTTCCATTTGTAATAGATAACAAATAGATAACATCAACATGAATGGCCTACAGGCAGTAAAATGCTTTCTCTCTATGGTTACCCACAACAGTGAATTGATTGGTTTCCTTATGGATTCTTTGGAGTATGTACTAACACACTTCTTTACATTTAAGGGGTCCTGCGTCCTGCAGCTCCAGGGGACAGTCATGGGAGCAGCCTTCACTCCCTCCTATGCTAATCTGTTCCTGGGGCTGTGGGAAAGGGACATCTTGTTATTCAATCAGGTAAAGAATATTGAGAAACTCCACCTGTGGTTACGTTTTGTTGATGACATATTTCTCATTTGGCAGGGGAAAGAACTTCTAACATTCATGCAGGATCTAAATGAAAATCCCTTGAATATCAGACTAACGAATAGTTATAATCAATTCAATATGGATTTCCTTGATCTGTCCATCTATAAAGATTTCGATATCAACTTGCAAACAAAGGTATTTAGAAAGGAAACTGCAGTTAATTCACTATTATGTACAAAATCTTCACATTCAAGACCTCTGATTAATAACATCCACACAGGTCAGTTTCTCAGGCCCCGGAGAAACTCTTCAGGCAAAAGGACTTTCCTGAAGCAATCTAGAGAATTATCCAACAGTTTTATAGAGAGGGGATATAGTAGAAAAATCATCTACAAAGCCTTCAGGAGGGCAAGAGATACTCCCAGATTAGAGTTACTGAAAACAAAAGTTAAGAAGGAAGATACCCAACGGGTCCGATTAATCTCGCAGTATAACACCAGTTGAAAAATGATGAGAGATGCATTGGAAAAATTCTGGCCTCTTCTCTCCTCAGATCCCGCTCTCAAAGGATACATTACACAGAAATCATCAATCACCTATAGAAGATCTATGACTCAAGGATAATCTGGTAAGAAGCCATTATGAGAATGACAAGACACCTAACTTCTTTGGCACGAAGTGCGCTAAATGGGGATTTTTTCCTTGTCATAAATGTATAGCTTGCCCAAATATGGAGAGGAGATTGACATTTAGCTCGAGTGATGGAAGTGTCAATTACGACATTATCCATCACAGAACATGTGAGACAGAGTTTGTCATCTACTTTGCCACTTGTCCTTGCAAGCTGATATATATAGGACACACGTCAAGGAAACTTAGAGTCACAGTAAGAGAAGATGTCTTGGACATCAACAACTCTAAAAAGATTGAAGACCTGACTCAATTAAAACCCTTGCCGATACATTTCAAGACAAAACATAACTGTGATTCCAGCTTACTCTGTGTCTCTGGCATCCAGGCCCAGATTGGCAATATAACCAACGGGGCATTTTCCCGCTGGGCCGCTGTCACGTGGGCCGCGGCCGGCAGCGCCCGATCATTTGGCCGCTTGCCAGCTGCTGCGGCCACTGTTGCTCCTGCCGCCGGCCCTCTGTGGGCACGGCGGTGATAGTTTCAAGTTCCTCCCGCACTGCAGGGAGATAAGCTGCCACGCCCCCCTACGCACCCCATCCTCGCCTTAGCATGAGACCCCCTCCCCCCCGCAGCCACTCACAGCGTCGCACTCGCTTGCCTGCTCGCTCTGTTCGCAGGACCTGTGATGAGGTCACAGGAGGGGAGGAGTCAGGGGGTCACATGATCAGGAGCCTTTGTCCAGACCCCCGTTCATGTCACCCCTGACTCCGCCCCTCCTGTGACCTCATCACAGGTCCTGTGCGCCTAGCCTTGCCTCTACAGTCTGCAAGACTCTGCTTTGCTGTTGTCATGGTGCTGGTTGAGGTAAGTATGTGTGGGGTCAGGATTTACAGTGTGGATGTAGCAGAGCTGTGTGTGTATGAGGTGTACGGAGCAGAGCCGTGTGTGTACGAGGTGTACGGAGCGGAGCCACGTGTGTACGAGGTGTACGGAGCGGAGCCGTGTGTATGAGGTGTACGGAGCGGAGCCGTGTGTGTACGAGATGTACGGAGCGGAGCCGTGTGTGTACGAGGTGTACGGAGCAGAGCCGTGTGTGTACGAGGTGTACGGAGAGGAGCCGCGTGTGTACGAGGTGTACGGAGAGGAGCCGCGAGTGTACGAGGTGTACGGAGAGGAGCCGCGCGTGTACGAGGTGTACGGAGAGGATCCGCGCGTGTACGAGGTGTACGGAGCAGAGCCGTGTGTACGAGGTGTACGGAGCGGAGCCGTGTGTAAGAGGTGTACGGAGCGGAGCAGTGTGTATGAGGTGTACGGAGCGGAGCCGTGTGTGTACGAGGTGTACGGAGCGGAGCCGTGTGTACGAGGTGTACGGAGCGGAGCAGTGTGTAAGAGGTGTACGGAGCGGAGCAGTGTGTATGAGGTGTACGGAGTGGAGCCATGTGTGTATGAGGTGTACGGAGCAGAGCCGTGTGTACGAGGTGTACGGAGCGGAGCCGTGTGTATGAGGTGTACGGAGTGGAGCCGTGTGTGTACGAGGTGTACGGAGCGGAGCCGTGTGTAAGAGGTGTACGGAGCGGAGCCGTGTGTGTACGAGGTGTACGGAGCGGAGCCATGTGTACGAGGTGTACGGAGCGGAGCCGTGGGTGTACGAGGTGTACGGAGCGGAGCCGTGTGTACGAGGTGTACGGAGCGGAGCAGGGTGTACGGAGAGGAGCCGCGTGTGTACGTGGTGTACGGTGCGGAGCCGTGTGTACGAGGTGTACGGAGAGGCGCCACGCGTGTATGAGGTGGACGGAGTGGAGCCGTGTGTGTACGAGGTGTACGGAGCAGAGCCGTGTGTGTACGAGGTGTACGGAGCAGAGCCGCGTGTGTACGAGGTGTACGGAGCGGAGCAGTGTGTGTACGAGGTGTACGGAGAGGCACCACGCGTGTATGAGGTGGACGGAGTGGAGCCGTGTGTGTATGGAGTGGAGCCATATGTGTATGGGATGTACGGAGCGGAGCCAAGTGTGTACAAAGCATACAAAGCGGGCTTTTCCCACGGACACAGGAGTACACGACGGAGCCCCGAGGAGCATTTTAAAACACACACATGACGTTCCACCTGAAGTGATGTGCTGGAAGCTGACCGGAAATGAGATAATTTCTTGAGGAGATTGTGACGGAACCAGGAATGCTTCAGATCCATCACCATGTCCTCCTCCGACAGCGCAGACAGCAGGATCGCCTTGGAATCGGGGATGCCGGCCATGTGAGCGGATCATGATAGGTCCTGCATCGGGAGGCTCGGGTGGGCACTACAATGGGAGCCGGGCTGCTATAGTATCTTTGTAGAATCTTTCTTTATTTCTTTCTCTCTTTTTCTTTCTTTCTCTGTTCTTTCATTCTCTGTTCTGTCTTTCCCTTATTTTCTTTCTCTCTGTTCTTTCTTTCTCTCTCTGTTCTTTCTTCCCCTCTTTCTTTCTTTTTCTTTCCTCTCTTTCTCTCTGTTCTTTCTTTTCTTTACTTCTTTCTTGCTCTTTCTCTCTCTGTTCTTTCTCTGTCTTACTCTGTTCTTTCTTTCTTTCCCCTCTTTCTTTCTCTCTCTGTTCTTTCTGTCTCTCACTGTTCTTTCTTTCTTTCCCCTTTCTTTCTCGCTCTCTCTGTTTTCTTTTTTCTCTCTCTCTGTTTTCTCTCTTCCTTAGTGCCAGTCAGTGTGCCCATAATGCCAGCCACTGTGCCCTCAGTACCAGTCAGTGTGATCAGCAGTGTTAAATGGGTGCGATTAGGTGTGGACATGGGTGTGACTAGTTGTGAAATGGGTGTGGCTGGGTGTGGCCAAAATTTGCAGCGGCGCGCTGTGCGCGCCGCAGTCTTTGTCCATCTTTCCCTTCTTCAAAAGTTGGGAGGTATGATAGGGGCGGCTATGACCAGGGGGTCTGGTTGCCCAATAGAGAGCTGTTCTGCCAGGAATTCTGTAATCGTGCATACAAAAGGGGACAGATTTGGGAGGAGTACTGTACCTAAAAGCAATAAATAGGACTGAGCTGAAATACTGGGCACAGCTCTGACTACATGTTATATAGTCGTGTTAGGCTGTGTGCACACGCTGCGGATTTTGCTGCGGTTCCGCAGCGGTTTTGGCCGCTGCGGACCCGCAGCAGTTTTTGCTGCGGTGTACAGTAGCATGATTCCCTATGGGAATCAAAAACCGCAGTGCAGACGGTGCGGATTTTTCCACGGGAATTATCTGCGGTTTTCAATCCGCAGAAAGAATTGACATGTCAATTCTTTCTGCGGATTCCCCTGCGGTTTGCCATCTCCTCCATTGAGGAGATGAAAAACCGCAGGGCAAAACCGCAGAGCAATCCGCAGGTAAAACCGCAGGTATTTTGACCTGCGGATTTTACAAAATCCGCGCGGATGAATCCGCACCTAATCCGCAGCGTGTGCACACAGCCTTAATCTCCTCTCACTTCTTGTAAACTACAAGTGTACAAAGATATTATATAGTCACCATGTGACTAGTGGGCCTGTGTAACTTCAAATGCCAGGGCTGAATTTTAGTCCCAGTCCGGCCCTGCTGGCATCGATAGGGTCCTGGTTACCAATAGGGGTGGCGACTGGAAAAAGATCTGGTCACAATTAGAAACTAAATGGATCTGGCAACTAAATACCTTACGTCCAAATGGTCTAAATGAAGTTCTCAGTTTCTCCCCTTTCCTATAAGGTGTTTGGTAGAATTCGTTCTCTAGACTATTATTTACAAAAAACAGTTTTATCTGATTTTATTGTCTTAGTTGTGTTTCATTTCCCTTTTTTTAAAAAAAAAAAAAAAGGTTTCCTCATAATACAGTGGTCACAAGATAGCCTATCTGCACTTTAATCTCCTATGGTGAAGATCCTCTAGACATCCGGATAGTCAGGAACACTGGATACCATCTTTGTCTACCCACCGGACGGTCTCTCCGTAATCATTTACTCCTCTATATGTTTATTACAGGGAATGACACTATGATTACTTTTTTTCTGGATCAAATGTGAGTAATATTGCAGTTTGAATATAAGTTTAGATTTTTTTCCGTATTTTTTCTGACTTTAAATTGTGGGTTATGAGTTGTTTGGTGCTTGTTTTTTTTTTGTTCAGCCTTTTTCCTTTGTTTTTATCTTTCCAGTTGGTTATAAGGGATTATAATATTAGCCGATATATACCAGTAAGTAGATCAGGTTCTGTGATTTACTTATATTTTTTAATAACAATTTCATTCACGATTATTCACTTAAAGTATTATTCATTACATTTTCTTAATAAAATAACATTTATCTTATATACACATCCTAATACTGATTTATTTATACTTCTATATTTTAAAGAAAACATTTTTCATAAGTGTATACACTTCACAAGAAACATTTTTCCATATATTTTATCACATATATTTAAATTATCCATCACTATTTTTTAAGCTGCTGTTATCTTTATGTCTTTAACATATCACTTCTTATTATGCTTTTCTTATCCGTTGCACATTTGCACTTTCACTGGTCACTTGGTGGTATCACATTTGGCACTTTTTACATTGCCACAGTCCAATTCTTGGATCTGTATCAGATTCGGGATTCCCTCATTTAAAACTTTTTTTCCTTTTTAGACCTTTGGGGACTTATTATGGGTTTTTTGCCCCCGGTGGCCATAGGTGTAATTACATGTCTGCTTATGTGACCACTCCCTTTGCTATATAAGGTCACATGGTGTATCAGCGGGGGTTGGTAATAGCAAGTCCTTTTTGGATTTCAACCACGGTGAAGTTAGCAGCTGGCTCTGAGGTGTTGAGCCACTGCTGAAAACTAGTGAAGTTAGCAGCTGGCTATGAGGTGTCGAGCCATTGCTGAGTCTGGTGCTGAACTCTGCTGCCCGGTGACTGCAGCAGAGAAAGATGGTAAAAGTAGCAGCTGGCTCTGAGGTGTCGAGCCACTGCTGAAAGCTGATCTGGTGCTGCACTCTGCTGCCTGGTGCTGCACTCTGCTGCCTGGTGACTGCAGCAGAGAAAGATAAGTGTTTTTTTTTTTTTAAATTCTTTATTTATAATAGGGAGTAAAGAATACAGGAAGAGTATAACCATGTCAAAGTTACAGTCATATTGAATAACATCAGTCTAATCAAATGACATGGGGGGTACGGTAAGAGACGGGGGGAGGACAAAATGGGGGAAAGGAGCAAGGATACATAACAATCGGGGTTAACAAAAACAATGTGGGTACACAAGTCTTAGTCCTATATATCGATGCTAACCAAGTGCTCGGGTATTATATAGCCAGGTGGGGTGAACTCACGTCAGGTAATTTAATCTTTACCTTTGTTTTGTAATTCTTTCCATGGAGCCCAGGTGTCTACTTATGAGTCATGATTGTGGATCTCCCAGCTTGAGAGTTCCTCAAGGCGGGAAATCTGGTACACTTTAAGTTTCCATTCAGATATAGATGGGGGGAACTCATCCTTCCAGTGCAGGGTTATTAACCCCTTCCTGCCATCCGACGTACTATCCCGTCCACGGTACCCGGGCCCATATGACCGGGGACGGGATAGTACGTCGGGCCCTTTAATGCGATACCGCGACTAAAGTCGCGGTGATCGCATTAAAATTCCGACGCCATCTCACCTTAGAAAAGATGGCGTCGACATCCCGGGCTGCGATCCCGCCCCCCCGGCATCCAGAGCGCTGTGATTGGCTGTTCAATTCTGAACAGCCAATCGCAGCGTTTCTCATTGTTTCAGCCAATCAGCTTGGCTGAAACAATGATGTCCTAGGCGGGGATCGAGTACCGATGTACTCGATCCTAGAGCCGGTGCCTGGCAACGCCAGGCACCGGCAAAAAGCACCCGAATTGGCGCGATCGCCGATCTGATCGATTGCGCCAATCGCAGTGCACAGCGGCGCTATATCGCCGCTGTGCCCTGCCAGTACCGGCCAGGATCGGTGCTATATTAGCACCGATCGTGCTGGAGCCTGATGCAGGCCCAGCAGGGCCTGCAGGAGTTGGCTGGCGCGATCGATTAGATCGGCGATCGCGCCAACCACAGGGTACAGCTGCGGTCACCATGTGACCGCTCTGTGCCCTGCTGGTGACCTGGGCATGACCTGCCTAGTAATCGGAGCTGTGAGCTCCGATTCTAGGCAGTTGCCATGGTCACCAGGCAGATCAGGGAATGGTGGGATCGATGTAATCATTCGATCCCACCAATGACAGGTCACAGCAGCGATGTGACCGCTCTGTGACCTGCCCCCTGACCTGCCTCTGACCTGTCTGACCTGTCTGCAGGGGTCCTCACTCTAGCTGAGGATTCCTGCAGAGAGGTCGGACGCAGCAAGAGCTTCTGTGCTGGGTATTGTGGTGCCACAGCTTGTAGCATCACAATCCCTGCAGAAGAAAGAAGAAGAAGAAAGAAAACTACAATTGTAAGTGTTAATTGATCCCTGATCCCCTGCCCAATCTATCTTCACCCCCCCAATCTATCTTCATCCCCCCTCCACCCCCCCTCTTACCCCCCTTCACCCCCCTTTTACCCCCCTCCACCCCACTTTTGCGCCACCTCCGTGCGCAGCCGGCGAGCGTTGATCTGCGGTTCACGCAGTTCACCGATCAACACTCGCGCTCGCTTTTTTTTCCTTAGCCCCCTTTGCGCCACTTCCGTTCACACATTCCGCAGCCGCAAAAGTTGGATAAGTGACACACGTCACTTATCCAAGCTTGTGCCTGCCGTTTTTCATTTTTTTCACCCCCCTTTGTGCCACCTAACTACAACCCTAACTGTTGATCCCTGCCCAATCTATCTTCATCCGCTCCAGGACAGAAGATGAGGCAGCGCCCACCATGCCCGCAGCTGACCCAGTGCTCCCCGTATGGACCTCGCCCCCCGAAAATTACGAGCCACTGATTCCTGATTTTGTGGCAGAATCAGGAATCAAGTTTGACACCACCGGCCTCACAGAAATTGACTTTTTCAAAGTCTTTTTCTCTGAGGATTTTGTTAACCTCATGGTGGAGCAAACTAATTTGTACGCTCGTCAATTTTTGGAGCAAAACCCGCGTTCAACATTTTCAAACTGGTCTCCTGTAGACGCAGTTGAAATGAAGCAGTTTTGGGGCCTGGTCCTCCATATGGGGATACTGAAGAAGCCGGAAATTCGGCAATATTGGAGTGTTGATATTTTATACAACACTCCAGTGTTCCGAATGGTCATGGCCCGGACGCGTTTTGAGGCCATCCACAAGTTTCTGCATTATACTGATAATGCAGCGTGTCCCGCACAAGATGACCCCAACTTTGACCGTCTGTTCAAAGTTTGGCCGGTCATCAAACACTTCAACAAAAAGTTTGCTGAAGTGTACGTGCCCCAAAGGGACATCTGCGTGGATGAGTCCTTGGTTCACTTCAAGGGAAGGCTGCGATTCCGTCAATACCTGCCCAGTAAGAGGGCCAGGTACGGAATCAAACTCTATAAGTTGTGTGAGAGTACCTCAGGGTACACCCACAAGTTTAGAGTTTACGAAGGGAAGGACACCCGGATTGAACCCCCTGAGTGTCCTCCTTTCCTGGGAGTGAGTGGGAAAATTGTGTGGGATTTGGTGCACCCACTGCTGGATAAAGGTTATCACCTCTACACTGATAACTTTTATACCAGCATCCCACTCTACAAATCCCTCTCTGAGCGACGTACCGCAGCCTGCGGTACTGTCCGCAAAAATCAGAAAGGCCTCCCGAAGACGCTACTTGGGCAGATGCTCCGAAAAGGTGAGAGCAGAGCCCAATGTAGCGACCACCTGCTGGTGGTCAAGTACAAGGACAAGAGAGATGTCCATCTCTTGACCACCATACACGGTGATGGCAGTACCCTCTGCACTGTACGGGGTACCTCTATACAGGTCCTCAAACCGACATGTGTAGTGGGGTACAACAAAAAAATGGGGGGAGTTGATCTCTCCGATCAACTCCTCCAACCGTACAATGCATTGAGGAAGGCCAAGGTGTCGTACAAAAAGCTGGCCGTGCACATCGTCCAAATGGCAATGCTCAACGCATTCCTGCTGTCACAATGTGCATGCCCCAGCGATACGGCGTACCTTCATTTCCAGGAGGTAGTGGTTAAGGCCATGATGTTTGGCGCTCAGGAAGGAGCGGGCCCCAGTACTTCAGGAACTGAAGGTGCTCGTATTGTCCCAGGTCAGCATTTTCCGGGGGTGGTCCCGCCAACCCCAAGAAAAGGTAAGCCGCAAAAAAGGTGTCGAGTGTGTTACAAAAAAGGAATACGCAGGGACACCACTTACCAGTGCGACACCTGCCCCGAAAAACCTGGCCTGTGCATGAAGGATTGCTTCAAATTGTACCACACCTCCATGCACTACTAATTTACATTAGATTAGTTGGGGGCACATCTAGATTTGTTCATTGGGGGTCTAGTATCCAAAATGATGTCATATGTGGGTTTTTTTCCTGTTTAGGCACATCAGGGACTCTGCAAATGGAACATGACGCCAGCAGACCATCAAAGTCTGCATTCCAAAACAACACTACTTCCCTTTCGAGCCCCAACGTGTGCCTAAACAGTTTTTTCCCACATGTGGGGTACCAGAGTACCCAGGACAAATTGGACAACGACTTTTGGGGTCCAATTTCTCCTGTTACTCTTGGGAAAATTAAAAATTGGGGACTAAATGATCATTTATGTGGGAACAAAACAGGATTTTATATTTTCACGCCTGGGCATTATAATCTTTAGTGAAACACTTGGGGGTTCAAAGTGCTCACCACACATCTAGATAAGTTCCTTAGGGGGTCTAGTTTCCAAAATGGGGTCACTTATGGGGGGTTTCTACTGTTTAGGAACATCAAGGGCTCTGCAAATGGAACATGACGCCCGCAGACCATTCCATCAAAGTCTGCTTTCCAAAACGTCATTACTTCACTTTCGAGCCCTGATGTGTGCCCAAACAGTAGTTTTCTCCCACATGTGGGGTATCAGGGTACTCAGGACAAATTGGACAACAACTTTTGGGGTCCAATTTCTCCTGTTACTCTTGGGAAAATTAAAAATTGGGGACTAAATGATCATTTATGTGGGAACAAAACAGGATTTTATATTTTCACGCCTGGGCATTATAATCTTTAGTGAAACACTTGGGGGTTCAAAGTGCTCACCACACATCTAGATAAGTTCCTTAGGGGGTCTAGTTTCCAAAATGGGGTCACTTATTGGGGGTTTCTACTGTTTAGGAACATCAAGGGCTCTGCAAATGGAACATGACGCCCGCAAACCATTCCATCAAAGTCTGCTTTCCAAAACATCATTACTTCCCTTTCGAGCCCTGACGTGTGCCCAAACAGTAGTTTTCTCCCACATGTGGGGTATCAGGGTACTCAGGACAAATTGGACAACAACTTTTGGGGTCCAATTTCTCCTGTTACTCTTGGGAAAATTAAAAATTGGGGACTAAATGATCATTTATGTGGGAACAAAACAGGATTTTATATTTTCACGCCCGGGTGTTATAAACTTCTGTGAAGCCCTTGGGGGTTCAAAGTGCTCACCACACATCTAGATAAGTTCCTTAGGGGGTCTAGTTTCCAAAATGGGGTCACTTATGGGGGGTTTCTACTGTTTAGGAACATCAAGGGCTCTGCAAATGGAACATGACGCCCGCAGACCATTCCATCAAAGTCTGCTTTCCAAAACGTCATTACTTCCCTTTCGAGCCCTGACGTGTGCCCAAACAGTAGTTTTCTCCCACATGTGGGGTATCAGGGTACTCAGGACAAATTGGACAACAACTTTTGGGGTCCAATTTCTCCTGTTACTCTTGGGAAAATTAAAAATTGGGGACTAAATGATCATTTATGTGGGAACAAAACAGGATTTTATATTTTCACGCCCGGGTGTTATAAACTTCTGTGAAGCCCTTGGGGGTTCAAAGTGCTCACCACACATCTAGATAAGTTCCTTAGGGGGTCTAGTTTCCACAATGGGGTCACTTGTGGGGGGTTTCCACTGTTTAGGCACATCAGACGCTCGTCAAACGTGACATGGCGTCCGATCTCAATTCCAGCCAATTTTAGGTTGAAAAAGTCAAACGGGGCTCCTTCCCTTCTGAGCCCTGCCATGTGCCTAAACAGTGGTTCCCCCCCACATATTGGGTATCAGCGTACTCAGGACAAATTTGACAAGAACCTTTGGGGTCCAATTTCTCCTGTTACCCTTGGGAAAACAAAATATTGGGGACTAAATGATCATGTTTGTGGAAAAAATATGATTTTTTATTTTCACGCCCGGGTGTTATAAACTTCTGTGAAGCCCTTAGGGGTTCAAAGTGGTCACCACACATCTAGATAAGTTCCTTAGGTGGTCTAGTTTCCAAAATGGGGTCACTTGTGGGGGGTTTCCACTGTTTAGGCACATCAGACGCTCGTCAAACGTGACATGGCGTCCAATCTCAATTCCAGCCAATTTTAGGTTGAAAAAGTCAAACGGGGCTCCTTCCCTTCTGAGCCCTGCCATGTGCCTAAACAGTGGTTCCCCCCCACATATTGGGTATCAGCGTACTCAGGACAAATTTGACAACAACCTTTGGGGTCCAATTTCTCCTGTTACCCTTGGGAAAACAAAATATTGGGGACTAAATGATCATGTTTGTGGAAAAAATATGATTTTTTATTTTCACGCCCGGGTGTTATAAACTTCTGTGAAGCCCTTGGGGGTTCAAAGTGCTCACCACACATCTAGATAAGTTCCTTAGGTGGTCTAGTTTCCAAAATGGGGTCACTTGTGGGGGGTTTCCACTGTTTAGGCACATCAGACGCTCGTCAAACGTGACATGGCGTCCGATCTCAATTCCAGCCAATTTTAGGTTGAAAAAGTCAAACGGGGCTCCTTCCCTTGTGAGCCCTGCCATGTGCCTAAACAGTGGTTCCCCCCCACATATTGGGTATCAGCATACTCAGGACAAATTTGACAACAACCTTTGGGGTCCAATTTCTCCTGTTACCCTTGGGAAAACAAAATATTGGGGACTAAATGATCATGTTTGTGGAAAAAATATGATTTTTTATTTTCACGCCCGGGTGTTATAAACTTCTGTGAAGCCCTTGGGGGTTCAAAGTGGTCACCACACATCTAGATAAGTTCCTTAGGGGGTCTAGTTTCCAAAATGGGGTCACTTGTGGGGGGTTTCCACTGTTTAGGCACATCAGACGCTCGTCAAACGTGACATGGCGTCCGATCTCAATTCCAGCCAATTTTAGGTTGAAAAAGTCAAACGGGGCTCCTTCCCTTCTGAGCCCTGCCATGTGCCTAAACAGTGGTTCCCCCCCACATAATGGGTATCAGCGTACTCAGGACAAATTTGACAACAACCTTTGGAGTCCAATTTCTCCTGTTACCCTTGGGAAAACAAAATATTGGGGACTAAATGATCATGTTTGTGGAAAAAATATGATTTTCTATTTTCACGCCCGGGTGTTATAAACTTCTGTGAAGCCCTTGGGGGTTCAAAGTGCTCACCACACATCTAGATAAGTTCCTTAGGTGGTCTAGTTTCCAAAATGGGGTCACTTGTGGGGGGTTTCCACTGTTTAGGCACATCAGACGCTCGTCAAACGTGACATGGCGTCCGATCTCAATTCCAGCCAATTTTAGGTTGAAAAAGTCAAACGAGGCTCCTTCCCTTCTGAGCCCTGCCATGTGCCTAAACAGTGGTTCCCCCCCACATATTGGGTATCAGCGTACTCAGGACAAATTTGACAACAACCTTTGGAGTCCAATTTCTCCTGTTACCCTTGGGAAAACAAAATATTGGGGACTAAATGATCATGTTTGTGGAAAAAATATGATTTTTTATTTTCACGCCCGGGTGTTATAAACTTCTGTGAAGCCCTTGGGGGTTCAAAGTGGTCACCACACATCTAGATAAGTTCCTTAGGGGGTCTAGTTTCCAAAATGGGGTCACTTGTGGGGGGTTTCCACTGTTTAGGCACATCAGACTTTCGTCAAACGCGACATGGCGTCCGATCTCAATTCCAGCCAATTTTAGGTTGAAAAAGTCAAACGGGGCTCCTTCCCTTCTGAGCCCTGCCATGTACCCAAACAGTGGTTCCCCCCCACATATTGGGTATCAGCGTACTCAGGACAAATTTGACAACAACCTTTGGGGTCCAATTTCTCCTGTTGCCCTTGGGAAAACAAAATATTGGGGACTAAATGATCATGTTTGTGGAAAAAATATGATTTTTTATTTTCACGCCCGGGTGTTATAAACTTCTGTGAAGCCCTTGGGGGTTCAAAGTGGTCACCACACATCTAGATAAGTTCCTTAGGGGGTCTAGTTTTCAAAATGGGGTCACTTGTGGGGGGTTTCCACTGTTTAGGCACATCAGACGCTCGTCAAACGTGACATGGCGTCCGATCTCAATTCCAGCCAATTTTAGGTTGAAAAAGTCAAATGGGGCTCCTTCCCTTCTGAGCCCTGCCATGTGCCTAAACAGTGGTTCCCCCCCACATATTGGGTATCAGCGTACTCAGGACAAATTTGACAACAACCTTTGGGGTCCAATTTCTCCTGTTACCCTTGGGAAAACAAAATATTGGGGACTAAATGATCATGTTTGTGGAAAAAATATGATTTTTTATTTTCACGCCTGGGTGTTATAAACTTCTGTGAAGCCCTTGGGGGTTCAAAGTGGTCACCACACATCTAGATAAGTTCCTTAGGGGGTCTAGTTTCCAAAATGGGGTCACTTGTGGGGGGTTTCCACTGTTTAGGCACATCAGACGCTCGTCAAACGTGACATGGCGTCCGATCTCAATTCCAGCCAATTTTAGGTTGAAAAAGTCAAACGGGGCTCCTTCCCTTCTGAGCCCTGCCATGTGCCTAAACAGTGGTTCCCCCCCACATATTGGGTATCAGCGTACTCAGGACAAATTTGACAACAACCTTTGGGGTCCAATTTCTCCTGTTACCCTTGGGAAAACAAAATATTGGGGACTAAATGATCATGTTTGTGGAAAAAATATGATTTTTTATTTTCACGCCCGGGTGTTATAAACTTCTGTGAAGCCCTTGGGGGTTCAAAGTGGTCACCACACATCTAGATAAGTTCCTTAGGGGGTCTAGTTTCCAAAATGGGGTCACTTGTGGGGGGTTTCCACTGTTTAGGCACATCAGACACTCGTCAAACGCGACATGGCGTCCGATCTGAATTCCAGCCAATTTTAGGTTGAAAAAGTCAAACGGGGCTCCTTCCCTTCTGAGCCCTGCCTTGTGCCCAAACAGTGGTTCCCCCCCATAAATTGGGTATCAGCGTACTCAGGACAAATTTGACAACAACTTTTGGGGTCCAATTTCTCCTGTTACCCTTGGGAAAATAAAAAAATTGTTGCTAAAATATTATTTTTGTGACTAAAAATGTAAATGTTCATTTTTTGCTTCCACGTTGCTTCTGCTCCTGTGAAGCACCTGAAGGGTTAATAATCTTCTTGAATGTAGTTTTGAGTAGCTTCAGGGGTGCAGTTTTTAGAATGGTGTCACTTTTGGGTATTTTCTGCCATATAGACCCCTCAAAGTGACTTCAAATGTGAGGTGGTCCCTAAAAAAAATGGTTTTGTAAGTTTTGTTGTAAAAATTAGAAATCGCTTGTCAAATTTTAACCCTTATAACTTCCTAACAAAAAAAAATGTGGTTTCCCAAATTGTGCTGATGTAAAGTAGACATGTGGGAAATGTTATTTAGTAACTATTTTGTGTCACATATTTCTCTGTTTTAAGGGCATACAAATTCAAAGTTTGAAAATTGCAAAATTTTCAAAAATTTTGCCATATTTCTGTTTTTTTATAAATAAACGCAAGTTATAGCGAAAATTTTTTACCACTAAAGTGAAGTACAATATGTCACGAGAAAACAATCTCAGAATCGCCTACATCCGTTGAAGCGTTCCAGAGTTATAACCTCATAAAGGGACAGTGGTCAGAATTGTAAAAATTGGCCCGGTCATGAACGTGCAAACCACCCTTGGGGGTGAAGGGGTTAAATGTTGTGCTGCACCAACCAATAATGGAAGAAACCCATGTTGTTTTGGTTTAAAAATTGTTGATGGGCATGAAAGTAGAGCTTCAGAGGCTTGTAGATCATGTTTAATTAATTTTAAATCTTTAAGGATAAGACTGATCCCATCGCAAAATTCCCTGATCATAGGGCATTCCCAGAATATATGAGTGTGGTGGCCTCTCAAGTTATGGCACCTCCAGCAAATGTCAGAGTCAGACAGCCCCATGTGTTGATGTTTGACCAGAGACAAGTGCCATCTAGTTAATATCTTATAAGAATTCTCTTGACGTAGCATACATCTGGACAAGCCGCGTGCATGGAGAAGAATCCCAGAAATTTGTGTATCCGACAAATTAGTTTTAAGCTCTGACTCCCAAGAATATAAGAATGACGGCTTAAACCCTAAAGGGGGGATGTTGAATCGGAAATATAAACGGGACATAAGTTTCAGTCGTGGGGGTGGGAGTTTACTCATAATGTCTAACCAGGACCAGGCTGACTTGCGAGGGTATGTTTGTTTGAATTGTTTAAGGATACATTTTACATGCTGCAATTGGAGAAAGTTTTTTGGCTGGTTCAGAGCATTAACAGGCCAGTCTCCATTTTTTAGGGTTTTGTCGTCATAAATATCGTTTAATGTTTCTCTGGGTAATTTAGACCAGAGATTATAAGGGTCTCGGAAATTGGGGTCTATCAAAAATGGTATAGCAGAAATAGGTGTCTGTGTGGACGGATAAGAATCTGGAGGGAGGTCATTGATTATCCTGCATTTTACTTGTAACGTGGATAAAGTAACTTCATCTAGCTGGAGATCGTCGGGCGGTTTTGCCTTAGTCCATAGACAAGGTACATTTTCTAGACCTAATAATATCAAATCTACATTGTCCTGGTCCCTTTTTTTCGTAACTATGTACTACTTTTAGCCATCTGCTCAAATGTATAGCTTTATAGTAGAAGAGTGGGTCCAGGACTCCCAAGCCTCCCGACGAACCCGGGTATGAGAGGAGTTTATAGGGCAGCCTTGCAGGTTTTTGCTTCCATATAAACTAGAAATTAAGGTTGTTAGATTCTTGAAGAAGGTTTGCGGCACACTTACAGGGACCATAGTCATAGTATATAAAATTACTGGCATTACGTAAGATTTGAAAACATTAATGCGTCCCAACCAGGATAAAGTAGGTAGATTGTATGATTTCATCAATTCCTCCACTTTCTCTAGCAAGGGTGAGTAGTTAGCACTGAACAGATCTAAAGGGTCTCTAGTGATCAGTATTCCCAGATATTTTAAAGAATTTGTGGACCATGAGAAAGGTGTTTGTCTGCAGAGATCAGCCAGCTGATTGCCTGTAAGGGTTATGTTGAGAGCTTCCGATTTTCTGGCATTAATTTTAAAATTAGACAGTCGTCCGAATTGTATATTAAGGATATTTGGGAGTGCCTGTGAAGGGTTGGTTATGAGGAAGAGTAAATCATCTGCAAAGGCTAAATTTTTTATCTCTAGCGTGTTTATTTTGAGCCCCTCAATCTGGACTTCCTGCCTGATCTTCTGAATTAGTGTTTCAATGACTAAGATAAAATAAGGATGGGGACAATGGACACCCTTGCCTGGTGCCATTGTTAATATTAAAGCTGTTTGACATGGTGCCGTTTACCCTCACTCTGGCTGTTGGTTGAGAATATAACAAGAATATAGCTGAGATGTATTGGGGAGGGAAACCAAACTTATTCAGAACCATATCCATATACCTCCAGCTCACCCTGTCAAATGCCTTCTCGGCATCAGGAGACAATGAGAATCAAAAGGATGTCATGACTATTAGCATAAGTTACTGATTGGAAGATTTTAGCCGTATTGTCTTTACCTTCCCGTCCCCTTACAAATCCTGCCTGATCTTTATGGATTAATTTAGGGAGCATGTCATCAAGGTGACTTGCGAGAATTTTAGCCCATAGTTTAGTATCAGCATTGAGTAAAGATATTGGTCTGTAGCTAGCACAGAGGTTAGGGTTTTCTCCTTCTTTTGGGATAACAGTGATAAAAGCCTCTAAAGATTGTTTTGGTAAAGGAAGTGTGGCGCCCCTGAGGGTTCAGTCGCCACAGAGGTACTGCATCTCCTCCTGAGATGTGGTACCCCACCATCCAGGTAAGGTGGAGACACCTGACCATGCTCCAACACCTGCATCCCACACAACATAGTAGTGTAGTAAAGCACCCTTTGGTGGCTCCCTGCTTGGAACACGAAGCATGCCGGGAGGTGAGTGGAGCTTAGTCTGCACCAAAAGATTGGGAAGAGTTTAGGATTTAGTCTGTCTGACAGAGGAGTGAGTCTGACAGGGCCGGAAGGAGAGAGAAGATCCCCGGGGTGGGATGGACGAAGGAAGTGCTGCAGCGGACCTCAGTGACCTGGGTCTGCTGGCACAGGAAAGAGACATTGAAGGAAAGCCTGACTCTTTATAAGAAAGATAGTTTTGAACGGAACGTAAGGAGAAAAGGAGGACTGAGGATTAGGGTTAGAGCAGAACCCTTCCCAAGTTCACAGCGCAAGGCCAGGGTCCGGTCCCCGAGGTTGTATGGATACTGGCTGCGTGATCTACATATGCATTGCCAAGGATGTGAGGGTCAGGAATTAGCCTCTGGTGTCCTTTCATTTTGCAGAAGGACCATAATTTTGGAAATTCTTTACCCCGTTGCTCAATTTGTTTTAGAATGTCTGCATGCTGCAAGGGCTTGTTCTGAGAATCAACCATCCCCCTAAGAGCCCATACATTAAGATATAGAGTGAGTGACGACACGACATATGCGCTATTACTGAAGATATTCATTGGCTCTGGACACACGAGAATGACCTGTAGAGCTGCTTCCAACTCAGCTCTTTGAGCGGAGCAATGACCAGGGAGTTTTTACTGCAGCAGCAATGGCTTAGCTGGAAACCACACAGCGAAGCCTGTGACGTAATGCCCCTCATGCCAATAGCGAGCTCCGTCGATATAGGCACAGGGGATTCCCTCTTGAAAGTCTGCTCGGAAGGGAGAGGGAGTAACATTAGCCTGTTCAATTTGACAATCGTGACTTTTTCCTGCATACTGCATCATCTGGGCTAAGTGATATCTCTCACCCACTTCGATTTGTAAGTCTCTAGTCTCAAAATCAATGATCCATTGGGCCATTCTCTGTGAATTAATACCTGAAGCTTTTCCCTTCAGCAAAGTTTTTAAAGTGACATGCAGGGTTTGTAGAATTAAAGGAGCAAATCCCACTATATGCTTCACTTGATTCATAGTCCAGTGCACGCCCAGTAGGTGCTTCATGCACTGAGTGAATCCTTTTTCCACGGGGGGACAGCAACCTGGAGTAATAACCTAGGGCATACAACTGACTAGACACTTCTGGGCTTTCTTTGGGCCATTTTTGTAGGAGCACAGAAGAAATAGAGATATCACCGGTGTGAGTCTGAATGTAGAAAGGCTGGGAAGGGTCAGGGTTAATCAATGCAGCAGCTGCCATAAAGGCGCTCTTCAATCCCTCAAAAGCCTGCAAGGCTGCTCCTTCTACAGTTACAGGGGCAAAGTCATCATCAGCATTTTTCAATAAATCATACAGTGGTTTAGCCAAATTGGCAAAATCTTCAATAAATTCTCTGGAAAAATTAATAAGACCCAAAAATTTTCTGAGTTCAGTAATGTTAGTTGGTATGGGGACAGCCTGAATAGCTTTAACCCTATCATGCATGGGCTTCTTTCCTTCTGCTGAGACAGACACACCCAGAAATTTAACCTCTGATTTCATCAATTGTACTTTATCTAGACTCATTTTGAGTCCTGCCTCTTGTAAAGCCTGACAAACATTTTCAAGGGTTTCTCTGTGTTCACATTCATCGACAGTTTGAATCAATAAATAATCAACATACTGTAAGACTTTGTCTCCCTAACCAAGGGATTCTAACATCTGAGCCAACGCCTGATGGAAATACACAGGAGAACTGTGAAATCCCATGGGCAGCCGCGTGAACAAGTATTGCACATTTTCAAAAGTGAATGCGAAGCGGAGTGCAGATTCAGGTGTTAGGGGTACTGAGAAAAAGCCATTTGCAATGTCTAAACAAGAAAATACTTTACAATCACTCCTCAGCTGTGACATAACTTCAGGGACAGATGCAACAAGGTGAGCAGCTGAGGGAGTGTACTTATTTACAAGTCTCAGGTCTACTACCATTCGAAAACTGCCATCTTCCTTTTTTACAGGTAGAATAGGACTGTTACATGGAGAATTACCTTTCACAACAACACCTTGTTTCTCCAATTCACTGACTGCAACCCTTATGTAAGGGATGGCGTCCTCAGGAATACGGTACTGACGCTGGAAAGGTGGCAGTTTTTCACCATCAATTTTAACCTGAGTTTGCATTAACCCACAATCAGTTTTCTTTAAGATCCACAATTCAGGGAACTTTTGCTTCAATTCATTCTTTAAAGCATCATTATCAGCATTTTCAACATTTTCATTAGCACCTAATCCGAAGCTAGCAATGGGTAATTTATGACTCTCCTCCTCCTCTACAGGGACAATTACAGAACAGATAGTGGCTTCTTTCTTCCGCCACAAGACTTTGTTACATAAATCAACAACAATTCCCATTGCTCCTAAAACATCAGTTCCCAAAATAGTGTACCGTAACTGTGGGTTTACCCAAAAAGCGCATCGAAGACCCCTTTGCTTCGATCCCCCTGTGTCCTGAAATCTCAGGTTTACTGGACGACTTTTTACTGCTTGAATACAGGAGCCCCCAAATTCTACCCAAAATGGTAGTATCAGGCAGTCCAGGGGGTGACTGCAATTTGTGTCGTGTTATTGAAACTGAGGCTCCTGTATCGATGAGGATGTCTTCCCAAGACAGCCCCTCCATTCTCCCTCTGACATAAGGTCTACCGTCCCTGCCCAGGGAAAGGGGGCAAGGAGGGTAAGGGGAACAGGGGGAGCACTCCATCAATCAGTGTTACCTGCCGTGGGAAGCCCGAAAAATCCATCATCCCCATCTGGACTCGGCTTCCGTCCAACAGCTGCCACTTCCGCCCCAAAGAGATCCTTAGTCAGGGTCCGGTCCTCATGTTCCCGCAGCTCCTTAATCAGCGGAGCATAGGGACGAGGAGGAGTGACCCCTCCCTGAATAGCATGGACCTCCGGGCGCGGATGAGTGAAAGCTATTGGGGAGGGAGCAGAAGCAGAAGGCTCCTGTGAGACTGGGTTAACCATTTGAAGACCGTTGTACTGCTGATACTGCCTAGGGTCATTCACTGCTGGATACGGAGGTCTAACTCCGAAAGGTGGTCTAGAGAACTCCCTGGGATGTTGGGAGTTAAATGGCTCCCGGGGTTCTCGGGGTATAGTCCTGGCACAAAGTTGGGACAAAAACATCTAACATGTCCCAGATGTCCACAAAAATAACACAAGGGGGGGCCTCTCATGGGATCCCTTGGGGGCTCTGCCGAACGGGACCTGCCCATTCTCGGTACCTGGACATACCCCCCGGAACCCCTGGCCTCCCCGAATCAGCAGATACACCCCGAGGTGAATGGTATGCAAAAACATTAGACTCATCACCCCTCACCTCGGATTGCATCGTCCTAACAAAACACTCACTTACTTTCCTCCCAATTAGGCAACATTTTTTTAATAAATTTAAGATGGACCAGGAACATTTGGCCTGGGATTTTTTTCTCTCGGGGTTGAAGCAGCATCACACCTAACCTAGGGTCTGCATGTGCTGGAGCTGTCGGGACAATATATCTTTCCTCAACTGTGTCTGCATAAGCTGGAGCTGTTGGGACACTATATCTTGTTATGTACTACTTTACTCATTCTCCTAACTCTTCTCCATTCTACAACTGTATTTACATCAGCACTGTGTCTTGAAGCTGCAGTGTCCATCTGTGACATAACTGCTCTCAGCTGCTGCTGCTGCTTGCACCCCTCCTCTCTGTGCTTCCGTGCTAGCTCCAGCATCTCACTGAGCTTTTCTGATCTCTCCCTATACACTGCCCCTCCCCGGGTGATCATGTTAACATATTGTTGTGTAGACTATTTATCAAGAGCCTGATCAAAGGTTATGACTGTCTTACACAAAGCCACTACTTGGCTATTAGCTTAACCTAGCGAATTTTTTCTATCTAGTTCCCTGTTCTCTGTGGTAAACCAACGCATACAATTTAACCACGTGGTTTCCACATTAACCCCCTCCAGCTGGGGTGTGCCAGCATATTTCTCTGCCTGCTTCCGTAACCACTCCATATTTACAGTGGTCTACAAGGACGAGTTTTACTCTGTCCTAGTATCAACAAATGCAATTTAAGCAAAGTTAGATACTCACACCTCTCTCGAATGGAAGACCTCCTGCAGGCTGGGTCGACCAGATATCAAAAGAGGTGCAGCCGTGATTCCAGCCTCACTCGTTAGCTTGCCAGGCGTCTCCCCACACCCTTTTAAAGCTTCTTGCTACCGGGCACAAAAAAAATTCTCACGTCCTTGTAGATAGCTTCTTCTTAGTTACTCATCTTTTTATAGTCTTTTTCTTTGTCCGTGGTTTTCTTATAAAAAAAATCGGGCAGGCGGTCTCGGAGCGATCACGAGAGGTTCTCCTTCAGGCTGGCTTACTTTGATCGGTTTCACGTGTGGCCACACGCGTTTCTTTTATTTTTCTCTTCCTCTTCCCACCTCCAAGCCCTCATCTGCAGCCTCTTCCGGTGGATCTTCTGGAGGCAGCTCTCCGGAGCTGCTCCTCCTGGCTGGCAATCGCCACTTGTAAGAAAAAGTCCTACTGAGAGCTGGAAGAGTCGGGAAGAAGTTCCACAGACGATCTCTTATCAAGCTGAGGTTGAAGGTTTATTCGGAGATACACGGCAAAACAGATACAGAATAACAGAGGAGTTGGAATATGCGGGCAAAAACAGGAATACAGACAGGCAGAGATTCGCTAGGAAGTCTGGCGATGATAAGGCTCTGTGCCCTGGCCATGGTGAGGCACAGTGGCATGATGGCGATGGAATGGCCCCGATCGACAGTAACAGGGGCTTCTTATACATTATCAGAACAAAGAAAGCTGCATTTTGCCGCAGAAAGGCGTTAACATTATAATTCTAAGGCGTTTTCATGGTAATCTACAGAAACGTGGTTTAGAACAGAGAATATAATGACATAATATGAAGATATTAATTAACATTTCTCCAAGCAACACTAAAACCCATAAGTCATTGGTATCTATGGCTACTGTCCTAAAATCTTATCATTGTCTCCAGTCTAGGTCCCTAAATTCTTACATCCTGACATTTTAACTTCTCTACACTTCGCTACCACACTATCACGTATAAGCATACTGGCCATATATTTGGTGACCTGTGACCCTATTGATTGATCCAATCTTCCCCTACGCATATCGGCTGAGGTTGCTAGGAGACATGATCTCATTTTCCATCCTCCATTTAGTAGATTTTATCAGCTCTTTTGTAAAAGTTGAATCTTCTCTAACTTTCAACAAAATGGCTGCTAGAGACAACATGGCCGCTCAGTATATTATGACTGACCATTCTCTTACACTCTGCCTGACACTGCACCATCTACGTCTCCTTTCTATCTCCTCACCTACACTGCCCTGGGACTACTGCCCTACCTGTGGAGGGCCACAACATCATTTCTGCACCACATCATCTGTCCCAAAGGATCTGTCTGCAGCGTCAGCTTAACATCTTCATTGCCGAACACCACAGGTGGCGTCACGAATCATTCCTATACCAAATTTCAACCATTGCCCACAAGTGCAATGCACATTTCCGCTGTCTACAATGGGCGCCCAGGGCCACGGAACGGTTCACAGCTGCCGTGACAAAAACCCCCTCTTAGAGATCCGCGGGCCCGGTACCGAATACCCCACCAGCCCTGGGAGGGCGACCCAGAAGCCCGTCTAAGTAGGAATTGAACAGGGTTACCAAATGTTGTAGGAGGAATTTAATACATTTTTTTATAATAGATAATGGGTAAACCATCTGGGCGCAGTGCCTTCCCATTAGGGATGGATGATAAGGTATCTAAAACCTCCTTAGGTGTAACAGGGGCAGTCAGCAAGGAAAGGTCTTTCGGAAGTAGTTTATGGAGTTTAAGAGGGTCAAGAAAATCATTCATTTTGTCTACAGCTGTCACAGAATCCTTGATGCCCTCTGGTATGTCTATATTATATAATTTTTCATAGAAGGTTCTAAACTCCCCTGAAATGTCTGCAGTTTCTGTAATCAGTGATCCATCCACAGCTGTGAATTGTTTAATGAATGTCTTCTCTTTCCGTTTTTTCAGTAAAGATGTCATAAGTTTGCTGCCTTTGTAACCATGAAGGTAGAACCTCTGCTTACTTCTCATGTATACTTTGGCTGATTGAATATTTAAGAGATCCTTCAGATTTTGTCTAAGCCTGACCAACTCTTATTGAATCCTACTTGCTTGCGACCTCTTATGTATTTTTTCAAAATAATTTACTTGGTGTAGAATGGAGTCAATCTTTTTTTCAAGTGTGATCCTAATGATATGAATTCCCATCTCATGACAACTTTATGCACCTTCCACACCATAGGAGTCGGCGGGCCGGAGTAGGAATTTTCTTGAAAGAAGAGTTCCAGAGTGTCAGACAACTTAGAAACATGTGAATTTGAATCTAATATCTCATTAAGAGTCCAGGTTCTAGAGGGCAGAGGCAAGGAGGAGATAACTACTTCCAGAAATATCGGGGCATGATCCGAGAGGGAGATCACATCTATTGTAGCGGATTTTACTAACTGGATGTGTGATGACTGCATGAAGAGATAACCTATCCTATGATAGCTATCATGGGGGGTGAGAAGAAGGTATAACCCTTAGTCGAGGGGTTTAAGAATCTCCATGTGTCCACCAAGTTTAATAACTGTAAATTGAGATGGAGATTCCTTAGCACTTTCTGTGAAAAAGAAGATTTACCCGATGAGGTGTCGATTAGAGGGTTCAAAGAAATATTAAGATCACCTCCCACAATCAAAAGTCCCTCAGTGAAAAGGTGAAGAATATTCAAAACTTTGCCCAACCAGCCAATCTGACTGGTATTCGGGGCATATATATTACAGAATGTGACTTTTGTATTTGCTAAAAGACCTTTGATCATTATGTATCTCCCCTCTGAATCCGCCAGGGTATCATGTAATGTAAAGGACGTGTCCTTTCGGAAGGCTATGCTTACACCCCTTGTAGCTGAGGTACCCGTACTGTGAAACAAAATTGGATACATCAGGTACTCGACCTTTCTCAAAATGTGTTTCTTGTAAGAATAAAACACTGGAGTTTTTAGAATGCAAAAACCTCAGTATTTGACCCCGTTTGCATGGTGAGCCCATACCCTTAACATTATAAGAAGCCACTACTATTGTGGCTGACATTGTGTTGTTAATCATACCCCGAGCTTGCGTAAATAGAAGACATCTCTACATGTGTACCACATCAACATATCAACTAGAACAGTAGAAATAACTAAGTAACATACTGTATATGTACATCAAGGTAACCCATCTGCAGCAGAGGGGGGGTCACAATAGCCTCCCATAGCAGACCCGTAACAGAGAAAAATATGAATGAAGCAGATTTTTCAAACAAAGTTAAATATAAAGTTGTCTCCAATTGAGACAACTTGCAGATATACAAACTCTAGAACATCAGAAAAAATATATAGAGGACAGAATGACAGGCCAGTGTTTCAGGGCGACTGCCTCTTCTTGGTAGCAGATCTTGCTGTTTGGGTGATGTGTGTCTTTTTACCGGTGTCCATTCCCCCTGGCCTACCAGCAAGGGTGGCAGAGATGGGGGGGACTGAAGATCCATGTCCAGTGGCAGCCATGAAGGAACATTCACCTCAGGAATATTGAAGGACTCCCACACCTTTGGGAGGTTGTCTGTGTGTCTAACAATCACCTGCTTTCCTCCGCTGTGTATCGCCAGACCAAATGGAAACAGCCACCGATATAGGATTTTGTTGGAGCAAAGGGTATCTAACAGTGGTTTTATGATTCTACGCTTAGCCAAAGTCGATGGAGCCAGGTCTTGGAATAGTTGAATGGTTGCTCCCTCATAGGATATTGCACCACTGTCTCGTGAGGCCGACAGAACTGCATGGGTATCAATATACCTCAGTAAGCCACAAATAACATCTCTCGGGGGATCCAAAGGCTTTGGCTTTGGTCTGAGTAATCGATGGACTCTCTCAATGACCATTTGTTCGCATCTGTCCTGCGGCAATAATAATGCAAAAATCTCCCTGGTCGTTTTTTCCAGTATTTCATTGGAGGCACTTTCTGGAATCCCTTTGATCCTAATGTTTTTTCGGCGACTCCGATTCTCTTGATCTTCTAGAGCTAGGAATGCATTGTTTAATTGGGTTCTTTGAAATTCCATGTGGTCTCTGATGCTATTAGAATGGGTTATGAGTAATGATTGAGTAGATTCCAGAGATTCCACTCTGCCACCGATTTGTTGTATGTCTGCTCTCATGCCAGATATTTAGTTAATCAGAGGTTTCATTGCTTGTGCCAGGGATTTTTTAAGAAATGACTTTGAAATTCTGTCAGAATCTGGTTGAGGGAGATCGCTGCCTGAGACATCATCGCTCCAATCTGAATCATCTATCTGGTCCTCTGTGATAATATTCTGATGAGGAGTTTTCAGCATGGTCCGGGAAGATGAGGACTTATTTTTCAAAAATTTTTCCATCTCGTTCTGTTTGACTTGATGTAGAGCTGGAGCCACAACTTTTCAGCGCTCTTTATGAGACTTAACCATCATATCTATATATAGCGCGCTTTATAAGGGTCACTGCATGTGCATGGGGATGAAAATTAAATCCACATTGTAAGAGCGTTCACTTTCATCTTGTTTCTGGTAGCCTAGGCTTTCAGGTTTCTTTTATTTTAGGATATTGTTGGGTGCAGTTCTCCAGAATGACCACTTGGTATCACCGCTGGCCCAGTATTGATCCTCAATATATTCAGCGATTTATATTCTTATTTTATATTTCCTCTCCCTCCCTTTTTTATCTATCCTCTTATCTTCCCCTCTCTTGAGCAACAGCCCTGTATGTGATGTTTCCTCACAATCTCGGTCAGTGCTTAGCTCACAGCTTTAGCTCCCAGCGTTGTGGTTCTCCAGTCAATATGGCATCAGCCTAGGTGGGGAAAAGTCCAGTACACCACCAACACAATCCCGGACCCCGGTCAGGCAGCCTCAGACCACGATGGCAGGCAGATGTCAGTCAGGAGAGCGAGGGACACTGGAGAAAATCACCGCGCTCCTCTGCAGGTGGCAGGTGATGTGTGCAGCCTGTTAGCAGATGTCAGCGCATGTGGAGAGGCAGGAGGGGAGCACGAGGTGTCAGGGCTGAGCAGTGCAGGCTCCCTGTCAGTGTGTCGGTGCCCAGCCCCCTGTGTATTCAGCAGGGGGGAGATGTGACCTTTCAGCAGGGGTGAGGAGGGGGAGGGAGAGGGCCAGCGGTGCTGCCAGATTATAGCTCAGTGTCGCTGGTTGCTTGCTGTTCTCTGTCCGCCCTCTGTGTCTGCTTCTTTCATGAAAATGGCATCCGTCTTTTCCTCAGCAGATCCCCAGGACCAGTCCAGCGTTCAGTCCAGGTTCGCTTATTCTTTATATTTTTTTGATTCTAGCAGGAGCTCTTGAGAAGTCTGTCTTATCTCAAGAGCACCCAGGCCACACCCCCAGAAAGATAAGTGTTTTGTTTTTTTCCCCGTTTGGTGTATTTTTCCTTGGTGTGTATTAGTGCAGCGGTGGGACCAGTGTCCGCACTATCCAGTTCCCTAGTAAGGGATAGGTGCAGGGATAGTGAGGGATTCAGGTATCCTGGTCAGTAACAGGTGAAGAGCCTGTATGGGGAACATTAGGAGTGCTCAGGGACACTGCCTCAGGGGAGTGCAGGAGGTCTCCATGTCCCCATTCCCTATTGCAGGGCCCACCATTGTAACTGTTTCCCCGGTGTTTCCCCTTTGTCTTGTTGTTTCAGTTACCGACCTGCGAGTCGTGTCACACAGGACAGGTACACGTGACACTTTTGTCTTGTTGTTTCAGTTACTGACCTGCAGGTTGTGTCACACAGGACAGGTACACGTGACACACATGCATTGTTTTGTTTCCTGACACCAGTCACTAGCACTTTACCTGATTGATCGTTACCAGATAGCTCTATGCAGCATTATTCATCTTGGTCTTAACAACAGGTTTTTATCCTGAACCTCCTGCTTCACTGGAGATGCTGAACGCTTGTGTGGTGTGGGACCGTCTGGTCTCCATGGCAACGCATCCATCCAGAGTCATTCCGGTCATTTCCTCTCGTCCAATCGGAGTTACCCGAGATGGCATGTGACGCCGTTTCCTGGATCCCGCACGTGATGCACCACTCGGGAGCATCACAGATCCTTTTACCCACGTGGGGTATAATCATTCCCTGTGAGCTCTGATTGGCATTTGCCCACTTTACACCAATAAGTCATCAGGGATATGTCCCAACCACTATTAGGTGTCATGCCAATAACATGAACCTGGATAGGAAAGGGGTGGTATAAACAATAACCACCAATGTGATTGGCTTACATTGGCAGACACAATCATGTGTTCCATAGATGTGACCGGGGAACAGCCCCAATTCCTTTAGAAACACTCCCACTTTATCCCACAGTTACTCACCTTGTCTTGATTAGTGCAGGACCTTGGTTTGTTGGAAACCCATAGTAATCATGGTAAATATGTAATCTTTATCTGTGTACTACTGGCATGTCATCTATACGATTTGTAATCTCCATCTCTTGTTAGGGTGGCTTTTCCTTTAAACTATATGGGCTGTAATATATTCATGGAATATTCCATATGGCACTTGCTGCACTTTATATCTCCTATTTTTATTCCTGGAATGTAATGCACTCTTAGCTCTTTATTTTCTTACTATTTATACCCTTTGCTCTGCATCCTCTCATTATATAAGCTATTCATTTATAAGTGCACAGAAGCTATTGACCTTATAAACTGATATCAAGTGATATATCTACAATTTGTTTATATATATATATCTATGTATTTATCTTATACTCAATAAATACCGTGCACTTAATCTAATTTCCACCTCGATAGTGACACTCTCTTAGGATACATTTTACTCTCTGATGGCACTTTTGCACATAGCCACTAGATGGAGCTACAATATTTGACATTTGCCTGAATTTTTATATCTACACATGGTTTACACAAACTATATTTTCTTGTCTTATCTATACACTATTTAACATTATAAGCTGTGTATTTTTGTAATTATTTGTATTGTAGGGATTCTACTCGCTTAGGTGCGACGGGAGACAGTCAAGAGGCAGGTTTCCTTAAAGTTCATGCGGTTTATTACGTCATAAACCAAATTGCACATCACCAAAATAAACAGCCTTCAGTTCAGGAGACAAAGTAACATCAAATGTCTTTTCCTTCAGGCTCAGTCCGTGAGGCTCAGCGCACACAGGAGGTGTATACCCCTCACACACAGCTGCCTTGTTCATGAGCAGGCCACATTATAAGGCTGGTTTCACATTTGCGCTTTCGTGCGCACCCGTGCGCATGCGCACTGCGCACCTATGTTTAACATGACGTGCGCATTGTCTTGCGCATACTTGCGTTTTCATGCGCATGCGTTTTTTTGTCTTTCGCGCCAGGCGCAACATGTTGCATTTTTTGGTGCGCCCTGTCTCGGCAAAAAAACGCTTGCGCACGGAATGCGCAAAAACAACACATTGAAGTCTATGGGAAGGCATGTGTGCGCATGGTCTCGCGCACGGTTGCGTTTTTTTGAGCATGCGTTTTTGAGTTAAACAAGTCTAGAATGTTCTCTAGACAATGGAAAAAATGTCACACCTAAAAACGCATGTGCATAAAAAAAGCAAACACATGCAAAAACGCATTTAAAACGCAAGCAACGCTGCGTTTTTTTGACGCATTAGCGTGCGCATGACGTTAAAAAACGCGCGTTTGTTTTGCGTTTTTCTTTGCGTTTTTTTATGCGCCCGTTGCGCTGCGCAAAAAAACGCTAATGTGAAACTAGCCTAAGGGTGTAGCTACACCCAGAACCCAGCAGCTGACTGGTCACATGACTGTGACCTCACCACAGGTCCTTCAAAATAATAATAATACAGCAATATTTGTTATTATGGAGACAAGCCATTTATGAGACACATATCTCCCATCAATTACACGACCCTTAGCCCTGCCACATATCTTCCCCCTCTGCCTAAAGCCGTGGAGCTTGGCACTTTCACCTACCAGGCAAGGGATTCTGGAGAGGGCATCGGCATTCCCATGTAGCTTCCCGGCCCTATGCTCTACATGGAAGCTGAAGTCTTGTAAGGCTAAGAACCAGCGGGTGACCCTAGCATTCTTACCCTTTATTTCCCTCATCCACCTGAGTGGGGCATGGTCGCATATTAACCTAAACTTCCGTCCCACCAGGTAGTACCGTAATGTATCCACTACCCATTTTATGGCCAAACACTTCTTCTCTACAACTGAGTAATTTCTCTCACAAGAAGTCAACTTTCTACTCAATTAGAGAACCGGATGCTCCTCCCCACGTATCTCTTGGGAAAGGACTGCTCCTACCCCGACATCTGAGGCATCTGTCTGGAGAACAAATTCACGTTTAAAGTCTGGGGCCACCAAAACGGGTTGCTTACAAAGAGCTCCCTTCATTTCTTGGAAGGCTGACTCGGCTTCTTCGGACCAGCTGACTGTCACTGACTTTGTCCCCTTAAGCAGATCAGTTAGAGGTGCAGCCATTGTGGCAAAGTTTCAGATGAACCTCCTGTAATATCCCACAATCCTCAGGAAGGCTTTAACTTGCTTCTTTGACAGAGGCCTCGGCCATGTTTGAATTGCCTCCACTTTATTAATTTAAGGTTTGATCTCACCACGCCCCACTACATATCCGAGGAACTTGGCTTCTTCTTTACCCAAGGCACACTTCTTTGGGTTTATTGTAAACCCCGCCTCTCTTAGCGCATCAAACATTGCTTGAACCTTTTCCAGGTGAGTCTCCCAGTCCCGGGTAAAGATGACGATATCATCCAGGTACGCGGCAGCGTATAGTTTATGAGGCGCAAGGATTCTATCCATAGCTGACATGGTAAACCTGGTATGGCTTCCGTCTTCCGGGTTGGTGGATCTTGTAGTTTACGTCTCCCAGCTTCTCCACCACCTCGTATGGCCCTAGCCACTTGGCCAAGAACTTACTCTCCACCTTGTAGTGCCTGTGACAGATTGCTGATCTGTCACAGTGATCTGTGATGTGACAGATCAGCGATCTGTCACAGGACAGTGATGTCCCACCTGGGACAATGTAATAAAGCTTAAAAAAAAAAAAAAAAAGTTTAAAAATAATTTTAAAAAAAATCGCTAAATAAATTAAAAAAAAAAAAATTCCCTAATAAATTCATTTTTTGGAAAAAAAAAAAAAAAAAAGTACACATATTTGGTATCGCCACGTCCGTAACGACCCGCCCTATAAAACTGTCCCATTAGTTAACCCCTTTAGCGAACCCCTTAAAAAATAAAAATAAAAAACGAAGCAAAAAATAATGATTTATTATCATACCGCCGAACAAAAAGTGCAATAACGCGCGATCAAAAAGACGCATAAAAATATCCATGGTACCGCTGAAAACGTCATCTTGTCCCGCAAAAAACGAGCCACCACACAGCATCACCAGCAAAAAATAAAAAAGTTATAGCTCGCAGAATAAAACAATGCAAAAATAATTATTTTTTATATTAAATTGTTTTCATTGCATAAAAGCGGCAAAACATAAAAAAAGACATAAATCAGGTATCGCTGTAACCGTACTGACCCGAAGAATAAAACCGCCTTATCAATTTTACCGCAGGCGGAATGGTGTAAACGCACCCTCCAAAAGAAATTCATGAAATGCTGGGTTTTTTTCATTCTGCGTCCCAAAAATCGGAATAAAAAGCAATCAAAAAATGTCACATGCCCGAAAATGATACCAATAAAAATGTCAGCTCGTCCCACAAAAAATAAGACCTCACATAACTCGGTGGGTCAAAATATGGAAAAATTATAGCTCTTAATATGTGGTGATGCAAAAACAATTTTTACAATAAAAAGCATCTTTTAGCGCATGACAGCTGCCAAAAATAAAAACAGCCATAAATAGTAAATCAAACCCCCCGTTATCACCCCCTTAGTTAGGGAAAAATAATAAAATTAAAAGAAAAAGTATTTATTTCCATTTTCCCATTAGGGCTAGGGTTTGGGCTAGGGTTAGGGTTAGGGGTGTGTTGGGGTTAGGGTTGGAGTTATAATTGGGGTTTCCACTGTTTGGGAACATCAGGGGGTCTCCAAATGCAACATGGTGCCTGATCTCAATTCCAGCCAATTCTGCGCTGAAAAAAGTCAAATGGTGCTCCTTCCCTTCCAAGCTCTGACATGCGCCCAAACAGTGTTTTACCCCCACATGTAGGGTATCAGCCTACTCAGGACAAATTTCAAAACAACTTTTGGGGACCAATTTCTCCTGTTACCCTTAGGAAAATAAAAAATTGGGGGCAAAAATATCATTTTTGTGGAAAAAAATGATTTTTTTATTTTCACGCCCAGGCGTTATAAACTTCTGTGAAGCACTTGGGGGTTCAAAGTGCTCACCACACATCTAGATAAGTTCTGGAGGGGTCTAGTTTCCAAAATGGGGTCACTTATGGGGAGTTTCAATAGTTTAGGTACATCAGGGGCTCTCCAAACGCACATGACACCCGCAGACCATTCCATCAATGTCTGTATTCCAAAACGTCACTACTTCCCTTCCGAGCCCCGACGTGTGCCCATACAGTAGTTTTCTCCCACGTAGTTTAAAACATTTCTCACATTCTGAACATGAAAAAGGTTTCTCCCCTGTGTGGATTCTCTGGTGCTTAACACAGTCTGATTTATATTGTTAAAACATCTCCCACATTCTGAACAGGAAAAAGGCTTCTCCCCTGTGTGAGATCTCCGGTAACTAAAATGATATGATTTATGTGCAAAACATTTCCCACATTCTGAACATGAAAAAGGCTTCTCCCCTGTGTGAGTTTTCTTGTGAATAACAAGCTCTGATTTCTGTTTAAAACATTTCTCACATTCTGAACAGGAAAACGGCTTCTCCCCTGTGTGAGTTCTCTGGTGACTAGAAAGATCTGATTTCTGTTTAAAACATTTCTCACATTCTGAACATGAAAAAGGCTTCTCCCCTGTGTGAGTTGTCTGGTGATTAATCAAAGTTGTTTTCTTGTTAAAACATTTCCCACATTCTGAACATGAAAAAGGCTTCTCCCCTTTGTGAGTTCTCTGGTGCTTAACACAATCTGATTTATTTTTAAAATATTTCCCACATTCTGAACAGGAAAAAGGCTTCTCCCCTGTGTGAGTTCTTTGGTGTCTAACAAGATTCCCTTTCCAGCTAAAATATTTCCCACATTCTGAACATGAAAATGACTTCTTTGCTTTAAGAGCAGTTTGTTTTTTAATGCCTCTTTTGTGACATTGATTTTTCTTAGTAGTCGGTAATGAATCAGAAGATGGGACCTGTTTCATAGGATCAGATGACAGATCTTTGCTGTGAATGGATGATGATATATCTGGAGTAACAGCAATCACTTCAATTGTATCTTGTAGGATCTCAACATCATCAGATTAAAAAAATGGAGATGTCAGCTGTCCCTCTGATCTCCTGGTACAGTCATCTGCTAAGATAAAAAAAAACAATTATTATTTTTGAATAAAATGTCATTGAGTTTTCTATTTTTGTACATTTCTACTTAAACTGTCCATAAAAATGGCAAGCTATATAAAAAACTTTAATTATTTACCAAGACAATGAGAGTTCATAGTCTAATAGAAAACCTTCTTGGATTATTATTATTTATTTATATAGCGCCATTAATTTCATGGTGCTGTACATGAGAAGGGGTTACATACAAAGCTATAGATATCGTTAACAGTAAACAAATTTAAAATGACAGACTGGTACAGAGGGGAGAGGACCCTGCCCTTGTGGACTTACATTCTACGGGATAGTGGGGAAGAGGCAGAAGGTCGGGGGTTCAGAAGCTCTGGTGGTTTTGAGGCGGCGGCTCGGGCGGTGGTGAGGCGGCAGAATGGTTAGAAGGTTGGATGAACCAGTAGTGCGTGGTGTTCAACAACTGTTTGTTTATTCTGCCTCCCAAATATCAAATAAAAATTAACCAATCAATGTTATGTAGGCGGAAATAATACCAATTCTCATCTCACAGAAAACAAGTCCCCCATCATCTGTCAATGAAAAAACAGAAGTTACCACACTATTAATGGCTCAAAGGCTGTTCAAGAGCAACAAGGTTTCTATAAACCAATCAAGCAAAATCCGCTCTCACTTGAGTCTAACAGTGTGCTCAAACAACATTCAGGATCCCTGTATTTAGCAATATTATAGTGAGAAGAATCCACTTAATTTGTGATGTGTGTCTCCTGGAGCACAATCTAGGCACCACGTGTTGAGTAATAAAATGGCAAATGTGTAATTTTCACTCTCCAACATCCACTGCGTGTTAATTTCTGGAAAGTGGCTGTGGAATCAAAATATTCACTCCTCCTACACACGTGGTCAAAATTGTTGGTACCCCTCGTTTAATGGAAAAAATCCTACAATAGTCACAGAAAAAACTTGAATCTGACCAAAGTAATAATAGATAAAGGACAAGTGTATATTTTCAAACAGCGCTCAGAAATAAAGATAGTAACATAGTTATTAAGGTTGAAGGAAGACTTTAAGTCCATCTAGTTCAACCCATATCCTATCCTAACCTGCCCTAACATGTTGATCCAGAGGAAGGCAAAAAAAACCCATGTGGCAAACAGTAAGCTTCACATTGGAGAAAAAAATTCCTTCCCGACTCCACATACAGCAATCAGACTAGCTCCCTGGATCAGCGCAATATTAAGGAAACTAGTTTATATACCCTGTAATATTATACTTTTCAAGAAAAGCATCCAGTCCCTTCTTAAATTTTATTAGGGAATCACTCATTACAACATCATATGGCAGAGAGTTCCATAGTCTCACTGCTCTTACAGTAAAGAATCCGCGTCTGTGAGTATGCTTAAATCTTCTTTCCTCCAGACGTAGAGGATGCCCCCTTGTCCCCGTCACAGGTCTAAGAGTAAAAAGATCATTAGAAAGGTCTTTGTACTGTCCCCGCGTATATTTATACATTGTAATAAGATCACCCCTAAGCCTTCGATTCTCCAAACGAAATAACCCCAAGTGTAATAACCTGTCTTGGTATTGCAGACATCCCAGTTCCCTAATAACCTTGGTCACTCTTCTCTGCACCCGCTCCAGTTCAGCTATGTCTTTCTTATACACCGGAGACCAGAACTGTATACAGTATTCTAAGTGTGGTCGTACTAGTGACTTATATAGAGGTAAAATTATGTTCTCCTCATGAGCATCTATGCCTCTTTTAATGCATCCCATTATTTTATTTGCCTTTGCAGCAGCTGCCTGACACTGGCCACTAAATGTGAGTTTGTCGTCCATCCATACACCCAGGTCTTTTTCAGTGACAGTTTTGCCCGGTGTTTTACAATTAAGCACATAATTATACATCTTGTTCGTTCTACCCAAGTACATGACCTTACATTTATCCCCATTAAAGCTCATTTGCCATTTATCAGCCCAAACTTCTAGTTTACATAAATCCTCCTGTAATATAAAATTGTCCTCCTCTGAACTGATTACCCTACAGAGTTTAGTGTCATGTGCAAATATTGAAATTCTACTCTCTATGCCCCCTACAAGGTCATTAATAAATATGTTAAAAATAAGCGGGCCCAAAACTGACCCCTGTGGTACCCCACTGCTAACCGTGACCCAGTCCGAGTGTGCTCCATTAATAACCACCCTTTGTTTCCTATCCCTGAGCCAGCTCTTAACCCACTTACACATATCTTCCCCTATCCCCATTGTTCTCTTTTTATGTATCAATCTTTTGTGTGGCACCGTATCAAAAGCATTTGAAAAGTCCATGTAACCACGTCCACTGCATTCCCTTGGTCCAGTCCGCAACTTACCTCTTCATAAAAGCTTATGAGATTAGTCTGACAGGAACAGTCCCTCGTAAACCCATGTTGATATTGGGTCATGAGGTTATTCTTCTTCAAATCAATTTTAGTGATTTTTAGACACCGCCGTACTTCCTGCTGGGTTAAGCAGGTGACATTTAATATGTATGCGTGTAGTTGTAAACAGGAAGCTGCAAGCTCCCGAAACGCCTAGGATTAGGACCCTATCTATATTTCTATACACCTGTTTACAGGTAGGGGTGTGACATCACTAACCCTATTATACGCGGTTATACCACTTGGGTCACTTGGCAATAATATTCCATAGACCTGCCACCGGCCAGGGCAGCATCTGGTGTACACTATTATTGCCCAAACTTAGCCCCATAAAGCCTCTGGAATCCTTAAATCCACGGTTACATGCTGCTACTGATGGACTTATGCAGGTCAGTGCTAGGAGCTCACAGAACCTAGTTACTTTATATCAGCTACTGATACATTATAAACAAACTCCACCCACTCCCTTCAGACCACAAGGCTTCTACAGCATCGCCGCGTGTCTCTGGCGGCAGTCTCCGCGCTCTGACATATCAGACTCCTCCCACCGGCGCCGCATGTGTCTCAATGCTGACACGGACGGACAACTCCATGCCCACTACAGACAAATAGCGCCGCCCTTCCACAACACAGGCAAGACACAGTGCACCCAGCTTTCCTAACGACAGCAAGATTAGTGCACCCAGCTCTTCTAGCTACCCGCTACCAAAACCCAAGGTAATAGTTTGAGCTCTATGTTTAAGTATATGCACTAGCATTAATACACATGTAGTGGCAGTCTGGTACATGTATAAGTACACCGTGGCTCTGTACACAGTGCACCTAGCTTTCCTGACGTTAGCAGGATCAGTGCACCCAGCTTTTTGAGCACCCTATACCCAAAGTAGCAGTTGTAGTTTCTGTGTATAACTACACGCATACACATTAACATCTTTATACTGTACGTGTGGTGGTATTTTGACATATTTATTTCACAAGTAAATTGCTACTTTTGTGAAATTAAGGCTACTTTCACACTAGCGTTTTTTTGCGCTGCATTTTTGAGCGCACATGAAACGCATGTCAAAAGCGCATGCAAACACTGGTAAATGCTGCGTTATTTTGTAGCATTATTGTGCGCATAGCAACAAAAAATCGCAGCGTTTTTATGCGTTTGTAAGCGTTTTTCATGCGTTTGCATTTTTTTTGCGCAATTAACTGGAGTAAAAATCCTTGAAAAGTTCTTGCAACACACTCCACCAATGGGACAGCAGTGGGCGTGTCTTATTGAAATTCTTTACATAGCCCCAGTTTACACCTGAATTCTTCACATTTGCTTGCATTTGACTTGAGAAACATGGATCTGCGCTGGAAGAGCTTTTACTTTGACTTGGATCTGGACATGAGGACGGCTCAGGCTTATGCCATTGCTTGCCATGAACAGAGGGAGAGAGAGAGGCAGCGAAGACGGCAGCGGCGGCGTATGTGGATACATCCCATTATGGAACTCCGAGAGAGGCGGGAGAGCTGTGGAGTGTACCACACCCTCTACAGCGAGCTCCAGGCAAACTCGGAGAAATTTACGGATTATACCCAGATGACCCAAGAAACATTTCACTATTTGCTTGTTCGGGTAAAAGAAGTCATCCGGAGACAGGACACGCAGCTCCGGCGTGCGATTACTCCTGAGGAAAGGCTCCTGGTCACATTAAGGTACGTAGTTTTGCTAAACCAATGTCTGCTGAATTTTCTTGCTTGTGACATGTACTCTTCCAAATCTGGCAGAATTACAGTTCTGCCATGTCGGTAACTACAAGCTGCATTAATTTTTGGATGGCATGTATTGAACCAAATGCTGCCGAATTTTTTTTTTTTTTTTTAATGTAACGTGTGTAAAAAAATTACATAAACACAAATATTAATTTTTGTTGTTTTCTTTCTGTCACAGATTCCTGGCTACTGGAGAGACCCTCTCCTCACTGCACTTCCAGTACCGGATTTGAATCTCCACGTTGTCTGGAATTGTAGCGGACACCTGCCGGGCTCTCTGGAACGTTCTTTGTCCCAAATTCATGCCCATGCCAACCGCAGAAAAGTGGTTGGACATCGCTGAAAGATTCTGGACTGTATGCAATTTCCCTAACTGTTTGGGAGCGGTGGATGGGAAACACATCAGGATTATCAAGTCCAAAAGAACAGGCTCTGAGTTCTTTAACTACAAAAAGTACTTTTCAACTGTACTGATGGCCATTGCGGATGCAGAGTGTACGTTTATTGCAGTGGACATTGGGGCATTTGGCCGTGGTAATGACTCCCAGGCTTTTAAGACATCGGACATGAGCAGGAGGTTGTATGGCAACAACTTCAATTTCCCCATGCCACGGCCTCTTCCCAACACCGAAGGTCCGCCACAGCCATTTGTAATGGTTGGTGATGAAGCGTTCCAGATGTGCCAACACCTCCTCAAACCCTACTCCAGCCGGGACTTGGACCTACAAAATAGAATTTTCAATTACAGGCTGACCAGGGCCAGGAGAACAGTGGAGTGTTCCTTCGGTATACTTGTATCTAGATGGTGCATTGTTGGCACAGCTATAAATCTGAAACTGGAAACAGTGGATGAGGTGGTCAAGGCCTGTGTTCTACATAACTTTGTACTTTCTCGAGAGCATCCGAACTTTGATCTTGATGATGCTGATCCTAATCCATTGCCTGAATTTACACAGCACCCTCTCAGGTCATCTGTTGAAGTTGGCCAAATGAGGGACCAATTTGCGGCATACTTCAACTCAGTTGTAGGACGGGTGGAATGGCAAGAGCAAATGGTTTGAAAAATTTGTCTTGCATGTTGTTTGTATGTTAATAAAAAAAACCTGTTTTGATACCTGTACTGAGTGCATTCTCTGTTTTTACACTCCCAATACTATTAGCAAGTAGCCAGGTCTATCAGTGAATTTATGATGCTGTGTTTTGTGCATCATGAATTCACTAATACTCCAGAGTAGGTGACTATATAGATTATGTGGTTATTTACAAGGTATATCTATAGTTCCTTGCATTTTTTAAATGAGAACAATAGATATACCTTGAACTCAACACCATCCTCTTTAGCAAGGGTTTTAAAACTTTACTCCTAATGTTAACCAACATATCATGTTTAAATTTTTTTTTAACTCCAATGTAATTACTAAAAACATGCTATGTCGGTTTGCTTTGAACATTGTAGTTAGGGAAACCAACTCTATTCAGTTTGCAATACACCAGATATCTCGATTACCGACGTTTCTTGTGTCAGTCTTGGAGATATGTTTTGTCAACGAAACCAATCTACATCTTCACCAACTCCACAAGGTTCAACAACAGATCATGTTGTAACGAAATCCATAGTTGCTAAAAAAAATTTCAAACAGAGGATTACATACAACATGATGTTTTGTTGGACCTTGAGGACTGGAGTTGGGGAACCCTGCTGGATGCTCTCTGTGCAATATTCCTAGAATGTAGAGACGGTTCTGGAAAAGGAAAGTCATGTAGATTATACCTATATGACTTGTCTTTTCCACAGCAGTCTCCACACTCTAGTAATATTGAACACACTAGATCCAGCAGGGTTCCCCAACTCCACTCCACAAGGTCCACCACCAGATCCTGTTGCAATGAAATCCATAGGTCCGTTGATAACTGTTTCACGAGAGCCCATAAAAAAGAGGATTCCATACAACATGATCTTTTGGTGGACCTTGAGGACTGGAGTTGGGGAACCCTGCTGGATCGAGTATGTGCAATATTTCTAGAATGTAGAGACTGTTGTTGAAAAGACAAGTCATGTAGATTTGGTTTGTTGACATCACACATATCTCCAAGACTGACACAAGAAACATGTCTCACACAAGAAACAGTAATGGAGATATATGTTGTTGCAAAAATGCTAAGTGTACGACGCAGTGTGTGTACGGCGCAGTGTGTGTAGTCGGCGATAGACACAGTAACCATTCCAAATTTTTTGAAATCACAAGTGCACATTTATTTTGTAACAAAAAAGAACCAAAATAAACTTTATTAGGAATGACATTTGGGGGAAGAATGGGAGACTTTGGGTGTGTGGAGAGACGAGGAACGACTGGAGGTAGAGGAAGGGGTTCTAGGAGAAGGGGTGACAAAAGTACTGGTGGAAGGGAGCTCTGGAATGGACATTGAGCCAGCTTGAGACTAGGGATGGGCGAATCCTGAAATACTCGGAATCGCTAGACTCTAACGAGTCCGACTCGGAAACTCGCTATTCGTTGCGAGTCTAGCGAGTCCAATGTTAATGAATGGGGATGCGAGTATTGCAGCGATTCCTGTGCTGCCATTTTTTTTACTCTTTACTCTCGCAAGTGGTCCCTAGCTTAGCGATTTAGAATTCATCCCTAAAGCACAGAAAATCGTTTCTACATCAACCTAGAAGCTAAACAGGAAGTCGCCTGTGCTAACCGATTTACTGCACAGGCTGATCTGATATTCTGCACACACAGGCAGATCTGATCTGCACACACAGGGCGATCAGATCTGCACACACAGGCCCACCAAAGATGTGTAGCAGACGTGATACAGAGAGGCTGATCGGCCTGGTTGAAGAGTGGCCCCAGCTGTGGCAGCCCACCCACCCTGGCTATGGTGATGAAAGACAGCGAAATATGGCTTGGAGGTCCATCGCCAGAAGTATGTTCCCGTCATTTGATCACGCTGGAGAAGATGGGCAGGCAAATATGGGTAAGAGTTATGTGATGTCATTTCTTCTATTTTCTTTTACTGTACCCTTTTTTGGATTAGGAGAGAGTAAGATTTCTTGTGTCACCATTGGCGTCTGTGATGCACTGAAACCGTGGTACCCACCACCGGGCCGGGGTCTGCTTCACTGGGGGATTTGATGTGACCCGTGCTGTAGTCTCAGGGGATGCACAGTGCAAAGGGGATAACTACAGGGGATGTTTTAATTAAACGTTTTTAGGAGTTATTGTTGGGACGCCACCCAGAATAAATGTGGCTATTTACTGCCACCGTTGCCTATGACTGGCTGGGGATGATGGTGAGGGGCAGCTGAGGTGGAGAAGCCCTTTCTGGGTAGGGCTGGGATCCCCAGGCAGGTTGTAGTAGATGGATCTTGATGTTGGTGATGGGGAGGCTGATGCAGGTCTATGCTTGCACTTAATTGGTCTTGCAACACTTGTCTTCACACTGGATCCTGCTGCAGCTACTTTATTAAAAGCGACTCACACACTGGTCAGTGTTTACCGGATGTAACTCAGCTCTGACTTTCTGGGTCTTTTACAATCACAGATGTTACAATTCTTTTCACCTTCCTGTTACAGAGGTTCAATTCTTTACACTTCTCAATTACACCTCTTTACACTTCAATGGGGACACTCTCCTTTCCCTCAGGGACTCTCCTAAACTGCAGACAGGTTCCTTCTCTTGCCAGACCCCTCTCTCTAAATGGTCCTTCCATGTTTCTCCTTCTTCTCTCCCTTCTCTGTACGTGTACGGTATACTTAACCATGGGTACAAAGAGGGCAAGTGTCATGATCCAGTGTTGGATCTGGCGGTATTAAATGCATTAAGTGAACTTTTTTTCCTTTGGTTCCAAAGTGTGTCGTGATAGCCCCCGGTGGCCATTGGAATTATCACACGTGGTGTCGTTCATTCTAAGTTGCCCGGTGGTGGGGAATGGTATCGCACCTTAGGTTTAGGTTAATGTTCACTTAATTATGGATCAGGTGTGACACCCTATAAAGGTGTGCTCAGGGTGTTCAATCACGGCTGTGATATTGTGAGTTTGTGTTCACTCTGAGTGGGAGAGCCTGGAGGAAGGATGGAGCTGGTGAGGAGTCCTGCGCAGCTTAGCCAGGGGGGAAGAGTGTCAGCTATGGTGTCTGGACGAAGGGCTGGCATGGCGTGGTGGAGTCGCAGTGATGGTGTCAGCGGGAAGTGTCTGCATGGGCTGGTGGAGTGGCTACTATGGAGAGTGGCACTCACCATGTGGGACTTGGTTGCTGAGCTGGACTCAAGCATGCTTGACTTCGTGGCAGAAGCTGAACACTTCCTTGGGACTCTGGTACTAAGCAGCTGCAACTGGTGTTGGACTCTGCTCCAAGGCTGCACTAAGGTGAAGGATCCTGTTATGGTGATGGATCCGGGTGGAGGAGAAGACGCACGCAGGTGGTGGGCTCTGTTGCTAGGAGCGTACACAACAGAGCAAAGCTAAGTGGTGTTTCCCCTGTATTGTCATCTTTCCTCATGTGTGTTTTAGTGCAGTGGTGGGATTAGTCTCCGCACCGACCCATTCCCTAGTGAGGGTTTAGGGTCAGGGTGAGCAAGGGCGTAAAGGTACGCGTGCGGCGACAGGTGCGGAGCCTGTTTAGGGAATGTAAGGAGTGCAGGGACTCTGGCTCAGGGGAGCTTAGGAGGTCTCCACGTCCCCCATTCCCTATCGCAGGGCCCACCATTGTTAAAGTTTCCCAGGTTCCCCCTTTATTATTTGATTATTGTATGCATGGCGTGTATACCTAAATCCGCCAGGTGGAGGCGGCGTATCCACCTGCACGCTTTATTATTTAAATTCGCCCCACTGGAGGCGGTGTATCCAGGGTCACGTGTGTTATGGGTCCGCCTTGCTGTATCATCTGCGACCTGACACACGTGACCATGACAGCAAGAAGTGCATGTCTATTGTATGTTTGGGCCTATTGTTTGATACCTGACAATGTGTGATCAAATCTGATGTCTGTATTTTATTTATCTGCTTGCAGTTAAAATGATAATCAAGAGATGGAGGAGCTGCCGTGACCAGCATAAGAAGGAGTACGAGCGCAGTTATGCCGGGGCCCACAAGCTGCACCACCGTTGCGGGTTTATGACCACTATCACAGATTGGCATTCCTTCGTCCATTTGTGCGCCTTAGAAGGTAGGATATGTCAGATTTTTATTTGCCCATAACTTTAACATTTGTAAGATTAGACACTATGTCTGATGTCCCTAATTTAAAAATACTACTTGGCCCATTACCTTAATCAGGGCTGGCAAAGTTATATTTGTTTATGTTGGACACACAAGGGTAAATGTAAGTGTAGGTTTGCATTAATGTTGGTAATTTTTACCTTGTGTTTTTCCTATCTCAATCCAGCAAATGTGGGCTGACATTTTTTTTTGTGCTTACAAATAGACCTCGCCGGCAAAATCCCCAAGATGTGGAGGTTCCCCAAGGACAAGGCGCAGATGAGGAGGCCGGTGTTGCACCTTTGCAACAACGAGACAGACCAGCCCAGCAACAGCCTGTGGAGGAAGCACGGGAGGGTATGCAGGCGGATGACAACCAACCCGTGGCTGATCAGCTTCCACCACCTTCACCACCACGGGCTGCAGAATCATAGAATCATAGAATCGTAGAGTTGGAAGGGACCTCCTTGGCCATCTGGTCCAACCCCCTGCTCAAAGCAGGATTCGCTAAATCATCCCAGTCAGATGTCTGTCCAGCCTCTGTTTGAAGACTTCCATTGAAGGAGAACTCACCACTTCTCGTGGCAGCCTGTTCCACTCATTGATCACTCTAACTGTCAAAAAGTTTTTTCTAATATCTAATCTGTGTCTCTTCCCATTCAGTTTCATCCCATTGCTTCTAGTCTTTCCTTGTGCAAATGAGAATAAAGTTGATCATTCTACAATGTGACAGCCCTTTAGATATTTGTAGACAGCTATTAAGTCTCCTCTCAGTCTTCTCTTTTGCAAACTAAACATTCCCAAATCCTGCAACCTTTCCTCATAAGACAGGGTTTGCAGACCGGTCACCATTCTGGTCGCTCTTTTCTGAACTTGCTCCAGTTTGTTGATGTCTTTTTTAAAATGTGGTGCCCAAAACTGGACACAATATTCCAGATGAGGTCTGACCAAAGAGGAGTAGAGGGAAATAATGACTTCACGTGATCTAGACTGTATGCTTCTGTTAATACATCCTAGAATTGCATTTGCCTTTTTTGCTGCTGCATCACACTGTTGACTCATATTCAGTCTGTGATCTATTAGTATACCCAAGTCTTTTTCACATGTGCTGTCACTTAGCCCTATTCCTCCCATTCTATATATGCTTTTTTCATTTTTATTGCCCAGATGTAGTACTTTGCATTTCTCCCTGTTAAAAACCATTCTGTTAGTTGCTGCCCACTTCTCCAGTTTATTTAAATCTTTTTGAATCCTCTCTCTCTCTTCTCTAGTATTAGCTATCCCTCCTAGCTTTGTGTCATCAGCAAATTTAATCAGTTTACCCTCAATTCCTTCATCTAAATCGTTGATAAAGATGTTGAACAATATAGGGCCCAGGACAGAGCCCTGTGGTACCCCACTTGAGACATTCTTCCAACTGGATGTGCAGCCATTTACGACCACTCTTTGGGTCCGATCACTAAGCCAGTTATGAATCCACCTAACAGTTGCCTTGTCCATTCCATACTTAGTCATTTTTTCAATAAGGATTGTATGAGAGACTTTGTCAAATGCTTTGCTGAAGTCAAGATATACTATATCTACAGCATTTCCTTGATCCACCCAATCAGTGATACCGTCATAGAAGGAAATTAAGTTAGTCTGACATGACTTATTAGTTAGAAACCCATGCTGACTCTGTTTAATCACTTCATTCTTATCCAGGTATTGACATACATGTTGTTTAATAATTTGTTCAAAGATCTTTCCTGGTATAGAAGTCAGACTCACCGGCCTATAGTTGCCTGGGTCCACCTTCTTCCCCTTTTTGAAGATAGGAACAACATTTGCTCTTCTCCAGTCTTCTGGCACTTCTCCTGTTCTCCAAGAATTTTCAAAGATTATGGAGAGGGGTTCAAAAATTTCTTCTGCTATCTCCTTCAGTACTCTGGGGTGTAATTCATCTGGACCTGGAGACTTGAATTCATTTAGGTTAGCTAAGTGTTTCCTCACTATCTTTCTGTTTATAGATATCCTGGATTCTTCTATTCCCTTAATAGGACAGTGAATAACAGTTGATGTTGCATTTCCTTTCTGAGAGAAAGCAGATGCAAAATAGGAATTTAAAAGTTCAGCCTTCTCAACATCCTGTCTTACCATTTCATCATTTTCATCCTGTAAAAATCCTATAGCATCTTTGACTTTTCTTTTACTTTTGACATATCCCCAAAATCCTTTATTATTGCTTTTGACATCTCTTGCAAGCCTCAGTTCATTTTCAGCTTTAGATAATCTGATTTGTGCCCTGCAGGTTCTGCAGACAGCATTATATTCTTCTTTAGATATGCCTCCCTCTTTCCATTTTATAAACATTTTTTTCTTCCTTTTTAGCATGTGCTTAAGTTCTGTGTTCATCCATCCTGGTTTCCTTAAATGCTTCCTATTCTTCCCTCTTTTCGGAATTGTTAACAACTGTGCTTTGAGAATTTCATTTTTCAAGATTTCCCATCCTTCCTGGACATTTTTGTCTTTAAGGATATCCAGCCATTGGATCCCTCCAATTCTCTTTCTGAATCCCTTAAAATCTGCCTTTCTGAAATCTAACCTTGACGTCTGAGTCTTCACAGGTCTTCCACCTCTAGTAATCCAAAATTCTAAAATAGCATGGTCGCTACCTCCTAGGGTCCCAGCCACTTTTACCTCCTCAACCATTTCCTCCCTGTTTATAAGGATTAGATCCAAGGTAGCAGTTCCCCTTGTTTTCTCCCTTACCTTTTGGAAGATAAAGTTGTCAGCAAGAGAGGATAAGAATTTCCTTGACCTGTTAGTTTTGCCTGAGAGAGATTCCCAACAAATGTCTGGATAGTTGAAATCTCCCATGACAACTATGTCATATTTTTTGGAGAACTTGGCCATCTGATGCATAAAGAGTTCATCTATATATTCGGCTTGCACAGGCGGCCTGTAGTAAATGCCTACAATGGTGTCCTTTCCATTGTTCTGTCCTTGTATTCTTACCCAAACAGTTTCCACAGAACTCCCAGTCTCTGAAGCTTCAATCTCTGTGCAGATATACGCGTTTCGAACATACAATGCGACACCCCCTCCTCGTTTATCAAGTCTGTTTCTTGCAAATAAGTTGTATCCTTCTAGTCTTGTATTCCAATCATGTGTATTGTCCCACCAAGTTTCAGTGATTCCAATTACATCATATTTCTGTTCCTGTGTTAGTAGTTCCAATTCTCCTTGTTTGTTGCCCATGCTTTGTGCATTAGTATAGAAACATTTTAGTTTGTGATTGGTTTCTCTTTCTCCAATATTTTTATTAATTAGATTCTTTCGTCTTTGTTCTTCCTTTCCACTTCTAATAGCAGAGTTCTCAATAGCATTTGTCAGGTGTATGGCTTTTTCTGGTCTTTTGCTTCCCTTCCCATGTTGTTCTAGTTTAAAGCTCTCCTTACAAGTGTAGCAAGGCGACTTCCAAATACATGCTTTCCAGTCCAGTCAGAAGAACATGCTGTGAGTGGTATGGCTCTGGCAGCTCCACCAGTTCATGGGCCATCCGGTTTTCAAGATGCTGTGGTCCCCTCTAGCTCTGGCCATGATCTTGAGAACTCCAACAGTGGTCCTGGTCCAGTTCCCTCCTGCACTGCCCCAGCTAGTTTTCTGGTTAGCTCCACCCCAGCTCCATTAACTTGCTCCTCTGTCCCTGCTCTGGCTCCCTGCCACTATGTTCCTTTGCCGCTTGTGTCCACCTCTGGCCTCACTGCTCCATCCTCGTCATTTGGTCTGGATTCTGTGGCCTCCTCCAGCTTGCCCACAGTTTCCTTCACCCCCAGCTTGGCACCTTTCCCCAGATATGTAGCCCCTGAGGTTGAGGAGAATTTCTTTGCTCCCTGGGAAGTGGGGGGCTGGCCATCCAATGCAGAGACCAATGCAGTACAGTGGGCGGCTGCCTTTGCACACAGTCTCATAGGTAGTCTCACACATATTCCACGTGATCGGAGAAGGCATGCAAGGGCAGCCTTCCAAATACTACTTGAAGCAAATGTGCCCCCCAACAGCCCCACACGGGTATTAAATATGCTTGAGGATTGGCAGCGTTCACCACACAACCTCATGGCTACTTCAACCCGCCAGCAGCCAGGGCAACCAAGAGCCGTGCAGGGCTACCAGAGTCAGGATGGACACCCTGTGGAACATAACATATGGCGTCCATATCAGCCATTACTTAATGTGCCCAATGTTGGAGGTTTGCCAGAGTATCACAGGCCCTTGGCTGAGGAGATACACCAGGCGCTCAACGTGATCAATGTTCCTGTAGATGAGGGTGACCTGGATGTCAATGTGGAACAGAGTGGTGGGCCAAGTTACCATGTACTCTAATTGCATATGGACATATGGAATTTTCTGTCCAAAACTTTTGTTTTTTTAATTAAACGTTTAATTGTCTATGTTTGAGATACTGTAACATTCTTTATTTTTTGGTTTGTTTTATTTATTTTTTTTTCTTATCCCCTTTCTGTAATTTTTTTTTGTTTTTTACGGTTAAGAAATGTGGCTTTTTGTGGCATTGTGATACATATGTGGAAAGAAGGAAAGAGCAAGGCAAAAAATTTAAGTAAAAGAAAGCCAACAGGCATGAAAGTGAACCACAGAAATAAAAAAAGTGTTTTGCCAGCCACACAACAGTTGTATGTGTCATGTGTTCAGTACACCACTCAAAACATGTTTTTTGAACTATCACACACTTTTCACATGAGCACTTAAGCAAGACAGTTTATGTAATACACGGAAGGTGGGATTTCGGCTGCGGTTACATTTGCATTTGGAATTGGCGATCATGATCTATTATTTGGGGCCACACCACGAGGAACTCCAAAAATCAGATCCGGGTAGATTCTCCAAATTATACTTTTTCTCCAATAGGTCAACACCGGTGTTTTCTCAAAAAAACATGAACGGCATCTGCAATTGTAAACGCAAATGTAACCGTAGCATTAGCCATTTTTGAGACCCAACACGAAGCGCTTGGACAGAGGCACAACGCTTGAGTCAACAAGTAAAGTGTAAGGCTGGCCAGGCCATACGGGTGCATATTTGGGCCAATGACAATGGCGAGTTCATGGTGAAAGACAATTTGGGCGGACATGTGTGTGCCTTTTTTCCAACCAAAATCAAAACAGTTAGTTGTGGTTTGGCAACTGTTGAGCAACTAATTTGATGATGTGTATTGTTTACATTGCCACATGGAGTATTACCCCCCAAAACCATTGATGATCAGGAGGACCATGTTGTGTGATGTTTGCTAAGGTTAGCAGATATTGTATTTATGGCAACACTGGTTATCCATGAACATTCCATTAGGTGGGTTCGCCCAGGGAAATGCCCCCTCTGGGCTATTGAAATAATGTATAAAACATTCACGGACACGCAGTCCCTAGTGCTCATACAATATACTTGCTTGTACTGGGAGCATAGTACATGCAATACCCACTATGCAGGCATAGGCTTGGTGCCTCCAAAAATTGGCTCAAGGGGCTTGAGGAAAATTTTTTAAATAAAGCAGGGCGCGTGGCCCATACTAAATACTGGCTTGCAGTAAGAGAAGTGCCCACTATGCAGGCATAGGCTTGGTGCCTGGAAAAATTAGCCCAAGGGGCTTTAGAAAAAATGTATTAAAGAATAAAGGGCGCGTGGCCCATACAATATACTGGCTTGCAGTAAGAGAAATGCCCACTATGTAGGCATAGGCTTGGTGCCTGGAAAAATTAGCCCAAGGGGCTTTAGAAAAAATGTATTAAAGAATAAAGGGCGCGTGGCCCATACAATATACTGGCTTGCAGTAAGAGAAATGCCCACTATGTAGGCATAGGCTTGGTGCCTGGAAAAATTAGCCCAAGGGGCTGTATGGAATTGGATGCAAATACACAACTCTGAAAAATCCTCACAAGTGGATGCACTTGTAAAGTAAAATGAATCAAACTGATTGTGTATTTGTGTTATAATGAAGCAAATGTTGCATGAACATTACTAATCAAAGCGACTGAGATGAGGGACATAGAGATATTTCCAGTCAGAAAAGGGCATAATGTTAAAAGCGCAATCTCACAATCCTAATAATCATGATTATGTTACCCTAGGTTTGGGTACTGTCGTCTGGAGGGCTTAGGAACTGTGATGATATCCAGTCCTTGTTGAACTTAATGAGAGTCAGCCTGTCGGCATTTTCTGTAGTAAGGCGTGACCTTGTCTCAGTGACTATACCCCCAGCGGCACTGAAAACACGCTCTGATGTCACGCTAGCAGCTGGGCAGGCCAGCACCTCCAAGGCATACAAAGACAGCTCTGTCCAAGTGTGAAGCTTGGAAACCCAGTAATTAAAGGGTACAGACGGGTCGGTTAGGAAGCTGGTACTGTCACTGACATACTCGTTCACCATGTTTGACAATCTTTGTCTCCTACTCAAGGTGACCGCAGGCACACTGCATTGCTGATTGGAAGGTCTGTTGAACATCGCCCAGTTGGTGGACATCTTACCCCCACCTCTTCTTGACATTGTGGGCGTTTGTGTCCCAACCAATTGCTGCTGTTGCAAACTGCTGCTACTTCGGTGTATAGCGGAGTCAGACAGTGATATTGTCATCAAATTCTGTACAACAAGACTCTTGAAATGATCCATAATTAAGCCCCTTGGTGAATGCAACAGCAGCGATGGAAATTTATCTTTGTAGCGTGGGTCCAGAAATGTTGACAACCAGTAGAGGTTGCTGTCATAGATGTTAATGACGCGTGGATCTTGGGACAGACATTGAGACATGAAGTCAGCCATGTGTGCTAAGCTGTAAAGACTCATCTCTTCGGTTTCACCCGAATGATGGGCACTACGCATCATGGCCTCTAAATCTGTCTCCGCCTCCTCCTCCTCCTCTTCAGCCCACCCATGCTGTACCGACATAAAGCTGGGGTTGGGAGTACCATCAGGGTTCACATCAGTGCCACGGAACAAGAAATCTTCATCCTCATCACCCTCATCGCATTCTTCTTCCAGACCCAATGTTGCCTGCTGATGTTGGCTTGGCTGGCTAGGATCAGCGATGTTCAAATCTGGCTCCATAGCCATCCGCTGGGCCCTCAAAGCTTCTGTTTTCAGATTCATGAGGGATTCTTTGAGCAGACAGAGCATGGGGATGGTGAGACTGATAATCGACTGATCACCGCTGACAAGTTTGGTGCAGTAATCAAAGTTCTCCAGCACCTCACAAATGTCAGCGATCCAGACCCACTCCAGACCACTAAGGTGTCTTGTCTGACTTCCGGTGTGACGGGCATGTTACAGCTGATATTCCGCTATTGCCCTCTGCTGCTCATTCAACCTTGCTATCATATGGAATGTAGAGTTCCAGCGTGTGGGCATGTCGCAAATTATCCGGTGTTTGGGCAAATTCAATTGGTTTTGAAGGGCAGAAAGACTTCCAACCGCCGTGGAGGAATGTCGGAAATGGGCGCAAATTCTCCTCACCTTCTCTAGTAGGTCAGATAACTCGGGGTATGTTTTAAGGAATTTCTGAACTACTAGGTTCAGCACGTGAGCCATGCAAGGTACGTGTACAATGTTCCCAAGCTTCAGTGCCGCCACAAGGTTTCGACCGTTATCGCTGACAACAAGACCTGTTTGGAGTTGCAGTGGGACCAGCCACTCATCAGTCTGTTGCTTAAGACCTTTCCACAGCTCTGTTGCAGTGTGAGGTGTGTGACCTAGACAGATGAGCTTCAGAAGAGCCTGTTGTCGCCTTGCTGAAGCGCTACTGCAAAGCTCCCAACTTGGACGTGATATTGCGGGCAAGTCAGCAGTGGCAGAGGAAGTTGAAGAAGCCGATTGGGTAGTGGACGTATATCATGAGGCGGACACCCGGAATGATGTTGTGCCCGCTATTCGTGGAGTTGGTAGGATCTCACATGGTCCACTTTTAGAATTTGGGACACTCTCCACCAGGTTGATCCAGTGAGCCGTTAGTGATATGTATCTGCCCTGTCCACAAGTACTTGTCCACGTGTCCGTAGTTAAATGGACTTTGCCGGTTACAGCATTTGTTAGTGCACGCTTTAAGTTGTTTACCACGTGCTGGTGTAACGCGGGGACGGCACAACGTGAGAAAAAGTACCGGCTGGGAACGGAGTATCGTGGTGCTGCCACAGCCAACAACTCCCGAAAAGACTCTGTTCCCACAAGCCTAAACGGCAACATTTCGACAGCTAACAACTTAGCAATTTGAGCCATCATTTGTTGAGAAAATGGGTGCGTCGATTGGAACTTCCGCTGCCTCTCATACAGCTGTGGCACAGACAACTGCACGTTTGGCGCAGACTGACAAGTGGCTTGACTACTGTCATGTCTGTCTTGTAACGCAGCTTCGGAGGAGTACGTCTGAGCAGGACCTGCTGCATGAACACTAGATGGTGAAGGACGGATCTGAGGTGGAGTGGAAGTGTTGGGATCAGAAGCCACTGATTTTGAAACCTGACGGGCCGACCACTGAGTTGGGTGCTTAACAGACATGTGCTTACGCATACTGCTGGTGCTCAAGTTTCCTTTTCCCTGGCCTCTGCTTAGCCTTGCATAGCAGATGTTACAGATCACTACATTTGGTAGTGATGGGCTATCCTTAAAAAATTCCCACACAATGGCTTTTCGTCCTTTATGTTGTATTGGAGGCACAGGAGGATACCTCTGTCCAACACCAACTGTTGATACAGTTTGGGCACCAGTTGGTCCAGTTTGGGCAACAGTTGACACAATTTGGGCAACTGTTGTCACAGTTTGCCTTCTGGAGAAAGGAGTAAGCCTTGGTGCTTTTGGCGGTGGTACATAGCCACTTTCCTCCTCCGGGCTGCTCTGTTGGCTATGCATTCCAACAGTCCATGTTGGATCTGTGGTCTCATCATCAACCCCTTCCTTTTCAAAGTCTTCAGGATAACGTGACTGTTCAGGCTGGCCAGATGAGATGAGTGTCTCGTCATCATCATCATCGTCGGCAACCTCCTGAGACGCTGTATGCCTTTGGTGAAAGTGGCTTTCTACAGTAAGAGGCGATTCCAAACTTTGTCCATGAATAGACCTTACGTCTTCTTCAAGTATCTTGTCAGGCAGTGACAAAGAAACTCCAGATTCAATCAGGGGCTGGTAAGAAGCAAATAAATCATCAGAGTGACCAAATTCGCGGTCAAAATATTCCTCTGTTTGCGGATGGGTTGAGGAACTAGGAAGAGTTTGAGGATTGGATGACTCTGCATTGTCTGTAGCGACACTAGACCTAGTTGTCAAGGACAATTGTGTGCTGCAAGAACCAGTGGTTGAGGTCTTCTCAGCCATCCAAGATGTAATCTGGTCTTGCTCTTCCGGCCTTAAGAGACGTTTTGGTTCAGTACTGGGAAATTTAGACAGAAGAAAGGTCGATCTATCAATCTTCTTCTGTCTACCTGTACCAGTGCCTTGTTGTGCATGACTGCCAAGGCCACGACCTCGTCCCTGTCCCTTTGCAACCTCTTTTTTGGGAACTTGTTTTTTTTGGGACATTGTTGAGAAATGCAGATGTTAGCTGTAATAATCTGAACAATAATTAGCAGTTAATACTTGCTAATAGGAGGACAATCAAGGCTAGTGATGCGTATTGGCACAGCAGGAAGGTAACGTGCGTGCTATTAGCTGGTAGCAGAGAAGCCCTGCACTCTCCCTGAAAAAATTGTTTAGTGCGCAAAGGCAGTCACCTAGGTGGACTGTGGTGCTGTCTGCGTCACCGCTCTGGGGTGAAGTGCGTGCTGTAACTTAGCAGAGAAGCAACGCACTCTCCCTGAAAAAATTGTTTAGTGCGCAAAGGCAGTCACCAAGGTAGACTGTGGTGCTGTCTGCGTCACCGCTCTGGGGTGAAGTGCGTGCTGTAACTTAGCAGAGAAGCAACGCACTCTCCCTGAAAAAAATTGTTTAGAGCGCAAAGGCAGTCACCAAGGTAGACTGTGGTGCTGTCTGCGTCACCGCTCTGGGGTGAAGTGCGTGCTGTAACTTAGCAGAGAAGCGACGCACTCTCCCTGAAAAAAATTGTTTAGTGCACACAAGCAGGCAGCGTGCGTGCTATTAGCTGGTGGGATAGATAGCAGCAACGCACTGGTCTGCCACAGAAACAATAACGCTGCAGGGGTAAATATGACCCCTATAATATCTGGTGGAAAAAAAAAAGAAAAGTTGCTCAGCTATGCTTCTGATTTCAGCTCTGATGGAAGCTGAGTGAGTAAGCTAAACTCTGAGGATGGTGCTGTATGCACTGTAAGGCTGCTCCTGCCTTTCTCCCTGCCTACAGTCCTCTACAGTACTCCTCCGTCCTGGTAGTTCTGAAAAGAACTTTTGTGTTATATGTGAGGAATCTTGAGGTCCTACACTGACTAACAGTCCCTAGATCTGCTCTATGTCTCCAACTCGCCCTGCACTAGCTCAGATCGTCACAGGAATGTGCCCAAAATGGCGGGGGCAAGGTTTATATACAGCCTTGCCTGTGATACAGGACATAGGCATCACGATGGACAGCAGCCAATCATAGGAGTGCTCTTCACAGTTTTCTCACCTAACAAACTAGGCTGTCTCTGAAAATTAACATATTCTGTATTCTGCGAGTCCCGAATACAGTATATAGGAGTCCTAGACTCGCTAAGACTCGCTGCTGACAGCGGGACACAAAATCGCTAAGAAACTAGGATTGCTTGTATTAAACTCTGAAAAAACTAGGATTGCCATTGATTTGCATTGGACTCGTTACTGTGCGAGTAATCGCTTGGAAACTCGCAGAGTACCGACTCCTGCGAGTCCCCTACTACTCGCAGAGTAACGAGTCCTAACGAGTAGATTCGCCCATCCCTACTTGAGACACTTTAGGAGGAGACGGTGGATGGACAAACAGTTTTTTTTTTCTTCTTCTTTGGTGCAGGAATATCCTGCCCGGACCGACTTGCAGCCTGTGACCGCCTTACTTTTGTTGACCACCTGGTGACAGTGGACTGTGGCGTTGCCCTGTAAAATAGGGAATGCGGATCACCCCTTTGCTGCTCTGTGGTGGCGGTGGCGGTGCCACTAGAAGTGGCGGTGCTCCTAGAAGGAGAGAAATTTGGGTCGGTGCTCTGAGCAGGAGGCTGCCTGTCTGGGATCTCATCAAAAGTTCTTGGGGGACTCAGAGGAGGAGAATTGGTGGTGGTTATGTTGACATGAGGAGTGGTGGTGGTGCTCCTTTGCTGCAGAGTGCTGGCGGTGCTCCTTTGCTGCAGAGTGCTGGCGGTGCTCCTTTGCTGCAGAGTGGTGGTGGTGCTCCTTTGCTGAGGAGTGCAGGCGGTGCTCTGTTGCTGTGGAGTGGTGGCGGTGCTCCTTTGCTGAGGAGTGGTGGCGGTGCTCTGTTGCTGTGGAGTGCTGGCGGTGCTCCTTTGCTGATGAGTGCTTGCGGTGCTCTGTTGCTGCGGAGTGCTGGCGGTGCTCTGTTGCTGCGGAGTGCTGGCGGTACTCCTTTGGTGTTGACTGGTGATGTCGGTGGCCCAAGCAGTTTCTGTGGTGGTTTGGCTCGAAGCTGGTGGTGCTGTGGCGGTGGTGGTGCTCCATACAGGAGCAGCGCTTCCATAGTGCTGGTGGCGGAGGAGTGTCCAGCAGCACTCAGACTTGAGGTGGTGTAGTGATGTCTAGCTTCGCTGGGAATGCAGGTGGCCGTGCAGTGGTATGCAGCAGAAGTCGGTAGTGTGGTTAAGCTTGTCAGCGGTGGAACTGTTGGAAATGACACCACTGACTGCTGAACATACAGATTCTGCTGCATAGCCTGCAAGTAAGCAGTGTTGCAGGCCTGTAACACACTCAGCTGTTGCTCAGGACTAAGGTGTTCCGCCATGCCCTGTTCAATTTTACTGAAAAAATGGTGCGCTGGTCTGTTGAGGTCGGTCTCCAGACGGTCAAGGCGCTGGTCGACAGAGTGGAAGCAGTGTTCCATGTAGTTAAAACCACGCTCCATCAGGGAAAAATCGCTTTCCGTTCTGGCGGCCAGCGCCTTGAGGCTGGCCTTAAAGGCCTCGCTCAAGTGCATGAACTCGGGCATGACATTCCTGTCCAAGGCCCTCTGCCGAAGGCGGGTAGTGCCCGCATAACCAGTGACAGAGACCTGGGACAGGGGAACACCTGATGGACCAGCTTCCTGGTCACCAGCTGTCAGTGTTGCTGACCTGCAAGATGCTTCCTGGCTGTCGGATGGCTGGGACGGGTCCGAGGTCGATCGATGAAGAACCGCTCCCGGGACAGGGTCAGGTTGCAGGGTGCTGCTCCAAGTGCTGTGGAAAGAAAGGGAAAACATGAGTATCATTAATGTACGAGAAGCATCACCTGTGGAACAGAAAAGCACATAGTAATAACAAACCCCCCCCAAAAAAATTTACGCGCTGCTGGCAAGGACCGGTCTCAGGAAAGCCAACTCGCGATGGTAGCGGTACTTTCTTCTGCGCCTTGCCGCAGAACCACTCCAAACCTGTCCCTCAGCACGAACATCAGTGTTAAAGCGGTCCTTCATCGAGCGCCAACGTGTGCGGATTTATTGCACTGTTGGTAAAAAAAAATAAATAAATTAAAAATGCACTACTTTAACGTCATTCTCACCACACACACCTGATTGAACTTTGAAAACAGTCACTGCTGCAGCACCAATAAAATTCTAGACACAATGCGTAACTGTTGAGACGGAGGACACTGTTTTGTTTCCTGCTACAATATATGTATCAGCAAAAACAACAGTATCATCAGAAACAGAAAAGAAGCAAAAGAAAGAAAGACAGAAAAATATATATATATACTCACATTGCGTCTCCTCGCCACGACTTGACTACGCTGCTCCCGCTCAGAATCCTCAGACCGCTCCCGCACTCCATCTTCACTGTCCGTGTCCGATGTCTGTAAAGAAAGAAAAAATTAAAACACATTTCTAGAGGAAGCTATACTTACCAAAAGGCAGCAAGATTCTCACCTTACGATCAGCTTGGGCCAGTTCTTGCCGAGATGGCGAATAGACCAATCCGGAAGAAGACATGCTGAAAAGAAAACAAAAAATACATTAGTACATAATAAATTGTACAGGACCCACAGACATTATTTTTAAGAATACTCACATTTTGGCTCCTGAAGCTTGAATCCACAGGTAGAAGGCTCTTGTAGAATGCTTGTCTGGTCTCTGCAAGGCTGTATGTTGAGTAACTGTCTGACCCTGAAGACACCTTCTTTTATGTACACTCCTCCAAAACAATGTTGCTTGTTTAGGGGGAGTTCTAGACAAGTGTCTAGACATTGTTTACTCAAATCGCGTGTGCGCAAAAAGCACTGACATGCTCGGTGCCAAGCGCTCGTCAGCGACCACATAGACTGTAATGCTATTTTTGTGCGCACACAGAGCGCACACGTGCGTGCGCGATTTTTTTAACGATGCCACCGGAAAAAAAATGCAACATGTAGCGTACGGCGCGTCTGGGCGCACACCTGTAAAATGCGCAGCGCTCGCTAAACCCTGAAGAGCGCGTACATTCGCAAGACCCTGCGATCACCATGTTAAAGATAGGGGGACATTGCGCGTGCGCCTGATAGCGCACGATGCACTGCGCGATCGAACGCTAGTGTGAAACCAGCCTAAGGAGACCCTCTTGCAGAGGGGTTTTACTTCTAGGATTAGTATTGTTGTATACTTAGCGCAAAATCCTGCAGGAGGACACCTTTTCTCCTATTTCCTATTTCTGAGCGCTGTTTAGAATATACACTTGTCCTTTTTCAACATTATTTGACAAGAGGTGGTTACTGTCACCCAAACTTAGCAGCCAGAAACTCAGGAATGTGTCTAGCGCCAGCGGTACATATTTAATAATAAATAAAAAAATCTATGAACATGAAGAAACGAAAGTCAGACATTGCTTTTCAACCATGCTTCCACAGAAATTTTTAAATAATAGTCTAATCTGTCTGGCTCAAAACAGGAACAGAGCTAAACCTCTCCTTGAGATGCTCAAAAGCCTTAACAGCCTCAGTGGACCATTGGACAGTATTAGAACCCTTCATAGTAAGATCAGTAAGGGGCTTTCCGATAACAGAAAAATTCTTTATGAATTTTCTATAATAATTAGCAAACTCCAAGAATTTCTGAATCGACTTCAAGCATTCAGGTCTAGGCCACTCCAATACCGCCTGACCCTTCACCGGGTCCATCTCAAACCCATCACTGGAAACAAAGTACCCCAAAAAACTAATTTTCTGTACCGCAAACTCGCATTTCTCCAGTTTAGCAAAGAGTGTGTTTTCTCTCAGAATCCGCTGAACCTCGCGGACTCTCTGCCAATGCGACTCCAGTTCGGGCGAGTAGATCAAAATATCATCCAAATAAACAATAACACTCCTATCGATCAACGGCCTCAGAATGTCATTAATGAAATTTTGAAAGAACCCCGGAGCATTTATAAGGCTGAAAGGCATTACCAGACACTCAAAATGACCTTCCGGGGTATTAAAGGCTGTCTTCCATTCATCGCCTTCTTTTACCCGCAGCAAATTATATGCCCATGAAGATCGATCTTAGAGAACCACTTGGCTTCAACTAGTTGACTAAACAAATCTGGAATTAGCGGCAATGGGGTAAGGACTGTGCCCATTGATCTTATAAATCTCCCTGAAATCCAGACACGGTCTAAGACTAGTCTGAGTCTAAGACTAGTTCCTTTAAGGCCTCCTCTCCGGAATCGACAGATTAAACAAACGTCTCTTAGGGAGAGTGGCACCTGGGACGAACTCAATAGTGCAATCGTAATCTCTATGAGGTGGTAGAGCTTGTGACTCAACTTCTGAAAATACTTTCCAAAATTCCTGAATGGCTTCAGGTAGCTCACTCTTCACAACAGCAGCAATGTGTTCATCACAACATTTCCCATAACACCCCTGACCCCAGGATCTTATCGTACTTGACAACCAGTCCAGTACAGGATTGTGCATCTTTAACCAGGGTAACCACAGGATGACTGGAAAGGCAATTTATCAAGTACAAACAAATCTAAAGATTCCTGGTGTTCCATATTCACAGTGAGTGGAAACCCAGTGACATTTCGAGAAATGCACCCATGCTCTAAAGGAGTGTTATCAATCTCCACTACAAGAAAAGGGGATGATAAAGGTACAGACTCAATCTTATACTTGTCTAGAAATTGTTGATCAATCAAATTAAGTGCAGAACCACAGTCCACCATCACTTGAAAATTAATAGAATGACCATGACAGGTGGAACTACCAGAAAAAGAAAACTCCTGCGGACCGTAAAAATGCAGTACGAATGGGAGGATTACTCTGATTGACCTTTTTTTTTTCTCTTTTCCTTACTTATGCTTCCATCACATTGCTTAATAAAATGGTCAGCCTTACCACAATAAAGGCATAGCCTTCTCTCCCTTTCTTGGGAACGAGAGGACATCGCCCCAAGTTGCCTCGCTTCCCCACAGTCAACAGGACTCTCTTGAGAGACAGGTTCCAGCAAAATTGAAGCCTTCTCCTCATTCTGCCTACCCCTCCATCTTCTATCCACCCGGATAGCATGTGCAGGATATGCAATATGGATAAACTATGTGTTTGCATGTAGTGTTTGCTGGAATTAAATAAAATATATACTTTTGCATTATAAATATTGGTGGTGATCCCTATAGTTGTTGCATATACTTTTTCTTGGTCTGCTTAAATCTTTAAACCTGTCATTCAAACCTGCTAAAAACTGACTCTTGACTGCTGGATCATTCCAGCTGGTTTCTGCAGACCATCGTCTGAACTGGGTACAATATCTCTCAGCGTCGCCAGAACCCTGTTTCAGCCATCTGAGTTCTGCCTCGGCTGTAGTGACCCGATCAGGATCGTCTTATAGTACCCTGTTGTGAGTTCATTTTCTGGTCTACCAGTTGTGAGTTCTCCTTCCAGGCTCCCTCTGGTGGTAACAGGAGGTAGTGAGGCTGATTTAATCAATAGAGATCTGCCACCTGATAAGGAGGATGACTATTGGACCTCTGGAATCTCAGACTGGATTTAAGACAGCCGACGCCCTATTTTTGTGCTGGTGATTTCCTTTCTGGCTTTTCAGGTCTTGGTTTTCAGCTCTGTTCCAGTCATCTCAAGCTAAGTGTTTCTGCTAATGTTCACACTTGATTTTGTTTGGTGTATTCGGTTTTTGTGTGGTCAGCCAGCTGGGGCTGTGCTGAATTTCCACTCTTATTTATCTGTATTTGCCAATTTGCTTTTTGTCCCTTAATAGATTGGCCTCTTTTTTGCTCTGTTCTCAGAATATACCAGAGTGCTGATATAGTGGGAGAAGTCTAGTGACTTCAGGGTTAATTTTGTTATCAGAAGTGTTGGACATTATTTTTGTAGGGTTTTTTGGGCAGATTGCAGACAGTGTCTTTCCTTTCCTGTCCTTTCTAGTTAGTTTGGGCCCCATCATTTGCTCAGCCTATTTTCCTACCTGTGTTTGTGTTTTCATCTTGTTTCACCGTCAATACATGTGTGGGGGCTGTCTATTCCTTTGGAGTCTGCTCTGGGGCAGTTTAGTTTTCCCCTTTTCTTGCTTTAGGCTTATTTATTCCTCTGGCTGTGACGAGGCGTCTAGACTCATCGTAGGAACGCTCCATGGCTGCTGCTAGTTGTGTGGTTAGGATCAGGGATCTGCAATCTGCACAGTTACCAATCTCTCTGGTTTTCTGTGACTTAGCTTGTTTAATGTTTCTCCTCGGTGACCCATTCATAACAGTACCCCCATTGTTGTGAGTTCATTTTCCCCTTCGTCACTGAGGTCTGGTGAACTCCCTATTGTGGTAAAGGAAGGTAATGAGCCTGATTATCAGGCACCTGAGCCTAATGAGGATGACTGGCTGAGTGGAGTCACTGACTTGATATAAGGCTGCCGTCGCCCTTCTGCCCTGTGGGTGATTTCTCTGTGGACTTCTAGGACACCAGTCTGATTCCTGCTCCTCTGAAGCTAAGTTTTCTGCTTTGCCTGTTAGCAGTTATGTTTTGTTTTTGTTTTCCTTGCTTTTCTGGATTCTGCCATTCCCTGCTGGGGTGAGCTGAATCTCCTTTTGCCGGTTGCTCTGTCTTCAGAATATTCCTGAGTACTGACATAGATTTTTTGTCTCATGATGTCAGGAATTTTGTGCAGTCCTGTGGGACTTGCTCCCGGTCTAAATCTTGTTCTCGCTCTAGTGGGTTGTTGATGCCTTTGCCGGTCCCCAGGAGGCCATGGACCCATATTTCAATGGATTTCATCTCTGATATGCCGATCTCTCAAAGAATGACTGTTATTTGGGTGATTTGTGATAGGTTCTCTAAGATGGTTCATCTTGTACCACTCCCTAAGTTGCCATCTTCCTCTGAGTTGGTGCCCCTGTTTTTGCAACAGGTGGTTCGCTTACACGGGATTCCTGAGAACATTGTATCTGACAGAGGAGTTCAGTTTGTGTCTAGATTTTGGAGGACTTTCTGTTCCAAGCTGGGAATTCAGTTGTCCTTCTCCTCTGCTTTTCACCCTCAGACCAATGGGCAGACAGAGAGAACAAACCAGACCTTGGAGTCGTATTTGAGATGTTCTATTTCCGCTGATCAGGATGATTGGGTTTCATTTTTGCCCTTGGCCGAATTTGCTTTAAATAATAGAGCTAGTTCTGCCACTTTGATGTCACCTTTTTTTTGTAACTTTGGGTTTCATCCTCGATTTTCTTCAGGGCAGGTGGAGCCTTCTGCCTGCCCAGGTGTTGACACTGTGGTGGAGAGAATGCACCAGATCTGGGACCAAGTGGTGGATAAGCTATCTCTCTACCAGGAAAAGGCCCAGCAGTTTTCCAATCGACATAGGACCATTGGTCCCCAGTTTAAGACTGGTGGTATGGTGTGGTTATCATAAAAAATATTGCTATGAAGGTGGCTTCTCCTAAGTTTAAGCCTAGATTTATTGGACCTTACAAGATTTTGGAGATTATTAATCCGGTCTCTTTTCGTTTGGCTCTTCCTGTCACATTTAAAATCCATAATGTGTTCCATAAGTCCTTGTTGAAGAGGTTGTTGAACCAGTTGTTCCTGGGGTGGCACCTCCAGACCCTGTATTGGTTGAAGGTAACATGGAATATGAGGTAGAGAAAATACTGGATTTCCGTCTGGCTAGACGGAGACTCCAGTATTTGGTTAAGTGGAAGGGTTATGGTCAGGAGGATAATTCCTGGGTCTCTGCCTCTGATATTCATGCCAAAAGATTGGTGCGTGTCTTTCATCGGGCTCACCCTGATCGCCCTGGTGGCGTGGTTGAGGGTTCGGTGACCCCTCCTCAAGGGTGAGGTACTGTTGTGAGTTCATTTTCCCCTTCGTCACTGAGGTCTGGTGAACTCCCTATTGTGGTAAAGGAAGGTAATGAGCCTGATTATCAGGCACCTGAGCCTAATGAGGATGACTGGCTGAGTGGAGTCACTGACTTGATATAAGGCTGCCGACGCCCTTCTGCCCTGCGGGTGATTTCTCTGTGGACTTCTAGGACACCAGTCTGATTCCTGCTCCTCTGAAGCTAAGTTTTCTGCTTTGCCTGTTAGCATTCATGTTTTGTTTTTGTTTTCCTTGCTTTTCTGGATTCTGCCATTCCCTGCTGGGGTGAGCTGAATCTCCTTTTGCTGGTTGCTCTGTCTTCAGAATATTCCTGAGTAGTGACATAGCTTTTTTGAAGCCTAGCGTCTTCAGGGCCTTTTTCACTGTCAGTCTGTTGGCTCTTATTTTCATAGGGTTTTTCACGGATTGCAGACAGAAGCCTTCCTGTCCTTTCCTATCTAGCTAGCTTGGGCCCCGTCTTTGCTCAGTCTATCTTTCTGTCTGTGTTAGTGTTTTCATCTTGCTTCACCGTCATTATATGTTGGGGGCTGCCTATTGCTTTGGGGTCTGCTCTGGGGCAGTTTAGATTTCCCCTTTCTTTCTTTAGGTCTATTTAATTCTCCGGCTGTGATCGAGGGGTCTAGGGCATCGTAGGAACCCTCCACGGCTACTGTTAGTTGTTGTGATAGGATCAGGGGTCTGCAATCCGATAGCTGCCAACCTCTCTGGTTTTCTGGACTTAGCTAGCATTTCTGTTTTTGCCTCCTGCGGTGACTCAAACATAACAGAATCACCCACCATACCGCAGATCCTAGGGTACTCAATAGCAGGAAAGAATTGTGTTTAAAAAAAAAAAAGTGTGTGTATATTCTTTCCTCTATATCTCTGAGGCCGTAGGGGGAATTTTTTTTTCTCTCAATGGAGATAAAGCAATTGTCTGATCGTGTGGAGCAGCTCGCTGCGGAAGTGCGGGGAATTTCCGCCTACCTTGCTCGTTCGCATGCTGTTGAACCAAAGATCCCAACACCTGATGTATTTTTTGGGGATCGATCTAAATTTTTGAGTTTCAAAAATAATTGTAAATTATTTTTTGCCTTGAAGCCTAACTCGTCAGGGAGCTCCGCGCAGCAGGTTAAAATTGTCATCTCTTTGCTGCATGGCGATCCCCAGGATTGGGCGTTTTCTTTGAAACCAGATGATCCTATTCTGACTAATGTGAACGCATTCTTTCAAGATTTGGGGTTGTTGTATGATGAACCTAATGCTATTGATCAGGCTGAAAAGACCCTGTTGGCATTGAACCAGGGTCGAGATTCTGCAGAGTTGTACTGTCAAAAGTTCCGAAAGTGGGCGGTCCTTACTACCTGGAATGATAATGCCTTGGCTGCTCTCTTTCGGAAGGGTTTGTCAGAAGCCGTAAGAGATACTATGGTGGGATTTCCTGTTCCCTCTGGTCTGGACGATTCTATGTCATTAGCCATTCAGGTTGATCGGCGTTTACGTGAACGCAGGATTGCACGAGAGGTGTTGCCACCGGTTGAACAGACGTCTGAACCTATGCAATGTGATAGAGTTTTGTCTAAGGCGCAACGTCAGGAGTTCAGAAGGCGTAATAAGCTGTGTTTTTTCTGTGGAGATGCCTCACATATTATTTCTGTTTGTCCTAAACGAGAGAAACGCTTTGCACACACGTTTTCTGTTGGTGGTGCTCAACCTAAGTTTCTTCTGGCAATTACTCTGATCTGCTCCCTGTCCACATTTTCCGCCAAGGCTTTTGTGGATTCGGGAGCAGCGCTAAACCTAATGGACTTGGATTTTGCGAAACGTTGTGGATTTCCGATGACACCTCTGCAGACGCCTATCCCTTTGAGGGGGATTGATGCTACTCCTTTGGCTAAAAATAAACCTCAGTTTTGGACCCAGGTGGTCATGCGGGTCGCCCCAGACCATCAAGAAAATTGCAGATTTTTGGTGTTGCATGGTCTGCATGATGCCGTTGTTCTGGGGTTTCCCTGGTTGCAAATTCATAATCCAGTTTTGGATTGGAAATCTGTGTCTGTGGTGAGTTGGGGTTGTTGGTGTGCCTTTAGTGAGGCTCCGGTTTTTTCCACTTCTCCTCAGTCGCATGATGTTCCTGACTATTTGGCGGACTTTTATGATGTATTTAGTGAGAATGAGTCTGCGTCCTTGCCTCCTCATAGGAGTTATGACTGTGCAATTGAACTAAGCCCGGGGTGTAAATTTCCCAAGGGTCAGCTCTTCAATTTATCTGTACCTGAGCACGAGGCTATGCGGTCCTATATTAAGGAGGCGTTGGAGAAGGGTCATATTAGACCATCCTCTTCACCCTTAGGTGCCGGGTATTTTTTGTGGCCAAAAAGGATGGTTCTTTAAGGCCTTGTATTGATTATCATGCCCTCAATAAAATTACTATTAAATATCAGTATCCGTTACCCCTGATTTCGGATCTATTCTCTAGAGTTAGAGGTGCTTGCTGGTTTACCAAGCTTGACCTCAGGGGGGCGTATAATCTTATCCGCATTAAGCAGGGGGATGAATGGAATACGGCGTTTAATACTCCGGAGGGACATTTTGAGTACCTGGTGATGCCTTTTGGGCTCACTAATGCCCCTTCTGTCTTCCAGTGCTTCATGAACGATATTTTCCGAGACTTTGTCGATACATTTTTGATTATCTATCTGGATGATATTTTGATCTTCTCCAAGGATTGGGATTCTCATGTGGAACATATTCGGACTGTGTTCCGGATCTTGAGGGAGAATTCCCTGTATGTCAAAGGATCGAAATGCCTTTTTGGTGTACAGAGGATTTCATTTTTGGGATTTATTTTGTCTCCGTCAACTATTGAAATGGACCCGGCCAAGATACAGGCCATTTATGATTGGGTTCAGCCCACTTCTTTGAAGGCCCTCCAGAAGTTTTTGGGTTTTGCTAATTTTTACCGGAAATTTATAGCAAAATTTTCTTTTTTAATCAGATAGTTTTTATTAAAAGTTTTAGAAATGACAGGCATGTACAACTTACAACATGTTGTCAAACATTCCCTTCCCCCAAAACACCCCCCTCCCTTTGTCCGATGGCATATGGACTGGTACATAGCGAATAAACCCAATTCCATCACAACCATATCATATGAGAAATGGCGAATAACAACCGACAGGAGACCACCTCCAGGGCCCACCCATTAATCTAGGAGATTCGAGGCAGCCAGGCTGGGAACCTTCAACCATCCCTCCCATATTTTCCCGAAAATATGCGGCACACCCCTCCTAAGGTACACAAACTTTTCCCTATATAATATTTGGTTCAACCTATTAATGTATTCTTTTCTTGAGGGGATTTTGGCAGAAATCCAGTGATAAGCTATCAGCTTTCGGGCCACAAATAGCATTCTGGCCACAGCAATTTTAAGGTATTGATCCCCTCCCACCTCATCAACATAACCCAAAACACAAATCATGGGGTCCCTGGTAATATCCTGTCCCGTGACCAAGTGTATAAGGCCAAGGACCACGATCCAGAATATCTGCAGGCAAGAGCATGTCCACATCATATGTAAAATGTCCGCATTATCCATCGTGCACCTGGGGCATCTCGAATCCAATCGCAACCCTCTACTGAATAACCATTCGGGAGACCTGTATGTCCTATAGAGGATATATAGCTGAGACAGGCGGCCAGGCTCACTAAGAGATAATCTGGGAGTCATCTGTAGAATCGAGTCCCACTGTTCCGCTGATATCGTACCCAGCTGTTGTTTCCACTTTGTCAGTGCGCCAATAGGATGCCTTGACAGGACCTGTCCAAGTAAGCCACCATACACCATTGAAATCAGTCCCCTGGTGGACCCCTGCATACCAAGCCTATGGATAAGGACGTCGTGGTGTATGGTTAGGTCAACTGTTTTGCGCTGCACCATATACGCGTGACGCAGCTGCAAATATTGATAAAACATAGAGCGTTGGAGGGGAAATTCCCGTCCCAATTGCTCGAAAGTTTTAAAAACCCCTCCCTCCACCAGCTGCGACACCCACCATATGCCAATCCGCCTCCAGTGAGCAAAGCCTCTGAGCGTTTTCATACATGGCAAATGCTGATTGTCCCATATGGGGGAGTACTTTGTAAGACCGCGTATTCCTCTCAGCTGCCTCAGCTTATCCCATACCCTAACCATTAGAAGCACCGTATGGAAACTGAATGCAAGGGATCGAAATCTACCCGACTCCAGGCTCGACACCAGTGATCCCCGTCCCACTAAGAATTGAAGAATCTTCTGGCCTCCCACCAAATCCACCAACTCGCCCTCCATTCCTCCTGCTACATGCTGGCATTGGGAGGACAGAAAATAAAGCCATGGGTTGGGCAACGCAAGTCCCCCCTCATCTTTAGGTTTTTGCAAGTGTTCAAGTTTAATTCTCGCGCCTTGTTTCAGCCAGATGAGCTCTCTAAAAATCATATTAATTTTATGAAACCTGTTCTGGGGAAGCCAGACAGGGGAATTATGAAGGACATATAAGAGTTGCGGCATAATTACCATCTTCAACAGATTCACTCTTCCCACAACAGAGAGGTGTAACTTTGCCCAGGCCTTAACCTTCTGTTTGATCCTGTCCAACAGCGGAACAAGGTTTAGGCTCTCATAGTCTGTCAGCTTATTGGATATTCTTATGCCCAAATATTGAAGGGACGTTGCAACCGGCACACCTACCACACTGCAGGAGCTTGAGTCCAGTGGGAGGAGCGCAGACTTCTCCCAGTTAATAACCAGACCTGAGACCTCCCCAAAAGCCCCAAGAAGTGTCATCGTGTTTTGTAATGATCTGTCCGCGTCCGCTAAAAATAACAACAGGTCATCCGCATATAGTGCTACCTTCTCCTCATGCTCCCCATACCGGAATCCCTCTATGCCAGCATCCAATCTTACCCTGGAGGCCAATGGCTCCACCGCGAGAGCAAACAGCAGCGGGGATAAAGGGCATCCCTGCCTTGTTCCTCTATGAAGTGAAAAAGGATTAGACAACTGACCATTAGCCCTCAGCCGAGCACTCGGCTCCGAGTACAAGAGCTTGACCCAGCCAATAAAGCCCGGGCCAAAGCCCATACAGTGAAGCGTCGCCCATAAATAGTCCCACTCCACACTATCAAATGCCTTAGCGGCGTCTAGGGACAGAACCACCCTCCTCCCGGCATTATCAGCCCTCACCTGCATATTCAGATATAATCTCCTAATATTCATAGCCGTCGATTTGTTGGGCATAAACCCCGTCTGATCGGGGTGTATTAACACAGCTACTACCTTTGAGAGTCGAATGGCCAGGACCTTCGCTAAAAGTTTAATGTCTAGCGTCAACAGGGAGATGGGCCTATACGACGCGGGCAGAGTTGGGTCCTTATCCTTTTTCAACAGCACGGCAATGACAGCTTCTCGCATAGACGGTGGGAGAACACCCCGTTCCAAACTATCATTAAACACTGTCAATAGAGCAGGGAGCAACACCGTTCTATACAGTTTGTATACCTCAGCTGGCAACCCATCTACCCCAGGTGCCTTACCATTGGACATGGTTCCCAGAGCCTCCTCCAACTCGTCCAGACTTAGAGGTCTATCTAGAAAGCGTCTGTCCTCAGGAGTCAACCTTGGGAGATTGGCAGCCTCCAAAAAGGCAACAACATCCTCTGTCGGGGCCCTAGCATGTGAGGAATATAAGTCAGCATAAAAAGTCTCTAGAATTTTTAAAATCCCCGGTGCGTCAGTGAGTAGTCTCCCATTCACATCCTGAAGACCCGCTATAGTCGCAGACCCTCTCTGTGCCGATGTCACGACAGAAAGCAAATGCCCCACCCTTTCCGCACTCTCAAAATATTGAGTAGATTGAAACAGCCGTTTTTGCGCCGCCGCCTCTAATGTCTGTTTGGTCACCTTTGACTGCGCCTCCCCCAATCGCTTCCGAGTGTCAGGTGTGCTCTGTGTTGCAAGGGCCCCTTCCGCATCCTCCAGTTCCCTGAATACAAGTTGTGATTTTGCTCTGGAGGCGGTCTTTATTTTAGAAATCTCTCGTATGTACATTCCCCTTAAGTACGCCTTTAAGGCCTCCCAGACGATCCCACTAGAAGCCGAGCCTCTATTAAAACTAAGATATTCCTGCAACTCAGGGATAAAGCCGTTATTCTTATCGATTAGCTGCAGCCAAAACGGGTTGAGGCGCCAGAGAGGTCTATCATTCCTCCTGTTCCCACCCCCCCAAGCATGACTGAAACAGGCGAATGATCAGATACCGTTCGCGCCAAATATTTAAACTCTAAAGTTTTTCCCAGCATAAGATCATCACCCAGGGCCAGATCGATGCGAGACAGGGAGTGAGTAGAGGAGAAGCACGAGAATTGACGGACACCAGGGTTACGGCATCTCCACAAGTCGGTCAAAGCTATCTCCCGCACGAGCACCCCAAATGGCGTAAGATTACCACCCAGCCTCAGAGGTTCGTGGCTACCCCTGTCCCAATGTGAATCCAGAATATTATTAAAATCTCCCACCACCATATGCGGAACCCCCGGAAAATCTCTCAGAATGGCAAGAACTTTATAGATAACTCTACTGCTATAAGGCGGAGGTATATATATACTGTAGATATCAACACCAGTGGGGTGGAAAAGATTGTACAAGATAAAAGGACAAATTGCCCCTCTGTGTCCACCACCACCCGGTGGCACTTAAATTGAGTCCTGGAGTGAATCAATATACTAACCCCCCTAGAGTATTGGGAATGAGTAGAGTGAAAGCCCGCCTGTACCCATCTCTTATCCAGGATTCCCAGCGTCTCCTGTGTGAGATGCGTCTCCTGCAAACAAACAACCGCCGGCTTCTGGTCCGTTATGAAGGAGAATATGGCCTGTCGTTTTACCGGTGACTTCAACCCCCTGATATTCCAACTAAGTATCTTAAAATCAGCCATTATCATACCATAGCATATTGCCTACCATCTCCCCCCCGGCCGTACCATAGCCAATATTGAAATGTACAAGTATGCCAAAGGACATTTTGAACCCAATCCCTCCCCCCTCCCCCCAAAGAACACCCTCCAACAGTTCCTTGGGCTGAACCAAGGGTGCAACAAGTAAGGGTACTGTCGAACCCTTCCACCCCATTCAGCAGGCGCTTCAGTTCCTTTTCACTACCCGCATTTGACAGCATATAACCCCACAGCACTTTGCATTTTCCCTTATCCGTACTCAGACTAAGGCCCCATAAGGACCACAAATTCTTAAAAAAAAACAGCATATAACAGAGTAATATAAGAATAAATAAAAATATAACTTCTTAGGCAGTCCATTGCATCAGGACCGCAGACTTCAACCGCAAGACTCCATAACAACTGAGCAGGTCAAGAAACCATCAGCCACATTCCTGCTCCTTCCTCTCCTTCCTCAACTGTCGCTCGTTAAGATCAAACCAGTCCACGGCTTCCCTGGGGTCCAGAAAAAAGTGGATTTTATTCCAGGCCTCAACACGCAATTTAGCCGGGAAAAACATGGAGTATTTGACGCCACAGGCTCTCACACGCTTCTTGATGTCTGTGAACTTCGCTCTCATCTTCTGCACCTCCGGCGAAAAATCCGGGTAAAAGGAGACTCTGGATCCTTCTATTGTAAGGTCAGGGTGTTCTCTCGAGTATCTAAGGATAACGTCTCTATCCCTGTAATGGAGGATTTTAGCCAGCACAGGTCTTGGTGGATGACCAGGGAGGGGGGGCCGAGTCGGGACTCTGTGTGCTCTTTCCACTGCATATAGGTGTGTTAGATTGTCCACACCTACTGTTTCTTTAAGCCATGTTTCAATAAAGGCAGTAGGATTCTTTCCCTCACAGCGCTCTGGCATGCCCACAATACGAACATTATTCCATCTGGATCTATTTTCAAGGTCGTCAGTTTTAGCCCAGACAGCTGCCATATCCTTCTTGAGCTCTGTACAATGCTGTCCTGAGTCAGAGGCCAAATTCTCCACAGCACCCATACGTTTTTCCAGCTGGCTTGTTCTGTCTCTAACACTGTGCAGTTCATGTCGCACAGTCTGCATGGACTCCTGCAGAAAGCCCAGTTGCGTCAGGACATGTGAGATCGCAGTCCCACGGTGCACCACTGCCAGCATTACATCTTTGTTGGTGGGCTCGTCTGGAACTTGTAATTGCAGGGATGTGAGGTGCTGTTTATTTCTTTCCACCAGATCACTCCAGCTAGGCTCAGCTCCCTTCCCCCCCTGCACTCTGGCATGGGCAGCCTCCTCCTCCTCCCCCATTCCCGGGCTCATGTCTTCTACCACAGTCTCCTGGTCCATATCAGAGTCCTGGAGAGACTCCTGTTCTGCCTCGGCCGTGCGGGCAAAGCGCTGCAGCCTGGCCGCCACTGCCCTGTTCCTAGCCGCGCTGTCTTCTGCGGCCTCCTCTAAGGCGGGCGCTGTGGCGGCGGCACCATCTTGGCTCCCCGCTCCGTCCTCTCCTGCCACCCTTCTCTGACCTCTTTTCCCCATATCCTGGGGTGAAGCAGCGATCTCCGGTGCCCCGCGGTGTCTACCGACTCCGATGCAGCCTCCAGGGGTTATACTAGCCGTGCTGTGGGGACGGAACGGCTGAATTAATCAGGTATATGCGGGAGCTCAGCGGGCACACGTCTTCCTCACATGCCGCTCAGGCCACGCCCCAGCAAAATTTTCTAGTATTGCCAAGCCATTGACGGATCTGACTAAGAAGGGTGCTGATGTGTTGAATTGGTCTCCGGAGGCTGTTGCTTCCTTTCAGGAGCTGAAGCGAAGATTTACCTCCGCCCCGGTTTTGCGGCAACCTGATGTCTCACTCCCGTTCCAGGTAGAGGTAGATGCTTCTGAGATTGGTGCAGGAGCTGTTTTGTCCCAAAAGGATCCTGTAACATCTAAAATGAATCCCTGTGCTTTCTTTTCCCGAAAGTTCTCTCCATCTGAACGTAACTATGATGTGGGGAATGGGGAACTGTTGGCCATGAAATGGGCATTTGAGGAGTGGAGACATTGGTTGGAGGGAGCTAAACATCAAGTTGTGGTCCTCACTGACCACAAGAATTTGATTTACCTAGAGTCGGCTAAACGCTTGAACCCTAGACAGGCTAGGTGGGCCTTGTTTTTTACACGTTTTGATTTTGTGGTCTCTTTTCTTCCTGGAACTAAGAAAGTCAAGACAGATGCCCTCTCTAGGAGTTTCTTTGCTGATTCTCCTGTGGTAACCAAGCCTGCTACCATCTTAGGCGAAGGGGTAGTTCTTTCTGCCATCTCGCCCGATTTGAGACTTGCTCTGCAAGAGTTCCAGGAGGACAAACCTGAGCGTTGTCCCAGTGGAAAGTTGTATGTTCCTGACCAGTGGAAGAAGAGAGTGATGTCTGAAGTTCATTGCTCTGCATTGGCTGGTCATCCAGGTATTTTTGGTACTAGAGATCTGGTGAGTCGCTCTTTTTGGTGGCCCACCTTGTCTCATGATGTCAGGAATTTTGTGCAGTCCTGTGGGACTTGCTCCCGGTCTAAATCTTGTTCTCGCTCTAGTGGGTTGTTGATGCCTTTGCCGGTCCCCAGGAGGCCATGGACCCATATTTCAATGGATTTCATCTCTGATATGCCGGTCTCTCAAAGAATGACTGTTATTTGGGTGATTTGTGATAGGTTCTCTAAGATGGTTCATCTTGTACCACTCCCTAAGTTGCCATCTTCCTCTGAGTTGGTGCCCCTGTTTTTGCAACAGGTGGTTCGCTTGCACGGGATTCCTGAGTATATTGTATCTGACAGAGGAGTTCAGTTTGTGTCTAGATTTTGGAGGACTTTCTGTTCCAAGCTGGGAATTCAGTTGTCCTTCTCCTCTGCTTTTCACCCTCAGACCAATGGGCAGACAGAGAGAACAAACCAGACCTTGGAGTCGTATTTGAGATGTTCTATTTCCGCTGATCAGGATGATTGGGTTTCATTTTTGCCCTTGGCCGAATTTGGCCCCAGTTTAAGATTGGTGATATGGTGTGGTTATCATCAAAAAATATTGCTATGAAGGTGGCTTCTCCTAAGTTTAAGCCTAGATTTATTGGACCTTACAAGATTTTGGAGATTATTAATCCGGTCTCTTTTCGTTTTGCTCTTCCTGTCACATTTAAAATCCATAATGTGTTCCATAAGTCCTTGTTGAAGAGGTTTGTTGAACCAGTTGTTCCTGGGGTGGCACCTCCAGACCCTGTATTGGTTGAAGGTAACATGGAATATGAGGTAGAGAAAATACTGGATTCCCGTCTGGCTAGACGGAGACTCCAGTATTTGGTTAAGTGGAAGGGTTATGGTCAGGAGGATAATTCCTGGGTCTCTGCCTCTGATATTCATGCCAAAAGATTGGTGCGTGTCTTTCATCGGGCTCACCCTGATCGCCCTGGTGGCGAGGTTGAGGGTTCGGTGACCCCTCCTCAAGGGGAAGGTACTGTTGTGAGTTCATTTTCCCCTTCGTCACTGAGATCTGGTGAACTCCCTATTGTGGTAGAGGAAGGTAATGAGCCTTATTATCAGGCACCTGAGCCTAATGAGGATGACTGGCTGAGTGGAGTCACTGACTGGATATAAGGCTGCCGACGCCCTTCTGCCCTGCGGGTGATTTCTCTGTGGACTTCTAGGACACCAGTCTGATTCCTGCTCCTCTGAAGCTAAGTTTTCTGCTTTGCCTGTTAGCATTTATGTTTTGTTTTTGTTTTCCTTGCTTTTCTGGATTCTGCCATTCCCTGCTGGGGTGAGCTGAATCTCCTTTTGCCGTTTGCTCTGTCTTCAGAATATTCCTGAGTACTGACATAGCTTTTTTGAAGCCTAGCGTCTTCAGGGCCTTTTTCACTGTCAGTCTGTTGGCTCTTATTTTCATAGGGTTTTTCACGGATTGCAGACAGAAGCCTTCCTGTCCTTTCCTATCTAGCTAGCTTGGGCCCCGTCTTTGCTCAGTCTATCTTTCTGTCTGTGTTAGTGTTTTCATCTTGCTTCACCGTCATTATATGTTGGGGGCTGCCTATTGCTTTGGGGTCTGCTCTGGGGCAGTTTAGATTTCCCCTTTCTTTCTTTAGGCCTATTTAATTCTCCGGCTGTGATCGAGGGGTCTAGGGCATCGTAGGAACCCCCCACGGCTACTGTTAGTTGTTGTGATAGGATCAGGGGTCTGCAATCCGATAGCTGCCAACCTCTCTGGTTTTCTGGACTTAGCTAGCATTTCTGTTTTTGCCTCCTACGGTGACTCAATCATAACACCCCATAGCAGAAAAAAACGCTTCTACTGACATCAAACAAGGGTCATCCGGACTCAATGAAAATGCCCAAACTTGGGGCTCACCTCGTAATAATGACATAATAATCCCCACACGCTGTAATTCAGCCCCTGAAGACCTGAGTCTAAGCCAGTTGGCCAGTCTCCAACAAGAGCTCACTCAGCAACGCGACACCCAGGCCCACATTCTTAATTAAATGGCGTCGGTAGATAACCGACTCCTTTCCCTACAATCTGTTGCCTCAGTTTCTGCCCAAGCCTTGGTCTCGCACCCGTTGCCCCGTTTATGCAAACCGCCACAATATAGTGGTGACCACAAGTTGTGTCGGCTGTTTTTGAACCAATGCCACTTACATTTTGAGCTCTTGCCACAGCAATATCCCACCGATCACGCTAAATTGGCCTTTATAGTTTCCCACTTAGAGGGGGAGGCATTAGCATGGGTGAATCCCCTCTGGGAGCGGGATGATCCACTCGTCTCTCAGCTCTCCACCTTTCTGGACACCTTCCACAAGGTGTTCGAAGAGCCGGGTGGTCTGGCTTCCACCACTGAGTCCCTCTTTAACCTCCATCAGGGTACTCTATCTGTTGGACAATATGCCATCTGTTTTCACACTTTGTCCTCTGAACTCGGTTGGAACAATGAGGCCCTCATAGGGGCCTTTTGGCGTGGCCTGTCCGGTCGGGTTAAAGATGAACTGGAGGGCCGGGATACCCCTACCTCTTTAGAGGATCTAATCTCTCTTGCAACACGCATTGATCTGCGCTTCCAAGAGCGTACCCGTGAGGCAGCCAGAGAGAGAAGACCTCCTCGTCTCTCCACGTCTACTCGCATTCCTCCCCACTTGTGACCGTGTCTTCTTCTGTGGGCCCCATATCTGAGCCTATACGGCTAGACCGGCTCAAGATGGCTGAACGGCATCGTAGGGAGAGGCTTGCACAAGGACTCTGCTTTTACTGTGGGAGTCCTTCTCATCTCCTTTACTCCTGTCCCGAGAAGCCGGTAACCCTCTCCACCTAGGTTTGGCGGGAGAGGCCTCCCTAGGTATACTTGATTCCTCTCCTCCCCTGACCGTGTGTTTTGCTGAATTTTGGTTATAAGCGCTATTCTGAGGAGGCTAATGTAGATTCAGGCACGGCCATGAACTTTATCAGGCTTGAGGCAGTTAAAAAATATCAGATTCCTGTCAGATCCCTGGAGACTCCTCGGCTGATAGCTTCGGTTGACGGTAAACCCTTGCAGGAGACCGTTACCCAGGTCACCGAAGAAATTGAACTGCAGATTGGAGCACTTCATTGAGAGATCTCCTTCCACGTCCTGTCGACTTTGTCTCACACGCTTCTTGGTCTCCCTTGGTTACGGACTCATGAGCCAACTTTGGACTGGCGATCCGTCGATGTACTCCGTTGGGGACCATCCTGTCAGAAGAAGTGCCTGCTGCCCATCCATCCGATGGGTTCTGCTGGTCCGTCCTCGGCACCTACAGGTCTGCCGTCGGCTTACTGGTCTTTCGCAGATGTCTTCGACAAAATGGAGACCGAGACTCTGCCTTCACATCGACCATATGACTGTCCGATTGACCTCGTCCCTGGCTCTACCCCACCAGGGGTAGAATATACCCGCTATCTCCTGCCGAAACCCAAGCTATGTTGGAGTATATCCAGGAGAATCTAGCTAGAGGTTTCATCCGTAAGTCCTCCTCACCCGCAGGAGCGGGATTTTTCTTTATCAAAAAGAAGGACGACTCCCTCCATCCCTGCATAGACTATAGAAGGCTGAAAGACATCACAGTCAAAAACAAGTATCCGCTGCCACTGATCCCGGAGCTCTTTGACCGACTAAGAGGAGCACAAATTTTCACAAAGCTGGATCTTCGTGGGACCTACAACTTGATCTGTATTTGTTCCAGTGACGAGTGGAAGACCGCCTTGAACACCCGAGATGGTCACTACGAATACTTGGTCATGCCATTCGGCCTCTGCAATGCTCCAGCGGTATTTCAGGAGTTTGTGACCGACGTCTTCTGGGATATGCTGTACTCCTACGTGGTAGTCTACCTGGACGATATCCTCGTTTATTCTCCAGATCTGTCTGCCCACAGAAAGAATGTGCATCAAGTACTTCTGTGTTTGAGGGAGAACCGCCTTTATGCCAAGATTGAGAAATGTGTCTTCGAACAAACGTCCTCACCGTTCTTTGGGTACATTACCTCGGACTCTGGTCTCCGCATGGATCTGGAGAAAGTGTCCGCCGTTCTCGATTGGCCACGGCCTCATGGGATGAAGGCAATCCAACGCTTTCTTGGCTTTGCGAACTACTATCAGCAGTTCATTCCCCATTTCTCCTCATTAGTTTGCTGTTATGAATGAGTCACCGAAGGAGGAAAAAACAAAAATACAAGCTAAGTCCAGAAAACCAGAGAGGTTGGAAGCTATCGGATTGCAGACCCCTGATCCTATTCGTCACAACTAACAGTAGCCGTGGGGGGTTCCTACGGTGCCCTAGACCCCTCGTTCACAGCCGGAGAACTAAATAAGCCTAAAGAAAGAAAGGGGAAATCTAAACTGCCCCAGAGCAGACCCCAAAGCAATAGACAGCCCCCAACATGTATTGTCGGTGAAAAGCAGATGAAAACACAAACACTGACAGAAAGACAGGTTGAGCAAACGATGGGGCCCAACTAACTAAAAAGGAAAGGACAGAAAAGATGCTGGCTGCAATCCGCAAAAAACCCTACCAAAAATGTCCCAACCGTCTGATAGGGAAAAAGGCCCTGAAGTCGCTAGACTTCAAAATCACTATATCAGCACTCAGGTATATTCTGAAAACAGAGCAAAGAGATAAACTGATCAGAGACAAAAATGGAGCTCAGCTCGTCCCAACAAAGGCAGGCTGAACACAAAACACTAAGCAAACAGACAAAATCTCATGGAAAAATAAGAGAGCAAAAACTTAGCTTTCAGTAGACAGGACTAACTGGTTGCAAGAGCTCAGAGCAGAAAGGATCACCAGCACCCCTGTAGGGCGTCGGCTGCCTTATATCCACTCAGTGATTCCAGGTGTCCAATCAGGCTCCACCTGTTCAGATGACAGGTTCTTCTCAACCCAATCAATTTCACTACCGCTCTTCACCAGCAGAGGGAGTTCATCAGACATCAACGGTGAAGGGGAAAATGAACTCACAACAGTACCTCCCCCTTGAGGAGGGGTCACCGAACCCTCATCCACGCCACCAGGACGATCAGGATGGGCCCGATGAAAAGCACGAACCAATCTTTCGGCATGAATATCGGATGCAGGGACCCAAGAATTATCCTCCTGGCCATAACCCTTCCATTTAACCAAATACTGGAGTCTCCGTCTAGCCAGGCAAGAATCCAGTATCTTCTCAACCTCATATTCCACATTACCTTCCACCAATACAGGGTCAGGAGGTGCCACCACAGGAACTACTGGCTCAACAAACCTCTTTAACAGAGACTTATGAAACACGTTATGGCTCTTAAATGTAACAGGAAGAGCCAATCGAAAAGAGACAGGATTAAGAATCTCCAAAATCTTGTAAGGTCCAATAAATCTAGGTTTAAATTTTGGAGAAGCCACCTTCGTAGAGATATTCTTTGATGACAACCAAACCATATCACCCACCTTAAACTGGGGACCAATGGTCCTATGACGGTTGGAAAACCGCTGGGCCTTTTCCTGGGAGAGAGACAGCTTATCCACCACTTGGTCCCAGATCTGGTGCATTCTCTCCACCACAGTGTCAACACCAGGGCAGGCAGAAGACTCCACCTGCCCTGAAGAGAATCGAGGATGAAACCCAAAGGTACAAAAAAAAGGTGACATCAAAGTGGCAGAACTAGCTCTATTATTTAAAGCAAATTCGGCCAAGGGCAAAAATGAAACCCAATCATCCTGATCAGCAGAAATAAAACATCTCAAATACGACTCCAAAGTCTGGTTTGTTCTCTCCGTCTGCCCATTGGTCTGAGGGTGAAACGCAGAGGAGAAGGACAACTGAATTCCCAGCTTGGAACAGAAAGTCCTCCAAAATCTAGAAATAAACTGAACTCCTCTGTCAGAAACAATGTTCTCAGGAATCCCATGCAAGCGAACCACCTGTTGCAAAAACAAGGGCACCAACTCTGAGGAAGATGGCAACTTAGGGAGTGGTACAAGATGGACCATCTTAGAGAACCTATCACAAATCACCCAAATAACAGTCATTCTCTGAGAGACAGGCATATCAGAGATAAAATCCATTGAAATATGGGTCCATGGCCTCCTGGGCACTGGCAAAGGCATCAGCAACCCACTAGAGCGAGAACAAGGTTTAGACCGGGAGCAAGTCCCACAGGACTGCACAAAACTCCTGACATCACGAGACAAGGCGGGCCACCAAAAAGACCGACTCACCAAATCTCTAGTACCAAAAATACCTGGATGACCAGCCAATGCAGAGCAATGAACTTCAGACATCACTCTCTTCCTCCACTGGTCAGGAACATACAATTTTCCAATGGGACAACGCTCAGGTTTGTCCTCCTGAAACTCTTCCAGAGCACGTCTCAAATCGGGCAAGATGGCAGAAAGAACTACCCCCTCACCTAAGATGGTAGCAGGCTTGGTCACAACAGGAGAATCAGCAAAGAAACCTCAAGAGAGGGCGTCTGCCTTGACCTTCTTAGTGCCTGGAAGAGACCACAAAATCAAAACGTGTGAAAAACAAGGCCCACCTAGCCTGTCTAGGATTCAAGCGTTTGGCCAACTCTAGGTAAATCAAATTATTGTGGTCAGTAAGGACCACGACTTGATGTCTAGCTCCCTCCAACCAATGTCTCCACTCCTCAAATGCCCATTTCATGGCTAACAGTTCCCGATTCCCCACATCATAGTTACGTTCAGATGGGGAGAACTTTCGGGAAAAGAAAGCACAGGGATTAATTTTAGATGTTACCGGATCTTTTTGGGACAAAACAGCTCCTGCACCAATCTCAGAAGCGTCCACCTCTACCTGAAACGGGAGTGAGACATCAGGTTGCCGAAAACCGGAGCAGAAGTGAACCTTCGCTTCAGCTCCTGAAAGGAAGAAACAGCCTCCGGAGACCAATTCAGCACATCAGCACCTTTCTTAGTCAAATCAGTCAATGGTTTGGCAATACCTGAAAAATTAGCTATAAATTTACGATAAAAATTAGCAAAATCCAAAAACTTCTGGAGGGCCTTCAAAGAAGTGGGCTGAACCCAATCATAAATGGCCTGTACCTTGGCCGGGTCCATTTCAATAGTTGACGGAGACAAAATAAATCCCAAAAATGAAATCCTCTGTACCCCAAAAAGGCATTTCGATCCCTTGACATACAGGGAATTCTCCCTCAAAATCCGGAACACAGTCCGAACATGTTCCACATGAGAGTCCCAATCCTTGGAAAAGATCAAAATATCATCCAGATAGATGATCAAAAATTTATCCACAAAGTCTCGGAAAATATCGTTCATGAAGCACTGGAAGACAGAAGGGGCATTAGTGAGCCCAAAAAACATCACCAGGTACTCAAAATGTCCCTCTGGAGTATTAAACGTCGTCTTCCTTTCATCCCCATGCTTACTGCGAATAAGATTATACGCCCCCCTGAGGTCAAGCTTGGTAAACCAGCAAGCACCTTTAACTCTGGAGAATAGATCAGAAATCAGGGGTAACGCATACTGATATTTAACAGTAATTTTGTTGAGGGAACGATAGTCAATACAAGGCCTTAATGAACCATCCTTCTTGGCCACGAAAAAAAAAAACAGCACCTAAGGGTGAAGAGGATGGTCTAATATGACCCTTCTCCAACGACTCCTTAATGTAGGATCGCATAGCCTCGTGCTCGGGTACAGATAAATTGAAAAGTCGACCCTTGGGAAATTTACACCCAGGGCTCAGCTCAATTGCACAGTCATAACTCCTATGAGGAGGCAAAGACGCAGACTCATTCTCACTAAATACATCATAAAAATCAGCCAAATAGTCAGGAACATCATGCGACTGGGGAGAGGTGGAGAAAACAGGAGCGTCACTAAGGGCACACCGACAACCCCAACTCACCACAGACACAGATTTCCAATCCAAAACTGGATTATGGATTTGCAACCAGGGAAACCCCAGAACAATGGTATCATGCAAATTATGCAACACCAAAAATCTGCAATTTTCTTGATGGGGCGACCCGCATTACCACCTGGGTCCAAAACTGAGGTTTATTCTTCGCCAAAAGAGTAGCATCAATACCCCTCAAAGGGATAGGCATCTGCAGAGGTGTCATAGGAAATCCACAACGTTTAGCAAAATCCAAGTCCATCAAGTTCAGAGCTGCTCCCGAATCCACAAATGCCTTAGCGGAAAATGTGGACAGGGAGCAGATCAGAGTAATTGCCAGAAGAAACTTAGGTTGAACTCCACCCACAGCAAATGTGTGTGCAAAACGTTTCTCTCGTTTAGGGCAGACAGAAATAATATGCGAGGCATCTCCACAGAAAAAACACAGCTTATTACGCCTTCTGAACTCCTGACGTTGCGCCCTAGACCAAACTCTATCACATTGCATAGGTTCAGACATTTGTTCAGCAGGTGGCAACACCTCTCGTGCAGTTTTGCGTTCACGCAAACGCCTATCAACCTGAATGGCTAATGACATAGAATCGTCAAGACCAGAGGGAACAGGAAATCCCACCATAGTATCTTTTACGGTTTCTGACAAACCCTTCCGAAAGAGAGCTGCCAAGGCACCATCATTCCAGGTAGTAAGGACAGCCCACTTTTGGAATTTTTGACAGTACAACTCTGCAAAATCCTGACCCTGGCTCAATGCCAACAGGGCCTTTTCAGTCTGATCAATAGCATTAGGTTCATCATACAACAACCCCAAGGCTTGAAAAAAAGCATTCACATTAGTAAGAATAGGATCATCAGGTTTCAAAGAAAACGCCCAATCCTGGGGATCGCCGCGCAGCAAAGAGATGACAATTTTAACCTGCTGCGCGGAGCTCCCCGACGAGTTAGGCTTCAAGGCAAAAAATAGTTTACAATTATTCTTAAAATTCAAAAATTTAGACCAATCCCCAAAAAACACATCAGGAGTAGGGATCTTTGGTTCAGCAGCATGTGAATGAGCAAGATAGGCGGAAATTCCCCGCACTTCAGCAGTGAGCTGCTCCACACGATCAGACAATTGCTTCATCTCCATTGAGAAAGAAAAAAAAAATTCCCCCTGCGGCCTCAGAGTCATAGAGGAAAAAATATACACAAAAAAAAAAAAAAATATTCTGACAAACTTTTTTTTTTTTTACAATTCTTTCCTGCTATTGAGTACCCTAGGATCTGCGGTATGGCTGGTGATTCTGTTATGAATGAGTCACCGAAGGAGGAAAAACAAAAATACAAGCTAAGTCCAGAAAACCGGAGAGGTTGGTAGCTATCGGATTGCAGACCCCTGATCCACCATCATTCCAGGTAGTAAGGACCGCCCACTTTCGGAATTTTTGACAGTACAACTCTGCAGAATCCTGACCCTGGCTCAATGCCAACAGGGCCTTTTCAGCCTGATCAATAGCATTAGATTCATCGTACAACAGCCCCAAGGCTTGAAAAAATGCGTTCACATTAGTTAGAATAGGATCATCAGGTTTCAAAGAAAACGCCCAATCCTGAGGATCGCCGCGCAGCAAGGAGATGACAATTTTAACCTGCTGTGCAGAGCTCCCTGATGAGTTAGGCTTCAAGGCAAAAAATAATTTACAATTATTCTTAAAATTCAAAAATTTAGACCGATCCCCAAAAAACACATCAGGAGTAGCAATCTTTGGCTTAGCAACATGTGAATGAGCAAGATAGGCGGAAATTCCCCGCACTTCAGCAGCGAGCTGCTCCAGACGATCAGACAATTGCTTCATCTCCATTGAGAAGAAAAAATTCCCCCCTACGGCCTCAAAGATATAGAGGAAAAAATATACACACACAAAAAAAAAAAAAAAAATTCTGACACTTTTTTTTTCTTTCCCTTCTTTTTTTTTTACAATTCTTTCCTGCTGTTGAGTACCCTAGAATCTGCGGTATGGCTGGTGATTCTGTTATGAATGAGTCACCGAAGGAGGAAAAAACAAAAATACAAGCTAAGTCCAGAAAACCGGAGAGGTTGGAAGCTATCGGATTGCAGACCCCTGATCCTATTCACCACAACTAACAGTAGCCGTGGGGGGTTCCTACGGTGCCCTAGACCCCTCGTTCACAGCCGGAGAACTAAATAAGCCTAAAGAAAGAAAGGGGAAATCTAAACTGCCCCAGAGCAGACCCCAAAGCAATAGACAGCCCCCAACATGTATTGTCGGTGAAAAGCAGATGAAAACACAAACACAGACAGAAAGACAGGTTGAGCAAACAATGGGGCCCAACTAGCTAAAAAGGAAAGGAAAGAAAAGATGCTGGCTGCAATCCGCAAAAAACCCTACCAAAAATGTCCCAACCGTCTGATAGGTAAAAGGCCCTGAAGTCGCTAGACTTCAAAATCACTATATCAGCACTCAGGTATATTCTGAAAACAGAGCAAAGAGATAACCTGATCAGAGACAAAAATGGAGCTCAGCCCGTCCCAACAAAGGCAGGCTGAACACAAAACACTAAGCAAACAGACAAAATCTCATGGAAAAATAAGAGAGCAAAAACTTAGCTTTCAGTAGACAGGACTAACTGGTTGCAAGAGCTCAGAGCAGAAAGGATCACCAGCACCCCTGTAGGGCGTCGGCTGCCTTATATCCACTCAGTGATTCCGGGTGTCCAATCAGGCTCCACCTGTTCAGATGACAAGTTCTTCTCAACCCAATCAATTTCACTACCTCTCTTCACCAGCAGAGGGAGTTCATCAGACATCAACGGTGAAGGGGAAAGTGAACTCACAACAGTTTGCCCTATCTCATCCCTTATCCACAAAGGAGCTAACCCAAATGCTTGGCCTTCGGAGGCAGAGGATGTCTTCCAATCCTTGAAGCAAGCCTTCGCCACTGCTCAGGTGCTTTATCGTCCTGAGGTTAGTAAACCTTTCACTCTTGAGGTAGACACATCCTCTACCGGGGCCGGCACAGTCGTTTTGCAGAAGTCTTCTTCTGGATGCCTAGTCACCTGTGGCTTCTTTTCTAAAGTATTCTCCCCGACTGAGCGAAATTACTCCATTGGGGACAAAAAGCTAATGGCCATTAAGTAGGCCATGGAGGAATGGAGATACTTACTAGATGGTGCCATACATCCGTTCAAGATTTTTACGGACCATAAGAACTTGGCATACATTAAGTCTGCACAAAGGCTCAATCCTCGGCAAGCCAGGTGGTCATTGTTCTTCGTCCATTTTGACTTTGAACTCCATTTCCGGCCAGGCGATAAAAACATTAAAGCTGATGCTTTATCGAGATCTTTCCAGTCGACTGATACTGAAGAAGAACCTTCACATATCATCGATCCAAGATAATCACCGTGGCTCCTGTCAACTTGACCTCTTTACCACCGGGAAGAACCTTTGTGGTCGAGAGCAACCGAAAACGAGTGTTATGCTGGGGACATTCATCCAAGATTGCCAGCCACGTTGGTGTCAAGAAGACTCTCCCCCTGTTATCCCGCTACTATTGGTGGCCATCTCTTTCCCAGGATGTCAAAGACTTGTGGCCTCTTGTCCATACTGCGCCAAGAACAAGGTACCCAGACAACCACCCTCCGGTCTTCTGCTTCCACTTCCAGTACCTTCGGCCCCATAGCAGCACATAGCCATGGATTTTATTACTGATTTGCCTCGTTGCTCTGATTGTACTGTGATCCTGGTGGTTGTGGATCGATTCTCGAAAATGGCCTATTTTGTTCCTCTCCCCAGTCTACCCTCTGCTCCTGAACTGGCAAAGATTTTCATCACTCACATCTTCAGAATTCACGGCTTCCCTGTGCACATGTCAGACAGAGGGGTTTAATTCATCTCCCGGTTCTGGAGAGCTATTTGTGGACTTCTGAAAGTGACACTGGACTTTTCTTCCGCCTATCACCCCCAAACCAATGGGCAGGTGGAATGAACAAATCAAATCCTTACATCTTATCTCCGTCACTTTTCAAATGCTCATCAGAACGACTGGGTTAGTTTACTTCCTTGCGCAGAGTTTGCATATAATAAGCACACTAGCAAAGCTTCCTCCAAGTCACCCTTCTTCATCGTTTTCAGACAACATCCCAGTGTGCCTTTACTGATACCTCCTGCCTCGGGAGTGCCTGCGGCCGACTCTCTGTCCGTGGAGCTCTCCAGGGTATGGCAGGAGACCAAATCCGCTCTTGAAAAAGCATGTGACAGGATGAAACAACATGCCGATAAAAGGCGCCTGGACTCCCCTCCTTATCTCCCTGGTGACAAAGTGTGGCTTTCCTCCAAATACATTCTCCTTAAGGTACCATCATACAAACTAGGTCCCCGATACATTGGTCCTTTTGAGGTCCTCAGGCGTATTAATGACGTGGCATACAAATTGAAATTACCCGCTCAGCATTCCCAATTCCTTCCATGTGTCCCTCCTCAAGCCTGTGGTACTCAATCGGATTTATCCTTTTCCGGGCCCCACACCCCAGGCTGTTGGCATGGGGGATGAATTTGAGGTAAATGATATCTTAGCCATGAAGAAGGTAAGAGGGAAAACGCTCTTCCTAATTGGAAGGGTTTTGGCCCTGAAGAAAGGTCATGGGAACCCAGGGAGAATATCCAAGCACCCCAGGTTATGTCTACGTTTCTCTCCAGCCTTAGAAAGAGGGGGCGTAAAGAGGGGGGTACTGTCTTGCTGCTCTTATCTGGGGCCGGGACCGTTGGGTGCGCACGTGCACCATTCACACTTTGTCACGCTCGCGCCTTAGCTGAATGGCGCGAGCCGGGGGTTGTGGCCCCACTGTGCCACAGACCAGACTACCCTGGAAGGGGCGTGCCTGCGACAGCTACCTTGGTCTTCACTGGAGCCTCTGATGGTGAGGTCAGGCTTGTGTGGCAGATAGCTGTCGGGTGCCACTCCAGGGTGGTGTCTGGCTGTGGCTGCTGATCCCACTTGGAGACAAGTCACTTGGACAGATGTGACTAACAGGCAGGCTGAGACACTGGGCAAGCAGGCACGGCTTGGTACACTGGCAGGCAGGCACGGCTTGGAGACACGGCTTGAAGACACTGTGCAAGCGGGCACGGCTTGGAGACACTGGGCAAGCGGGCACGGCTTGGAGACACTGGGCAAGCGGGCACGGCTTGGAGACACTGGGCAAGCGGGCACGGCTTGGAGACACAGGACAGGTTTGGACCTGTTCACACAGGAGGTGCAGGTATGGATGCAGGCAGGCGTGGAATATGAAGGAACAGGTCTGGACCTGTTCACACAGGAGGTGCAGGTATGGATGCAGGCAGGCGTGGAATATGAAGGAACAGGTTTGGACCTGTTCACACAGGAGGTGCAGGTATGGATGCAGGCAGGCAGGCGTGGAATATGAAGGAACAGGTTTGGACCTGTTCACACAGGGGGTGCAGGTGAAGGCAGGAGTGGAGAGAGAAGCTGCAGAAAGAGGTTCTGCAGCGGCAGCAGGAGTAGAGCAAAGCTGAACCACAAGGTCTGTGGAGAGAAGCTGCAGCAAGAGGTTCTGCAGCTGCAGCAGGACTGGAGCAAAGCAGAACCACAAGGTCTGTGGAGAGAAGCTGCATCAAGAGGTTCCGCAGCGGCAGCAGGAATGGAGCAAGCAGAGCGGCTAAGGAGCCGTGCAGACAGAGTGGCTAAGGAGCCGTGCAGACAGAGTGGACACAAGGAAAGACACGGCAGAGAAGGAACCATAGACAAAAGACAAGGAGACTGACAAACAGAGGTAAGACTGAGTTCAGACAGAGACACCGGGACAAAGACACAAGGACCAGGATATACAGCCTCCTGGCAGGCAGACAAGGTACAAAGCAAGACTAGGAGTAAACCTCCAGAGAAGGAGATACACAGAACAGGGCCTGGCTTCCTCAGCAGCAAGATACTAACTGAGATTAGACATTACACAGGCAATGTTTCAGTGGGAGTGGCGAAACTAAATAGTCAAGGGCTCCAGGTGATTGGTCAGGGACAGATTACACAGGTGCACCCTGACTGCATAAGAACCAGAGAGTTCAGGCGCCACCCCCCTATACACACAGTCTGGAAACATGGAGAGCAGAGGCACAGAGCTGGCAACAGACAGAATTCACAGCATGGCTTGAAGCAGAAAGTAAGTTGGTGTGCGAGGGGATGGGAGGCCATGCAGTGATGCCAGCAGGGTTGTTACAGTATCCCACTTTACAGCCCCTCTTCCTCAAGCCTGCCAGAATGACCAGAAGAAGGAGTACGGGACCACACACAGTCCAGGTTGACACGACATCCTTCAGGTAGGGTGGAGAATGTGTGCCATCAGGAATCCCAAATTGCCCGGTTTCTTGGTGCCCAAGGGAGTCAGTTTCCAACACAGAGGGTACAGAGACTTCTTCCTCCAAATTGGCAAAAGGCGGGAACCAGGCAGCTTCAGACTTTGCCCCTACCTCCGCCGGCCAGCTAGAAACAGCAGACACCTTCACCGAGTCCAACTTCAGCCCAACATGCCAGAAAAATTGGACCTCCTCCTCCCGGTTGGTGAGAAACGGAGATACGTGGGTCACTGTTCCAACATCTTCACCCACCTGCCAAATGGAAGCTGGAGGCATACATACAGGGAGCCACTTCAGCCTGTTACCCTGAAAAAACTGGGCCTCCTCTACCAGGTTAGAGGGTGAGAAAATCTCTGTCTCAGTATCTTCACTCACTGGCCACACGGGGGTTGAAGGCATATATTTAGGACCCATCTTCAGCCCGTAATCCAGGGGAAGACAATCAAGAGACAGGGATGCTCCTGCGAGCAGATCACTGGTATAGTCGCTGGAGACATGTGAGGAGACTGACACCGCATTCCCTTCTTCGGTGACGTCATCACCCCTTGACTCGACGACTAGCAGACCAGATGAAGAAGGTGACATTGCTGTCCGACACTGACGCAAGGGAACAGACACCTCTTGTCACTTGATTGTTTCAAGCGCGGTGCCCTACTAGGTTTCCAGACATAGACGGGTACTAGAATCTCTGGATCGGAATGACCCATGGGCATACCAGTCAGCAGATGGAAGATGAACTTCTTCATGTATAAAGCTCCGACCTGGAGCTGTAGTTGTCCTTGCAGGACTAGACTGTTCTCCAATAGGGCTCGGCCACCTCGAGACAACGCCCACGCTGGCTTCGGAAGCTGTATGACAGAGACCACACACTGACTCAGTCTGACTGGCGACTTAAACACACCAAAGCTCCCTGAAGGCAGAGAAACAGTCAAAGAGTTTAATGAGTAAGAGTACTCTCGCCAGGGGCAGCCTCTTCTACTGGCCCAGGGTTCTGGAGTACAGGCATCACAGGGCAGAGGCCAGATTCTGGTTGCAACTTGGCCCGCTTCTTCTTTTTAGACCTCTTGGATCTTGCACGGGAGGCTGCACCGGCAGACTGTGGAACAGGTGATGGCTGGACGGTCATAGGTAGTTGAGACGTTTCACCCACAGGTTCCTCTTGTCTGGTCTGTCTCTGGAGGCTTGGAGGGGAAGACTTTTCAGGAGCAACTGGACGAGGCACATCAAAGACTTTACGGAAGGCCACCAGGAAGGCCCCTAGGTTCATGACAATAGGAACCCCTGCTTCCCAGAGGGGAGTAATCCATATCAGAGCATCTCCTGCTAGGTAGGACATGATGTATCCCACCTTGAACCGGTCAGAGGGGAACCAGGCTGCATTCTGCAGGATCTGGTGCAGGCACTTTTTCAGGAACCCTTGGCACTCAGTAGGATTCCCATAGAACCTGGGCGGGTCTGCTGGGTCGTGCTCTTCATAGGCCAGGAGCTGATTGTAGAGGGCATTGGAGATGATGATTGGTTCAGAGGTCTCCACAATCGGAACCACGCAGGATGGAACAAATTCCTCTGGTTGCTCATACTGGCGGAACACAGGTTCATGATGCTCTGCGAGCGGAAGGACATGGGACTCAGCGGGGACCATGGCCTGTGCAAACTGTCACGCTCGCGCCTTAGCTGAATGGCGCGAGCCTGGGGTTGTGGCCCCACTGTGCCACAGACCACCCTGGAAGGGGCGTGACTGCGACAGCTACCTTGGCTTTCACTGGAGCCTCTGATGGTGAGGTCAGGCTTGTGCAGCAGATAGCTGTCGGGTGCCACTCCAGGGTGGTGTCTGGCTGTGGCTGCTGATCCCACTTGGAGACAAGTCACTTGGACAGATGTGACTAGCAGGCAGGCTGATACACTGGGCAAGCAGGCACGGCTTGGTACACTGGCAGGCAGGCACGGCTTGGAGACACGGCTTGAAGACACTGGACAAGCGGGCATGGCTTGGAGACACTGGGCAAGCGGGCACGGCTTGGAGACACTGGGCAAGCGGGCACAGCTTGGAGACACTGGGCAAGCGGGCACAGCTTGGAGACACTGGGCAAGCGGGCACGGCTTGGAGACACAGGACAGGTTTGGACCTGTTCACACAGGAGGTGCAGGTATGGATGCAGGCAGGTGTGGAATATGAAGGAACAGGTCTGGACCTGTTCACACAGGAGGTGCAGGTATGGATGCAGGCAGGCAGGCGTGGAATATGAAGGAACAGGTTTGGACCTGTTCACACAGGAGGTGCAGGTATGGATGCAGGCAGGCAGGTGTGGAATATGAAGGAACAGGTTTGGACCTGTTCACACAGGAGGTGCAGGTATGGATGCAGGCAGGCATGGATGCAGGCAGGCGTGGAATATGAAGGAACAGGTTTGGACCTGTTCACACAGGAGGTGCAGTTATGGATGCAGGCAGGCGTGGAATATGAAGGAACAGGTTTGGACCTGTTCACACAGGGGGTGCAGGTGAAGGCAGGAGTGGAGAGAGAAGCTGCAGAAAGAGGTTCTGCAGCGGCAGCAGTAGAGCAAAGCTGAACCACAAGGTCTGTGGAGAGAAGCTGCATCAAGAGGTTCCACTGCGGCAGCAGGAATAGAGCAAAGCAGAACCACAAGGTCTGTGGAGAGAAGCTGCAGCAAGAGGTTCTGCAGCGGCAGCAGGACTGGAGCAAAGCGGAACCACAAGGTCTGTGGAGAGAAGCTGCATCAAGAGGTTCCGCAGCGGCAGCAGGAATAGAGCAAAGCAGAACCACAAGGTCTGTGGAGAGAAGCTGCAGCAAGAGGTTCTGCAGCGGCAGCAGGACTGGAGCAAAGCAGAACCACAAGGTCTGTGGAGAGAAGCTGCATCAAGAGGTTCCGCAGCGGCAGCAGGAATGGAGCAAGCAGAGCTGCTAAGGAGCCGTGCAGATAGGGAGGACACAAGGAAAGACACGGCAGAGAAGGAACCACAGACAAGGAGACCGACAGACAGAGGTAAGACTGAGTTCAGACAAAGACACTGAGACAAAGACACAAGGACCAGGATATTCTGCCTCCTTGCAAGCGGACAGAGAACAGGCAAGGCACTGGGAACAAGACTCAAGGGCCAGGATATACAGCCTCCTGGCAGGCAGACAAGGTACAAAGCAAGACTAGGAGTAAACCTCCAGAGAAGGAGATACACAGAACAGGGCCTGGCTTCCTCAGCTGCAAGATACTAACTGAGATTAGACATTACACAGGCAATGTTTCAGTGGGAGTGGCGAAACTAAATAGTCAAGGGCTCCAGGTAATTGGTCAGGGACAGATTACACAGGTGCACCCCGACTGCATAAGAACCAGAGAGTTCAGGCGCCGCCCCCTATTCACACAGTCTGGAAACATGGAGAGCAGAGGCACAGAGCTGGCAACAGACAGAATTCACAGCATGGCTTGAAGCAGAAAGTAAGTTGGTGTGCGGGGATGGGAGGCCATGCAGTGATGCCAGCAGGGTTGTTACACACTTGATCCTATGGCTGCACGGCTTTGTCAAGCACTTGCGCTCACCTCTCTGTTCTGACTGCAGCCGCGCCATCTCCGACATCTCTATGGTCCTGGAGGACCTGACCCGGAAGTCCCAGCTTTCATGGCCTATAACAGGCAGCCTCTTCCTATGGGAGGTGTCAGAATATTGTGGTGCTTCCTTGCTAGGTCCCTGCTTGGCCGCCCTCCGTACTCAGGTCCCCTGTCTTGTGCTCTGCCGTGCTTCTTAGCACAAGCTCTGCTCCTGCCTTGTGCTCTGCTGTGCTTCTTAGCACGCACTCTGCTCCTGCTTTGTGCTCTGCCGTGCTTCTTAGCACACGCTCTGCTTCTGCCTTGTGCTCTGCCGTGCTTCTTAGCACACGCTCTGCTTCTGCCTTGTGCTCTGCCGTGCTTCTGCCCTGTGCTCTGTCGTGCTTCTTAGCACACGCTCTGCTTCTGCCCTGTGCTCTGTCGTGCTTCTTAGCACATGCTCTGCTTCTACCTTGTGCTCTGCTGTGCTGCCTAGCACATGCTCTGCTTCACCTTGTACTCACGCGTGATTCCCAGCACGCACTCTGCTTTGCCTCTTACTTGGGCATGCTTCTCTGTGCACACTATACGTACTCCTGTACCCAGTGTGCCCCAATGTACTCACCCTGCACTATCCAGTACCAAGGGTGCCCCCGTATACACGCCCTGTACTGTCCTGAACCCTGCATACCACCGTGTACTCACCCTGCGCTATCCTATACCCAGCATGCCCCTGTGTCCACGCTTTGCACACTCCTGTATCCTGCGTGTTTCCTCCTGCACCTTGCTAGACACACTCTCTCGCGTCTTCTGTGAGCCGGCCACCTGGTTCCAGTAGTCGTGGTACTTTACTCCCTGGGTCTGCCCCTGACACTCCCTGCATAGGGGGTGGTCCTCACTAGGTGAGCTCGCCCTGGGTTGGTTGGTATCAAGACCCAGAGGGTCCACTCCAGGAGTCATCATAATATAATGTACTCCCATTGTTAAATATTAATAATTTGGTTGTTAATTTCTTATTACACTCAGTTCTGTACATTGCTTTAGCTGACACTACATAGGTTATTCTTGGAAGTTTAGCTCATGTTAAATGTCAACTCCACTACATATTTAAGTTTAGCTCATGGTAAAAGGTCAACTCCATATGTAGAGATCACGTGCTTTAAGAGAAGTATATAATTCATGGCTAACTCTAGAGGTCGCGCTTGCTCCCTCCCCATCATGAGACACAGACGCGAGGATGTCATCTCTGCACGGACATAGCATTGAATGGACAGACAGCTGATATGTAACTTTACTACGTAAGAAGCCTAAGAGAGACAGACACCATTTGCCATGTGAGATCCCAGAGAAAGAAGAATGCATGCTATGAACTAATGGACAATCTCTTTATAAACATGCACCTATTTTTATGTTTTTCTGTAATAATCTTTTCTTTGATGGAAGAATTCAAATAAACCACTACATTTTTATCTTGTAACTAGTCCTAAGTATTTTACAAGAGTACGCATTATTTTACACCCATAGAATATAATACAGGCAGCCCACCTCCCTATAGAATGTCCCCACAGTCCAGTACTCTCTGATATATTAAAAAAAAAACAACACAATCCTCACTTCTCCTCGTGCCCTGCGCTTGCTCCAGGCTTGGCTCCGGTCTCAGCGACTACAGTCTGCCCGGCACACAGCGAGTACATGATGAAGTGACGTCATCGTGCACCCACATTGTCAGAGGCAGAGGGGAATGATGGGAGGAGCGTCACCTGACGCGCTCTCCTCCATCATTGCTTTGAACTGTACTAGCATCATAGACGCCGGTATTGTTGAATGTGTCGGTGCTGGCGAGGGGAGTCGGCGCTGGTGGGGGAGTCAGCTCTGGTGGCAGGCAACTAGTTGGGGGCTCTGGGGGAGTGGAGGCCCAAGGCAGCTGCCTAGTCTGCCTGCCGCTAACGCCGGCCTGGTCTATAGCACAATCATATGCTGCCATATAGTAGCATAGGTCCCAACCCTCCCGATTCCCGCGGGACAGTCCCGATTTTGGGGCCGTATTCCGCTGTCCCGGCCGGGAAGCTATCTATCCCGCAATCGCGGTGTATGCAGTGCCGTAGCGTGGGGGGGGCGGTCCGCCCCAGGCGGCACGTGTGGGGGGGCGGCGCGGCAGCAGCAGCAATTCCTCTCCTCTGTGGGAGAACTCATTTCCGCCCAGTCTCCCTGGCTGTGGATGGTGCAGCAGTGCTGGAGGTCTCCTCGTTTCTCCAGTTATGGGGGTGGCTGGGATTGCTGTAGACCAGCCCAGTCTGATGTGTATACACTGGATCCAGGGCGGGGTTTGCTCCATGCTCTCACTCATGCTGGATGTGCCCAGTAACCAAGTCCTCTGCCAGGCTGATGCCCACTCCTGCCCTGCAGGTAAGCTGCCCCCCTGCTGTGCTGGGGGCACTGTGTGGGTGAGTGGCTATAGAGTGCCAGGAAGATATGCTGCAGGGATCTGTGCCCCAGGCATGGGGGGAGAGCAGGGCAGCCCTGCTAATCCTATTAGTATGTGCAACTAGTGGAAAACTCATGAATTTTTTTTTTCTTTTTTTATTATTAATGGAAAAAACTGCTTCACCAGGCTGCATGCCCTCTGTGTGTGTGATCCCTTCCAAGAGGTTCTGCAGCAGCTGCTCAGAGCAGATAATAGTGATGTGGTTATGCACAGATATAGCAGAGTTGGGTGTGTCATATAACTGCATGCTGTACAAGCAGTGAAGCAATTGCATTGTAAGCACTTTCCCATTCCACATCTTGTAGCCCAGTTTAGGAGCCTGAATTTTCCGTACCCTTACGACTGATTTTCTTACACCCCTTGTGCATGTCGTACAGCTGGCGGTTGACACAACTGCTGAGAACTGAGGGGAAAAAAAAAGATTGCCAGGGAATTGCTCACAATGCAATTGCTTGATATATATATAGTAGGACCCAATGCAAAAAAAATTGCCTTATTACGAGACAATGAGTGAGTTATGCCAAATGCCAAACTTGGCTCTGCTACATCTGTAAGTAAGCTGAATTTAAGCAAAAGCATTATAAATGCAGAATGGTCAAATTGCTGGATGAGCTTCCTTGATGCCCTGGTGCCGGTGTTTGCGCTGTCGCGCTACTGCGCACCAGGACGTACAGCAACGCGACCAACAGGTTTTGGATTTATTTTTTTCTTCTGTGATATTTCATTGCAGACAGGGTTTTGCTGTTAATCCACCTTTACTGGGGACCGCCAGATATTTGTATTAGTACACAAGCATCTTTAATCCACAGCTCTTGCTAATACATGGGGGTCCTGGGCAGGTGACCCCCTCGCAATGATGGGTATACAGGGTTTATCTTCATGAGACATTTATTTTGGTTTCCTTTCTGTGGTAGCGTCATGGTTGGCACTTGCTATGTGGTGGGGGCCCTCTGTGTGGCGCTGTAGGTGGGGGCCCTCTGGTGCTGTTTGGTGGCGGCCCTCTGTGTGGCGCTATAGGTGGGGGCCCTCTGTGGCGCTGTTTGGTGGGGGCCCTCTGTGTGGCGCTGTTTGGTGGGGGCCTTCTGTGTGGCGCTGTTTGGTGGGGGCCCTCTGTGTGGCGCTGTTTGGTGGGGGCCCTCTTTGTGGCGCTGTTTGGTGGGGGCCCTCTGTATGGCGCTGTTTGGTGGGGGCCCTCTGTATGGCGCTGTTTGGTGGGGGCCCTCTGTATGGCGCTGTTTGGTGGGGGCCCTCTGTGTGGCGCTATTTGGTGTGGGCCCTCTGTGTGGCGCTGTTTGGTGGGGGTCCTCTGTGTGGCGCTGTTTGGTGGGGGCCCTCTGTGTGGTGCTGTTTGGTGGAGTCCTGTGTGGTGCTGTTTGGTGGGGGCCCTCTGTGTGGCGCTGTTTGGTGGGGGCCCTCTGTATGGTGCTGTTTGGTGGGGGCCCTCTGTGTGGCGCTGTTTTGTGGGGGTCCTCTGTGTGGCGCTGTTTGGTGGGGGCCCTCTGTGTGGCGCTGTTTGGTGGAGGCCTTCTGTGTGGCGCTGTTTTGTGGGGGTGCTCTGTGTTGCGCTGTTTGGTGGAGGCCTTCTGTGTGGCGTTGTTTGGTGGGGGCCCTCTGTGTGGCGCTGTTTGGTGGGGGCCCTCTGTGTGGCGCTGTTTTGTGGGGGTCCTCTGTGTGGCGCTGTTTGGTGGGGGCCCTCTGTGTGGTGCTGTTTGGTGGAGGCCTGTGTGGCGCTGTTTGGTGGGGGCCCTCTGTGTGGCGCTGTTTGGTGGAGGCCTTCTGTGTGGTGCTGTTTTGTGGGGGTCCTCTGTGTGGCGCTGTTTGGTGGGGGCCCTCTGTGTGGCGCTGTTTGGTGGAGGCCTTCTGTGTGGCGCTGTTTTGTGGGGGCCCTCTGTGTGGCGCTGTTTTGTGGGGGCCCTCTGTGTGGCGCTGTTTGGTGGAGGCCTTCTGTGTGGTGTTGTTTGGTGGGGGCCCTCTGTGTGACGCTGTTTGGTGGGGGCCCTCTGTGTGGTGCTGTTTGGTGCAGGCCTGTGTGGCGTTGTTTGGTGGGGGTCCTCTGTGTGGCGCTGTTTTGTGGGGGCCCTCTGTGTGGCGCTGTTTTGTGGGGGCCCTCTATGTGGTGCTGTTTGGTGGGGGCCCTCTGTGTGGTGCTGTTTGGTGGAGGCCTTCTGTGTGGCGTTGTTTGGTGGGGGTCCTCTGTGTGGCGCTGTTTGGTGGGGGCCCTCTGTGTGGCGCTGTTTGGTGGAGGCCTTCTGTGTGGCGTTGTTTGGTGGGGGCCCTCTGTGTGGCGCTGTTTGGTGGGGGCCCTCTGTGTGGCGCTGTTTTGTGGGGGCCCTCTGTGTGGCGCTGTTTGGTGGGGGCCCTCTGTGTGGTGCTGTTTGGTGGAGGCCTTCTGTGTGGCGTTGTTTGGTGGGGGCCCTCTGTGTGGCGCTGTTTGGTGGGGGCCCTCTGTGTGGCGCTGTTTGGTGGGGGCCCTCTGTGTGGCGCTGTTTGGTGGGGGCCCTCTGTGTGGCGCTGTTTGGTGGGGGCCCTCTGTGTGGTGCTGTTTGGTGGAGGCCTGTGTGGCGTTGTTTGGTGGGGGCCCTCTGTGTGACGCTGTTTGGTGGGGGCCCTCTGTGTGGTGCTGTTTGGTGGAGGCCTTCTGTGTGGCGTTTGGTGGGGGCCCTCTGTGTGGTGCTGTTTGGTGGAGGCCTTCTGTGTGGCGTTGTTTGGTGGGGGCCCTCTGTGTGGTGCTGTTTGGTGGAGGCCTTCTGTGTGGTGCTGTTTGGTGGAGGCATTCTGTGTGGCGTTGTTTGGTGGGGGCCCTCTGTGTGGTGCTGTTTGGTGGGGGTCCTCTGTGTGGCGCTGTTTGGTGGGGGCCCTCTGTGTGGTGCTGTTTGGTGGGGGTCCTCTGTGTGGCGCTGTTTGGTGGGGGCCCTCTGTGTGACGCTGTTTGGTGGAGGCCTTCTGTGTGACGCTGTTTGGTGGGGGCCCTCTGTGTGACGCTGTTTGGTGGGGGCCCTCTGTGTGGTGCTGTTTGGTGGAGGCCTTCTGTGTGGCGTTGTTTGGTGGGGGCCCTCTGTGTGGTGCTGTTTGGTGGAGGCCTTCTGTGTGGCGTTGTTTGGTGGGGGCCCTCTGTGTGGTGCTGTTTGGTGGAGGCCTTCTGTGTGGCGTTGTTTGGTGGGGGCCCTCTGTGTGGTGCTGTTTGGTGGAGGCCTTCTGTGTGGTGCTGTTTGGTGGAGGCATTCTGTGTGGCGTTGTTTGGTGGGGGTCCTTTGTGTGGTGCTGTTTGGTGGGGGTCCTCTGTGTGGCGCTGTTTGGTGGGGGCCCTCTGTGTGACGCTGTTTGGTGGGGGCCCTCTGTGTGGTGCTGTTTGGTGGAGGCCTTCTGTGTGGCGTTGTTTGGTGGGGGCCCTCTGTGTGGCGCTGTTTGGTGGGGGCCCTCTGTGTGGTGCTGTTTGGTGGGGGCCCTCTGTGTGGTGCTGTTTGGTGGAGGCCTTCTGTGTGGCGTTGTTTGGTGGGGGCCTTCTGTGTGGCGTTGTTTGGTGGGGGCCCTCTGTGTGACGCTGTTTGGTGGGGGCCCTCTGTGTGGTGCTGTTTGGTGGGGGCCCTCTGTGTGGCGTTGTTTGGTGGGGGCCCTCTGTGTGGTGCTGTTTGGTGGGGGCCCTCTGTGTGGCGCTGTTTGGTGGAGGCCTTCTGTGTGGCGTTGTTTGGTGGGGGCCCTCTGTGTGGTGTTGTTTGGTGGGGGCCCTCTGTGTGGCGCTGTTTGGTGGAGGCCTTCTGTGTGGCGTTGTTTGGTGGGGGCCCTCTGTGTGGTGTTGTTTGGTGGAGGCCTTCTGTGTGGTGTTGTTTGGTGGGGGCCCTCTGTGTGCCCCTTACGGATTATCAACGACCAAAGGGGCGGCAAATTTTTCGACCGCCCCGGGCGCCACAAACAGTTGCTACGCCACTGGGTGTATGCACTGTGCGCCGCACATCACGTTCCACCGGAAGTGACGTGCTGTAAGCTGCCCGCCGGAAATGACTGCTGACCTCCCTTCCGGCGGTCACCTTATAGCATGTCACCTCAGGAGGAGGTAATCGTTCGGGACTCCGCAGGAGGACAGAGAAGCGGCGGCGGGGCATCAGCGCTCCATTTTTTTTTTCTGTTTATAATTATTGTTTATGAAACAGTGTGATCAGCAGTGCTAAATGGGTGCGGTTGGGGTGTGGATATAGGCGTGACTACTAAAATAGGTGTGGCCTAAAATTTGCCACGGCGTGCCGCAGCCTTTGTCCCTCTTTGCCTTCTTCAAAAGTTGGGAGGTATGTAGTAGATGTCCAGTAACTGGTAATAATTCCCTCATGTGTGGGGTCTATTTGTCTCCAGAGAAATCACACATTACATTCCACACATAACACTGTGTAGGAAAGGGGCGCGGGGTAATTGTACCCATAGTGAGGGGCAAATAATGGCGGGAATGTCACTGACTGAGGAGAAGTCTCCATGTAGCCTCTGCACTCCGGATATCATGTGACCCCTGACTCCTCCCCTCCTGTGACCTCATCCCAGGTCCTGTGCGCACAGAGCAGCCATATATGTGGAGTGCGGCTCTGCAGGTGGAGGTAGGTGCTGGAGATTCCCCATTACTGGGCACAGGGGGCAGTAACCCCTTCACTGCTGAGACTCTTTTGGGATCTTTGTTGCCACTTTATAAGAATTGTAATGTTTTGTTCTGTTTCCTATAATGGATACATATGACCCAACTATGGAAGAAAACGGATTGTTCTCACAGTACAGGGCCCCTTTCTTGCCCCCCCCACAGTGTAATGCCCCCACTCAGTGTTATGCCGCCATAATCAGCTGCCTCGGGCACTTTGCCATGGTACCTCAGATTCTTCACTGGCACCCCGTTTTTTTTGCTTGGCACCAAATCTGTTCTGCCTTTGGGGCTATGGCCTTTATAATATCAGGAAACTGCGTCAAGGTCACCTGACCTGGTGAACCATCTAGACTCTTTCTTCCTGAAACTCTCCCTCTTCCCATTGATTCCGTAGGGTCCCGTCTGGATGGAAAATGGCAGTCTTTTTGTATGAATGCCGCACAGCACTGAGGATTCTTTTTTTATGACACTCCTTTTTACACCCCTTATGCAGTATATATGATGCCCCTCACACAGTAAAATGTTTCCACAGTACTGTCATCTCTCATAAAAAAGATTTTCACACTATCGCCATCCCCCCACACACAGTATAATGTTCCTACAGTACCTCCATCACCCCACGCAGTATAATTTTCCCCCAGTACCACCATCCCCCACACACAGTATAATGTTCCCACAGTGCCGCCATCCCCCACACACAGTATAATGTTCCCCCAGTACCGCCATCCCCCACACACAGTATAATGTTCCCCCATTACCACCATCCCCCCACACACAGTATAATGTTCCTACAGTACCACCATCCCCCCACACACAGTATAATGTTCCTACAGTACCGCCATCCCCCACACACAGTATAATGTTCCCCCAGTACCGCCATCCCCCACACACAGTATAATGTTCCCCCAGTACCACCATCCCCCCACACACAGTATAATGTTCCCCCAGTACCACCATCCCCCCACACACAGTATAATGTTCCTACAGTACCGCCATCCCCCACACACAGTATAATGTTCCCCCAGTACCGCCATCCCCCACACACAGTATAATGTTCCCCCAGTACCATCATCCCCCCACACACAGTATAATGTTCCCCCAGTACCACCATCCCCCACACACAGTATAATGTTCCCCCAGTACCACCATCCCCCCACACAGTATAATGTTCCCCCAGTACCACCATCCCCCCACACACAGTATAATGTTCCCCCAGTACCGCCATCCCTCACACACAGTATAATGTTCCCCCAGTACCGCCATCCCCCCACACACAGTATAATGTTCCCCCAGTACCACCATCCCCCCACACACAGTATAATGTTCCCCCAGTACCACCATCCCCCCACACACAGTATAATGTTCCCACAGTACCGCCATCCCCCCACACACAGTATAATGTTCCCCCAGTATCGCCATCCCCCCACACACAGTATAATGTTCCTACAGTATCTCCATCCCCCCCCACACACAGTATAATGTTCCTACAGTATCTCCATCCCCCCACACGCAGTATAATGTTACCACAGTACCGCCATCCCCCCACACACGGTATAATATTCCCCCAGTACCACCATCCCACCACACACAGTATAATGTTCCCCCAGTACCACCATCCCCCCACACACAGTATAATGTTCCCCCAGTACCGCCATCCCCCCACACACAGTATAATGTTCCCCCAGTACCGCCATCCCCCCACACACAGTATAATGTTCCCCCAGTACCGCCATCCCCCCACACACAGTATAGTGTTCCCCCAGTACCGCCATCCCCCCCCATGCAGTATAATGTTCCCCCAGTACCGCCATCCCCCACACACAGTATAATGTTCCCCCAGTACCTCCATCCCCCCACACACAGTATAATGTTCCCCCAGTATCGCCATCCCCCCACACACAGTATAATGTTCCCCCAGTATCGCCATCCCCCCACACACAGTATAATGTTCCCCCAGTACCGCCATCCCCCCACACACAGTATAATGTTCCCACAGTACCGCCATACCCCCCCACACACAGTATAATGTTCCCCCAGTACCGCCATCCCCCCACAGTATAATGTTCCCCCAGTACCACCATCCCCCCCACACACAGTACAATGTTCCCCCGTACCGTCATCCCCCACACACAGTATAATGTTCCCACAGTACCGCCATACCCCCACACACACAGTACAATGTTCCCCCATACCGCCATCCCCCACACACAGTATAATGTTCCCCTACTACCGCCATACCCACACACACACACAGTATAATGTTTCCACAGGATTGCCATCCCCCCACTTTCTAATGTTCCCACAGTACTGCCCCCTACATGGACAATATGGTACCATCCACCTCACGGACTACCTCCAACCACCAACAGTTAATAAATACTCACTTAGCCTCATTCTTGGTGCAGTTACTAATGAACCTAGGATCTATGCAATATTTACCATACGATAGTTGGATAGGCAGAGTATATCATCCAAAATGGTAGCCCACTCGATTGCCAATGAATTGAGAGGTTTCGTGGGGTGTGGTATTGGTCACCCTCTTCTTCCCATCATAACGATTTTAGCGATATCCACGCTCTCATGACGGTGATACCATTGAATGGAATAGTGAATCAGGGAGTCGAAAGCTCCTGATCCACATTCAGCCTTTGCTTCTGAGTCTGAGACTCCGTGCACTGCAGACACAAAGACATCACTACATCACACCTGTGGTATGGCGCCTCAGTACTCTGAGTCACAATACACAGAGCAGAGCACCTCAGGGATCGGGTTGGGTGAGTAGTGTTTTTTTTTTTTCAAATATCAGGAATTGTGGGTGCATCATATTAAGATTAAAGCTGTTGGGACTCTCATACTGAATGTGTGGCAGGTTGTTCACATACTGGGGTTGTGGTGGACTATGCTTCCATGCTGAGTGGGGGTTCTTATTTTGTATAGCACGTTGTGGGGGCCATCATACGGTGTGGGAGACTTCATATTGAGCTACATGGGCACACAGGAGAACAATTTCTTTGTTATGAGTCAGATAGGTCTGCATTTCTCACTTTCTATCTGATTGCAGTCCTGAATTGATATGGTATTGTGTGTCAGGAGGGAGACATCAGATAGTACATTCTGAAGGAAAGCAGAGATATAATGGCAGTGAGAATTTAGATTCCAGACAGGGAGCATAGTGGAGACAAATAGCCGAAAGAGGTCATTAGCTCAGGTTTGCTGGACTATTGTGGCTTTTAACAAAAGTTATGTACTGCCAGATGTAACCGGAAAGTTCCTAACTGCATAATACAGAAGAATCATTCAAGAATTATTTATAAATTATAGTGCCTCCTATCTGATGTATATACTTCTCATCAAGTTCTTGTTAAGTAAAGGAAAGTCTATTTCTCCAGTCACCTTCCATGACATCAGCATCGGAGGATGTCTCCCCGCCCTAATACCCCTCCCCTACCAACAACCATCCAGTGTTTTTCCTGTCCCCTATGGGGAATGAAGCGGTTCCGATGGTGCTGCCATGGCTGGCGATCAGGAGCACCCTGTGACTCACCTATTCAATGCTGGGCAGCCGAGGTCAGGGCTCTGCTCTCCTCCTCTGTGGGCTGCTCCCGTCTCCACATTTCCGTGTGACTCGGGACCTTTCCCGCCCCTCCTGCGCTCCCTCGGGAGGTAAAGCGGGCGGTGATGTGCAGCCGGTGTCTTCCTCCCTCTGTGCTGCTGATTACTGGAGTTCGCACGCACCGGAAGTGACGTCAGGCCGAACTTCTGGTCTACCTCCTGTGCGTTCCATGCTGGAACACACGCACGGCCGGCAGAAGCTGGCTCTCTCCAGGATCAAGCGGACATACTTGGGGCGTACTTTGAAGTTTCCTCCGTTAGACCTGGGGAGAGGAGCACAGAATAAGCTGGGACCTTGGTTTGTTTAAATCCTGGTGGAGGGAGCCTCCAGGCAAGACGCATTGTCTATGTTCCCCTTTGACTGGTGACAGATTGACCACATGGAGGGTGACAAACCCTCCGTATCTGCGTCTGCAGAGCCCAGCGTTCACCCTCCTGCTGTAAGTAGTTGTCCCTTGCTGTCCAGATGTTCATAGCCTACAGGTTACTTAGTATACCTTCTCTCTCTCTTGTTAGGGAGAAATGGTCCCTGCCCTTAAGAAGGATAAGGTGCCCAGAAGCAAGTGTGGTATATGCGCTTCCAGGCTTCCCTCCGCATATAAGAAAAAGCTTTGCCAGCCCTGCACGAATGAGGTGTTACAAACTGAACAGCCCTCTCTCCTGGATAGCATGAAGACCCTCTGTTAGGGCTGGCGGAACGCACCAAATTATAAAATAATAGTAGGTGCGTTCGCAGCCCGGGGTCCACTGTGCAGAGGTGGTACACTGCTGCTAAGTAATGACGGAAGAATAGAGCGGCGTAAAAGCAGTTACATGTGGGTTACATCACCCAATGTGAACAGGTGCAAACTCTCTTAATGCATACAGTCGCACAACCGCTGAACGTAAATGCCGGAGCCTGTTTATCTCACAGAGCCCGGCCAATAGAGCCACAGTGTACAGCCACAGAACTCTACCCCAAGGACACGGGGTTAGAGTCTTTCTAGGCCCACCGAGCGCGCGGCGTTGCTGCTGCGAGCGCCGCTATAGACGCTGGCTATGAAGTGGAGCACGTGTGCTGAGGCGTGCCGAGTCCCTGGTGAGGACTGATGGCTGACTCGACACATGCTAGGCTAGGCTGCACAACACATGCGTACCAAGGGTAGGGGTTTCTTAATGAGTCATTCAACAGAGACATTCATACGTGCATACATCACTCACTCCACATAGTCTGTAAATACAGTCGCGGCCATGCGAACCTTTTATAGCCGCGAGCGTCCGGGACCTTCCTGGCTTCTCGGATGGGCCAATCCAAACAGGAGCAGGACCTGAGTACGTGACCTTCGATCTCCAATAGGAGATCACTCCACGGGCATGCTCAGTGGCACGACATGGGGACTTAGTCCCTGGAGAATCTCGCTGCTGAGCAGCATGTATTGTCATAGCTGCGCCAGAGGTGGCCTCAGCAAGCAAACCCACGGAGCTGGTCTGGGCACAGCGCCTGGACCGACGAGTTTGCTGAGCAACCTCCTCTGTGGCTGGAGAGGAATGGGAGACTGCTGGAAGTAAGGCTCGGGATTCTCGCTGTGCAGCAACAGAAATCCGACGCCTAACACCCTCATTAAACAGGAGATTCAATCATCCATGGCTACCTTTCCCCAGGGCCACAACCCCTTCCTCCTAAGAAAAGGAAGATGGCACCTGTGGAATCTGACTTGGACTCGGGCGAAATCCATACCTCGGGTTCGGAGGACATTTGGGAGAATGAGGGTTCCACTTCCGCCCCCCAAGTCCGGAAATAAAAAATATTACTTTTCTTCCGAAGATATGGAAGAACTAATTTGTAGGTCCTCAACAGGACAGACTCTTTCTCAGTGTGGGGCCGTCCCAGGCTCTGCACACACATGTGGCCTGTTTGGGTGCTATTCAGGACGTTCGTCCAACACCCAGGCCACCAGGTCCAAGGTCTCATCACGTGCTCTAGGAATCTGTTCCTACTCCCAGGATCTTCCAACACAGACCTTTCAGGATCTTGCACACTGAACCATTCAGGTACACACACTCTCTCCATGTGATCAGACCTCAGTCACATTATATGGTTGTTACCACCCCTCTGGATGGGCGGTACATGTGTGGTTAGTCAATTCCCGCCCAGCTCTCTGACTAACCCTATAAGCCACCCTTCTAAGTAATACGAAGGAAGAAACCTTTCACACCCTTGACGACCGCAGGGTGGTTCTCTATTGCCTCCAACAAACTGAAGAGTGGAGGAGTGACCAAAACATATTCATTCAGTTCACGAGACGGAATAAAGGCAAGAAGGTGGCAAAAAATATGATTGCTAATTGAATCAAGCAAGCTATCTGTCTGGCATATTCATAGCAGAATCTTTCAGGAAATGCCGCCGACACTTGAACCGGAGCGTGCGGCCGCATAGAAATACATGTAGCCGCATGCTGCGGTCCGAGTGCTGGCGGCAGTGCCAGGTTTTCATGCGAGAGACACGCATGAGAATCGCGCGAGTCTCTCGCAAGTGAGTATGAGCCCTTACCGGTAATTCAGTTTCTAGGAACCTTCCACAACCGCACTAATTTCCCTCCCTATCTGATGTTCTTATTGGATGATTCCTACACTTTGGTGGTAACTATACATGCTAGTGTGTCCAGAAAAAACACTGGTGGTTGTAGGAAGGGGAGGGGTATTTAACCTCTTTTGTGTTTCATCCTGTCTCCCATTGGGGGGGAGACATCCTCCAATGTTGCTGTTGTGGAAGGTTCCTAGAAACAGAATTATCGGTAAGACTAATTCTATTTTTGGACCTTTGGTATCCCTCATTCAACTCCATACCGTCTAATCCAGGCCTAGAAAGACAGGATGCAATCTGCAGAGTTGGGGCCCAATTACAGTTATTGCTGTGTGATCTGTGATTTCTATCTGCGCCACTGTGTATAGGATAATAGAGTATAATAAAGTTGTTAAGGACGTGACTTAACATTGTGCAGTGACTGTTTTCCATATAGTGACAGATATTTCTTGTTGCTGAAACTGTGATATTTTTTCCACAAATTCCACATTAAACCTTTTTTAAACACCTCTGATTAGTGCGATCATACAACATACAAGCCTCTGATTGCTCCGGTGATGCCCTGTACTACTGTAGTGCCGTATATCATCACTGCCTGTCAGTGTAATACTAATTGCCCCATACACATGAGATAAGTGTTGGCTGAACAGTCATTTGGCAGACTTCCCCATACACACAAATATTCCAGCTTTCCTGTGGTCTCTATGAGAAAGTCTTCTCCAGACTCCTGTAGCAGAAGATTATCTACAGCAGTGATCCCCCAGCAAGTGGTTAAACTGCCAGGGTTTATGTTGCAGCCACTCCTATGCTGTCCCTGTGGTATACATCTATGTTCTGGTGTGTGAAAAAATAAAATGTGTCTTCTGCTTTTTCCATGTTTTTTTTTTCTTTTTACAAGAATTGCTGGAGTCAATTTTCTTTAGAAACATTTTAATATGTTTTTTTCTGGTGTTTTTCTTGTAATATAGGAAAGCCTAAGGCCAGAAATAAACCCCATAAAACACTGTACATGGAGACTTTGGGATCAGATAATTTCCGTACACAGTGTTTGTGGAAACTAAAAAAAAGGTTTTTTAAAAGCCTCAAACTTCTGTGTGTGAATCAGACATGAGATCTAATGTAAACACAAACAGAGAGCACAGAATGACAATTGTGCAAAAATATCCTGCAGTAAAACATATAACAATAGTCAGCAAGTGCTGGTAAAAAGATGATAACAAATACAGGGTATTTAGTCTATACGTTTTTTTGCAAAAAAATGTATACCAAGCTGCTCCACCGCGTCAAGGTAACCCCTATTGAAGCAGTCCCTATCTAATGTATTTAAAACCTGAACATGTGAACAGTGTCTAAATGAACAGGATGAAGACAGGCGCTTCCTAGTATGGGCACGTGGTGTAAGCCAGCTCTTTATGTGCATGTCACACAAGAGAAGGGTGGGGTCTCTCAAATCAAGCATAAGCATGGAAAAAACTGGATTAAAAACACATGTGACATGCACACATATGAACAAGTCGGTAGGACAATGTTCACACCACCCACTGACTCAAACACAAACAGAGAGCACAGAATGACAATTGTGCAAAAATATCCTGCAGAGCTAACGTGATAGAAGAGTACAGTGCGGGGAAGACTGGAAACATTCATATAGACGGCCGGTGGTGATGGAGTCAGTGACTGACTCTGGCCAAATATGTGTCTTGAGCCGTAGTAGAAGAAGATGTCGCCCTCATCATGAAGTAGTTATTTCTCATATCACGTGTAATGAATATCTTCTGCAGTATTACTAATGCCGATTCCAGTGTCGATAAATGAGACGAGAATTAGTGTTATGGAAGATGAGTCTATGAGGAACGTATTCAGCTGCCGACTCTGAGGAAGAAACTGCTTGTTGTCTGTGGCCTAAATATATAGGTTTTATTAGTAGATTTAAAGAAGAAAATTAAATACTGTAACATAGTTATTAAGGTTGAAGAGAGACTTTAAGTCCATCTAGTTCAACCCATATCCTATCCTAACTTGCCCTAACATGTTGATCCAGAGGAAGGCAAAAAAAACCCATGTGGCAAACAGTAAGCTTCACATTGGGGAAAAAAATTCCTTCCCGACTCCACATACGGCAATCAGACTAGATCCCTGGATCAACGCAATATGAAGGAAACTAGTGTATATACCCTGTAATATTATACTTTTCAAGAAAGGCATCCAGTCCCTTCTTAAATTTTAGTAGGGAATCACTCATTACAACATCATATTGCAGAGAGTTCCATAGTCTCACAGCTCTTACAGTAAAGAATCCGCGTCTGTGAGTATGCTTAAACCTCCTTTCCTCCAGACGTAGAGGGTGCCCCCTTGTCCCCGTCACATGTCTAAGAGTAAAAAGATCATTATAAAGGTCTTTGTACTGTCCCTGCATATATTTATACATTGTAATAAGATCACCCCGAAGCCTTCGTTTCTCCAAACTAAATAACCCCAAGTGTAATAACCTGTCTTCGTATTGCAGACCCCCTAGTTCCCTAATAACCTTGGTCGCTCTTCTTTGCACCATCTCCAGTTCAGCTATGTCTTTCTTATACACCGGAGACCAGAACTGTACACTGTATTCTAAGTGTGGTCGCACTAGTGACTTATATAGAGGTAAAATTATGTTCTCCTCATGAGCATCTATGCCTCTTTTAATGCATCCCATTATTTTATTTGCCTTTGCAGCAGCTGCCTGACACTGGCCACTAAATGTGAGTTTGTCGTCCACCCATACACCCAGGTCTTTTTCAGTGACAGTTTTGCCCAGTGTTTTACAATTAAGCACATAATTATACATCTTGTTCGTTCTACCCAAGTGCATGACCTTACATTTATCCCCATTAAAGCTCATTTGCCATTTATCAGCCCAAGCTTCTAGCTTACATAAATCCTCCTGTAATATAAAATTGTCCTCCTCTGTATTGATTACCCTGCAGAGTTTAGTGTCATCTGCAAATATTGAAATTCTACTCTCTATGCCCCCTACAAGATCATTAATAAATATGTTAAAAAGAAAGGGGCCCAATACTGACCCCTGTGGTACCCCACTGCTAGCCATGACCCAGTCTGAGTGTGCTCCATTAATAGAATAGTAAATCTCCTCATTTGTTTCCCTTATTATCTCCAGTAATTCTATTACTCAGGATTTGTATGATGTTACGTCGGCTTATCTTCTCATTCAGGTCCCTACAATATCGGATCCTCTCAGTGAAGATCTTTTACATAAAATTTTTTACTGATTTACTCATCAAGGATGGATATGGACAGAGACAAGATGGCAGAAAAAATGTTACACCTCACCCTAGAGATTCTCTTCCGTCTTACTGGAGAGGTGAGAGATTCTGATGATGTCACTTTACATCATTCTTATCTATGGGAATAACAGATGTACAGAACTGGAGAGGTGAGGACTCTGGAAATGTCTGTAGTGAGATTTATTAATGTTTTTCTCCATTACCAGGATTACACAGTAGTAAAGAAGACCTCTAGTGAGCGCTGTCAAGACCCTGTGTCTGAGGTATGCGGAAGACACCTGAGCCCACTCACGGGGCCTCCACCTCACATCCTGATGCATGAGGACATCAATGACCAGAAGATCCTAGATCTCATCTACAAGATGATTGAGCTGCTGACTGGAGAGGTGACACTGCTGGGAATGTTGGGACATTACACAGTAACATTATGAGGGGTTCGGGGGGATGACTGTATCATTGTATGTGTCAGGTTCCTATAAGGTGTCAGGATGTCACCATTTATTTCTCCATGGAGGAGTGGGAGTATTTAGAAGGACACAAAGATCTGTACAAGGACGTCATGATGGAGGTTCCCCAGCCCCTCACATCACCAGGTAATAGACAGGGCTAAATATACACGGCCTATAATTATCTGTATGTAAAGAATGAATTCAGTCCCTGTATGTGTTTCCTCCAGTTCTATCCAGTAAGAGGACAACACCAGAGAGATGTCCCCGTCCTCTTCTCCCACAGGACTGTAAACAAGAAGATCCCGATGTTCCTCAGGATCATCAGGTAGATGGAGAGAAGGTGTCATGAGATCTCCCCTATGATGTGTAGATGGCTGTGAAGGTCTTGTGCTCAGTCTTGTTTTATCCACCAGTATTATATGTTTTATACTTGTGTAATGAGAACGGTGGAGATGGCAGGATTAGAGCTGATCGTAGATGTGACTTCTCCATCTGTCTGTGACTTTTACAATATTTGTTTCAGGGTGAAGATCTGACCGATATTAATACTACAGAGACATATGTAAGGGGTGATGAGCGGCGTAAAGAAGCGATTCCTACATATGACTACCCAGGTGAGTTGTAACCACTAAATGCAGAGAAGTCACAGATTCTTCTCAGTCACCACTGTGGCTGCTTTATCAGTGGTGTAGTCTGGTCGTATCACAATCGTGTGATCACCATTTGGCCTCAAGACCACAACATTCTCCTCCTCCCAAAACTGTTCTCACAACTTTGGACATTGAAAGCCCTTTTCTATAGAACTTAGCACCTGGAGAATCCTCCTACTATCTGGGATTAGAAGACGCTCTCTGTTATCTGTCTAGATCTGTAAACTACAAAGCTAAATAACAGCCAGGGGCGTAACAACCACTGTCGCAGAGCGCCTTGCGGCCCGGGCCCCAGGGCCACCTGCCAGTCAGGGCATTAATGCCCCGACTGGCTTATGAAGCCTGATGAGCAGAGGGAGCCCGCATCGGGCCCCAGTGGCGGGGGGGGGGTCAGAGGGGCACCATGTCAGCGGCCGGTGCAGCAGATCACTGCTCTGCTCCTCAGCTCTGCACCGGTCCGCTGCAGCCCGGCTCCGCCCACACACGTGACTACTCACGTGGGCACGACTTCAGAGAAGGTCCTTTCGCCCACTGCTCGGCTCCTCAGCTCTGCACCGCTGCAGCCCGGCTCCGCCCACCCATGTGACTGCTCACATGGACAGACGTCAGCGAAGGTCCTTTCCCCACCAGTGCCCGATGCTGCAGTGAGGTAGTGTACCGTACGGCTGTGTGGCACTGGCAGGGCTGGGTTATATACCATGTGGGGATGTGCTATATACCATGTGGGGATGTGCTATATACCATGTGGTACTGGGTTATATACCATGTGGGGATGTGCTATATACCATGTGGTGATGTGCTATATACCATGTGGGGATGTGCTATATACCATGTGGGGATGTGCTATATACCATGTTGGGATGTGCTATATATCATGTGGTGCTGGGTTATATACCATGTGGGGATGTGCTATATACCATGTGGGGATGTGCTATATACCATGTCGTGCTGGGCTATATACCATGTGGGGATGTGCTATATACCATGTGGGGATGTGCTATATACCATGTGGGGATGTGCTATATACCATGTGGGGATGTGCTATATACCATGTGGGGATGTGCTATATACCATGTGGGGATGTGCTATATACCATGTTGGGATGTGCTATATATCATGTGGTGCTGGGTTATATACCATGTGGGGATGTGCTATATACCATGTGGGGATATGCTATATACCATGTGGGAATGTGCTATATACCATGTGGGGATGTGCTATATACCATGTGGGGATGTGCTATATACCATGTGGGGATGTGCTATATACCATGTGGGGATGTGCTATATACCATGTGGGGATGTGCTATATACCATGTGGGGATGTGCTATATATCATGTGGTGCTGGGTTATATACCATGTGGGGATGTGCTATATACCATGTGGGGATGTGCTATATACCATGTGGGGATGTGCTATATACCATGTGGGGATGTGCTATATACCATGTGGGGATGTGCTATATACCATGTGGGGATGTGCTATATACCATGTGGGGATGTGCTATATACCATGTGGGGATGTGCTATATACCATGTTGGGATGTGCTATATATCATGTGGTGCTGGGTTATATACCATGTGGGGATGTGCTATATACCATGTGGGGATGTGCTATATACCATGTGGGGATGTGCTATATACCATGTGGGGATGTGCTATATACCATGTGGGGATGTGCTATATACCATGTGGGGATGTGCTATATACAGTACCATGTGGGGATATGCTATATACCATGTGGGGATGTGCTATATACCATGTGGGGATGTGCTATATACCATGTGGGGATGTGCTATATACAGTACCATGTGGGGATGTGCTATATACCATGTGGTGATGTGCTATATACCATGTGGGGATGTGCTATATACCATGTGGTGCTGGGTTATATACCATCTGGGGATGTGCTATATACAGTACCATGTGGGGATGTGCTATATACCATGTGGGGATGTGCTATATACCATGTGGGGATGTGCTATATACCATGTGGGGATGTGCTATATACCATGTGGGGATGTGCTATATACCATGTGGGGATGTGCTATATACCATGTTGGGATGTGCTATATATCATGTGGTGCTGGGTTATATACCATGTGGGGATGTGCTATATACCATGTGGGGATATGCTATATACCATGTGGGGATGTGCTATATACCATGTGGGGATGTGCTATATACCATGTGGGGATGTGCTATATACCATGTGGGGATGTGCTATATACCATGTGGGGATGTGCTATATACCATGTTGGGATGTGCTATATATCATGTGGTGCTGGGTTATATACCATGTGGGGATGTGCTATATACCATGTGGGGATGTGCTATATACCATGTGGGGATGTGCTATATACCATGTGGGGATGTGCTATATACCATGTGGGGATGTGCTATATACAGTACCATGTGGGGATATGCTATATACCATGTGGGGATGTGCTATATACCATGTGGGGATGTGCTATATACCATGTGGGGATGTGCTATATACAGTACCATGTGGGGATGTGCTATATACCATGTGGTGATGTGCTATATACCATGTGGGGATGTGCTATATACCATGTGGTGCTGGGTTATATACCATCTGGGGATGTGCTATATACAGTACCATGTGGGGATGTGCTATATACCATGTGGTGATGTGCTATATACCATGTGGGGATGTGCTATATACCATGTGGGGATGTGCTATATACCATGTGGGGATGTGCTATATACAGTACCATGTGGGGATATGCTATATACCATGTGGTGCTGGGCTATATACCATGTGGGGATGTGCTATATACCATGTGGGGATATGCTATATACCATGAGTGGAAGTGTTATATACCATGTGGTGCTGGGCTATATAACATGTGGGGATGTGCTATATGCCATGTAGAGCTGGGCTATATACCATGTGGGGATGTGCTATATACCATGTGGTGCTGGGCTATATACCATGTGGGGATGTGCTATATACCATGTGGGGATATGCTATATACCATGTGGGGATGTGTTATATACCATGTGGTGCTGGGCTATATAACATGTGGGGATGTGCTATATGCCATGTAGAGCTGGGCTATATACTATGTGGGGATGTGCTATATACCATGTGGTGGTGCGCTATATAACGTGGGGATGTGCTATATGCCATGTAGAGCTGGGCTATATACCATGTGGGGATGTGCTATATACCATGTGGGAATGTGTTATATACCATGTGGTGCTGGGCTATATAAAATGTGGGGATGTGCTATACGCCATGTAGAGCTGGGCTATATACCATGTGGGAATGTGCTATATACCATGTGGGGATGTGCTATATACCATGTGGGGATGTGCTATATACCATGTGGGGATGTGTTATATACCATGTGGGGATGTGCTATATACCATGTCGTGCTGGGCTATATACCATGAGGGGATGTGCTATATACCATGTGGGGATATGCTATATACCATGTGGGGATGTGCTATATACCATGTGGGGATGTGCTATATACCATGTGGGGATGTGTTATATACCATGTGGGGATGGGCTATATACCATGTGGGGATGTGCTATATACCATGTGGGGATGTGCTATATACCATGTCGTGCTGGGCTATATACCATGTGGGGATGTGCTATATACCATGTGGGGATATGCTATATACCATGTGGTGCTGGGCTATATACCATGTGGTGCTGGGCTATATACCATGTGGGGATATGCTATATACCATATGGGGATGTGCTATATACCATGTGGGGATATGCTATATACCATGTGGGGATATGTTATATACCTTTTGGTGCTGGGCTATATACCATGTGGGGATGGGCTATATACCATGTGGGGATATGCTATATACCATATGGGGATGTGCTATATACCATGTGGGGATGTGTTCTATACCATGTGGGGATGTGTTCTATACCATGTGGGGATGTGTTCTATACCATGTGGGGATGTGCTATATACCATGTGGTGCTGGGCTATATACTATGTGGGGATGTGCTATATACCATGTGGGGATATGCTATATACCATGTGGGGATGTGTTATATACCATGTGGTGCTGGGCTATATAACATGTGGGGATGTGCTATATGCCATGTAGAGCTGGGCTATATACCATGTGGGGATGTGCTATATACCATGTGGGGATGTGCTATATACCATGTGGGGATGTGTTATATACCATGTGGTGCTGGGCTATATACCAAGGCTGACAAGGCAAACAGGATCATGGGGTGCATTAAAAGAGGTCTGGATACACATAATGAGAGCATTATACTGCCTCTGTACAAATCTCTGGTTAGACCGCACATGGAGTACTGTGTACAGTTTTGGGCACCAGTGCTCAGGAAGGATATAATGGAACTAGAGCGGGTACAAAGGAGGGCAACAAAATTAATAAAGGGGATGGGGGAACTACAATACCCAGAGAGATTAGCAAAATTAGGATTATTTAGTCTAGAAAATAGACGACTGAGGGGCGATCTAATAACCATGTATAAGTATATAAGGGGACAATACAAATATCTCTCCGAGGATCTGTTTATACCAAGGAAGGTGACTGTCACAAGGGGGCATTCTCTGCGTCTGGAGGAGGAAAGGTTTTTCCACCAACATAGAAGAGGATTCTTTACTGTTAGGGCAGTGAGAATCTGGAATTCCCTGCCTGAGGAGGTGGTGATGGCGAACTCAGTTGAAGGGTTCAAGAGAGGCCTGGATGTCTTCCTGGAGCGTAACAATATTGTATCTTACAGTTATTGTTAGGCTCTTTAGAAGGACGTAGATCTGGGGATTTATTCTTACTAAATTTTCTGAACTGGATGGACTAATGTCTTTTTTTGGCCTTACTATGTTACTATGTTATATATACCATGTGGTGCTGGGCTATATACCATGACCATGTCATGCTGGGCAATGTACCATGTGGGGATGTGCTATATACCATGTGATTGGGGGCGATTGCATCATACTCTATGACGGGGCTACATTATACTATATGAGGAGGCTACATTGTATTCTATGGGGAGCTGCATTATATTCTATAGGGAGCTAGATTATATTGTATGGGGGCTACATTATACTTTATGAGGGGGCTACATTATATTCTATTGGGGCTGCATTATAATAATAATAATAATAAATTTTATTTTTATAGCGCCGACATATTCCGCAGCACTTTACATTTCAGAGGGGATTTGTACAGACAATAGACATTACAGCATAACAATAATCACATACAGTAGATTATAACAAATACCAAGAGGAGTGAGGGCCCTGCTCGCAAGCTTACAGTCTATGAGGAAAGAGGTAGACACGAAAGGTGGGTGGTAACAGTTGCCCTGATTGTATGGACCAGCCATAATGTTAAGTGTGTAACAGTACAGACACAGAGGGCTAATGGATGCATAAAGCATGTGGGAACATGATGCTGGGAACCTGGTTATGGTAAAATTTTTGGCTCTGCCACACAGGGATAGGTTAGGTTAATGTGTTGAGGCGATAGGCCAGTCTGAATAAATGCGTTTTCAGGACACGCTTAAAATTGTGGGGACTGGGGACTAATCGTATTGACCTGGGAAGTGCATTCCAAAGAATTGGCGCGGCACGTGTAAAGTCTTGGAGACGGGAGTGGGAGGTTCTGACTATTGAGGATACTAACCTCAGGTCATCAGCAGAACGGAGGGCGCGGGTAGGGTGGTATACTGAAACAAGGGAGGAGATGTAGGGTGGTGCTGAGCCATGGAGGGCTTTGTGGGTGAGGGTAATAAGTTTATACTGAATTCTGGAGTGGATGGGTAGCCAGTGTAATGACTGGCACAAGGTAGAGGCATCGGTGTAACGATTGGTGAGGAATATGATCCTGGCTGCAGCATTCAAGACAGATTGGAGAGGGGAGAGTTTTGTAAGAGGGAGACCGATTAGAAGAGAGTTACAATAGTCGAGACGAGAATGAATAAGAGAAACAGTAAGAGTTTTTGCAGAGTCAAAAGTAAGAAAAGGTCGAATTCTAGAAATGTTTTTGAGGTGCAGATGACAAGAGCGAGCCAGTGATCGAATGTGGGGGGCAAAGGAAAGCTCGGAATCAAGTATGACCCCAAGACAGCGGGCATGTTGCTGGGGAGTAATAGTGGAACCACAGACGGAAATGGCAATGTCGGGTGTAGGTACATTAGTAGCGGGAGGAAACACAAGGAGTTCAGTCTTTGATAGGTTCAGTTTCAGATATAGTGAGGACATGATATTAGACACAGCGTTTAGACAATCGCCAGTGTTTTCTAGAAAGGCTGGCGTGATGTCAGGAGAAGAAGCGTATAATTGGGTGTCATCAGCATAGAGATGGTACTGGAAACCAAATCTACTGATTGTTTGACCAATAGGGGCAGTGTACAAGGAGAAGAGGAGGGGGCCTAGAACCGATCCTTGAGGAACCCCAACAGTAAGAGGAAGGTGAGAGGAGGAGGAACCGGCAAAAGAAACAGTAAAGGAGCGGTCGGAGAGATAGGAGGAGAACCAGGAGAGAACGGTGTCCTTGAGGCCAATGGAACGGAGCATAGTGAGGAGGAGCTGATGATCCACAGTGTCGAATGCTGCAGAGAGATCCAAGAGAATTAGCATGGAGTAATGACCATTTGATTTAGCTGTTAGCAGATCATTAGAGACTTTAGTGAGGGCAGTTTCAGTGGAGTGTAAAGAGCGGAAACCGGATTGGAGAGGGTCGAGAACAGAGTTTTCTGAGAGATAGCGGATAAGACGGGAGTGGACCAGGCGTTCCAGGAGTTTAGAGATGAAGGGAAGATTAGAGACAGGTCTATAGTTAGCGGCACAATTTTGGTCGAGGGATGGTTTTTTAAGTAGTGGATGTATGATGGCATGCTTAAATGAGGAGGGAAAAATACCAGAAGAGAGAGAGAGGTTAAATATTTTAGTTAGGTGAGGGGTGACAGCAGGGGAAAGGGACTGGAGGAGATGTGACGGAAATGGGTCACTGGTGCAAGTAGTTGGGCGAGAAGATGCAAGGAGCCTGCTTACTTCTTCTGTGACTGGTTCAAAATCAGAGAGTGAGTTAGATGCAGTGGGGGAGGGAGGACAGTGCATGGTATGAGGGGATTTGGAGATAATTTCCTGTCGGATCTGGTCAATTTTTTCTTTGAAGTAATTGGCCAGATCGTCAGCTCGGAGCTCAGTGGTTGGGGCCTGTACTCTTGGATTGAGTAGAGAATGAAAAGTGTCAAACAGACGTTTCGGGTTATTAGACAGTGAGATGATGAGGGTGTTGAAATAGGTTTGTTTGGAGAGGTGAAGGGCAGTGTTGTATGTTCTAAGCATAAACTTAAAATGAATGAAATCTTCGTGTAGATTGGATTTTCTCCACAGACGTTCGGCGCACCTGGAGCACCGCTGCAGGAAACGTGTTTGCACCGTGTGCCAGGGTTGTCGCCGTCTGCGTTGTGGTGTTCTATTTATAGGGGGTGCAAATTCATCCAGGGCAGTTTGAAGTGTTTCATTGTAATGCTTCAATGCAGAATCAGGACATGAGAGGGAGGAGATAGGGGCCAATGAAGACTGCAAGTTCTTCAGAAGTTTCTGGGTGTTAATGGCCTGTGTGTTTCTATAAGTCTGGACAGTGGGGGTGACCTGAGCAGCCTGGCAGTTCTTGATAGAGAATGAAAGAAGATTGTGGTCAGAGAGCGGGAGAGGGGAGTTTGCAAAATCATCCACTGCACAAAGCCGAGAGAAGACCAAGTCGAGGGAGTTTCCGTCTTCATGCGTTGGAGAATTAGTAAGCTGCGAAAGGCCAAATGAGGAGGTTAGAGATAAAAGGTGAGTAGCAGATGGGGAGAGGGGAAGAGCAATGGGGATGTTGAAATCTCCCATGAGGAGGGTAGGGATGTCACGGGAGAGAAAATGTGGAAGCCAAGTGGCAAAATGATCCAGGAACTGATGGGAGGGGCCGGGAGGACGATATACCACCGCCACTCGCATGGAGAAGGGGGTGTAGAGTCTGATGGCATGGACCTCAAAAGAAGGGAAGACAAGTGAGGGTAGTTGAGGGATAACCTGAAAGGTACATTTTGGTGATAGGAGCAGACCAACGTCTCCACCAGCTCTATTGTCTGATCTTGGGGTATGAGAGAAGTGTAGCCCCCCGTATGAAAGAGCAGCAGCAGCGGTAGTATCTGACTGCTGGATCCAGGTTTCAGTAAGAGCCAGAAGGTTAAGAGAATTAGAAAGGAAGAAGTCATGAATGAAGGAGAGTTTGTTACACACTGAGCGAGAATTCCAAAGTGCACAATTAAGAGAGACAGATGGCATGCAGGGAATATTAATAAGATTAGAGGGGTTTCTGAGTGTAGCAGTGGGGGGGTTTGACTTTCTATAACATGGGGGACCAGGGTTGGGAGCAATGTCTCCTGCAACTAGGAGAAGGAGGATAGAAAGAGTGAGCAGATGGTTAAGTGATTTGTGAGAGCGTCTCTGGTGTTGAATGGTGGGACTGGCTGGATCTGTGCAATTTAACAATGTGAAAAGAGCATGAGTGCTATACATAGGAGAGGAAAGGAGCGAGGGGCCAATATGGATGGAGTGTGGAGAGTTAATGCCAGGGCGGTGGATGTGTGTGAATGCAGCGGCCAGGATAAAAATTACACAAATGCATATGGTATATATTTGTTGTACTCCAAATGTACAGAGAGTAGATGTATATAAATGTCTTACCTGTCTCCTGCCCTGTTTAACTGCCATGTTATAACTGCCAGAAGTACTTTGATACATGTACTTCGATTACATGTGCATAAATGCCACCCCTGCATAAATGCTCCCCCTAGCTATGTCTGAATATATAGGAGGTTAAGGCTAAGTTTTTTGTTTTTTTTTTGGCTCTCTCTTCTCGTTAATCAATCACACTAAATTGAGACACCAGGACCCAATAAAATGTTGTGGTCAAATAAACACATGTCCAGCACTACATGGATCATAAAGCACTTTGAAAAGTTTCTTGACCTCACAACATAAGGGGACAAGCAGAGTAAGTTGAAATAACTATATACCAGATATAAGCTTGCAGAGTTGAAAACACATAGATAGCATTCAGGATTAACTGCTTGCTGACATTGAATGGAGACACAGGAGTGGATTCAGAGCAGAGATTGGAAAAGCTGGTTACCAGATATAAGCTTGCAGAGTTGAAAACACATAGATAGCATTCAGGATTAACTGCTTGCTGACATTGAATGGAGACACAGGAGTGGATTCAGAGCAGAGATTGGAAAAGCTGGTTACCAGATATAAGCTTGCAGAGTTGAAAACACATAGATAGCATTCAGGATTAACTGCTTGCTGACATTGAATGGAGACACAGGAGTGGATTCAGAGCAGAGATTGGAAAAGCTGGTTACCTGTATGAAGAGAATAGAGATGCGTGTCACATTCATCCATGTTATAACTGCCAGAAGTACTTTGATACATGTACTTCGATAACATGTGCATAAATGCCACCCCTGCATTATACTATATGAGGAGGGCTACATTGTATTCTATGGAGGGGCTACATTATACTATATAACGGGCTGCATTATATTCTATTGGGGGCTACATTATATGCTGAACGGGCTGCCATATATTCTATGGAGGGGCTGCATTATACTATAAGAGGGGGGCTGCATTATATTCTATGGGGGGTTACATTATATTGTATGGCGGGGCTGCATTATACTCTCTGGTGGCTGCAATGTAGGATAGATCTTCAGCTCACCTGGTTCAGCCTGCCCAGTCCTCCTTTCCATAATCTCGGTGCACGGAGTGGATCCATCCCCATCTGGGAGAAATGCTCAATGAAAAAAAGTTTTTTATAGTTCCAGCACACGATGTGAAAAAATTAAGAAAAGCCTTTATTTAATCCATAATTAAAAAATGCAATTCCAGTGATGATAAAAGCATGTGTAGGCTTACGCGTTTCGGATCATATTTGACCCTTAATCATAGCATAAAATACTGAATAAATGTTGCACTTATCAAGGAAAAGCAACCAGAGAAGGCTGCCTTGGGTAACACCCACCAAAATCAGCTGTGAAACTGACATCACTAATTCAAAGTTATGCTATGATTAAGGGTCAAATATGATCCGAAACGCGTAAGCCTACACATGCTTTTATCATCACTGAAATTGCATTCTTTAATTATGGATTAAATAAAGGCTTTTCTTAATTTTTTCACATCGTGTGCTGGAACTATAAAAAACTTTTTTTCTCTGGTGGCTGCAGTATACCCTGGTGGCTGCATTATACTCTGTGGGGTGGCTGCATTATGCTCTATGGGGTGGCTGCATTATACTACATGTGGGGCTGCATTATACTGTATCAAGGACTATGGAGAATACATTATACTACATGAAGAACTATGGGGTGCATTATACTATGAGAAGTGAATTGTACTACATGGATGACTGGCGGTGTATTATACTATATGGAGCACTATGAGGAGTGTATTATACTATATGGAGGACTATGGGGAGTGTATTATACTATTTGGAGGACTATGGGGCACATTCTATTATATGGAGGACTATGGGGTGTAAACTGTAGATGTGCTGCTGATAACATGATACTGTATGGGGACAGATTGATCCATTAGTGATTGTTCTGTCCCCATCATTCTTTCTCAAACGATGGAAAGAGGCCGGGAAACAAGTGTTGAACGACTTCAATATTGTCGGTCACACTCATTTAGCGACCTGAACTCAACGCATGTAAATACAATCGAAATGCTTCTGTGTAATGTGCAATGTTAGCATTTGGGGCCCCATTTTAAACTTTTCCTAGGGCCCCACTTTACCTAAAACCATCCCTGCTGTGTAGCCCCAGGGGTGTACGGGAGAGGGCGGTGCTCAGTTTCTCCGCTGTCGGATATGGCTGTAGTGTGGTGCAGTGTGACCTGCGCTGTACACAGCACCAATCCGCAGGGAGAGTCTCCCCAGTGTGTATACACACAGTAGTTGCATTATTAGCATTTGAGGGCAGCAGAGCTGGAGTTCTCACTGTGTGCAAGAGTTCATTACCCCGCAGCAAACAGACAGGGGCAGATTGATGACACTGTCTTAAAGAAAAAAACTTTGTTGACCATAGCAACCAATGAGACAGCAGCTTTCATGTTACTAGAGCTGTTTAAAATATGAAAACAGTGCTCTGATTGGTTACTGTGGGAACACAGACATTTCATGACCCTGCCCCATAAGAGTGTCTCCATGTGTGTTGGGCTTGGCTGTTGAGGCTTCTTCCTCCTGGAGGAAACCCGAGACAATATTGCACAGACACCCCAGACTGAAGAACCAGCCACACAGTACTGAGCTGATGCTTTGGAAACATGGTACTCCTCTTCCCATTTTTGCGCCATAAGTCCCGTCTGTGGGGCTCTTTTCACACCTACATCAGACATATAGTCTCGTGTCAATTAGAATAGTGCATTATAACATTAGTGGGGTCTTCCTCATGTTGTCACCAGCTGCAGGATATCCATGGGATAGATGGTAACTTGGGTTATGACTGCTGGGGGTCTGCACTGATCAGCATTACTGCGGACTTGTAGCCCCTTTACAAGATGGCGTAGCAAATCAGACACCTGCCCTCCGCTCTTTTCATTCTCTATGTGAGGGTGGAATTATGGGAGCAGTGGGGCTGTGGACAATTCGAGGGATGGAGCCTGGGCGAAGTCTCAAGGAGGCCCCGAAATTCCTAGTGGCAGCCTGGGGTGAGGGGGCCTCATTTGAAAGTTCGCACCGGGGCCCATAACTTTGTAGTTACGCCACTGATAACAGCGTACATAGAATGTCCTGATAAGTTAAAAAATCACTTGAAGAAAAGTATTATGATGGGTCTGTAAGAGAAAGTGGAGGGTAATGATGCTGTTGGCTTCCTAGAATCATGATATCTTATCGGATCAATCTACCTTCTCTCCCTTCTGTGCTGCTGAATGTTCTCATATGGTCCCTACAAGACCAGGTCCAGTCTTTCTGGCCAAATTTTGCTATTATGATCGACAACAGTAAATGTGCAGTGTGAATTTCTGTTCAATAACAACAGAGTTTCCCTTTATCCTGACTTTTCAATTTGTATTAAAACTAACTGATTTCAAGGAGGATTGTGATAATCTACAGGACAAACATTCCACCTGAGCCATGATATATCTCTAAGCTGTGCGTGGCTGCTGGCTGTAATATACATTTATTCTCGCCTGCAGGAGATGTGTTGGCATGGCTCAAGCCCTGGTTTCATGGATTCACTCCACGTCATAAATTACATTGTTTTCGATCCTAAGAAATTCAGATTACTGCACAATCTCTGCTGAGATGGGGAGCAATATTATTTTCACTAATCTTCTGGTCAGAACTCATAGTAGCTCCAATGGTCCACCATAAATGAATACAACTCCGGTTTACTGTTGGAGTTCTCCCCTCGTACATACGTTGTTTTTGGGGATGTAACATATTTATTTATTCTGTCTTTTTTTACCTGTTCATTCTGTATGATAGTTTTATTGTGGTGGGATTGATCTGCCTCACTTATGTGAGTCTATAACTCCCTGATGGTCTTAAAAAAAAAAAGCTCTCCGTTGCCTCTTCCTAATGCCTTAGATCTACAGTAAATATAAAGTGCCCCTGTCAGCAGGATTGTGCATAGTAACCTACAGACACTGTCAGGTCGGCGCCGTTATACTGATTACATTGATACCTGTTGATGAAATCCGTCTTATGGTTGTTGTTTAATCTTTATTTGTAGTTTTCAGTTAATGAAATTCTTGGGCTCTGGGGTGGGTCTGTGGGCAGGGCTGCAGGTGGATCTGTGGACTGAGTTTTATGTGGTGCTCTGATTGTTCATCTGTAATGGCATATGACAGGTCACTCATCCCTATTTTACGTAATACATATAGTGTTGATGTTATTGTTGATAATGCCTATAATATTCTATAATATTGTGTCTATTGTGAGACTTAGAAAAAAAATGACATCCAGCAAAATGAAACCGGTGACGCCTGTCCAGTATCATCTATCTCTTACTTATAGATGTTACCGCGCAGGTGCCACCATCGCCGGTGACATTTTGATGGATGTAATTTTTTTTCTAAGCCTCACAATAGCCACAATATTATAGGCATTATCAACAATAATATCAACTCTATTATATGCATTATGTAAAAATGGGGGGCAGGTCAGTGAGGGATCAGCGACCTGTCATAAGCCAATACTGATGCATATGTAATCAGAGCACCACATAAAGCCCCACCCACAGCCCCACCCACAGGCCGCCACTGCCCCCGCCCCAGAGCACGAGAATTTCATTAACTGAAAACTATAAATACAGATTAAAGAACAACCACAAGATGGATTTCATCAATCAAGGTATCGTTGTAATCAGTATAACGGTGCTGACCTGACCCTGTCTGTAGTTTACTGTGCACAATCCTGCTGACAGGTTCCCTTTAAGACATCTCAGCTCTGCGCTATTATACACAGTTCTCTTTAAATATGTAATATTTCTTCTTTAAACTCATCTGACAGAAATATTGGACCTTACGATAGTTTATATTGTGAAGTCTCCGAGCCACATACGCTAATTACCCCAGAGAGGTTTCACCACTGGTTACTCACTTATTACTGATGAAGACTGCTGAGTTTGATCATTTCAGTAGATGTGTTATTGTCTATAGTGGCAGTTTTTGACTACAGTAGTTAGTGTCCAAAATACTCTGATTTAACCTCTTCCCGCAGCCAGTTTTGTGTTCCTAAGGCTACTTTCACACATCCGGTGTGTGGGGTCCGGCGGCGTGCGGCGAAAAGCCGGGCCCCCGGATCCAGCCTGCAGCCGTGACACCGGATGTGTATGCGGCGAGACGATACGGCTCCGACATTATTAAAGGAGCCGCAGGATGAGGTGGACAGAGGCAGCCGATGAGAGACAGCTGCTGAAAGGGAGGTGAGGGGAGGAGAGGATAGGAGAGGGGAGGGGAGAGGGGGGTGGAGAGAGAGAGACATGGGGGGTTAACACTTAGTGTCCAGGCGAGAGAATCTCTCTCTCTTGCCTTGCACTTGTGGGGTTAACCCCACAGAGAGATCTCTCTCTCTCACCCAGACACTGTGAGTGTTAACCCCACAAGTGCCCGGCGAGAGAGATCTCTCACAAGTGTCCGGGTGACAGAGAGAGATCTCTCTCTCTCTCTCGCCGGGCACTTGTGGGGTTAACATTCACAGAGTCCGGGCATGCGCTGTGGAAAAAGCCGGTCCGGCGCTGACAAAAAACGTTGCAGGGAATGTTTTTTGCAGATGCCGGACGGCTAATTTATGCCGTGTCCGGCAACAACCGGACACGACACATAACCATCCGGCACGATGCGGCGACCATGAAAGCTTATGGGACAAAACCGGATCCGGTGCTGGATCCGGTTATTAAAAATTTCGCCGCATCGTGCCGGATGACAAAAACCGGATGTGTGAAAGAGGCCTTAGTCATTCCCCATTTTTAAAATCTGATTTGTGACACTTTATGGGGTGATAACTTTGGAATTATTCACAAAGGATAATAGAAAACAAATGGATCTTACAGATTATTTTCCAGCTTCGCACAATACCCTATATGCGGTTGTACACTACTGTCTGGGCACATGGCAGGGTTCAGAAGGGAAGGAGCGCCATTTAGCTATTTGAATGCAGCTCTAGCAGGAATAGTTTGCAGACACAATGTATTGGGAGCAATGTGCATGGTCACCTGGCAGCTCAAAAGATCTCCACCATGAACACTATCTTCTCTGCTTTCCATATCCCAAGGATTGCCTTGCTCATCACTCTTTAGCACCCTTACATGGAATCTGGACTTACTCAGGGACCCCTAGGCTTGGACCGTGGTGTTACATGCTATTCTGTCGTGTTAGATGGTATGAAGAATAGTCAGGTAGCTGGATCAGAACCAGAAGGACAGAATACAGAATCTGAAGACACAAGAGTAGTCAGTTAACGGGCCATGGTCACAACAGAGAACAAATACACAAGCCATGAGCTGAGCACAGAGGACTGAACCAGAGGAGAACAGTGCTGACAGATTCCTGCAATTTGCTTTGAGCTTTAGTAAGGTGTGGTACTTTCCAATTGGCTGAAGTAGGGAGCAGATTACTCCAGCTGGACAGCAGGAACAGATCCCAGATGATATTGGACACACCATATGCAGAAGCCCTAATTTAGGCTGTGTGCACACAATGCAGATTTGCAGCGGATTTTACCACGCAGAAACGTTGCATATCCGCACTGTGATGTACAGTAGCCTTAAAATCAATGAAAAAAAAAAACCGCTGTGCAGACGCTGCAGATTTTTCTGCGGTTTTCCTGCGGTACAAAATCCGCAGCATGTCACTTGTTTTGTGTGGTTTTCCACCTCCCCTGTCTCCAAATCCGCAGGGGGGAGTCCGCAGTGGAAAACCGCACAAAAAACGCAGGAAAAATGGAAGAAATCCGCAGGAAAAATGCAGGTCATTTGACCTGCGGATTTCTTCCATTCTGCACTGAAAAATCCGCAGGGCTAAAAACTCCGTCTGCACTCAGCCTTAACTAAATGACAGAAAACCAGGACAGTCTAAATCCCCATAAAGTGATTCGATTTTACAAATTATTTCACTGAAGGTTATAATCCTTAGGAGGAGTGAATATTTTGACTCCACAGCCACTTTCCGAAAATTAACAGGCAGTGGATGTTGGAGAGTGAAAATTACACATATGCCATTTTATTACCCAACACATAGTGGCCAGATTGTGCTTCAGGAGATACACACAATAAATTAAGTTGGTTCTTTTCACTAGTATTGCTAAATGCAGGGATCCTAAAGGTTGTTTGATCACACTGCAAGGCTCAGAAGTGAGAGCGGATTTTGCTGGATTGGTTTATGGAAACCTTGTTGCTTTTAATGGCCTTTGAGCCATTAATAGTGTGGAAACCTCTGTTTTATTCAGTCTCCCATGACAGCACCACGATAGAGGATATCCGCCCTTCAGGGACAAGAAACCTACAAACATAAAAGGGCGGCACCGCTCTCCCGTATCAGTTGGTTTCTTGTCCCCGACAGAGCCTCTTCGGACATACCTTTTGAAGACGGTAGAAGATTGAAGATATGCCTGGGCCCGGCAGACCAACTCAGGTAGCGGGGGTCCCCTGCCTCGGTCTGTCTGGTATTCTGGAAGCGCCACACTGCAGGGGGACTGCATGTGTAGGCGACACAGAGGAAGCAGCCTCCGGGAAGGGGAGCTAGCTTGGAGATGGTTCATCGCTGCTGGTGCTGGGTAAGTATGCGCTGCATCCATCTCCTGGGGCCGCGGCCGGGCTTTCGGCGGTGTTCCCCAGAGGCCTTGGCCTGTACGGTGGTGGTTTCGCGCGTCCATGTCAGGGCAGCTGCGGGGCATCCAACGTGCTCTGACAACGGAGCCGGGTCACGGCCTGTGTGACGCGGCCAGTGTGGGGGCGGAGCCTGGTGACGCAGGCGTGGCCCAGTGATGTGTCAGGCATGCGCTGTAGGTGCCACGGGCAGTCCTTGATGACGAGGCCAGGCACGCCTTGATGACGTCACGGGGTCGCCGGAAAACATGTGGGTCTCTATATCAGCCTGAACAGGTAAGAATTATAATACTGTCATCTTAATATATTATTATGTTTCCAATAGGATGTCTGTTCTATAGTACTAAAAGGCCAATTGGGGTAGTGCAATGTACATTAGAGCTTCTTCTTGTAGCCAGTCATTGAATGATATTTACGTTTATCCCCTTTTCCCACTTGAGTGCTCCCTTTGTGTTCCCTTACATGTGCAATCTGGCTTTGATCTCTGTCCCACTTGTTTGTTGAATATCCTGTTATAAAGTAACTATTTTTGTATTTTCAACTAATCTATTTAGGATTTTTTCGATCGTGGTTTTTTCCATGTGTATGAATTGAGGGTAGCGTTTATCCCGTTATATTTAAATCTAGATCTATCCCGTAATATTCTGTGACATTGTTTACTACTATATTATTGTATTTTGAATGAGTGTAATTTTGATGAGGCTTTTATATTCAGCAAGATGGTGGAGGAAGAGACTCCGGATTTTACATCTACATTGAGGGAGATGGTTAGAGCAGAGGTCAAGGGTTCAGTGAGACGCCTTTCCCAAGAGATGCCCTTAAAGAAGGAAGGCCAAGCTCTCCGGTGTCAAGGTCTGAGAGTGACTCTGGAGAAATTGTGTCAGACTCATCACCTTCTTCCTCCTCATCGTCACAGGCCAGGTCAGGCCGTTTCTGCTTTCCGCTTGACCAGGTGGACCGGCTCGTGAAAGCAGTTAATAATATGATGGGTATTGTAGAGCCCCGGCCAGAAAAGTCCCTTCAGAACGTGATGTTCAGGGGTGTTGATCAGAAGATTCGCAGGTCCTTCCCACTCAATGATAAGATCCGTGCACTAATTGCCCGTGAGTTGAAAAAGACTGAAAGGAAAGGGCCTCTGCCTCCGGCCTTCAAGAGGAGGTACCCGTCTGAGGAATCAGCCTCGTCTTCATGGGATAAGGAGCCAAAGCTGGACACAGCAATTGCCAGCGCTTCCTGGAAAGCTTCTCTGCTGTTTGAGGACATGGGAAGTTTAAAGGACCCATAAGACAGAAAGACGGAGGAAAGATCGGCAGGTTCCCTTAGACCCGCAGTGGCGGCCACCTGCACTGCCAGATCACTAATGGTTTGGTTAGACCAGTTGGAGGAACAGTTAGGATATTGTCTCTCGTGGCTTTTTCCCTATCTTCCCTTCCCATGATTCAGGGGGCGGCAGCATTTCTATATGATGCTTCGGCGGATTCAGTTAGACTACCAGCAAGAACTGCAGCCCTGTCCAATGCTGCTCTCCAGGCCCTGTGGATAAAATGCTGGCCAGGGGATATTCAGGCCAGGTCTAAATTGTGTAGTATCCCTTGTGAAGGAGAACATCTGTTTGGGCCAGTATTGGACGAGCTCTTGGAGAGGGCAGGGGACAGCAAGAAGAGATTCCCTACCCTAGTGGGCTCTTCATACAGACGTGACTACCATAGAAGGTGGTCCGGCCGTAGGACATGATCTAGAGATAAGGCTAGATGGGATAGCTGGAAGAAAGGTAGGGGCTATATGTTTGGTTCCTCCAGAGATCGCAGGAAACCGTCCCAATGACTGCCGGCACAGGTGGGGGAGACTCTTGGCTTTCTACCCGGCCTGGTCAAAAATTTCAAACAGTGCTTGGATACAGAGTGTCATCAGCACAGGTCTTAAATTTGAGTTCCTGAGACTACCTCATGACAGCTTTAAATTGACTCTCACTTGTTCTTCACCAGCAGAGCAACAGGCCTTGGAATGAGAGGTCCAGGAACTACGGCAGAGGGCAGTCATGATAGACGTTCCTGGGTCAGAAAGAGGGTTCTATTCCCCCCTCTTCCTGATTAAGAAACCAGATGGTTCCTTTCGGACCATTATCATCCTGAAAGGTCTGAATAAATTCTTGTTGGTTTGATACTTTAAGATGGAGTCGGTGAGGTTGGCAATAAAGCTGCTCTTTAAAGATTGCTTCATGGTAGTTTTAGATCTACTATCACATCCCGATGCATGCAGTGTCTTAGAGTGGCAGTGTTCCTGGGCGGTGTGATAAAACATTTTCAGGTCAGAGCCCTTCCGTTCGGCCTCGCCATTGCTCCTCAAGTATTCACTAAAATATTCGCAGAAGTGATGGCACATCTCCATTTGCAAGACATACTGGTGGTACCCTATTTGGACAACTTTCTAATCGTCGGCTGCTCGCTTCAGCACTGCAAAACTCAGTAGGAGGGAGTGATATCGGTCCTAGAAAAATTAGGGTGGATTATTAATTTAAAAAGTCCCGGTTGCAGCCCCTAAGAGTGCAGGAGTTTCTTGGACTCGTCCTAGACTCCGAGATCCAGAAACTAGGTACCATGGGACTTGAAACTAGTGCTGACAGCATTGACAGAGACCCCATTTGAGCCTATTGAGGTAGCCCCGATAGAATCTTTATCTCTAAACACTGCCCTTTTAGTCGCGCTAACGTCAGCTCAGACGGTTAGCGATATGCAGGCCCTATCTAAGCAGCCTCCATATACCCAGTTTAGGGATGATAGGGTTATTTTAAGACTAGATCCCGATATCTGCCAAAAGTCACTTCCAAATTCCACAGGCTACAGGAAATAGTCCTTCCTTTCTTTTGTGCTAACCCTGCCAATCAGAAAGAAAAGAAACTCCACTCATTAGATCTTAGGGGATATCTTCTTGCCTATATCTTAGTAACCGACCCGTGGAAGAAGGAAAACTCTTTATTTGTGTCCTTTCAAGGGGTTAGGAAAGGGCTTAGAGTCTCCTAAAGTACCTTAGCTAGGTGGATTAGGGAGGCAATTTCCTTGGCATACATAGCAAGTGGCACGGCAGTTCCAAAAGGCTTAAAGGCGCACTCCACCCGAGCCGTGGCAACATGATGGGCGGAGAGGTCAGAGTTGTCGATTGAGGACATATGTAATGATCTTCTCCATCTACATTCTTCAAACATTATAGACTGGATTTGACTGATCTCACATTTGGGAGAAGGATGCTTGAGGCAGTTGTCCCTCAATAGACTCTCTGCATCTCTGTAATTCTCTCGTGGTGCTGTCATGGGAGACAGAATAAATACTTAGCTACTTACCGGTAGTGGTGTTTTTCAGATACCATGACAGCACCCCTATATTCCCTCCCTTCACATGTGGGTGAGCACTCTTCGGGGCTTGAGGCTTTTTACGCGTGTGGAGATTGTATTTAGCTTAAAGATGTTGTATATATTTTGCTACTAACCTGGGAGGTTCTCTCATGCTCTGTGATCCATCTGATGCGGGAGAGAGGTGCTGCCCTTTTATGTCTGTAGGTTTTCTGTCCCTGAAGGGCGGATCACCTCTTTCGTGGTGCTGTTATGGTATCCGAAAAACACCGCCACCGGTAAGTAGCTAAGCATTTTCCATTGCCAGATGATGTACCTGAGTGGGGACTTTTTTGTGAGTTGAGAATTGGTATTATTTTCACCTAATTAACATTGATTGGTTTCTTTTTATTCAATATTTGGGAGGCAGAATGAACAAACACTTAAGGTTTACTATTAAACTGTGAACTGTCTATTGTCTTGGTAAATAATTAAAATGTTTTACATAAACTGTCCATAAAAATGGCAAGGTAATTAGAAATGTTCAAAAATGTAAAACTCATGGATATTTAAAAAAAAAAATAATGATTGTTTTTTTATCTTAGCAGATGACTGTACCAGGAGATCAGAAAGACAGCTGACATCTTCAATTTTTAAATCTGATGATGTTGAGATCCTACAAGATACAACTGAAGTGAATGCTATTACTCCAGATATACCATCATCCCTTCACAGCAAAGATCTGTCATATGATCCTATGGAACTGGTCCCATCTTCTGATTCATTACCGACTCCTAAGGAAAATCCGAGTCACAAAAGAGGCATTAAAAAACAAACTGCGCCTAAAGCAAAGAAGTCATTTTCATGTTCGGATTGTGGGAAATATTTTAACCGGAAAGCACATCTTGTTAGTCACCAAAGAACCCACACAGGGGAGAAGCCTTTTTCCTGTTCAGAATGTGGGAAATATTTTGCACATAAATCAAATTTTGTTAAGCACCAGAGGACTCACACAGGGGAGAAACCTTTTTCCTGTTCAGAATGTGGGAAATGTTTTAACCAGAAAGCACATCTTCTTAGTCACCAAGGAACACACACAGGGGAGAAGCCTTTTTCATGTTTAAAATGTGGGAAATGTTTTAAACAGAAATCAGAGCTTGTTTCTCACCAGAGAACCCACACAGGAGATAACCCTTTTTCCTGTTCAGAATGTGGGAAATATTTTGCTCATAAATCAAATTTTGTTATGCACCACAGAACTCACACAGGGGAGAAGCCTTTTTCCTGTTCAGAATGTGAGAAATGTTTTAAACAGAAATCGGAGCTTGTTACTCACCAGAGAGTTCACACAGGGGAGAAGCCTTTTTTCTGTTCAGAATGTGGGAAATGTTTTCACCGGAAAGCGCATCTTGTTAGACATCAGAGAACTCACACAGGAGAGAAGCCTTTTTCCTGTTCAGAATGTGGGAAATGTTTTAACCGGAAAGCGCATCTTGTTAGTCACCAAAGAACCCACACAGGGGAGAAGCCTTTTTCCTGTTCAGAATGTGGGAAATGTTTTAACCAGAAAGGGAATCTTCTTATACACCAAATAACTCACACAGACGAGAAGCCTTTTTCATGTTCAGAATGTGGGAAATGTTTTAAATGGAAAATAAATCTTGATCACCATCAGAGAACTCACACAGAGGAGAAGCCTTTTTCATTTTCTTAATGTGGGAAACAACTGTTAATAAACATCAGAGATGTCACATAGGGGAGAAGCCTTTTTTATGTTTAGAATCTTGGAATCTTTTTAACCAAAATGGGATCTTAAAGGGGTTGGCTCTTGTCATTCTTAATGTTTGCTGACAAAAGGATAAAACCAAACTTTATTAATTCCAAATGTAAAACTATACCCATAACTCACCCCCTGAAGATTAGTCAGAAGGTGACTAATAGAAAAAACATATACCCCATGTTTCAGTATATAGGGTGACACACTCACTCATCAAGCCTCTCATTTTTACAGGTTTCAGTTTTACATTTGGTATTAATAAAGTTAATCTAGGGATATATATACATATATATATATATATATATATATATATATATATATTAAAGAAAAATTGGAACAGCGCCATAGAAAATACCTCAATGATGTGCACGCTTCCCCAACCAGCAATCAATTGGCTTCTTAGAATAAATAGCAAAAAAGGGAAACAGCACAAAAATATCAAAAAAGTGAACTTTAATGCCCAATGGGGTGGCAACATTGCGGATATAAAATCCTTTCTCAAGCTCGAGAAAGGATTTTATACCCAAAACGTCGCCACTCCATTGGACATTAAAGTTCACTTTTTTATATTTTTGTGCGGTTTCATTTTTTTGCTATATGGTTCAAAAGTAGGTGGTCCAAAAGTAGGTGGACAGTATGTGTAATAGGGTTATGAAGTGGGAGATTTATCAAACATGGTGTAAAGTGAAACTGACTCAGTTGCCCTTAGCAACCAATCAGATTCCACGTTTCATTCTTCACAGACTCTTTGGAAAATGAAAGGTGGAATCTGATTGGGTGCTAAGGGCAACTGTGTCAGTTTCACAGATCCAGTTTTCACAGATAAATCTCCCCCAAATCTGTTTTCTTTTCAAATAATTCAGATAACCCATAATGGCAAATAATTTAAATACAGATCAAAGAAAATGAATTTTTTAGAGCAAATTGGGTTGCAACATTTGGTACTCAAGCCCGAATGATACAAACCATTTACCGCATTCGTGACAAATTCGATGCCACTGGCTCAATTCTCAATGCTCCAAAAGCTGGTTGACCCAAAACAGCCTGTACAGAAAATAATAAACAACTTGTTGCTGAAACATTTGTTCAGAGTCCAAAAAAGTCCACTATAGAATTGGGAATTTCAGCAGCTTTCATCTTGCGAATCCTGAAATGTAATGGGTGGAAAGCTTATCGTCCACGTGTAATTCATGGTTTATTGGAGGATGATCCAGACAGGGGGCTGCAATTTATGCTTAACGAAATTGAAGAAAATCCAGTAGTTTGAGATAACATTAAGTGGAGTGATGAAGCTTCTTTCAAATTATCTGGCCATATTAACAGACATTATTGTATTTACTTTTATAATGAGAAGATGCATTTAACATTAGAGCAACAACTAAATGAGCCTGGTGTCAATGTTTGGGGTGGTATTTCAAGTTTTTGTGTTTTTGGACCTTTTTTTATGGAACAGTCACAGGAGATAAGTAGCTCGAAATTGTAATGAATCAAGTTGTTCCCCAGTTACAGCAGCAGACTAATTCAAATGACCTTTATTTCCAACAAGATGGGGCCCCTCCACATTATTCAAGAGTAGTCCTCGAGTATCTTGATGATTTCCTAATAAATGGATTGGGCGAAGAGGCCCACTTGATTGGCCGGCACGTTCACCAGACTTGACCCCAATGGATTTTTTCTTTTGGGGAGTACTCAAGGACAAAGTTTATAGTCGAAAACCAAAAAGTGTCAGTGATTTGAAAAATTACATAAGAGATGCATTTCAAGAAATTAATACCCAAAGAGACTTGTGCAAAAATGTTTGTCGAAGCGTAAGAGGCAGACTTCAAAGCTGTGCAAATTGTGATGGAAAAGAGTTTGAGCACCTGCGCTGATAAAATTAATGGGCCTTTGTATTATTATTCAGAATAAAATTTAATTGTCAGTTATGCTTGTGTTAGTAGATATAATTTTAAATATAAATCAAAATGTTTTTATTTTCTGTCCACCTACATCTGGACCACCCTGTGTATGTGTGTGTGTGTGTGTGTATATATATATATATATATATATATATATATACACACACATATACATACACAGATATAAATATATCTCATTCCTCATGTTCGGCCTCATTAAAATAAAAACACTCCTACTCCACTGGCGTGTCGGCTCCACTTCAGCGGTGTCAAGGCTCGCTGTCCCGGGGCTTATGTGAGTTTGTCACATCACACGAGCCCTGTGCCCAATCAGCAGCAACTTCACTGTTCCTGCCTTCGGATGGTATTGAACATCAACAGGAAGCTAGGGTTGCGGCTGCTCTCTGACTGCCTCATGATGGTCAATTGGTCCGAAGGTGAGAACAGTGACGCCAGTGCTGATTGAGTGCAGGGCTCACATGATGTAACAACCTCAAAAGAGACCCAAGAAGGCAAGTTCCAACACTGCTGAAATGGTGCCAGCATGGGAGGTTTGTATAAGTGTTTTTATTTTAACAGAACCAAACAGGAGGAATGAGAAGGGGTTGTCCAACTAGTGGACAACCTTTTTAAACATCAAAAATCCCACACAGAGAAAAGTCATTATTATACCTAGAGCGTGAGAAATGAATTACAGGAAAATCGTATTTTGTTGACATTGAAAAGTATCTCAGATGGGGAGAACCTATATATATTATTGAGAAATTGTACAAAAACATGATGCACGCGGCGTGCGTTCAAGGATGGAATATTGTATGGGAGTTTTATAGAATAAGTTCAAGGTAAGAATATTATATGGGAGTTTTATAGAATAAACCAAATACCAACAGAAAATAAATGACCCAAAACAAACATTTATCAGTAAAAATTACTCCTCTTTATTAGGTAAAGTATAAAATAATTGCACCATTTTCCAGTACCAGTAGCATCTCTATTTTCATGATCTCGGGTTGGGTGAGGGCTAGAGTTGAGCGATACCGTCCGATACTTCAAAGTATCGTATCGGATGGTATCGGCCGATCTTTAAAAAAAGTATCGGTATCGCCGATTCCGATACCGGAAGTCCCATTCAAGTCTATGGGACTTCCGGTATCGGAATAAGAAAAACCCTTTCCTGCCCTTGTACAGCCTCTCTGGGGTCTGTACGGGCCTTTCGGGGGGCTGTGCCGGCCTGCCAGGGGGTCTGTGCAGGCTCCGGTGGTCTGTGCCGGCCTGCCGGTGGTCTGTGCAGGCTCCGGGGGGCTGTGCCGGCCTGCCGGGGGGCTGTGCAGGCTTCGGGGGGCTGTGCCGGCCTGCCGGGGGGCTGTGCCGGCCTGCCGGGGGGCTGTGCAGGCTCCGGGGGTCTGTGCAGGCATCGTCCGATGGGACTACAAGTCCCATCGGGCGATGCCTGCTACCATGACAGTGATTGACACATTAGCCAATGATGGGACAGTAGTAGTCCCATCATCCGGCTAATGTGTTAAATGTAAAAAAAAAAAAAAAAAAATTACATGCTACATACATACAACATGCATACTACATACATGCTACATTCATACTACATACATGCTACATTCATACTACATAAATACTACATGCAACATACATACTACATATATACTACATGCATGCTACATACATACCACATATATACTACATACTGTACATACTACATGCATGCTACATGCATGCTACATGCTACATACATAACACATATATACTACATGCATGCTACATACATACTACATGCTACATACTACATATATACTACATGCATGCTACATACATACTACATGCTACATACTACATATATACTACATGTATGCTACATACATGCTACATACATACTACATGCATGCTACATACATACTACATGCTACATACATACTACATATATACTACATACATACTACATGCATGCTACATGCATGCTACATACATACCACATACATAACACATATATACTACATGCATGCTACATACATACTACATGCTACATACATACCATATACATACTACATGCATGCTACATACATACTACATGCTACATACATACTACATATATACTACATGCATGCTACATACATACTACATGCTACATACATACTACATATATACTACATGCATGCTACATACTACATGCTACATACATACTACATATATACTACATGCATGCTACATACTACATGCATGCTACATACATACTACATGCATGCTACATACATACTACATGCATGCTACATACATACTACATGCTACATACATACCACATACTACATATATACTACATGCATGCTACATACATACTGCATGCTACATGCATGCTACATACATACTACATACATACTACATGCTACATACATACCACATATATACTACATACATACAATACATTCATACAATACATACATAGACATACAGTACATATAACATAGAGTAACATACTTACCAATACTTGTCACATTGTTCCCCGAAGCCATTGTCTTTTCCGGAATAAATATTAACATAACAAACCACAAAAATACTCACCCACGATCCGAAGCAGTCCACGAGTGTGTCCCACGACGATCTTGGGTAGAGAACTGCAGCATCAGCTGTTGCTGCCGTTCTCTACGGGCTGCAGGAATCCAATGACGGAAGGTAGGTATCCTTCCGCACTGTATTCCTCCGCCACTTAAAAAAAAAAAAAAAAGTCCCTAGTCTCACTTTATGCCATTGCTGTGTGGGAATTTCCCACGCAGCAATGGCATAAAGTGAGACTAGGGACTTTTTTTTTTTTAAGTGGCGGAGGAATACAGTGCGGAAGGATACCTACCTTCCGTCATTGGATTCCTGCAGCCCGTAGAGAACGGCAGCAACAGCTGATGCTGCAGTTCTCTACCCAAGATCGTCGTGGGACACACTCGTGGACTGCTTCGGATCGTGGGTGAGTATTTTTGTGGTTTGTTATGTTAATATTTATTCCGGAAAAGACAATGGCTTCGGGGAACAATGTGACAAGTATTGGTAAGTATGTTACTCTATGTTATATGTACTGTATGTCTATGTATGTATTGTATGAATGTATTGTATGTATGTAGTATATATGTGGTATGTATGTAGCATGTAGTATGTATGTAGTATGTATGTAGCATGCATGTAGTATATATGTAGTATGTATGTAGCATGCATGTAGTATATATGTAGTATGTATGTAGCATGTATGTAGTATGTATGTGGTATGTATGTAGCATGTAGTATGTATGTAGCATGCATGTAGTATATATGTAGTATGTATGTAGCATGTAGTATGTATGTAGTATGTATGTGGTATGTATGTGGCATGTAGTATGTATGTAGCATGCATGTAGTATGTATGTAGCATGTATGTAGTATGTATGTGGTATGTATGTAGCATGTAGTATGTATGTAGCATGCATGTAGTATATATGTAGTATGTATGTAGTATGTATGTGGTATGTATGTAGCATGTAGTATGTATGTAGCATGTATGTGGTATGTATGTAGCATGTAGTATGTATGTAGCATGCATGTAGTATGTATGTAGCATGCATGTAGTATGTATGTAGCATGCATGTAGTATGTATGTAGTATGTATGTAGCATGTATGTAGCATGCATGTAGTATGTATGTAGTATGTATGTAGCATGCATGTAGTATGTATGTAGCATGTATGTAGCATGCATGTAGTATATATGTAGTATGTATGTAGCATGTAGTATGTATGTAGCATGCATGTAGTATGTATGTAGTATTTTTTTTTTTTTTTTTAACATTTAACACATTAGCCGGATAATGGGACTACTACTGTCCCATCATTGGCTAATGTGTCAATCACTGTCATGGTAGCAGGCATCGCCCGATGGGACTTGTAGTCCCATCGGACGATGCTTGCACAGACCCCCGGACATCAGCACAGCCCCCCGGCAGGCCGGCACAGCCCCCCGGCAGGCCGGTACAGACCCCCACAGGGTGCACAGACCACCGGCAGGCCGGCACAGCCCCCCGGCAGGCCGGTACAGACCCCCACAGGGTGCACAGCCCCCCGGCAGGCCGGTACAGACCCCGGGCAGTCCACACAGCCCCCCGGCAGGCCGGCACAGCCCCCCGGCAGGCCGGCAGAGACCCCCGGAAGGCCCGAAATGACGGCGCATCATGATGCGCACACACCGCGCATCATGATGACGTCAGTCTGTCAATCAACTTTGAACTTCCGATTCCGATGCCGAATTCCGATATTGAAAAAATATCGGAAGTCGGTATCGGAATTCCGATACAGCAAGTATCGGCCGATACCCGATACTTGCGGTATCGGAATGCTCAACACTAGTGAGGGCTGTTTTTCTTGTGTGCCGAACTGATGTTTTTAATGAATACTATTTTGGTGCAGATACGATCTTTTGATCGCCCATTACTGCATTTTAATGCAATGTTGCGGCGACCAAAAAAGCGTAATTCTGGCATTTTAACTTTTTTCTCATTACACCACTTAGCGATCGGGTGAATTCTTTTTTTATACTGATAGATCGGGCGATTCTGAACGCAGAGATACCAAATATGTGTATGTTTCATGTTTTTTTAAATTTTATTTTGAAATGGGGGTAATTTAAACTTTTATATTTTTTTTATATTTTTAAAAACAATTTTTTTTTACTTTTGGCATTGTGAAGACATACAGCATTGTGTCTTAATTAAACAGACGACTATTTTTAGCAAACCAAGAATAATAGAATGTTATCTTTATGATGGCTTTCAAATTTAAGTGTTGATTTCTTGGTTGGTCAAGAAAACAAACCTTTGAATGTTTAAGCCTGTACTATTGACTTTTATTGTGCGCTTATCCTTAATCACTACTGATATTTGCTGATATGCTAATTATGCATTGTATTATGGAGCCAGTTTGTTGACTTCTAAAGCAGAGAGGGAAAAACTATGCAAATAGATTATATAATTAAGTAATGCTACTTGGTCTTGTCTCCTTTCATACCCTTTATATAAATACTAAATGAGGGACACTTGTTAAGTCTAAAAATAGGTTACATGCCTCTGTATAAAGAGACAGAGAGAGAAAGAGCCAGAAAGATTCTGCCAAGACATCCATACATCCAAAGGACCAAGAGACAGGACAGCAGCCATTTTATCTATCATTCTATAGGAAACAACCTAGGGGTTTTCAGCCTTGGTTGGAAGAATACAGGTCTGCTGCATTGACCATCGCTGAACCATGGATACGTTTGGAGAAGCCAGGTTGTGATCCTCGGATCAACCGGCCTTGTACCTTGTATGGACTCAATGGACTGTCATCTTCCTACGCTTGTCGTTGCCTCTTTGTGTGCGTGCCATAGGTGGGGTAGTGACCCTGGAAGATGTGAAGTCACAGCTGCTATTATCCCGGTGAGTCAGCAGAAGGGTGAGAATCTGTAATGTGCACCATCTTGGGTATTTTGCTGGAACTGTTCTATGGGTTATCTGCCTGTTTTGTGGTTCAATAAAGCATTGCCATACTGTTTTACCCTCACCCTGTGTTGTCTGATTAGCATTTTGCCCATGTTAAAAGAGCGAGAGTTCGGCGGGACGATCCCTGGTCCTTGTGGTTTCGGCTAGCAGTCTGCGCTCATAGCAATCCGGCAGTGATAACCATAGAGGGCTGCTGGAGACCTCTGGTTGTCATGCCAACCCATCAGTGACCCGCAATCATGTGATGGGGTCACCAATGGGCGGGATTTCTGGCCCGCTTGCCAGAATTGCACGTTAAATTTTGCTGTCAGAGGCTGTTAGGGGCACATGTCAGCTGTTCAAAACAGCTGACAAGTGGCGGAAAAGATGTGGGCTCAGCACCGGAGCCCACATCAAAGGGAGGGAGTCCGACATCGGCGTACATTTACGCCCGATGTTGGAAAGGGGTTAATAGGATTGTTTTTACAGAGACAGAAGTGGTAATCAATCATGTATGCATAAAAATAATTACAAAAATGCCAAGCTTATAATGTTAAATATCGTTTAGAGAAGAAAATATAATTTGTGTAAACCATATGTAGATATAAAAATTCAGGCAAATGTCAAATATTGTAGCTCCATCTAGTGGCTATGTGCTAAAGTGCCATCATAGAGTAAAATGTATCCTAAGAGAGTGTCACTATAAGATACATACTTAGATGTAAATAAACGAATTGTAGATATATCACTTGATATCAGTTTATAAGGTCAATAGCTTCTGTGCACTTATAAATGAATAGCTTATATAATGAGAGGATGCAGAGCAAAGGGTATAAATAGTAAGAAAATAAAGAGCTAAGAGTGCATTACATTCCAGGAATAAAAATAGGAGATATAAAGTGTAGCAAGTGCTATATGGAATATTCCATGTATACATTACAGCCCAAATAGTTTAAACCCTTAATGACCGCCGATACGTCTTCTTAACAGCGGCATTTAAGGGTACTTAAACCACAGCGTTGCTTTTTAACGGTGCTGAGGTTTAAGGTTATAGCGCCCCCCCAGTGTTGGAATTTCTCCAGGGTCTCTGCTACCGGGCATAGCTGACATCCCAGAGAACATGACTCTGGCCAGCTTTTACCGACCCCGGTGTTGCAATCGCCGTTATATAATGGTGACCACAAAAAAAGTCTGATTTTCCATTTTATTTCTCTCTCCTCTGATGTGATCGCACATTAGATAGAAATAGGGTCCCCCAATCATCCCAGTGTCCATGGACCCTGCTGCTCCCCCCCCACGGCTACCGACTTCATCTTCCTGGAAGAAAATGGCAGACGCAGTGCGCCTACCGAGATCTGCTGGCCGGCACCCGGAAACAGTAGGAAATCTTTCCTATTGGTTCATTTTGATCGCTGTGATAGACCCTATCACAGTGCTCAAAATAAAAAAATATATATAAATCAAACCCTCCTTTATCACCCCCTTAGCTATGGAAAAATAATAAAATTAAAAAAGTATTTCCATTTTCCAATTCGGGTTAGAGTTGGGCTAAAGTGAGTAGGGCTAAAGTTAGGTTTAGGGTTGGGGCTAGGGTTAGGGTTGGGATTAGGGTTAGGCTGTGTTCACACACAGCGTTTTTTTAGCGGTTTTTACCGCGGTTTTCACTATAAAACCGCTATAAAACCACTAAAAATAAGGTGCACAGTCATTTCTATGCATTTTGCACTTTTTGTGCACATTGATGCGTTTTTTACCGCGAAAAAACCGCATCGCGGTAAAAACCGCAGCATGCACATTAATTTTGCGTTTTTTTCCGCCGTTTAGGCTTCTCCCATGCTTTTAGAAACCACTGCGGTAAAAAACGCATCAAAAACGCGCAAAAACCGCCGCGGGAAAAATAGGTGCGGTTTCTGGGAAGGGATTCAGGTTTTTGTGCAGAAATTTTCTGCAACGTGTGCACTTAGCCTTAGGGTTGGGGTTAGGTTTGGAGTTAGAATTTGGGGGTTTCCACTGTTTAGGCACATCAGGGGCTCTCCAAACACGATATGGCGCCAATTCCAGCTAATTCTGTGTTGAAAAAGTCAAACGGTGCTCCTTCCCTTCCGAGCTCTGCCGTGCCCCAAACAGTGGTTTACCCCCACATATGGGGTAGTGGCATACTCGGGACAAATTGCACAACAACTTTCTCCTATTACCCTTAGGAGTTAAAAATTTGGAGGCAAAAATATAATTTTTGTGGAAAAAATATGATTTTTTATTTTCACGGCTCTACGTTATAAACTTCTGTCATACACTTGGGGGTTCAAAGTGCTCACCACACATCTAGAGAAGTTCCTAGAGGGGTCTAGTTTCTAAAATGGTGTCACTTGTGGGTGTTCCACTGTTTAGGCACATCAGGGGCTCTCCAAGCGCGACATGGTGTCCGATCTCAATTCCAGCCAATTCTGCATTGAAAAAGTCAAACGGTGCTCCTTCCCTTCCGACCCCTGCCGTGTACCAAAACAGTGGTTTACCCCCATATATGGGGTATCGATGTATTCAGGAGAAATTTCACAACAAATTGTGTGCTTCATTTTCTCTTTTTACACTTGTGAAAATAAAAAAAAATTGGTTCTGAATTAAAATGCGTGTGAAAAAAGTTAAATGTTCATTTTTTCCTTCCACATTGCTTCAGTTCCTGTGAAGCACGTAAAGGGTTAATACACTTCTTGAATGTGGTTTTGAGCACCTTGAGGGGTGCAGTTTTTAGAATGGTGTCACTTAGAAAATACCTCAATCATGTACACACCTCAAATTGGCTTCAAATGTGATATGGTCCCTAAAAAAAATGGTTTTGTAAATTTTGTTGTAAACATGAGAAATCGCTGGTCAACTTTTAACCCTTATAACTTCCTAACAAAAATAATTGTTTCCAAAATTGTGCTAACGTAAAGTAGACATGTGGGAAATGTTATTTATTAAGTATTTTGTGGGACATATCTCTGATGTAAGGGCATAAAAATTAAAAGTTTGAAAATTGCAATATTTTAATTTTTTTTGACATATTTCCGTTTTTTCATAAATAAATGCAGCTCATATCAAATAAATTTTACCACTAACATGAAGTACAATATGTCTCGATAAAACAGTGTCACAATCAATGGAATCCGTTAAAGTGTTCCAGAGTTATGACCTCATAAAGGGACAGTGGTCAGAATTGTAAAAATTGGCTTGGTCATTAAGTAGCAAATTGGCACTGTCACTAAGGGGTTAAAGGAGTAAACATCCTAACAAGAGATGGAGATTATAAATCCTATAGACGACACGCCAGTAGTATACAGATAAAGATGAAATATTTACCACTGTTCCCTCTTATGCACGTTTCACCATGTCAGCTTCCTTAGAGAGGGTATGGATAAGTATTTCCAACAAACCAAGGTCCTACACTAATCAAGGCAAGATGAATAACTGTGGGATTAAGCATGATTGTTTCTAAAGGAATTGGGGCTGTTCCCTGGTCATATCTATAAAACATGTTTGATTCTGCCAATATAAACCAATTACATTGGTGGTTATTGTTTATCCAGCTCTTTCCTATCCAGGTTCACGTTATTGGTGTGACACCTAATAGTGGTTGGGACATACCCCTGATGGCTTATTGGTCTAAACCGAATGGCCTGGGGCAAATGCAGGCAGTGAGTATATCCCACGTGGGTAAATGTATCTGTGATGCTCCCGGGTGGTGTGTCACATGCGGGATCCAGGAAACAGCGCCACACGCCTTCCCGGGTAACTCCGCCTCTTAGCACCTCCGATTGGACGACGAGGGGGAATGACCAAAACAACGCTGGATGGACGCGTTGCCATGGAGACTGGACGGGCCCACACCACAAGAGCGTTCAGCATCCCCAGTGAAGCAGGAGGTTCAGGATGAAAACCTGTTGGTAAGACCAAGATGAATAATGCTGCATAGAGCCATCTGGTAGCGATCAATCAGTAAAGTGATAGTGAGCGGTGTCAGGAAACAAAACAATGCATGTGAAAAGTGCCAAGTCTGATACCACCAAGTGACCAGTGAAAGTGCAAATGTGCAACGGATAAGAAAAGCAGAGTAAAAAGTGATATGTTAAAGTCATAAAGATAAAAGCAGCTTAAACAGTGATGGATAATTTAATAAAAAATATATATAATAAAATATATATGGAAAAGTGTGGTGAAGTGTATACACTTATAAAAATGTTTTCTTTAAAATATAGAATATAAATAAATCAGTATTAGGATGTGTAAAAAAGAGAAATATGTTATTTTATTAAGAAAATGTAATGAACAATAAATTACCGTATATACTCGTGTATGAGCAGAATTTTTCAACACATTTTTTGTGCTGAAATCGCCCCCCTCGGCTTATTAACGAGTCATTGTCATCAAAGAAAGCCGGCAGAGGAGGGGGAGCGGCAGAGCAGCGGGTGACAGAGGCAGGAGGCTGCGGTTGTAACTGTCGATGCTAAAGAGAAATGAAAATATATTTCTCTTACACAGTGACACCCGCAGCTGCCAGCTTCCAGAAGACATCCTACTCGCCCACCAGCGTGCCCTCGCAGCATCTTGTTGGTCTCGGCGCTGGCAGCTCTTCCTGTGCTGAGCGATCACGTGGTACCACTAATTAAGGTAATGAATATGCACGCGTTTCCACTCCCATAGGCGTGGAGGGAATATTAATTACCTAAATGAGCGGTGCCACGTGATCGCTCGGCAGGAAGAGCTGCTGGAAGTCGGAACGAGGTGCTGCGAGGGTGCATGGAAGGTGACTAGGATGTTTTTTTTTTTGTAATAGGAAGCATGAATACCAGGACAGGAGGGGGTGAGCCATGCATACCAAGATGGGATGGGGTGAGCCGTGCATACCAGGATGGGAGAGGGGAGCCACGCATACCAGGACAACAACAGGGGGGAGCCACGCATACCAGGACAACAACAGGGGGGAGCCACGCATACCAGGACAGTGACGAAGGGGGGGGCAATGCATACCCGGCTTATACTTGAGTCAATACGTTGACCCAGTTTTTCTTGGCAAAATTAGGTGCTTCGGCTTATACTCGGGTCGGCTTATATTCGAGTATATATGGTAAGTGATTAATCGTGAATGAAATTGTTATTAAAAATATAAGTAAATCACAGAACCTGATATACTTACCGGTATATATGGGCTTATATTAGAATACCTTATAACCAACTGGAAAGATAAAAACAAAGGAAAAAGGGCGGAACAAAAAAACAAGCACCAAACAACTCATAACCCACAATTTAAAGTCAGAAATAAATATGGAAACAATATAAGCTTATATTCAAACTGCAATATTAATCACATTTGATCTGTGTCTCTTCCAACAAAAAAAAATCATAGTGTCATTTCCTGTAATAAACGTATAGAGTAGAGTTGAGCGAAACGGGTCGAACAATTTCAAAAGTCGCCGACTTTTGGCAAAGTCGGGTTTCATGAAACGAAACCTGACCCTAGGATGAGGTCGGCCACGAGGTCGGCGACTTACGCGCCAAAGTCGCGTTTCAAAAGTTTGTTTAGCGCTCTTTTTCAGCCAATCAGGATCCACGGACACTGTGGGCAACGTGATGACATAGGCAGGGGTCGCCACCATCTTTCAGAAGGGCATGCAAGTGATTGGCTTGCTTTGGTGGGCGTCACAGGGGTTATAAAAGGGCGTGCACGCCGACCGCCATCTTACTTCTGCCGATCTTAGCATAGGGAGAGGTTGCTGATTCTGTAGGGAGAGCGTTAGGCAGGGAAGAAGACAAAAAAACTGCTTCTGCTGCTAGCGATTTTGCCTGTGCAACACACCAGTCACTGTGTGTGCAGTGCAAGGGGAGGATATATTGTGGTGGATCAGCGGTGTTGGTTGTTAGGCTGCCTTCTAAGGCTTCCTGACAGCTGCATTGCTGTTTCCCCACTGCTCTGCAAACTGCTTTTTTTAAAAGCAATCCCAATTTTTTTTTTGTCCTGCTAAGGTACTGAGCGTGCATTTATTCACACCATACAGCGGTGTACGCTCCTCACAGAGTACCGTGTAACGGCTGTTATCACAGCCACAGTGAAGCTATCTGTGTGTCACTGTGGAAGGATAAGTGGAGGACTTGTTCCGTTCTTACAGACCTACACTCTAGGGAGATTCCTATTCTGCCCAATTCTACAATTCACTTTTTTCACACCTGTGCCATCGAGCCTGTGACATAGCGCTCTGATATTCAGTGGGCCTCACACAATCCAAAAGTGTCCAGTGTCCACAAGTGTCTGCAGAAATTCAAAATCTCCCTTATCCTGTAGTCACTTTTTTCACACCTGCTGCATCGAGCCTGTGACATAGCGTTCTGATATTCATTGGGCCTCACACAATCCAAAAGTGTCCAGTGCCTGCAGAAATTCAAAATCTCCCTTATCCTGTAGTCACTTTTTTCACACCTGCTGCATCGAGCCTGTGACATAGCGCTCTGATATTCATTGGGCCTCACACAATCCAAAAGTGTCCAGTGTCCACAAGTGTCTGCAGAAATTCAAAATCTCCCTTATCCTGTAGTCACTTTTTTCACACCTGTGACATAGCGCTGTGATATTCAGTGGGCCTCACACAATCCAAGTGTCCAGTGTCCACAAGTGTCTGCAGAAATTCAAAATCTCCCAGAAATTCAAAATCTCCCTTATCCTGTAGTCACTTTTTTCACACCTGTGCCATCGAGCCTGTGACATAGCGCTGTGATATTCAGTGGGCCTCACACAATCCAAGTGTCCAGTGTCCACAAGTGTCTGCAGAAATTCAAAATCTCCCTTATCCTGTAGTCACTTTTTTCACACCTGTGCCATCGAGCTTCTGACATAGCGCTCTGATATTCAGTGGGCCTCACACAATCCATAAGTGTCCAGTGTCTGCAGAAATTCAAAATCTCCCTTATCCTGTAGTCACTTTTTTCACACCTGCTGCATCGAGCCTGTGACATAGCGCTCTGATATTCATTGGGCCTCACACAATCCAAAAGTGTCCAGTGTCCACAAGTGTCTGCAGAAATTCAAAATCTCCCAGAAATTCAAAATCTCCCTTATCCTGTAGTCACTTTTTTCACACCTGTGCCATCGAGCCTGTGACATAGCACTGTGATATTCAGTGGGCCTCACACAATCCAAGTGTCCAGTGTCCACAAGTGTCTGCAGAAAATCTAAATCTCCCCTGTCCTATAGACACCTTGTATCTTGTTTTACATTACTATATAGTTTGTAGGATTTTGTCTACATTTCTACCAAAAATGAGGAAGGCTGGTGGAAGAGGCCGTGGAATTGGGCGGGGGTTGGCAGCTGGTAATGATGGTGTTGGTGGTGGATCTGATGGTAGTGGCAAAAGCAAAATAGGACCGAATGCAGGAGGTGTTGAGCCTGCGTCATCGTCTGGCTCCATAAGGCTTCGAAGGCTTAGTTTTCTAGGAGTTGGCAAACCGCTTTTAATGCCAGAGCATCAGGAAAAGTTTTGTCTTACATTGCTGACTCAGCCTCCCGCTCTATCGCCTCCTCTTCTGAAGTTGTAAAAAGTAAAAGCACTGAGTCGTCATTGGAGGCTCATGTTCATGAACCACACCTTTCCTTGTGTCCTTCACCACAACCAAGATTGAAGGATGACGCAGGCCATACTACTGATTACTCCATGGAGCTGTTTTCACATACCATGCCTGGATTATCAAGTGAAATGGTGAATTACCCAGGCCAAGATGAATCTGACATGGAGTGCACTGATGCACAGCCGCTGATAGATGATTCTGCTGGTACATTCTCTCAGAGCACTACATTGTCCTCGCAGTGTACAGAGCCAGATTCTGACCCTGATGAGACTCAGGTGCCCCTTCCCGCACACTATACCACCATACACGGTGACACAGAGGAAGGTGCACATGACATTGAAGAGGAGGTGATGGATGACCCAGTTGTTGACCCAGATTGGCATCCATTGGGGGAAGAGGGTGCTGCTTCCAATAGCTCAGATGAGGAGCATCCACAGCAGACATCAACATCGCAACAGCTGTTATCTGGCAGGCCTGGAGCACTCCAAAGACAGGTTCCAAAAATCAAAAGAGTTGCTGGACAGCTTGTCCAGAGGGTCAAAACATCACAGCGTGCTAGGCCGCAAAATGTCTGCCAAAGTAGGAAGAGTGCAGTGTGGCACTTTTTTGAACAAAATCCTCATGATCAGGCCAAGGTTATCTGTAAGAAGTGCGCAAAGACCTTTAGCCGAGGGAAAAATCTGAAAAATTTGAATACCAGTTGCATGCTTAGACATTTAACCAGCATGCACTTGCAAGCGTGGACACAACACCAAACCTCAAGTGCCACATGTGCAACTGATCACAAAGAAGGTAGTCAGCAACGCTACATTGTTTCCCCCACTGTAAGCCCACCGGTTAGCACAGCAGCAAATGTTGAGGTGTCATTGCAAGGCCACAGCAGTCAGGGAATCCCACTGTTATATCAACGAACTACTGAATCTAGGCCATCAGAAAGAACACCAACTCCATCACCATCATCAACCCTCTCTCAGTCCGCCCTGTCCACCGCTACTTCCACCATATGCAGCTCTCAAGTCCAGCTCACCCTCCCAGACACTATGAGTAGGTCAAGAAAGTACTCAGTCTCTCATCCGCGTACACTGGGTTTGAACGCCCACATTGCCAAACTAATCTCGTTTGAGATGATGCCCTATCGGTTGGTGGAAAGCGCAGCTTTCCGCGAACTCATGGCCTATGCAGTACCACGCTATGACCTCCCCAGTCGCCACTTCTCTCGCAAAGCCATCCCAGCCCTCCACCATCATGTGAAAGACCGCATTGTCCATGCACTCAAGCAGTCAGTGAGTGGAAAGGTGCACCTCACAACTGATGCATGGTCCAGTCGGCATGGCCAGGGCCGTTACGTGTCCATCACTGCGCACTGGGTTAATGTGGTGGATGCAGGGTCCACAGGGGACAGCGGTGGTGGGATAGTGCTGCCTAGCCCACGGTATAGGAAACAGTTGGCTGTAGGCGTTCCACCCTCCTCCTCCTCCAGAAGCGAAAGCTCGTCCACAGAGCGCAGTCATACGAGCACTCCATCTGCAGCTGCCACTGTTGCACACGAGGTGTCCCCCTATCGAGCAGCTAGTGGAAAGCGTCAGCAGGCTGTGTTGCAGATAATGTGTTTGGGCGACAGACACACCGCCGAGGTGCTAGCCGAGTACTTGAAGCGACAAACTGAGTCATGGCTGGGCAGTGTACATCTTGAGGCAGGCAAGGTAGTGATAACGGCCGTAATTTTGTGGCAGCCATAGCCCTTTCAAAACTCAGCCACATACCTTGCTTGGCTCACACCTTGAACCTGGTGGTGCAATGCTTCCTCAAAAATTATCCGGAGTTAACAGCCCTGCTCCATAAGGTGCGAAGACTGTGCGCGCACATCCGCCGGTCGCCTGTACACTCCGTTCGTATGCAGAAGCTGCAGCGATTGCTCCACCTTCCCAACCACCGCCTCATTATCGACATTGCAACAAGGTGGAACTCCACCCTGCACATGGTGGAGCGGCTGTGCGAGCAGAGGCAGGCCATAATGCATTTGTGGGAGGATACACGGCCAGGCACTTTGAGAGCAGACATGGAGTTGACAGGTGTGCAGTGGTCGAAGCTGAAAGACCTCTGTAAAGTCCTTCAGTGTTTTGAGGAATGCACACGGCTGGTAAGCGCAGACGACACCATCCTAAGCATGAGCATCCCACTTATGCGTCTGCTCATGCAAACTTTGACGCACCTTAAGGAGCAGGCGTCTGCAGCCAATGTTGACGAGGAGGAAGAGGTGGAGGGAATCCTTGATGACATTCAGCCATTGTCTGCTCAGGGACCTCTCCTGGACGAGTTGGAGGAAGAAGAGGAGGAGGAGGATGATGATGGGGATGATTACTTAGGGGAGGAGGATGCATCTCGTGGGGCAAGTGAAAATGTTGGCGTGGCAAGGTCTGGTACAGGGTTTGTGCGTGACTGGAGGGATGTGGATTTGCCAGAAAGTGCTCCTCCAACCAGCACTCGCAGTGCATCATTGACACCAGGAACATTGGCCCACATGTCAGATTATGCCTTGCGGATCCTAAAAAGGGACCCCCGCATTGCCAAAATGATGAACGATGACGACTACTGGTTGGCCAGCATCCTGGATCCACGCTATAAAGGCAAATTACAAAACATCATGCCACAGGAGAACCTTGACCTAATATTGGCTAATAAACAAGCAACTCTGGTAAATCGGTTGCTTGAGGCATTCCCAGCACACAGCAGCGGTGATGGTTCTCACACGAGCCGTACGGGCCGGGGGCAGCTTGGCAGAGGTGTTCATGGTGCACACAGCAGAAGTGGCGTTGGAGACAGGGGTTTCATGACAATGTTGTGGACTGATTTTTCAAGTACCGCTCACACAACTGGTAATACAGCATCGATGGAAAGTGACAGGAGACAGCAGTTGTCAACTATGGTTACAAACTACTTTTCCTCCCATATCGATGTTCTCCCACACAGGTCATTCCCCTTTGACTATTGGGTCACTAAACCGGACACCTGGCCTGAATTGGCACAATATGCCTTACAGGAGCTCGCTTGCCCAGCTGCAAGTGTGCTATCGGAAAGAGTCTTCAGTGCAGCTGGATCAATCCTGACAGAAAAAAGGACCCGTCTGTCAACCCAAAATGTGGATGATCTAACCTTCATTAAAATGAACCATGCATGGGTTTCCAAGGATTTTGTCCCACCTTCCCCTGATGACACACAGGGTGACAGAAAAATGGCTTGCTTTGGTCCACCTCTTCCTGGGACTTGACCTATTTCGCCTTTTGCATCAGCTGAATGTCCAACATTAACATATGCCACTTTCTAAAACTCCCTAACTGTGCTGCCTCCCCCCCATGGCCGGGGTCACCACCTAGCGCACGACACCGTGCGAGTGCCGTTGCCCTGGACAGGTGGGTAGGCCGACTCTTGGGCGCGGGCACTGGCACAGGGTCCCTCAGTGCAATCAAGTGTCTCTGACGGTGGTGGTGCACACCCGCCGTCAGACACACCGCCGTACTATGAGGGGCCCAGTGCCAGTACCGACGCCCACGAGTGGGCCCCCCTTGCTTGGGCAGGGCCCCAGCATTTGCAATCTTTACCTCTCCCTGCTCCTCCGCTGTGTAGTCTGGGCCGTCAAATCCATACTGTGCCTGACACCGTCTGAGCCTGCCTCCTGATGTATAGACATATCTTTTGAATGTGTACGCTATCCATACATGTTATCCGGGGATACGGTACCCTTTCTCACCTTTGTGCAATCACTTGCAAGCCATACTGGGCCTTACACCGTCTGAGCCTGCCTCCTGATGTATAGACATATCTTTTGAATGTGTACACTATCCATACATGTTATCCGGGGATACGGTACCCTTTCTCACCTTTGTGCAATCACTTGCAAGCCATACTGGGCCTTACACCGTCTGAGCCTGCCTCCTGATGTATAGACATATCTTTTGAATGTGTACGCTATCCATACATGTTATCCGGGGATACGGTACCCTTTCTCACCTTTGTGCAATCATGTGCAAGCCATACTGGGCCTTACACCGTCTGAGCCTGCCTCCTGATGTATAGACATATCTTTTGAATGTGTACGCTATCCATACATGTTATCCGGGGATACGGTACCCTTTCTCACCTTTATGCAATCACTTGCAAGCCATACTGGGCCTTACACCGTCTGAGCCTGCCTCCTGATGTATAGACATATCTTTTGAATGTGTACGCTATCCATACATGTTATCCGGGGATACGGTACCCTTTCTCACCTTTGTGCAATCACTTGCAAGCCATACTGGGCCTTACACCGTCTGAGCCTGCCTCCTGATGTATAGACATATCTTTTGAATGTGTACGCTATCCATACATGTTATCCGGGGATACGGTACCCTTTCTCACCTTTGTGCAATCACTTGCAAGCCATACTGGGCCTTACACCGTCTGAGCCTGCCTCCTGATGTGTAGACATATCTTTTGAATGTGTACGCTATCCATACATGTTATCCGGGGATACGGTACCCTTTCTCACCTTTGTGCAATCACTTGCAAGCCATACTGGGCCTTACACCGTCTGAGCCTGCCTCCTGATGTATAGACATATCTTTTGAATGTGTACGCTATCCATACATGTTATCCGGGGATACGGTACCCTTTCTCACCTTTGTGCAATCACTTGCAAGCCATACTGGGCCTTACACCGTCTGAGCCTGCCTCCTGATGTATAGACATATCTTTTGAATGTGTACGCTATCCATACATGTTATCCGGGGATACGGTACCCTTTCTCACCTTTGTGCAATCACGTGTAACCCATACTGGGCGTGAGAACGGCTGGCGAGCTGTTAAGCAAGCTACAGCACCTGTGGTTTGCACACGTAAGTTTTTCATTTTTTTCAGGAATGACGGTTAGGCCTAATTCCGGAACTGCGGTTGACCTGCACTTACTGGGAAATCATCGTTCGCGAGTAATAATTGTAATCAGTGATCCCCATCACTAACGTTGTTCAGCGGGTTATCTGCACCTATAAGCGACAAACGCTGGCCTTTTCAGTGTAGCGCACATGCAGCCACGGACATGTAAGGGCATGACACACCAGTTATTGGCCAATCTCATGTGCCAGAGCCTCACGTGTCCCTCTAGTAAGCCGGACTCGGACCGCGGGGCATGACGGAGTCTCGTTCGTTAACGGAATTAAGCTTGCAATGTGTGCATCTGTTCTGTAGCTGGCATGGTTGAGGTTGCCCGTGTTGAGTCAAATTACGCCGTAGGCTCCACTCCTGGTGGTGCCCTTCTGGACATTCCTTTAAGGTTCAGCTTTGCAACCAAACTGCCCACGTAAAACAAACACTTTGCCTTCATGAACGCTGTTTGGAGGGTCATGACTCGTGGGAATAACGCCACCCAATCAGTTAACCTGCTAGAGAGATCCTTAGTTGCTCCCAAGCATGACATCACACTCCCTAGGAGGAAGGTAATGCCACTGTGGCGACCGTACTCCTGGGGGCGACACAAGTGCACTGATGCCCAGCCACTGCTCGATGAATCTGCTGGTACATTGACCCAGACCACTACATTCCCCTCGCACGCTACACGGCCTGAATCTGACCCTGATGAAACTCAGGTTACCCTTCCCATATACAGTTCCATCTTACACGGTGACAAAGAGGAAGCTGCAGATGAAAGTGCAGGTTCTGCCCACCCGCCATCAGACACACCACCGTACTATCAGGGGCCCTGTGCCAGTGCCGTCACCAACGAGTGGGCCCCCCCTGCTTGCTCATGATCACATTACTTGCAAGGTTGAAATACTGTGCAGTGAGATGGAAGATGGGGACGACGAGGAGTCCAGACTAGTACAGGGATTCCCTAGCGAGGAGACTTATTTCATTGTTTTCAATGTTGGGACAGCAATTTTTGGGGAGCACTATACTCTGGAGAATGATAGATGGGGCCCACCATACACTGGAACATTCCAAAGGTGGACATCAGACACTGGAGCAGCATTTACAGGGCCCATTATACACTAGAGCATTAGAAATGGGGCCCATTATGTTTGGAGCATTATTTGGGCCCATAAGACAGTGGAGCTTCATCCATGGGGACCAACATATACTGTAGCATTATGTGGAGCTCATCATATACTGTTTCAAACATTATATGGGACCAATGATTCTGTATGGAGAAATAGATGGGCCTCGTCATGAGATGTAAAAAGTGAAGTATTTTTCATTGTACTATACCGCTATTTCTCTGCCGTATCGGAGCATGATGAGTTGTGGTATTATGTGTTAAAGGGGCGCTCTTTCGCCCAGGGCACATGAAAACCTGGAGCCAGCCCTACCCCCCCACAACTTTAGCCAAATAACCCCCATTTTTCAGTGCGTAACTTGTATTATGAAGTTAATTAAGGTTGACCAGCTTAAGTAAGAAGAATTGATGCTTTTGGCATTCAAATGAGCACTGTAGGTGTGTTTCCTGTCCTCCTCTCACTGCCGACTTTTATTCCCCATTGACTTACATTGGGTTTCGTGTTTCGGGACGACCCCGACTTTTCCCTATAATCGGTCGATCTTGCTCGACCCGGCTTTTGGAAAAGTCGGGTTTCACGAAACGAAACTCGACCATAAAAAACCAAAAGTCGCTCAACTCTAGTATAGAGGAGTAAATGATTACAGAGAGACCATCCATTGTTAGAATAATGGGTAGACAAAGATGGTATCCAGTGTTCCTCGCTATCCGGATGTCTAGAGGATCTTCACCATAGGAGATTAAAGTGCAGATAGGCTATCTTGTGACAATTGTATTATGAGGAAACCTTTTAAAAAAAGGGAAATAAAAAAACAAATAAGACATTAAAATCAGATAAAACTTTTTTTAAAAAAAAGTGTAAAGAACGAATTCTACCAAACACCTTATAGGAAAGGGGAGAAACTGAGACCTTAACTTTGACCATTAGGATGTAAAGTATTTAATTGCTGTTAGGGTTGGCGGAACGCACCAAATAGAATATAATAATAAGGTGCATTCACAACCCGGAGTCCACCCTGCAGAGATGATATACTGCTGCTCGGTAATGGCAAACACTGACCGAACACCGGCGGGTAACCGCTGACCACCGGGTCAGCGGTTACCCGCCGGTGTTCAGTCAGTGTTTGTCGAGCCCTGTGAGGTTAACAGCCTCTGGCACTTGTGTTCTGCGGCTCTGTGCAGTAACTGAGTTCGCTCCTCTACACACCGGTGTAGAGGAGCGAACTCAGTTACTGCACAGAGCCGCAGAACACAAGTGCCAGAGGCTGTTAACCTCACAGGGCTCGACAAAGTGAACACTAGAACACAGACACAGGACTCTGCCCCAAGGACGCAGGGTTAGAGTCCCTCTAGTCCCACTAGCATTTGACACCGCAACTGCGATGCCTGAACTAAATAATATAATCGCACCACGTGTGCACTGCACCGGTTCAGCAGACGCCACTAACCACCCAGAGCAGGGAGGTAAGTGACTTGCGTACGGCGCCGCTGAGAGGAACGCTGCTGCACATGCGGTCCAGTGGTGCGTTGTGTTGACTGGCGCTATCTGGTGCTAACGCTCGTGTGGAGAGCGGGATGCTCTGTGGCACATAGAGTCAGCGCCAGTAGTGGCATAATCTATCTTCCTAAACCTTAACTCATACACAACCGTGGGTAGGGGTTTCATAATGAGTCAGTCACCAGTCTACATCCGTCATCACACACACAACTAACCATCAGAGTCTATATTAGCGCATGGCCGAGAGGCCATGCAAACCTTTTATAGCAGTGTCCTTCCGCGACCTTCCTGATGGTCCAATCCGAGCTGGAGAAGGACCTGAGCATATGACATCCGATCTCCAATGAGAGATCGTCCCACGGGCATGCTCAGTGGACCAAAAGGAGGACTTAGTCCCTGGAGTAGCTCGCTGCTGACCAGCATGCGTTGCTATAGCTGGACCAAAGGTGGCAGCAGCAACCCAACCCACAGTGCTAGTCTGAGCAAGATGCCGGGAACGACGTCTTTGCTGAGTAGCCTCCTCTGCGGCCGGGACGGAATGGGAAACCGCAGAAGGTAAGGCTCGAGATTCCTCCTGTGTAGAGGCAGGAATCTGATGCCTAACAATTGCAATATCCATTTAGTTTCTAATTGTGACCAGATCTTTTTCCAGTCGCCACCCCTATTGGTAACCAGGACCCTATCGATGCCAGAGACACGTAGTAAGCTGGAATCTCAGTTATATTTTGTCTTGAAATGTCTCGGCACAGCTTTTAATTGAGTCAGGTCTTCAATCATTTTAGAATTGTTGGTGTCCAAGACATGTTCACTTACTCTGGCTCTAAGTTTCCTTGACGTGAGTCCTATATATATATATTAGCTTGCAAGGACAAGTTGCAAAGTAGATGACAAACTCTGTCTCACATGTTCTGTGATGGATAATCAAACAAGGCAGCACGCTGTAGCGCTATAGCATGAAGACATGAAATATGAAAATTGAATTGCACTATTTCACTAGAAGTATGAAAAATTGAGAAAGCTTAGCGCATTAACTGACCAATGCATGTGTATCTGGCAGCCACGCTAAGGCAATTCTTGTTGCCAGGACCTAACTTAATGCCAATCCTCTCTTAGACAGTTTACAACTCTACAAGAACCTAATGTGAATTCTCTCCTAGACTATAGTGTATATCTCTGTGGAGGGGTAGTGATCCTGCTGTCATTAAAAACACCTGAGGCTAAGGGGCCGAGTGCTCAGTCAGAAATCCAATGCATACAAATAAAAAAAACTGACCATCACATCCAAATATGAATTAGGTGTGAACAGGTGCCTACCTAGAGTCGCCAACTCATATACAATCAAACAAGGCAGCACTCTAGCGCTATAGCATGCAGACATGAAATATGAAAATTGAATTGCATTACTGCACTAGAAATATGAAAACTTGAGAATGCTTAGCACATAGAATTGTAGACTCTAATGCGCAAAGCATTCTCAATTTTTCATATTTCTAGTGCAGTAATGCAATTCAATTTTCATATTTCATGACTGCATGCTATAGCGCTACAGAGTGCTGCCTTGTTTGCTTGATTGTATATGAGTTGGCGACTCTAGCTAGGCATCTGTTCACACCTAATTCATGATTGGACATGACGGTCTTTTTTGATTTGTATGCATTGTATTTCTTAGGCGTTTCACACTAGCGTTTTTGAGCACAGCGACGGCCTGCGCACGGCCGCCGCTAAGCCCCGCCCCCTGCCGCGCCTCCGCCGGTAGCTCCGCCTACCGGCGCATAACGCTGCATGCGCCCTGCGTCCTCTATCTTTATCATTGGGGGCGCAGGCCGTGCGCAGTATGCGTTTGGCGGCGCATGCGTCCTTTTGACGGTGCGCCGACCTGCGCCAAACGCAACCTGCTGCAGTTTGGTTGCGCCGACGCACCGTCAAAAAGGCGCATGCGCCGCCAAACGCATACTGCGCACGGCTTGCGCCCCCAGTGATAAAGATAGGGGACGCAGGGCGCATGCAGCGTCATGCGCCGGTAGGCGGAGCTACCGGCAGAGGCGCGGCAGGGGGCGGGGCTTAGCGGCGGCCGTGCGCAGGCCGTCGCTGCGCTCAAAAACGCTAGTGTGAAACTAGCCTTACTGAGCACTCCGCCCTTTAGCCTCAGGCATTTTTAATCACAGCAGGATCACTACCCCTCCATAGAGATTTAGACTTTAATCTAGGGGAGAATTCACATTGGGTTGTCATAAAGTTGTAGACTGTCTGAGAGGATTGGCATTAAGTTAGGTCCTAGAATCGCCTTACTGTGGCTGCTAGGTACACATGATTTGGCCAATAGATTCGCTGGGTATTCTCAGTTTTTCATGTTTCTAGTGCAGTAATGCAATTCAATTTTCATATTTCATGTCTGCATGCTATAGCACTACAGAGTGCTGCCTTGTTTGTTTGATTATATGAGTTGGCAACTCTAGGTATGCACCTGTTCACACAATTCATGTTTGGACGTGACGGTCAGTTTTTTTAAATTTATAATAACTAGGCTATGACACTGTTAGGGTTGGCAGATTGGACTAAATAAAAATAAATATTAAAGTGTAATCACAACCCGGGGTCCACCATGTACAACTGCTGCTAGTGAGTACAATGGTGGATCGAGACAGCGTGCAAGCACTTTAAATAGACTGTTAACATCACACAGTGTGCACAGAACACAGGATACCCGACTCAGTTAAGTCACAGAGTGGTACTGCAAAGTAATAAAGTTCTAGACCCTGTAAAATGTCACAGGGGTAAGTAGCATAGGAGTTGAACTCGCTCTGCAACTCAAAGGTGCTGACTGCACACCTGTAGGAAGCAGATGCTGAACCAAGGAAGATAACACATAGGACGCTACATTTGGAACCCCATCAGTTTCCCAGGGAAGTCTAGCTGAAGGGTTGGACTTGCTCTGTAAGGCTATGTGCATACGGTGCAGATTCTGCTGCGGATTCACAGCGGATTTGGCCCTGCAGATCCGCAGCAGAACTGCAGGTGATGTACAGTACCATTCTAGCCTATGGAAAATTGAAACCGCTGTGCAGACAGTGCGGATTTTTCCGCGCGGTTTTGCCTGCGGTTTCAAATCCGCAGAAAGAATTGACATGTCATTCTTTTCTGCGGATTCCGCTGCGGTTTGCCATCTCCTCCATTGTGGAGGTGATAAACCGCAGGGCAAAACCGCAGGGTAATTCGCAGGTAAACCGCAGGCGTTTTGACCTGCGGATAGTGCAAAATCCACGGGTGAATCTGTACCGTGTGTACATAGCCTAACTCATCTGTGCTAACCACACACACGAAGGAGACAGAGGCTAAGCCAAGCTGAAGTTACCCAGTCCTACCCTACCTGCCAACATGAACAGTCCCGCGTTTAGAGCGATGTACTCACACGTGCAGAGTGGTATCATATCCACTCACACGCACCACAAATTAAAGATACTAGTATGCCGGAGGAAGCCTTTTATACCCTAAGCTCCACCCCAAACACTCACGTCCAGTCAGCCGAGACAACACCCGCAGGCCAATCCGGAGCTGCCACCTCACAAGAGCAGCTAATATCCAACCACAAATGAGATGACGCCACATCACGGACATGCTCAGTAAGGTGATTTCTGGACTTAGACTCCCAAACGCAATGCTGCACCTGTACACCACTGGTTACTATAGACTTGGCTGGAGAGCCAGCAGTAACCAAATGTATCCCATGAGCCTGAGCAAGAAGCTGGGACGAACATCTGTGCTGAGCAGCACTCACAGTGGCCGGACCCAAATGGGAGACTGCAATGGCAGGCAATGCTTGGGATCTATTCTGCACGGTGGGAGAATAGTGACGCCAAACAGACACAGCAAGAAAATTCAATGGAGACCTGAAATAGCACAATTTTGATGGCAGTGATATGCGATCCGTGTGGTGGACAAAACCCAGAGTAAAATATCTGCCCCGTAGGTAAGTATTTTTTTTCAGCAAACTGGTGGCAATAACTAGGCTGAGACACAGCATAAAAAATCAATGGAGGCCTGAAATGGCACAATTTTGAGCACACTGATATGTGATCCGTGTGGCGGACAAAACCCAGTGTAAAATATCTGCCCTGTAGGCAGTGAAGCCATCAGGGCATTACTGCCCTGACTGGCATATTGGGCCCGATCAGCAGAGGGGACCCGCATTGGGCCCTGTCACCTCTACCCATCGGGCCCCACTGCACCTATCGCAGCAGCAGGATTCTGCCAATCAAGTAACTGAACCTCCATCCACGGCAATAGTTAAAGCCGCCAGCCGATTGGAGGCTGGCAACTGACGTCAGTGCGTACATTGCCGGTGTCTGACGTCATTGTCAGTCACCAGCAACTGTGCGCCTTCAGGTTGGGGAGAAGATTGCTCGCCGCTGGAGCTCGGCAAGGTAAGGAGAAAGGTGTTTGTTTTTATAAATTAGTATTGAAAGCCACAAGCTGGCAGGATGGAGACAGGGCAGGATTGGAGATACTGTGGGCAGGATGGAGACGCTGGGGGCAGGATTGGAGACACTGGGGTCAGGATTGGAGACACTGGGGGCATGATTGGAGACACAGGGGCAGGATTGGAGACACGGTGGCAGGATTGGAGACACAGGGGGCATGATTGGAGACACTGGGGACATGATTGGAGACACGGGGGCATGTTTGGAGACACAGGGGCAGGGCTGGAGACACAGGGGGCATGATTGGAGACACGGGGGCATGATTGGAGACACGGGGCAGAATGGAGACACAGTGGGCAGGATGAAAGACATGGGGGCAGAATTGCAGACACGGGGCAGGATTGCAGACACAAGGGGCATGATTGGAGACACAGGGGGCATGATTAGAGACACGGGGCAGGATTGGAGACACAGGGGGTAGGATTGGAGACATGGGGGCAGGATGACAGACATAAGGGCAGGATTAGAGACACAGGGGGCAGGATGGAGACAAGGTGTGGGATGGAGACAGATGGGGCAGAATGGAGACAGATAATGCAGGATTGGAGACACGGGAGCAGGATTGGAGACATGAGGGCAGGATGAAAGACATGGGGTCATGTTGTGAACTCTTTTGATCTGACTTCTGAGTCGGGGCTCCCTCTGGTGGTTACTGCGGATAGTGGAGCTGGCTGGGTTGATAGAAGTCTGCCAGCTGAAGACAATGATTGAAAGTGAGGGGTTACAGACTGGGAGGATACAAGTGAACAAGCTTCCCTCAGTTGCTGCTGGTGATTTGGTTTCTTCCTGTGCATTTTGAGGATTGCTGTCTCCTTCCTGATCCTGCATTTTTCAGTTAAGTTGTTCATTTGCTAATCCTTTGCATCTGATTTGGTTTTGCCTTTTCTGCTTTCTGCTTTGCTGTGAGGCACCATTTTGCTCATTTCTACTGTAAATTTATAAGTATTTTTTCTGGTATTGTTAAACCACTGATGGATTTGACCAAAAAGGGCACTGATGTGGTGAATTGGTCTCCAGAGGCAGTCTCGGCGTTTCAGGAGATAAGCAGTGATTCACTTCTGCTCCGTTTCTGCGGCAACCTGATGTTTCACTCCCATTTCAGGTGGAGATAGATGCTTCTGAGATTAGTGCAGGAGCCGTTTTGTCTCAAAAAGATCTGGTAACCTCTAAGATGAATCCCTGTGCCTTCTTTTCTCTAAAATTTTCCCCATCTGAACGTAACTATGACGTGGGGAATCGGGAATTGTTGGCCATGAAGTGGGCATTTGAAGAGTGGAGACATTGGTTGGAGGGAGCTAGACATCAAGTTGTGGTCCTCAGCAACCACAAGAATTTGAGTTATCTTGAATCAGCCAAGCACTTGAATCCTAGACAGGCTAGGTGGGCCTTGTTTTTCACGCGTTTTAATTTTGTGGTCTCCTTTCTTCCGGGCACTAATAATGTTCAGGTGGACGCCCTTTCTATGAGTTTCTTTGCTGATTCTCTTATTGTGTCCGAGCCTACAACCATTCTAAATGAGGGTGTGGTTCTGTCCGCCATCTCACCTGATTTGAGACTTGCCCTGGAGGAAGTTCAGAGGACAATCCTGAACAATGCCCTATGGGGAAATTGTATGTCTCTGACCAGTGGAGGAAAAGAGGAATGGCTGAAATTCATTGCTCCGCGTCAGATGGTCATCCAGGTATTTTTGGTACCAGAGATTTGGTGAGTCGATCTTTTTGGTGGCCTGCCTTATCTCGTGATGTCAGGAATTTTGTGCAGTCCTGTGGGACTTGTTTTCGGTCCAAGCCCTGTTCTTGCTCTAGTGGTTTGTTCATGCCCCTGCCGGTGCCCAGCAGGCCATGGACCCATATCTCAATGGATATTATTTCTGTTCTCCCTGTCTCTCAGAGAATGACAGTTATCTGGGTGATCTGTGATAGATTTTCTAAGATGGTCCATCTTGTACCACTCCCAAAGTTGCCATCTTCTTCTGAGTTGGTGCCCTTGTTTTTACAACAGGTGGTTCGTTTGCACAGGATTCCTGTGAACATTGTGTCAGACAGAGGAGTCCAGTTTGCTTCCAGATTTTGGAGAGCTTTTTGTTCTAAACTGGGAATTCAGTTATCTTTCTCCTCTGCATTTCATCCTCAGACCAATGGGCAAACTGAGAGAACAAACCAGACTTTGGAATCCTATTTGAGATGTTTCATATCTGCTAATCAAGATGACTGGGTCTCATATTTGCACTTGGCCGAATTCGCTCTAAACAATAGGGCTAGTTCTGCCACTTTGATTTCTCCTTTTTTCTGTAACTTTGGGTTTCATCCTCAATTTTCTTTGGGGCAGGTGGAAGCTTCGGCTTGCCCAAGTGTGGATTCTGTGGTAGAGAGAATGCAGCAGATTTGGGACCAAGTAGTGAATAAGTTGTCTCACTCTCAGGACCAACTGGCATAGCACCATTGGTCCCCGGTTTAAAGTGGGTGATATGATTTCGTTGTCCTCAAAAAATATTCCTATGAAGGTTGCATCTCCAAAATTCAAGCAAAGGTTCATTGGACTTTATAAGATTTTGGAAATCCTTAACCCCGTTTCTTTCCGTTTGGCTCTCTCAGGTACGTTCAAGATTCATAACGTTTTTCATAAATCATTGTTGAAAAGGTTTGTGGAGCCAGTAGTTCTCACGGTGGCGCCCCCTGACCCTGTATTGGTTAAGGGTAATTTGGAGTATGAGGTAGAGAAGATATTGGATTCTTGTCTGGCTAGCCGGAGACTCCAGTACTTTGTCAAGTGGAAAGGTTATGGCCAGGAGGATAATTATTGGGTCTCTGCTTCTGACATTCATGCCAAGAGATTGGTTCGTGCTTTTCACCGGGCCCATCCTGATCGGCCTGGTGGTGTGGATGAGGGTTCGGTGACCCCTCCTCAAGGGGGGGTACTGTTGTGAACTCTCATGATCTGACTTCTGAGTCGGGGCTCCCTCTGGTGGTTACTGCGGGTAGTGGAGCTGGCCAGGTTGATAGAAGTCTGCCCGCTCAAGATAATGATTGGAAGTCAAAGGTTACAGACTGGGAGGATATAACTGAACAAGCTTCCCTCAGTTGCTGCTGGTGATTTGGTTTCTTCCTGTGCATTTTGAGGATTGCTGTCTCCTGCCTGATCCTGCATTTTTCAGTTAAGGTGTTCATTTGCTAATCCTTTGCATCTGATTTGGTTTTGCCTTTTCTGCTTTCTGCTTTGTTGTGAGGGTTCAGCGTGCTCCCTGCTGGGGCAGTGCTGGACCCCGCTCCATATGTTACAGCTTGTGTCAGTTTGTTCAGTCCCTTGTTATATTAGTCTCTTTTGCTTTGCTGCCAGTTCACACCTGAATGCTGATATAGTGGGAGAGAGGCCGTGAGACCTCAGTGTTTTTGCACATCAGACGTGTTGGATTTTTTAGGATTTTTGGGTGATTGCAGAGTGTCTTTCCTGTTCTATCCTATCTAGACAGTTTGGGCCCAATCATTTGCTCAGTCTATTTCTGCCTGTGTTTGTGCCTCATCTTGTCTCACCGACAATATATATTTGGGGACTATCTATTCCTTTGTGGTTCTACTCCAGGGCAGTTTAGATTCCACCTTTCTTGCTTTAGGCTTAGTTAACTCTCCGGCTGTGCTGAGGCGTCTAGTGCAACGTAGGTACGCCCCACGGCTACTGCTAGTTATGTTGTTAGGATTAGGGGTCTGCAATCCGCTAAGTTACCAACCTTCCTGGTTTTCTGGTGGCCTAGCCTATTCCTGCCATCCTCCTCGGTGACCTATTCATAACAGGGGCAGGATTGGAGACACAGGGGGCAGGATGGAGATTGTAAGCTTGCGAGCAGGGCCCTCATTCCTATTGGTATCTGTTTTGATCTACTGTATGTGTTTATTGCTATGCTATTGTCAGTATCTAGTTCTAGAATCTGTTTTTTCTTGCCCTTAGACTTGCCCTTAGTTAACATGGATCTTGATGTTTCACAAGTCGGCCATCTTGCTTCCTGCCAAAGCTGTATATAAAGCCAGCACCTGTTCTGTTTCATTGCTTGAGTATTATGTTTTGGACTTTGTGCCTCTGCAGTCCCAAGCCTGGACTTACTATCCCTGTTGGTCCTCTCTTAACTGCTGATATACTAATTGTGCATTGTATTATGGAACCAGTTTGTTGACTTTGAAAGCAGAGAGGGAAAGACTATGCAAATAGTTTGAATGGTCAAGTAATACTACTTTATCTCATCACCATTGTTTTATCTTGATGCTGGACTGAAGGACACTGGGTAAATCTAAATATAGATGACATGCCTCAGGTATAAAGAGACTCAGAGACAGAGAGACAAGGTCACATAGCGACACAGTCAGACATTCTGAAAAACACCCAATGGACGACAGACAGGACTGCAGCCAATTCATCAGGGCACCATCACGAGGGACACAGATCTGATTCTATAGGAAACAACCTAGGGGTTTTTGGCTCCAGTTGGAAGGATACAGATCCATTGACCATCGCTGAACCATGGATATAGCTGGAGAAAGCCAGGATTGGGACCCGATGGTTGCCTGGCTCCATGGAGGTGTTCAGATAAACCAGGTGATGACTCTCGTGTCAACTGGCTTTGGACCTTGTATGGACTCTATGGCCTGTCATCTCCCTATGCTTGACATTACCTCCTCTCTGTGTGTGTATCTCAGGTGGTGTTGCGACCCTGAGAGCTCTGATGTAACATCTGCCATTATCCTGGTGGGTCAGTGGAAGGGTGGCACTGTAATGTGCACCATCTTGGGTATCTGCTGGGATTGTTCTGTTTGCTATTGTGTGTTGTGGTTCAATAAAGTATTGCCACACTGTTTTACTCTCACCCTGAGTAGCGTTATGCCCACGTTTAACGGTACAGGAGGAGGGCATTAGGAGGGATGATCCATGGTCCATGCAGTTTCGGCTAGCACCCGCCGACCCCCGCTTCCCTACACAAGGTCAGACTGGTCTGACAGAGGAGAAATGTTAAAACAATTTTCATATCCCCTCATAGTAATACACCTATGATTTCATTGAGTCTATTAGGTTTAATGTATTTAGCTTGTATATCCAGTATATTTCCTTTCTACTGAGTTGTTGTACATGATTCTGAGTTTCCACAGGGATACGTTCAATTTTCACTTGTCTTCCCTTCTTTCGAGGTCCATGCTGCCAGGCTCTACGTCCCCTTCTCCATGCGAGTAGCGGTGGTGTATTGTCCTCCGGGCCCCTCCCATAAGTTTCTGGATCACTTTGCCACCTGGCTTCCACACTCTTTCTCCTGTGACATCCCCACCCTCATCATTGGAGACTTCAACATTCCCATTGCCCTTCCCCTCTCACCATCTGCCTCTCACCTTTTATCTCTTTTCCCCTCTTTCGGCCTCTCGCAGCATACTAACTCCACCACACATAAAGACGGAAACTGCCTCGAATTGGTCTTCTCCCGGCTTTGCTCAGTGGATGATTACACAAACTCCCCTCTCCCGCTCTCTGACCACAACCTTCTATCATTCTCCATCAAAAACTGCCATCCCACCCAGGTCACCCCCACTTTCCACACTTTTAGAAACATACAGGCCATTTACACCCAGAAACTTATGAAAAACATGCAGTCATCATTGGATCCTATCTCCTCCCTCTCATGTTCTGATTCTGCACTGAAGAATTACAATGAAACACTTCAAAGTGCCCTGGATGAAACTGCACCTCCTATACATAGAACAACTAGGCACAGATGGTGACAACAGTGGAACATGCTGCAAAGACGCTTCCTACAGCGGTGCTCCAGGTGCGCCAAACGTCTGTGGAGAAAATCCAATCTACCCGAAGATTTCATCCACTGTAAGTTTATGCTTAAAACATACAACACTGCCCTTCACCTCTCAAAACAAACCTATTTCAACACCCTCATCACCTCACTATCCAATAACCTGAAACGTCTCTTTGACAATTTTCATTCCCTACTCAACCCAAGAGTGCAGGCCCCAACCATGGATCTCCACGCTGACGATCTGGCCAATTATTTCAAAGAAAAAATTGACCATATCCGACAGGAAGTTATCTCCCAGTCCCCTCATGCCATGCACTGTCCTCCCTCCCCCACTGCACCTAGCTCACTCTCTTGATTTTTAACCAGTAACAGAAGAAGTAATCAGGCTCCTTGCATCTTCTCGCCCTACCATTTGCACCAGTGACCCCATTCCGTCACATCTCCTCCAGTCCCTTTCCCCTGTAGTCACCACTCACCTAACTAAAATATTTAACCTCTCTCTCTCTTTTGGTATCTTTCCTTCCTCATGTAAGCATGCCATCATACAGCCATTACTTAAAAAACCATCCCTCGACCAAAACTGTGCCGCTAACTATAGACCTGTCCCTATTCTTCCCTTCATCTCTAAACTCCTGGAATGCCTGGTCCACACCCATCTTATCCGCTATCTCTCAGATAACTCTCTACAATCCGGTTTCCGCTCTCTACACTCTACTGAAACTCCCCTCACTAAAGTCTCTAATGATCTTCTAACAGCTAAATCTAATAGTCACTACTCCATGCTAATTCTCTTGGATCTCTCTGCGGCATTCGACATTGTGGATCATCAGCTCTTCCTCACTATGCTCCGCTCCATTGGCCTCAAGGACACCGTTCTCTCTTGGTTCTCCTATCTCTCTGACCGCTCCTTTACTGTATCTTTTACTGACTCCTCCTCCTCTCATCTTCCCCTTACTGTTGGGGTTCCTCAAGGATCGGTCCTAGGCCCCCTCCTCTTCTCTTTGTATACTGCCCCTATTGGTCAAGCAATCAGTAGATTGGGGTTCCAGTACCATCTCTATGCTGATGACACCCAATTATACACTTCTTCTCCTGATATCACGCCTGCCTCTCTGGAAAACACCAGTGATTGTCTTACCGCTGTCTCTAACATCATGTCCTCCCTCTATCTGAAACTGAACCTGTCAAAAACTGAACTCCTCGTCTTTCCTCCCTCTACTAATCTACCTATGCCCGACATTGCCATTTCCATGTAGGGTTCCACCATTACTCCCCAGCAACATGCCCGCTGTCTTGGGGTCATACTTGATTCTGAGCTTTCATTCACCCCCCACATGCGATCGCTGGCTCGCTCTTGTTATCTGCACCTCAAAAACATTTCTAGAATTCGACCCTTTCTTACTGTTGACTGCAAAAACTCTTACTGTTTCTCTTATTCATTCTCATCTGGACTATTGTAACTCTCTACTAATCGGTCTCCCTCTCACCAAACTCTGCTATCTCCAATCCATCCTGAATGCTGCAGCTAGGATCATATTCCTCACCAATCGTTATACCGATGCCTCTACCTTGTGCCAGTCCTTACACTGGCTACCCATCCACTCCAGAATTCAGTATAAACTTATTACCCTCACCCACAAAGCACTCCATGGCTCAGCACCACCCTACATCTCCTCCCTTGTCTCAGCCTACCACCCTACCCGTGCCCTCCGTTCTGCTAGTGACCTGAGGTTAACATCCTCATTAATCAGAACATCCCAATCACGTCAACAAGACTTTTCATGTGCTGCGCCAATTCTTTGGAATGCACTACCCAGGCATTTCAATATCATTTCTAACCGCCTTTTCAAAAGGCTTCTATAACAGCCGAATTACTAGGAGGTAGAAAATGACCCTTATTTCTTAACCCCTTCACTACCAAGGGTGGTTTGCACGTTAACTCCCGGGCCAATTTTTACAATTCTGACCACTGTCCTTTTATGAGGCCATAACTCTGGAACGTTTCCATGGATCCCGGTGATTCTGACATTGTTTTCTCATGACATATTGTACTTCATGTTAGTGGCAAAATTTCATTCATATAACTTGCGTTTATTTGTGAAAAAAACGGAAATTTGGCAAAAATTTTGAAAATGCCGCAATTTTCCAACTTTGAATTTTTATGCCCTTAAATCACAGAGATATGGCACACAAAAAACTTAATAAGTAACATTTCCCACATGTTTACTTTACATCAGCACAATTTTGGAACCAAATTTTTTTTTGTTAGGAAGTTATAAGGGTTAAAAGTTGACCAGCAATTTCTCATTTTTGCAACACCTTTTTATTTTTACGGACCACATCACATTTGAAGTCACTTTGAAGGGTCTATATGATAGAAAATACCCAAAAGTGACACCATTCTAAAAACTGCACCCCTTAAGGTGCTCAAAACCACATTCAAGGAGTTTATTAACCCTTCAGGTGCTTCACAGGAATTTTTTGAATATTTAAAAAAAAATGACCATTTAACTTTTTTCACAAAAAAAATACTTCAGGTTCAATTTTTTGTATTTTACCAAGGGTAACAGGAGAAATTGGACTGCAAAAATTATTGTGCAATTTGTCCTGAGTACGCTGATACCTGATATGTGGGGGGAACCACTGTTTCGGCGCATGGCAGAGCTCAGAAGGGAAGGAGCGCCGTTTGACTTTTACAATGCAAAATTGGCCGGAATTCAGATCGGACGCCATGTCACGTTTGGAGAGCCCCTGATGTACCTAAACAGTGGAAACCCCCCACAAGTGACCCCAATTTGGAAACTAGACCCCCCAAGGAACTTATCTAGATATGTGGTGAGAACTTTGAACCCACAAGGGCTTAACAGAAGTTTATAACGTACAGCGGTACAATTAAAAAATCATATTTTTTCCACAAAATGATCTTTTCACCCCCAATTTTTATTTTCCCAAGGGTAACAGGACCCTAAAAGTTATTGTGCAATTTGTCCTGAGTACGCTGATACCCCATGTGTGGGTATAAACGACAATTTGGGCGCATGGCAGAGCTCGGAAGGGAAGCAGTGTCATTTGACTTTTTTGGCTGGAATTGAGATCGGACACCATGTCGCGTTTGGAAAGCCCCTGTTGTACCAAAACAGTGGAATCCCCCCCACAAATGACACCATTTTGGAAACTAGACCCCCCCAAGGAACTTATCTAGATGTGTGGTGAAAACTTTGAACCCCCAAATGCTTCACAGAAGTTTATAACGCCCAGGCGTGAAAATAAAAAAATCATATTTTTTTCCACAAAAATGATATTTTTGCCCCCAATTATTTATTTTCCTAAGGACAACAGGAGAAATAGGACCCCAAAAGTTGTTTTTCAAATTGTTCTGAGTAGGCTGATACCCTATATGAGGGGGTAAAACACTGTTTGGGTGCATGGTAGAGCTTGGAAGGGAAGGAGCACCATTTGACTTTTTCAACGCAGAATTGTCTGGAATTGAGATCAGACGCCATGTTGCGTTTGGAGAGCACATGATGTGTGCAAAGAGTGTAAACCCCCAATTCTAACTCCAACCCTAACCCCAACACACCCCTAACCCTAACCCTAGCCCTAGCCCTAACCCTACCCCTAGCCCTAGCCCTAACCCTAATGGGAAAATGGAAATAAATACATTTTTTTTATTTTATTATTTTTCCCTAACTAAGGGGGTGATAACGGGGGGTGTGATTTACTATTTATGGCGGTATTTATATTTGGCAGCTGTCACATGCTAAAAGACGCTTTTTATTGTAAAAAATAGTTTTTGCATCACCACATATTGAGAGCTATAATTTTTCCGTATTTTGACCCACCGAGTCATGTGAGGTCTTATTTTTTGCGGGACGAGTTGACATTTTTATTGGTACCATGTTCGGGCACGTGACATTTTTTGATCGCTTTTTATTTCGTTTTTTGGGACGCAGAATTTACAAAAACCAGCGTTTCATGAATTTCTTTTGGGTGGTGCGTTTACGCCGTTCCGCGTGCGATAAAATTGATAAAGCGGCTTTATTCTTCAGGTCGGTACGGTTACAGCGATACCTCATTTATGTCTTTTTTATGTTTTGGCGCTTTTATGCAATGAAAACAATTTTATATAAAAAATAATTATTTTTACATCGCTTTATTTTGCGAGCTATAACTTTTTTATTTTTCCGCTGATTATGCTGTATGATGGCTTGTTTTTTGAGGTACAAGATGACGTTTTCAGCGGTACCATGGATATTTATATGCGTCTTTTTGATCGCGCGTTATTGCACTTTTTGTTCGGCGGTATGATAATAAATCATTATTTTTTGCTTCATTTTTTATTTTTATTTTTTAAGGGGTTCGCTTAAGGGGTTAACTAATGGGACAGTTTTATAGGGTGGGTCGTTACGGACGCGGCGATACCAAATATGTGTACTTTTATTGTTTTTTTATTTCCAAAAAATGAATTTATTGGGGAATATTTTTTTTTTAAATTTATTTAGCGATTTTTTTTTTAAATTATTTTTACATTTTTTTTTTTTTACTTTATTACAATGTCCCAGGGGGGACATAACTGTCATGTGACAGATCGCTGATCTGTCACATCACAGATCGCTGTGACAGATCGCTGATCTGTCACAGGCACTGCTGCAGGCTTCCTCATGCCTGCGCTCTGCGGGCAGTGAGGAAGCCAGCTTCCTGCAGGCCCCCGGAGGTCCCCGTCGCCATCTTGGATCCGGGGACCTGCAGGGATGGAGCCCCCCACATTGCGCTGCCGTGGGGGGCTCAGGGAAGCACGGAGGGAGCCCCCTCCCTGCCGATGCTTCCCTTTAACCCCCGGTACACCGCGATCGTGTTTGATCGCGGTGTACAAGGGGTTAACGTGTCGGGGCGGTCCGTAACCGCACCTGACACATTGTGCCGGGTGTCAGCTATGATAATTAGCTGACACCCGAACGCGCACGTGAGCGCCGCTTATCGCTATGACGTAATATTCCGTCCTTGGTAATTAGGGCCCAGGGCACATGGACGGAATATTACGTCCAATGAAGGAAAGGGGTTAAATCCACATGTTGTAAGTCAAATTCACTTTTCTTCATATTTTTCACATCATTTTTACCAAAAAACCACACTTTAAGTTTAATATTCCTAAAAAAATGCTCCAGTTCTAATTGCAGTCCAAACCAATCAGTGTGTGAACATGGGCTAAATGACAAACCCTTACTTAAAATTGAGATTTGAGGCTCAGTCAATACCTTGCTGGATATGTTGACTACAAGATCTAGTCCTTTTTCTTCAGGGTGGCTTGTCTCTGTGGCTGCAATCTGTTCTTTTCAAAGTTTCTTCTGGCTCCGGTGGTGACGCTTGCCCCCTCTCCTTTTACGTCGGGGGGGGGTCCCCTGTACCATTGTCCAGATCTATAGGGAATAAAATTATTAGTAAGGTATTCAGAACCAGCCAAATTATATTGACCCTCTTGAAATTGACCTCTTTTCTTCCATGCTGGTTTTATATTATCTTTCTGCCAAGTGTAAACATGTCCACTCTCATAAGTCCTCCATATCTCTGCACCATTTTTTTCTTTTTACTTCTTCCAAATCCATTCTAAATTTTGTCACATCCTTTTCCACCTTTTCTTTAAACAGGATCCAGTCCTCATTTTTCAAAATGCTCTGTATATTCTTTTCATTATCACCAATCACTAGTTGTAGTTACTTAATTTCCATTTGCAAAAATTCAATATTTAATAATATAATGTCCTAAGCATATTTGATAGACAACATAGTGAATCTTGCACAAAAAATAGAATTTCCAGCAAATAAATTCCTCAAGCCTCTTGGAATTTTTTTATCTTTAAAATATTGACCCAAAGTAGTCAAATGAAGCTGAAAATTAATTAACTTCTTAACATCACTTTCATTCTTGCGTTTCATTTCAGCTATAGTTGGCATTTTTAAGAAGGCTGCATCCCTTTCTATAGCACCCATAATACGTTCCTCATCCTCAGCGGTGTAATTGAAGACACCTGTTCCCGTTTTTTCAAGAGTCGCAGCAATATTGTGACTGATGGTGTCATAAGATTAATAATAGTAGTGGCCTTATATGGTTTATGTCAAAACGCTGGTTAAAAACCTAATATGGATGTGGATAAAGGCTTAATAGTGTTATATGACCTTCTGCCACACACAATATGGTGTCTTGCTACAGGAACACCAGTGTTTTCAATGTTGTTTATGGCGTCCTCCATGTGGTGATATGTAAACCAAAGGGAATATGAGACACTGTAATACTGTATGACTAAATGCGCAATCACACAAACACTAATAAGATGAAGTTTAATGCAAAGTATAAAGATTGTATTGAGCACAAAGCACTTTTTGCACTGTTTGCACATATGGAGCCTATTGACTATAATGAAAGAAATTGTATGCACTGAATTGTAATTTCTTGTATTATAAAATGATTGTCAATTGAGAGATTGTTATATGGTCTATAAAATGACACTTTTTTGTAACACCCACTGCTTGAGAAAGACTCAGTTGAGCCGAAACGTTGCCTTGATATGTGGGCTGAATAAAACTCACCTACCACTTTGAAAAAAGTTACTATGGAGTGCTGCCTTTTTTTGGAATGAATATTGAAATTGTGGCTGAAAATAGGACTGTGCACCCGAAGCTAAGTACTGTGCTGTTTCCTTTTTTTCTATATGTAATAGACTAAATAGATGATGTAATAGATGAGCTACTAACAATGCAATAATGATGAAGAAATAATAAAGATGCAATTTTTCTATAAGTCTGCAAGAAAGGTGTCATCAGTAATTCCAATTTCCTCTGGATCTTGAGCCAATCAGCAAATTTATGCATCATATTTGTTTTCAGAACAAAAAAACAGATTTAACTGCCTTTGTCTGTGAACCAACTTGGCTGAAGAACAGAGTTATCAGATCGCACTTGCTCATTCAAGTCTATGGGTCCTGGAAAAAAACTTAGACAGCACTCAGATTACATCCGCGTGCGCTCCGACTTCATGGACTGACAGAATGGAGAATATTTTTATTTTCCATATCCAAGAAAAACGGATCCAACTTTGATCACAGTGTCATGTCCTCACTAAATGAACCGGGATTAATGTAGCTTAACAGGCAGCTACACCGCTATACCGGGGTCCAATAAGGGAGACTATAGTTGAATCTGTGCTTTATTGAACGTAGGGTATATTGATGCGGTGAAACTACAACAAAACACAAATACAATCAGTACTGAGTTAATAGGAATACATATATACATAACGTACGTTATCTGCACTAATGGCTGACCAAGGGAGCTAACCAAGTTGGCCAACATAAGATAGGGACTACATACAGGAAGCGTGACCACCCACCAGCGACGCTGATGCAAGGGGAGCAGAGAAACATGACGTTCACAAAATGCAGGCTTGATAGAAAATGGAGAACTGGAGGGAAAAATGGGGGCTGGACTTAACCATGATGCCTTGCAACTTACCAGGGTGCTTTGCAAACCTTCCCAAAATGCATTGTGAAGAGAGAAAAATAGAATTCAGGAAGTACTGTGTATAATAACATGCAGTTATGACTCTGGTCACTAGATGGAGCCAAAAATATTGAAAACATTATATCTATGGCTGAAACTGAATACTATGGATATTCACAGCAAATCAATATATAATCAAAATAGACAGTTAAAGGTTGTGAATTATGTCAGAGACAGAACACTCCCCATCTGGCATCAAACAGATGTCACCATTCTTATTTTCCGAAGACAACAATAGGACCAGCTCAGTTACTGGTCTGGAGAATGTCTTAAGTTCATTCCCTTTGGCTATCCTAAGTTCAACTTTGCGGACATTGCCATCTTTACTCAGGAATATTGCAGTCACTAGTCCAAGTGGCCACTGGTTCCGAAGGGCCTTACAGTCTTTCAAAAGGACGAGGTCACCAATCCTCATATTAGGCCTGGTAGATTGCCACTTTTCCCGTGGCTGCAGAGTAGACAAATACTGTTTGCGCCACCTGTCCCAGAATGTATTAGCAAGACTTTGTACCTGTCTCCATTGGCGCTTGTAAAGGTCCTTAGCATCAAATCCTCCTGGAGGGGCACTGGATAGTCCTGTTTTCTGGGTGAGAGTAGCTGGAGTCAATGTATGAATTGTAGACATCTGAGGGCGGATTTCAGCATCTGATTCCTCTCTCACTAGTTCAAAGGTGTCTGGAAAACGTTCATCAGTGTACAATAATTTTGGTCCTGAGAGCCATGTTGTGCTTCCTAGTCAACTTGCATCAACTGCTCTAGTTGCGTGATCAGCAGGATTTTGGTCCGTGGGAATGTAATGCCACTGTTTTGGATGAACTGATCTCCTAATTTGTAGCACTCTGTTGTTGACATAAACGTAGAATCGTCTAGTTTCATTGTGGATGTATCCCAGGACTACTTTGCTGTCTGAGTAGAATTTGGCTTGTGTCAGGTCGATATCCATCTCGGTTGCGATGAACTCTGCCAACTCGACAGCTAAGACTGTAGCACAAAGCTCTAACCTTGGTATGGTGTGCTCTGGCTGTGGAGCAAGTTTGGCCTTCCCCATGAGGAATCAAATGCGGCTCTGACATTTGGAGTCTACGGTTTTGAGATAGGCAACAGCAGCAATTGCTTTGACAGAAGCATCTGCAAATACATGCAGTCTTTGGCTTTGTATTTCTGTAGACGGCACAGGGGTGTATGGTCTTGGCACATTCAGGTTGGAGAGGGCTGCTAAAGAGTTCTTCCATACTTCCCACTGGATTCTCTTATCAGGTGGTAGAGGTGCATCCCAGTCAGATGTTTCCTTAGTTAAGTCTCTTAGGCTGTGTGCACACGCTGCGGATTCCGCTGCGTTTCCGCAGCGGTTTTGGCCGCTGCGGACCCGCAGCAGTTTTAGCTGCGGTGTACAGTACCATTCAAATGAATGGTATAAAAAACCCGCTGTGCCGACGCTGCGGAAAAATCCGCGCGGATTTGCTGCGGTTTTGAATCCGCAGAAAGAATTGCATGTCAATTCTTTCTGCGGAAACCGCTGCGGGTTCCTATCTCCACCATTGTGGAGATAGTGAATCCGCAGGACCAAACTGCAGGCAAAACCGCAGATAATCCGCAGGTCTTTGGACCTGCGGATTATCTGCGGTTTTTGCAAAATCCGTGCGGATTAATCCGCAGCGGAATCCGCAGCGTGTGCACGTACCCTTAGTATGGCTTTGCCTTGTATAGTAACAGGAGCTGCAAAACCCAACGGATCATACAGGCTGTTGATGGTAGACAGGACACCTCTGCGTGTGAAAGGCTTTTCTTCCTGGCTGACCTGAAAGGTGAAAGTGTCTGACTGTAGATTCAAGAGAATCCCAAGGCTGCATTGCATTGGTGTGGGGTCTGACCCCAGATCCAAGTCTCTGAGACAGTTACACAAGTCTTGTGAAAGGAATGCTTTTATGAGTTCTTGGCTGTTTGAGGCTATTTTGTGAAGCCTAAAGGTACTGTCACACTTAGCGATGTACCAGCGAGATGACGCGGTCAGGATCGCTGGTGCATCGCTAAGTGGTCACTAGTGAGCTGCCACACAGGCAGATCTCACCAGCGACATCACTGGGGACGGGGGTCGCTACTTACCCGTCACACTAGGCGATCCTGCGTCCTCCCGCCCGGCTCCACGCGTCGCTCGTCGTCACAGCAGGAAGCGCCACAGGAAGCTGACGACAAGAAGCGGTCCAGGACGTTCTCGCGCGATCAGCGATAACCAGCGGGGGAGCCGGTCGTAGGTAAGTATCAGACACAGCGATATCGCTAGCAATATCGCTATAACGTCACAAGTTATAGCGATATTGCTAGCGATATCGCTTAGTGTGACATGCCCTTAAGGTTAGAGCTAGCAAGCATCTCTTGGGCTCTCCTGAGAAGACTGCTGACAGTCTCATTTGAAGGCATGGCTTTCAGACAGTCATCAACATAAAAGTCTTTTTCTATGAATTGTCTGACATCTGATCCGTATTCTGTTTCTACTTCTTGAGCTGACCTTTTGAGTCCATAGTTAGTGACTGCTGTAGGACTATTGCCAAAGATGTGCACTCTCATGCGATACTGTGACCTCTTTAGTAGGATCATTGTCTCTGTACCAGAAGAATCTTAGGAAGTTCCTGTCTCTCTCTCACAAGGAAACAATGGAACATTTGCTGGATGTCAGCGATGAAGGCAATGGAATCCTTACGGAAACGCATAAGTACTCCCAGCAGTTTGCTACTGAGGTCTGGTCCTGTCAGTAGAACATCATTCAGGGAGACATTATCAAACTTAGCACTGGAGCCAAACACCACTCTAATCTGGCCTGGTTTCTTAGGGTGGTATACTCCAAACATGGGTAGGAATCAGCATTCTTCAGTCTTTGAGAGTGGGAGCTAGTTCTGCATGGCAGTTCTCAAAAATGTTTGACATTGTGGAAGAAACAGGACCCGTTCCTCCCACGTCACCAATGTGACGTAACTACACAGGCTCAGCTCTCCAGCGCCCCCTTTGTCTCTCAGGTCAGTAAGGGAACTGCACCTAGAGCGAATGGCCGCCGGGGAGGATGTCCTGTTATCTGCTGGGTATTCTAAGATTCGTAATCAGAGTAAAAGCATCAGCCCAAGATTAATTTTATGGTTTAATTGCCTTAAGGGCGCACTAGATAATTACAGAAATATAAAGTAAGCTATACAATGGAATTACAGTGGATTTGCAATCAGAGTAAAATATAACATTAAGGGTACAAGACTTAGAGATATTAAGCTGGATGTCAATTTACCAGTTTGTAGGTTGCATGTGGATGCCGGGAGCTCTGCAGTCCACAGGTACAAGAATCTTAGTTGCCGGACAGACCCCAAAGCATGGGCCGCTGCTCCGCTTGGCAGATCTGTCCCCAGTTCCTTCTTAGATCATCATTGTCTGTTTTTTCTGTGAGAGAGACCCTCTGACATGGGCTGCTAGTTCTTAAGCAAACTAGGTCCCTCCCCCTGTGTCAGAGGGTGGGCTAATAATCTCCACCCTGTAGCTCCCTGCAGAACTTATTCCCAATATCTAAGAAAGGGGGTGGCTTTCAACAGCATGATCGGATCAGGACATGAGAGGTACCAGTGAATGTGGTTTGTTTTGCCTGTCATGTGGAGAGCAAACATGGCCCCATTGGGTCGCTGTGGAGGGCCAATCTATGTATCTCAGGCCCCAGAACCCTTACTGCCTCAGGAGTCGCACTGCCAGATGCGCGATTTCCTCTTGGTCACTCGGATATTTTTCATAAGTCCATAACTCGAAAGATGTGCTCATAATCCATGATCCTAGGATGGAGTCGGGGCGGCTGGAAGAGACAATGGATGTGTATTTCTGTGTCTAGTTGACAGGTATATTCTAATTGAAGCCCCCAGGTGCCTCCCTGCCCCATGCTGGCGTGGCTCCTACTCAGCTTTGAAGTTCTGTTTTGGGCCTTATCTCATTATCATACTAAAAGGCCTGGCTATTCAACCTTGGAGCCCTAAATCCTGCTTTGTTCATCACACCTCCATGCTTTAGAGGGCGCTAGGGGGTATCACATTCCTGTGTTCCCCCATGCGCCCTTCCGCACCCACTCCTTGCCGGGACAACCCATCAGCATTACCATGGTCCCTGCCTCTTTTGTGGTGAATGGTGAAGTGATACTGCTGGAGAGTGAGGCTCCAGCGTAGCAACCTCCCATTCATCCCAGAGACCATGTGTAACCAGCTGATGGGGTTGTGGTCTGTTTCCACGGTGAATTGGCGTCCGTACAAGTATGGCTGCAGACGCTGCAGGGCCCACACAATTGCCAGACATTCCTTCTCCATCGTGGAATAGGCCACTTCCCTCGGCAGGAGCTTCCGGCTCAGGTACTGAACGGGGTGTTCATGGCCCATAGTGTCGACCTGGCTGAGCACAGCACCGAGGCCGAAGTCGCTGGCGTCGGTCTGCACTACGAACGGCCGCGTGAAGTCGGCTGCCTGTAGTACAGGAGAGCTAGAAAGCGCGGTCTTGAGCGCCTGGAAAGCTGTCTCGCAGGCGACTGTCCAGTCGACTGCGACGGGCAGCCTCTTCTTGGTGAGGTCCATCAGGGGCTTGGCCAGGGCACTATGGTGTGGAACAAACCTCCTATAGTACCCGGCAGTCCCCAAGAAGGACATCACCTGCTTCTTGGTCCTGGGGGTGGGCCAGGATGCGATGGCATCCACCTTCCCGGGCTCTGGCTTCAGAGCTCCCCCACCTACCCGGTGTCCCAGGTAGTGGACCTCACTCATACCCAGCTGGCATTTTTCCGGCTTAATGGTCAAGCCTGCTCACTGGATCCGCCTGAGCACCTGCGCCAGGTGCTCTAGGTGATCCTCCCCGGTGGGACTGAAGATGGCGGTCATCTAGGTACGCGGTCGCATACCCTTCCAGTCCCTCGAGCAGCATGTTGACCATCATCTGAAAAGTGGCAGGGGCATTCTTCATGCCGAATGGCATCACCGTGGACTCGTATAGTCCGAATGGGGTGATAAAGGCAGAGCGTTCCCGTGCCCCAGGGGTCAGGGAAATCTGCCAATACCCCCTGCTCAGATCCATGATGTTCAGGTGCTTGCCCCCGGCCAGCTGATCGAGCAGGTCATCGATGCGCGGCATTGGGTACGCATCAGTGACCGTCACAGCGTTGAGCCCCCGGTAGTCCACGCAGAACTGCGTAATCGGTCCTTTTTAGGGAAGAGGACTACAGGCGAAGCCCACGCGCTGTTGGACACTTGGATCACCCCCCGCTTCAGCATCTCGTCTATCTCTTGGCGCATGAGCTGCTGCACCTCAAGAGAGACCCGATACGCTGAACGCCGGATCGGGGGGTGATTGCCAGTGTCCAAGTCATGGATGGTTGTCTCAGTCCTTCCGGACAGGCTGCTGAACAGCTCCTGAAAGGGGAGTAGAGTGACCCCCAGCTTGGAATGTTGGTCCTCCGAGAGCTGATGGCCAACCTCCACATCCTCGATGGATCCACCCGCCTTGGATTGGGTGAGCAGATCCAGGAGGGTTTCTACCTCTCCTTCCTCGGGAAGGTTGCACACTGGGTGGGCACAAGCCTCCCGCTCATGATGGGACTTCATCATGTTCACGTGGAAGGCCTTCCTCCTTCCACGAGCGTGGTCCAGGGTGACCAGATAGGTGACAGCGTTGAGCCGCTGGTGCACGAGGTATGGATCCTCCCAGGCCGCCTGAAGCTTGTTTTGAGTTAGGGGGACCAGTATCCACACCTTTTGACCCACCTGGTAGGTCCGCTCACAAGCATTCTGGTCGTACCACCCCTTCTGGTCAGCCTGGGCTTGGGCCATATTGTCATGCACCAGCCGTGTCAAGGCCATCATTCTGTCCCGGAAGCGCACGACATACTCAATGACCGATACTCCAGGGGTAGCCAAATCCCCTTACCATGCTTCCTTCACCAGAGCAAGGGGCCCCCGTACACGTCGCCCGTACAGCTCAAAGGGGGAGAACCCCATTGAGGCCTGTGGGACCTCCCGGTAGGCAAACAGCAGGTGTGGGAGATACCGCTCCCAGTCTCTCCCGTGGGAGTCGACCAACATCTTCAGCATCTGCTTTAAGGTGCCATTGAACCGCTCACACAGGCCATTTGTCTGTGGGTGGTACGGGCTGGCTACCAGATGTTGTACCTGCTTACAGAGAGACTCCATCAGCTGCGACATGAACTGAGTCCCTCGGTCGGTGAGCATTTCCTGGGGAAACCCTACTCTGGAAAAAATCTCCAGTAAGGCAGTGGTCAATTTGTCAGCCCGAATGGACGACAAAGCTACCGCGTCCGGGTACCGGGTGGCATAGTCCACTACCGTTAGTATGAAGCATTTTCCGGAGCGGCTGGGAGTGGACAGAGGTCCAATGAGATCCACAGCCACCCTCGAGAAAGGCTCTTCGATGATGGGCAGAGTTACCAGTGGGGCTTTGGGGCGCCGCCCCGCCTTCCCCAACCTCTGACAGGTGTCACACGAACGGCAGTAGGCAATCACCTTGGTCCTCATTCCTGGCCAGCAGAAATGCTGAGCTAGCCTGGCCCTGGTTTTAGTGATCCCTAGGTGTCAGGCCATGGGAATCTCGTGTGCAATCCGCAACAATTCTGCCCTGAACGGATAGGGTACCACTAACTGTCGGTCCCTGGGCCACGCCTCTGGTGAACCCTGCTGGACTGTTACCCGGTACAGCCGGCCCTGGTCCCAGACCACTCGCTCGCGGTCGGATTCCAGGGGAGGCTGTGCCCCTGCTCCTTGAGAGCTTTCAGGCTAGCGTCAGCTTCCAACGCTGCCTTTTATCCCTGACTCGATGTGGCAAGAATTGACGAAACTGCCACATCCTCTGTCAGCTCCCCCGGATCTGTCTCCTGGTCGCTGTCTGACTCGGCAGCCACTTGGTCGGATAGGGGGAAACCGTCAGACCTCCGCGAGGCTCCTTGGGCTCCGGCGCTCCTACTCCTGGTAACAGCGGCCACGACCGCTCAGACCACAGGTAGCGCCTGCTTCCCCTCGGCACCCGACCAAGTCGCCAGGGCAGGCAGACTTCCCTGGCCTCCTGACATCCCGGATGCGGGGAACTCCTGCCCTGGGGTCATACCTGGTGGCTCCTCTCCCGGGACGCCCCCTCCCAGTATGGCCTGTTCCTCTTTCTGCAGAGGCCCTAGACTCAGCAGGCTGGATTCACTTAGGGGTCCTACACTGCCCATAGCAGCCCCTCCCTCCACCTCTGAGCTCTCCCCTGCAGTCTTCTCACCTGTCCTCACTGTGAGCCCTGTGTGTGTAGTGTCAGTTCATGGCTTACCATCAGGTTTCACTCCCTCCTCCACTGTTGGAGGCACATTTAACATATTAACATTAGCATTCACAGTAGAGTCATGACATTCTTGGGGAACTGGACTTGGGGGTTCAGTGGCCACATACTGAGAAACTAACCGCCCCAAATCGGTCCCAAGCAACACATTGGCAGGAATATTTGGCGTTACTCCCACCTCCCACATTCCCCTCCCGGCGCCCCAGTCCAAAACACCTTGGCGACGGGCAGCGCCGGTTCAACACCTCCAATTACGGAGATGGAAAGGGTTTTCCTAGGCACCAAGTCTTGAGAGGACACCACCTCAGGACGTACCAGGGTTCGTTCAGCGCCTGTGACCCGCAGTCCCATGACTGCTGAGCGGCAGATGGTGACGGGTTGGTAATTGTCCAGGGACCTCCCACCACCCTCTCCCACACACAAAACAGTGGACGGTTTCTGGGACAGGGATGGGGCCTCCTGGCGCTGGGGACACGCAGCCTTAAAGTGTCCCGGCTGGTTGCAGTGATGACAACGTCTGGGTTCTGCTCCTGGCCTGGAGAGGGCAGCAGGGGGGTACACCCCTTGCACTCTGGGGGCTGGGGGGACAGGGGAAGGATTGGGCTTACCCCTCTCCAGGTGCTGCTGGCAGGCTTCTTTGGCTCGGACGCCATTGTTGGCATACTCGTCTGCCAGGGTGGCTGTAGCAGAAGCCCCCTTTGGTTTCCGGTCATGGAGGAACTGCTGGAGGTCCTGTGGGCAGTTCCACAAGACCTACTCTGTGACAAACAGTTCCTGAACCTCCTGGCGGATGGTGAGCTCTAGACCCGAGGTCCAGTGCTCCGCAGCTCTCAGCAGTACCCGCATGTGGTCGGTCCAGGTGTCCGTTGAGCTCCGCTGCAGGCTCCGGAACTTCCTGTGGTGCGACTCCGGGGTGAGGTTGTAGTGTGGGACCAGGGCCCGCTTGATGCTGTTGTAGTCCTGCTCCTCCCCGGCAGGTAAGTCCCCCAAAACTTCCAGGGACTTACCCCTCAAACGGGGGGTCAGGTACCTTGCCCACTGATCCAGGGCCAGATGGTGTTGGAGGCAGATTCTCTCAAAGGCCAGCAGAAAGGAATCCAGGTCTCCATCCTTTTCAAGCAGGGGGAAGTCCTCCGCCCAGTCAGTGCCGGCGCTCCGCAGCTTCACGGCATTCTGCAGCCTGCAGCACACGTTCGGCATGCTCACGCTCTGCTGCTTTCTCTGCCGCCGCTTGCTCACACTCCGCTGCTTTTTCTGCCGCCACCAGGAGTCTGTCATGGGTGGCGTCGTTACCAGCCTCGAGCTGTGCCATAGCTGCTTGGAAAAGGGCCTCTGATCTGGACAGGCTGGGGCGGGCAGGTGGTGGACAGTCCACTGCGGGACTGAGCACGGGGGTCTGGCTCCTTGGGGAGCCCTGGCTGAGCTCCCCCTCGCCTTCAATGGTATTGTCCTCCACCACCTCCTCATAGACCATAGCATTGGCCTCCCCTTTGCCTTACTCCTCATGCCTTCCGCCATCTTGGGAACCTCTGGTTATTGACACAGCTGCAACCCTGACTTTGCACACAACTTATTATATTTGCACTCTGACCGTCTAGTGCAGGGCTGACCTTAATACCCCAGCAGTGAAAGTTACCGCTGGTAGTCTCTAGTGTCTGGGAGTAGGGGTCCCACGCACACTATTACTCTGATCCCACCGCTGCCACCAATGTGGAGGAAGCAGGACCCGTTCCTCCCACGTCACCAATGTGACGTAACTACACAGGCACAGCTCTCCGGCGCCCCCTTTGTCTCTCAGGTCAGTAAGGGAACTGCACCTAGAGCAAATGGCCGCCGGGGAGGATGTCCTGTTACCCGCTGGGTATTCTAAGATTCGTAATCAGAGTAAAAGTATCAGCCCAAGATTAATTTTATGGTTTAATTGCCTTAAGGGCGCACTAGATAATTTACAGAAATATACAGTAAGCTATACAATGGAATTACAGTGGATTTGCAGTCAGAGTAAAATATAACAATAAGGGTACAAGACTTAGAGATATTAAGCTGGAGGTCAATTTACCAGTTTGTAGGTTGCATGTGGGTGCCGGGAGCTCTGCAGTCCACAGGTACAAGAATCTTAGTGGCCGGACAGACCCCAAAGCATGGGCCGCTGCTCCGCTTGGCAGATCTGTCCCCAGTTCCTTATTAGATCATCATTGTCTGTTTTTTTTCTGTGAGAGAGACCCTCTGCCATGGGCTGCTAGTTCTTAAGCACGCTAGGTCCCTCCCACTGTGTCAGATGGTGGGCTAATAATCTCCACCCTGTAGCTCCCTGCAGAACTTCCCAATATCTAAGAAAGGGGGTGACTTTCAACAGCATGATCGGATCAGGACATGAGAGGTACCAGTGAATGTGGTGTTTTGCCTGACGTGTGGAGAGCAAACATGGCCCCATTGGGTCGCTGTGGAGGGACAATCTATGTATCTCAGGCCCCAGAACCCTCACCGCCTCAGGAGTCGTGTTTGCACCACTCCCCGTTGCACCGCTCCCCGTTCCACGGCCCCTGCTGCTGTACTCACCGCCTCCGCTTCTGGCCCGGCTTCCTCCTCTGACACTGCCTTGACGCGCGCCCCCGCTCCTCTCGCTTTCCGGCAGCCGGCTTCCCGACGAGCTCCTCCACTTCCCTCAGCCGCGCGCATGGTACCTCTGCGCACGCGCCGGAGGGTTAGATCGCGCGCCTCTGCCATCAGCCACCTGCCTGCATGACATGACCCGGACCCTTCTCCTAACCTATCAGAGCCTACCACCAGGTATTTCAGGCCGCCCTCCCTCAGTGGAGGCGCCTGACTATTGAGTTATTTCTCGCTTGTCTAGGCCGTGCTCGCTGCTGCTTGCAGCGTGCTCCGTTAACTCTCTGTTTCCTGCCAGTGCCTCCTGTTAACCCTCTGTGTCTCCTGCCTGTGCCTTGCCTCCTGTTAACCCTCTGTGTCCCCTGCCCGTGCCTTCTATTAAACCCCTGTGTCTCCTTCCCTTTTCAGTGCGCCACCTTTCCTGCCTCCTGCTGGTTCCGCTGTCCTCCATCCGTCTCCAACTCCCTCCGCCTCTGGATCCTGGTTATCCCGTCTCCTCTCCGGACCTCCCACCACTCCTCATCATCTGCTCACCCTCTTGAGCCGACCCCTGGTCCTGGCTGCAGTGGTGCTTGAACTTCCCGAGTCTGTTCCCTAACGGTCCCTGTATAGGGGTCGGTCCACTTGGTGCGCTGGCTCGGGGAGGGTTCGGCGTCACGGTCCAGTGGGTCCACTCTCGCTTCTGTGATCCTGAGTGTAACAGAATAGTCAGGCCATGGACCCCGCCGGGGCCGCCGCCCAAAAAGAGTTGGTGTTCCTAAGGGAGAACCAGACCCGTATAATGTCTTTTATGAAGACTATGGATTCCCGCTTATCGGCCTTGCAGGCCGCAAACCCTGGCAACGCCTCCCAACTGGCCAGCCTCCAGCAAGAGCTGGTTCAACAACGGGACACCCAAGCCCATATTCTCTCTTATATGGCTTCGGTCGACGATCGGTTGCTTTCCCTTCAGTCGGCTGCCGGATGCGATCCGTCCCGCAGTTCAGATCCCGTACCTGCCTCGTCTCCCAGGCTTGGTAAACCGCCTCGGTACGGCGGCGACCCAAAGTTGTGTAGAGGCTTCCTAAATCAGTGCAGGTTGCATTTCAAACTCTTGCTCTTGCCTCAACAGTATCCCACTGACCGGGCCAAGATTGCCTTCATTGTGTCTTATCTGGAGGGAGAGGCACTCTCCTGGGTGAATCCTCTGTGGGAGCGGGACGATCCCGTAGTCTCCAGTGTCCAGACCTTCACAGACACTTTCCATAAAGTCTTTGACGAGCCCGGACGGTTGGCTTCCGCTACGGAGTCCCTTTTCTGCCTCACTCAGGGTACCCTTACGGTCAGACAATATGCCATCCGGTTCCGTACCTTGGCCTCTGAGTTGGAGTGGAATAACGAGGCTTTGGTTGGGGCCTTCTGGCGTGGTCTCTCTAGCAAAATCAAAGACGAATTGGCAGGGCGAGATACCCCGACCACCTTGGAGGATCTTATTTCTCTGGCCACACGAATTGACCTCCGGTTCCAGGAACGCGCTCGAGAGGCTGCTAGAGAGAGGAGACCGCTCAGACCATCTGCTTCTTTTCACAGGCCATCCAGTCCAAGTCCTCCTGGGCCGTCCTCCAGTCCGGCGCCAGAGCCGATGCAGGTGGATCGAGTCAAGTTGGCGGTACAGTGCCGTAAGGAGAGACTGATGGAGGGTTTGTGCCTGTATTGTGGCAGCACGTCCCACTTCCTGCGTTCCTGTCCTGAGAGGTCGGGAAACTCCTCCACCTAGGGCAGGTAAGAGAGGCCGTCCTAGGTGTGTCTCACTCCTCTCACCCCCTTACCCTTTCGGTTCAGCTGGTTTTTGGTCAGAGACGTGGTTCGGAGGTGGCCTATGTGGACTCGGGCACGGCGGGGAAGTTCATAAGATTGAAGGAGGTGAAGAAGTACCGGATTCCCGTGATTACCCTGAAGACTCCACGTGTTATCGCCTCTGTAGATGGAAGACCCCTACAAGAATCCGTGTCCGTGGTTACGGAGGAGGTATGTCTGCAAATCGGGGCCTTGCACCAGGAGTGGATCGCATTCTACATTCTCCCCAACCTGTCCCATGCGTTGCTGCTTGGTCTTCCCTGGCTGAGGACACATGAACCCGTCCTGAATTGGCGCTCCAGTGAGGTCCTCCGCTGGGGTCATCCTTGCCAAGAGAGGTGCCTGGGGTCTGTGCGCCCGGTCAATCCTCCTCCAGTCTCCTTGGGCCCTGGGGGCTTACCAGCCGCATACTGGTCATTCTCTGATGTGTTTGATAAGAAGGAGGCAGAAACCCTTCCCCCACATCGCCCGTATGACTGCCCTAATGATCTGCGACCCGGGACCACTCCGCCCCGTGGGCGAATTTATCCCCTGTCTCCAGCTGAGACTACGGCCATGTCTGAGTACATTTGTGAGAATTTGGCCAGAGGTTTCCTACGGAAGTCTTCTTCTCCTGCCGGAGCCGGGTTTTTCTTTGTGAAAAAGAAAGACGGTTCTCTGCGTCCTTGCATTGATTTCCGGGGTCTGAACGACATTACTATAAAAAACAAGTATCCCTTGCCTTTCATCCCTGAACTCTTTGACCGGCTACGTGGAGCCCGCATCTTCTCGAAGTTGGATTTACGCGGAGCCTACAATCTCGTCCGCATTCGCCCTGGTGACGAATGGAAGACTGCCTTTAACACCCGGGACGGGCATTACGAATATCTGGTTATGCCCTTCGGTCTCTGCAACGCTCCCACGGTGTTTCAGGAATTCGTCAATGATATCTTCCGCGACCTATTGTACTCCTGCGTGGTGGTGTATCTGGACGACATCCTTATTTTTTCCCCAGATCTGGCGTCTCACAGGAGGAGTGTTCGTCTGGTCCTACAACGCCTGCGGGAGAATCGCCTCTACGCGAAGCTTGAAAAGTTTCTCTTTGAGCAGTCTTCCTTGCCTTTCTTGGGTTACATCGTTTCTGACTCTGGGCTGGAGATGGATCCTGAAAAACTGTCGGCAATTCTTCAATGGCCCCGTCCGGTGGGGGTCAAGGCGATTCAAAGGTTCCTCGGCTTCGCCAATTATTATCGTCAATTTGTGCCACATTTTTCATCCGTCATCAAACCCATCTCCAGCCTCACTCGCAAAGGCGTCAACTCCTTGTCCTGGCCTCCGGAGGCTGAAGAGGCCTTTTCCTGTCTGAAACAAGACTTTGCGACGGCACCTGTTCTACACCGACCCAAAGCTAACAAGCCATTCATTCTGGAGGTAGATGCCTCTTCCACAGAAGCAGGTGCAGTGCTTTCTCAGAGATCCCCGTCCGGCCGACTGGTTACCTGCGGGTTCTTTTCTAAAGCCTTCTCTCCGGCAGAGTGTAACTACTCCATCGGGGATCGCGAGCTGCTGGCCATAAAATTAGCACTGGAGGAGTGGCGTTACCTGCTTGAGGGGTTGGTCCACCTGTTTACCATTTTTACCGACCACAAAAACCTGGCATATCTCCAGTCGGCCCAGAGACTTAACCCCCGGCAAGCCAGATGGTCTCTCTTCTTTGGTCGGTTCGATTTTGAGCTGCATTTCCGTCCTGGGTCAAAGAACTTCAAGGCGGATGCATTGTCCCGGTCTCTGCAGTCTCCTGAGTTAGTGGAGGAACCGACTCACATCATCGATCCAGCGAAGATCATCACAGTAGCCCCTGTGAGACTGATTACTCCTCCTCCAGGTAAGACCTACATTCCTGAGGCAGGCAGAAAAGAGGTACTGCACTGGGGACATTCCTCTAAAGTTTCTGGACATGTCGGAGTCAAAAAGACGATGTAGCTCATCGCTCGTTTTTATTGGTGGCCTTCACTCCGCCAGGATGTGACTGACTTCACGGCTTCCTGTCCCTCTTGTGCCAAGGTCAAGGTCCCTAGGCGGCCACCCTCCGGCCTTCTGCTTCCTCTGCCGATTCCCTCGGTTGCATGGCAACATATAGCTCTGGATTTCATCACGGATCTGCCTAACTCTTCCAGATATACAACTATCCTGGTAGCGGTCGACCGCTTCTCCTAGATGGTCCATTTTATTCCTCTTCCAGCGTTGCCTTCCGCTCCAGAGTTGGCAAAGATTTTTATCCAGCACGTCTTCCTCCTCCACGGCTTTCCGCAGCATATTGTTTCTGATCGAGGCGTACAATTCACCTCTTGATTCTGGAGAGCCTTATGTAAACTTCTGGAGGTAAGATTGGACTTCTCCGTGTACCATCCTCAGTCCAATGGTCAAGTGGAACGCATTAATCAGGTGCTAGCGGCATATTTACGGCAGTTCTCTAACGCTCATCAAGATAACTGGGCCCATCTTCTCCCCTGGGCAGAATTCTCCTACAATAATCATCCCAGCGAGTCTTCGGCTAAGTCTCCATTCTTCGTGGTGTTTGGGATGCATCCTGGTATTCCCCTACCTATATCCGGTACCTCCGGTGTGCCTGCAGCAGATTCCCTGATCCTGGAATTCTCTAAGATCTGGTCCGAGACTAAGGAGGCTCTCAGAAAGTCTGGGGAACGCATGAAGAGGCACGCTGACAAGAGACGCTTGGATTCTCCGACTTACCTCCCGGGTTAACAAGTTTGGCTTTCGGCCAAGTACATTAGGCTAAAGCTCCCTTCTTACAAACTAGGACCTCGCTACATTGGACCCTTCAAGATTCTCAAATGCATTAACAACGTGTCCTACAAACTGGAGTTGCCTGTCTCGCTTTGGGTCCCCAACTCCTTCCACGTCTCTCTCCTTAAGCCAGTTGTCTTGAATCGGTTCCACCCGGCCCCAAACCCTTCTCCTCTACCTGTCACTTCTGATTATGTCTTTGAAGTGAGAGACATTTTGGCCTCGAAAAGGGTTAGGGGTAGAACATTTTTTCTAATCGATTGGAAGGGTTTCGGTCCCGAGGAGAGATCTTGGGAGCCGCGGGAGAACATCAATGCTCCACGCATTCTCAAGAGGTTTTTAGCCAGACGCAGTGGAATGGAGTGTAAGAGAGGGGGTACTGTTAGCACCGCTCCCCGTTCCACGGCCCCCGCTGCTGTACTCACCGCCTCCGCCCCGGCTTCCTCCTCTGACACTGCCTTGATGCGCGCCCCCGCTCCTCTCGCTTTCCAGCAGCCGGCTTCCGGACGCGCTCCTCCACTTCCTTCGGACGCGCGCATGGTACCTCTGCGCACGCGCCGGAGGGTTAGATCGCGCGCCTCTGCCATCAGCCACCTGCCTGCATGACATGACCCGGACCCTTCTCCTAACCTATCAGAGCCTACCACCAGGTATTTCAGGCCGCCCTCCCTCAGTGGAGGTGCCTGACTATTGAGTTATTTCTCGCTTGTCTAGGCCGTGCTCGCTGCTGCTTGCAGCGTGCTCCGTTAACTCTCTGTTTCCTGCCAGTGCCTCCTGTTAACCCTCTGTGTCTCCTGCCTGTGCCTTCTATTAAACCCCTGTGTCTCCTTCCCTTTTCAGTGCGCCACGTTTCCTGCCTCCTGCTGGTTCCGCTGTCCTCCCTCTGTCTCCAACTCTCTCCGCCTCTGGATCTTGGTTATCCCGTCTCCTCTCTGGACCTCCCACCACTCCTCATCATTTGTTCACCCTCTTGAGCCGACCCCTGGTCCTGGCTGCCGTGGCGCTTGATCTCCCCGAGTCTGTTCCCTAACGGTCCCTGTATAGGGGTCGGTCCACTTGGTGCGCTCGCTCGGGGAGGGTTCGGCGTCACAGTCCAGTGGGTTCACTCTCACTTCCGTGATCCTGAGTGTAACAAGTCGTACTGCCAGATGCGCAATTTCCTCAGGGTGACTCGGATATTTTTCATAAGTCCATAACTCGAAAGATGTGCTCATAATCCATGATCCTAGGATGGAGTCGGGGTGGCTGGGAGAGACAATGGATGTGTATTTCTGTGTCTAGCTGACAGATATATTCTAATTGAAGCCCCCAGGCGCCTCCATGCTCCATGCTGGCGTGGCTCCTACTCAGCTTTGAAGTTCTGTTTTGGGCCTTATCTCATTATCATACTAAAAGGCCTGGCTATTCAACCTTAGAGCCCTAAATCCTGCTTTGTTCATCACAGACATGAAGGAAAAAAAGTGATCTTTCATCTCTCGTTTCTTCTGCAGATTATGTTTAAGAGAGTAGAAACATTTTAATGCCTGATTTCTGTTGTTTGGTAGACATGGTCTGTGGTTTCTGAAGGGAAGAGGTGCAACCCAGCTGTTGGTCTCATCTTTTATGAGTCCCTTGTCCATTACCTCTAAGAACAACTTGTCCTCTACCGACATTGCTACTTGGTTGTCTTGCTTTGTTCTCTGGAAGACTGTGCACCCCAACTGATCCTCATAGCTTCCTGACACCATACTGCTATGAGTAAAGTCTATTAAATGATTGGGTAGTTGGATGCTGTGTGGTAGTTCCTTGACATGGAACTCGTTGCAAGGTTGAAACAGAGATGGGCGTCCTTTCTCCAATGCATTTGTTAGCATACTTGTCACAGAAGATGGGGCGTGCATGTGTCCCAAGCATACGTTTCTTATTATGACCCATCCTAGGTCTAGCTTTTGGGCATAGAGTCCATTGATGTGACTTCTCACTTTATGAACCTGTAGGATATCTCTTCCCAACAGCAGTATTATCTGAGCCTGAGGGTCGAGTTCCGGTATAAGGTGTGCTATGCGTTTTAAGTGAGCATGATGGATTGCCACATCTGGTGTAGGAATTTCAGGTCTGTTGTCTGGGATCTCATTACACTCGAGGATTGTAGGTAGTGGTAGGCAGAATTGTCGGTCTAAGGACTCAATTTGGTAGTCAGTAGCTTTCCTACCTGCTGTTGTCACAGTACCTGCACATGTCTTTAATGAGTAAGGAGTGCTTGGTCCTTTGATGTTGAATAGGTCAAAGAATGTTGATCTAGCCAGGGAGCGATTACTTTAATCATCCAAGATAGCATACAGTCTCACAGCTTTGTCTCTATGACCCTTTGGGTACACTATGACGAGGCATATTTTTGAACAAGACCTACTGTCTATTGTCCCTTTACAGACTTCAGTACATTGTGAAGTGATCTCTGGCATAGCTGCATCAGTGCTTCTTTCCTCCCCGCCATGCTCACTGTCAGCTGGCGTGTTTTGTGCACTCCATGGAGCTGGGCCAGGGTGTAGGGCAGTGTTATGACAGGTGAGCTAGCTCAACCTTTTTTTCAGTTATGATCTGTGGTGCCACATTCTGTGCATTTTACACTGACCTTACAATCCTTGGCGAGCAGAGTGGTGGATGAGCAGCACTTGTAGCAGATACTGTTCTCTTTTAGGAAGCTTCTGTGATCTGGCATAGATTTTCCTCTGAAGGTTCTGCATTTCAGGAGAGGATGAGGCTTATGATGAAGCGGGCACTGCTTGTCAGGGTCCTGTACCTTTGTCTTTGATTGAGAGCGGCCAGCAGACCTGTAATTGGAACTTGGAGAAGAAACATAAGTCTTGTGCACTGCCACAGATGTTCTGCGTGGGTTTGCAGATGGTGACAATGTGGCATATGACATTGCAAAGTCAAAGCTGGGATCATTTCTGATTGTCGCTTGTTCGTGTATAAAGTCTACAAAAACGGAGAAGGGAGGGAATGAAACACTGTGTTTGTATTTGTACGTGGAACTACGTGTGAGCAACCTCTCCTGTAGATTGTAGGGCAACTTTTGGACTATAGGGTTAACACCTTTGGCAGTGTCAAGGTATGCAAGTCCTTGTAGGTCACCTTCACATTTGCCAACTAGGACCTCTTGTAGCAGGCCACCTAGCTCTCTAAGTTTTGGGAGACCTTTGCTAGATATTTTAGGAAAGTCATTCTTTTGAACAAGGCTCTCTCTATGACCTCTGCTGAGCCGTTACACTCATCCAGCCTCTTCCAGATCTCTTTGAGGCCGATTTGCGGGTGGTTTATGTTAATGTCTCTGATCCTTACTGCGTGTTTGACTCACTCTTCTCCTAGGTATTTGACTAAGAGGTCTATCTCGTCCCTGTTGTAGCCCCAAGTCTCTAGTGACATTTTGGAAGGAAGCTTTCCAAGCTCTGTAACCTTCAGCGTGGTCAGTGAATTTCATGAGTCCCTTGGTAACCAGATCACATCGTGTGATGAGCTTAGCAAATTCTGATGTGAACCGGTTGTCAGCAGAGTATACTGGTGATGGGTCACCCTGAGAGTGATGTGAGGTGCGTTCATACATGTTAGTATCCTCAGGGTGGCGCCAGCCGGTGTCATATTGCTTTGGTCTGACGTGTAGTGTGTCAGCAAGGTGATTCACATTGGTTACCTGGTGAGGGGCAAGATAGACATTAGCAGAATTGTGTTGTTCCATGTTTTCCTGGAGCTGAGCCTCATGATGACTCTCACTCGTTTCACTGGATGTGTCGTGTTTTTGGTCATACTTTGGATCAGGAAGCTCATTAACATATTGAGATGTGCATTGTGGCAAATCTTGCAGCGGCAACTTCAGACTTGACGCACTGCTACGGCTATGCAGCTCAGGGTTGTGCGTGGCTTCTAGTGCTTGTGCCTCTGCTAGTGCTACAGCAGGCTCTCTTTTTACTGCTAGGCTCTCCAAGGCAGCATCCACAAGCGCCTTCTCATTATCTATGCGTGCTTTCTCTAACTTAAGTTGCATCTCTTCTTCAGCATACTTTGCTCGCATTTTGGCGGCTTCAGCATTTGTGCGTGGAATTGCGACTGCGCTGATAGATACAGTCTTTGAGGAGACAGATGTAGCAGATTTTGTCCTGTGTGATTTGTGCGACATGGTGTCTTGGAGGGATGCTTGGCTGTGCAGAGATTGCTGTAGCTGTATTAGTCTCTGTGTAGCCGGTGACTTCAATCTCACTAGATGGATTTCTGCAGTTTCACTAGTTCCTGCAAGCTGGATGAAGGGCTGTCTTTTCCATGAATTGCACTAGCTCTATGGCACTGTGTAACTGGCATCTGCAGGATGGAAGACTCTTCTATCTCTGAGTTCCACTAGCTGGAGAGCTATTGTTTCACTGCGGTCCTGCAGGATGGAAGGCTCTTCTCTCTGTATTTCCACTATAATAATAATATAATAATAAATTTTATTTCTATAGCGCCGACATATTCCACAGCACTTTAATTTCGGAGGGGATTTGTACAGACAATGGACATTACAGCATAACAATAATCACATAGATTATAACAAATACCAAGAGGAATGAGGGCCCTGCTCGCAAGCTTACAATCTATGAGGAAAAAAGGGAGACACGAAAGGTGGGTGGTAACAGTTGCCCTGATTGTATGGACCAGCCATAATGTTAAGTGTGTATCAGTACAGACACAGAGGGCTAATTAATGCATAAAGCATGTGGGAACATGATGCAGGGAACCTGGTTATGGTAAGACATTTGGCTGTGCCACACAGGGATAGATTAGATTAATATGTTGAGGCGATAGGCCAGTCTGAATAAATGCGTTTTCAGGGCACGCTTAAAATTATGGGGATTGGGGACTAATCGGATTGACCTGGGAAGTGCATTCCAAAGAATTGGCGCAGCATGTGTAAAGTCTTGGAGACAGGAGTGGGAGGTTCTGATTAATGAGGATGCTAACCTCAGGTCATCAGCAGAACGGAGGGCGCAGGTAGGGTGGTATACTGAAACAAGGGAGGAGATGTAGCGTGGTGCTGAGCCATGGAAGGCTTTGTGGGTGAGGGTAATAAGATTATACTCAATTCTGGAGTGGATGGGTAGCCAGTGTAATGACTGGCACAAGGTAGAGGCATCGGTGTAACGATTGGTGAGGAATATGATCCTGGCTGCAGCATTCAAGACAGATTGGAGAGGAGAGACTTTGGTAAGAGGGAGACCGATTAGAAGAGCGTTACAATAGTCGAGACGAGAATGAATAAGAGAAACAGTAAGAGTTTTTGCGGAGTCAAAAGTAAGAAAAGGTTGAATTCTAGAAATGTTTTTGAGGTGCAGATGACAAGAGTGAGCCAGTGATCGAATGTGGGGGGCAAAGGAAAGCTCGGAATCAAGTATGACCCCAAGACAGCGGGCATGTTGCTGGGGAGTAATAGTGGAGCCACACACAGAAATGGAAATGTCGGGTATAGGTACATTAGTAGAGGGAGGAAACACAAGGAGTTCAGTCTTTGACAGGTTCAGTTTCAGATATAGTGAGGACATGATGTTAGACACAGCGTTTAGACAATCGCCGGTGTTTTCTAGAAAGGCTGGCGTGATGTCAGGAGAAGAAGCGTATAATTGGGTGTCATCAGCATAGAGATGGTACTGGAAACCAAATCTACTGATTGTTTGACCAATAGGGGCAGTGTACAAGGAGAAGAGGAGGGGGCCTAGGACTGATCCTTGAGGAACCCCAACAGTAAGGGGAAGGTGAGAGGAGGAGGAACCGGCAAAAGATACAGTAAAGGAGCGGTCAGAGAAATAGGAGGAGAATCAGGAGAGAACGGTGACCTTGAGGCCAATGGAACGGAGCATAGTGAGGAGGAGCTGATGATCCACAGTGTCGAATGCTGCAGAGAGATCCAAGAGAATTAGCATGGAGTAATGACCATTAGATTTAGACCACTAGCTGGAGAGCCGGTGTTTCACTATCATGTCCTCACTAAATGAACCGGGATTCATGTAGCTTAACAGGCAGCTAAACCGCTATACCGGCGTCCAATAAGTGAGACTGTAGTTGAATCTGTGCTTTATTGAACGTAGGGTATATTGATGCGGTGAAACTACAACAAAACACATAAATACAGTCAGTACTGAGTTCATAGGAATACATATATACATAATGTATATTATCTGCACTAATAGCTAACCAAGGGAGCTAACCAAGCTGGTCAACATGAGATAGGGACTACATACAGGAAGCGTGACCACCCACCAGCGATGCTGACGCATGGGGAGCAGAGAAATGAGACAAAATGCAGGCTTGATAGAAAATGGAGAACTGGAGGGAAAAATGGGGGCTGGACTTAACCATGATGCCTTGCAACTTACCATGGTGCTTTGCAAACCTTCCCAAAATGCATTGTGAAGAGAGGGAAATAAAATTTAGGAAGTACAGTGTATAATAACATGCAGTTATGACTCTGGTCACTAGATGGAGTCAAAAACAATGAAACCATTAAATCTATGGCTGAAACTGAATACTACGGATATTCACAGCAAATCAATGTATATATTATCAAAATAGACAGTTAAAGGTTGTGAATTATGTCGGAGATAGAACACACAGTGTGATTACCACAATCCGACCGGGTTTTCTCACATGTGGAGAATACGGTTAGAATCATAGAATCGTAGCGTTGGAAGGGACCTCCTGGGCCATCTGGTCCAACCCCCTGCTCAAAGCAGGATTCGCTTAATCATCCCAGACAGATGTCTGGCCAGCCTCTGTTTGAAGACTTCTATTGAAGGAGAACTCACTACCTCCTGTGGCAGCCTGTTCCACTCATTGATCACTCTGTCAAAAGTTTTTTTCTAATATCTAATCTGTGTCTCCTCCCATTCAGTTTCATCCCATTGCTTCTAGTCTTTCCTTGTGCAAATGAGTATGAAGTTGATCCTTCCACAATGTGACAGCCCTTTAGATATTTGTAGACAGATATTAAGTCTCCTCTCAGTATTCTCTTCTGCACGCTAAATATTCACAAATCCTGCAACCTTTCCTCATAAGGGTTGTGTGACCCCCTTGCCTAAAAGTGATAAGAAAAGTATATACATTGTATTAGAACTAATTTACTACTTACAGTAAGCAGAGAAAAAACACGATACTATACAAACCTGGCTCTGCTCCATGCACCTTGTACACATACACTGCTCTGCTCCATGCACCTCGTACACACAAGGATCTGCTCCATGCATCCAGTACACACGCGGCTCCGCACACCTCGTACACACGTGGCTCCGCTCCGTACACCTCGTACACACACAGCTCTTCTCCGTACACTCATGGCTCCGCTCACCTCGTACACACAGCTCCGCTCTGTACACCTCATACATGCGGTTCCGCTCTGTACACCTCGTACACACACGGCTCCGCTCCGTACACCTCATACACACACGGCTCCACTCCGTACACACGGCTCCGCTCCATACACCACATACACATGGCTCCGCTCCGTACACCTCGTACACACGCGGCTCCGCTCCGTACACCTCGTACACACGCGGCTCCGCTCCGTACACCTCGTACACACACAGCTCTTCTCCGTACACTCATGGCTCCGTTCACCTCGTACACCCAGCTCCGCTCTGTACACCTCGCACATGCGGTTCCGCTCTGTACACCTCGTACACACACGGCTCCGCTCCGTACACCTCGTACACACACGGCTCCACTCCGTACACACGGCTCCGCTCCATACACCACATACACATGGCTCTGCTCCGTACACCTCGTACACACGCAGCTCCGCTCCGTACACCTCGTACACACGCGGCTCCGCTCCATACACCTCGTACACACACGGCTCCGCTCCATACACCTCGTCCACACGCGGCTCCGCTCCGTACACCTCGTCCACACGCGGCTCCGCTCCGTACACCTCGTCCACACGCGGCTCCGCTCCGTACACCTCGTCCACACGCGGCTCCGCTCCGTACACCTCGTACACACGCGGCTCCGCTCCGTACACCTCGTACACACGCGGCTCCGCTCCGTACACCTCGTACACACGCGGCTCCGCTCCGTACACCTCGTACACACGCGGCTCCGCTCCGTACACCTCGTACACACGCGGCTCCGCTCCGTACACCTCGTTCACACGCGGCTCCGCTCCGTACACCTCGTACACACACGGCTCTGCTACATCCACCCTGTAAACCACTCCTGATCCCACACATAAACTTCCCCTCATCCAGCACCATGACACCCAGCACAGCAGAGTCCTGCATACACTGAGGCCCTTGATCATGTGACCCCCTGACTCCTCCCCTCCTGTGACCTCATCCCAGGTCCTGTGCGCACAGAGCAGCCATATATGTGGAGTGCGGCTCTGCAGGTGGAGGTAGGTGCTGGAGATTCCCCATTACTGGGCTGCACAGGTGGCAGTAATCCCTCCATTACTGGGCACAGGGGGCAGTAACTCCTCATTACTGGGCACAGGGGGCAGTAACCCCTCCATTACTGGGCACAGGGGGCAGTAACCCCTCCATTACTGGGCGCAGGGGGCAGTAACCCCTCCATTACTGGGCACAGGGGGTAGTAACCCCTTCATTACTGGGCGCAGGGGGCAGTAACCCCTTCAGTGCTGACACTACTGGCCCTCTGCCTCCCTTATCTCTGGTGCTGGGACCTTTCTCTTTCCTCCCATGGATCAGGTTTTCCTTATTACAGGATGAGTTGGATTTTGTCGCCATTTTTGGCTCCATATAATGTATCTGATTCCTATTAGTATATTTTCTGGAACAGAAGATCGTCAGGAATCCCGCATTGCTTTCCTGTCTAGTTCCTGTGATGCTGGATACGTAGAGGAGGTCGTTTATTACACGGCGCTGGTCTGTCTTCCTGTGATCCCCTGCTCCCTGACTTAGTTTCTCTGATACCGGTTGCTGACGCTGAGCTGACGTAACTCTCTGTCTGTCAGTTCAGCTTCTGGCTCCGTTCTTCTAGTTCTGACACCGGTTCTCCGGACTATATTTCTGACTCTTTTCCATCCCTCTCTGGTTTTTATCCCATTTCTCAACTCTCCTCTGCCAGCGCACTCTACTGGCTGACGGTCCATGAAAACACGCTGACATGTACGTAGACCCATTTATTTGAATGGGTCTACATATGTCAGTGTCTCCGGTACGTGAGAAATCTGTCACCACACGTACCGGAGACACTGATCTGTGAAACTGGTCTAAGAGCTGTGAATGGAAAATCCACTGTATCAATAAACTTCCACATTTCTGCATGAATCAGTGTGCAGTGAAATTCCTGTGATAGACTTTCACGTAGAGTTACCGTACCCATTTGCATGGGGCTGACAGGAACAAACAAGTACTGTACTTAAGGCCCCTTTACATTTAGCGATGCACCAGCGATATGACGCGGTCAGGATCGCTGGTGCATCGCTAAGTGGTCACTAGTGAGCTGCCACTCAGGAAGATCTCACAGCGGTGCAGCAGCGATACAACGGACGATACCTACCTTTCAGACGCGGCGATCCTGACATCCTCCCGTCCACGTCCACGCGTCGCTCGTCGGCGCCAGCAGGAAGCCCAGCAGGAAGCACCCGATGAGAAATGGAGCTGCGCCGTCAGCGATGGACAGCGGGGGAGCCGGTCAGAGGTAAGTATCACACATAGCGATATCGCTGCTGCGTCACCAAATCGGTGATGCTTTAGCAATATTGCTAGCGATATCGCCATGTGTAAAACCCCCTTTAGTCATTTCCATCAGTTCTCCCTGACTAGAGCAACGGGTCCATACAAAGAAAGAAAATATCTACATGTTATATCTTCTCATATATTTCCGTTTATTACAGTGGCTTGCAAAAGTATTCACCCTTTTGGATTTTTTTTTGTGTTTGCTACCTCACAACCTGTAATTTCTGTTTTTTTTAATTGAGGGTTTGCATCACTTCATGTGAAGACCATGCCTACATTTGTGAACATTTGGGGTTTTTTTGTGAAGCAGACAATAAACAGGACAAAATAGTCGAAAGCTTGATTGTGCACAACTATTCACCCCTCCTAATGTCAGTACTTTGTAGCGGCTCCTTTTTCAGCAATTACAGCTGCAAATCACTTTGCATAAGTCTCTATGAGCTTTATACATTTTGCCACTGGGATTTTTGCCCATTCCTCAAGGTCACACATGGTTTCCTCTGGTAAACAGCAATTTTCAAGTGTGAACACAGATTCTCAATTGGATTAACGTCTGGTCTTTGACTAGGCCGCTCCAAAACATTTACACTTTTCCCCTTAATCCACTTGAGCGTTGCTTTAGCAGTATGATTTGGGTCATTGTCTTATTAGAAGGTGAACCTCCATCCCAGTTTCAAATCACTGACAGACTGAAGCAGGTTTTGCTTAATAATAAATACTTGTATTTTGCACCATCCATCTTCCCCTCAACTCAGACCATTTTCCCTATCCCTGCTGCAAAAAAAACCCCTACGGCATGATGTTGCCACCACCAAATTACACTGTGGGGATGGTGTTGTTGGTGTTATGAGCTTTGTTGGTTTGGCGCCATACATCACGTATACCTTGGTGGCCAAAGTGTTAAATTTTGATCTCATCTGACCACAGCACCTTCCTCCATACATTTGAGGGTCTACCACATGTCTTTTGGCAAACTCAAAAAGAGCCTTACAATTTTTGTGTGTAAGTAAAGTCTTTATTATGACCCCTAAAAGTCACATCTGTGAAGTGTACGCTTATTGTGGTCGTATGGACAGGTACTCTAGTTTCTGGTGGGAAACTCTGCTGCACATTCAGGGTTACTTTGCTCTCTGTGTTACCTCACTGATTAATGCCCTCCTTGCCTGGGCTTAGAATTTTGGTGGGTGTCGCTCTCTTGGTAAGTTTGCTGTGGTATCATGTTCTTTCCATTTGATGCTAATGGACTTTATGGTACTTCAGTAGATCATCAAAGATTGGGATGTTGGGAAACTTCTCAACAAGTGTGTCCCTGGCTTGTTTGGCAATCTCCTTGGTCTTCATGGTGTTGTTTGGTTAGTGGTGTCTTTTGCTTAATGGTGTTGCAGCCTCTGTGGCCTTTCAAAAAAGCTGTGTATATACTGACAGAGCATGTGAGACTAAGATTGCATACAGGAGGACTTCCTTTCACTAAGTTTGTGACTTATGAAGGTAATTGCTTGCACCAGAAATTTTTAGGGGCTTCATAATTGTTGCTCTGGTTTTCCCGAGCATGCTTTGGTGATCTCCGAGTATTTTGGCGTGCTTGGAGATTTAGTTTCTGTTGCCTCAGCTCTATGATTTATGGCTGCTGGACAGCCTGAATACACGTGGGAATTCCCTAACAAACAGGCATTCCTTACATGTATTCAGCCTGTCTAGCAGCCACAAATCATGCAGCGGCATCAACAGAAACTAAATCTCTGAGCATGCCAAAATGCTCGGAGGCAACCCGAGCAACGAGTATACTCGTTCATCACTAGTGAATATGCACTGCTCAAAAAATAAAGGGAACCCTAAAATACCACATCCTAGATATCTCTGAATGACATATTCCAGTTGCAAATTTTTATTCATTGCGTAGTGGAATGTGTTCAGAACAATAAAACATAACAATTATCAATGTAAATCAAAATGAATATCCCATGGAGGTCTGGATTTGGCATGATACTCCAAATCAAAGTGGAAAATCTAATTACAGGCTGATCCAACTTCAGTGGAAATGCCTTGTGACAAGGAAATGATGCTCAGTAGTGTGTGTGGCCGCCACGTGTCTATTTGACCGCCCTACAACTCCTGGGCATGCTCCTGATGAGGCGGCGGATGGTCTCATGAGGGATCTCCTCCCAGACCTTGACTAAAACATCCGCCAACTCCTGGACAGTCTGTGGTGCAACGTGACGTTGGTTGATGGAGCGAGACATGATGTCCCAGATGTGCTCAATCGAATTCAGGTCTGGGGAATGGGCGGACCAGTCCATAGCTTCAATGCCTTCATCTTGCAGGAACTTCTGACACACACCAGCCGCATAAGGTCTGGCATTGTCCTGCATTAGGAGGAACCAAGGCCCTCCAAAGAAATGCCACCCCACACCATTACTGACCGACTGCCAAACCGGTCATGCTGGAGGATGTTGCAGGCAGCAGATTGCTCTCCACGGCATCTCCAGACTCTGTCATGTCTGTCACATGTGCTCAGTGTGAACCTGCTTTCATCTGTGAAGAGCACAGGGCGCCAGTAGTCAATTTGCCAATCCTGGTGTTCTGTGGAAAATGCCAAGCATCCTGCACAGTGTTGGGCTGTGAGCACAACCCCCATCTGTGGACATCGGGCACTCAGACCATCCTCATGGAGTCAGTTTCTAGCCATTTGTGCAGACACATGCACATTTGTGGCCTGCTGGAGGTCATTTTTCAGGGCTCTGGCATTGCTCCTCCTGTTCCTCCTTGCACAAAGGCGGAGGTAGCGGTCCTGCTGCTGGGTTGTTGCCTTCCTATGGCCCCCTCCACATCTCCTGGTGTACTGGCCTGTCTCCTGGTAGCGCCTCCAGCCACTGGACTCTACGCTGACAGACACAGCAAACCTTCTTGCCACAGCTCACATTGATGTGCCATCCTGGATGAGCTGCACTACCTGAGCCATGTGTGTGGGTTGTAGAGTCTGTCTCATGCTACCACGATTGTGAAAGCACAACCAACATTCAAAAGTGACCAAAACATCAGCCAGAAAGCATTGAAACTGAGATGTGGTCTGTGGTCCCCACCTGCAGAACCACTCCTTTATTGAGGGTGTCTTGATAATTGCCAATAATTTCCATCTGTTGTTTATTCCATTTGCACAAGAGCATGTGAAATTTATTGTCGAATCAGTGTTGCTTCCTAAGTGGACAGTTTGATTTCACAGAAGTTTGATTTACTTGGAGTTATATTCTGTTGTTTAAGTGTTCTCTTTATTTTTTTGAGCAGTGTATATGCGCATGCCAATTTTTAGTTATTTGATCCCATAAATTTAATAAATGCCTACATTTTTTTTTTTCGCTTCACCAATTCACCAACTTAGACTATTTTGTGCCTATGCATCATACACAAATCGGATTACAAAAATATTTAAATATAGGCTGTAATATAGCAAACTAGGTAAAAAGCCAAAAGGGTGAATACTTTTGCAAGCCACTGTATCTCCAGTAATTATATTATTACATTTATGATTTTACATTGGCTCATCTTCTTCCCGTTCAGATCCATACAATGTCGGATCCTCTTAGTGGAGATCTACATAATGGAATTACCTTGATTGACGCTTCAAAGATGAATATGGACAGAGACAAGTTGGCGGAGAGGATATTACACCTCACCCTAGAGATCCTCTTCCGGCTTACTGGAGAGGTGAGAGATTCTGATGACGTCCCATTACATCGTTCTTATCTATGGGAATAACAGATGGACAGAAGTGGAGAGGTGAGGACTCTGGAAATGTCTGTAGTGAGATTTATTAATGTGTCTCTACATAACCAGGATTACACAGTAGTGAAGAAGACCTCTAGTGAGCGCCGTCAGGACCCTGTGTCTGAGGGATGGGTAAGACCCCTGAGCCCAATCACAGGGCCTCCACCTAAACCCCTGATACATGAGGATATGAATGATCAGAAGATCCTAGAACTCACCTACAAGATGATTGAGCTCCTGGCTGGAGAGGTGACACTTCTGGGAATGCTGGGACATTGTACAGTAACGCTATGAAGGGATCGGGGGATGACGGTAGCATTGTATGTTTCAGGTTCCTATAAGGTGTCAGGATGTCACCGTCTATTTCTCCATGGAGGAGTGGGAGTATTTAGAAGGACACAAAGATTTGTACGAGGACGTCATGATGGAGGTTCCCCAGCCCCTCACATCACCAGGTAATAGACAGGACTAAGTACACATTGCCTATAATTATCTGTATGTAAAGAATGAATTCAGTCTCTGTTTGTGTTTCCTCCAGATCTATCCAGTGAGAGGACAACACCACAGAGATGTCCCCGTCCTCTTCTTCCACAGGACTGTAAACAAGAAGATCTCAATGTTCCTCAGGATCATCAGGTAGATGCAGAGAAGGTGTCATGAGATCTCCCCTGTGATGTGTAGACGGCTGTGAAGGTCTTGTGCTCAGTCTGGTTTTATCCACCAATATTATATGTTTTATACTTGTGTAATGAGAACGGTGGAGATGGCAGGATTAGAGCTGATCATAGATGTGACTTCTCCATCTGTCTGTTACTTTTACAATATTTGTTTCAGGGTGAAGATCTGACCCATATTAATACTACAGAGACATACGTGAGGGGTGATGAGCGGAGTAAAGAGGAGATTCCTACAGATAACAGCCTAGGTGAGTGGTAACCACGAACTACTAAGAAGTCACAGATTCTTCTATTATCGGATGTGACTGCTTTATCAGTGGTGTAGTCCGGGTGTATAACAATCAAGTGGTCTCCAGTCTCCTCTTTAGCTATTAAATGCAACTTTACCTGAAACTATCCCCATGAATTTGGCATTCGAATCCCTTCTTTTGAATTGAGATCTGATTTGGTGCATAGGATCCACCCTGTCCTCTGGAATTATCATAATCCTGTGGTCTCTAATCTTTTCAACTACTACATGCTCCTTTAGGCTATGGCCTCACTATTAGTATTTGTTCAGTATTTTTTCTCAGCATTTATACGCCAAAACCAGGTGAGGAACAATCAGAGGACAAGGTATAATAGAAACAAGTGCACCAATTCTGCATGTTTGACCCATTCCGGGTTTTGGCTTTCAAATACTGATGTGAAATACTGACTAAATACTGATCGTGTGGCCGCAGCCTTACCTGAAACTTCCCCCGTTACTTTTTTGCATAGGATCTGTACTGTTCAAAGCTTACAGTCAGGAGTATCACCCTACCCCCTGGAATTAGAAGGCACTGACCCTTACATGTGCAGATCTATTATCTGAGAAGCCAAATTATAAAATATGTAGAATGTGCTGCCAACTTAGAAAATCATTTGCTGAAGAATATTTGTATGGTGGACTAAGAAAAAGCAGAGGGTGATGTTGCTTTCTAGAATGCTGCAGTGTTGGTGGAGAATCTAACATCCATTGTTTAGCTACTAATTTCATACCAAGAAATAGGGTTCATGTGAAAGGGTTCTGGTATACAATTGCCATAGCTCCTTATCAGAGCAATTGAAATAGGAGTAAATATTAATAGAAAGGTTAGCCGTAACCTCCAATATGAGAAAATATAAGAGTATCAGGTGTCGAGTCTCCGTCAGGTGCAGACATCACAGGCATTCAGAGGTCGGTAACCTACCCTGTTAGGAAACAATCTTACTGTGGTCAAACAGGACGTGTGTATGATATACAGATGGATCATTTTATTGTTTGTAGAAGGAAATACATGAAGAGAATATTATAAAATACCCCCCCAATCCTCAGCCTCTATGGAGATAATCAATGATTTCTATTTAGCATCCACTGACAGTGAGCTGTTGAGGTAATCTAATGCAGACCTGGGCAAACTGCATCTCGTGGGCCACATCCGGCCCTGTGGCTGTTCCTGTCCGGCCTACTGATGGACACGGACGGAGGGCCGGAAAGGGACTGAGCTTTTGTGTTATTCTGCTGTGTTATCCTGTGCAGTGGAGATAATGATTAACCCGATCTCCTGTGATGTTATCACATCCACTCCATAGACTGCACACGTAGATTTCTCCCCCACTACCTATCACCTCCTGCCCCCCATGTGATGTGGATCTATGTCTGTGGAACAGGGGTGGGCAAACATCTTTTTTTCAATTTGTTGTTTGATCAACTGCTAATAATTGATACGATAAGCTATATTGCAACAAGTATTATCAGGCTATGGTCACACAACTGCAATTCCGGTCCAAGTGCTGTCTGTGGAAAAAAATACCCTGACATCACAAGGACAGCACAAGGAGCAACGTTATGCAATTGAGCTACTCAGATTGCAGTTTAATATGGACTAAATGTCCGTGTGAAAAACATCAGAGCACACACCAGTCTCTTCTGTATTTCAAATAAGACTCGCCTGTTGAAGTCTATGAGTGTGCAAAAAGAAAAATGTGGATCTCATATGAATCATCTATAGAGCATCTGATTTCTAGAGATACATTTCCATTTCTAACAGTTAAAAAAAAAGAAAAAAAAGTTTAGGTACCCGAACTCTACTTGAATGGGAGTGCCTGAACATCCAGTTTTGGCCACCATCCTTGTCATGTGCATGACAGCTCAGCAAACATTGCCTTTGATCGACGGTAAAATCATTACCATCAGTCAGAGAGCTGGTGAGACCACTACTCCCATCAGCCTAGGCCTGCTGCCACTAATAGAGGAAGTACGCAGCCCTCTGCAGAGCCCCTGAACGCTAATGTGAACTTAAGGGCCCCGTCACACATAGCGATCTCGCTAGCGAGATGGCTGCTGAGTCACAAGTTTTGTGACACAACAGCAATCTCACCAGCGAGATCGCTGTTTGTGACAGCGATCAGCGACCGGCCCCCCTGCCGGTATCGCTGTAGGAAACCACTGGACATTTCTTTTGTCGCTGGTCTCCCGCTGACCAGCACGCATCGCTGCGTGTGACAGGCGGGAGACCAGCGATCTGCTGGTAACTAACGTACACATCGGGTATCCAAGGGACGTGTGTCCCTTAGATACCCGATGTGTACGTTAGTTACCAGCGTGCTGATGCAGGGAGCTGGTAACTAACGTACACATCGGGTATCTAAGGGAGGCACGTCCCTTAGATACCCGATGTGTATGTTAGTTACCAGCTCCCTGCATCAGCGCGCTGGTAACTAACGAACACAGCGACGCCACGCGCTCGGCGTCGCTGTGCTGATCACTGGTGAAGCTGTCTGTGTGACAGCTCACCAGCGATCACATAGCGACTCACCAGCGATCCTGAAACGTTGATATTGTGGGGATCGCTGGTGAGTCGCTATGTGTGACTCCAGCTTAAGTCAATCTTCTTTGTCCGTTAACCACTGATAGATTACACCGGGGGGAGGGGTGAAGGGTTGCACTAAGCTGTTTTCCTATTAATTTTTAATGTGTTTGTGGAAGGAGAGTAAACTTTTTAATCTCTATGTATAAAACTGAATGTGTGTGTGTGTATCACCAACCAATCACAAAGAATCTTTCATTTCACCAGAGCTGTTCAAAAGAAGCTGAGCTGTCTTTGGTTGCTATGAGCAACAGCTTTCCTTGCAACCAATCACTAAGCGTCTCTCATTTCACCAGAGCAGGTTAAAAGAAGCTGAGCTGTGATTGGTTGCTATGAGCAAGTTTTCCCACTTGACAACACCTCAGCAGACACTGACATAGTGGGAGAAATCTAGCATCCCTGGGAACATAAGCTCCCAGCCATTGTCTGCCCCCCCCAGAAAGGAGCAGAGAGGACATGACAGAAATGAATCCCCCCCCCTCCCATGCCCATATCCCCATCACACATCCTCCATACCATAGGCACATCTTCCCTCTTAAAGGGATCATTGGTATGGAAGTCAGAGCAAATCCATCCAGCGCTTCGGTTTTGACCCCGGCCTCTTTTAAAGGGATCCCCGGTATGGAAGTTAGGGCCATTCCACTCAGCTCTGTGGTTCTGACCCCAGGGTCTCTTAAAGGGATTACTGGTATGGAAGTTAGGGCAAATCCACTCTGCGCTTTGGTACTGACCCCAGGCTCTCTTAAAGGGATCTCCTGTATGGAAGTCAGGGCAAATCCATCCAGAGCTTTGGTTCTGACCCCAGGCCTCTCTTAAAGGGATCCCGGTATGGAAGTCAGGGCAATTGCCTTCAGATGCTCTGGTACTGACCCCAGGCTCTCTTAAAGGGATCTGTATGGAAGTTAGGGCAAATCCCTCAGCGCTCTGATTCTGACCCCAAGCTCTCTTAAAGGAATCCCCGCTATAGAAGTCAGGGCAAATCCACTCAACACTTTGGTTCTGATGCCAGGCTGACGTGATGATGTGGGATATTAGTGGTAGTAGTCCAGTGACTCTGGCTGACTGGATGAGAGGATGTGGGATATTGGGGACATTAGTTCGGTGGCTCTGGCTGACAGGATGATGTGGGATATTAGTGGTAGTGGTCCAGTGGCTCTGGCAGATGGGATGATGTGGGAGATTAGGGGTAGTAATCCGGTGGCTCTGGCTGACGGGATGATGTGGGATATTAGAGGTAGTAGTCCGGTGGCTCTGGCTGATGGGATGATGTGGGATATTAGAGGTAGTAGTCTGGCAGCTGTGACGGGATGATGTGGGATATTAGGGGTAGTAGTCTGGTGGCTCTGGCTGACGGGATGATGTGGGATATTAGGGGTAGTAGTCTGGCAGCTGTGACGGGATGATGTGGGTGTGACGGGAGTATTCTCCAGAGCAAGGAGGGACAACAGGCCTGGGAATAATCCAACAGATTTATTGACCAAAAAACAGGAACAACACGAAGGTAATTTGCAGAGTCCCAAAATAAGTCCACAGGAAACTGATTCGGGGGCACCTCCCGACAATCCTTGTGCCAGATCACAAAACCATAGTCCTTTAAGAGTCCCAGAAATCCACCACGATCACACAGAGGCCGAAGCTTCCTCAGACAGCCTCATCCTTCTCTTTTAGCATCCAACTCACATCTGATCTTAAAGCAAGAATGTATTGTCAGGGCTCCTGGGATCAGTCCATCTGAAGGGGGGTAGGGGTCACACCTACTATTCAATGGTTTGGTCCATCAGAAGATTCTAGAAATGTAAGGGCTCCACTTAGTCTACAGGATGTGTATTGTAGGTTATCTTCTGCTTAGGAAAACAATAGCCAAAGTTCCACTAGCTGTTGACACAAGCCTAAATTAGATTATGGTCCAGGTACATCACAAGACATTGCAAAGTATTGGGGGAAGGAGACATGGTTAATTTACAGCAAATGAATCAGAGGAAAGTTAAATGACCTATTATACAAAATACAGGACAGGGCAAGACTACAAATCATGACAATCCCTTCCCCTCCCAATTTGTGTACGTACTAGGGACCTCTACAGGTCACTGGTTAAGTACACACAGGCATGGCTGACAGGACTCAGGGCTCCTCTTGCCTGGACAGTCCATCTGCATTTTGGTGTTGGCTGCCTCTTCTATACTGTATGGTAAAGTTATAGGGCTGCAGTGCCAGGCTCCATCGTAGTAAGCGTCCATTGTCCCCAGAGACTCTGTTCAGCCAGGTGAGGGGATTGTGATCAGTAATGACAGTGAATTCTCGTCCATACAGATACGGCCTTAGTTTCCTAAGGGCCCACACTACAGCCAGACATTCTTTTTCAACAGTTGCATAGGCCACTTCTCGGTCCAGCAGTTTCCGGCTGAGGTAGGCAATGGGGTGCTCGTCCCCAGCTGCATTCACCTGGCTGAGGACAGCTCCCAGTCCATAAGCAGAGGCGTCCGTCTGCACAATGAATCTCCTCTTGTAGTCTGGAGCAGCCAGAACAGGGTCACAGACCAGAGCGTCCTTCAGCTGGTTAAAAGCCTCATCACAGGCTGGAGTCCAGATCAACAGCCGGGGCATCGTTTTCTTGGTCAGGTCGGTAAGAGGCTTGGCCACAGTGCTGAAATGAGAAACAAATTTTCGGTAATAACTGGCAGTGCCCAAAAAAGCCATAACTTGTTTCTTAGTTTGGGGTACAGGCCAGTCTCTAATAGCCTGGATTTTGGCAGGTTCGGGACGGAGCTTCCCTCCTCCTACTCTATGCCCTAGGTACTGGACTTCACCCATCCCCAATTGGCATTTATCTGGTCGAATGGTTAGGCCTGCTGCAAGAAGCAGGTCAAGAATAACGGCTACTTGGTTCAGATGTTCCTCCCACGTCTGGCTGAAGATGGCGATATCATCCAAGTAGGCACAAGCAAAGTCACCACATCCCCGGAGGATCTGGTCCACCATTCTCTGGAAGGTGGCCGGGGCATTCTTCATTCCAAAGGGCATATTTAGGAATTCATACAGACCAAAGGGGGTGATAAAAGCGGACCGTTCTCTCCCCTCCTCCGTCAGAGGGATTTGCCAGTATCCCTTACTGAGATCAAAGATAGTGACATATCGGGATCCAGCCAGTCGGTCTAGAAGTTCGTCAATACGAGGCATTGGGTAAGGATCACTGACGGTATGGTCGTTTAGTCCTCGATAGTCCACACAAAATCGAGTACTCCCATCCTTCTTGGGTACTAACACCACAGGAGAGGCCCAAGGGCTATGGGAGGCCTGGATTACCCCAAGCTGTAGCATCTCCTCCAGTTCGTGCTGCATGGTGTTTCGAACTGATTCAGGTACCCGGTAAGGAGCCTGTTGTATGGGACGGATGCCCTGAGTGTCCACATGATGTTGGGTGACGGTGGTTCGACCTGGTTGGGATGAGAAAGCAGCACGTCTCTGTTGAAGCACTCCCAGCATCTGGTTTTTCTGTAAGGAATCCAGGTGATCTCCCAGAGGAACCTGTTCCACAGTGGATGGGGCTCTCGCTGCTTCCACGAGATCAGGTAGGGAGTCCTCATCCTCTTGACCGTCCTCTGAAGCTAGCCAACAGCTTGCTATCATTGGAAGGGTCCGGTCATGGTACTCCTCAATCATATTCACATGGACAGTCTTTTGTCTTAGCCCCTGATCATCTAAAGCAAGAAGGTAATTGGTGTCATTCAGTTTTCTGAGAACCCGGAAGGGACCCTCCCATGTTGTCTGCAGTTTATTCTGCCGATGGGGAACAATCATTAAGACCTGTTGTCCTCCTACAAACTCCCGGTAGCGTGCTTTACGGTCATACCATGTCTTCTGTCTGGTTTGAGCCATCCGCACATGACTCTGGGCAAAACTAGCAAGTTGGGCCAGGGTTTCTCGCAGCTTTAGGACATAAGGGACAACAGGGGCCCCTGTATCTTCAACTTGCCCCTCCCAGTATTCCTTGAGCAGGGTTAAGGGTCCTCGGACCTTTCTTCCATAGAGTAGTTCAAAGGGGGAGAACCCAGTGGACTCCTGGGGAACTTCCCGATAGGCAAACAAGAGATGGGGTAGGTACTTCTCCCAGTTTGAATCTCTGTCAGTGAAGGCCCTCAGCATATTCTTCAGAATGCCATTAAATCGTTCACAAAGTCCATTTGTTTGGGGATGATACGGGGTCGTGCGGATCGCTCGTACTCCACAGGTGCGCCACAGACACTGGACCAGCTCTGACATGAACTGGGAGCCTTGGTCCGACAAGATCTCACTGGGAAATCCTACTCTGGTGAAAATGGTAACCAGGGCCTCGGCCACCTTGGCTGCAGAAATACTTGACAAGGCCACCGCTTCTGGATATCGGGTGGCATAGTCCACAACAGTGAGAATGTACTGCTTTCCAGATTTACTTGGTTTAGCCAGAGGTCCAATGATATCAACAGCTACTCTTTGAAAGGGTTCTTCTATTATAGGGAGCGGTTGCAGGGGTGCCTTTGGGTGATCTCCGGGTCGCCCTCTACGCTGACATATGTCGCAAGTTCGGCAGAAATGCGCCACTGCTTGGGAAATCCCAGGCCAATAGAAAGATTGAGTCAATCGCCTCTCGGTGCGGGTTTTGCCTTGATGGCCAGCAGTAGGAATATCATGAGCAAGGTGTAATAGGGGAATTATGTATTTCTGAGGAACAATCAGCTGTTTGCTATAAGTCCAGGAAGAAGCCCTCAATGTCACCGGAAGCCTCATTAAACGGCTTGAAGTCTTTGCGGGACACTCTGGGGAGTTCCCTCATGGGGGATGCTGTGGGTACAGTCTGTCTGGAGCTTCTCGCTGCCTCCAAAGTGATCTCCCTCTCCAGCATTGCCCTCTCCTCCATCCTGCGCTGCCTCTCCTTGGCTGTGCGCATGACCTCCCTCTTATCTTCTATGGTAGCCTCTTCTCCCAGCAAGGCCATCTCCTCCTCGTACCACACAACCCACTGACTTTTTTGGGTATTTACCTCCGACTGCCGCCTTTCCTCTCTTTGCTGTGAGGATCCTTCCTCAGCATCATCTTGCAGGTGAACTGCTTCCAAAGCCTCAATCAGCTGCTCCTTGGAGAGTCCCTTGTAGCTGACTCCCAGTTCACGGGCCTTTGTTTGTAGGTTCACCTCAGTCCAGTTCTTGTACTCTGCGGTGCTGGTTCCAGATGTTGATGGGCCGTTGTCCTCCATTCCTTCTGCTCTGATCCCACTGCTGCCACCAGTTTGTGACGGGAGTATTCTCCAGAGCAAGGAGGGACAACAGGCCTGGGAATAATCCAACAGATTTATTGACCAAAAAACAGGAACAACACGAAGGTAATTTGCAGAGTCCCAAAATAAGTCCACAGGAAACTGATTCGGGGGCACCTCCCGACAATCCTTGTGCCAGATCACAAAACCATAGTCCTTTAAGAGTCCCAGAAATCCACCACGATCACACAGAGGCCGAAGCTTCCTCAGACAGCCTCATCCTTCTCTTTTAGCATCCAACTCACATCTGATCTTAAAGCAAGAATGTATTGTCAGGGCTCCTGGGATCAGTCCATCTGAAGGGGGGTAGGGGTCACACCTACTATTCAATGGTTTGGTCCATCAGAAGATTCTAGAAATGTAAGGGCTCCACTTAGTCTACAGGATGTGTATTGTAGGTTATCTTCTGCTTAGGAAAACAATAGCCAAAGTTCCACTAGCTGTTGACACAAGCCTAAATTAGATTATGGTCCAGGTACATCACAAGACATTGCAAAGTATTGGGGGAAGGAGACATGGTTAATTTACAGCAAATGAATCAGAGGAAAGTTAAATGACCTATTATACAAAATACAGGACAGGGCAAGACTACAAATCATGACAGTGGGATATTAGGGGTAGTAGTCTGGTGGCTCTGGCTGATGGGATGATGTGGGATATTAGGGGTAGTAGTCTGGCAGCTGTGACGGGATGATGTGGGATATTAGGGGTAGTAGTCCAGTGGCTCTGGCTGACGGGATGATGTGGGATATTAGGGGTAGTAGTCTGGTAGCTCTGGCTGACGGGATGATGTGGGATATTAGGGGTAGTAGTCTGGTAGCTCTGGCTGACGGGATGATGTGGGATATTAGGGGTAGTAGTCCGGTAGCTCTGGCTGACGGGATGATGTGGGATATTAGGGGTAGTTGTCCGGTAGCTCTGGCTGACGGGATGATGTGAGATATTACCATTCCTCTACGTAACAGGAAGCTGCCACCGGACTATAAGATGCACTCGATTTTTTTTAGACAGAATTTTTCTTGTTAAAAATTGCATCCTAGAGTCCAAAAAATACAGTAAGTTGGTTCTTCTTACTGCAGCAATGCCAAACATGTGGATGCGAATTGTGGTCTGGGCACACTACAAGACTCCGAATGAGGGGAGAGATTTGGCTTTTGCAGTAGATATTTAGCTGAATTGGTTTATGGAAGCCATGTTGCTTTTCTGCTTCTAGCAATGTAAAAACAATTTTTTAAAAGACTGATTATGAGCCTAAGTTGTGGGAGGAGTAGATTTTTTTTATTTTTTTTTTATTGGCATCATTTTCGGCTCCGTAGTATTTTTTCCCCCCAATATGTGGTAGAAAGAACGAACAGAGTCAAACATAACTCTCTACTAGTTCGTGCTCTGCGGCCTAACTTTTGGATTGTGAACTGTTTTTGTCCTAGTGAATAATTTGCACATTCTATAAGCTTTTTTTCTTAGAGAAATGTTATAAAAAATATATAATTTTCAAAAAATAATCGGTTTTATTCTTGACAGATGACTGTACCAGGAGATCAAATGGACATCTAATATCCTCATCATCCCTTCACAGCAAAGACCTATCATCTAATTCTACTGAACAGGTCCTAGCTTCAGATTCATCACAGACTATTCAGAAAAATAAAATGCACAAAAGACATGTTCAAAATCAAGGTGCTCCTACAGCAGAGAAGCCACTAACATGTTCAGAAGATGGACAAACGTTTTCCCTTAAAACATCTTATGTTACACATCAAATAATTCACGCAGAAAAATTGGAGAAAACACATTCATGTTCAGAATGTGGAAAATGTTTCGTAAATAGATCAAATCTTTTTTCCCATCAGAGAATTCACACACGTGAGAAGATTTTTCCATGTTCAGATTGTGGGCAATGTTTTAATAAGAAAAAAAATCTTGTTATACATCAGAGAAGTCACACAGGGGTCAATCCATTTTCTTGTTCGGAATGTGGGAAATGTTTTCAAGATAAATCAAAACTTGTTAGACATCAGAGAACTCATACAGGGGAGAGGCCTTATTCATGTTCAGAATGTGGGAAATGTTTTAAAGATAAATCATATCTTCCTATACATCAAAGAGCTCACACAGGGGAGAAGCCGTTTTCCTGTTCAGAATGTGGGAAATGTTTTAAAGATAAATCAGATCTTGGGAGACACCAAAGAATTCACACAGGGAAGAAGCCATTTTCATGTTCAGAATGTGGGAAATGTTTTACCATCAAATCATATCTTCGCATACATCAAAGAACTCACACAGGGGAGAAGCCATTTTTCTGTGCAGAATGTGGAAAAGATTTTACAGCTAAATCTGATTTTGTGACCCATAGGAAAATTCACACAGGGGAGAAGCCATTTGCCTGTTCAGATTGTGGGAAATGTTTTCCAGATGAATCACATCTTGTGAGACATCAGAGATTTCACACAGGGGAGAAGCCATTTTTATGTTCAGAATGTGGGAAAGGTTTTCCAGATAAATCACATCTTCTTATACATCAAAGAACTCACACAGGAGAGAAGCCATTTTCCTGTTTAGAATGTGGAAAACTTTTTATAACTAAAACACATCTTCTTATACATCAAAGAACTCATACGGGGGAGAAGCCATTTTCCTGTTCAGAATGTGGAAAGTGTTTTACATTTAGTTCAGAACTTGTAAATCATAGGAGAATTCACACAGGAGAGAAGCCATTTTCATGTTCAGAATGTGGAAAATGTTTTATAGCTAAATCAGATCTTGTGAAACATAGCAGAATTCACACAGGGGAGAAGCCATATTCATGTTCAGAATGTGGGAAATGTTTTACCTTGAAATCACATCAACTTAGACACCAAAAAACTCATGGGAAAAGCCATTCTCATAACTAAAAAATGAGAATTGTTTTACTTGAAAATCATACTTTGAAGACAATTAAAAAAAATAAAAACTTGCACAGAGAGAAGCCTTATATTTCATTTTCAAATTATGCAAGAAAACATATCTCTATATATAAAACTGAATGTGTGTGTGTGTGTATCACCAACCATTCACAAAGCATCTCTCATTTCACCAGAGCTGTTCAAAAGAAGCTGAGCTGTCATTGGTTGCTATGAGCAATGGTTTTCCTTGCAACCAATCACTAAGAATCTCTCATTTCACCAGAGTTGGTTAAAAGAAGCTGAGCTGTGATTGGTTGCTATGAGCAAGTTTTCCCACTTGACAACACCTCAGCAGACACTGACATGGTGGGAGAAATCTAGCATCCCTGGGAACATAAGCTCCCAGTCATTGTCTGCCCCCCCAGAAAGGAGCAGAGAGGACATGACAGAAATGAATCCCCCCTCCTGTGCCCATATCCTCATCACACATCCTCCATCCTATAGGCACATCTTCCCTCTTAAAGGGATCATTGGTATGGAAGTCAGAGCAAAGCCATCCAGCGCTTTGGTTTTGACCCCAGGCCTCTCTTAAAGGGATCCCCGGTTTGGAAGTTAGGACCGTTCCACTCAGTTCTGTGGTTCTGACCCCAGGGTCTCTTAAAAGGATTACTGGTATGGAAGTTAGGGCAAATCCACTCTGCCCTTTGGTACTGACCCCAGGCTCTCTTAAAGGTATCTCCTGTATGGAAGTTAAGGCAAATCCCTCAGCTCTCTGATTCTGACCCCCATGGTTAAATTAAAGGGATCATTGGTATGCAAGTCAGGGCAAATCCACTCATCGCTATGGTTCTGATCCCAGGCTTTCTTAAAGGGATCCCCGGTATGGAATTTAGGGCAAATCCACTCAGCGCTCTGGTTCTGACGCCAGGCCTCTCTTAAAGGGATCCCCGGTATGGAAGTTAGGACCGTTCCACTCAGCGCTCTGGTTCTGACCCCAGGCTGACGTGATGATGTGGGATATTAGGGGTAGTAGTCCATTGGCTCTGGCTGACGGGATGAGATGATGTGGGATATTAGGGGCAGTAGTCCACTGGCTTTGGCTTATGGGATGATGTGGGTTATTAGGGGTAGTAATCCAGTGGTTCTGGCTGATGGGATGATGTGGGATATTAGAGGTAGTAGTGCGGTGGCTCTAGCTGACGGGATGATGTGGGATATTAGGGGTAGTAGTCCGATAGCTCTGGCTGACGGGATGATGTGGGATATTAGAGGTAGTAGTCTGGTGGCTCTGCCTGTCGGGATGATGTAACAAATCCAAAGTGGGAAAAAAGAGCCGGGCTGAATAAACCGCGCTGACCAGAAAAAAACGCACCTTCGGCAGTCCATATAATAAAAAACTTCTTTAATAAGAAGTTTTTTATTATATGGACTGCCGAAGGTGCATTTTTTTCTGGTCAGCGCGGTTTATTCAGCCCAGCTCTTTTTTCCACTTTGGATTTGTTTCATTTACTACCAGCGGGATACCAGCGACAACTGGACATTTATGAGTGATTCCCAGTTTGTTGTGACTCACACAACTTCAGCAGGTGAGTCTAACTGATTGGGCTTGCTTGCTATTGTGGTTCTTCAAGACAATACACCTTATGTGCGCTTTCCATTTTTGTTTTTTCTGTCGGGATGATGTGGGATATTAGGGGTAGTAGTCCGATAGCTCGGGATGATGTGGGATATTAGGAGTAGTAATTTGGTGGCTCTGGCTGACGGGATGATGAGGGTTATTAGGGGTAGTAGTCCGGCGGCTGTGACGGGATGATGTGGGATATTAGTGGTAGTTGTCCAGTGGCTCTGGCTAACGGGATGATGTGGGATATTAGGGGTAGTAGTCAGGTGGCTTTGATGGGATGATGTGGGATATTAGGGGTAGTAGACCAGTAGCTCTGGCTGACGGGATGATGTGGGATATCAGGGGTAGTAATTCGGTGGCTCTGGCGGACAGTATGATGTGGGATATTAGGAGTAGTAGTGTGGTGGCTCTGGCTGACGGGATGATGTGGGATATTAGAGGTAGTAGTCTGGTAGCTCTAGCTGATGGGATGATGTGGGATGTTAGGGGTAGTAGTGCGGGGGCTCTCGCTGACGGGATGATGTGGGATATTAGGGGTAGTTGTCTGGTGGCTCTGGCTGAAGGGATGATATAGGATATTATAGTGAACTAGATGAAGAGCCCGGTGTTGCCTGGGCATAGTAACCAACTGTGGTTAGTTATAACAAATCATGATGATTATATTGCACATAAAAACATTTCACATCATATATTCAACACTACAGATTTGCAACACAAATTAACTAAACGATTACCCAAGTATTGATAATATTTTATTTTCAACTCATTCAAGATTTTTGGTTTTTCTTTTCGGTGCAAAGATGAACAGATTTTTGGCAGTTCCAGCTCTTGAACAGACCACGTAAAGTTGACCATGAGAAAAGCATGGAGATTGCAAATCGATCCCTACTACTTTCAAGGACTGTCCCTGAGCATTGTTAATGGACATTGCAAATAGCAGTTGAACTGGAAGCTGGAGGAGTTTAAAATCAAAAAACAAATCAGATGGAATGAGTGGAATTCTTAGAATGAAAATGTCCCCTCCTTTGGCACATCCTGTTTCTGAGCTGCGTATCTAACCCTATCCTGTATGATAATGTCTGCTGAGCTGTGTAACTAATCCTCTCCTGTGTGATACACAGCTCAGCAGAAAGTATCTAATCCTATTGTGTGTTACTGACTGCTCAGCCATGTATCTAATCCTATCCTGTGTGATACTGACTGCTGAGCAGTGTATCTAACCCTATCCTGTGTGTTACTGACTGCTCAGCCGTGTACTGTATATATTCCTATCCTGTGTGATACTGTGTGCTGAGCTGTGTATCTAATCCTATCCTGTGTGATACTGTCTGCTGAGCCGTGTATCTTTTCCTATCCTGTGTGATACTGACTGCTGAGTTGTGTATCTAATCCTATCCTGTGTGATACTGACTGCTGAGCTGTGTATCTAATCCTATCCTGTGCGATACTGTCTGCTGAGCCGTGTATCTAACCCTATCCTGTGTGATACTGACTGCTGAGCCGTGTACATAATCCTATCATGTGTGTTACTGACTGCTCAGCCGTGTATCTAATCCTATCCTGTGTGATACTGTCTGCTGAGCCGTGTATCTAATACTATTCTGTGTGATACTGTCTGCTGAGCCGTGTATCTATTCCTATCCTGTGTGATACTGACTGCCGAGCCGTGAATCTAATCCTATCCTGTGTGATACTGGGCTCCCCCTGTGTGATACCGTCTGCTGAGCCGGGTATCTAACCCTATCCTGTGTGTTACTGACTGCTCAGCCGTGTATCTAATCCTATCCTGTGTGATACTGTCTGCTGAGCCGTGTATATATTCCTATCCTGTGTGATACTGTATGCTGAGCTGTGTATCTAATCCTATCCTGTGTGATACTGTCTGCTGAGCCGTGTATCTCTTCCTATCCTGTGTGATACTGACTGCTGAGTTGTGTATCTAATCCTATCCTGTGTGATACTGACTGCTGAGCTGTGTATCTAATCCTATCCTGTGTGATACTGTCTGCTGAGCCGTGTATCTAACCCTATCCTGTGTGATGCTGACTGCTGAGCCGTGTATCTAACCCTATCCTGTGTGATACTGACTGCTGAGCCGTGTACATAATCCTATCGTGTGTTACTGACTGCTCAGCCGTGTATCTAATCCTATCCTGTGTGATACTGTCTGCTGAGCCGTGTATCTAATACTATTCTGTGTGATACTGTCTGCTGAGCCGTGTATCTATTCCTATCCTGTGTGATACTGACTGCTGAGCTGTGTATCTAATCCTATCCTGTGTGATACTGACTGCTGAGCTGTGTATCTAATCCTATCCTGTGTGATACTGACTGCCGAGCCGTGAATCTAATCCTATCCTGTGTGATACTGGGCTCCCCCTGCAAGTACACAAAGGAAAAAAATTTTTTGAAAGGTCACCAAACCATAGCAAATGCGAAGTCTGGAGGAATGCAATCAATCCTGGGCGGTGCAGGGAACTTGGATTCCGGAAAATCTTGTAGGCACAATACTTAGGAGATGTTCCAGCAACTTCGACCAAAGGATAGTTAAAATCAAAAGACTTTATTCCAAAAAAATGATTAAAAACAGAATAGATGCATAAAAAACATATGGTTCACCAATGTGATAGACGCTTACGCGTTTCGGACTAGAGGGTCCTTACTCATAGCTAGCGTAAGCGGCTGTCACATTGGTGAACCATATGTTTTTTATGCATCTATTCTGTTTTTAATAATTTTTTTGGAATAAAGTCTTTTGATTTTAACCATCCTTTGGTCGAAGTTGCTGGAACATCTCCTAAGTATTGAGCTCCCCCTGCAGTCTGTGTCAGAGGGTGGTCTGTGTTGGCACGGTAATAAATTGTGTTATTTCAAGCTTTACAGAAGGATGATAACACCATAGAAATGATAAGAATAATAGGCCAAATTGTTTGGTGAATTGGAACGCGCAGGGTTAAAATTTTGCCTCACAACATAGCCTATGACGCTCTCGGGGTCCAGACGTGTGACTGTGCAAAATTTTGTGGCTGTAGCTGCGACGGTGCAGATGCCAATCCTGGACATACACACATACATACATACACTTTTTCCCCATTATGTACCTAGGGACAAAATTGTTTGGTGAATTGGAATGCGCAGGGTTAAAATTTCACCTCACAACATAGTCTCTGACACTCTCGGGGTCCAGACGTGTGACTGTGCAAAATTTTGTGGCTGTAGCCGCGACGGTGCAGATGCCAATCCCGGACATACACACACACATACATACACACATTGAGCTTTATATATTAGATGTGGCTATGCGGATTGGGCAGGGCTCTACACTCAGCTTTATATGTATACAGATATAATCACTATTTGTTATAACTAACCGTAGTTACTATGCCTGGGCAGCGCCGGGCTCTTCCGCTAGTAACAGATAAAGTCAAATAAGTTATCAAGAAAGGGAAAGGGTAATGGGGGTCCAGGTAAAAAATATTGATGACCTGTCAACAGAATAGATAACCAATATCAGATCGGTAAGGTTCTGTCATCTGGTACATCCTCCAATGAGTCAGTATAAGTTCCAGCATTGGCTGGATGTAGACACATAAAATGGAACTGGAAATCATGTGTAGTGGCTGCTGCCGGTTCCTGCAGAATAGTTTGTATTCAAAAGTGTAGGCTCTGTTCTACAGTAACGAGGAGCTGTCACTACTCCTTAAATTGAGCTACACATTATAGCTCTATTCACTGGGGCATATTGATATCTTCTGTATAAAAAAATTTACACTGACACAGTGTGTGCACCATGCTTTACAGAATGTTAATGAACACAGCAGAGTGAAAAGTATATGTATGTTAGTTTGATGTATATAAAATAAGGTGATTTACCCTTAAGTAAAATGTAAGTCTGCTAAGAGAGGGTGAATGGCAGGCCATTCGGTATCAAGTATAAAAAATGGTTGAGCCAATGTGGATGAACATTAAAAGTAGGACGTAAGGCAAAATATTATTAATTAAAAGCTTTATTATTAATGGGTTAAATAACTATTGGGACACAACTTTTAGTAATTGAATTCAGGCTTTTCATTCAGTACCATTCCACAAGGTGTAATTCTGATCTAATAAGAAGAAATAAATACAAGGGCTGTTAGAGATTGAAGGGCACTTACAGGGGTGAAGCCATATTCACGTTCAAAATACGGAAGATTTTTTTTCCCCTCAAAATGTCTTTTGTTACACATCAAAAACTTCAAACAGAAGAGGAAATATTTTCACCAAAATTAGAGCTCTATAAGCGGCAAATAATTTAAAATCAGTCGTTGAGTTACGAACATTCGACTTGCGTACAAATCATAGTCATGAACATACGATGCTGACCTAAGATGTTCATTGCTCACCTCTCCAGCTACTCTGTAGCCTGCCATCTGTGGCTCTTCCTTCCACTGTCCTGAGCCGCATCTACAGCTTTTTTACTATAGGCTAGGACTTTTGACCTCATCCCGGAGGTCACTGTGTGTTGTAAGGCCTTGACTTCATGACGCACAGACTTCCAAGGCGTGGACACAACTACAAGTACTGGCCTATAATGCAGAGATGCAGCATGTAACAGTGGAAAGAGGACTGGATGGCAGGCAACAGTGTGTCTGGAGAGGTCAGTGATGAGGTAAATATTGGTACAAAATAATAAAAATGCTCACCTCATTGGCCTACTTGCTTCTTGGTCCTCTTCTTTCCGTGATTGAAAGCCATGTCTCCGGCCTCTTCACTATAGTCCAGGACTTGGAGGTTACTACAATAAGATTGTGGGGCGGGCATGTCTTGACGATGCAACCTTACAACATGCAGTGACCTCCAAGGCCTTCACACGGCCATATCTGCTGGCCTACAATGAAGAGGTCGGAGATGCGGCATGCAAAGTCTATTTAACGCTGTCCACCACATAAATGATGAGACAGCAAGACAACTTTGTTCTTCGTGTCAGTACGATTATAGTGATACCAGATTTATATTTATATTTAGTTTAACCTCTTAGTGATTTTTAAAATCTGACCAGTGGCCTCATCTCTATTGAGCTGTAAATGACATTTAAAAACTGCCCCGGGCTGGTGTCCTTAGGTCGGGCGCTGGTCCTTTTGTCGGCCCTATTCACAAGCTGAGGTCGACTTTGACACATGATAAGGTTTTAATATTAGACAGTGTAGGACCGTCTCGATCAGGGTCACCTTGGCCATGGTGAGATGACTTTCGTGCGATTTTTGATCAAAAAACTTATTACTAAGAACCCTCTGTTATTTAAACACACTTTTTGCTTTTTACTTCTTTAGCTATAGGGTTTTTGTTTATTTAGTTTCTTGTAGGGTTTTTTAATGTTTTATGGCCAAAGTGAACTTTAAGCCCTTTCTGACATCAGACGTACTATCCTGTCCACGGTACCCGGGCCCATATGACCGGGGGCGGGATAGTACGTCTAAGCGATTAGCGGCGCTCCTGGGGGGGCGCCACTGATCGCGGCCGAGTGTCAGCTGATTATCACAGCTGACACCCGGCACTATGTGTCAGGGGCAGTCATGGACCGCCTCCGGCACGTTAATCCCTGGCACACTGCGATCAAACATGATCACAGTGTACCGGGGGATTAGGGAAGCATCGGCAGGGAGGGGGCTCCCTCCATGCTTCCCTGAGACCCTCAAAGCAGCGCGATGTGCTGCGCTACTCTGATGGTCTCCTTCCCTGCAAGCCCCCAGATCCAAGATGGCCACTGGGGTCTGCAGGGAGGCGGCTTCCTCAGTGCATTAGTGCAGGCACAGAGGAAGACTGCTGCAGCGCCTGTGTCAGATCGCCGATCTGACACTGCACTGCAAAGTGTCAGATCCGCGATCTGACACATTACAGTAATGTCACCCCCCCAGGACAAAATAATAAGGTGAAAAAAAAAAAAGAAATAAGTGTAAAAAATAATTTATAAAAACTCACTAAATAAACTGAAAAAAAAAATATTCCCTAATAAATTCATTTTATGGAAATTAAGAAAAAAAAAACGACCCGCCCTATAAAACTGTCCCACTAGTTAACCCCTTTAGTGAACCCCTTAAAAAATAGAAATAAAAAAGCAAAAAACAATGCTTTTTCATCATGCTGCCGAACAAAAAGTGCAATAACGCGCAATCAAAAAGGCGGATATAACTAATCATGGTACCGCTGAAAACATTATCTTGTCCCGCAAAAAACGAGCCACGACACAGTGTCATCCGCGAAAAAATAAAAAAGTTATAGCTCGTAGAATAAAGCGATGCAAAAATAATTATTTTTTATATAAAATTGTTCATTGCATAAAAGCGCCAAAACATAAAAAAAGACATAAATGAGGTATCGCTGTAATCATACTGACCCGAAGAATAAAAAAGCTTTATGAATTTTACCACACGCGAAACGGTGTAAACGCACCCCCCAAAAGAAATTCATGGAATGCTGGTGTAAGAGAATGGTTAGCCATAATATACTGAGCGGCCATGATGAATCAGGCAGCCATCTTGTCAAAGTTAGAGAAGATTCAACTTTTACAAAAGAACTAATGAGATGTACTTTGAAATGGAGGATGTGAAATGAGATCATGTCTGCTAGCAGATCTGGCAGGCTTGCATAAAGGAAAATTGGATCAATAGGGGAATAGGGTTAACAAATATATGGTCAATGTGTGTATACGTGATGTTGGAAGAAGAACAAACTCATTAAAATGTCAAATGCATGAATTTATGGATATAGTCTGGAGGCAATGATAAGATTGAAGGCATTAGCTATAGATACTAATGACTTTTATGGGTTTAGTGTTGTTTGGGGAAACGTTAATTAATATCTTTGTATTATATCATTATATTCCTTGTTCTAAAATACAGGTTTCTCTAGAATTATCATGTAAACGCCTTAGAATTATCATGTAAACGCCCTCTGCGGCAAAATGCAGCTTTCTCAATGTTTGTATTATGTATAAAAAGGCACCCCTAGTTTAGTACGGAGCCTTTTCATCGCCAGACTTCCTAGCGAATCTCTGCCCGTCTGAATTCCTGTTTTTGCCTGCATATTTCAACTTCTCTGTTTATCTGTTCTGTTTTGCCATGTATCTCCTGAATAAACTTCACCTCAGTTCGATAAGAGGATCGTCTTCAATTTTTGTCTGGCTCTTCCAGCTCTCAGTAAGAACTTTCTTGTCAGGATCCTGACAGCGCCGGCGTACAGCCCTCGCTGAGCAGGGACTCACCAGTGCTGTAGGGGTCCCAGGGACAGTAACAGCTGGAAAGTACAGACACACAGGACCTGAACGCTGAAGTATTAGCAAGCAGGCACGGGATCTACGATCAGATATGACCACAAGGGGGCAAGGCTTAGCATCCTGCTTGCTAAGATGGAAGAACACTCAGAGTCGGGCAAACCAGAGATCATACACAATACGGGCGAACGAGGTACAGGAGGGACAATAGATGGGAGGTCAGACGAAGCCAAAGGTCATACACAAGAGGGTAGTGCGGTACAAAAGGGACGAGTAGAGAGCAGTCGAGTCACAAGCAGAGGGTCATACACGAGAGGACGGTGCGGTACAAGAGGGTCAGGCAGAACTCGTAACAGGGACAGAACCAGATCACAACCAAACAAGCAACAAGTTATCAGGCACAAGGCACACATATACAAGAGGTCACTTAACTCAGCCAAGGGCAGGAGTATAACTGACACTGGAGCCAGGTCCAGTGAGCATTAAATAGCCGCCCTCTGCCAGAGAGAGGCAGAAACAATTAACCCCCTGTCTGACCAGGACGGGCCAAAGCGAAACCCCGTCCTGGATCATGACAGTACCCCCCTCTCAATGGGGGGCCACCAGACCCCCAGGTTTCTCAGGATACTTGGCGTGAAAGGCCCGGACCAACCGATCCGCATGAACTGATCGAGCAGGAACCCATGAGCGTTCCTCCGGACCGTAGCCTTTCCAATGTACAAGATATTGAAGGGCACGATGGACCAACCTGGAGTCGACAATTCGTTCCACCTCGTACTCGGACTGCCCATCTACCAAAATCGGTGGCGGCGAAGCTGATGGTCCCTCCCCACCGGACCTCACAGGTTTCAAAAGGGCCCTATGGAAAACATTTGGGATCCGCAGAGATGGCGGGAGACGCAACCGAAAAGCCACCGGGTTAACTGCTTCAGTAATTTCATAGGGACCTATAAACTTGGGTCCAAGCTTCGCGGAGGGGACCTTGAGCCTTATATTCTTGGTGGATAACAATACATTATCCTGAACCTGAAACACTGGTCCCGCGGATTGTTTTTTGTCTGCAAAAAATTTAAATTTATCCTGAGCCTTAGTAATGTTACTCTGGACCTCCCGCCATACCTACTCCAACTGCTGGATTGTCTCATCCGCCCCAGGACACCCAGAATTCAAATGGGAAAATTCTCCAAAATGTGGATGAAACCCATAGTTGCAGAAAAAGGGAGATGTACCCGTAGACTGGTTAATGCGGTTGTTAAATGCAAACTCGGCCAACGGTAACACAGAACACCAATCATCCTGTCGGGCTGAGGTCAAGCAACGCAGAATTTGCTCCAGAGACTGATTGGTCCGCTCGGTCTGCCCATTAGACTCTGGATGATAAGCGGATGAAAAGGACAGACCAATACCCAACCTCTTACAAAAAGCCCTCCAAAATCTGGAAACAAATTGCACTCCTCTATCAGACACCACATTCAAGGGTATCCCATGCAACCGCACCACATGCTCAACAAACAATCTGGACAATGTTTCCGCATTAGGTAGAGCTGCCAAAGGTACAAAATGTGCCTGCTTACTAAACCTGTCCACCACAACCCAAACGACGGTATTACCCTTGGAGGGGGGAAGGTTGGTGATGAAATCCATGGACAAATGGGTCCATGGTCTCTCAGGAATTGGCAGTGGTACCAATTCCCCGGCCGGCCGGTTATGGGGGGTTTTTGCACGGGCACAAACATCACATGCAGACACATATTCCTCAACATCAGAGGCTAAAGAAGACCAGCAGAATACTCTAGCAATGGCCTTCCGGGTAGCCGAGATCCCTGGATGTCCACCCAGAACTGAGTCATGGAACTCTCGGAGGACCTTGAGACGAAACTGAGCTGGCACGAAAAGTTTATCCACCGGCTTAGCCGGAGGTGCAAGAGACTGGGCTTCCTGAATCTCCCGTTCCAACATGTTAGAAACACCTGCCACCACCACCCCAGGCTGAAGAATGGAGGATGGAGGTTCCGGGGGGGACACCGGATCTAGACTGCGTGACAAGGCATCCGCTCTGACATTTTTGGATCCTGGCCAAAAAGTGATCGAGAAGTTGAATCGGAAAAAAAAACTGACCATCTAGCCTGCCTGGGAGTCAACCTTTTACCTGACTCAATGTAAGCTAGGTTTTTGTGGTCCGTAATTACGGTTATAGGATGGACAGCCCCCTCGAAAAAATGCCTCCATTCTTCAAAGGCCAACTTTATGGCCAGAAGTTCTCGATTCCCAACATCATAGTTTCTCTCCGCAGGAGAGAATTTCTTTGAGAAAAAGGCGCAAGGTCTCAAATTAGTCAAAGTGGCGGGTCCCTGGGACAATACCGCCCCCACCCCCACCTCTGAGGCGTCTACCTCGACAATAAATGGTTCAGACGGGTCCGGTTGAATAAGAACCGGGGCAGACATGAAACATTTTTTCAAAAACTGAAACGCCGCTACCGCTGCGGCTGACCAATTCTTGATATCAGCCCCCTTTTGAGTCATGTCTGTGAGGGGTTTAACCACATGTGAAAACCCCCTTATAAATTTGCGATAATAATTAGCGAACCCTAGGAAACGCTGCAGAGCCTTCAAATCACAAGGTTGAACCCACTCGACAATGGCCAGCACCTTATTAGGATCCATGCGATACCCTTCTGCAGACACAATGAACCCCAGAAACGACAGTTCTTGAGCACAAAATAGACATTTTTCAAGTTTAGCAAAGAGAGCCTTTGGAGAACTGCCCGAACATGACCAATGTGAGCCTGTTTATCAGGAGAGTAGATCAGTATGTCATCCAAATATACCACCATAAAACGTCCAATAAAATCAGAGAACACGTAGTTTATGAAATTTTGGAAGACTGCTGCTGGCGCATTGGTCAGACCGAAAATCATGACCAAATTTTCAAACAACCCTTCAGTAGTGAGAAAAGCAGCTTTCCACTCATCTCCATCCCGAACTCTGATAAGGTTATATGCTCCCCGTAGATCTAGTTTCGAAAACCACTTAGCTCCGGATAATTGGTTGTATAAATCAGGAATAAGTGGAAGGGGATACGTATTCCTCACAGTTATCTTATTTAACGCACGAAAATCGAGGCATGGGCGTAAACCACCGTCTTTTTTCTTTACAAAAATGAACCCCGCCACCACGGGAGAAACAGAAGGACGAATGTGTCCCTTCCGGAGGCTCTCGGAAATATATTCCTTCATTGCAGCCCGTTCTGGACCTGAAAGGTTATACAAGCGGGCTTTGGGCAATTTAGCACCTGGAACCAGGTCAATGGCACAATCAAATGGGCGGTGTGGTGGTAAAACCTCGGCCTCTTTTTTGAAGAAAAGGTCCGTATAGTCTTTCAGGCACTCCGGAATACCTTCCAGACCCATGGACAACACAGACACAGTAACAAGACATTTCTCAGAACAATAGGGACCCCATTTAACAATGTCCCGAGATTCCTAATTAATCACTGGATTATGCACTTGTAACCAGGGGAACCCCAACACCAGTCCCGCAGGCAGGTTGTCCATAACAAAACATGAAATATGTTCCTGGTGCAAGGAACTTACTTTAAGGAGAAACTCTTCTGCACGAATCATAACGTCATTTTTAACCAGTGGTGTTTTGTCAATGGCAACAATGTGAATAGGAGTCTCCAACCTAACTGTCCCTAACTTACACCTGGATACCAAGTCAGTCAATAAAGTTTAATGACGATCCGCAATCCATGAAGGCAGAAGTGAATGTGGAGACACTCCCACAACAAAGTTTCACTTGCAACAACATTTTTGAAAATGCAGAAAAGGGTATCTGAGAGCCTGGGTGATCTCCACGACAATCACCCGGGCTCAGTCGCTTGTTGGTCAGAGGACAGGAGGGACAATCCTTTTTCCAATGTCCAGAATCGCCACAGAAAAAACAGCATTTACCCACGAGTCGTTGTCTTCTTTCTTTCTCTTTGAGGTCGATGGTCTCCAATATAGGACTGGCTCCCCTTCCTTGGGAGAATAACGGTGTCTCAATCTGCATCACTCCCCTCGCCCATAGCCTGCGATCCATTCGGATGGCCTGTGTCATAGCCTCCTCCAGGGAATCAGGCGGAGGGTGGAGAGCCAAGGCGTCTTTCAGATGTTCAGACAGGCCTCTACGGAACAAACCACGGAGGGCGGCATCAATCCAGCAGACCTCAGCAGCCCATCATCTGAACTCTGAACAAAACCACTCGGCTGAGTGTTTCCCCTGGCACACACTCATCACCATGTCCTCAGCCATATGCATCCGATCAGGCTCATCATAAATTTGCCCCAGGGCCTCAAAAAATGCATCCACAGTCATACGCTCAGGGGCCGTGGTCGGAAGGGAGAAAGCCCAAGCCTGTGGAGCCCCCCTTAACAGAGATATAATGACCCCCACTCTCTGGCTTTCACTCCCAGACGAGTGTGGTCTCAAAGAAAAAAAAGCTTACATTTCTCCTTGAAAACTCTGAATTCCCTTTTATCTACAGAAAAGGTATCTGGCAACTTAACTGGAGACTCCGGGGAAATTAATGTAACATCCTGAGCCCCGGATGAAAAAACCCCCTGCACAGTGTCAGCGATCAGCTGCTGAGACTGAGCCAGGACTCGTTGATCTCCAAGGAGTTTCTGAGACATCAGAGTTAGTTGCTTAACCTGCTCAGAAAGAGCGTGCATAGGATCCATCACAAACACAGGTGAATGGGAGCAGAGAAAAAAAAATGGTAATGGTCAGTTATAATGTCAGGATCCTGACAGCGCCGGCGTACAGCCCTCGCTGAGCAGGGACTCACCAGTGCTGTAGGGGTCTCGGGGACAGTAACAGCTGGAAAGTACAGACGCAGAGGACCTGAACGCTGAAGTATTAGCAAGCAGGCACGGGACCTACGGTCATGTGACCACAAGGGGGCGGGGCTTAGCATCCTGCTTGCTAAGATGGAAGAACACTCAGAGTCGGGCAAACCAGAGATCATACACAATACGGGCGGTGTGGTACAAAAGGGACGAGCAGAGAGCAGTCGAGTCACAAGCAGAGGGTCATACACGAGAGGACGGTATGGTACAAGAGGGTCAGGCAGAACTCGTAACAGGGACAGAACCAGATCACAACCAAACAAGCAACAAGTTATCAGGCACAAGGCACTAGTATACAAGAGGTTACTTAACTCAGCCGAGGGCAGGAGTATAACTGACACCGGACCCAGGTCCAGTGAGCATTAAATAGCCGCCCTCTGCCAGAGAGAGGCAGAAACAATTAACCCCCTGTCTGACCAGGACGGGCCAAAGCGAAACCCCATCCTGGATCATGACATTTCTCTTACAGCTGGTTTTTGTTCATTCTGCATCCCAAAAATCGGAATAAAAAGCAATAAAAAAAAGTCACGTGCCCGAAAATGGTACTAATAAAAACATCAACTCGTCCTGCAAAAAATAAGACCTCACATGACTCGGTGGGTCAAAATATGGAAAAATTATAGCTCTCAAAATGTGGTGATGCAAATACTATTTTTACAATAAAAAGCGTCTTTTAGCATGTGACAGCTGCCAAATATAAAAACCACCATAAATAGTAAATCAAACCCCCCCTTTATCACCCCTTAGGTAGGGAAAAATAATAAAATTTAAAAAAAAAGTATTTATTTCCATTTTCCCATTAGGGTTAAGGCTGAGATTAAGGTTAGTGGTGTGTTGGGGTGAGGGATGGAGTTATAATTGGGGGGTTTCCACTGTTTGGGCACATCAGGAGCTCTCCAAACGCAACATGGCGTCTGATCTCAATTCCAGCCAATTCTGCGTTGAAAAAGTCAAATGGTGCTCCTTCCCTTCCAAGCTCTGCCATGTGCCCAAACAATGGTTTACCCCCACATATGGGGTATCAGCCTACTCAGGACAAATTGTACAACAACTTTTGGGTCCAACTTATCCTGTTACCCTTGGGAAAATAAAAAATTGGGGGAAAAAATATGATTTTTGTGGAAAAAAAATATGATTTTTTTTATTTATATGTCTCTACGTTATAAATTTCTGTGAAGCACTTGGGGGTTCAAAGTGCTCATCACACATCTAGTTAAGTTCCTTGGGGGGTCTAGTTTCCAAAATGGTGTCATTTGTGGGGATTTCCACTGTTTAGGCACATCAGGGGCTTTCCAAACGCGGCATGGCATCCGATCTCAATTACAGCCAAAAAAGTCAAATGGTGCTGCTTCCTTTCCGAGCTCTGCCATGCGCCCAAATAGGGGTTTACCCCCACATATGGGGTATAAGCATACTCAGGACAAATTGCAAAGTAACTTTTGGGGTCCTGTTTCCCTTGGGAAAAAAAAATTTGGGGTGAAAAGATCATTTTTGTGGAAAAAATAATTTTTTTAATTGTACGGCTGTAAGTTATAAACTTCTGTGAAGCCCTTGGGGGTTCAAAGTTCTCACCACATATCTAGATAAGTTCCTTGGGGTGTTCTAATTTCCAAAATGGGGTCACTTGTGGGGAGTTTCCACTGTTTAGGCACATCTAGGGCTCTCCAAACGTGACATGGCGCCCGATCTCAATTCCAGCCATTTTTGTATTGAAAAAGTCAAACGGCGCTCGTTCCCTTCCGAGCTCTGCCATGCACCAAAACAATGCTTTCCCCCACATATCAGGTATCAGCATACTCAGGACAAATTGCACAATATCTTTTGCAGTCCAATTTCTCCTGTTACCCTTGGTAAAATGAAAAAAATTGGACCTGAAGTAATTTTTTTGTGAAAAAAAGTTAAATGTTCATTTTTTTTTAAACATTCAAAAAATTCATGTGAAGCACCTGAAGGGTTAATAAACTTCTTGAATGTGGTTTTGAGCACCCTGAGGGGTGCAGTTTTTAGAATGGTGTCACTTTTGGGTATTTTCTATCATATAGACCCCTCAAAGTGACTTCAAATGTGATGTGGTGCCTAAAAATAAAATGGTGTTGTAAAAATGTTTAACCCTTATAACTTCCTAACAAAAAACTATTGGTTCCAAAATTGTGCTGATGTAAAGTAAACATATGTGAAATGTTAGTTATTAAGTTTTTTTGTGTGCCATATCTCTGTGATTTAAGGGCATAAAAATTCAAAGTTGTAAAATTGTGAAAGTTTCAAAATTTTCACCAAATTTCCATTTTTTTCACAAATAAATGCAAGTTATATGAAAGAAATTTTACCACTAACATGAAGTACAATATGTCACGAAAAAACATTGTCAGAATCACCTGGATCCTTGGAAGCCTTCCAGAGTTGTTACCTCATAAAGGGACAGTGATCAGAATTGTAAAACTTGGCCCGGTCATGAATGTGCAAACCACCCTGGGGGGTAAAGGGGTTAACTAGGCTCAATTTTTGTGTTTTTTCTTTTAATTTTTGCATTCTGTGCAAGTCGGGGGGTGGCCTCACCCTCTTGAGCTGTAAATCACATTTAAAAGCCTCCCCGGGCTGGTGTCCTTAGGTCGGGACCTGGTCCTTTTGTCTACTCTTATTCACACTGAGGTCGACTTTGACACATGGTAAGGTTTTAATATTAGACATTGTAGGATTGTTTTGATCAAGGTCACCTTGGTGACGGTGAGATGACTTTCATGCGATTTTTGATCAAAAAACATATTACTAAGAACCCTGTGTTATTTTGTTGAGGGAGCTATTGAGGGAGGGCTAAATTAACCCTTCACGGTTGACCAAGTGATTTCCAAATTAATCCACGGAGCGTTGCTAGCAACTGGAAATAACCAGATGGAGACGGGGGTCTCTGTATGGGAGGATCAAGACAGATCACTAGTCCCGTTTATTTTAGTCACTTCTTTTATAATATTTTGCTTAATTATGCAAAGTTCTCAACTACCAATAGCATCATGGTAATGCTTCACTTTATAAGCCAATAATATTGCAAGAAAACTGGAAACTACATATATGTCCGTATCTTCATAGCATAGAAAGTAGTATAATGGCATATTCTTCAGAGTCATACACCCCTGGGTCCCTTATCTTGCACCTGGTGAGGAACAGTCTGGTTTCATAACAGCCTGAACTTTTATCCCAATTGCAAAAATTTTATCTTAAAGCAACAAAAATGGAGAAATGAAACCTTCAGAGAATGGAGAAACGAAACTTCAGCTTTGATTTTAGTTTTAACCCTTCACACTCCCCCCTAGATAAATTTTTTAACACATGTGCAGCATCAGAGGTGCTATCCCCAGCTAACAGCTTGAGGGGTACTGGTCTTCACACTACTGATGCCGTGTTATCAGTCTTGGCTGTTGCGGTGCACCCGTCCCCGCTGTATTCTGACATTTACAAATAATAATTTTTGATGACGGTGGTGGAGATCTTTTGTAGGTAGCCATGCGCTTTGCTTCAACATCTCCATCAAGTAGCCTTTTGAGATCTGTGCAGAGAAGAGCAGGGGCAACGACGCCTTTGGTATCATCATTAGTACAGAAATACACCAAAGAACAAGTTTTAGTATCACATATACAACAAGGATACAGGGAGCAATATGCAACAAGCTTTGTAAGATTCCAGCTATCCAGCCCACAATTCCCTTAAATCAATTGGCTGGATTGAGAAAGGAGAAGGTGTCTGACCACCAACTGTCCTTATTTCAATCATTGTCTTTATCATATTGATCTCTTTGTCTTTGTTTGTTTTAATGTTTTATTTATTGAAATCTGCAAGTTACATCCGAAAGAAAGCAATCAACAGGGTAGCTTACAAAATTATTATATAACCTACAAATTCCACTTTTCGGGAGTTAAACAGATAGTTTGAAATATCAATTCATGGCAAAAACTATTGATATATAGAGGTTTAAGGACACCAACAGCCTTAAAGGAACTTCCAGCAGCAGGATTATCTGGGTTCAAATCTGGGTTCTTCCCATCCACACGCCCCTGCTACATCACATATGCCATGATTTCAAACAAAGATGAAGAAGAACAAAAAAGAAGAAAAGAGAAGAGAAAAAAAAAACAGTATAGGGAGTAAAGGGACAGGAGGTCAAGTAATTAGAGGAAGAAGTTGGGATATAGGGGTGGAATATAAGGGAGATAAGGGGAAGGGGGGGGGAACACTAGGCAACAAGGATTTCGTCCACTCTGATAAAGCCAAGCAAGGAGTCCACCATAGCCTTATCAACTTCTACTAATGGATCTGAATCGGGTCCATGGGTGCCAAACTCTTTCAAAAGCTGAAAGTGAGCCATTCACCAAGGCAGCCAGTTTGGCTACTTGATATAGCATATCTACCTTCTCTTGCAATTGGGATATAGATGGAATGGTAGTTGACTTCCAGTTCATAGGTATCAAAAGTTTCGCTGCTGAAAGAATGTGTTGAGTCAACAGAGCAGTATTTTTATGTCCAGTCGGTGACAGAAAATTTAAAAGCACTATCTCCGGTGTCAATGTAAGCTTTTTGCCCACAATTTCCCCGATATAATCCTCTACTAGTCGCCAGAACTGCAGCAGGGGTGGACAGGACCACCACATATGTAAGTATGTTCCCTCCGAATCACAGCATCTCCAGCATCTAGCAGAAGACCCCGTCCGCCAATAAGTGTTCTGCTGTGGTGTAATATACCATCTGGCGACTATTTTGAAGGAATTCTCTTGTGCTCTAACACATTGTGATGGGCCATGAGATGAATTATAAATGTGTGATATTTGATTTGGGGTAAACTTGAATCCCAAATCCTTTTCCCAATGTGTTATATAAGCTCTTTTGAGACAACAGTCAGTTATATTTAAAATCTGGTAAATAGACGACATTATCTTTTTGGGTTTATCCTTTGTTGCACAGAGAGTCTCAAATGCAGTCAGTGGGCGGGTAACGTCTGCTCCTAAAAGATACCGTGCCAAGGAGTCTCTTATAGAGCCGAATTGTATAAAGGTCAAGTTGGAAAGCCCTGGTTGCTTCTTCAGTTCCTGAAAGGAGGGGAGTGCCCCGTCCGCCAAGAGGTCATCAACCGCTACATTTGCCAGGGAACCGGGTTTGATTACATCATTGTCTCGGGAATAAGATGCATGTGGCATTATATCTGCCAACTTGAGTAAGGGGGACAAAGGGGGAACTAGAGTTTTCACCAATCCCTTCCATAATTTTAAGGTAGCTTTGGTGTGTATATTAGGTAGATTTTTGTTTATGTTTTTACAAGGATATGCCAAAAGGATGGATCTCAGGGGATAAGGTGCTAGGGCTTCCTCCACCTCAATCCACTGCTTATTGTTAGGAGACCGCAACAGGTCTACCACTCTGGTAAGCATTGTCGCTTGGTAGTACCTCATTATGTCTGGTGCACCCATCCCACCCCTCGATTTGTTTAATGTTAATGTCCTGTATGCTAATCGGGGCTTTTGCTTTTTCCAAACATATCTGCGGAATAATGTATTAATTTTAAAAAGATACGATTTGGGGATGGTTATAGGGAGCATTTGGAAAATATATATGAACTTGGGTAAGATTAGGCTCTTCAGTAAATTTTTCCTTCCCATCCACGACACATACGAGTCCCTCCATGATTTCATGATGGTTTCTACTGAGGCAATTAGGGGGGGAATATTCTGTTGAAAAAGGTCTCTATCCGATCTTCCTATCTTTACACCTAAATATTTGATATATTGTTTTGGCCAGGTGAATGGGTATGTACTTTTTAGTTTAGCTAAGGTATTCGGGGATATATGTATGTCTAGCGCTTCCGACTTAGACATATTTACTTTAAAATTGGAAATTTTGCTATATTGATCTATAAGAGCCATCAATGTTGGGAGTCCCAGCAAAGGATTAGTCATCAAGACTAAGAGATCGTCCGCAAATGCCGCTATTTTATAGTGTGTCTTATTGATGCGAATACCCTCTATTCCCTCATGTACTTGTATGGCCTTTAAGAGAGGTTCCATTGCTAGCACAAATAACAACGGGGATAGGGGACAGCCCTGTCTTGTTCCGTTCTTTATAGTAAATGCATCTGTTGTAAAATCGTTAATCCTAATATGTGCTGTGGGCTTATCGTACATTGCCATTACGGCTGCTATAAACGCTTCGGGTATCTCAAACTTGATCAGCACTTCCCGTAGGTATACCCAGTCCACCCTGTCAAAGGCCTTCTCTGCATCTGTTCCAAGAAGCATCAATGGTAGTTTACGATTTTTTGCGTATTGAAGAAGGTGCAATACTTTATGGACATTATCCCTTCCCTCCCTTCCACCCACAAACCCGGTCTGATTTAAGGAAATCAAATTTGGCAATGACTTGGCCATTCTTTTTGCCATCAGCCCTGCTAGGATTTTTAGGTCCACATTAAGGAGAGAGATTGGCCTATAGCTACTACATTGTTCAGGATCCTTCCCCTCTTTGTGTATTAGGGATATTCTGGCTGTAAGCATTTGGTTTGGCAATGGGTGGCCTTGTAAAACTGCGTTGCAAACGTTCAATAAATGTGGGAGTAGGAGGCCAGAGAAGGATTTATAGTAAAGTGCTGAGAATCCATCTGGACCGGGCGCTTTCCCCTTCGGGCACTTTGACAGGGCGGACTGCAACTCCCCCAGTGAAAAAGGTCTAGTAAGATATTGTTTTTGGGAATCAGACAAGACAGGCAGATCTAAAGTGCTTAGGAAGGACCTAGTGTCCATGCTTCTTTTAAGTGCGGAATCGGCGTTATCTTCCGGACGGAGATTATATAATTTCTTATAGTAGTCAAGGAATGCCCGCTCCATGTGCTCAGGAGCTTGCGAGCTGAACCCTTGTTCATTCTTAATTGAGTTAATCAGCGTACGTGACTGCCGCTTCCTTAGTTGCGATAACATTAATTTGGATGCTTTGTCTCCATGGACGTACATTCTGTTTTTCCATGTTGCATATAGCTTAGCAGATCTCGAGTTTAATATGTCTTTAAGTTGCTGTCTTTTTTGTTGCAGCTTCTCTAAGCTATGTTGATCTATTTTATGTTTATGTGTAAGCTCCAGCTGTGATATACTATCATAAAGATCCTGGATTTCTTTTTGTTGCAGTTTATTTAGAAAGGAAGTGATAGATATCAACTCCCCTCTGACAACTGACTTATGTGCTTCCCATAGTATCTGTGAGGAAATTTCTGGTGAAGCATTTTGCTCAAAATATTGGGAGAGCACTTTGTTTATACGTGTCTGTACCTCGGTACTTCCAAGTACTGACTCATTGAGCCGCCATACTCTATGTCGGGGAAAGGCTTTAGATAATGAGAATTTTAACAAAACCGAAGAGTGATCGGAATAAATATTCGGAATTATTTTCGCCTGTTGTATATTGGCAAGCATTTTACTGGATATAAAAATATAGTCTAAACGGTGGTAAGATTTATGAGGGTGGGAGTAGAAGGTGTAGTCTCGGTCAGAGGGGTTTAGATATCTCCATGTGTCAATCAATTGTAGAGATCCCAGTTGTGACTTTATTCTGTAAAGATCTTTAGGTGAGAGCGAACTTTTCTGTTTAGTCGTGTCTAGCAAAGGCTCTAATGCAACATTCAAGTCCCCACCCACTATCAATGCACCTTCTCTAAAGCCATCAATTTTTTTCAGTGTTGAGAGTACCCATCTCAATAGTTTTTTATTTGGTGCGTATAAACTGCACAATGTTACCAGGGCACCGTTTAGTAGACCTTTGACAAAGATGTAACGACCCTGAGGGTCCGCCATAGTTTCTCTTAGCTGGAAGGGCACTCCCCTTGCCACTGCTATTGACACTCCTCTGGAACCGGACTGGGTGGTTGTCGCATGAAACCATTTATCATAAATCGAGCTTTCAAAGGAGGGCAATTTATCCGGTTTGAAGTGCGTTTCCTGAATAAGCAATACTGCTGCCTGCTGTTTTTTGAATAGTTGTAATGTGTGGCGTCTAGTGTTTGGAGAGTTCAGCCCATGTGCGTTAAAAGAGATGAATGTGTGTACCTTATCCGAATCCATCATGTTTCTGTACACAGCAGCATCCTTGCAGCTCACGACGGAGACGAATCCTTGTGCCTATAGGTGTGGGGAGGGGGTCTAGGACAAGTAGACCAGACGAAAGAAAGAAAAGGGTAGAGAAAACAGAAAGGTAAAGAGGGGGAGAACACAATATTAACATTATCCATGTTATTAAGTTGCACAATATCATTGACCAATATGCCAACGTACCATAGTTACCTACTGACATTGTTTCATAGAATGCCAGCTTGAGGAAAATTCCAATCAACCTTATAAACTAAATATGAAATATGAAATGCTCCATTCTAGGAGAATGCCCAGTTTGGGCTGTAACTAAATCTAGGTTGAAACCTTACAACGAATTATTGGATAGATGTGGCAGCAGTGCTTACCCATATTTGGAAAAGCACGCCAACCCCATCAGATTTGCTTCAACCACATTCAATACCCCAACTGGGGTAGACACCAAGAAAACTTAACTGCAAAATCTGGGTCTAACCCAAAGATCAAGTATTGTCTCTGGAGTCCTTAGGAAGCGAGGTCTTTGTCAGCTTCCTTTTCAGCCTTTGTGATTTTGGCGTCAGGGCTATCTGCCACGCCGGGTCATCTGGCAGCGGATGCAATAGGGTCGCCGAATGGAAGGACTCCAGGTCCGGGTAGGCCTCCAGCTCAATCCCCAAGGACTCACATGCCTCTTTGATGTCTTGTGATGTTCTTGCTGAGATACCTTTGTCTCCATTTGTGATATGTACTCCAAACGGGAACAACCATCTAAAACGGACGCCTTTTTTTATCAATGCTTCAGTGAACGGTTTCAAGATCCTCCGCTTCCTGAGAGTGCTAGCCAATAAATCCTGGAAAAGTTTAATTTGTGAGCCTTCATACGAGATCTCCTGCGCCTCCCGCGCTCTGCGAAGAACTAAGTCTTTTGCTCGATAATCGAGGAAGCGACAGATCACATCTCGTGGAGTTTCCCCTTGAGAAGGCCTCGGACGCAATGCTCTGTGTACTCTCACCAGTTCGATTTCCTGCGGATCTGATTCATTAAGTAGTTCTTTGAATATCTCTTGTGTTGCTTTCCATAACGCCTCAAAGGCCACCGTTTCAGAAAGGCCTTTAACTCTTATGTTGTTACGACGTTCTCTGTTCTCATGATCTTCTAGCACCGTGTGAATTGTATGTAGTTGGATTTCATGGACTTTTAAAGAGTCTAGTACAGCGTTCGAACTTTGCGTCATGGTAACTTGCGAATTTTCCAATGTCTCAAGTCTGTGGCCTTGAAGTTTTAGGTCGTGTTTTATCTCTGCAAGTTCTTGTCCTATTGGCTCAAGAGCTTTAGACAATATACGTTTGATGAACGAACGAGTGACTAAGGCCTCTCTCGCTGTGCTGCCCGTGTCAGAGTCACTCTCCGGTTCAGAATCTGAATCTCCTAATGAGGTCAAATCACGAAGCTTGGATGGTTTAAGAGAATCTGACGGAACCGTTTGTTTTGTAAGAAAGTCATCCATGTCTGTTTGCGTAGTGGACTTTGTAGGTTTGGGCATGCTCTTTTGCGTTTTTACGCTGGATCTCCCCATTTTTGCAGTTATCTAAAGCAGAGAAGAATAGAGCAGTTTGAAGATTAGAATTCCTCTCGCTGGCTATGAATTTAGCTAATGTTCCATTTTATGCCCAATCTTATAAGTGATAAACAATGGAAAGAGATGTCGTTCTGGCTCTGGTCACTAGATGGCAGTCTATAACCACTTTCTGCTGGTTTTCCAGAGAATCCTCTCTTATATTCGTACAGCTAGGTATAACATGGGTTAATTAGAAAGCAAATAAGGGGGGGATGAAAGATGTAGGGACAGCACTGGTGGGGGGGGAGCGCTTAATACAGATCTAAGGCTCCTTATATTACTCCCTTCTCTCCTCGCACCCCTCGGGTCAGACAGTCTCAGGCCCCCACTTGATTAATTGATTATCTCCTTTATTGCTACGGAGTTAGGGAGAATGACCATGCTCTCCTGGTCCTCTGTCCCCTGAATCAGACCCCTCTGCTTAAGACACTCCGTCACCTTGCTTCTGTTATTTCAATGTTACCTCAGCTCCAGGAGACGCTTGAATTCCTCAGATCTCTCTCACTGATTGCAGAGAGGGGAGGAGGCTGAAGCGTGCCGCTGCACGTCTATTCTAGGTCCCGGGCCGCGTGTCTTCTGCAAGCCCGACGGGACTATTTTCAATGCTGCGGCGTGATACACACTCTCTGTAGCCGTCCCCCAGCTATGAGAATAGTAGCGATTTTATGTGTCCTGGTCAGGGGGTTTCGCAATGGTACCTTATTTGCAGGGGAGGGTTAGCTCCGGTGTCTCTCTTATCTGACAGCCTTGGGTCAGGGGTGAAGTCCTCTACCCGAGGCGATGGTGCTGTTAGCAGTATATCCTTCCGCCACTCCGGCAATCTCCCGCCTGCAGGGCCACAGTTATATGAATCCCTTCTTTATCCCGAACGTGACTTGCCACCCAGGGTCTATGCGATCCAGTGGGGTCCTGGTTTGGGTTGTAATGCGGGGATGGTATAAAAAGAAGGCTCTGGTGATATTAGAGCCCCTTTTGGTGCATTTGTCCGGGAGCTCAGGTTTCCTGCTTCTTGCTCCACCAACGTTCAGGCTCCGCCCCATCTCTTTGTCTTTGAATATCTTCTAACTTTAACTTTTAACTTCTACCAATAATCATATGAAAAATGTGAAAAACCAAAACATTATTCCCCCTTTTATTTGCTATTGGCTTGTTGGGTGATGAGGAGAACTTGATAGGGACCGTCATACAAGGGTTCTAGTCCGTGCTTCCTGGCATGCCTCTTCACGACTACAAAATCACCAGGCTTCAGGTTATAACAGATGTCGGTTTCTGCTCAATCTGGAAGAGAAGAAGAAACTAGAGCATGGGTGTTAGCAAGATTTTTACTAAGCTGAATAACACATTGAACAGCACGGTCAGTTTCTTCTGATAACTGCTGAGGCTGGAAATTTGCAATTGGGGGCCTAGCACCAAACAATATTTCATATGGGAACAAACCATATTTTACAATAGGGGTAGTACAAACGTGGTATAGTACAATGGGTAGGAGCTCTGGCCATGGAGCCGTAGTCTCCTGCATCATTTTGGTCAATTGTCCCTTAAAGTGTGCCGTTCAACCTCTCAACTTTCCCACTGGATTGTGGGTGGTACAGAGTATGGAGGGCTACAGTGGATCCAAGCATTGTCAGAACTTCTTGGTACACATGAGAAGAAAAGGCCGACCTTGATCACTTTCAACAACTTCTGGAACCCCATATCTTAGAATCATAGAATCATAGAATCGTAGAGTTGGAAGGGACCTCCTGGGCCATCTGGTCCAACCCCCTGCTCAAAGCAGGATTCGCTAAATCATCCCAGTTAGATGTCTGTCCAGCCTCTGTTTGAAGACTTCCATTGAAGGAGAACTCACCACTTCTCGTGGCAGCCTGTTCCACTCATTGATCACTCTAACTGTCAAAAAGTTTTTTCTAATATCTAATCTGTGTCTCCTCCCATTCAGCTTCATCCCATTGCTTCTAGTCTTTCCTTGTGCAAATGAGAATAAAGTTGATCCTTCTACAATGTGACAGCCCTTTAGATATTTGTAGACAGCTATTAAGTCTCCTCTCAGTCTTCTCTTTTGCAAACTAAACATTCCCAAATCCTGCAACCTTTCCTCATAAGACAGGGTTTGCAGACCGGTCACCATTCTGGTCGCTCTTTTCTGAACTTGCTCCAGTTTGTTGATGTCTTTTTTAAAATGTGGTGCCCAAAATTGGACACAATATTCCAGATGAGGTCTGACCAAAGAGGAGTAGAGGGAAATAATTACTTCACGTGATCTAGACTGTATGCTTCTGTTAATACATCCTAGAATTGCATTTGCCTTTTTTGCTGCTGCATCACACTGTTGACTCATATTCAGTCTGTGATCTATTAGTATACCCAAGTCTTTTTCACATGTGCTGTCACTTAGCCCTATTCCTCCCATTCTATATATGCTTTTTTCATTTTTATTGCCCAGATGTAGTACTTTGCATTTCTCCCTGTTAAAAACCATTCTGTTAGTTGCTGCCCACTTCTCCAGTTTATTTAAATCTTTTTGAATCCTCTCTCTCTTCTCTAGTATTAGCTATCCCTCCTAGCTTTGTGTCATCAGCAAATTTAATCAGTTTACCCTCAATTCCTTCATCTAAATCGTTGATAAAGATGTTGAACAATACAGGGCCCAGGACAGAGCCCTGTGGTACCCCACTTGAGACATTCTTCCAACTGGATGTGCAGCCATTTACGACCACTCTTTGGGTCCGATCACTAAGCCAGTTATGAATCCACCTAACAGTTGCCTTGTCCATTCCATACTTAGTCATTTTTTCAATAAGGATTGTATGAGAGACTTTGTCAAATGCTTTGCTGAAGTCAAGATATACTATATCTACAGCATTTCCTTGATCCACCCAATCAGTAATACCATCATAGAAGGAAATTAAATTAGTCTGACATGACTTATTAGTTACAAACCCATGCTGACTCTGTTTAATCACTTCATTCTTATCCAAGTATTGACATACATGTTGTTTAATAATTTGTTCAAAGATCTTTCCTGGTATAGAAGTCAGACTCACCGGCCTATAGTTGCCTGGGTCCACCTTCTTCCCCTTTTTGAAGATAGGAACAACATTTGCTCTTCTCCAGTCTTCTGGCACTTCTCCTGTTCTCCAAGAATTTTCAAAGATTATGGAGAGGGGTTCAAAAATTTCTTCTGCTATCTCCTTCAGTACTCTGGGGTGTAATTCATCTGGACCTGGAGACTTGAATTCATTTAGGTTAGCTAAGTGTTTCCTCACTATCTTTCTGTTTATAGATATCCTGGATTCTTCTATTCCCTTAATAGGACAGTGAATAACAGTTGATGTTACATTTCCTTTCTGAGAGAAAACAGATGCAAAATAGGAATTTAAAAGTTCAGCCTTCTCAACATCCTGTCTTACCATTTCATCATTTTCATCCTGTAAAAATCCTATAGCATCTTTGACTTTTCTTTTACTTTTGACATATCCCCAAAATCCTTTATTATTGCTTTTGACATCTCTTGCAAGTCTCAATTCATTTTCAGCTTTAGATAATCTGATTTGTGCCCTGCAGGTTCTGCAGACAGCATTATATTCTTCTTTAGATATGCCTCCCTCTTTCCATTTTATAAACATTTTTTTCTTCCTTTTTAGCATGTGCTTAAGTTCTGTGTTCATCCATCCTGGTTTCCTTAAATGCTTCCTATTCTTCCCTCTTTTCGGAATTGTTAACAACTGTGCTTTGAGAATTTCATTTTTCAAGATTTCCCATCCTTCCTGGACATTTTTGTCTTTAAGGATATCCAGCCATTGGATCCCTCCAATTCTCTTTCTGAATCCCTTAAAATCTGCCTTTCTGAAATCTAACCTTGACGTCTGAGTCTTCACAGGTCTTCCGCCTCTAGTTATCCAAAATTCTAAAATAGCATGGTCGCTACCTCCTAGGGTCCCAGCCACTTTTACCTCCTCAACCATTTCCTCCCTGTTTATAAGGATTAGATCCAAGGTAGCAGTTCCCCTTGTTTTCTCCTTTACCTTTTGGAAGATAAAGTTGTCAGCAAGAGAGGATAAGAATTTCCTTGACCTGTTAGTTTTGCCTGAGAGAGCTTCCCAACAAATGTCTGGATAGTTGAAATCTCCCATGACAACTATGTCATATTTTTTGGAGAACTTGGCCATTTGATGCATAAAGAGTTCATCCATATCTACAGCTTGCACAGGCGGCCTGTAGTAAATGCCTACAATGGTGTCCTTTCCATTGTTCTGTCCTTGTATTCTTACCCAAACAGTTTCCACAGAACTCCCAGTCTCTGAAGCTTCAATCTCTGTGCAGATATACGCATTTCTAACATACAATGCGACACCCCCTCCTCGTTTATCAAGTCTGTTTCTTGCAAATAAGTTGTATCCTTCTAGTCTTGTATTCCAGTCATGTGTATTGTCCCACCAAGTTTCAGTGATTCCAATGACATCATATTTCTTTTCCTGTGTTAGTAGTTCCAATTCTCCTTGTTTGTTGCCCATGCTTTGTGCATTAGTATAGAAACATTTTAGTTTGTGATTGGTTTCTCTTTCTCCAATATTTTTATTAATTAGATTCTTTCGTCTTTGTTCTTCCTTTCCACTTCTAATAGCAGAGTTCTCAATAGCATTTGTCAGGTGTATGGCTTTTTCTGGTCTTTTGCTTCCCTTCCCATGTTGTTCTAGTTTAAAGCTCTCCTTACAAGTGTAGCAAGGCGACTTCCAAATACCTGCTTTCCAGTCTTCGTAAGGTGCACCCCATCTCTAGCAAGTAGTCCATCGTATAAGTAGTTCACTCCGTTATCCAGAAATCCAAATCGTTGCTGACGGCACCATCGACGTAGCCAGTTGTTCACCTGCAGAATCTTATTCCACCTCCTTGTTCCATGGCCATCCACTGGGAGGATGGAAGAGAAGACCACCTGCGCTCCCAGTTCTTTCACTTTCTTGCCTAAGTCTTCAAAGTCTCTGCAGATGGTTTCCAGGTCGTTTTTTGCGGTGTCATTTGTCCCCACATGTAGTAGCAGGAATGGGTAGTCATCTGTAGGTCTGAAGAGTCCTGATATCCTGTCAGACACATCTTTAATTTTTGCACCTGGAAGACAGCACATTTCTCTTGAAGTTATATCCGGTCTGCAGATAGCGGCCTCTGTTCCTCTCAACAGGGAATCCCCCATGACCACCACTCTCCGTTTCTTCTTCACAACATTTTTCTTTCTCCATCCAGGAGGACTCTGAAGGCGTACAAGGTGGCTGTTTGTTGGCAAAGTCTTATCCTGATGTATTTCTTCATCGTTTTCCTGCGTGAGAGCCTGGTACTGGTTTCTGAGCAGTATGGGTGCTGACTGCCTCCTGATCCTCCTGCTTCTCTGGGTCACTTGTCTCCATTCCTCTGTTTCTTCAGGTGCACTTCGAATTTCTTCTCTTTCTGTAACATGAAGAGATAATTCTGCTCTGTCCATGAACTCTTCACCTTCCTTAATGATCTTCAAAGTAGCTAACCTCTCTTCGAGAGTTTGCAACTTTTCCTCCAACAGGGTCACAAGCTTGCATTTGTGGCATGTGAAGTTTGGCTTTTCCACTGGTAAATCTGTGAACATGTAGCAAGAAATGCAGCTCACCAAATGGCTCCTAGCCTCTTCCATCTTGAGATTTCTTAAAAACGATGAAAGATGAGCCAAAATTCGGCGCGCAGTTTTTCCGATTTCCTCTTTTCAGCTGCAACGGCCAAAACCCAGTGATCGTTGAGCTCGTGGAGACTCTTCACTTATCCCAGAAGGCACTGTGAATATGCAAATGATCTCCTCAAGACTCTTCCCCTGGTTTTCCATCACCAGTTTCTTCGCTGTGGTTTTTGCAGTCATGTTGGTAACAGGGAATGCTTCCGACCAACTGGAGAACATGTCAACAACAACCAAACAGTATTCATACCTTCCAGACTTGGGCAACGTGATATGGTCCACCTGGAGCCTTGGGAAAGGATAGTCGGGCTTAGCAAGATACTTCAGCGGTACACGTTTAAGTTGACTGGGATTACAAGTCTGACAGATATTACAGGCACGGTTGAGCGCTGTCAAAACTGTGGAAATTCCTGGGGCCCAGTAGAATTTTTGCACCAGGGCGAGGGCCTTATTCTTTCCTTGATATGTAGGCCCATATGGCAATAGCAGGGTACATCCACTTAGGGAGACACACGAGTTGGTCCTTTTTCCAGAGATCATGATCCATACGTGCCCCATCAGTCTTCCATTGCTTCACCTCTTCCTTTGGAGACATTCTCTACATCGTCATTAAGCGGTCTCGCGGGGTCCGACAGAAAACTTCAGTCTGTTGTAGATCATCAGGTTCTTGTAGGGTCAATGCTTCTTGCAACTGTTTATGCTGAGAGTGTGTGGTCACCATAGTTGGTATGGTTGGTTCAACTGGTAAAAGAGTGGCGGCTTTTGCTTGTATATCTGCAAATGCGTTGCCAACAGTCTGTGGACTGTTCCTAGCACCGTGCGCCTTAACTTTGATAATAGCACCTGAGTAGGTAATTTGATCGAGTCCATGAGGGTTTTAACAGCTTCAGCATTTTTCACTGGGGTTCCGGCAGTAGTAATAAACCCTCCATTGGCCCATAGAGCCCCAAAATCGTGAGCAATACCAAATGCATACCGTGAGTCTGTGTATATATTAGCCCGTCTGTTCTTGGCCAAAGTACATGCAGTAGACAGAGCCTGGAGTTCTGCTTCTTGTGCTGACTGTGAGGGTGGGAGTGCAGCTGCGTGCACTACAGTGTCCTCTGTGGTAACAGCATATCCCGTGTGGAATCTACCAAACTCATCAGTATATCTTGAACCATCCATGTATAACACCAGATCGGGATTTGGGAATGGATTCTCACTGGCATTTGATGGAGTAGCTGTTTCTTCAATCAGAAATTGGGAATAATCATGTTGGAGGTAATCCTCATCACTGCCATCTTTCCTTATAATTCATTATACCGTCTTTCTAAGCATTGTAAAGGGGTTGTATTATGTGGGATGCATCCGGTATCCACTGACAAAAATAAGTGCATAGTCCAAGAAAACGCTGGAGTTCATTTTCATCTTTTGGGAAAGGAAGGGGGCTGACAGCTATTTTTCTTTCTTCTGCGAGGTGTCTGGCACCCTGAAGGAGACAGTGACTCAAGAATATCACTTGACCAAGGCAGAATTGAAGTCTCGAGGCCGAAACCCGACAGTTCAGTGCTGCCAGATGCTTAAGGAGGCTAACAGTGGCAGCAATAGCAAAAGACACTCGCTCATAATTTTTGCAAACTGGTTGGGACTGTTTTGGGCCCCTTGTGGCATAACTGTGGGAAAGGCATGCAAAATACAGATTTCCTCACTGTCTTCATCTACATAGGGATTATGTAATGTAAGAACCATCTGACCATCATCTTGGAATTGTATTCCAGAGCGGAACTGTGATAATAAATCTGCCCCTAGTAAATTTACTGGACATGTAGGAGAGATTACGAACTGAGCAGTAACCTTAGGGAAGGGTCCCACAGGGATCGGTTTTGTAATAGTATGTTTATTGGGTCTGCCATCTACTCTGATTAAAACAGCGGGGGTATGACAATCTCTTTGAAAGTGTCCGAGTCGGGCACAGCGCCAGCATTGCAGACAAGAATTGGCAGGGAGGGGCTGGAGTTTGCTGTGTGTGAACGAGCTGCTGTGGGGGGATGTGTGAGGGGAAGCTGGGATTACTGGAGCAGCTGCTGGCTGCTAGCTTGCTTTTTTTTTTTTGCTGATACGGAGCAGGTTAATTTCTTCTGGAAACTTTTTTTTTCCTACTTTAATGCATCGTCCGGAGTCGGCACATTACTCTCGATTTTCTGCCATTTGCCTGTAGAAAGCCATGGGGGAAGTCTCTGGATTGGGTAATTGATTGCAATGGGTGTCTATTTGGGATGGGGTAAAGGGGGTGGATAATCATAACCACTAACAATATTACACATAGCGGGGACTGAGGCTGGCGGCGGATGATAATAGCGTTTAACAAAGGAAAGGTGGGGGCTGCTACTCCCTGTCTCCTTGTACAATAGTAACAGACCTCTCTCCACTGAGGATTAGTAACTCCGCATACAGCACAAATCCACTCAGCAGGATCATAGGATGGGGCACCAGGATATATTGGTGCCCTGGGGTTAAGGGGCACAGAGCTTACAGTCGGGAGGAGAGGCTTGATTTCCTGGGGAGTGACCTTATCATCTAGCAGGGAGACCTCTTCTTTCAAATCATCACTTTTAACTATTTGTCTGCCTGACACATTAGTCTCAATCTCAGTTCTTTCTTCTTTAATCACTTTCTCACACCACAGTCACTTACTTGAACCACAAAACATCCAGTCCCTGTCATAATAGACAATTTTTCTTCTTCAATATAGCAGTAACAGAAACAATCAGAATTCACTTCCTCTGTTCTTCCTAACACCTTCGTCACACAATTTATGTGCCAAGCCACAAAATTCTTCTTTTCCTTCCACAGATTCTCTCATTTAGAGCTAAATATCCTTACTTCAGTTGTGCACAGTACTGGCGGCCATATCAGTCTCTGTTTCACAGAGTCAATCCCCCTCTGGGAAGCCCAAAATTCAATGCGGTACTCAGTGAAAGGAGGAGGGCGTCTCAGACTATCCCTCCGGACACCTCTGGTTATATATAGATATATATATATATCTATATATACCTGAGTTACGTATCCTACCCAATCTTTGATCACCTCACCACACCCGATACTAACAGTGATCAGGATTTCAGGATATTTTGACTATAAAGAGAGTCACAATCACTGGTCAATCCGGGGTGTCCGTCCCTTATGAGGTACGGTTCAAGCACTGGGCCCCCAAGGGGACTGCACCTCTATATGATTCCACCCATGAATCACCCCACCATCAAGGACAAACCTCAGATCCTCTTTGCAGCAACAGACACAGGAAAGCCACACCAACGGTCAGTCTGAACAGTATAACTGCCAACCTACCGTGGTTGTCATGGGGGATGATCAGTCCCAATTTTCCAGCACCTGTGTCCGCTCCGAGGGTCCTTTGTCTTGTTGTCCTCCGGGGGCAGAGGCGTCCCTATTCGGGGGGCCCCACGTTTGGCGGCAGCTGTCGAGGGAGCTATTGAGGGAGGGCTAAATTAACCCTTCACGGTTGACCAAGTGATTTCCAAATTAATCCACAGGGTGTTGCTAGCAACTGGAAATAACCAGACAGAGACAGGGGTCTCTGTATGGGAGGATCAAGACAAATCACTAGTCCCATTTATTTTAGTCAATTCTTTTATAATATTTTGCTTAATTATGCAAAGTTCTCAACTACCAATAGCATCATGGTAATGCTTCACTTTATAAGCCAATAATATTGCAAGAAAACCAGAAACTACATATATGTCCGTATCTTCATAGCATAGAAAGTAGTATAATGGCATATTCTTCAGAGTAATACACCCCCGGGTCCCTTATCTTGCACCTGGTGAGGAACAGTCTGGTTTCATAACAGCCTGAACTTTTATCCCAATTACAAAAAATGTATCTTAAAGCAACAAAAATGGAGAAATGAAACCTTCAGAGAATGGAGAAACGAAACTTCACCTTTGATTTTAGTTTTAACCCTTCACAATTTAAACACACTTTTTGCTTTTTACTTATTTAGTTATAGCAGGGTTTTTTTTATTTAGTTTCTTGTAGGTTTTTTCAGTGTCTCTTTATGTAGAAATAACTCTGGGATGCTTCAACAAATCCCAGTGATTTTGAGATTGTTTTTTCCGCGACACATTACACTTTATGATAATGGTAAATTTGGGTCGACATATTTTGTGTTTATTTATGAAAAAAAAGCAGAAATTTGACAAAAATATTAAAAATTAACAATTTTCAAACTTTGATTATCCCTTTTAATCCAGATAGTCATACCATAGAAAACATTAATAAATAACATTTCCCACATGTCTGCCTTAAATCACCACTATTAGTAAAATGTTATTTTATTTTGTTAGCATTTTAGAAGGTTTAAAATTGTAGCTGCAATTCTATATTTTTTCAAGTAAATTTACAACATTTCTTTTTTTAGGGACCAATCCAGGTGTGAAGTGACTTTGGGGAGTTTCCAATATATAGGACCCCCAAAGTGACACCATGTCAAAAACAGCACCCCACAACATATTAAAAACTGCTGTCTGGTAGTTTATTTAACCTTCAGGTGATTTTCAGGAATTAATGCAAAGTGGCATGACAGAAATGAAAATGTGTATTTTTACCACCTAAATGCCGCTAACTTCTGAACAGGTTACAACAGCCGGGAGACTAAGGCCGCTATTTGGCCTTGAATTGCCATGGCAATCACCAGGACCACACAATCACGATCTTAGGGTACCAACGGGGATAAAGAGGAAGTCCCCATACTATGGTAACCATTTATATGATATAGTCACTATTGACAGCAGCATCTAGGGGGTTAAACAGAGTTGGACGGTGCCAACACTGATTTGTGGCTGATGCCGCAAGTTGTCAGCTATAGTGGACAGCCGACAGCTGCTGGATTGTCACCTGTATGGGGAGGCTATTCTCTTATATCTCAGGTCAGTAAAGAGATGGATTTAGTGGTCATTAAGGGATTAATATTTTACTACTTTTTGCACACTTTTTTTGTTTAATTGTTCTATCCGTGACATGTTTTTATATCTGAAATTAATATTCTAGCAGCAGTATTCAACTTTTTTTTTTCCTATAGGATTTTGTTTTTAGGATTTTTTGTGAGGCCTCATTCACGTGGTTGGAAGGAATTTTACATCAGCCCAAATCAGGAGTGGAACAATTATTTGAAAAGTGTATCAGAAACACGTCACCACTTCTAAATTTTTCACCCAATTCTGGTTTTGGCTTTCAAATATTGATTTAAAATACTGAACATGTGAACGTGGTCTAAAGGGAATCTGTCAGCAGGTTCTTGCTAATTCATCTGAGAGCAGCGTGATGTAGGCAAAGAGAAGCTGAATCCAACAGTGTATCACTTAGTTTCTTGGGTGCAGTGGTTCTGACACAATCAGAATGCTTAGGTTTAGCAATGCAGCAGAGCTGAGAAAGCAAACCCCACCCCCACCACAGCTGACCCCACCTGCAGTAAGCTGTTTATCACAGGAGGGAGCGCAGTCGGACTAACATGCATACGTTATTGTCGTCCAGACAATGACAATCATCAGGTGATAAAACCTTCATTGTAAGTAAACAGCACACAGCCTGACATGCGACACTTCAATGAAACCTGTGCTTGTGAGATTTTGCCTGGTGCCCTAGATCGATGTCAATTGATAGTCATTTTGTATTTCTCACCCAATGTCTTACTTATGGTTTTGTAGCCCATTCCAGCTTTGTCCAGGTCTATGATTTTGTTCTTGACATCCTTATAAAGCTCTTTGGTCTTGTCCATGTTGTAGAGGTTAGAATCTCACTGAGTAATTGAGCCTCCCAGCTTCATACGCCAAGGATCCAAACAAGGAACCTCTCCAAGGTCCTATATATATGTCTGTGGAATAGTATGAATGGAAAATTTAGAATTCCACCATAAAAAAACCTTGAATAAAATATTTTTATTAGTCTAAAATAAAATTAGTTTAAAAATTGTATAAAATTGTATATATTAAATTTATATAAAAATATTTGATCATGAAATATTCATTCGCCTTTTTCTTTTATAAAAAAAAGAGCTAGGAGGCTGAATGGGGAGCACAATGGCATCTCTTCATGGGTTCTTTTCCCTCTGTGGAAAATATGTGCAATTTTTCTTTTTTTCTCTCCTTTTCTTTTGATTCCTTGCAAATAATTCTGAAAAAAAGACAAAAAATGTAATAATCGGATAAATTGTTAATAAACATGAATTATGCTAATGTATTAATCAGAAAATTCTCTAATATTATGTATTGCATCATGTGACACTGTGTCATGAACTCTGACGCTATATGTCAGGTGGTTCCTTTGGCGCCGTTTTTTTAAGTTTGAAGCTATTTAAACATAGTAACAGCACTGTCTTCATGTTTTTTGGCATTTCCTGAAAAAGTCAGGTAGACTTTGAAACCCATAGAATAAACCACCTTGTCTTATAAATAATCTGGATTTGTACTGTTTGGCAGCGCGGACATTATCCACAAATTTCCTTTACACTATGCCAGACTAATGTAAATTCCTTCTATGATGAAATCACTAACTGTGTGGATCAGGGAAATGCGGTATATATAGTATATCTCAACTTCAGCAAAACATTTATTAAAGTATCTCATACTATCCTTAATGAAAAAATGACCAAGTATGGGATTGACAAGGCTACGCTTAGATGGATTCATAATTGGCTCAGTGATCGTACTCAAAGAGTGGTAATAAATGGTTGAACATCCAGTTGAAAGAGTGTTTTAAGTGGGGTACCACAGGGCTCTATCCTGGCCCCAGTGTTGTTCAACATTTTTACAAATGATCTAGATAACGGAACTAAATGTAAACTAAGGATACTTTCACACATCAGTTTTTTCCCGTCAGGCGCGATCCAGCTTCTTTTTAAAAAAATGGATCCGGCTAAATCTGAAGCCGGATCCGGTTTTTACCCATTGACTTGTATTAGCACCAGATCATGCCGCATGGCCTTGCGTTTCGTCCGTTTTTTGCCGGATCCGGCGAAACGTTGCATTCCGGCGTCTGGAAAAAACGGCAACAGTAACGGTTTTTGTCTCCGGCAAAAAAGCCGGAAACGCCGGATCCGGGGATTCCGTTTTTTTTGCTACAATTGAAGTCTATGGACGCCGCAATGCGCCGGATCTGGCAAAAGAAGGATCTGGTGGCCGGATCCGGTTTTTACGTCTGAGCATGCTCAGAAGTTGGCCAACCCCCAGGAAACATATATTATGCCAGTGGGGCCCTCACCCTCAGCCACTACCATGGAGCCTGCCAAGGAACATCTCAAAGGCCATCAAGGCATCAGCCAGCCAGCAGCGGAGGCCGCAAGCAGCAGCAGATGCTGCCAGCACCAGTTGTAGACGGCGGCCAGGATCTAACGCCGCCAGAAGCAGCAGACGCCGTGCAGCTGAAGTGCATGCCGCCAGCAGCAGACGCCGCGCAGCTCAAGTGCATGCTGCCAGTAGCAGACGCCGCGCAGCTGAAGAACACGCCGCCCAGCATAAGCCAACGCCACCAGCAGCAGACGCCGGGCAGCAGCACGAGATGCTCCCAGCACCAGACGCCGCACAGCAGCAGACGCCACCAGCATCAGACGCTGGCCGCCATCATCACACGCCACCAGCAGTAGTGGAAATGTCTTCTTCTTCTGGGAGCCCTCCCTCGCATCGACAGCGTTTACAGGTAAAAAATGTTTTAATTTTTTTATATTTTTTGGTAAAGTAGATTCAGCTTCAATAGTTAAAGATAGGATCTAAACATTTTTAAAAAATTACATACTCACTATCTGATGGCCTCTGGACTCTTTCTGTTCTCTACACACTCCTTGCATCGTCTGTTCCAAGTAATGCTTTGCGCCAAAGACTGCTCATGACGTTGGGCGAGAGTGACATCATCAGCGTTTTGAGCAAAGCATATACTGTGACTGGAAGATGCCTGGTTCGTGGTGAGAGTAGGGACAGAGTCTGGAGGCTGTTGGATGGTGACTTTATTCCTTTTTTGCTTTATTGTGTTTTTCTAGCGCCGCTGATCCACCGACGTTAGTGGTGGCGTGCGTCTTTAGAACTCCGGACTGCGTCTGTGTCTGTCACTGATTTGTCGCGCCCTAGCGGAAACCAACCAAGCACCTACGTGTGATTTTTGTGACAGACAGACCTGACATGATATAAAGAATATATATATATATATATATATATATATATATAAAGAGAGAGAGAGTTATTAATATTTTTTTTTTTTTCTTGAAAGGATTTTGAAGATGAAGAGGTGGTTGAAGAGGTGCTACCAGAAGAAGAAAGAAGGGGTGGAGAGATACCTGGAGTGGGCTCGCAATTTGTAAGTTTCCTGCATACATCACAGAAACACAACATCACAGTACACTCAACACATATAAAACTATTTAGTACAGACACCACACGGCAGACAACAAATAAAAATAGATGATTGCAGATATCACACAGCACATATGCCTACATCCAAGCACAAATGTATTTTGTTTTATGTTTTTTATTATAGTCTTCGGAATCTTTTGGTCGTTCAAGAGGTCCTCCAAGTGCCTCCCAGGGCAGTCGGCATGTGCAACACAGCGGGTCGTTCTCGTTTAAGTACCTTTTGTTTTGCTTCACCTTTATTTTCATTATTTCTAATAATTTTTTCCCCTTATTATTTCCCCCTTTTTTTTTTTTTTCTCAATTTATTCAAAATTTTTGGTTTAAATAGTTTTGGCATTTTTAAAATTTTTTTTTTTTTGGGCCTTTTTTTCCAAATAATTTTTTACTAATTTTATTGGCCTTTTTTTCTATTTTTTTTTTTTAAATTTGTACACCCTTTTTTTGATACTTATTTTTTAAAAAATTTTTGAGGTCTTTTTGGTAGAATGTTTTTTGATGGTTTTTTTTTGTCTAGTTTTGAGGGTAACATTTTTTTTTTCCTTTAACAGGATTCGCAGCATGCTCCTGACTCGGACGGTGGGGGGGGCTGGACATTGACCTCCTCATTGATCTGGTCCGAGAAAGGGAGCCGCTGTGGAACATGGGTGACCGCCGACATGCCGATCTCAAAGTGACACAGAAGATGTGGGAGGAAATCTGTGCTCAACTTGTGGCCAACTGGGAGGACCTCGATGCTCGGGCCAAGATTCAAAACCGTAAGTATACACATTTCAGTAATGTGGCTGCATGTAAACCAGTGTTTCCCAAACTTCAGTCTTCGTGGACCCTATTTGGGTTCTGTTTTCAGGATTTCATTTGTATCGCGCAGATGGTGGAAGTATCATCAAGGCATCTGTGATTATATCACCTGTGCAACACTATGGAAATCCTGTAAACAGGACCCGTGGGGGACTTGAGGAGTGGAATTTGGGAAACCCTGATGTTGTTTAATAACCAATTTGTGCTTTCTCTTTTCAGGGGAGAGAATTGTGAAGCGGTGGCGGTCTATCAGGGATCGCTTCAAGAAGGAGTTCAACAAAGAAATGCAGGCCCCGAGTGGCTCTGGAGGACGCAGGAGCAAGTACAAGTATGCGCACACCCCGTCGTACCTCTGGACAACAATGGTGACCAGAAGGTATATATTTAAAACCCCATGTAGAAAAAAAATGTAACATGTATAACTATTTTTTTTTCCAGCCAGGGACATGCAGTAGCAATATATTAATTTTGTTTTTTCTCTCTTTCTTCATCAGCACCGTGAGCAGCACTCGGGAGCCTGCACAGTTGAACCCTTCTGGGGCGATCCTTCATGAGACCGCCACCGAGGGACACTTCGACTGCCCTCGCCCATCTGCACTTTCACAGCCTGCCCTCACAAGTGATCCCTCCATCCCATCCACCAGCGCTGGAGCATCGTGGCCAACTCCATTCCATGAATCTGCTGGTGAGGAAATAGTTTTCCCTTTACCCCACCCTTCTGCCGCTGCCACCTCTAGTACACCTGCGGTTACTGGGCAGCAGAGGGGTCAGGAAAGGAGCTATGCGCCAGAATTCTTGCATCTGAATGCATCTTTTCAAAACTGTCTCAAAGTGTTGTCTGAGCAAATTGCCGCAGGCTTTAATATGCCCCACAACAGCATTCTTGAGGTCAAAACACTTTTGCAAAGCATGCATTCAGATGCAAGACAAACTCCAAACCACACATTTTTCAGGTCTGTAGTGGAGCGCATAGATGGACTATCTCCTGACCAGCAGATGCATGTAATGCAGTCGTGCCACGCTGCTCTAGCGCAGGTTACCTCCCAAGCTCCTCCACCAACCCCGGTAATTCCACCCACACCTGCCCTCCCTTCAGCCTCTGTCCCCCCTCCCCCTCCTATTCAATACCAGCAGCCTCCCCAGTACCAGCAGCCTCACCAGTACCAGCAACCTCCCCAGTACCAGCAACCTCCCCCATACCACCAAACTGCCCCGTACCACCAACCTGCTACATTCCAACATCCTTCCCCGTACCATTTCCCAACCACATCTTCTGCACCTCCAGTCCTTGCCCAACCATCCTCTCCTGCCTCCCACATGTCCTCCCATTCTTATTCTTTTTCAACCCCTTCATCTCTTTTACCTACTGATCCTTCCCCACCACCACCACCATCCCTGTCCTCGTCCTCTCTCCACACTCCCAATGTCGAAGTGTCCCAAAGCCCCTCAAGCATTATCTCCACCCAACACTATGTTAATTTATAGTTTTTTTGCAATAAAAAATCATAATTTTTCTGAGTAATAAAAATCGTTTTCAGGAAAAAATGATTAATAACAATTCAATAAAAAAATATTTTGATATTTTGTTGGTTCAAAAAGTTGTCTGTCTTTTATTTCAAAGGTTAAATAGTAAAACAAAGGTTAAAAAAAAAGTCTTTACATAGGGTTAAATTGATTGGGTATCCACAACCAGGTACATAACTTTAGGAAAAGAAGTTAAAATATTTTGTATAATACACAACCAGGTACACAACTTTGCCAACAAGGTAAAAATATTGTGGTAAAATACACATCCATGTACCCAACTTTGGTTAAAAGGTAACATCATGTAGGTAACAGAAAGGTACAACAATTTGTTAAAAATTTCAAATAATGTGGTTACACAAGGTACATGAATTTGGGTAAAAAAGGTAAAGGAAGAAGTTTTCAAACTCTGTCATCCTGCCAGTCGATTCGTCCTTCACGTGAATTAAAGTATTCAGCAAATTTGTCCCTCATTCTGGAAACAGCCGCAGAACTTCTAAAGGTAATGTTCTGGTAATCATACAAGGTGGTTTCTTCAGAGTGGTCCTCACTGGAAATGTGTTCGTTGCAGATAACAAAATTGTGCAGGACCACACAAGCTTTGATCAACTCGTCCACAGTTTCAGTCTTGAGGTTGATCGTGGTCAATAGAACATGCCATTTTGCTGTAAGAATACCAAAAGCGCACTCCACCATTCTTCGTGCACGTGTGAGGCTGTAATTAAAAATTCTTCTTGTAGGTGTCAATGCACTGCTGGAGTAAAGTTTCAATAGGTGTTCTGAGAGCTGGAAGACTTCATCCCCTACACAAACAAAAGGCATTGGTGGGCCTAATGTTTCAGGCAGCGGTCTAGGGGGTGGGATTTGGAAGGTGTTTCCATAGAGATGCCGGCCCATTGCTGACAATTTAAAGACTTGGGAATCATTGGACCAGCCATAGGCACCAATATCAACCGCTTGTATTCTGCATCAACGATGGCCATGAGGACAATGGAATAATACTTCTTGTAATTAAATATTCTGATCCAGATCTAGCAGGTTTGATGATGTGGATATGTTTCCCGTCCACTGCACCCAAGCAATTAGGAAACTGACATATTTTTGGAACTTGTCAGCAATTTCAAGCCATCTCTCCATTGTGGGCTCTGGTATAAATTCGTCAACTAAAGAGTCCCACAATGCATGGCATGTGTACTTCACAATTCCAGATATGGTGGAAATACCAAGTCTGTACTGGAAATGGAGTGACGAAAGGGATTCTCCAGTTGCAAGGAATCTGTGAAAAAAAAAGTTTAAAATCATTTCAAATTCACAGCAATAACATAACATATAAGTCAAATACAACAGTTGAGGAACCTATAAAAACAATTATTCCAAACGACCCTCAACAACATTCCAGTGCAATTGTGCTCTCAAGCAAGCAGATCAAATTAAATATGGCTTACCGAAGAGTAACCATCAGACGCTCCGCCGGTGAAATGGAGAAGCGGCAATATGTGGCACTTCTTCTGATGAGGTGTCCAATTCTTTCCAACAATAAATCAAAGTTCTCCATTTTCATCCTAACATATGCGAAAAATTTCTCAGGGTTTCCTCTTAGCTCCATGTAGAGTGTAGAATAAACCCCACGTGTCATTCTCTGGGCTGTGATGGGGTGGATCCACAAATGTTGTCGGCGCTGACGCATGATGCGCTGCAGGTATCTTTCTCTCCTTCTCAAGAACAATTGCTTTCAAACGATTCGCCTCAACAGTGAAATCCACCAAATTCTTCATAATGTTTGCTATCACATCGTCCATCTTCGCCAGCCAGCTACTTTCTCTCCTCTCACTCCAACCTGCATTTGCTCCTCTACAAACTGTGAAAGATGGGCTGAGAACACTATAAAAATAGGTTTTCCGTAGCCAATCATGTTTTTGAGCACCCCCATGGGCGTTTTTACAAAACGGATCCTTCGTAATCCGGTGAAAAACAGATTAAAAACCCGACAAAACGGAAGAAATGGATCCGTGTTTTTTGCTGGATCCGTTAGACGGATCCGGCACTCCGGAGACACGCCGGCTAGCGCATGACGGGAAAAAACTGATGTGTGAAAGTACCCTAATCAAATTTGCAGATGTTGCATAGCTAAGAGGGATATCAAACACTAGAGAAGACAGACCAGATTCAGAAAGATCTAGATAAGCTTGAACAATGGGCAGTGACTAATAGAATGGTAAAAAAACAGGGAGAAATGCAGGATTCTACATCTGGGAAAGAAAAATGAATATATCTACAGAATGGGAGGAATAGAAATAAGCAACAGCATGTGTCAAAAAGACTTGGGTATACTAATAGATCACTTACAGCACATGAGTCAACAGTGTGATGCAGCAGCAAAAAAGGCAAACAGTTCTAGGATAGGACCATGCATACCAGGATAAGGATGGGGCCAATCATATCAGGATCTTAAGTATAGAATGGACCACATTTCTTGCTTCAATTTTTTATTTCCCACACTCATTAGTTCATCTCCAGGCAGCCAGGGAGGCTGCGCAGAGATTAAATAATTCATTTTGGCAGTGGTTTACATGGGGCTGGTCGCAATAGCACCGGTCCCTGTGTAACCCACTTAACCCCTTCTGTTGACTCATGTGCTGTAAGTGATCTATTAGTATACCCAAGTCTTTTTGACACATGCTGTTGCTTATTTCTATTCCTCCCATTCTGTAGATATATTAATTTTTCTTTCCCAGATGTAGAATCCTGCATTTCTCCCTGTTTTTTTACCATTCTATTAGTCACTGCCCATTGTTCAAGCTTATCTAGATCTTTCTGAATCTGGTCTGTCTTCTCTAGTGTTTGATATCCCTCTTAGCTATGCAACATCTGCAAATTTGATTAGGGATTGCAGCGGGGGACCTGATTGAGCAGCAGAGAGGTAAGGATATGGTTGCTTTTTTGTTTTATTTTTGTTACAGTTCGATGGTTTAGTTTTGGATTACCAAAGCAATAAATCTTATCAAAAAATTAGGTGTCTTTATTCTATTAAAAGAATTTTTCATTAATGTCTGTGTGTTTTTTAATCGTTTAATAGTCTAGGGTTAATAATGGATAAGTGTCCAAATGACACCTCTCCATTATTAATCGTCTTAATGTCACCTTCCAATTGCAAGGTGACATTAATCCATTAATAATGCATTAGCCATGGCTACAGGGCAATGGGAATAGAGAAGATAAATATAGATGCGCCTTTTTTGGGGTGTCTGGGGGCAGATTTTTGTAGCGGGGGGGGCAAAAACAATGGTCTCTCTCAAGGCTATTAAAATCTGTCCTCACTCACTTGCTTTACCTCTCTGGTTGCGATTTTTGCTGCGGGAGCCCACGCATTTTTTTCCAACTAATTAATTTAACACCTAGACGTCCCAAATTTTACACACAAACCCTAATCTAATTATTAGTCAGGGCCATATAAAAATACATGAAATTAAATGGTTTACTGTATGTAAACTATGCATCATTTCATGTCGGATTTTGTAATAATTTTACTGAAGCCGGCAATTGAATTAGCGGCTATTCTGCTATGTAGAACTCTATGAAATATAAATATATATGTGTCTCAGTGACATGTGTGTATATATATATGTATTCTATGTGTATATATCTATGCTTTCATTTCTTTATTAAACCTGTCAGTGTGATTTTACTGTATCGCTCACTGAATTGCCGGCTTTTCTAAAGGACACCAGGTGCGTATTTCTCGCAAGTCACACATCTGGTCCGTGTGTCATCCGTATTTTTCTTGCACCCATAGACTTGCATTGGCGTATTACGGGCATAGTACACTGACAATCGCAGCATGCTGCGAGTGGCACGGACTGGAGAATATACGGCTGATGGGAGCTACCCCATAGACAATCATTGGTCCGTGTGCAATGCTTGGTTTTTACACCTCTCACTCGTCCGTATTTCTCTCTAGTGTGACCCCGGCCTTATTCTCATTTGCACATGGAAACACAGTGACAGTGAGGGTGTTGAATGAGTGGAACAGGCTGCCACGAGAGGTGGTGAGTTTTCCTCCAATGGAAGTCTTCAAACAGAGACTAGACAGACATCTGTCTGAGATGGTTTAGTGAATCCTGCACTGAGCAGGGGGTTGAACCAGATGACCCAGGAGGTCCCTTCCAACTCTACCATTCAATGAATCTGTGCACACACGACTTTGTACAAGCTGAACACATGTCTCCGCTCCATACACCTCGTACACACATGGCTCTTCTCAGTACACATGCGTCTCCGTTCTGTACAACTCATGCACACACGAGTCTCCGCTCCATACACCTCGTGCACACACGGCTCAGCTCCGTACACCTCGTACACACACAGCTCCGCTCCGTACACCTCGTACACACACAGCTCCGCTCCGTACACCTCGTACACACACGGCTCCGCTCCGTACACCTCGTACACACACGGCTCCGCTCCGTACACCTCGTACACACACGGCTCCGCTCCGTACACCTCGTACACACACGGCTCCGCTCCGTACACCTCGTACACACACGGCTCCGCTCCGTACACCTCGTACACACACGGCTCCGCTCCGTACACCTCGTACACACACGGCTCTGCTCCTTACACCTCGCACACACGGCTCTGCTCCTTACACCTCGTACACACACGGCTCTGCTCCGTACACCTCGTACACACGGCTCTGCTCCTTACACCTCGCACACACGGCTCTGCTCCTTACACCTCGTACACACGCAGCTCTGCTCCGTACACCTCGTACACACACGGCTCTGCTCCGTACACCTCGTACACACACGGCTCCGCTCCGTACACCTCGTACACACGCGGCTCTGCTCCGTTCACCTCGTACACACGGCTCTGCTCCGTACACCTCGTACACACACGGCTCCTCTCCGTACACCTCGCACACACGGCTCTGCTCCTTACACCTCGTACACACACGGCTCCGCTCCGTACACCTCGTACACACGCAGCTCTGCTCCGTACACCTCGTACACACACGGCTCCCCTCCATACACCTCGTACACACGCAGCTCTGCTCCGTACACCTCGTACACACACGGCTCTGCTCCGTACACCTCGTACACACACGGCTCTGCTCCGTACACCTCGTACACACACGGCTCTGCTCCGTACACCTCGTACACACACGGCTCCCCTCCATACACCTCGTACACACACGGCTCCTCTCCGTACACCTCGCACACGCGGCTCTGCTCCGTACACCTCGTACACACACGGCTCCCCTCCATACACCTCGTACACACACGGCTCCCCTCCATACACCTCGTACACACACGGCTCCCCTCCATACACCTCGTACACACACGGCTCTGCTCCGTACACCTCGTACACACACGGCTCCTCCATCCACCCTGTAAACCCCTCCTGACCCCACACAGAAACTTCCCCTCATCCAGCACCATGACAACCAGCACAGCAGAGTCCTGCATACACTGAGGCCCCTGATCATGTGACCCCTGACTCCTCCCCTCCTGTGACCTCATCCCAGGTCCTGTGCGCACAGAGCAGCCATATATGTGGAGGGCGGCTCTGCAGGTGGAGGTAGGTGCTGGAGATTCCCCATTACTGGGCACAGGGGGCAGTAACCCCCCCATTACTGGGCACAGGGGGCGGTAACCCCTTCATTACTGAGCACAGGGGGGCAGTAACCCCTCCATTACTGGGCACAGGGGGTGGTAACCCCTCCATTACTGGGCACAGGTGGCAGTAACCCCTCCATTACTGGGCACAGGTGGCAGTTACCCCTCCATTACTGGGCACAGGGGGCGGTAACCCCTTCATTACTGGGCACAGGGGGCAGTAACCCCTTCATTACTGGGCACAGGTGGCAGTAACCCCTCCATTACTGGGCACAGGTGGCAGTAACCCCTCCATTACTGGGCACAGGGGGCGGTAACCCCTTCATTACTGGGCACAGGGGGCAGTAACCCCTTCATTACTGGGCGCAGGGGGCAGTAACCCCTTCATTACTGGGCACAGGGGGCAGTAACCCCTTCATTACTGGGCGCAGGGGGCAGTAACCCCTCCATTACTGGGCACAGGGGGCAGTAACCCCTTCATTACTGGGCGCAGGGGGCAGTAACCCCTTCAGTGCTGACACCACTGGCCCTCTGCCTCCCTTATCTCTGGTGCTGGGACCTTTCTCTTTCCTCCCATGGATCAGGTTTTCCTTATTACAGGATGAGTTGGATTTTGTCGCCATTTTTGGCTCCATATAATGTATCTGATTCCTATTAGTATATTTTCTGGAACAGAAGATCGTCAGGAATTCCCGCATTGCTTTCCTGTCTAGTTCCTGTGATGCTGGATACGTAGAGGAGGTCGTTTATTACACGGCGCTGGTCTGTCTTCCTGTGATCCCCTGCTCCCTGACTTAGTTTCTCTGATACCGCTCGTTGACCCTGAGCTGACGTAACTCTGTCTGTCAGTTCGGCTTCTGGCTCCGTTCTTCTAGTTCTGACACCGGTTCTCCGGACTATATTTCTGACTCTGTCCCGCCCCTCTTTGGTTTTCATCCCATTTCTCAACTCTCCTCTGCCAGCGCACTCTACTGGTTGGCATCCACTCCGTAAACGTAACCTCAAGGACCCTGACGTATGTCAGATTCTTGTACTAGGATTAAGGGGTGAAGGCCATTGTTCCTCTGAGACCTGCAAAATAGAGTGGCCTTGAAAAAATCTATCCTCTTTAAGCCCTTTTTTATGCCACACACAAAAAAGAAGATTGAGCACCTTCAGACCGAGCCTAACCGGTTCAGGACCTTGTACAGTGTATTCAACATCATTAAGCCGCTCAGGCCTAAACCACTGAAGCCCCTCCTTGACTATTTTCGCACCCTAGGTGACCCTTCCTGGCCAGTTTTCTTTGAGAGCTGTGGGCACTAGTGATGAGCGAGTATACTCGCTGCTCCGGTGTCCTCAGAGTATTTTGGTGTGCTCGGAGATTTAGATTTTGTCGTCTCGGCTGCATGATTTGCGGCTGCTGGACAGCCTGCATACACGTGTGGAATGCCTGTTTGTTAGGGAATCTCCACATGTATTCAGGCTGGACAGCAGCCACAAATCATGCAGCTGAGGCGACGAAAACTAAATCTCCGAGCATGCCAAACTACTCGGAGGACACCCGAGCATGATTGGAAAAACCCGAGCACCGAGTATACTCGCTCCTCACTAGTGGGCACCTGTTAGATGATTTTGATGGTGCAGCAGTGAAAAAAACTAGTCTCTCTGTACCTTAGGGACATATTGCTAAATAATTTTGTTCTGAATGTTGGTGTCTCCCAGCTACCTGGCCCTTTAGCCTGCCACATTTTGGGAAATTGGGAGCCAATGGAAGGATTTGCAGAGGGGAGAGACAGGGGAGTAGCGAGGAGAGATGTGGATTAGTCGGGCAGCAGAATTGAGGGCAGACTGGAGTGGTGCAAGAGAGTTAGCAGGGAGGCCACAGAGGAGGGTGTTGCAGTAGTCAAGGTGAGAGATGATGAGGGCATGTACAAGAGTTTTAGTAGATTGAAGACTGAGGAAGGGACGGATTCTGGAAATATTTTTGAGTTGGATGCGACAGGAGGTGGCAAGAGATTGGACGTGCGTTTTGAAGGACAGGGCAGAGTCGAGAGTTACTCCAAGGCAGCGGATTTCAGATGCGGGAGAGAGCATGATGCCATTTACCATAATAGATAGATCGGGTAGGGAAGATATGGGAGATGGAGGAAAGATAATGAGTTCAGTTTTGTCTACGTTGAGTTTTAGGAAGTGAGAGGAGAAGAAGGAGGATATGGCTGATAGACACTCCGGGATTCTGGACAGCAGAGAGGTGACATTTGGGCCAGAGAGGTGGATCTGAGTGTCATCTGCATACAGGTGGTACTGGAAGCCATGGGACTTTATGAGTTGTCCTAGGCCAAGAGTATAGATGGAAAAAAGTAGGGGCCCCAGGACAGAGCCTTGGGGGACTCCAACAGAGAGGGGGCGGGATGAGGAGGTGGTGTGGGTGTGGGAGTGGGAAACGCTGAAGGTGCGGTCAGAAAGGTATGAGGCAATCCAGGACAGGGCAAGGTCTTTGATGCCAAGGGAAGAAAGAATCTGTAGCAGTAGGCAGTGGTCAACTGTGTCAAAGGCAGAGGACAGGTCAAGAAGGAGGAGGATGGAGAATTGTATGTTAGCTTTGGCTGTGAGTAAGTCATTAGTAATTTTGGTCAGGGCAGTTTCAGTGGAGTGGAGGGGGCGGAAGCCAGATTGCAGGATGTCAAGGAGGGAGAAGGAAACCCTATGACTTTTCAAATGCACACGGAGGTTATCCGTGTGCGGTACGTGTTTGCGTGGACCCATTGACTTGTATGGGTCCATGTTATTGCTCAAAAACGGACATGTCAGCGTGTTTTGCACTCAGACACACGGTCCGTGAAAACACGCTGATATGTATGGGTTTGAATGGGTCTACGTATGTCAGTGTCTCCGATACGTGAGAAAACAGTCACCACACGTACCAGAGACACTGATGTGAGAAACCGGCCTAAGAGCTGTGAATGGAAAATCCACTGTATCAATAACCTTCCACATTTCTTGGTGAATCAGAATGTGCAATTAAATTACTGTGATAGGCTTTCACATACAGTTTCCCTACACATTTGCATGGGGCTGACAGGAACAAACAAGTACTGTACTTAGTCATTTCCATCAGTTCTTCCTGACTAGAGCAACGGGTCCATACAAAGAAAGAATAAAATATCTACATGTTCTATCTCCTCATATATTTCCCTTTATTACAGTGGCTTGCAAAAGTATTCACCCTTTTGGATTTTTTTGTGATTGTTACCTCACAACCTCTGGTGAACAGCAATTTTCAAGTCTCAGCACAGATTCTCAATTGAATTAAGGTCTGGTCTTTGACTTGGCCACTCCAAAACATTTACACTTTTCCCCTTAATCCACTTGAGCGTTGCTTTAGCAGTATGATTTGGGTCATTGTCTTATTGGAAGGTGAACCTCTGTCCCCGTCTCAAATCAATGACAGACTGAAACAGGTTTTGCTTAATAATAAATACTTGTATTTTGCACCATCCATCTTCCCCTCAACTCAGACCATTTTCCCTGTCCCTGCTGCCAAAAAACACCCCTATGGCATGATGTTGCCACCACCAAATTACACTGTGGGAATGGTGTTCTTGGTGTTATGAGCTTTGTTGGTTTGGCGCCAGACATAACGTTTACCTTGGTGGCCAAAGTGTTAAATTTCCTCCATACATTTGAGGGTCTACCACATGTCTTTTGGCAAACCAAAAAAGAGCCTTACAATTTTTGTGTGTAAGTAAAGTCTTTATTCTGACCACTCTTCCCTAAAAGCCACATCTGTGGAGTGTACGCTTATTGTGGTCGTATGGAGAGGTATTCTAGTTTCTGGTGGGAAATTCTGCTGCTCATTCAGGGTTACTTTGTTCTCTGTGTTACCTCACTGATTAATGCACTCCTTGCCTGGGCTTAGAATTTTGGTGGGTGTCCCTCTCTTGGCAAGTTTGCTGTGGTACCATGTTCTTTCCATTTGATGCTATTGGGATACTTCTCAACAAGTGTGTCCCTGGCTTGTTTTGCGATCTCCTTGGTTTTCTTGGTGTTGTTTGGGTTAGTGGTGCCTTTTGCTTAAAGGGAATCTGTCACCCCATTTTTGGCCTATGAGATGCGGAAACAGCCATCAGCGGCTTATCTACAGCATTCTGTAATGCTGTAGATAGGCCCCCAATGTAACCTGAAAGATAAGAAAAGTTATACTGCAGTGTGCAGGTGCTTGACCGCTCTGACCTTTCCCGCCTCCTGCGCACTGCAGTACTGTGTTCTGCCTTGAACAGGGCAGATAAAGTACGCCTGTGCAGGAGCTGCAGCAGAAGTAAGGAAGAGGACGTCGTCGCTAGAAGATGGGAGGCGCCGTACCGGACAACGACACCCATCGGACCGGACCCCCGGGTGAGTATAATCTAACTCATTTTTCTTCTCTTTCAGGTTACATCAGGGGCTTATCTACAGCATTACAGAATGCTGTAGATAAGCCCCTGATGGCTGTGGCCGCATCTCATAGGCCGAAAATGAGGTGACAGATTCACTTTAAGCAAAAGGCACCACTAACCCAAACAACACCATGAAGACCAAAGAGATCGCAAGACAAGCCAGGGACACACTTGTTGAGAAGTATCACAATATCCCATTCTTTGATGATCTCCCGGAGTACCATCAAGTCCATTAGCATAAGCCCCTGATGGCGGTGGCTGCATCTCATAGGCCAAAAATAAGGTCACAGATTCCCTTTAATGGTGTTGCAGCCTCTGTGGCCTTTCAAAAAAGCTGTGTATATACTGACAGAGCATGTGAGACTAAGATTGCACACAGGAGGACTTCCTTTCACTAAGCTTGTGACTTATGAAGGTAATTTCTGGCACCAGAAATTTTTAGGGGCTTCATTGCAAAAGGGGTGAATATATATGCGCATGCCAATTTTTAGTTATTTGATCCCATAAATTTAATGGCTAAATTTTTTTTTTACTTCACCAACTTAGACTATTTTGTGAATATGCATCATACACAAATCAGATTACCGTACAAAAATATTTAAATATAGATTGTAATACAACAAAATAGGTAAAAAGTCAAAGGGGTGGATACTTTTGCAAGCCACTGTATCTCCAGTAATTATATTATTACATTTATGATTTTACATTGGCTCATCTTCTTCCCGTTCAGATCCATACAATGTCGAATCCTCTTAGTGGAGATCTACATAATGGAATTACCTTGATTGACGCTTCAAAGATGAATTTGGACAGAGACAAGATGGCAGAGAGAATATTACACCTCATCCTAGAGATCCTCTTCCGGCTTACTGGAGAGGTGAGAGATTCTGATGACGTCACATTACATCATTCTTATGGGAATAACAGATGGACAGAACTGGAGAGGTGAGGACTCTGGAAATGTCTGTAGTGAGATTTATTAATGTGTCTCTCCATAACCAGGATTACACAGTAGTGAAGAAGACCTCTAGTGAGCGCCGTCAGGACCCTGTGTCTGAGGGATGGGTAAGAACCCTGAGTCCAATTACTTGGCCTCCACCTCACCCCCTGATACATGAGGACATTAATGACCAGAAGATCCTAGAACTCACCTACAAGATGATTGAGCTGCTGACTGGAGAGGTGACACTGCTGGGAATGCTGGGACATTATACAGTAACACTATGAAGGGATCGGAGGGATGACGGTATTGTTGTATGTGTCAGGTTCCTATAAGGTGTCAGGATGTCGCCGTCTATTTCTCCTTGGAGGAGTGGGAGTATTTAGAAGGACTCAAAGATCTGTACAAGGACGTCATGATGGAGGTTCCCCAGCCCCTCACATCACCAGGTAATAGACAGGACTAAATACACATGGCCTATAATTATCTGTATGTAAAGAATGAATTCAGTCCCTGTATGTGTTCCCTCCAGATCTATCCAGTAAGAGGACAACACCAGAGAGATGTCCCCGTCCTCTTCTTCCACAGGACTGTAAACAAGAAGATCACAATGTTCCTCAGGATCATCAGGTAGATGGAGAGGAGGTGTCATGAGATCTCCCCTATGATGTGTAGACGGCTGTGACGGTCTTGTGTTCAGGCTTGTTTTATCCACCAGTATTATATCTTTTACTAGATGGTGGCCCGATTCTAACGCATCGGGTATTCCAGAATATGTATGTAGTTTATTTATGAAGATTTAATAATAATGCAATAATGCACCCCCCAATCCTGATATGCATGGTACCCCTCACCCCCCAATCCTGATATGTATGGTAACTCACCCCCCTATCCTGGTATGCATGGTCCCCTCACCCCCCTATCCTGGTATGCATGGTCCCCTCACCCCCCAATCCTGATATGTATGGTCCCCCTCACCCTCCAATCCTGGTATGCATGGTCCTCTCACCCCCCAATCCTGGTATGCATGGTCCTCTCACCCCCCTTTCCTGGTATGCATAGTCCCGTCACCCCCCTTTGCTGGTATGTATGGTCACTATTCTGACTCATGGATATGTAGAACGTATGGTGCCTGGATAGACCTCTCTTTCTGGGCCCCTTCCGTATCGACCTGTACTCACGTTCATACCGATTAATCAGACAGCTTAACTCAGCCACGATCTCATGTAAGAAGACTCCAGGAAAAGAGGGATGCTTTAACTGAAATTCTTGTATTATGATGAAAGCAGCAGGTAAAAAGGAATATTCTTCAGAGGACATGTAACAGGATGCATACAGATGGAGGGATGATCACAAAATGGAGAATGAAGGAGGGAACAAACATACATCACAGGACTACAGGGAGAGAGTTGGAACAAAATACAGGGAAAGGCAAACTTCTGCCTAGCAACAGATGATGCAACACAAACAATGCAAATATTAAATGATTTCCCAAGTCGTGGGACATGACACTCCCCGTCTGAAATCCTTGGATTTCACGATGTCCGTAATTCTTCGAAGTCGTTCGAACCTGAAAAACAAGAGAAAAGAGAAAAACATGTATGCAATAATAAACATCAAACATTTTTAAAGTCCAACTCGTTGTTGTTGACCCGTAGATCACACCGGAAGATAAGTCCAAGACTATAAACCCATCTTCGGATTGGGGAAGCCGGAAACATGCCAACTCTTCCACCAACCCAGCAATCCAATGGAAAATGTCAATGTTCAATAAAAAACTGAGGAATGAGGAGGAATGCTCCCCGCCGTGAGCAACGTCCAGGAGCAATGTTCAGTTCATGTGACGTCCTCCTTTGGCAGTAGCAGCACGAGATCGGTGACCGGACGGAGGAAGGTTCGGGTAGAGCCCCCTTTTGTCACCTTAACTTCTGTCTTACGAGTCTTTCCGTCCTCGCTGGGCATGACCTTGGTGATAAGACCCATTGGCCAGTCGTTACGATGAGCCTCTTTGTCTTTTAAGAGAACAAGGTCTCCTTCTTGGAGATTGGGACTGGGTGTCTGCCATTTGTGACGGTTTTGAAGCAGGTGCAAGTATTCGGTCTTCCAACGGTGCCAAAACACGTTGGCTATGTGTTGTACTTGCTTCCACTGACGTTTGTAAATGTCCTTGTTATCGAAATTCCCGAGAGGAATTGTAGCAGCTCCAATCTTCTGTGTAAAAGAAGTGTAGCTGGGGTAAGAATCATTGGAGAATAACAACGTGGGACTTGGAGTTGCTCTAAGAACTTCAAGGACTTCTTCCATGTCTCCCACCTTTGCTGTTTCTGAGTCGGAAGCGGGGTGTCCCAATCAGTGTTCTCGGCAGTGAGCTGTCTTAACAGTATCTTGCCTTGAATAGTGACGGATGCTACAAACCCGAGAGGATCGTAGATGCTGTTTATGACAGATAGGACTCCTCGTTTGGTAAAGGGTTTGTCACAGGGCGACACTTGGAAGGTGAAGGTGTCCTGTTTGATATCCCACAGTAGACCAAGGCTGCGCTGTGTGGGAGGAACATCAGAACCTAGGTTGAGGTCCTTTAGGTTCGTGGCATGGTCCTCAGATGGAAACGCGCTCATTACTTCTTGACTGTTAGAGATGATCTTGTGGAGTCTGAGGTTTGATGTGGATAGCATTTCCTGTGTCCTGGAGAGTAGGTCAATTGCCTCTTCACTTGTGGGAAAGGACTTGAGCCCGTCGTCTACGTAGAAGTTCTTCTCTACGAATTGACGAGCATCGGATCCGTACTCTCTCTCACCTTCCTGGGCTGTCCGTCTCAGTCCGTAGATCGCCACAGCAGGTGAAGGACTGTTGCCGAAGACATGGACCTTCATCCGGTAGTCTATGACTTGATTGTTGACATTGTTGTCTTTGTGCCATAGGAACCTAAGATAGTTTCTGCTGTCTTCCTTCATGATGAAGCAATGAAACATCTGCTGGATGTCGGCCATTATAGCAACAGGTTCTTGTCTGAAGCGGATCAATACTCCAAGGAGGCTGTTGTTCAGGTTGGGTCCAGTTAGTAGCAGGTTGTTGAGAGAGAGAGACCTTCATACTGAGCACTGGAGTCAAACACCACTCTGATCTGGTTAGGCTTGCGAGGGTGATAGACACCAAAGGATGGAAGGTACCAACATTCTTCTCCTTCCTTCAGTGGTGGCGCAGGTTCAGCATGATCTTTGTCAAAGATGTTCTGCATAAAGTCAATGAAATGCTTCTCCATCTCTGGTTTCCTCTTTAGGGTACTTTTTAAGGATGAGAACCTTGCAGTTGCTTGCTGCAGGTTGTTTGGCAACCTCGCTCTTGGGAAACGAAAGGATAAAGGAGCTACCCAACTGTTGGAGTCATCTTGAACAAATTCTTTGTCCATAACCTTTATGAATTCTTTATCTTCCCTTGTGGGTGCTAACTTGTTGTCTTCACTTGTGGAATCGAACACTGTTGACCCGAGGTTTTCGTCCCAGGGCTGGAGCATGTTCATGTTGTTGAAGGATTCCTGTTGCCTCTTGGTGTTGCTCACTTTCTCTTTCACCCAGTAATGATGTGGGCATGGCTGAAAATGAGTGCTGCGACCATTTGGCAAGATGTGTGTTTTGTAAGAGGAGATGTTATTAGGTCTCTTCATCTTGTGTATGCAAACATCGCCTATAATTACCCAGCCTAGATCAAAGCGTTGGGCAAATGGTGTGTCGTGTGGTCCGTTAATTTGCTGACGTACCTTGTGCAGCCGGAGAATGTCTCTGCCAAGCAGAATCAGGATATCTGCGCTGTTGTTGAGGGCTGGTATCTTGTTTGCTATCCCCTTGAGATGTGGGTGATGAAGAGCAGCCTCTGGCGTTGGGATCTCTTCTCGATTGGATGGAATCTGGTTGCACTCGACAAGTGTGGGTAAGGGTATCTCAACGGTGTTGTCGAGAGATGTCGCTATAAGACCACTGACCCTTCTCCCAGAGACCTCTGTAACACCGCTGCAGGTACCTAAGGTGTAAGGGTAAGCATTTCCCTTTAAGTTAAACATATCAAAGAGTTCTGACCTTGCAAGTGATCGGTTTCTCTGATCATCCAAGAGGACGTACACCTTCGCGGCTTTCTCTGGGTGACCGTTGGGATATACGTTCACCAGGCAAATCTTCGCACAGGACTTGTCCCAGAGACCTTCTCCGCAGACTTCTGTGCATGAAGAAGATATTGTGGTATGACTTGCAGTTTGAGCTGCGTCCTCCCCGCCATGGCTCGTGGTGGGGGAAGGAGTACGTGTAGAGTCAGGACGGTATGGGTGGAGTGCTTGTACGTGATCCTCACTGTCACACTCCATACACTTAATTGTAGTTTTACAGTCTTTAGCAAGGTTTTCAGTAGAAGCACAACATCTGTAGCATACCCCGAACTTCTTTAGAAGTTCCTTGCGTTCTTGGAGCGGTTTCTTCCTGAAGCCGATGCACTTTTTTAAGGGATGTGGCTTCTTGTGGATGGGACACTCACGATTTGGGTTCTCTATCTTTTCACCCTTGTTGCTCTTGCCTGGGGCTGATGTTGGTAAGGGAAGAATATCCGTCTTCTTCACTGACACAGGACCCCTGCGGTTTCTGTCATTCGAGCGTGTGCTCACGTATTTAGAGGGAGGTGAAGCTGGGCCACTGGATTCTCCGTAGGAAAAGCTTGGGTCGTTCTTACGCTCTGCAATGTCTTTTATAAACTCACAGAAGTAGGAGAACGGAGGAAATGAAACTTGATGGTCTTTCTTGTATTTTGACCCTATTGCAGTCCACTTCTCTTGTACATTGTATGGTAGCTTGGAGATAATGGGGTTTACTCCACGAGCAGTGTCCAGGTAGCTAAGGCCAGGTAGGTGGGTGTCTGCCTTGGCCAGCTGGAGCTCTAACAGCAGGTCACTGAGCTCTAGGAACTTTGAACTGTTCTTGCTGGATATCTTTGGAAAACTCTGTAGTCGCTTAAACAGTGCATCCTCTATGGCTTCTGGACTGCCAAAGTTTCTCTCTAGCCTTTCCCATGCAGCCATGAGACCAGCCGTTGGATTACTGATATGTACAAACCTGAGTCTCTTGACACACTCTGTGGATTGTGGTCCTAACCATCTGATCAGCAGGTCCAGCTCTTCCGCAGCAGTGATGCCGAGGTCACCAGTTACGGTTCTAAAGGCACTTTTCCAACCTCTGTAATTTTCAGGTTGGTCGTCGAACCTTGTGAAACCGGTTTTAGTAAGTTCACGGCGAATCATGTACCTTGCGAAGTCGGACATGTCTGTTCTTTCTGACTTAGGATGCACAATTGTAGGCTGAGCGGTGTTGTACATAGAGGTGGAGACGTCTTGGCCTTGAAACATGGGGAAGTATGGAGTGGCATATGCATTTAGTCCAGCAACTGGTTTGGTGGGTATAGTTTCTGCTACATGTGGAGGTGGCACTGTGTGGTTGTCGAGGGTATAATGACCTTGAATGCAGGATTCTGTAAGTGGATCGGCATCCTGGTGCTCTAGAGAAGCGTCAACACCATCAAGAGTGTTAGTGATGATCTGCGGTTCGCCATCTTGGCTTAGCACGTAGTCTCTTGTGCGTTCAATAGGGTCTTCTGCCTCCATTTCACACAAACTGACGCTGTCTCTTTGACTCCCACTGACAGCCTGCTCGAGTACCTTTAATTCTGCCATGGCTGTTGCATGCTCGCATTCCTTCTCTAGAGCTTCCTTTTCCGCTTTCACGCGTGCCGCTTCTGCATCCATTTCTGCTCTATTTTGTGCAGCAGCTGCATCCATTTCTGCTCTCTTTTGTGCAACAGCTGCGTCCATTTCTGCTCTCTTTTGTGCAGCAGCTGCATCCATTTCTGCTCTCTTTTGTGCAACAGCTGTGTCCATTTCTGCTCTCTTTTGTGCAAAGGCAGCTTGTACCTTAGTAGTTTCAGCCTTAGCACGTGCTCTTATAAGCTGCTCAGTAAGAGTAGAATATTTTGATGAACTTGACTTAGATGAACGTTTTGAGTGCTTACACGATTTGGATGTGCGAGTTGATGCATCTGGTGTTCGTGCGATTCTAGCCTCTATCTTGGCTTTAATGTCACGTACAGTGCAGTCTCTTTCAGAATTAAGCTGCTGGAAACCTTGCAATTCGTTTAAAGTCTCTGGGAGATTCAGTTTCTTCAGGAGAATAATGTATTGGTCACTCTTCTCCATATACATTTGGTATGCTGTGCATAATTGTTCTAGGACTCCCTCTGGTGGTAACTCATGAGAAGCAGGCCTTGATGCAATGTCTATATGACTCAGCACTTTCTTCCATACTGAAGACACATCACTATATAATTCACATTTTGCAGTCTCTAAATTCTCCATGACTTTCCATGTGGGTTTGACTGTACGTTTTCCCCTTTCGCTAGATGGTGGATGGGGGTCTGGGTCTCTTTCCTGTGCTTGTAAGTCTGGTAGGGACATTGTATTCCTTGCTTCAGACATGATTAGATTGCAGGCAGGAAGATTTGATGATGGGGGTTATACTTCCCACTGTTCAGCAACAGGAAATACACAGACACTCTGCACAGAGTTGATACTTTGTATCTAATGCTGGAGCAGCTGCAGGGTCCTGTGTAATGATGGGAGTTATATTCCTCTCTGTTCAGCTGCAGTGTGGCTTCTATGCACGCTGGGGTCTGGCTGGAACTGGGTTACAGTCTGTCTGGGAAATATCCTTTTCCACTGAGATTTAGCACAGTCCTTGAGTTACTGTCTCTGAAGGCAGGTTATTCCTTTTTACTATTCTGACTCATGGATATGTAGAACGTATGGTGCCTGGATAGACCTCTCTTTCTGGGCCCCTTCCGTATCGACCTGTACTCACTTTCATACCGATTAATCAGACAGCTTAACTCAGCCACGATCTCATGTAAGAAGACTCCAGGAAAAGAGGGATGCTTTAACTGAAATTCTTGTATTATGATGAAAGCAGCAGGTAAAAAGGAATATTCTTCAGAGGACATGTAACAGGATGCATACAGATGGAGGGACGATCACAAAATGGAGAATGAAGGAGGGAACAAACATACATCACAGGACTACAGGGAGAGAGTTGGAACAAAATACAGGGAAAGGCAAACTTCTGCCTAGCAACAGATGATGCAACACAAACAATGCAAATATTAAATGATTTCCCAAGTCGTGGGACATGACAGTCACCCTCACCCCCCTTTCCTGGTATGCATAGTCCCGTCACCCCCCTTTGCTGGTATGTATGGTCACCCTCACCCCCCCCCTTTGTTGGTATGTATGGTCACCCTCACCCCCCCTTTCCTGGTATGTATGGTCCCCTCACCCCCCTTTCCTGGTATGCATGGTCCCCTCACTCCCCTTTCCTGGTATGCATGGTCCCCTCACTCCCCTTTCCTGGTATGCATGGTCCCCCTCACCCTTAGGAAATTGCACACATACAAAAAAAGACATTTATACTCACCCATCTTTCCTGTGGTCCAGCGCTGTCCCATTCTGCCGGAGGCTGGGGTAGAAGTGTGGCACTGGCGCCAGAGTACCCGCATGCCCATACCGCCCTGTCCGGCGCCATTTTCCTGACGACACACTGCAAATGTGTATTCAGGAAAATGGCGCCGGATAGCGCTATGCGCATGCGTGATTCTCACGCGCACTCCTGCCCCGGCATCTTCTGGCCCCAGTAAGGCTTAGCGCGAAGGACCGAAGATGACGTCACTCTCGTGAGAGCGTGACGTCAACAACGGTCTTTGGCACAAAGCCTTACTGAGACCGGAAGATACGGGGCGCGTGGTGAGAGAAGGGAAATAGTTCGGGGGCCGTCCGAAGGTGAGTATATAACTATTATTTTTTTTTTTGTAATGATTTATGGTACCCATGGCCATCTAATTTTTATTATTTTTCATATGCTATGCTGGTCGCTGATTGGTAGGCCACGACCAACATAGCATGTAAAAAAATAATATAAAAAATGTAAAAAAGGTTATTCTCACCTTCTGACGGCTTCCTATCTCGTTTCCACGCGCCTGGCCTCGCGGTCCCAGTGATCCTTTGCACCTTAGACCGCTGATGACGTTGCGCTCTCGTGAGAGTGACGTCATCTCTGGTCCTTTGCGCTAAGCATTACTGGGACCACGATGCCAGGCGAGTGGAAAGGATATTGGAGGCCGTCGGAAGATGAGAATAACCTTTTTTTTAATTTTAATTCTGTTTTTTACAGATTAAGCGCTGCGCCCGACCGCGCCTGTCGCTGATTGGTCGCGGCAGACAGAATAAGACGATTATATATTCTTGTGTAATGAGAACGGTGGAGATGGCAGGATTAGAGCTGATCATAGATGTGACTTCTCCATCTGTCTGTGACTTTTACAATATTTGTTTCAGGGTGAAGATCTGATCCATATTAATACTACAGAGACATATGTGAGGAGTGATGAGCGGAGTAAAGAGGAGATTCCTACAGATAACTGCCTAGGTGAGTGGTAACCACAAGCTACAAAGAAGTCACAGATTCTTCTATTATCCGATGTGGCTGCTTTATAAGTGGTGTAGTCAGGGTGTATAGCAATCAAGTGGTCTCCAGTCTCCTCTTTAGCTATTAAATGCAACTTTACCTGAAACTATCCCCATGAATTTGGCATTCGAATCCTTTCTTTTGAATTGAGATCTGATTTGGTGCATAGGATCCACCCTGCCCTCTGGAATTATAATCATGTGGTCCCTAATCTCCTGTTCAACTACCACATGCTCCTTTAGGCTACGGCCTCAGTATCAGTATTTTTTCTCAGCATTTGTAAGCCAAAACCAGGCAAGGAACAATCAGAGGACAAGGTATAATAGAAACAAGTTCACCAATTCTGCATGTTTGACCCACTCCCGCTTTTCGCTTACAAATACTGATGTGAAATACTGACTAAATACTGATAGTGTGGCTGCAGCCTTACCTGAAACTTGCTCCATTCCTTTTTTGCATGGGTCGCCCTTCTGTTGGAATGAGATCTGTACTGTTGAAAGCTTACAGCCAGGAGTATCACCCTACCCCCTGGAATTAGAAGGCACTGACCCTTACAGGTGCAGATCTATTATCTGAGAAGCCAAATTATAAAATATGTAGAATGTTCTGCCAACTTAGAAAATCATTTGCTGAAAAATATTTGTATGGTGGACTAAGAAAAAGCAGAGGGTGATGTTGCTTTCTAGAATCCTGCAGTGTTGGTGGGGAATCTAACATCCATTGTTTAGCTACTAATTTCATACCAAGAAATAGGGTTCATGTGAAAGGGTTCTAGTATAGAATTGCCATAGCTCCTTATAAGCTGACCGTACAAATAAGCGAGGGGGGTGTCTATATGTAAAATCATCCTTAAAACCCATCCTGCTTGATAATATATATGAATCTAATGAAAATGTAGAGTCCCTGTGGGTAGAGATCAGGGGAGGGAGAAAAAATAATAAATTATTGATAGGGGTTTGTTATAAGTCTCCAAAAATAATGGAAGCAACGGAGAATATCCTCATAAAGTAAATAGATGAAGCTGCGACTCAAGGAGAAGTCATTATTATGGGGGACTTCAACTACCCTGAAATACATTGGGGAACCGAAACCTGCAGTTCCAGCAAAGGTAATAGGTTTTTGACTACTATGAGAGACAATTACCTTTCACAACTGGTTCAGGACCCAACAAGAGGGGGGGCACTGCTAGATCTAATATTAACCAACAGGCCGGACCGCATATCAAATGTAAGGGTTGGGGGTCAATTGGGTAATAGTGATCACAAAATAATTAATTTTCGTGTATCCTTTAATAAGATGTGTAATAGAGGGGTTACTAGGACACTAAACTTCAGGAAGGCAAATTTCCAACGGATGAGAGATGATCTTGGTGCAATTAACTGGGACGATATCCTGAGACATAAAAATACACAAAGAAAATAGGAGACGTTTATTAGCATCCTGAATAGGACCTGTTCACAGTATATACCGTATGGGAATAAACAAGCTAGAAATAGGAGGAAACCACTATGGTTAAATAGAGCTGTAAGGGGTGCAATAAGAAACAAAAAATAAAACAATTAGAGAATTAAAGCAAGTAGGTGTCATGAGGCAGTAGGAGGAAAACAGGAGACGTGGAACCTGGGCCCCTGAACTGCCCCTCAGGCTAAGGCGGTGCCCTGACTTTCCTTAACTTGGGGGTACACTGGATGGTAGTGAGGCCCAAGTCCCCGACCTGTCTCTATCTCCTGTTTAGCCCTGAGCTAAACCCACAACCCCCTCCCCAGGAAGTGAGACAGGGAATAAAGTGAACTGCGCCAAATAACAAACAAGGAAAAATAAAATACACCATGAGGGTTAAAGGAACTAAAAACCCAAACTTAGCTTTGTCTGCTGCCAATGCTCAAAGCAGCAGAGTAAGGCACCCAAACAGCATCCAGCAGCAACTCCACTGCTCCAGATAAGCTGAACCCCCTCTGCACCAGGTAGGTCCAGTCTTCACTAAGGTTGGTTAGCAAATGACCAGTATTACCAACAGGGAGCAGCTGATGACCTTTTATAGGAAGGAGGGGGGAGGTCACCACCTGCTTACTAATTAAACATGTAGTAACACCAGCGGCCACCGGGGGGGCAAAAACCCAGCAGCCGACCAACTACAGTTGTAGTAACACCAGCGGCCACTGGGGGCAAAACTCCTTATTAACCCCCGATTCCAGAAAGGAAAAAGGTTTATATAAGAGAGTCCAGACTCTGCCACAGATCCGAAAATGGATCGTGACAATACCCCTCCTTCAATGAGGGGCCTCTGGACCCTCAACACCGCACCTCACCGGAAAACCACCTACATTGAGGATGCCTAGCTCCACCAGAGTTCACTTCAGCAACTACCTGACGCTCAGGTTTATGGCAAACATGAGCAGATGGGAGTGGCAACGTATGCTCCGGAGGCACCACAAATCTCCAGAGCGCCGACCTGGGGAATGAGTTGTGTATGGGCATTACTGGGGGTAACTCCAGCTGGTAAGTCCCCGGGCCGAGAATGGCCGACACCCGATCACCCAAAAACTCCAGACCCTTGCAGCACACTTCCACCGGATGTTTTTGGTGGACACCCATACGTACTCATTCACACACAGGTCCAGACCTGAACATTTATTGCCATGCACACGTTTGCCACAAAATGGTGAACTCTTCCCAGAACCGACAACAGAGGCGTCCCCCTGTGTCGTTACACTCACACCCCCACATTGCTCAGAAGGAGTCACCACCTTCCTTTGACCCCTCCTCCTACGAGGACAACGCCTCTCAGGGTTGGCTAATGGTGAGGGTTGAGACTTGCCTGTACTCACTGGCAGCAACTCTGCTGCCCCCACTGGAGTAGAAGGGGACGGCTGTAGAAAGACGGCAGAGACAGTAGCCCCCAGGCAGCACCCCTCACACGACTGACCCCAGCTGACTACTTCCCTTGACCGCTAATCTATAACCGGGATTTGTTTTTCTAACCAAGGGAGGCCTAAAACGATAGGTGATGGCATTCCCCCCAAGACGTGGCATGACAGGGACTTTACATGATGAGTCCCTATACGCAGATGTATATTTTCAACGACTTGGGTCAACCTCCCCTGGCTCAGTGGGACAGAGTCAATGAACTGGACGCTTAGGTGTTTGTCCAGTATCCTACCCCTCAGGCCATGAGTCTGGACAAAGTGAGCGTCAACCAAATTGACTCCTGCTCCACTGTCCACAAACACTGGTATATCCTCAGGTACCCCGCCAACCACCACTTCTGCTGACAAAGTACACTGAGAGGGCAAAATGGAGGAAATATACACTCCCTGGTCGCCTCCCTCCACACGACCATGGGAACGAGGCTGCTTAGTTTGCACTTTTGACAGTTTAGATCTGAAGATCAATGCAGACACTACCCATTGAAAGGCGGACAGGGTTCGCGTAACCATGCGTGTGTATAGCTCATGTGCAGGATTACATCGCCGAACAGGTCAGTGTAATGCTGATGGGGGGGTACCATTATAATGAAGTCAGGAGGCAGAGATTTCTCCCAGGCACCGCACACCCTGGAACCTGGAAGAAATCATTAGCATATAACATTATAAATTAATTTCTCAAGATCTACCACCGCAGCTATGAGGCATACAGGTAAGAATGGTTTAACCTTTTTATTACCTATATGACCCTAGTAATAGATCAAAATCGTCCAGAGAGTGACCGATTCCCATTAAGAAAATGCTTAGATAGAAAATGTTTACATTCACATATCCCCTTGCTACCAAGCACCATGTCCTTCTATTTTAAGGGTCTGCAGTTCCCAATCCAACTTGCATTTGCTATTACTATAAACAAAGGTCAATCACTTAAAGTACTCCTAATTCATCTGGAGAGCCTGTTTTTTTCACATTAACTTTACGTTGCTTGCCCTAGGGTGTCTAACCGCCAAAATCTTTTCATACATGCACCTGAAGGTAAAACAAAAAAATGTTGTTCACTTAAAAGTGCTACAATAGACGGCTGTGTATCGGTAAGGCTACGTCCACATTAGCGTTTGGGGGCTCTGCGGAGGGTACTTCCTTAAGCCCCGCCTACTTATGCATACTTCTGCATGCATCCTGCGTACCTATCTTTAACATTGGGTACGCAGGACATGCGGATGTATTGTTTTGACGCGACCACCGACCGCACGGGAACGCAACAAGTTGCGTTTTGCGAAGACGGTGGGCACGTGAAAGCGACACGTCCGCGTGTCATGCATACCCAATGTTAAAGATAGGTACTCAGGACGCATGTAGAAGTAGACGGGGCTTAACAGAGGAAGTACGCTGCCCTCCACAGAGCCCCTGAACGCTAATGTGAACCCGGCCTAAAGCAATCTTTGTCCGTTAACCACTGATAGGTTACACCAGGGGGAGGGGTGAAGGGTTGCACTAAGCTGTTTTCCTATTAATTTTTAATGTGTTTGTTTGAAGGACAGTAAACTTTTTAATGTTTAATAAAAATGTACTCAAAAAGTAGTTGTTGGCCTCGGTGTTAGAACTCATTTGTAAAAATAAACAACTGTTAAAACCAAACTAACAAAAATGAAGAGTTGAAAAAAAAATTTAATCGCTGAACATGTGAACTTCAAAGTGAAACTGAAAATGTAACCCCAGCAGGTCGTTGAATTAATCGGATGGAAGGTTCTTGAGTTTCTCAGGTTATGCAACCCCTGTGCAGGTCCCAGTATCTTCCTCTGCTGTTCTGTATCGGTCAAATAGATCAGTGTAGGGCAGAAGGAGAGAAAGCAGTTCTCTAAGTGAACAGGATAGAGACTGTCTTACCATTCCCCTACGTAACAGGAAGCTGCCACCGGACTATAAGATGCACACATTTTTAGCAAGAATTTTTCTCGTTAAAAATTGCATCCTAGAGTCCAAAAATACAGTAAGTTGGTTCTTCTTACTGCAGCAATGCCAAACATGTGGATGCTAATTGTGGTCTGGGCACACTACAAGACTCCGAATGAGGGGAGAGATTTGGCTTTTGCAGTACATATTTAGCGGAATTGGTTTATGGAAGCCATGTTGCGTTTCAAAAGCTTTTCTGCTTCTAACAATGTAAAAACAATTTTTTAAGACTGATTATGAGCCTAAGTTGTGGGATGAGTAGATTTTTTTTTTTATTATTGGTATCACTTTCGGCTGCGTAATAATTTTTTTTCCCAATATTTAGTAGAAAGAACGAACAGTCAAACCTAACTCTCTACTAGTTCGTGTTCTGCGGCCTAACTTTTGGATTGTGAACTGAACTGTTTTTGTCCTAGTGAATAATTTGCACATTCTATAAGCTTTTTTTCTTAGAGAAATGTTGTAAAAAATATAGAATTTTCAAAAAATAATAATTGGTTTTATTCTTGACAGATGACTGTACCAGGAGATCAAATGGACATCTAATATCTTCATCATCCCTTCACAGCAAAGATCAATCTTCAGATTCATCACAGACTGTTCAGGAAAATAAAAGCCACAAAAGACACATTAAAAATCTAGGTGCTCCCACAGCAGAGAAGCCACTAACCTGTTCAGAAAATGGACAAACTTTTTCCCTTAAAACGTCTTTTGTTACACATCAAATAATTCACGCAGAAAAATTGGAAAAAACACACTCATGTTCAGAATGTGGAAAATGTTTTGTAAACAGGTCAAAGCTTTTTTCCCATCAGAGAATTCACACATGTGAGAAGATTTTTCCATGTTCATATTGTGGGCAATGTTTTAATAAGAAAAAAAATCTTGTTATACATCAGAGAAGTCACACAGGGGTCAATCCAATTTCTTGTTCGGAATGTGGGAAATGTTTTCAAGATAAATCAAAACTTGTTAGACATCAGAGAACTCATACAGGGGAGAGGCCTTATTCATGTTCAGAATGTGGGAAATGTTTTAAAGACAAATCATATCTTCCTATACATCAAAGAACTCACACAGGGGAGAAGCCGTTTTCCTGTTCAGAATGTGGGAAATGTTTTACAGATAAATCAGATCTTGGGAAACACCAGAGAATTCACAAAGGAAAGAAGTCATTTTCATGTTCAGAATGCGGGAAATGTTTTGCCATCAAATCATATCTTCGTATACATCAAAGAACTCACACAGGGGAGAAGCTATTTTTCTGTGCAGAATGTGGAAAAGATTTTACAGCTAAATCTGATTTTGTGACCCATAGGAAAATTCACACAGGGGAGAAGCCATTTGCCTGTTCAGATTGTGGGAAAGGTTTTCCATTTAAATCACATCTTCTTATACATCAAAGAACTCACACAGGGGAGAAGCCATTTTTATGTTCAGAATGTGGGAAAGGTTTTCCATTTAAATCACATCTTCTTATACATCAAAGAACTCACACAGGGGAGAAGCCATTTTTATGTTCAGAGTGTGGGAAAGGTTTTCCAGATAAATCACGTCTTCTCTTACATCAAAGAACTCACACGGGGGAGAAGCCATTTCCCTGTTCAGAATGTGGAAAGTGTTTTACATTTAGTTCAGAACTTGTGAATCATAGGAGAATTCACACAGGAGAAAAGCCATATTCATGTTCAGAATGTGGAAAATGTTTTATAGCTAAATCAGATCTTGTGAAACATGGGAGAATTCACACAGGGGAGAAGCCATATTCATGTTCAGAATGTGGGAAATGTTTTACCTTGAAATCACATCAAGTTAGACACCAAAAAACTCATGGGAAAAGCGATTCTCACAACTAAAAAATGAGAATTGTTTTACTTGAAAATCATACTTTGAAGACAATTAAAAAAATAAAAATTTGCACAGAGAGAAGCCTTATATTGCATTTTCAAATTATACAAGAAAACATATAACAGATAAAGTCAGATAAGTTATCAAGAAAGGGTAATGGGGGTCCAGGTAAAAAACATTGATGACCTGTCAACAGAATAGATAACCAATATCAGATCGGTGGTGTTCTGTCATCAGGTACATCCTCCAATGAGTCAGTATAAGTTCCAGCATTTGCTGGATGCAGACACATGAAATGGAACTGGAAATCGTGTAGTGGCTGCCGCCGGTTCCTGCAGAATAGTTTGTATTCAAAGGCGTAGGTTCTGCTCTACAGTACCGAGGAGCTGCCACTACTCCGTAAATTGAGCTACACATTATAGCTCTATTCAATGTGTTTAAATCCTGCCAGACACTGGGGCATATTGCAGCTGGTTGATGGGATTCTAGGTGTTGGACTCCACTGATTTGATATTGATTATCTATTCGAAGGATAGGTCATTAATATCTTCCGTATAAAAATTTTTTACACTGACTCAGTGTGTGCACCATGCTTTACAGAATGTGTCTGATAACCCACCCTTCTTATATCACTGCTCCTGTGATATCCCGGTAATACATACGGGTACACGTTAATAGTACTTTGGGATATACTGCCAGTGTCCTGTACACCTGCGCATAATCTGTAGAGGAGAGGATGATAGGCCTGTCTGTTGTGGTGAAAGTATCCAGAGGTAATAGAGGATGGACGTGTAGTCAAACGTGTATACAGAGGTTGAATCTGATGAGATCCAACATTGACAGTGCCCTAGCCGACTGAGTCTCTCAAAAACAAATGATCATGTTGTCTCAGTAACGTCAGTGCAAATTAAGTGTAATGTTTTTATACTTTTGATATTACTATTTGAGTGAACAGATACACTTATTTCCTGTTGTGAAGAGTGTAGATCATAAACTCATACTCAGTATTTTCATCTTTAGTGAAAGCACTGGTGTTTTTTTATATATACATTATATTTTTCATTAAAATCTTCTGTCTGGAAAATCCATTTAAAATAAAATTAAAAATGTATACAATAACTAATAGAAATCTATTTTTCAAAACTTAAAAAACTCAATAATGTGTTCTAAGTGTTTCATATTGTTATGTAATTGTATCTACACTTTACGTAGAAAGAAATATTGGGACACAACTTTTAGTAATTGAATTCAGGCTTTTCATTCAGTACCATTCCACAAGGTGTAATTCTGATCTAATAAGAAAAAATAAATACAAGGGCTGTTAGAGATTGAAGGGCACTTACAGGGGTGAAGCCATATTCACGTTCAAAATATGGAAGAATTTTTTTTTCCCTCAAAATGTCTTTTGTTACACATCAAAAACTTCAAACAGAAGAGGAAATATTTTCACCAAAATTAGAGCTCTATAAGCGGCAAATAATTTAAAGTCAGTCGCTGAGTGAACATTCGACTTGCGTACAAATCATAGTTATGAACATAAGATGCTGACCTAAGATGTTCATTGCTCACCTCTCCAGCTACTCTGTAGCCTGCCATCTGTGCCTCTTCCTTCCACTGTCCTGAGCCGCATTTACAGCTTTTTTACTATAGGCTGGGACTTTCGACCTCATCCAGGAGGTCACTGTGTGTTGTAAGGTCTTGACTTCATGACGCGCAGACTTCCAAGGCATGGACGCAACTACAAGTAATGGCCTATAATGCAGAGATGCAGCATGTAACAGTGGAAAGAGGACTGGATGGCAGGCAACAGTGTGTCTGGAGAGGTCAGTGATGAGGTAAATATTGGTAACAAAATAATAAAAATTCTCACCTCATCGGCCGACTTGCTTCTTGGTCCTCTTCTTTCCGTGACTGAATGCAATGTCTCCGGCCTCTTCACTGTAGTCCAGGACTTGGAGGTTACTGCAATACGATTGTGGTGCATTTCATGACGATGCAACCTTACAACATGCAGTGACCTCCAAGGCCTTCACGCGGCCGGATCTGCTGGCCTACAATGAAGAGGTAGGAGATGCGGCATGCAAAGTCTATTTAACGCTGTCCACCACATAAATGATGAGACAGCAAGACAACTTTGTTCTTCGTGTCAGTGTAGGGAGGAGGACCCCCACAGAGTGTCCGGGCCAGAACCAAGGGGACTGCAATCTGTGTTCCTAAGGAAACAGTACCCGGGGGACAGAGGAGAGTGGACTGTTGAGAGTGACAGGACAGCAAGGGGAGGGGCGAGTATAAAAGGGGCAGGGAGCACGCAGAGGAGGCAGTTGGTGATACGTCAGACACGGAGGAGGCGTGAGAGAGCGGGAAGGACACTGACAGTTCAGAGAAGAGACCAGCAGCAGAGGGTAGATACGCAGTGGACCTCAGGAAAGAGGTGCCAAGCTTACCGACAGGGGACTGTCTTTCACCCCAATCCCGGGTTACGATCTGCCCCCGGTCATCCTCGGCCGTTACCGCTGAGCTCGAGCCCTCCGCTCCCTCTCCCGGCTGCTGCCATTCCCCATCAGCCCGCGGTTGCAGCCTGCCTGCTGCCACCCGCGGACGCTGCTGGTTCACGTCAGCCCATGGTTGCGGCCTGTCTATCACCGCATACAGCCACCTTCACCCCGCTGCAGTCAGCAATTGGGACCTGCTCCTCATCAACAAAGGCATTCTGCACACAGCCCCAGGCTGTGCGCGCGGCCAGTAAACCGCCACTCTTGAGCACTGCGACACAACCCTGCTTGGGGACAGGAGTCCATTGAACTCGCTAAAAAGCGCAACCCCGCTGTTACAACAGGGGGTTAGTCCATCTCAGGACTCCATCGGGGCCTGTTGTGCCCCAACTCCTCCTGGGCGCTGAGGCGCCCGAAGACTATTCCAAATCTTCAGCAGCTGGGCCCAGCGGCTTCTACGCCAAGGCAGCCTCATCAAAGACGCCACAGCAGCCTCAACAAAGACACCAAAGCAGCTTCATCAACAACGCAGCTTCCACAGAGGCGCCGAGGGACGTCAGGACGCATAAGTGAAATTATAGAGTATAAGGACCCGTAGACGGCCATACTGTGGCCCCATAGTAACCGGCCTCGGCCGGGTTAGTCGTGTTCTTTTCAAATAGTGTTTGGTTGTACTGAGTCCCTGTGAGGACAACTGTTGTTACCCCTTTTTGGTTGCTTAGTATAGCCCTAGCGGCTTTAAATTATAAAAAGTTTGCTTTTCAAAATTCAACCAGTCTCGTGTCTCGTCACTGCATCCTGCGAACCTGCTGTTACCTACATCAGTATGATTATAGTGATACCAGATTTCTATTTAGTTTAACCCCTTAGTGATTGGGCCAGATTTTTAAAATCTGACCAGTGGCCTCATCTCTTGAGCTGTAAATCACATTTCAAAACCTCCCCGGGCTGGTGTCCTTAGGTCGGGACCTGGTCCTTTTGTCTGCCCTATTCACACACTGAGGTCGACTTTGACACATGATAAGGTTTTAATATTAGACAGTGTAGGACCGTCTCGATCAGGGTCATCTTGGCCACGGTGAGATGGCTTTCATGCGATTTTTGATCAAAAAACATATTACTAAGAACCCTGTGTTATTTAAACGCACTTTTTGCTTTTTACTTCTTTAGTTATAGCAACGTTTTTGTTTATTTAGTTTCTTGTACTTTTTTCCAGTGTCTCTTTATGTGGTAATAACTCTGGGATGCTTCAAGAAATCCCAGTGATTTTGTGATTGTTTTTTTCGCGGCACATTATACTTTATGATAATGGTAAATTTAGGTCGATATAGTTTGTGTTTATTTATAAAAAAAATATCAGAAATTTGACAAAAATATTAAACAATTAATAATTTTCAAACTTTGATTATCCCTTTAATCCAGATAGTCATACCATAGAAAACATTAATAAATAACATTTCCCACATGTCTTCCTTAAATCACCACTATTTGTAAAATGTTATTTTATTTTGTTAGCATTTTAGACGGTTTAAAATTGTAGCTGCGATTATACAATTTTTCAAGGAAATTTACATTTTTTTTTAGGGACCAATCCAGGTTTGTAGTGACTTTGGGGGTGCTATATATTGGAAAACCCCCAAAGTGACACCATTTTAAAAACAGCACCCCTCGACATATTAAAAACTGCTGTCTGGTAGTTTATTTAACCTTCAGGTGATTTTCAGGAATTAATGCAAAGTGGCATGAAAGGAATGAAAAAGTGTATTTTTACCACCTAAATGCCGCTAGCTTCTGAACAGGTTACAACAGCCAGGAGCCTAAGGCCGCTAATTGGCCGTGAATTGCCATGGCAATCACCAGGACCACACAATCACGATCTTAGGGTACCAATGGGGATAAAGAGGAAGCCCCCATACTCTGTTAACCATTTATATGATATAGTCACTATTTACAGCAGCATCTAGAGGGGTTAAACAGATATGGCCGTGCCAACACTTATCGCTTGTGATACAGCAAGTTGTCAGCTATAGTGCACAGCCAACAGTTGCTGGATTGTCACCTGTATGGGGAGGCTATTCTCTTATATCTCAGGTCAGTAAAGAGATGGATTTAACGGTCCTTAAGGGGTTAATATCTTACTACTTTTTGCACACAACATTTTTTTGTTTAATTGATCTATCCTTGATATGTTTTTATATCTGAAATTAATATTCTAACCTCAGTATATAATTTTTTTTTTCTATAGGATTTTTTTTTTAGGATTTTTTGTGAGGCCTCATTCACGTGGTTGGAAGGAATTTTACATCAGCCAAAATCAGGAGTGGAACAATTATTTGAAAAGTGTAACAGAAACACGTCACCACTTCTAAATTTTTCACCCAATCCTGGTTTTGGCTTACAAATATTGATTTAAAATATTGAACATGTGAACGTGGTCTAAAGGGAATCTGTCAGCAGGTTCTTGCTAATTCATCTGAGAGCAGCTTGACGTAGGCAAAGAGAAGCTGAATCCAACAGTGTATCACTTAGTTTCTTGCGTGCAGTGGTTCTGACACAATCAGAATGCTTAGGTTTAGCAATGCAGCAGAGCTGAGAAAGCAAACCTCACCCCCACCCCAGCTGACCCCACCCGCAATAAGCTGTTTATCACAGGAGGGGGCAGAGTCCAGATTTCCCTGATCTGGCTGTGTTGGGGAGGTGGGGGAGCAGCGGGTCACAGGAGGCTGGAGCCGGCTGCTGCGGCTAACTCCTGTGCCCGCTGCTAAAGAAAATTGAATATTCACTCCTTTCCACGCCCATGGGCCGGCTACTTAAAGCAATGAATATTCACTGACTTCCACTCCCATAGGCATGGAAAGCAATGAATGTTCCTTTCCTTTAGTAGCAACACAACCAGAAAAAATATATAGACCATAAAGAGCGGATCACCAAGAGGCATGGAAATCACATATACATTTTATTAAACACACAAGAACACAAGAAAACCATTAAAAACATTAAAATGGTCACACATGTGACACAATCAAACAGTACATAGGCTCATGACAAGGCCATTACCCACGAGACCCAAATGTGTGTAATCTACTGAATGCCCATATAAACAGCATACCATCAAAAGAGAAAATAACCAGTCCACTGCTTGTGAGAACTATTGAACAATATCCACACATATATCCCTAATAAGTACAAAATGCCTTGTGCAGATTGAAGGACTATAGGCAGCTTATAGAAAGAATAAAAACCCTCCATATGTGAATAATGGAACCCGTAAGAGAGCGCAGCTTACCCAAAAACAGAAGTCTAACCATCCTGTATAAATAAACAGTTGCATAAGGGACAAAGAGATGCTATGAAGCCAGATAAAACCCGCTGAAATGAGCAGTGATTAAGATCGTAAGTCAGGTGCAGACACAGCAAGAATCACAGCAAGTGCTGTAAAGACTGCCCATGAATGAAGTCATGGTGCAGCTATGACAGTACAGAACATACAACATATAACATACAGTACATACACATAACATATGGATCACCCCCAGAGCAGGTGAGGGTTCCCTGACCTTACTTGGTAACGGGCCGGTGTCTTAATGGGGATGTGTCGCGGTGGCAGTGACCCGGTCCATGGCCCTGGGTGTCCATGTAAAATAGGTGGAATTGAATAAAGTTTATATGTAGATAGTTCGTGATGCCACCTGTGGTATCTGGTCAGAAGGGGGACCAGCGCTGCAGTGCAGATCCTCTCGGACAGATGGTGTGGTGCAGCAAAGATGTAATAGCTCTCCTCAGGCAGAGCTGTAGTCCCAGGGCAGCGGTAGAATAGATGTTGAGGTAGATGGTGTAGTGTTGGGCACAGAGATGTAGCAGTGCTGAGTAGGTTGGCGCAGGAAGAAGGCAATGACACAGCTGAATGCAGTTCCAATGCTTTACTCACGTTTCTGGCATAGACAGGTGCCCGCTTCAGTGCTGTGTCCTCCAGGTCAGGGGCGCAGCCAACTCCCAGGCAGACGGAGCACACTCTTCCAGCACTCCCTTCAGTGTGCCTTTTCTGAACGTCTCCTTTCTAGCGCTAATCTGAAGTACTTGTAGTTATAAATTACACTCAAGTTCCTCCTTTGTGCTGTTCCTTAGAACTCGACTCGCATGACAGGCAGCTGTAGCCTACTTCGGGGACTCCTTACAATCATGTCCCGGTTCTCATACGTTGCTGCTGTGTCGTCAAGTCTTAGGTGGGAATAAAGTGGTCACAACTTCTATTCCTCTGGTTTCTGCTATAGGATCATTAGTATCACACACAGCCTCGGATACCGGCGCCCGGCCTTTGGCGCATTAAACTTAGGAAAGAGCTCTGCTCTATCTCCGATCCCAGTTCTCTCTCCTCACGTTCCATACTTTTCTATCTTCTGAACAACTGATCCTTCTCTTTCTCTCTCTTTCCTTGCTAGCAGCTCCAGCTCACAGGAAGCTGCTGCATCTACATCCCTCCTCTCCTTCCCCCTCAGGGGAACTCCTGCAGAGATGTCCTCCCTCTGCTTCCCCCAGTGGGGAACTGACCTAACTTCCTGTCAGCTTTCCCCTGTTGTGAGTTCATTTTCCCCTCCGTCACTGAGGCCTGGTGAACTCCCTATTCTAGCGAAGGAAGGTAGTGATCCTGATTATCAGGCACCTGGGACTAATGAAGACGATTGGCTGAGTGGAGTCTCTGACTGGATTTTAGGCTGCCTACGCCCTTTCTGCCCTGCGGGTGATTTCTCTGTGGACTCTTGGACACCAGTCTGATTCCTGCTCTCCTAAAGCTAAGTTTTCTGTTTTGCCTTTTTTGCATTTAAGATTTGTTTTTGTTTTTCTTGCTTTTTGGATTCTGCCACTCCCTGCTGGAGTGTGCAGTGTTCCGTGAGCTCTGTCTTCTGAAAGTACCTGAGTGCTGATTTAGTTATTGAAGCTTAGTTGCTTCAGGGCCATTTTTATATCAGCTTGTTGGCTTTTGTCTCTGATAGGGTTTTGGCAGATTGCAGACAGCAGCCTTCCTATCCGTTCCTATCTAGGTAGTTTTTGGGCCTGTCTTTCTGTCTGTGTAAGTGTTTTCATCTTGCTTCACCGTCATTATATGTGGGGGGCTGCCTATTGCTTTGGGGTCTGCTCTGGGGCAGTTAGATTTCCCCTTTCCTTCTTTAGGCCTATGTATCTCTCCGGCTGTGATCGAGGGGTCTAGGTCATCGTAGGAACCCCCCACGGCTACTGCTAGTTGTGTTGATAGGTTCAGGGGTCTGCAATCTGATAGTTGCCAACTTCTCTGGTTTTCAGGACTTAGCTAGCATTTCTGTTTTTGCCTCCTACGGTGACTCAATCATAACAGAATCACCCGCCAAACCGCAGATCCTGGGGTACTCAATAGCAGGAAAGAATTGTGTTTAAAAAAAAAAAAAGGTGTGTATATTCTTTCCTCTATATCTCTGAGGCCGTAGGGGGAATTTTTTTTTTCTCTCAATGGAGATAAAGCAAGTGTCTGATCGTGTGGAGCAGCTCGCTGCTGAAGTGCGAGGAATTTCCGCCTACCTTGCTCGTTCACATGCTGTTGAACCAAAGATCCCCATACCTGATGTATTTTTTGAGGATCGATCTAAATTTTTGAGTTTCAAAAATAATTGTAAATTATTTTTTGCTTTGAAGCCTAACTCGTCAGGGAGCCCCGCGCAGCAGGTTAAAATTGTCATCTCTTTGCTGCGCGGCGATCCCCAGGATTGGGCGTTTTCTTTGAAACCAGATGACCCTATTCTGACTAATGTGAACGCATTTTTTTCAAGCCTTGGGGTTGCTGTACGACGAACCTAATGCTATTGATCAGGCTGAAAAGACCCTGTTAGCATTGAACCAGGGTCAAGAATCTGCAGAGTTGTACTGTCAAAAGTTCCGAAAGTGGGCGGTCCTTACTACCTGGAATGATAGTGCCTTGGCTGCTCTCTTTCAGAAGGGTTTGTCAGAAGCCGTAAAAGATACTATGGTGGGATTTCCTGTTCCCTCTGGCCTGGACGATTCTATGTCTTTAGCCATTCAGGTTGATCGGCGTTTACGTGAACGCAGGATTACACGAGAGGTGTTGCCACCGGTTGACCAGACGTCTGAACCTATGCAATGTGATAGAGTTTTGTCTAAGGCGCAACGTCAGGAATTCAGAAGGCGCAATAAGCTGTGTTTTTTCTGTGGAGATGCCTCACATATTATTTCTGTTTGTCCTAAACGTGAGAAACGCTTTGCACACACGTTTTCTGTTGGTGGGGTTCAGCCTAAGTTTCTTTTGGCGATTACTCTGATCTGTTCCCTGTCCACCTTTTCCGCCAAGGCTTTTGTGGATTCGGGAGCAGCGCTAAACCTAATGGACTTGGATTTTGCTAAACGTTGTGGATTTCCGTTGACACCTCTGCAAACGCCTATCCCTTTGAGGGGGATTGATGCTACCCCTCTGGCTAAAAATAAACCTCAGTTTTGGACCCAGTTGGTCATGCGGGTCACCCCAGACCACCAAGAAAATTGCAGATTTTTGGTGTTGCATGGTCTGCATGATGCCGTTGTTCTGGGGTTTCCCTGGTTGCAGATTCATAATCCAATTTTGGATTGGAAGTCTGTGTCTGTGGTGAGTTGGGGTTGCCGGTGTACCTTTAGTGAGGCTCCGGTTTTTTCCACCTCTCCTCAGTCGCATGAGGTTCCTGACTATTTGGCGGACTACTATGATGTATTTAGTGAAAATGAGTCTGCGTCCTTGCCTCCTCATAGGAGTTATGACTGTGCTATTGAACTAAGCCCGGGGTGTAAATTTCCCAAGGGTCGGCTCTTCAATTTATCTGTACCCGAGCACGAGGCTATGCGGTCCTATATTAAGGAGGCGTTGGAGAAGGGTCATATTAGACCATCCTCTTCACCCTTAGGTGCCTTTTTTTTTGTGGCCAAGAAGGATGGTTCTTTAAGGCCGTGTATTGATTATCGTGCCCTCAATAAAATTACTATTAAATATCAGTATCCGTTACCCCTGATTTCGGATCTATTCTCTAGAGTAAGAGGTGCTTGCTGGTTTACCAAGCTTGACCTCAGGGGGGCGTATAATCTTATCCGCATTAAGCAGGGGGATGAATGGAAGACGGCGTTTAATACTCCGGAGGGACATTTTGAGTACCTGGTGATGCCTTTTGGGCTCACTAATGCCCCTTCTGTCTTCCAGTGCTTCATGAACGATATTTTCCGAGACTTTGTCGATAAATTTTTGATTATCTATCTGGACGATATTTTGATCTTCTCCAAGGATTGGGATGCCCATGTGGAACATATTCGGACTGTGTTCCGGATCTTGAGAGAGAATTCTCTGTATGTCAAAGGATCAAAATGCCTTTTTGGAGTACAGAGGATTTCTTTTTTGGGATTTATTTTGTCTCTGTCAACTATTGAAATGGACCCGGCCAAGGTACAGGCCATTTATGATTGGGTTCAGCCCACTTCTTTGAAGGCCCTCCAGAAGTTTTTGGGTTTTGCTAATTTTTATCGGAAATTTATAGCAAAATTTTCTAGTATTGCCAAACCATTGACTGACCTGACCAGGAAGGGTGCGGATGTGTTGAATTGGTCTCCGGAGGCGGTTGCTTCCTTTCAGGAGCTGAAGCGTAGATTTACCTCCGCCCCGGTTCTGCGGCAACCTGATGTCTCACTCCCGTTTCAGGTAGAGGTGGATGCTTCTGAGATTGGTGCAGGAGCAGTGTTGTCCCAAAAGGATCCGGTAACATCTAAAATGAATCCCTGTGCTTTCTTTTCCCGAAAGTTCTCATCATCTGAACGTAACTATGATGTGGGGAATCGGGAACTGTTGGCCATGAAATGGGCATTTGAGGAGTGGAGACATTGGTTGGAGGGAGCCAAATATCAAGTTGTGGTCCTCACTGACCACAAAAATTTGATTTACCTAGAGTCGGCTAAACGCTTGAACCCTAGACAGGCTAGGTGGGCCTTGTTTTTTACACGTTTTGATTTTGTGGTCTCTTTCCTTCCTGGAACTAAGAATGTCAATGCAGATGCCCTCTCTAGGAGTTTTTTTGCTGATTCTCCTGTGGTGACCAAGCCTGCTACCATCTTAGGCGAAGGGGTAGTTCTTTCTGCCATCTCGCCCGATTTGAGACTTGCTCTGCAAGAGTTCCAGGAGGACAAACCTGAGTGTTGCCCCAGTGGAAAGTTGTATGTTCCTGACCAGTGGAAGAAGAGAGTGATGTCTGAAGTTCATTGCTCTGCATTGGCTGGTCATCCGGGTTTTTTTTGGTACTAGAGATCTGGTGAGTCGCTCTTTTTGGCGGCCCACCTTGTCTCATGATGTCAGGAATTTTGTGCAGTCCTGTGGGACTTGCTCCCAGTCTAAATCTTGTTCTCACTCTAGTGGGTTGTTGATGCCTTTGCCGGTCCCCAGGAGGCCATGGACCCATATTTCAATGGATTTCATCTCTGATATGCCGGTCTCTCAAAGAATGACTGTTATTTGGGTGATTTGTGATAGGTTCTCTAAGATGGTTCATCTTGTACCACTCCCTAAGTTGCCATCTTCCTCTGAGTTGGTGCCCCTGTTTTTGCAACAGGTGGTTCGCTTGCACGGGATTCCTGAGAACATTGTATCTGACAGAGGAGTTCAATTTGTGTCTAAATTTTGGAGGACGTTCTGTTCCAAGTTGGGAATTCAGTTGTCCTTCTCCTCTGCTTTTCACCCTCAGACCAATGGGCAGACAGAGAGAACAAACCAGACCTTGGAGCCGTATTTGAGATGTTTTATTTCCGCTGATCAGGATGATTGGGTTTCGTTTTTGCCCTTGGCCGAATTTGCTTTAAATAATAGAGCTAGTTCTGCCACTTTGATGTCACCTTTTTTTTGTAACTTTGGGTTTCATCCTCGATTTTTTTCAGGGCAGGTGGAGCCCTCTGCCTGCCCAGGTGTTGACACTGTGGTGGAGAGAATGCACCAGATCTGGGACCAAGTGGTGGATAAGTTATCTCTCTCCCAGGAAAAGGCCCAGCGGTTTTCCAATCGACATAGGACCATTGGTCCCCAGTTTAAGATTGGTGATATGGTGTGGTTATCATCAAAGAATATTGCTATGAAGGTGGCTTCTCCTAAGTTTAAGCCTAGATTTATTGGACCTTACAAGATTTTGGAGATTATTTATCCGGTCTCTTTTCGTTTGGCTCTTCCTGTCACATTTAAGATCCATAATGTGTTCCATAAGTCCTTGTTGAAGAGGTTTGTTGAGCCAGTGGTGCCTGAGGTGGCACCTCCGGACCCTGTATTGGTTGAAGGTAACTTGCAATATGAGGTAGAGAAAATTCTGGATTCCCGTCTGGCTAGACGGAGACTCCAGTATTTGGTTAAGTGGAAGGGTTATGGTCAGGAGGATTATTCCTGGGTCTCTGCCTCTGATATTCATGCCAAAAGATTGGTGCGTGCCTTTCATCGGGCTCACCCTGATCGCCCTGGTAGCATTGTTGAGGGTTCGGTGACCCCTCCTCAAGGGGGGGTACTGTTGTGAGTTCATTTTCCCCTCCGTCACTGAGGCCTGGTGAACTCCCTATTCTAGTGAAGGAAGGTAGTGAGCCTGATTATCAGGCACCTGGGACTAATGAAGACGATTGGCTGAGTGGAGTCTCTGACTGGATTTAAGGCTGCCTACGCCCTTTCTGCCCTGCGGGTGATTTCTCTGTGGACTCTTGGACACCAGTCTGATTCCTGCTCTCCTAAAGCTAAGTTTTCTGTTTTGCCTTTTTTGCATTTAAGATTTGTTTTTGTTTTTCTTGCTTTTTGGATTCTGCCACTCCCTGCTGGAGTGTGCAGTGTTCCGTAAGCTCTGTCTTCTGAAAGTACCTGAGTGCTGATTTAGTTTTTGAAGCTTAGTTGCTTCAGGGCCATTTTTATATCAGCTTGTTGACTTTTGTCTCTGATAGGGTTTTGGCAGATTGCAGACAGCAGCCTTCCTATCCGTTCCTATCTAGGTAGTTTTTGGGCCCCGTCTTTGCTCAGCCTGTCTTTCTGTCTGTGTAAGTGTTTTCATCTTGCTTCACCGTCATTATATGTGGGGGGCTGTCTATTGCTTTGGGGTCTGCTCTGGGGCAGTTAGATTTCCCCTTTCCTTCTTTAGGCCTATGTATCTCTCCGGCTGTGATCGAGGGGTCTAGGTCATCGTAGGAACCCCCCACGGCTACTGCTAGTTGTGTTGATAGGTTCAGGGGTCTGCAATCTGATAGTTGCCAACTTCTCTGGTTTTCAGGACTTAGCTAGCATTTCTGTTTTTGCCTCCTACGGTGACTCAATCATAACATTCCCCTCTAAGTGCAATCTAAGCTCCACCCACCTCCCAGCACCCTTCATGAACCAAAGCAGCTACCATAAAGGGTGCTCTGCTGTTCTAAGGTGTCTGTGCTAGGTGCAGGTGCTGGAGTCTGGTCAGGTTTTACCATCTTACCTGAGGAGTGGAATACTACACCTCAGGAGGAAGTGCAGTACCTCTGTGGTGACTGAACCCTCAGGGGCACCACACATACAACACATAACATAGAGTACGTACTCACCGCACGCACCTAATTCCCCGAAGCCATTGATCACCTGTAAAAAAAATAATAAAGTAACCTATACTTAACTTTCTGCCGTAATCCCATTAATAACGAGGGTCCCACGTCGATCTCCCTTGGAGAGCAGCCACATCAGCTGATGCAACCGCTCTCAAGGGGCTCCAGCAATACAGTGATGCTGCGCGGCCAGACAATCACAGTAATGCCACACCAAAGAAGGCAGCAGCTTCACAGTGATTGGCTAACACATGCCGGGTGGGAGATCCAAATATTGCAAGGCGAGTAATGAAATTTACTCGCTAGGATTCGAGTACCGCGAGTACCTCATTACTCGCCGAGTACCGAACCCTAACGAGTATACTCGCTCATCCCTATTTTTAATGGTTTTCTTGTGTTCTTATGTGTTTAATAAAATTTATATGTGATTTCCATGCCTCTTGGTGATCCCCTCTTTATGGCCTATATCTTTTTTCTGGTTGTGTTGGGACTTTTGCTAATATAGGCTGGAGTTGGATCCTTTTTAGACTTTCCTGTGGTGCCCCCTCAATTTATATTGTCTTTCCTTTAGTAGCGGCACACATGAAAGCCCAGTAGCTGCAGTAACCCGGCGGCTGCGGCTGACACTGTGCTCACTAAAGAACAATGAATACTCACTGCGCTCCACACACATAGTCCCGGCGTGGAGAACAGCAAGTATTCCAGCAGCTGTCTTCGGTGGCTTGTAAGCAGCGCATGACATCACTGCCATTCACTGCTTCCAAGCATAAAGCAGCTGCTGCACTGGAGCAGGACGCTGTGAGGGTGTGCAGGGAAGGTAGGAATGATTTTTATTTTTTGCTGGGGGCCATGCATGCCAGGATAGGGATTGGGCCAATCATACCAGGATAAGGATGGGGCGATGAATACCAGGTTATTAAGTATAGAATTGACCACATTTCTTGATTCAATTTTTTTTTTCGAATTTCCTTCTCTAATACCTGCGTGCATCTTATGTCCGATGCATCTTATAGTCCGAAAAATACGGTAATAGCTGTCTACAAATATCTAAAGGGATGTCACAGTGTAGAGGGATCATCCTTATTCTCATTTGCACATGGAAACACTAGAAACAATGGAATAAAACTGAAAGGGAGAAGATACAGATCAGATATTAGAAAAAACTTTTTGACAGTGAGGATGATCAGTGAGTGGAACAGGCTGCCACGAGAGGTGGTGAGTTCTCCTTCAATGGAAGTCATCAAATAGAGGCTGGACAGACATCTGTCTGAAATGGTTTAGTGAATCCTGCAATGAGCAAGGGGATGGACCAGATGACCCAGGAGGTCACTTCCAATTCGATGATTCTGTGCACACACGACTCTGTACACCTCTTACACATGCGGCTCCACTTCGTACACCTTGTACACATGCGGCTCCGTTCCGTACACCTCATAAACACGCAGCTCCGGTCTGTACACATCATACACACACGGCTCCACTCTGTACACCTCGTACACACACGACTCCGCTCCATACACCTCGTATACAAGCAGCTCCGCTCCGCACACCTCGTACACACACGGCTCTGCTCCATACACCTCGTACACACGTGTCTCCGCTCCATACACCTTGTACACCCGTGGCTCCGCTTTGTACACCTCGTATACAGGCAGCTCCACTCTGTACACCTTGTACACACGCGGCTCCGCTTCGTACACCCTGTACACACACAGCTCCACCCCGTTCACACACGGCTCTGCTCCATACACCTCGTATATTAGCGGCTCTGCTCCGTACACCTCATACACAAACGGCTCCACGCCGTACACCACGTACACACACACTGTGATGAATGGGTCACCAAGGAGGAAAAAACATAAGCATGCTAAGCCCAGAAAAAACCAGAGAGGTTGGTAACTATGCAGATTGCAGATCCCTGATCTTACCACACAACTAGAAGCAGCTGTGGAGCATGCCTACGATGAACCTAGACGCCTCGTCACGGCCGGAGGACTAACTAAGCCTAAAGTAAGAAAAGGGAAAACTAACTGCCCCAGAGTAGACCCCAAAGGAATAGACAGTCCCCACACATGTATTGACTGTGAAACAAGATGAAAACACAAACACAGGTAGGAAAATAGGCTGAGCAAACGATGGGGCCCAAACTAACTAGAAAGGAGAGGAAAGGAAAGACACTGTCTGCAATCTGCAAAAAAAACTACAAAAATAATGTCCAACACTTCTGACAGCAAAAATAACCCTGAAGTCACTAGACTTCTCTGACTATATCAGCACTCTGAAAAATTCTGAGACAGAGCAAAAAGAGGCCAAATAAGGGACAAAAAGCAAACTGGCAAACACAGATAAAAAAGAGTGGAAATACAGCACAGCCCATGCCGGGGCTGGCTGACCACAAAAAACTGCATAAAGCAACAAAGTCAAGTGTGAACATTAACAGAGAAACTTAGCTTGGAACAGAGCTGAGAACCAAGAACTGACAAGCAGGAAGTATCACAAGCAACTGAGTAGGGCGTCGGCTGCCTTAAATCCAATCTGAGACTCCTGAAGTCCAATCGTCATCCTCATTCTCAGGTGGCAGATCACCACCGATCAAATCCGCCTCACTACCCTCTGTTACCACCAGAGGGAGTCTGGAAGGAGAACTCCTGTTGTGAGTTCATTTTTCCCTTCATCATTGAGGTCTGATGAACTCCCTCCTCTGGTGAAGGAAGGTAGTGAGACTGATTACCAAACACCTGGGCAGCTAGATGTTAACTGGGTGGCTGGAATTGAGGACTGGATATAAGGCTGCCGACGCCCTTCTTCCAGGCTGGTGATTTTCCTGCTGGATTCTTGGAGACCAGTCTGATTCCTGCATCTCAAAGCTAAGTTTTTCTGCTCTGCTTTGTACTCTTCAGTTTTGTTTTTGTTTTGCCTTGTTTTTTGGGAGTTCTGCCATGCCCGGCCGGGGGTGAGCTGAATTCCATTTTTGTCTCTGATTTGTTGATCTTTTGCTCTGTCTTCAGAATATACCTGAGTGCTGATATAGTCTTTTGACGCCTAGCGACTTCAGGGCCTGTTTTTCCTATCAGTCGGTTGGCTCATTTTGATAGGGTTTTTGCGGATGGCAGACAGCAGCTTTCCTATCCTGTCCTATGTAGTTAGCTTGGGCCCCATCATTTGCTCAACCTATCTTTCTATCTGTGTTAGTGTTTTCATCTTGCTTCACCGTCATTATATGTTGGGGGCTGCCTATCCCTTTGAGGGGTATTGATGCTACTCCTTTGGCGGAGAATAAACCTCAGTTTTGGACCCAGGTGGTAATGCGGGTCGCCCCAGACCATCAAGAAAATTGCAGATTTTTGGTGTTGCATAATTTGCATGATACCATTGTTCTGGGGTTTCCCTGGTTGCAAATCCATAATCCAGTTCTGGATTGGAAATCTTTGTCTGTGGTGAGTTGGGGTTGTCGGTGTGCCCTTAGTGATGCTCCTGTTTTCTCCACCTCTCCCCAGTCGCATGATGTTCCTGACTATTTGACTGACTTTTATGATGTATTTAGTGAGAATGAGTCTGCGTCTTTGCCTCCTCATAGGAGCTATGACTGTGCTATTGAGCTGAACCCGGGGTGTAAATTCCCCAAGGTTCGGCTTTTCAATTTATCTGTACCCGAGCACGAGGCTATGCGATCCTATATTAAGGAGGCATTGGAGAAGGGTCATATTAGACCATCCTCTTCACCCTTAGGTGCTGGGTTTTTTTTTCGTGGCTAAAAAGGATGGTTCATTAAGGCCTTGCATTGACTATCGTGCCCTCAACAAAATTACTGTTAAATATCAGTATCCGTTACCCGTGATTTCTGATCTATTCTCCAGAGTTAAAGGTGCTTGCTGGTTTACCAAGCTTGACCTCAGGGGGGCATATAATCTTATTCGCATTAAGCATGGGGATGAATGGAAGACGGCATTTAATACTCCGGAGGGACATTTTGAGTACCTGGTGATGCCTTTTGGGCTCACTAATGCCCCTTCTGTCTTCCAGTGCTTCATGAACGATATATTCCGAGACTTTGTGGATAAATTTTTGATCTATCTGGATGATATTTTGATCTTCTCCAAGAATTGGGACTCTCATGTGGAACATGTTCGGACTGTGTTCCGGATTTTGAGGGAGAATTCCCTGTATGTCAAGGGATCGAAATGCCTTTTTGGGGTACAGAGGATTTCATTTTTGGGATTTATTTTGTCTCCGTCAACTATTGAAATGGACCCGGCCAAGGTACAGGCCATTTATGATTGGGTTCAGCCCACTTCTTTGAAGGCCCTCCAGAAGTTTTGGGGTTTTGCTAATTTTTATCGGAAATTTATAGCTAATTTTTCTGATATTGCCAAGCCATTGACGAATTTGACTAGGAAGGGTGCTGATGTGCTGAATTGGTCTCCGGAGGCTGTTTCTTCCTTTCAGGAGCTGAAGCGAAGATTCACTTCTGCTCCGGTTTTGCGGCAACCTGATGTCTCACTCCTGTTTCAGGTGGAGGTGGACGCTTCTGAGATTGGTGCAGGAGCGGTGTTGTCCCAAAAAGATCCTGTGACATCTAAAATGAATCCTTGTGCTTTCTTTTCCCGAAAGTTCTCCCCATCCGAACGTAACTATGATGTGGGGAATCGGGAACTGTTGGCCATGAAATGGGCATTTGAGGAGTGGAGACATTGGTTGGAGGGAGCCAAACACCAAGTCGTGGTCCTTACTGACCACAAGAATTTGATTTACCTGGAGTCGGCCAAGCGCTTGAATCCTAGACAGGCTAGGTGGGCCTTGTTTTTCACACGTTTTGATTTTATGGTCTCTTTTCTTCCGGGCACTAAGAATGTCAAGGCAGACGCCCTCTCTAGGAGTTTCCTTGTTGATTCTCCTGTTGTGACTAAGCCTGCTACCATCTTAGGCGAGGGGGTAGTTCTTTCTGCCATCTCGCCCGATTTGAGACGTGCTCTGGAAGAGTTTCAGGAGGACAAACCTGAGCGTTGTCCCAGTGGAAAGTTGTATGTTCCTGACCAGTGGAGGAAGAGAGTGATGTCTGAAGTTCATTGCTCTGCATTGGCTGGTCATCCAGGTATTTTTGGTACTAGAGATCTGGTGAGTCGGTCTTTTTGGTGGCCCGCCTTGTCTCGTGATGTCAGGAATTTTGTGCAGTCCTGTGGGACTTGCTCCCGGTCTAAACCTTGTTCTCGCGCTAGTGGCTTGTTGATGCCTTTGCCGGTGCCCAGGAGGCCATGGACCCATATTTCAATGGATTTTATCTCTGATATGCCTGTCTCTCAGATAATGACTGTTATTTGGGTGATTTGTGATAGGTTCTCTAAGATGGTCCATCTTGTACCACTCCCTAAGTTGCTATCTTCCTCTGAGTTGGTGCCCTTGTTTTTGCAACACGTGGTTCGCTTGCACGGGATTCCTGAGAACATTGTATCTGACAGAGGAGTTCAGTTTGTGTCTACATTTTGGAGGACTTTCTGTTCCAAGCTGGGAATTCAGTTGTCCTTCTCCTCTGCATTTCACCCTCAGACCAATGGGCAGACGGAGAGAACAAACCAGACTTTGGAGTCGTATTTGAGATGTTTTATTTCTGCCGATCAGGATGATTGGGTTTCATTTTTGCCCTTGGCCGAATTTGCTTTAAATAATAGAGCTAGTTCTGCCACTTTGATGTCACCTTTTTTTTGTAACTTTGGTTTTCACCCTCGATTTTCTTCAGGGCAGGTGGAGCCTTCTGCCTGCCCAGGTGTTGACACTGTGGTGGAGAGAATGCACCAGATCTGAGACCAAGTAGTGGATAAGTTGTCTCTCTCCCAGGAAAAGGCCCAGCGGTTTTCCAACCGGCGTAGGACCGTTGGTCCCCAGTTTAAGGTGGGTGATATGGTTTGGTTGTCATCAAAAAATATCGCTATGAAGGTGGCTTCTCCTAAGTTTAAGCCTAGATTTATTGGACCTTACAAGATTTTGAAGATTATTAATCCGGTCTCTTTTCGGTTGGCTCTTCCTGTCACATTTAAAATTCATAATGTGTTTCATAAGTCCTTGTTGAAGAGGTTTGTTGAACCAGTAGTTCCTGTGGTGGCACCTCCTGACCCTATATTGGTTGAAGGTAACATGGAATATGAGGTAGAGAAGATACTGGATTCCCGTCTGGCTAGACGGAGACTCCAGTATTTGGTTAAGTGGAAGGGTTATGGTCAGGAGGATAATTCCTGGGTCTCTGCCTCTGATATTCATGCCGAAAGATTGGTGCGTGCCTTTCATCGGGCTCACCCGGATCGCCCTGGTGGCATGGATGAGGGTTCGGTGACCCCTCCTCAAGGGGGAGGTACTGTTGTGAGTTCATTTTTCCCTTCACCATTGAGGTCTGATGAACTCCCTCCTCTGGTGAAGGAAGGTAGTGAGACTGATTACCAAACACCTGGGCAGCTAGATGATAACTGGGTGGCTGGAATTGAGGACTGGATATAAGGCTGCCGACGCCCTTCTTCCTGGCTGGTGATTTTCCTGCTGGATTCTTGGAGACCAGTCTGATTCCTGCGTCTCAAAGCTAAGTTTTTCTGCTCTGCTTTGTACTCTTCAGTTTTGTTTTTGTTTTGCCTTGTTTTTTGGGAGTTCTGCCATCCCCGGCCGGGGGTGAGCTGAATTCCATTTTTGTCTATGATCTGTTTATCTTTTGCTCTGTCTTCAGATTATACCTGAGTGCTGATATAGTCTTTTGAAGCCTAGCGACTTCAGGGCCTGTTTTTTCTATCAGTCGGTTGGCTCATTTTGATAGGGTTTTTGCGGATGGCAGACAGCAGCTTTCCTATCCTGTCCTATGTAGTTAGCTTGGGCCCCATCATTGGGCCCCATCAGCTCAACCTATCTTTCTATCTGTGTTAGTGTTTTCATCTTGCTTCACCGTCATTATATGTTGGGGGCTGCCTATTGCTTTGGGGTCTGCTCTGGGGCAGTTTAGTTTTTCCCCTTTCTGTCTTTAGGCTATGTAGCTCTCCGGCTGTGATCGAGGGGTCTAGGGCACCATAGGAACCCCCCACGGCTACTGCTAGTTGTTGTGGATAGGTTCAGGGGTCTGCAATCCGATAGCTGCCAACCTCTCTGGTTTTTCTGGACTTAGCTGGTATTTTGTTTTTTCCTCCTTCGGTGATTCATCATAACAGGCTCAGCATTGGGGTATCAGCAGGATGAGTGGTTTGTGCAGGTTGGGGATACATGGTGATGGGGCTGGAATATGAGAAGTGAAACGTGTCGTTGTTGTATTCTCTGTAGCAGAGTCCTGGCTGGAGAGTTGTCATGTCGGTCTGGGCCAGAGGGAAAAGACGGGAAAAGTGACCGATTCCATCAGAAAGAACGTCAGCGGTAAGACACCAACTATACCTGTGCAGTAATTACATATGTTCTGTAGGACTGGTATTTACCACTGATCATATTGCGGTAATATCCATGTTGGTCTTTATATAGGGATTATTTTCAGTAACAGCGCAGTCACCTACTGATGTTCTCCTCCACTATTAGGGTGCGTCACCCAGTTATAATTAAGGTTACCTGGTTAGGGGCCCACTCAGAAGTTTCGCCCCCCTGAAAAAAAAACCCTAGCTAAGCCTCTGCAACCAGCACAGCAGAGTCCTGCATACACTGAGGCCCCTGATCATGTGACCCCTGACTCCTCCCCTCCTGTGACCTCATCCCAGGTCCTGTGCGCACAGAGCAGCCATATATGTGGAGTGCGGCTCTGCAGGTGGAGGTAGGTGCTGGAGATTCCCCATTACTGGGCACAGAGGGCAGTAACCCCTTCAGTGCTGACACTACTGTTCCCTCTGCCTCCCTTATCTCTGGTGCTGAGACCGTTCTCTTTCCTCTCATGTCTCTGGATCAGGTTTTCCTTATTACGGGATGAGTTGTATTTTGTCTCCATTTTTGGATTCATTTATCACACGATCGACTTTTATTTAAATATTTTTGGGGAATGGAAAATAAACAGTTGTAGAATTTATTTTCCTTTCTAAGCGTACAATTACTGTGATATCAAATGTGACTGAGGGGGATCAGGGTCAGACTGTGATGTGTGGGTCCCACCAGGGGAATGGACCCTGGGGGCCCACCCTACAGCTATATGCGAATGTCACGCGGCGGCTGCCGCGCGCTCCTCTCTCTGCCTCCTCCCGGCCGCAGCTTACCCTTCCTCCGGCATCCTGCTTCCTTCTGCGCCGGCGTCCTCGGTCCTCCTCGGCTCCTCTTCTCTGTCCGGCGGTCCCCTTCGTCCGGCCTTCCGGACCGCGCCGGGTGCACGCCCCCGCCCCTCCTGCTCGGCGGTCGCGCGCACATACTGTGCCTGGGCACGCGCGCTCCTCCTCCTCCTCCTCCTCCTGAGGACGCGCGCCTGCTCCTCCTCCACTTTAGGTCACGACCCGGAAGTCCTCCTACTAGCCCCTATATCTGGCCGCCTCTTCCTGCCAGCGGTGCCTGAGTATCACTGCTTTTCCCTAGTGATTCTGGCCGCCCTCTATGCACGCTATCGCGTCCTGTCCATCCGTTGTTCGTTCACCTCTCCATTTTTCCTCTCTCCTAGGTCCTGTGTCTCCCAGCCGTGCCCGCCTGTCCTGTGTCTCCCAGCCGTGCCCGCCTGTCCTGTGTCTCCAAGCCGTGCCCGCCTGTCCTGTGTCTCCCAGCCGTGCCCGCCTGTCCTGTGTCTCCCAGCCGTGCCCGCCTGTCCTGTGTCTCCCAGCCGTGCCCGCCTGTCCTGTGTCTCCAGGCCGGTACCGTCAGTCCAGTACCCCCAACTCGGCTCTAGCTGTCTGTCTGTCGTTACTCTCCAGGGTACCAGCTGCCGTGGTAATAGTTACCCGCGGGCTTGCCCCAAACGCTCCCTGTATAGGGGGTGGTCCACCTGGTCAGCTCGCCCCCGGGAGGTTCGTTGCCACGGTCTTGCGGGTCCACCCCAGGTGTACCTTACAGAATACTCAGGCCATGGATTCCGCTGGTACCCCGACCCCGACCCAAAAGGAACTTTTGTTCCTTCGTGAGAATCAGGCGAGGATCATGTCGTTCCTCAAGTCTATGGAGTCCAGACTTTCATCTCTGCAAACCTCCGATCCGGGGATTGCCTCCCAAATCTCCGGCTTACAGCAGGAGCTTGCTCAGCAGCGCGACACCCAGGCCCATATTTTAAACTACATAGCCTCTGTAGATAACCGCCTTCTAGCTCTACAGACGGCGGCCGCTGTCCCTGTGCCTGCGGCAGCTTCCCAGTCCTCGCCCCGCTTGGCTAAACCCCCACGCTATAGTGGGGATCCCAAGCTCTGTCGGGGGTTCATTAGCCAGTGTCAGTTGCACTTCGAGCTGGCACCCCTGCAGTATCCCTCCGACCGGGCCAAGGTGGCCTTTATGATTTCCCACTTAGAGGGTGAGGCATTGGCTTGGGTGAATCCTTTGTGGGAGCGAGATGACCCAGCTCGCAACCTTCTTGGAGACATTCCGCAAGGTCTTTGATGAGCCCGGGCGTCTGGTCTCCGCTACCGAGTCCTTATTTTGCCTTCGCCAGGGTGCTCTCTCTGTGGGACAGTACGCCATCCAGTTCCGTACGTTGTCTTCTGAACTAGGATGGAACAATGAGGCTTTAGTAGGGGCTTTTTGGCGTGGCTTGTCGCCCCGAATCAAAGATGAGTTGGCAGGCAGGGATACACCTACGTCTTTGGAAGATCTCATCTCGCTGGCAACGCGAATTGACTTGCGTTTCCGAGAGCGTTCCCGCGAGGCCGTCAGGGAGAGAAGACCCACTCGGTTCTCTCCTCCGATGCGCAGTCCCCCCCGCGCTCGGCCTTCCACCTCGGCGTCAGCCCCTGAACCCATGCAGGTTGACCGACTCAGGCCCGCAGAGCTACGCCGCCAGGAGAGACTCACTCATGGTCTCTGCCTCTATTGTGGCAGTGCCTCCCACCTACGTTCCTGCCCTGTGAGGCCGGGAAACTCCTCCGCCTAGGACAGGTAAGAGAGGCCTCCCTAGGTGCCTTCGACACCTCTACCTTTGACCCTTCCTGTTTTGTTTATCCAGGGATCCAAACGTTTCTCGGAGCTAGCCTATATTGACTCAGGGGCTGCTGGTAATTTCATCCAACTCGAGGCGGTGAAGAGATTGGGGATACCTGTTAGGTCCTTGGAGGTTCCCCGGCAGTTAGCCTCAGTCGACGGGATTCCCTTGCGCGAGACCGTAACGTTGGTCACTGAAGAGCTTGAATTACAGATCGGGGTCCTGCACCGTGAGAGAATAACCTTCTTCGTGCTGCCGTCTCTATCCCACACCTTGCTCCTGGGCCTTCCGTGGTTGAGGATGCATGAACCTGTCCTAGATTGGCGGACCGGAGACATCCTTCGCTGGGGCTGCGTTTGCCAGACTAGATGTCTTCGTCCTGTACAACCCCTCAAATGCTCGTCTCCTGTCTCGGGTCCTGCGGATTTGCCCTCGGCCTATTGGGCTTTTTCAGATGTCTTTGATAAGAAAGAGGCAGAGGCTCTTCCACCGCACCGGCAATATGATTGCCCCATCGAGCTTGTACCCGGCTCGACTCCGCCCCGGGGGCGAATCTATCCGTTGAGTCCACTCGAGTCCCAGGCCATGTCTGAATATGTACAAGAGAATTTGGCCAAAGGCTTCATCCGAAAGTCTTCCTCTCCCGCTGGGGCTGGCTTCTTTTTTGTTAAGAAAAAGGACGGGTCTCTCCGCCCCTGTATTGACTATCGAGGTCTTAACCAGATTACCATCAAGAACAGATATCCTCTGCCTCTCATCCCCGAGCTGTTCGACCGGCTGCGAGGTGCGCGAATCTTCTCTAAATTGGATCTCCGTGGAGCCTATAATCTCGTCCGTATTCGCTCCGGAGATGAATGGAAGACCGCCTTCAACACCAGGGATGGACACTACGAGTACCTCGTCATGCCCTTCGGGTTGTGCAACGCTCCCGCAGTTTTTCAAGAATTCGTGAACGACATCTTCCGAGACCTTCTGTACTCCAGTGTGGTTGTATACCTTGACGATATCCTGATCTTCTCTCCCGATCTGTCCACCCACAGAAGAGATGTCCGCCGAGTGCTGTTCCGATTGAGGGAGAATCGCCTGTACGCCAAATTGGAGAAGTGCGTCTTTGAACAGTCCTCCCTTCCATTTTTGGGATATATCATCTCCGACTTCGGCCTGCGTATGGATCCGGTGAAGGTGTCTGCCGTGCTCAACTGGCCACGTCCCCAAGGGGTGAAAGCCGTTCAGCGATTTCTCGGCTTCGCAAATTATTATCGGCAGTTCATCCCTCGTTTTTCCTCATTGGCCGGCTCTATCTCATCTTTGATTCGTAAAGGAGCCAACCCGCACGTCTGGACCCCTGAAGCAGAGGAGGCCTTCCTATCTCTAAAACGAGCTTTTACCACGGCTTCCGTACTCCATCGTCCTGAGGTCAACAAACCGTTCGTCCTCGAAGTGGATGCATCTGCAACTGGAGCCGGAGCGGTTTTGTCTCAAAAATCTTCTTCCGGTAAACTCGTCACGTGCGGCTTCTTTTCCAAGTCCTTTTCCACCTCAGAGCGGAATTATTCCATAGGGGACCGAGAACTGCTGGCCATCAAGTTAGCTCTAGAAGAGTGGAGATACTTATTGGAGGGCGCCGCACATCCCTTCACAATCTTCACAGATCATAAGAATCTAGCTTACCTTCGGTCTGCGCAGAGACTCAACCCACGCCAGGCCAGGTGGTCTCTGTTCTTCGCTCGATTCGATTTTGATCTACATTTTCGCCCAGGCAACAAGAACCTCAAAGCTGACGCCTTGTCCAGGTCCTTCCTTCCCGCAGATGTCGAAGAAGAACCCACGCATATCTTGGATCCATCCCGGCTCATCACGGTGGCACCACTCTCTCTTCTCTCACCTCCACCTGGCAAGACTTTTGTGCCGGAGAAGGACCGAGGACGAATCCTTCACTGGGGACATGCTTCCAAGCTGGCTGGCCATCTCGGGATTAAGAAGACACTTCACCTGGTATCCCGCTACTACTGGTGGCCGACTCTTCCCCAGGATGTCCGGGATTTCGTCGCCTCCTGTCTCTCCTGTGCCAAGATCAAGGTGCCTAGGCAGCTGCCTTCTGGGCTTCTACACCCGCTTCCTATACCCTCGTCCCCCTGGCAACACATTGCCATGGACTTTATTACGGACCTACCCCACTCTGCCAACTGTACAGTCGTCCTAGTGGTGGTTGATAGGTTTTCTAAGATGGCACACTTCGTTCCCCTTTCCGGCTTACCATCAGCCCCAGCCTTAGCGAAGATCTTTGTTCAGCACATCTTCCGTCTTCATGGACTGCCCCAACATATTGTTTCTGACAGAGGAGTCCAATTTACCTCTCGCTTCTGGAGAGCCCTATGCAGATCAATGGATGTCACTCTCGACTTCTCCTCATCTTACCACCCCCAGTCCAACGGTCAGGCCGAACGGACAAATCAGTGCTTGGTGAACTACCTCCGGCATTTTTCCAATGTCCACCAGAACGACTGGGCTGAACTTCTCCCGTGGGCTGAGTTCGCCTATAATAACCACGCCAGCGAGTCTTCAGGCAAGTCCCCTTTCTTTATCGTCTATGGACAACATCCTGGTGTACCTCTACCGGTTCCTCCTGCCTCGGGTGTACCGGCGGCTGACCTTCTGACCGGGGAATTCTCCAGGATCTGGCAGGAGACCAAGGCCGCTCTCGAGTTGGTACGTAACAGAGTTAAGAGGCACGCCGACAAAAGACGCCTGGATGCTCCGCCATATCACCCTGGTGATAAAGTTTGGCTGGCCTCCAAGTTTATTCGCCTCAAGGTCCCTTCCCATAAACTGGGTCCCCGTTATATTGGACCTTTTGAGATCTTGTCCCGTATTAATGATGTCTCCTATAAACTACGGCTTCCTGCCTCTCTCCGTATCCCTAATGCCTTTCATGTGTCCTTGCTAAAACCAGTCGTCTTCAATCGTTTCCTTTCTAAGGCCCCTCACTCACCTCCGCCTGTCTCCGCAGACGATGTATTTGAGGTTAAAGATATTTTGGCCATGAGGAAGCAAAAGGGGAGAACCTTTTTCTTGGTTGATTGGAAGGGCTTTGGTCCCGAGGAGAGGTCCTGGGAGCCCCAGGAGAACATCCAGGCCCCTCGAATCTTGGCCAAATTCTTTTCCGGACTGCGGAGGGGGGCGCGTAAGGAGGGGGGTACTGTCACGCGGCGGCTGCCGCGCGCTCCTCTCTCTGCCTCCTCCCGGCCGCAGCTTACCCTTCCTCCGGCATCCTGCTTCCCTCTGCGCCGGCGTCCTCGGTCCTCCTCGGCTCCTCTTCTCTGTCCGGCGGTCCCCTTCGTCCGGCCTTCCGGACCGCGCCGGGTGCACGCCCCCGCCCCTCCTGCTCGGCGGGCGCGCGCACATACTGTGCCTGGGCACGCGCGCTCCTCCTCCTCCTCCTCCTCCTGAGGACGCGCGCCTGCTCCTCCTCCACTTTAGGTCACGGCCCGGAAGTCCTCCTACTAGCCCCTATATCTGGCCGCCTCTTCCTGCCAGCGGTGCCTGAGTATCACTGCTTTTCCCTAGTGATTCTGGCCGCCCTCTATGCACGCTATCGCGTCCTGTCCATCCGTTGTTCGTTCACCTCTCCATTTTTCCTCTCTCCTAGGTCCTGTGTCTCCCAGCCGTGCCCGCCTGTCCTGTGTCTCCCAGCCGTGCCCGCCTGTCCTGTGTCTCCAAGCCGTGCCCGCCTGTCCTGTGTCTCCCAGCCGTGCCCGCCTGTCCTGTGTCTCCCAGTCGTGCCCGCCTGTCCTGTGTCTCCCAGCCGTGCCCGCCTGTCCTGTGTCTCCAGGCCGGTACCGTCAGTCCAGTACCCCCAACTCGGCTCTAGCTGTCTGTCTGTCGTTACTCTCCAGGGTACCAGCTGCCGTGGTAATAGTTACCCGCGGGCTTGCCCCAAACGCTCCCTGTATAGGGGGTGGTCCACCTGGTCAGCTCGCCCCCGGGAGGTTCGTTGCCACGGTCTAGCGGGTCCACCCCAGGTGTACCTTACAGCGAATAGCTGTTATCCATTACCATTGATATAGTGGAGCTTCGGCTGTAAAACACAGGCGGCTCCTGCACATCTCCTGTGCGCCCCCATAACTGAGATGTACAGTTACGGTAGTTTACATTGGTTCATGAACACCGATCCATGAGCTCCACAGGATCAGTGATCACTTATTGATCAGTTTAATCCGACCATTAGAATCGCACTGATCGGAAGAGCGGGGAATTTTTATCCCCATTTTAAATTGCAGTAGCAGGTGGGATGTCTGACCGCAGCTCCATTCATTCTCTTTGGGGCTTCCAGAGAAAATCAAGCTGAGCGCTCACAGCCACTGAGGGAATGAATGGATCTCTGGTCAAGTTGCACATGCCGCTCCATACTAATGGGGATAGAAGCTCCACATTCTGCCGATCGGTGCAGAACCCAGCAGTCAGACCCCCACCAATCAATAAGTTATCTGGTGTAGAGGTAATTACTTGTTTTCACTGGAGACCCCTGTAAGTGCATCTTGTTCCAAGTATTTAATTACTAGTTGAAGTAAATAATCTCCAAATTAATTTCAGAGAGAACAAGTGACCGCCATACACAACACAATCCACTATACCAAGACCAATAATACCACATTCAGGGGAGAAATACCACCACACCATGACCAGACCACATATTATCACCACATAGTGACCCAATAATACCAGATACAATGGAAAAATGCTTCCACACTGTGACTAGACTACATAGTGACTGAATAATACCACATATAGGGATAAATACAGCCACACCATGACCCGACCATAAATTACGAAATAGTGCTGGTTAATAATAATATCCACGATACTAACAACACTGTTATTACCACTGGTGACATTATACACACGAGCTCTGCATATAGTATAGAGGTAATACAGTGATCACCAGTGACATTATACACAGGAACTCTGTATATAGTCATGAGTCTGGACAGCGTGGTTCCGCCTCCATCCTGGTCAGGTCAGGGATAATTTTCGTTCGCCTCTCTTTGATTCTAGTTCAGCTATTTAATGTTGGCAGTTCCTGGATTTGGTGTTGGTGAAACTTCCCTATACTCGGTTTGAGGTTCCTGACCCAAGTTACTCATCCGTAAATGTTGTGCCTCTGTACTTGTGTGCTTTGCTGTGTATGACCCGGTTTGTCCCCTGACTTTTGCCTCTGCTTCCTATTCTGTACTGCCCTGTCCCTCTTTGTTATCTGACCCCCTTGGCTTGTCTCCGTTTACGTTTTGTCTTATCCCTAGATACTATGCTCTCATCTGGCTTTTGACCCTCAGCTCTCCTTGACCACATTTACTGTCTGTGCCCTACACTCTGCGCTCTCAGTTTCCTTCCCTGAACTCACGCCCGGTGACCCCGCCCCCTGGTCACGTGACTGCTTAGTGCCAGGTCCTGTGCTCACTGCTTAGTTTCAGGTCCTTGCGCACAGTGTGCCTTGTTCCTGTGCTCGTCCACGTGCCCCCTGATAGCGCCCCCTAGGCAGGACCAGTAACATCATTGGTGTCATCATATTATCACCGACCCATACAATTTTTCAGGTTTTTTTATTGTGTGTTTGTTATGGACCCGCTGCGTGCTCTGTCAGATCAGGTATCTAACCTGACCAAGATAATGCAGAACTTATCTGTTGAGCAAATAGCACTGCTTCTCACCAGCAGGTACAGAGGGAGTTGGCAGATACAGTTAATGCTGTTGGGGGTACCTCTTCCTCATCTGACAATGAGGAGGGTACTGTGTCTGATGTTTCCTTATCCTCTCCTAAACCCTCTGTCAAACTTCTGGATACCTTTTCTGGGGATAAGAAAAAATTCAAAATTCCGGGTATTTAAAGAGATTTGTAAATTTACTTTTTTCCCTGTGTCCTCGGGTGATGAGAGTCAAAGGGTGTAGATAGTTATTTCCCTGTTGTATGAGGGAACACAATTCTAGGCTTTCTCCCTATCTCCTACCTCCCCTGAGAGAATGTCTGTTGATCAGTTCTTCAAGGTCTTGGGTCTTATTTAAGATGAACCTGATCTGATGGGATTGGCAGAGGAAACGATTATGAGTCTTACCCAGAGAAAGTGCTCAGCTGAGTGGTACTGTTCTGAGTACAGGCGATGGGCACCTGAGGTTTCCTGTAACGACTCGGCACTCAGAGTTATTCCGACGGGGTCTCTCCGAGCATTTAAAGGATGCCTTGGCCCTGCACCCACTGTCCGATTCTCTGGAGGAGGCCATGAACCAGGCCATCCATATGGACCGTAGGCTGAGAGAGAGAGGTGTTGTGCAACAAGATGCTCCTCTGTTGCCAGTGAAACTGGAGCCTTCACCGTCGGTTGAGCCCATGGAGGTAGGGGCTGTCTCCATGAAGAAAAAGAAGAGCAGACGCCGCAGAGAGAAAAAAACTCTGCTTCTATTGTGGAGATCTGGGTCATTGAATAAAGGACTGTCCCTCCTGTCCCCCGGATTCCAAGGTCTCTGGAAATGACTAGGTCTGGGTAACTGCCGAGGAGGTTACCCAGACCCACAAGGACTTTTTTCCTCAGTTTTCAAATTATTGTTAAAAGTGGAAGTTGGTGTGAACAATTGTTTTTTCCCTCTTCTTTTGTGGATTGCGGGTCTTCAGTGAACTTGATTGACTCGAGGTTGGTGGCCCACTATGAGATAGGGACAGTCAGATTGGACAAACCCATGAGAATGATGGCTATTGACTCAACCCCGGTCACCAAAGAATTCATCCTTACAAAGTGGGGTTTGTTCATCTGGAGCATATAGCCTGTTTCGTTCTGGACAACATCCCTGCAGGTTTGGTTTTGGGGTTTCCTTGGCTGCAATGTCATAATCCAGTCAATTGACCAGGAGGCCCTGGAGATTGTTAAATAGAGATCCAACTGTGAAAAAAAAATTTCTGAATTCTGTGTCTGTGTTGTCTGTCGGTCTGGAGGGTATTCTGGAGTACCTGAAGGACTTCGAGGACGTGTTCTCTGAAAGTCAGGCCAAGGGGTTACCACTGTACCGCCCTTTTGATTGTGCCATTGACCTGATTCCTGGGGCTAAATTGCCTAAGGCCCGATTGTTCAACCTTTCTGGTCCCGAGCGGGTCGCCATGAAGGAGTACTTATCTGAGAGTCTCCACAAGGGGCATATCCGCCCTTCCATATCTCTTGTTGCTGCAGGGCTTTTTTTGTAAAAAAAAAAAGACGGTGGCCTTCGCCCATGCCTTGACTTTCGGGAACTGAATAGGATTACTGTAAGAAACATACATCCCCTCTCACTCATTTCCAATTTATGTAACCAATTATCCAGGGCCAAATGGTTTTCAAAACTAGACTTGCTGGGAGCATATAACCTCATCCAGTTGCGGGAGGGGGATAAGTGAAAATCTGTGTTTCTCACCTCAATAGGGCTGTTCAAAATTTAGTTATTCTGTTTGGTTTGACCAATGCCCCTGCGGTTTTCCAAAACTTCATCAATCAGGTGTTTTCTGATTTTATTTGGCGGTTTGTAGATATATTCTTGGATGAGATTCTAGTTTATTCACTTGATAAGCAGACACATATTGGCCACCTTCGGGCGGTTTTTCAGAGACTCAGGGAGAACCAACTTTTCGCTAAGCTAGAGAAATGCTCATTTTTCATCCAGGAACTGCCTTTCTTGGGGTTCATTGTCTCTAGTGAGGGGTTTCATATGGATCCAAAAAAGGTGCAGGCCACCGTAGATTGGGTTCAAGCCCCGGACCTGAAGGGCCTTCAGCACTTCTTGGGATTCGCCAATTACTACCAGAGGTTTATTAAAGGGTTCTCTCAGGTGGTCAAGACCCTTACTGACTTTATTGACACAGAAGGGGGCTGATGTTAAGAACTGGAGTATAGAAATTCCAGGCTCTACCACATACTAAAGGTGCTCTGGAGGTAAAGGATCACAAGTAGACGATAAAGTAAACCCCGGCACTCAAATAAGAAAAAAAGGAATGTATATGCAAAAGTGAATTTATTAATTGACACACTGCAAAAGGAACCTAACCAAAGCAACAGCACCAACGTTTCGGCATAGAGCCTTTCTCAAGGTTGTTGCATCACTGGTCAGAGCAGGGAAACATGGGTCTCAAAGGACTACCGGATTATTCAAAGAGAGGTGCGGTTCCATACGGTTTGCAGAGTGTGCATGGGTGAGAGATGTGATAAGGTCACTATGGAATGAATGGACGCCTGCAGTAGAGGTCCAGGACAGGCACGGGTGGCGAGGGGAACGGCTGCAGTGACCTTGAGAAAGGCTCTATGCCGAAACGTTGGTGCTGTTGCTTTGGTTAGGTTTCTTTTGCAGTGTGTCAATTAATAAATTCACTTTTGCATATACATTCCTTTTTTTCTTATTTGAGTGCCGATGTTAAGAACTGGTCTGCCTCAGCGGTAGCGGCGTTTCTCACTCTGAAAAAATGCTTTATGACTGCCGAGGTTCTGGTTCAACCTGATCCTTCTGAACCTTTTGTGATTTAGGTTGACATCTCGGAGGTGGGGGTGGGGCGGTGTTGTCCCAGTGGCCCGCCACCTTGACCAATTTGAGACCATGCGCCTTCTTCTCCAAGAAGTTCTCCCCGGCGGAAAGAAATTATGAAGTGGGTAATTTGGAACTTCTTGCGGTTAAGTTGACCTTTGAAGAATGGAGGCATTTTTTGGTGGGGGCATATCATCCCATTACTGTAGTTACTCATCACAAGAACCTGATGTATATTCAGTCTGCTAAAAGGTTGACCCCAGGCAAGTCACATCATCACTTTTTTTTCCCGGTTCCAGTTCTCGATCACTTTTTGTCCGGGATCCAAGAATGTGAAGGCCGATGCCTTGTCTCGAAGTCTGGACCCAGTTTCTCCCCCCAAGCCTCCATCCTCCATCCTTCAACCCGGGGTGGTGGTGGCTGATGTGTCTGCAGGTTTGAAATGGAAGATTCGGGAAACCCAGTCTCAGGCTCCCCCGTCCAAGCCGGTGGGAAAATGGTTTATTCTGGTTCAACTTTGACTTAGATTCCTCCAGTAGTTCCATGATTCGGTGCTGAGTGGACATCCGGGGATTTAGGCTACTTGTGGGGCCATCGTGAGGGTTTTTTTGGTAGGCCTCGCTTACATCTGATGTGAGGAAGTTTGTGCCGCACAAGAGCTCTCATAACCGGCCAGCCAGGGAAATGGTGCCTTTGCAAGTTCCTGATAGACCATGGACACATTTCTCCATGGACTTTATCACCAATCTTCCTCCCTCCAAGGGTAATACTGTCATCTGGGTGGTGGTGGACAGGTTTACGAAGCAAGCACAGTTTGTACCCTTAGTGGCACTACCCTCTGCTGAGACTTTGTCTAGGTTGTTCGTTCAACATGTGGTTCGTTTGCATGGTGTGCCCTTGAATGTGGTGTCTGACTGTGGTTGCAGTTTGTGTCCAGGTTTTGGAGGGCGTTTTGTAAAAGGTTGGGTATTGAGTTGTCCTTTTCGTCTGCTTGCCATCCGGAGACCAATGGTCAGACCGAATGGACCAATCAGTTGTTAGAACAAATTTTGCGCAGTCTTGCCACTTCCAGTCAACAGGACTGATCCGATGCCTTGCCTTTTGCAGAGTTTGCGTTCAATAATCGTGTTAACCACTCTACAGGTGCCTCCCCTTTCATCTGTAATTATGGGTTTAATCCACGCTTTGGGAAGTTTTCTCGCCTGGACTCCGGTTTCCCGGGGGCTGATATTGCTGTACAGCAGTTGGGGGAATTTATGGCGGGGGGTGCAAAAGAATATTTGGGAGGCTCAGAGGAAGTTTAAGATTTTTGCTGACAGGAGACGGACTGTGGGACCCATCCTTTGGGTTGGGGATAAAGTGTGGCTGTCTGCCAGGAGCATTAAGCTTAATGTTCCTTCAGCAAAATTGGGGCCTAAGTTTATCGTCCCTTATGAGATCAAAGAGGTGGTTAACCCAGTGGTATTTTGTTTGCATCTTCCAGCGTCTTTTAAGATTCCCAGTGTATTCCATAGGGCCCTTCTGAAACCATTAGGGGCTATGGAAGAGGCATCAATGGGTCCCTCGCCGCCTGTATTGGTGGATGGTCAGGAGGAGTACGAGGTGGAGCGCATCGTGGATTCCAGGTTGGTCCGCCGTTCCCTCCAGTATCTTGTGCATCGGAAGGGGTATGGTCCTGAGGACCGATCCTGGGTTCATGCCGATCGTTTGGTGCACTTCTTTCATGCCCTGTTTCCTGGGAAACCTGGGGATCGGTTGGCCCCCTATTGAGAGGGGGATACTGTCATGACTCTGGACAAGGTGGTTCCGCCTCCATCCTGGTCAGGTCAGGGTTAATTTTAGTTTGCCTCTCTTTGGTTCTGGTGCGGCTATTTAATGTTGGCAGTTCCTGGATTTGGTGTCGGTGATACTTCCGTATACTCGGTTTGTGGTTGCTGACCCAGGTCACGCGTCCGTAAACATTGTGCCTCTGTGCTTGTGAGCTTTGCTGTGCATGACCCTATTTGTCCCCTGACTTTTGCCTCTGTATCTTGCATTGTACTGCCCTGTTCCTCCTCGTTATCTGACCCCCTTGGCTTGTCTCCGTTTGCTCTTCGTCTTATCCCTATTGTAAGGCAGCGCTGTCATTCAGGTAGGGGATACTCGCTTGGCAGCCAATAAATCACATCCGGCACAGGTTTCTTAACATAACTCCAACAGTCCATGCGGTTTATTAGGCTTCATAAACCAGGAACGGCAACAGAAAGTTCATATAAACAGCATAGCGTCCATGACAGAGCTTCACTCTGCTTATCCTGTGGTCACACAGGTTGTGCAATGTCCAGTACACAGGCTATCTAGCCTCAGAGTTATATCCCCCTTCCGGGTTTACCTTATGGCTGCTTCTCAGCACAGACGTTCATTCCCTGGGGGAACTCTCAGGCACACGTCGCTATTACTCACAGCCACTTCACACACGTGCTGTCAGGCAGGAAACCCCATCTCCCAGCGGGACCTTCCACAATGGACCAACCGGGTCCCAGCATTCACTCATGTGACCTACCCTGGTCACCTTATATGGTCCGTAGCCACGCCCACCGGGTCACATGGCTATGACCTCATCACAGGTCCTACAAGCATTCATACATTCTTTACTATGGCGTTCTAGACACACCCCTGATACATTGGAACAAAAGATCAGCTCTGCTGATCAGCACATAAGCAAGCCTTCCTCTCAAGGCCACTCACCTTGAGATACATTACGATCATTCAGCATCCTACTCCAATCAGGACACTGGAAATGCTTAGACGCCTGTCCTGGGACACCCACACAGCACCCCCTAGCAGACACAGTGGTCACTACACCACACTAGGTACTACACTCTCGTCTGGCTTTTGACCCTCGGATCTCCTTGACTACGTTTACTGTCTGTGCCCTGCACTCTATGCGCTGTTTCCTTCCCTGTACTCACGTGCGGTGACTCCTCCCCCTGGTCACGTGACTGCTTAGTGCCAGGTTCTGTGCTCAATGCTTAGTCTCAGGTCCTTGCGCACAGCGTGCCTTGTTCCTGCACTCCTTGCGCTCGTTCACGTGTCCCCTGATAGCGCCCCCTAGGCAGCCCCAGTGACACCATTGGTGTCATCACAGTATAGAGGTAATACAGTGATCACCAGTAGCATTATACATAGGAGCTCTGAATATAGTGTCAGTGTACAGATAATACAGTGATCACCAATGACATTATATACAGGATCTCTGTATATAGTGTACAGGTAATACAGTGATCGCCAGTGACATTATACACAGGATCTCTGTATATAGTGTACATGTAATACAGTGATCACCAGTAACATTATACATAGGAGCTCTGAATATATTGTCAGTGTACAGATAATACAGTGATCACAATTGACATTATATACAGGATCTCTGTATATAGTGTACAGGTAATACAGTGATCACCAGTGACATTATACACAGGATCTCTGTATATAGTGTACAGGTAATACAGTGATCACCAGTGACATTATACACAGGAGCTCTGTATATATTGTCAGTGTACAGGTAATACAATGATCACCAATGACATTATACACAGGAGCTCTGTATACAGTGTCAGAGCTACTTTACATCAGAACAATTTTGGAAACATTTTTTTGTTAGGAAATTATAAGGGTTAAAAGTTGACCAGCGATTTCTCACTTTTACAACAAAATTTGCAGAAACCTTTTTAGGGACCACCTCACATTTTAAGTGAGTTTGAGAGGCCTATCTGGCAGAAAATACCCAAAAATGACACCATTCTAAAAACTGCACCCCTCAACATACTCAAAACCACATTTAGGAAGTTTATTAACCCTTCAGGTGCTTCACAGGAACTTTTGGAATGTGAAAGGAAAAAAATAAACATTTACTTTTCTTTCAAAAAATTTTCCTTTAGACCTATTTTTTTTTGCTTTCGCAAGGGTAACTGGAGAAAATGGACCTATACATTTTGTTGGGCAATTTCTCCTGAGCTTGCCGATACCCCATATTTGAGGAAATCTACTGTTTGGACACACAGCAGGGCTCAGAAGGGAAGGAGCGCCTTTTCACTTTTTGAATGTAAAATACGCTGGAATAATTAGCAGATGCCATGTTGCATTTGGAGAACCCCTGATGTGCCTAAACAGTGGAAACCCCCAACAAGTGCCCCAATTTTGGAAACTAGACCCCTTAGGCAACTTATCTAGATGTGTATTGAGCACCTTGAATCCACAGGTGCTTCACAGAAGTTTGTAACGTAGAGCCATGGAAATAAAAGATAATCACATTTTTCCCAAATCTTTTTTAGCTCCATATTATGCATTTTCATAAGGGTAAGAGGAGAAATTGCTCCATGCAATTTGTTGTGCAATTTCTCCTGAGTACGCCGATACCCCATATGTGGTCGAAAACTACTTTTGAGGCACAATGCAAAGCTCAGAAAGGAAGTAGTGCCATATTAGAGTGCAGATTTTGCTGAACTTGTTTGAGGGTGCCATGTCACATTGGCAGAGCCCCTGAGGTGCCAGAACAGCAGAACCCCCCATAAGTGACCCCATTTTACCAATTAAACCTCTCAATGAATTCATCTAGGGGTGCAGTGATTATATTGACACCACAGGTATGTCACATCATTGGGTAGTGACGAAAAAATAAATTACATTTTTACCACCAAGATTGTGTGTTAGCCCCAAGTTTTACATTTTCACACTGGGAAATGGGTAAAAATGTCACCAGAATTTGTCCCACAACTTCTGCTGAATGTAGAAATACCCCATATGTGGCTGTACAGTACTACTTTGCCATATGGAGTGACTCGAGAGGGACGGAGCGCTATTTGCCTCCTGAAGCGCAGATTTTCCTAGACTAGTTTGCGGATTACATATAAAGAGCCCCTAAGTGCTAAAAAAAGCAGTATTCCCCCTCAAGTGACCACATTTTGGCAATGATAAACCTTTGAGCGTTTATCTACAGGTGTAGTGATGATTTTGACTCCATGGGTGTTTTCCAGAAACAGGCAGCAGTGAATGTTGCTGATTGAAAATTTCAAACTGTTGTTGTAGTGACCAGTACGTTGTAGTGACTAGTACGTTGCAGTCACCAGTAATATATGCCCATCCCATGCTTCTGGAGACACGCAACTGTAAATTAGGTGGGCTCTCAGAACAGAAATGCAAAACATGTGGTTGCTAAATGTTCTTTAGGCACACTGGGGCTCAGAAGGAATGGGGCATTTGGATTTGGGAGTGAAGATTTTGCTGAGTTTCTTTTGTAGAGCATTTAGCTTTTCCAGAGCCTTTGTGGTATTTCCATTAACTGATTACAGATCTGAGTGGGGACTTGCTTTTCTTGTGGATGAAGAACATTTTACATAATGTTTGGGTTCACATTTATCCGGCGCTCTACGCTGAACATTTTCTTTGGGGTTTCCATCTGAATCTCTGAGTGATGTGATTAAGATGAAACCCCTGAGGGATCCACTCACTATAATGAGGCAGCATATTTACTCTGGACTCCGTCTGGCCTCTGTTCGACCTCAGTTCAGTAGTGTCTTTTTCAGAGGCACACAAAACTGTAGCCGATTTCACTTTTATGCATTCTTAAAAGGCCTGACAACGCCGAATCACAAATCAGATGGCATCCAAAGTGCCTTCATCTGCCTCATTTTAGGGTATCTTCCGCCTGGGATTCTGTCTGAATCACGTATTTCAGAGACTTACATGGAAACCCCCGTGTAAGGACTCAGCGCAGAGTGCAGGATAAATGTGCACCGAACCTTACTGCAATCTTTGGGAGGCAGAATGAACAAATCAACAGCATGTGAACAATTGATTTTATTTATTTTTTACACCGTTCCTCATGTGGTATACAGTTAGGTCCATATATATTTGGACAGAGACAACATTTTTCTAATTTTGGTTCTAGACATTACCACAATGAATTTTAAACAAAACAATTCAGATGCAGTTGAAGTTCAGACTTTCAGCTTTCATTTGAGGGTATCAACATTAAAATTGGATGAAGGGTTTAGGAGTTTCAGCTCCTTAACATGTGCCACCCTGTTTTTAAAGGGACCAAAAGTAATTGTACAGATTAAATAATTGTAAATAAAATGTTCATTTCTAGAACTTGGTTGAAAACCCTTTGTTGGCAATGACTGCCTGAAGTCTTGAACTCATGGACATCACCAGACCCTGTGTTTCCTCCTTTTTGATGCTCTGCCAGGCCTTCACTGCGGTGGTTTTCAGTTGCTGTTTGTTTGTGGGCCTTTCTGTCTGAAGTTTAGTCTTTAACAAGTGAAATGCATGCTCAATTGGGTTGAGATCAGGTGACTGACTTGGCCATTCAAGAATATTCCACTTCTTTGCTTTAATAAACTCCTGAGTTGCTTTGGCTTTATGTTTTGGGTCATTGTCCATCTGTAGTATGAAACGACGACCAATCAGTTGGCTGCATTTGGCTGGATCTGAGCACACAGTATGGCTCTGAATACCTCAGAATTCATTCGACTGCTTCTGTCCTGTGTCACATCATCAATAAACACTAGTGACCCAGTGCCACTGGCAGCCATGCATTCCCAAGCCATCACACTGCCTCTGCCGTGTTTTACAGATGATGTGGAATGCTTTGGATCATGAGCTGTACCACGCCTTCGCCATACTTTTCTCTTTCCATCATTCTGGTAGAGGTTGATCTTGGTTTCATCTGTCCAAAGAATGTTCTTCCAGAACTGTGCTGGCTTTTTTAGATGTTTTTTTAGCAAAGTCCAGTCTAGCCTTTTTATTCTTGATGCTTATGAGTGGCTTGCACCGTGCAGTTAACCCTCTGTATTTACTTTCATGCAGTCTTCTCTTTATGGTAGATTTGGATATTGATACACCTACCTCCTGGAGAGTGTTGTTCACTTGGTTGGCTGTTGTGAAGGGGTTTCTCTTCACCATGAAGATTATTCTGCGATCATCCACCACTGTTGTCTTCCGTGGGCGCCCAGGTCTTTTTGCATTGATGAGTTCACCAGTGCTTTCTTTCTTTCTCAGCATGTACCAAACTGTAGATTTTGCCACTCCTAATTGTCATGGTTAGGTCATGGTTAATGTCCTGTTCTCACAGGGTTAACTTTTGCCGGCCTTTCTTTGGATCTGGGAGGGGTATTTATACTCACTCCAGACTAGCATTCTCTGTCAGCTATACTGTTATTCTGGCTGTGTGTCTGACTGACCCCCCTGGTGTGCGTGTACTGCATTGCTTGTTTGATTCCTGTGTATGACCCGGCCTGTCTCCTCACTCTGAACTCCGTCTCACGTTTTAGGTACTATTGTTTTCTCTGGTTCTGACCTCCTGGCTTGGCTATTGTTACTCCACTACCGTTTGCCCCTATTGTACCGTCTATTGCCCGTTCTGGTTTTCTGATCTATTGCTACGTCCTGACTATCCGCTCTGTCTAACCCTTTGGTACTGTCCTGCTATCTCGTGCATTGACCCTGGCTTGATCTGGTTTCCGCCCCTGTCTATGCCCCTTGGTAACTTGTCCCGTAGTTAACTTTCTAGGAGTTTCCCTGCAGCTCCTAGCTCTGTGGAGCTTAGGCCACGCCCCCAGCAGTCACATGCTTCAGGTCCTGATAGTTTGAAGCACGCATTTTCACCGCTGCTGCCCTGCTCCACAGGTATCTTTGAGCACTGTTTTTGTACTCAGGACACGCGCACTGGCTCAGTGAGCGAGTGTAGTGCGGTGTTCCTGACATTATAGCTGACCGTTTCAGTTTTTTTTTTCTCTGAAGGGAAAAAAAAAAAGTGTGTTATCCTCATGGATCCCATACAAGCTTTGGCTGATCAGGTCAAGCACCTGACCCAAATGTTCCATAAACTCAATGTGGAACAGCGCACGATGGCTCATACCCAGCAACAGTTGGTGGTTACTGTTCAGGGGGCTGTCGATGCAGGGGCTTCTAGTTCTGGGGGTAGAGATGTGTCATTAGCATCCCCCGAATCTCCGGTCAAATTGCCAGACTCTTTCTCTGGGGATAAAAAGGAGTTCAGGTCTTTCAGAGAAGGATGCAAACTTTTTTTTTCTCTTAGGCCCCGCTCCTCCGGGGATGAGTTCCAGAGGGTGGGGGTCATTATTTCCCTACTTCGGGGGGCTCCACAGGCATGGGCTTTCTCTTTCTCTTCCTCTGCTTCTGAACGTATGTCTGTGAATTTGTTCTTTGAGGCTCTGGGACACATTTATGATGAGCCTGATAGAGTGCGTCTGGCAGAGGATATGGTGATGAGTGTGACACAGAGGAGGCACTCTGCTGAATGGTTCTGCTCTGAGTTTAGACGTTGGGCGTCCAAAGTATCCTGGAACGATGACGCCCTGAGAGGGTTGTTTCGCAGGGGCCTGTCTGACCGTCTGCAGGACGCTCTGGCATTACATCCGCCTCCTGATACCCTGGAGGACGCCATGATGCAGGCGGTCCGTATGGACCGGAGACTCCATGCTAGAGGAATGATGCAACAAGAGTCTCCCTTGTACCCCAAATTGTGTGACACTGCACCTGTATCTGAGCTCATGGAAGTTGGGTCAGTCTCGGTTAAGGAGAAAGAGAGAAGGCACCGTAAAGACAACCTACTATGCTTTTACTGTGGAGCCTCTGGACATTGGAAAAGGAATTGCCACTCCTGCCCTTCTTCAGAGAAACCATCAGAGAAACGACTGAGTCTGTGTTGTGAGTTCATTTTTCCCTTCACCATTGAGGTCTGATGAACTCCCTCCTCTAGTGAAGGAAGGTAGTGAGACTGATTACCAAACACCTGGGCAGCTAGATGATGACTGGGTGGCTGGAATTGAGGACTGGATATAAGGCTGCCGACGCCCTTCTTCCTGGCTGGTGATTTTCCTGCTGGATTCTTGGAGACCAGTCTGATTCCTGCATCTCAAAGCTAAGTTTTTCTGCTCTGCTTTGTACTCTTCAGTTTTGTTTTTGTTTTGCCTTGTTTTTTGGGAGTTCTGCCATCTCCGGCCGGGGGTGAGCTGAATTCCATTTTTGTCTCTGATCTGTTGATATTTTGCTCTGTCTTCAGAATATACCCGAGTGCTGATATAGTCTTTTGAAGCCTAGCGACTTCAGGGCCTGTTTTTCCTATCAGTCGGTTGGCTCATTTTGATAGGGTTTTTGCGGATGGCAGACAGCAGCTTTCCTATCCTGTCCTATGTAGTTAGCTTGGGCCCCATCATTTGCTCAACCTATCTTTCTATCTGTGTTAGTGTTTTCATCTTGCTTCACCGTCATTATATGTTGGTGGCTGCCTATTGCTTTGGGGTCTGCTCTGGGGCAGTTTAGTTTTTCCTCTTTCTGTCTTTAGGCTATATAGTTCTCCGGCTGTGATTGAGGGGTCTAGGGCACCATAGGAACCCCCCACGGCTACTGCTAGTTGTTGTGGATAGGTTCAGGGGTCTGCAATCCGATAGCTGCCAACCTCTCTGGTTTTTCTGGACTTAGCTGGTATTTTGTTTTTTCCTCCTTCGGTGACTCATCATAACAGTCTGAGCAACAATCGAGGAGGTTGTCCAGACTCCCAGGTACATTTTTTCTCACGTATAAAAATGGTGCTCCAGGTTGAATTGGAATTTGCTGGCGGTCCTGTTATGACCACCTCCTTTGTCGACTGTGGTTCCTCCATTAATCTGATTGATGCCCAAGTTGTGACTCTTAATAAGATAGGGACAGTCAGTTTAAAAGACCCTGTTAAAATTGTGGCTGTGGATTCATCCCCTCTTACCCGGGATGGAATTTGTTTTATGTCTGAAGTTTTTTCTATGAAAGTGGGTTCCACTCATGTGGAAAAGTTAAGTTGTTTCATTATGAATAATCTGCCTGCAGGACTGGTATTGGGAATGCCCTGGTTGCAACGCCACAATCCTCTTATTGATTGGGTGAAGGGGGAGATCTCCCGATGGGGATGAAATGATATCGGTCTGTGTTGTAACCCGGTTCCTTTTGTCAATCCAATAAAATCTGTATCTGTGTCATCTGTCGGTCTGGAGGGTATTCCGGAGTACCTGAGAGACTTTAAAGATGTGTTTTCCGAAAGCAAGGCTGAGGTGCTCCCACCACATAGACCATATGATTGTGCTATTGATTTAGTACCTGGAGCCAAATTACCCAAGACTCGTTTGTTTAATTTTTCCGGGCCTGAGCGCCAAGCTATGAAAGAGTACATTAAAGAAAGCCTTCGCAATGGCATATTCGGCCCTCAGTCTCACCCGTGGCAGCGGAGTTTTTCTTTGTAAAGAAAAAAGATGGTGGGTTGTGACTGTGCCTCGACTTTCGAGAACTGATCAAAATTACTGTTAAGAACACGTACCCTCTCCCGTTGATTCCTGATCTATGCAATCAACTCACAGGGCCAAATGGTTTTCTAAGCTCGATCTACGAGGGGCTTATAACCTTATAAGGATCCGGGAGGGGGACGAATGGAAAACAACTTTCCTAACAACTGAGGGGCTGTTTGAAAACCTGGTTATGCCCTTCGGCCTCACTAACGCCCCTGCGGTTTTTCAGAAATTTATTAATGTGTTTTTTTCTGACTTGATTGGACATTACGTAGTCATTTACCTGGATGACATCTTGATTTACTCTGAGGACAGTCAGTCACACTTGCACCATCTGCATACTGTTCTTATGAGACTCCGGGAGAACCATTTGTATGCTAAGCTGGAGAAGTGCTCATTTCTTATGCAAGAACTATCTTTTCTGGGTGTAATTGTATCCGGGCAGGGATTCCGCATGGATCCAGGGAAGGTTCAGGCCATTACAGAGGCTGCAGCGATTTCTGGGCTTCGCTAATTATTATAGGAAGTTCATTAAAGGGTTCTCGCAGGTGGTAAAACCCTTGACGGACCTCCCTCTTAAAGGGGCAGATGTAAAAAATTGGTCCGTGGCCGCAAAAAATTCCTTCCTGGCATTAAAGTGTTTTACTACAGCCCCTGTGTTGGTACAACCCGATTCGTCAAGACCTTTTATCGTCGAGGTCGACGCTTCGGAGGTGGGGGTGGGGGCAGTATTGTCACAGGGCCCCTCTACCCTGACTAACCTCAAACCCTGTGCCTTTTTCTCTAAGAAGTTCTCTTCGGCCGAGAGAAACTATGATGTCGGTAACAGGGAATTGTTAGCAGTTAAATTGGCCTTCGAAGAATGGACGCATTTTTTGGAGGGGGCCACTCATCCCATTATGATCATCACTGATCATAAAAACCTGGCCTATATCGAGTCTGCTAAGAGACTGACCCCCAGACAGGCTCGGTGGGCACTTTTTTTTTCTCGATTTCATTTTACCATCACGTTCCGACCATAGACTAAAAATGTAAAGGCGGATGCCTTATCCCGAAGTTTTGATTCTGTGTCCCCTCCAGAACCTCCTTCCTCCATTCTTCAACCGGGAGTGGTTGTAGCCGAAATCTCCTCTGAGTTACAGAGAGATTCTGGAAGCACAAGCTCCCAGGAATAAACCCCCAGGTAAATTGTTTGTACCCGAACAATTACGTCCCACACTCCTTCAAGAATTTCATGATTCTGTGTTAAGTGCACACCCTGGTATTGCAGCTACCCGGGGGCAGTAGCTAGGGGTTTTTGGTGGCCCTTTATGGGTACTGATAAAAAAAAGGTTTGTGAATACTTGTGGGGTGTGCGCGTGCTCTAAAAGCTCTCAGGTCCGGCCGGCAGGGGAATTGGTGCCTTTGCCAATTCCGGATAAACCATGGACACACCTGTCCATGGACTTTATCACTAATCTTCCACCTTCCAAGGGCAACTCAGTGGTATGGGTAGTGGTTGATAGAATTTCTAAGCAAGCCCACTTTGTACCATTACCTGCATTACCATCTGCTGAAACCTTGGCCCGCTTTTTCATAGAGCACATTGTTCGACTGCATGGAGTGCCTGTGAACGTGGTGTCGGACAGGGGTGTGCAATTTGTGGCCAGGTTTTGGAGAGCGCTTTGTATGAAGTTGGGGGTCACATTGTCATTCTCCTTTGCCTATCACCCGGAATCCAACGGACAAACTGAATGCACCAACCAGTCATTGGAATAGATTCTGAGATGCCTGGCCTCCTCCAGACAGGAAGACTGGTGTGAGGTATTACCCATGGCAGAATTTGCATTCAACTGACGGATTAATAAGTCTACCGGAAAGTTTCCTTTTCAGGTCAATTATGGGTTTGTTCCGCAGTTTGCAGAATTTTCCCGTATGGATTCGGATTGCCCTGGTGCCGAGGGGATGGTACAACAATTAAAAACCCTCTGGAAGGAGGTGCAGGGGAACGTGTACTGCATTGCTTGTTTGATTCCCGTGTATGACCCGGCCTGTCCCCTCACTCTGTTTTCAAACATTTTTATTGGATTTTAGTAAATAACAAGAGTTGGGAAAAGGGGAGGGAAAGAAGGGAAAGAAAGGGAATTAACAAAGGGAAAAGGGTGGGAAAGAGGATTAAGGGAATAAGTCCCCTCACTCTGAACTCCATCTCATGTTTTAGGTACTATTGTCTTCTCTGGTTCTGATCTCCTGGCTTGGCTATTGTTACTCCGCTACCGTTTGCCCCTATTGTACCGTCTATTGCCCATTCTGGTTTTCTGATCTATTGCTACGTCCTGACTATCCGCTCTGTCTAACCCTTTGGTACTGTCCTGCTATCTCGTGCATTGACCCCGGCTTGATCTGGTTTCCGCCCCTGTCTATGCCCCTTGGTAACTTGTCCCGTAGTTACCTTTCTAGGAGTTTCCCTGCAGCTCCTAGCTCTTCGGAGCGTAGGCCACGCCCCCAGCAGTCACATGCTTCAGGTCCAGATAGTTTGAAGCACGCATTTTCACCGCTGCTGCCCTGCTCCACAGGTATCTTTGAGCACTGTTTTTGTACTCAGGACACGCGCACTGGCTCAGTGAGCGAGTGTAGTGCGGTGTTCCTGACACTAATGTTGTAGCAATTTCTCGGATGGGTTTTTTCTGTTTTTGCAGCTTAAAGATGGCTTGTTTCACCTGTATGGAGAGCTCCTTTGACCGAATGTTTCCTTCACAGCAAAACCTTCCAAATGCAAGCACTACACCTTAAAACAACTCCAAGCCTTTTATCTGCTTAATTGAGAATGACATAACAAAGGGATTGCCCACATGTGTCTATGAAATAGCCTTGAAGTCAATTGTCCAATTAGTTTTGGTCCCTTTAAAAACAGGGTGGCACATGTTAAGGAGCTGAAACTCCTAAACCCTTCATCCAATTTTAATGTGGATACCCTCAAATGAAAGCTGAAAGTCTGAACTTCAACTGCATCTGAACTGTTTTGTTTAAAATTCATTGTGGTAATGTCTAGAACCAAAATTAGAAAAATGTTGTCTCTGTCCAAATATATATGGACCTAACTGTAAGTGATTAGGCGACTTTATTCTTTGGGTCGGTGCAATTACAGTGATACCAGATTTATATCGGGTTTTTATGTTTGGCAGCTGTCACACACTAAAAGAAGCTTTTTTTTGTGAAAACTAGTTTTTGCATCACCATATTTTGACCGCTAAAATATTCTTATATTTCGTCCGACAGTCATGTGAGGGCTTGATTTTTGCAGGACGAGTTGACGTTTTTATTGATACCATTTTTGGGCACGTGACATTTTTTGATCGCTTTCTATTCTGATTTTTTTGGGAGGCAGAATTAACAAAAACCAGCAATTCAAGAACTGCTCTTTGTTTGCTGTTTTTCATACCATACCGCATGTGGTAAAATTGATAAAGCAGCTTTATTCTTTGGGTCAGTACCATTACAGCAATACCTCATTTATATCTTTTTTCATGTTTTGGCGCTTTTACACAATAAAAACTATTTTATAGAAAAAATAATTATTTTTGCATTGCTTTATTCTGAGAACTATAACTTTGTATTTTTCTGCTGATGGAGCTGTATGGCAGCTTGTTTTTTTGCGGGACAAGATGACGTTTTCAGCTGTACTATTTTTATTTACATCCATCTTTTTTATCGCATTTTATTGCACTTTTTGTTCGGCGGTATGATGATAAAGCATTGCTTTTTGCCTCATTTTTATTTGTTTTTTTATGTTGTTCACTGAAGGGGTTAACTATTGGGACAGTTATATAAAGTGGGTCATTACGGATGTAGCGATGCCAAATGTGTACTTTTATTTTTTTTTTATTTACATAAATAAATGTATTTATTGGTAAAATATTTATTTCTTTTTTTTTCTTTATTTTGGGATTTTTTTACAAAATATTTTTACACATTCTAATTTTTTTTATATATTATTTAACTTTTTTACATTGTACCAATATGGAACTTCTGATACACTGCAGAGTATCAGATGATCATCTGACAGGCAGGGAAGGAGGCATGCCAGTGCCTGCTCTCAGCAGGCGCTCACAAGCCACCTTCCCTGTAGGACCCGGAAGGACCATGCGGCCATTTTGGTGCCGAGTGCTTCCATGGAGACCATCTGGACATCGCGATCGCATTGTGTTGTCCTGATGGAAGCGCGAAGGGAACTGATTCCCTGCGCCATGCTCCTCTGTGCCACTATCACTACTGATAGCGGCATCAGAGGGGTTAAATGCCTGCAGTCGGTGCTAGCATCGATTGTGGGCGTTGCTGCAGGGTGTCAGCTCTCATACAGAGCTGACACCCACACGCAATCGCCGTGGCGCTCAGTGTGAGGCCACGCGATGTGCCACCATACGTATACTACTCTTTGCGGGAACGCACCTCCTGTGGAGCAGTACTAGTACCGCGCATGTAGGGAAGGGGTTAATATTGCACTACTTTAGTGATACTCTCTATTTGGCATTGTTTTATAGTTACATTTGAGCTTTTAAGAGGTAGTGGATATGTGTATTCTGTAATTTTTTTTTTTAAAAGTGCTTTTCTCAAGTTTTCACATAGACTATTTATTATGAATAAAAAACTGGAGTCTGAACTGAGAAAGTAAGTTAATGTGTACGCACAATGTAAGTGCATATTAACACATGACCATTACACAGAGAAAACAAAAGCAAAAAACACAAATATCCTAAAATAAAAAGTTCAAAAATAAACTGCAAATAATGCATAAAGGTAATAATAATAATAAGGATATTTAGTAAACATAATTTTGATCAAAATAATGTACAAGCCATCCCGCCACGTCAAGGCAACCCTTGTGGGACAGTCCTAACTCTAGTATTTAAAGCCTTTCCACTTGCCAAGTGACGTGAATGTGAACAAGCATATATATATATATATATATATATATATATATACTACTTACTGTAAGTAAACGGAGATCAAACAATCCGAGGTCAGGTCCGGGAAATGGCGCAGTACCACAAAGGGAAGTCAGAGACGAAGTCCAATACATGAGCCGAGGTCAGGTGTTGTGAGTTCATTTTCCCCTTCACCGTTGAGGTCTGGTGAACTCCCTCTTCTGGTGAAGGAGGGTAGTGAGGCTGATTGCCAGGCACCTGGGCAGGATGATGATGACTGGATGACGAGAGTTACTGACTGGATATAAGGCAGCCGACGCCCTTCTGCCTTGCTGGTGACCTCTCTGAGGGATTGCTTTGGGGCTCTCTGAGGGATTCTAGGAGAAGTCTGATTCCTGCTCCTCAAAAAGCTAAGTTTTCTGCTCTACTTTTTGCATTTGTGTTTTGGTTTTGTTTTGCCTTGTTTTCCTTGATTTCTGCCATTCCCTGCTGGGGTGAGCTGAATTCCTTCTTGCTCTGTCTTCAGAAAATGCCTGAGTGCTGATATAGTCTTTTTGAGGCCTAGCGTCTTCAGGGCTTTTTTCCCTATCAGCTGTTGGCTCTTGTTTTGATAGGGTTTTGGCGGATTACAGACAGCTGCTTTTCTATCCTGTCCTATCTAGTTAGCTTGGGCCCCATCATTTGCTCAGCCTATCTTTCTATCTGTGTGAGTGTTTTTTCATCTTGCTTCACCGTCATTATATGTTGGGGGCTGCCTATTGCTTTGGGGTCTGCTCTGGGGCAGTTTAGATTTCCCTTTCTGTCTTTAGGCTATGTAGTTCTCCGGCTGTGATCGAGGGGTCTAGGGCACCATAGGAACCCCCCCACGGCTACTGCTAGTTGTTGTTGATAGGTTCAGGGGTCTGCAATCCGATAGCTGCCAACTTCTCTGGTTTTCTGGACTTAGCTAGTATTTCTGTTTTTGCCTCCTACGGTGACTCATTCATAACAGTCAGGATAGCCAGAGAGACAAAACAGTTTACAGGGAGCAGGCACAAGAGAAATCAGGTCACAAGCAAAGAGTCAGAGTCCGGGAAGAGAATCAAGTCAAGCTGGGTCAGGCACAGAGCGCAGAGGGATCAATGTTCCACAGGCAAAAGCAAGTGTACGATTGACACTGGGGGAGGAACTAGCATGCATAAGTAGAAGTCTGATTATGGAAAATGAACACAGGTGATTGCAGCACAGACCCAGGACAGACTGACAGCCCCGACACAAAGTAACAAAAAGACAGAAACAGAGTGGAAATCGTGACACTTGGTGTACTCTCACGTTGGCGTATCACACGGCCTAGTGCTTTCCGGCTATCCGATGTTTTATTAGATAGCTCTCAGACCAGTGTTATATTATGGGGCATTGCGGATCTACAATTGTTCTCTCATGCCAATTTGGCATGAGAAAATAATTGCAGCATGCTTCGACTGCATCCAATAATTGGATCACCCTCATGGATCACACGCACCCACACAAGTCTATTGGTGCGTGTGAAAATTTAGACTGCACTTACACGTCATCCAAGTGCAGTCTGATATAGTCCGACACAGACAATAAAGAAGATGGAGAAATTAAGTTCTCCATCTTCTCCACACCTGTGCTGTGATTCTCTCATGCAAGAGAATCGTATCACAGTAAGATGACATTCAGATCAAACTCTGTCAGAGTCATTAGCATAGTCAACCCGATTGTCTTCCATGGGAAATCATACCGTACCCTTAAGCTGAGGACTTTGAGCAGGTTTGCATTCCTCTATTCATAGTAGTGTCTTTTGGCGTTTTTTTTTTTTAGATCTCACTGAAGAGATCCATAGATATCAAAATTTAGCCCTAGTCAATATTCCACACAAAAGTGTTTGTTCTCCTTAAGTTTCGCCTTCAAATCCTACAACCCATTATTCATTACGTGGAACTTTTGGTGACATTTGTTCGAGTCTGTATAGAAAATTTACATGTATATGGAGCCTGCCTAAGCCATAAAGTCTTAAATATGACCTGCCAGCTTATCTATTCCTAAAAGCACCAGGTCCCGCAAGACTATAGATTGTTTACGGATGTGTTATCCTCTGAAGGGAAAACTGTAATTTGGGTGATGCATATTAATAAAACAGTGTCACTTTGTCCCTCTGTCCAAATTATCGACTTTTCAATTTTTAGCAGTATCTTCTCTGTTATGTCTCTTATAGTTAGTTGGACAATTGGCAGAACATTGTTCCTTACCTGAATTTGCAATCATTATCAAGAACTCATCAAAACTTCTCCATTCTTCTGTAATCTTAGATATCATTCTCACTTTGGTTCTTAAGCCTCTAATGGCTGAAAAAGTGTGTTGCTATGTTAAAGCTTGTCTCTTCTCAAATCAGACAAACTTGAGGAAGACACAGTAGACAGATCCCCTTTGTCAATAAGAGATGTAAAGGTGGGCCAAGCTTTGGTGTTGAGGATAAAGTGTGGTTGAGGCACATCTTGTCAAGTTAGAGCCCAAATGTATTGTTCCTTATGAAATAACTGAGATTAATAACCCTGTAACTTTCTGATTGAAACTTCCTCCTTCCTTCCGATACCTAATGTTTTCCATAAATTTCTGCTCAAGGCTTCTTGATTGCCTGTGTTCACTCCGTTAAAGAATGTCCACTGATGATGATCAGAGACAGTCTACAATATGAATTACCGTACATGAAAATGAGAGATTCTTCGTGGAGAGAGGGTTAAAGTATCTGGTACATTGGCTAGTGATATTAAGGCCAACAAGATAGTTAGGAGATTCCATCAGTTGTTTCCTGATAAACCTGTACTGTCACACTTAGCGATGTACCAGCGATCCCGACCAGCGATATGACGCGGTCAGGATTGCTGGTACATCGCTAGGTGGTCGCTAGTGAGCTGCCACACAGGCAGATCTCACTAGCGACATCGCTGGGGACGGGGGTCGCTACTTACCTGTCACACTAGGCGATCCTGCGTCCTCCCGCCCGGCTCCACGCCTCACTTGTCGTCACAGCATGAAGCGCCGCATGAAGCTGACAACGAGAAACAGTCCTGGACGTTTCTCGCGCGATCAGCGATAACCAGCGGGGGAGCGGTCGGAGGTAAGTATCAGACACAGCGATGTCGCTAGCAATATCGCTATAACGTCACTAGTTATAGCGATATTGCTAGCGATATCTCTTAGTGTGACAGTACCTTAAGAGTCTGAGGATCACTCGTAAAAGAAAGCGGAGTACTGTTATATTCTTGTCTGGAGCTGCTCCTACAATCTCTACTTTTGTCATTAGGCAAGACCACACTTTCACTGCTGGGAAAACCAGATGCAATCCAGCCAAGTGTATTGGTAGGGATTCTGTTTGTTTCTGGCAGTAAGCAGATGTAATTATCTCTCTGCCGTGAGTTTTAGGTGGGTCATGGCTTATTTATAGTATCAGTTGTTTGCTGGGCATTGTCAGTTGTATTTATTGACCCTGCCACCTTTAATGCTTTTGGTATGTTTCCCTATCGGTTCTATGCGTTTTACTTGTTTCTTCGGGTTCTGAACTTGGCTATCTCCTGACTTCGTTACGGACTGTCTTGAATCTTCCCTCTCTTGTTTTATCTCAGCTTATCAAGTCTAACTCCATTGGCAGGCATCCACTCCATGGACGTAACACAGAGGAATCTGTAGTAAGTCCAGATCCGTGTATAGGAGTCAGAGGATGAAGACAAGGGTACATCTTTAGAGATGGATAGGAGGGTTGAACCGTTCTAGAATTATGGCTTATAAGCACCTATGCTATTAAGAAACTTCCATATTTCTGTATGAATCACGCAGTGTTCAGTAAAATTATTGTGATGTGCTTTCACATACAGTTTCCCTACACATTTGCATGAGGCTAACGAGAAAATACACGTGCTGCTATTACCTATCTCCAGCACTTCCCCAGACTAGGACAATCAATTTCTAAAAAAAAAGAAAATTCAATAGGAGCATGTTCTACCACATCATATGTTTTTGCTTATTACCTCCAATAATTGTATTATTACCCAGGATTTTTTATGATGTTACATCGTCATCTTCTCCCCATTCAGGTCCCTACAATATCAGATCCTCTAGGTGGAGATCTTCTATGTAAGAGATTTTTCCCTATTGACCTTCAAGGATGGATAAAGACAGGGACAAGATGGTGAAGAGGATATTACACCTCACTCTAGAGATCCTCTTCCGGCTTACTGGAGTGGTGAGAGATTCTGATGATGTCACATTACATCATTCTTATCTGTGGGAATAACAGATGGACAGAACTGGAGAGGTGAGGACTCTGGAAATGTCTGTAGTGAGATTTATTAATGTGTCTCTCCATAACCAGGATTACTCAGTAGTAAAGGAGACCTCTAGTGAGCACTGTCAGGACCCTGTGCCTGAGGGATTGGGAAAAACCCTGAGCACAATCATGGGGCCTCCACCTCACCCCCTGATACATGAGGACTTCAATGACCAGAAGATCCTAGAACTCACCTACAAGATGATTGAGCTGCTGACTGGAGAGGTGACACTGCTGGGAATGCTGGGACATTATACATTAACACTATGAAGGGATCGGGGGGATGACAGTATCATTGTATGTGTCAGGTTCCTATAAGGTGTCAGGATATCGCTGTCTATTTCTCCATGGAGGAGTGGGAGTATTTAGAAGGACACAAAGAGCTGTACAAGGACGTCATGATGGAGGTTCCCCAGCCCCTCACATCACCCGGTAATAAACTTGACTAAATACACACGGCCTATAATTATCTGTGTGTAAAGAAAGAATTCAGTCCCTATGTGTTTCCTCCAGTTCTATCCAGTAAGAGGACAACACCAGAGAGATGTCCCCGTTCTCTCCTCCCACAGGACTGTAAACAAGAAGATCCCAATGTTCCTCAGGATCATCAGGTAGATGGAGAGAAGGTGTCATGAGATCTCCCCTATGATGTGTAGACGGCTGTGAAGGTCTTGTGCTCAGTCTTGTTTTATCCACCAGTATTATATGTTTTATACTTGTGTAATGAGAACGGTGGAGATGGCAGGATTAGAGCTGATCATAGATGTGACTTCTCCATCTGTCTGTGACTTTCAAATTATTTGTTTCAGGGTAAAGATCTGACCCATATTAATACTACAGAGACATATTCAAGGGGTGGTGAGTGGTGTAAAGAGGAAATTCCTACAGATATCAGCCCAGGTGAGTAGTAACCACTAAATGCAGAAAAGTCACATATTCTTCTCAGTCACTGGCTGTGTTTTTTTAATCTGCGGTGTAGTACTGTCATGATGTCAAAATCAAATGGTCTCCATTTTTCCCCTGACTACTACACGTTCCTTCACCCAAACATGTCGTCATTATTTTAGGTATTGGAAGCCTTTGTGTTGGAGTGAGACCTGCTCCAGCCAGAGTGTGCAACCTAGATGATCCACCTCACCCCCTGGAATTAGAAGATGTTGACCCTTAGCTGGCCAGCTCTCTAAATGCCAAAGCCAAATGACAGTGAACATAGAATGTGCGAACAAGTTAGAAAGTCACGTGAAGAGAAAAATATCTGTATGTGGAACCTAAGAGAAAACAGAGCATGACGATGCCCTCTAGTAGTTTAACATCTGTTATCACTGATTATTTGAAATCTGGTACAGAAAACATTACTGGTAGCATAGTCACTAACAATAACTTGGAGCATCAATCATGTTTAAATAAGTCAGCAATAAACCTGTCAGGAACACCGCACTGCACCTGCTCACTGAGCCAGTACGCGTGTTCTGAGTACAAAACTGCACAAAGATACCTGTGGAATGGGGCAGCAGTGGTGAGGATGCTAGGAGCTGAGGAAAACTCCTAGAAAGGTAACTACAGGACAATATTACCAAGGGGCATAGACAGAGACAGAAACCAGATGAAGCCGGGGTCAAAGCACAAGATAGCACGACAATACCAAAGGGTTAGGCAGAATGGATAGTCAGGACGTAGCAATAGATCAGAAAACCAGAACGGGCAATAGACGGTACAATAGGGACAAACTGTAACGGAGTAACAATAGCCAAGCCAGGAGGTCAGAACCGGAAAATACAATAATACCAAAACGAGAGACGGAGTACAGAGTGAGGGAACAGACCGGGTCATACACGGGAAGCAAACAAGCAATGCAGTGCACACGCACACCAGGGGGGTCAGACGCACAGCCAGAACAACAGTATAGCTGACAGAGAACCCTGGTAAAGAGTGATTATAAACACCCCTCCCAGATCCAGAAAGAGGCCACGTACACTTAACCCTGTGAGTGCAGGGCAAGAACACTGTCCAAACCATGACAAAACCAAGAAATCATCAAAATTTTCAATATAGCTAAAAATTAAAAGGAACAAACAGTATGAAACAAGCAACAGTAGCAATATTGTAAATTACAGTGTTTCATACATGAAAAGAACTAAAGGATGATAAGACAGAAATCATACTTTGTGAGAGAAATCTGACCGAGCGAAAAGGATGTAGTGGAATGAGGGTGGCCATTAACATTCAGTCTGATGTGACTGTCAAGTGTAAGGAATTCCAGGAGTCCAAAACTTTCTAAAATGTCTGTAGGCAACCTCTATTGTGGTATATCTTTTCATATGGGACTAATGAATTAACTAGTGTTACTGTGTGGTGGAGAATCTCCCATCCATTGTACAGCTTTTTTTTTCTACAAGTAATAAAAAAATAGGTTTCACGTAAGAAGATCCTAATCTAATGATGTGAGCTGAAATAGGAGTGGATATTAATTATGATATAAAGCAGTTTATGGCTAAGCAAAATGAGAAAATATCAGGACAGGCCCACATCAGGTGTACGACATTGCAGGCTTTCATAGATGGGTAACAGGGTTAAATCGGACCGATGTATGATATACAGTTGAATCATTTTATTATTTACAGGAGATACATAAGAGATGATTATAAAATATCCTCCCAATTCTAATAATAATAATTTTATTTATATAGCAACAACCAGTTCCGCAGCCATTATGGACTGCAACTTCAGAATTCATATGTAGGAAAAGTCTGATATAAAATCCACTGCTCAAAAAACTAAAGGGAACACTTAAACAACACAGTGTAACTCCAATTTAGTCACATTTCCATGAAATCAACCTGTCCAGTTAGGAAGCAACACTGATTGTGGATCAATTTCTCCTGCTGTTGTGCAAATGGAACAGGCAACAGGGAGAAATAATAGGCCATTTCTCTGTTCTCACCATTTTTGGCTGTTGTTTTGGTAACTTTTGCATTTTGTCATTGCTCTCACCTCTAGATGTACTGTACAGTAGCATGAGGCGATGTCTACAACCCACAGAAGTTGCTCAGGTAGTGTAACTTATCCAGGATGGCACAGCAATGCGAGCTGTGGCAAGAGGGGTAGCTGTGTCTATCAGCAGTGTCCAGAGCATGGAGCAGATACCAGAAGACAGGCCAGTAAACGTGGAGATGTGGAGGGGGCCATAGGAGGGCATCAACCAGGACCGCTACCTCCTCATTTGTGCAAGGAGGAAGAGGAGGAGCTCTGCCAGAACCCTGCAAAATGACCTCCAGAAGGCCACTAACATCCATATGTCTGCTCAAACTGTTAGAAACAGATTCTATGAGGGTGATATGAGGGCCTGACGTCCACAAGTGGATGTTGTGCTTACAGCATAACATCTTGCAGGGCGATTGGCATTTTCCAGAGAACACCAAGATTGGCATATTCAACATTGGTGCCCTGTGCTCTTCACAGATGAGAGCATGTTCCTTAGCACATGCAACAGAAGTGTTGAGAAGATGTGGAGAACATTCTGCCTGCAACATCCTCCAGCATGACCGGTTTGGCAGTGGGTCAGTAATGGTGTGGAGAGGCATTTCTTTGGAGGACCACACAGCCTTTCATGTGCTAGCCAGAGGTACCCTGACTGCTATTAGGTTCCGGATGAGATCCTCAGACCATATGCAGGTGCAGAGGGCCCTGGGTTCCTTCAGATGCATAACAATGCTAGGCCTTGTGGCTGAATTGTGTCAAGAGTTGATTTTGAGTATCATTCCAAATCCAGACGTCCATGGGATATTAATTTTGATTTACATTGATCATTTTTATGTTTTATTTTTCTCAGCGCTTTACAGCATGTAATGAATACAGATTTGCAACTGGAATATTTCATTCAGTGATATCTAGAATGTGGTATTTTAATGTTCCCTTTATTATTGGAGCAGTGTATTTAGGACTCAAGTTCTTTAAATGCAAATAAGAAAAAAGTGCCAATATAATTTTAAGGATTCTAAAGTACGAAGAACGTGGCATTTCTTATATGGTCTCAAATTGCTCAAGGATAATGACACATTCTGATCGTAGTGATCACTTAGTGATTGAATGTTATAAGTTGCCCAAGAAAGAAATGACCGGTAGAGTGTCAAGTAGGGAAAATCTGAGTTCTTCCATAATGGCATCTCGGATGGCACATCAATAATGTTAACCACTTGTTTATCCTGTCTCCAGACTAAGCATGCTAATTTAAACACAGGACATTTTTGGTTAATCACTTTAAGAGCACCCTTTCCAATTTTATAGTAACGTTAACCTCTAAGTTACAGTATTCCCCAAAATAAAATACAATACAGTAGTACTGTTCCCCTATTTGTCCCCGGAACAATTGTAATACATATGTCCCGTTGTGTCCAGATACTGTAAAATTGCCTCCATCATGGCACCCATACAGTAGTATTGTCCACCTACCTGCTGTATTATGGCCCCCTATTTCCTTTATGACCCTCAGACAGAAATATTGCCCCCTTATGTGGTCTCCATCGAGAAGTAATGCCCCCATTGTGCGGCTGTGGTTTTCCCCCACAGTGTCCTCACGCTAATATTTAAAAAGGCAACCAAATCCCTGTCTAGATGATACATTTAAATGGGAGCTTGTTTTTTGCAAGCAGATTAGAATTTTTTTATTTTTTGCACTACTTAACCTTATTTGTTAGCTTTGTACTGCAGTATTTGGGAGCATATTAAACAAAGAAAATCGAACACCACGCTCTAATGTTTTGTGCTTGCAGTTCTACTGTTAAACTGGAAACTGCTTATTTTTAGTGAATAATTAATTGTGAATAATTAAATTTTGCTAATTACTTAATATTTCCATGGACATTTCATATGAAAATAGTGTAAAAATATAATTTTAAGGTTATTTAGCTAAAAAATAATAAATGTTTTTATTCTTGGCAGATTACTGTGGCAGGAGATCAGAGGGACAACTGACGTCTTCAATTTTTAAATCAGACGACCTTGCGATCACACAGGATACAATTGAAGTGAATGCTATTACTCCATATATACCATCATCTCTTCACATCAAAGAGCAATCATCTGATCCTACTGAACAGGTCCTGTGTTCAGATGCATCACAGACTACTAAGAAAAATGAAAGTCACAAAAGGGACATTAAAAATACAAATGCTCTTAGAGCAGAGGAGCCACCCTCTTGTTCAGAATATGGGAAAGCCTTTTCCCTAGAATCATCTTCTGTTACACATCAAAAAGTTCACACAGAGGAGAAAAGATTTTCTTGTTCAGAGTGTGGGACATATTTTAACCAGAAATCAGATCTTATTAAACATGAGAAAACTCATACAGCGGAAAAAACACATTCATGTTCAGAATGCGGGAAATGTTTTGTAAGTAGATCAAATCTTAGTTTACATCAGAGAAGTCACACAGGGGAGATGTGTTTTCCTTGTTTAGACTGTGGGAAATGTTTTAATCAGAAAACAAATCTTGTGAGACACCAGAGAACTCACACAGGGGACAAGCCATTTTCTTGCTCAGAATGTGGGTTTAGTTTTGCAGATAAATCAAATCTTGTTAGACATCAGAGAATTCACACAGGGGAGAAGCCATTTTCATGTTCAGAATGTGGGAAATGTTTTTCAGGTAAATCAAATCTTGTTACTCATCAGAGAACTCACACGGGGGTAAAGACATTTTTATGTCCAGAATGTGGGAAATGTTTTACCTTTAAATCACATCTTCTTATACATCAAAGAACTCACACAGGGGAGAAGCCATTTTCATGTTCAGAATGTGGGAAATGTTTTACAGATAAATCTGATCTTGTGAGACATAGAAGAATTCACACAGGGGAGAAGCCATTTTCATGCTCAGAATGTGGGAAATGGTTTACCTTCAAATCACATCTTCTTCAACATCAAAGAAATCACACAGGGGAGAAGCCATTTTCCTGTGCAGAATGTGAGAAATGTTTTAAAGACAAATCAGATTTTGTGAGACATAGGAGAATTCACACAGGGGAGAAGCCATTTTCATGTTCAAAATGTGGGAAATGTTTTACCCTGAAATCACACCTTCATCAACATCAGCGAACTCACACAGGGGAGAAGCCATTTTTCTGTTCAGAATGTAAGAAATGTTTTACAGATAATTCGGTTCTTGTGAGACATAGGAGAATTCACACAGGGGAGAAGCCATTTTCATGTTCAGAATGTGGGAAATGTTTTACTGTTAAATCACATCTTCTCCAACATCAGAAAACTCACAGGGAAGAAGTCATTCTCATACCTAAAATTTGAGAAATGTTTTATTGAAATTTGTTGAATTCATGTTTCCAACCACATAGTATTTTTGGAAGCATTTAGGAACCATAGCAACTCAGCCAGAAACTGACAAAAACGCCTCTGCCAAATAATATCGGCACAAAAACTATGCGATGTCAGGAGGTTCATGCCATGGGTTTTGTAGCCAAGCAGTTACATGTTGACTTAGCCTTCCAATTTGCCACATCTCAATTATATTAAGCAGCTGTGGATTTTGGGTAATTAATTCCAATCCCTGCAACCTACAAGATTTGATCTGCCAGAAAATATTAAGCCATTTTTTATTTAAGCCAATTTTTTTTTTTCTTGCCAAAGTCACCTAATCTGAATTGTCACTTCATGTGGTAATAACTTTAGAATGCTTCTAAATATCCCAGTTATTCCAAGATTCGTATTTCAAAATACTTTGTACTGTACTTTGATAGTGTTAAGCACAAAACGTGTCAACGTAAATATATTTCTGAAAACATATGAAATTTTATTAAAGTATAGGTTAAAATTTATTCTCATGTAATGAAGTTCGTCATGGGTAGTGTCATGCCTTTATACAAATGCATATAATCAGTTTACAATGCTTTGTATTATTGAAGTGCACTGTATTGTGATAACTTATTCAACACCGCCATCTGTTGACAATGTTCTCTTTGTAGTTTACTCTCTGTTTCATTGCTTACTGTGCAATTTAATATTTAAGGCTCATCTAGGCTTCTGTAGCTCCCATCAGCCTCTGCTTTAGCCTTGCCCCCTTCTTCTCCAGCAGCCGTTTTGGCCTCATGGATGCTGACATGCTGATTATCTCTCCCTGATTTTCAGCCCATCTGGTTGTTTACCTCTACATAGCACAGTTGGTGAGTTATTATTTTCTCCTTGTTATAGCTCACCATGTTGTATTATGTATGTACCTCTGTGATACATATTTTATCCGAAAGTTGTCTTTTGTCATTGTAAATGTTTACAGTACCGCCATGTTGTGCACTTACACTGTGAATGTCCTGTACCATACATAATACTATGTATTTAGATATGTTGTATGCCTTGTACTGAGTACTTTTATTTTTCTTATAGTTTTACACTGGTCCTATCAATAAAAGTTGTAAAGGACTCCCTGCGTCTACCTCAATGCATCGATAGAAAAGAGTTTAGCTGTCTGTCAACTCGCTTTTCTTAAGCACAAAGTTGAGGGTGCCAGAACAGGTAGTATTACGTAAATGTCTCAGCTCCAGGGACTGACTATGCTCCTTTTTCCTATGACCACTGCCCTTTGTTATACTCAACGATGGCTTTCACAAGTTGCCCAGGGAACTCCCGTGACATCATCACCCACAGCCTTTTGAAGCCCAATCTGACCATGTGTTTTAGAGTTTGCCACCATCCAGTTCCTGCTGAAGTAATCATCTTTGTAAACTCCTGTGAGTTCTGCAGCCTGTATCTACACCCCTCAACACTGAAACTGCAACACCAAGAAGAAAAAGTCAGGGAATTATTGAAATCACAGGATCGATAGAAATGTTAACCCCTTTACCCCCAAGGGTGGTTTGCATGTTCATGACCGGGCCAATTTTTACAATTCTGACCACTATCCCTTTATGAGGTAATAACTATGGGACGCTTCCATGGATCCCTGTGATTCTGACACTGTTTTCTCATGACCTATTATACTTCATGATAGTGGTAAAATCTCTGTGGTATAACTTGCGTTTATTTATGAAAAAAAACGGAAATTTGGCAAAAATTTCGCAATTTTCCAACTTTGAATTTTCATACCCTTAAAGCAGAGAATATGTCACACAAAATAGTTAATAAATAACATTTCTCACAGGTCTACTTTACATCAGCACAATTTTGGAACCAAATTTTTTTTTTGTTAGGAAGTTATAAGACGTTCATTCAAGTCATTCAAGACGTTTTTTAACCCTTCAGGTGCTTCACAGACATTTTTGGAATGTTTAAAAAGAAAATGAACATTTAACTTTTTTTCACAAAAAATTTACTTCAGATTCAATTTGTTTTATTTTACCAAGGGTAACAGGAGAAATTGGACACCAAAAGTTGTTGTACAATTTGTCCTGAGTACGCTGATACCCAATATATGCAAGTAAACCACTGTTTGGGCACATGGCAGAGCTCGGAAGGTAAGGAGCGCCGTTTGACTTTTCAATGCAAAACTGGCTGGAATTGAGAGAGGACGCCATGTCGCGTTTGGAGAGCCCCTGAAGTGCCTAAGCAGTGGAAAATCCCTCACAAGTGACACCATTTTGCAAAGTAGACCCCCCTAAGGAGCTTATCTAGATGTGTGGTTAGCACTTTGAACCCCCAAGTGCTTCACAGAAGTTTATAATGTAGAGCCGTAAAAATAAAAAATCTTATTTTTTTCACAAAAATGATCTTATCGCCGCCAATTTTTTATTTTCCCAAGGGTAACTGGAGAAATTGGACCCCAAAAGTTGTTGTGCAATTTGTCTTGAGTATGGTGATACCCCATATGTGGGGGTAAACCACTGTTTGGGCGCATGACAGATCTCGGAAGGGAAGGAGCGCCGCTTGACGTTTTCAACGCAGAATTGGCTGGAATTGAGATCAGACGCATGTCGCGTTTGGGGTTTAATGTGCCTAAACAGTGGAAACCCCCCAATTCTAACTCCAACCCTAACCCCAACACAACCCTAACCATAACCCTAACACATCCCTAATCCCAACCCTAACTTTAGCCCTAGACCTAACTTTAGCCCCAACCCTAACCCTAAATGGGAAAATGGAAATAAATACTTTTTTTTTTTATTTTATTATTTTTCCCTAACTAAGGGGGTGATAAAGGGGGGTTTGATTTGCTATTTTTAGCAGGTTTTTATGTTTGGCAGATGTCGCAAAATAAAAGACGCTTTTTATTGTAAAAATAGTTTTTGCATCACCACATTTTGAGAGCTATAATTTTTCCATATTTTGGCGCACAGAGTCAAGTCAGGTCTTGTTTTTTGCAGGATGAGTTGACGCTTTTATTTGTACCATTTTCGGGCACATGACATTTTTTGATCGCTTTTTATTCAAATTTTTGGGAGGCAGAATAAACAAAAAACAGCAATTTGTGAATTTCTTTTGGGGGGTGCGTTTACACCGTTCCGCATGTGGTAAAATTGATAAAGCGGTTTTATTCTTCGGGTCAGTACAATTACAGTGATACCTCATTTATATAATTTTTTTATGTTTTGGCGCTTTTATACAATAAAAACTATTTATAGAAAAAATAATTATTTTTGCATCGCTTTATTCTGAGAGCTATAACTTTTTATTTTTCCAGTGATGGAGGTATATGGTAGCTTGTTTTTTGCGGGACAAGATGACATTTTCAGCAGTACCATAGATATTTATTTCTGTCTTTTTGAACGCGTGTTATTCCATTTTTTGTTCGGCGATATGATGATAAAGCATTATTTTTTTGCCTTTTTCTTTTTTAATGGTGGTCACTAAAGGGGTTAACTAGTGGGATAGTTTTATAGGTCAGGTCATTACGGATGCAGCGATGCTAAATATGTGTACTTTTATAGTTTGGATTTTCTTTTTATTCAAATATTGATTTAATGATAGAATATTGTTTTTTTATTATTTTTTTTATTATTTTTTAATATTTTTACAATTATTTAAACAAAAAAATTTATTTTATTCTATCTTTTACACTGTGTCCCACTATAGGACACTCATTTTGTGCAGGCTGATCGCTTATATGGCATGCAGATCTGCATGCCATCTAAGCTGTCAGCCCTGCACTCTGTGCACACTGCCATCAGAGACCTCCTGGCATGCACTGCACATGACAGGAAGTCTCTGAGCTCTGGTAACCCGGCTGTTGTCATGACTACATCTGGTTACCATGGGAGCGATCGGGACCCCGCGTCATGCCACGGGGTCTCCAATCCAAAGGCAGAGGGGCTGTCAGGGCTGACAGACCCTCTGCCTGCTCCCGGAATGCTGCAATCATGTTTGATTGCAGTGTTCCGGGGGTTAAAGTGCCGGGAGCGGTCCGTGAATCAGCTGACACCCAGCCGCGATCAGCCACGCTCCCCCCGTGAGCGTAGCTGATCGCGTGTGATGTACTATTCCATCCATGGCCATTAAAGAGAATCTGTCACCTATTTTTTCGTATATAAGATACGGCCACCGCCATCAGGGGCTTATCTACAGCATTCTGTAATGCTGTAGATAAGCCCCCGAAGTAACCTGAAATAGAAGAAAAATGAGTTATATTATACTCACCCAAGGGCGGTCCGGGACCGATGGGTGTCGTGGGCCGGTCTGGCGCCTCCCATCTTTTAGCGATGATGTCCTCTTCTTTGCTTCCTGTTGTGGCTCTGGCGCAGGCGCACTGCTCTGCCCTTTTGAGGGCAGAGCAGAGTACTGCAGTGCGCAGGCGCTGGGAAAGGTCAGAGTGGTCCGGCACCTGTGCACTGCAGTACTCTGCTCTGCCCTCAACAGGGCAGATAAAGTACGCCTGCGAAGGAGCCGCAACGGTATGCCGGACCAGACTGCAAAACCCATCGGACCCGGACCGCCCCTGGGTGAGTGTAATGTAACTTGTTTTTCTTATCTTTCAGGTTACATCAGGGGCTTACCTACAGCATTACAGAATGCTGTAGATAAGCCCCTGATAGCGGTGGCCGCATCTTATATACGAAAAAATAGGTGACAGATTCCCTTTAAGTCCCTGGGAACATGGACAGAATAGTACGTCCAATATCAGGAAGGGGTTAATGAAATGCAAATCATGCAAAATTAGAAATACATTTTTCAAAACACCTTGATTTATTCAGTACAGAGTTTGATTGCCACATCCAGAATTTCACACTTGGCATGTTATCAAATTATCAAGAAAACAGGACAGCGAAGGGGTTACCTGATTAGCACTGTAGCCTTACAGCATTGAGGTTCTGGGTTTAAATCCAACAACGTGTGTAAGAAAGTTTTACGTTCAACCAGTTGTAAGAGATCAGCTGTCTGGTAGATGCTGGTAAACACACAAGGATTGTCATGATCCAGACCGGGTTTTGGGTCTTGACCGGGTTTTGGGTCATTTCCAGTCTGGTCATGTCTGGTGTGTGTAGCTGGCTCTGATGAAACCCTGATTTGTCCTGCTGCATTTATCTGACTTTGCCCGTGTCTGTGGACTCCGGTTTCATTATTTCAAACAAAGGAGCGGTTTATTAACACCTTCCCGACATGCGCCATACTAGTACTGCTCTACGGGAGGTACGTTCCCGCAAACCGCAGTACTAGTACGGCGCTGCTATTTCCGGTCACCGCACTGCATCGCATAGTGACCGGGTTATGATGGCTGCTGTCCCTGACTGCAGACCATCCTGGCACATTGCCATGGGGGGCCCCCAACCCCCCTCCTCTGCATCGGCTATCGCTGTGATTGGCTGGTGAACTATGACCAGCCAATCACAGCAATGTTACAATAAAGTTAGTGAAAAAAAGTGTGACATGCTGCCATCTGTGTTGTGTGACACAGCACCAATCACAGCCATCACAATGAGTGGGGTGATCACGACGTCACCTCACCCAATTAACCCCTATGGCGCCGATTGGCTGAACAATAGTTTCTCACCAATCATCGCTAATTTTAGATTAACCCCAATCTAAAATAGCGATCACCGCCCTGCACGCCATCTTTGCCTCAGATTTGGCATGCAGAGCTTTTCTCCTGCCTCTCTGTGTACCTGATTCAAAGTTTCATTGGTGGCCATTGTGATCTCCCTGGCGTCCTGCTCTGTGTTGATTTGTGCTCTGCTGTGATCTGCCTGCTGTGTGACTCATCTGTGATCACAGCTTCAGTAGCAGCACCTCCCTCATCACCCCTCCCCCCCTTCCAATTGAATTTTTAGCGCACTTTTTTGTGCTTTTTTTCGTGTGCACGGCGTTGTGCTTTTCCTGTGTCTGCAGTGCTCTGATCAGTATCGCTGCTGATCAGAGACTGCGCCACAGGACTTTCTCTTTTTTTAGCTAGTTATCGTAGCAGACAGCCAATGTTTTTTTTTTTAGAAAAAATAATAGTAGTCAGTACAGTGTAGCTTTAGACATAGCAAGGTAGTGTAGCCGGCGTCACAGTGTTGGTGACGACCGATTTTTTTATTTTTTTTTTTAGAAAAAAAAATAGTAGTTAGTACAACGTAGTTTTTGAGGTAGCGTAGCAGGCGTCACAGCGTTAGTGACATCCGATCATCCGTTAGAAAAAAAAATAGTACAGAGTAGTTTTATAGGTAGGAAGGTAGCGTCTTTTTTTTTTTTGCATAAAAAAATCTATCGCCGGGTAATTTCTAGTGCATTAGGGAAGAATATGTCACACTGTTGGTGGCGTTCGATTTTCTTTTGCAAATGAAAAATTATTAGTTGCGTCAAGTAAAGTTTTAGCGAGTGCATTAGGAGAGCGCTGTCACGGACGTGGTTTGTGGAACCACTGTGCCACAGACCGCGGAGAACCTGGAGCGACATAACTAAGCGAGCACAGGACTGTTCACTAGAGCCTCTAATGGGGAGGTTAGACTTGGCTCCCGATGAACACCAGGTGCCACTCCAGGACAGACCATTGGATGCGCACCTGCTGGACCCAGTAGGACAGACTGGATAGTGCAGCAGGCAGAATTTGTATCAGAGTGCAGCAGATCAGACAGGCAGCCACGTAAGCATAGATCTCCCTCATGGATGGCCACCAGAAGTTGAGAGAAATCAATTGTAGAGTTTTCCTTTGTCCCACGTGACTGGATCGACAGTAACTCCCAGTCACCAATGGAGTAGTTACACTCCGGAGCAGAGAAGGCCTTAGAGAAGAAACAGCAGGACAAGGGACGCCCCAAGGAAGATTTCTGAGTGAGCACAGCTCCAGCCCCTAACGAGAATGCGTCCACCTCTAGGAAGAAGTGTTTGTTCAAATCCAGATGATGCAGAATGGGAGCAGTGGCGAAGGACCGTTTAAGAGAGCGGAAGGCTTCCTCAGCCTCAAAGGACCAGTTCTTTGGATCGGCTCCTTTTCAGGTCATAGCAGAGATGGGAGCGGTTAGAGTGGAGAAGTGAGGAATGAATTGTCGATAAGAGTTAGCAAAGTTAAGAAATCTCTGTATTGCTTTGACTTTGACTACCCACTTATTGATAGGCACTATACCTTAGTCTTTGGATTGAAGCCATGTCTTCAGTCTCTATTATAGATAATTTGTGCTTATTTTGACTTATTCGTTTTCAAATTCTCCTGAATGCAGTCCAGCATAGCTTGAGTCTCAGCTGGAGACAGAGGGTAAATTCGGCCTCTAGGGGGTGTAGATCCAGGAATCAAATCGATAGGGCAGTCATATGGCCTGTGCGGCGGCAAAGTCTCTGCTTTCTTTTTGTCAAATACATCGGCAAAAGACCAATAAGCAGACGGCAAATTGGGCAGCAATGCTGGAGAAGACGGACGTACTGGAGCCAGACACTTCTCATGACAGGAATGTCCCCAGTGGAGCACCTCTCCAGCTCTCCAGTCCAGCACAGGTTCGTGCTGTTAAAGCCATGGTAGGCCTAAGAGAAAGGCATGAGACATGTGAGAAAGAACATAGAAGACTCTCTTCTCAGTATGAAGAATCCCAATGCAGAACTCAAGCGGCTCAGGCAGAAGAGCCATCTCCCGAACAGTTATCCCATCGACAGATGTTAATGCCAGAGGGGTTTGGAGCAGATGAACTGGGATTTGGAACTGATCCACTACACCCCTGCTGTCCTGGAATTCAAATACGCTGACTCAATAAACTGGGATTCACCGGTTGTCATGGTCACAGTAAGGGTCAGGAGAAGAGAGATGTCTTTACCGTCTAGGGAGGCCTCTCCTACCAACCCTAGATGCTGGAGTTTCTTCGGCTTCACCGAACAGGCTTGAATGAAGTGACCCATGTCTCCACAATACAGGCACTGGCCTTTTAGCCTAACGATCCCTCTGTCGCTGACTGGCAAGGACAAAGCGGTCGACCTGCATGGGTTCGGGTGAGCCCTCGACAGGACAGAGCCAGGCGCCGCAGTCCTCTTTCACGTGCCACCTCATAGGCACGCTCTCTGAAATAAAGGCCTATACGGATGGCAAGTGAGATCAGGTCGTCGAAGGTAGTTGGTAGGTCTCGACCAGCTAGCTCATCCTTAATGTTCCTGGAAAGCCCCTCTCAGAATGTTGCAACCAAAGCTTCGTTCCATCTGAGTTTGGACACCAGAGTGCGGAAGCGTACTGCATATTGTCCCACAGATAATAATAATAATCTTTATTTATATAGTGCCAACATATTCCGCAGTGCTTTACAGTTTAACAGTTTCAAAACACAATTCATAAGTAACAACGTTAACAATACAATAATTAAAGCAAAATAAGACGACCCTGCTCATGAGAGCTTACAATCTACAATGAGGTGAGGGAGATACAAAGTACAGGTGTGTATTTACAATGGTGTATTTACAATAAAGGTCCAGCCATCTTGAGGGAGTGAGGGATGGATGGAAAAAGTGAATGGGCTACACACGCACACTTACACATAGAATGACTTTGATTAGTGAACATGATAGGCCGCTCTGAACAAATGTGTTTTGAGGGAGCGCCTGAAACTATGCAAATTGTGGATAGTCCTGATTTCTTGGGGTAGAGCATTCCAGAGGATAGGAGCAGCACGGGAGAAGTCTTGGAGTCGGGAGTGGGAGGTACAGATTAGTGCAGAGATTAGTCGAAAGTTGTTTGCAGAGCGCAGCGGTCGGTTAGGCTGATGGTTGGAAATGAGGGAGGAGATGTAGGGGGGGTGCTGCACTGTGGAGAGCTTTGTGGGTGAGAACAAGTACTTTGAATTGGATCCTATAATGAATGGGCAGCCAATGTAAGGACTGGCGAAGAGCAGACGTGTCCGAGTACCGATTAGTCAGATAGATGACCCTGGCTGCTGAATTAAGTATGGACTGGAGAGGGGATAGTCGAGTGACGGGGAGGCCAATTAATAGAGCGTTGCAGTAATCCAGGCGGGAGTGGATCAATGCTACAGTGAGGGTTTTTGTTGTTTCCATGGTGAGAAAAGGGCAGATTCTAGAGATGTTCTTTAGGTGTAAGCGGCAAGAGCAGGCAAGAGATTGTATATGGGATGTGAAGGAGAGATTGGTGTCAAACATAACACCCATAGAGTGCGCCTGCTGCCGGGGTGTTATTGTGGTGCCACCCACGGAGAGGGAAATGTCAGATTTAGGGAGGTTAGAAGACGGCGGGAGCAGAAGAAGTTCAGTTTTGGAAAGGTTGAGTTTCAGATAGAGAGCAGACATGATGTTGGAGACTGCGGACAGTCACTGGCGTTCTGTAGTACAGCGGGGGTAAGGTCGGGGGAAGACATATATAGTTGTGTGTCATCAGCATAAAGATGGTACTGAAAGCCAAATCTGCTGATGGTCTGTCCAATTGGGGCCGGGTAGAGAGAGAAAAGAAGGGGGCAAAGGACTGAGCCCTGTAGTACCCCGACAGCAAGAGGAAGAGGAGATGACGTGGAGCCAGAGAACAAAACATTGAAGGAGCGGTCAGAGAGATAGGAAGAGAACCAGGAGAGAGCAGTGTCCTTAATGCCTAGTGACTGGAGCCTAGAGAGTAGGAGATGGTGGTCAACAGTGTCGAAAGCTGCAGATAGGTCAAGAAGAATGAGCAGAGAGTGGTCACCGTCACGTTTTGCTGTCAGAAGGTCATTGGTCACTTTGATGAGTGCAGTTTCAGTCGAATGTAGGAGGTGGAAGATTGACTGTGAAGGGTCTAGAAGGGAGTGAGTGGAGAGGTAACGGGTAAGGCGGGAGTAAACTAGGCGCTTCAAAAGTTTAGAGATGAAGGGGAGATTGGAGACTGGTCTGTAGTTGTTTGTGCAGGATGGGTCAAGAGCGGGTTTCTTTAGCAATGGAGTAACGATGGCGTGTTTGAAGGAGGATGGGAAAATGCCCGAGGAGAGGGAGAGATTAAAGATTGTAGTTAGGTGGGTTGTGACGACTGGAGAGAGAGACTGGAGGAGATGTGAGGGAATGGGGTCAGTAGTGCATGTAGTCGGACGAGAAGAAGAGAGGAGTCTGGAGATTTCTTCTTCTGTGATGGGATCAAATGTGGAAAGTGAGCCAGAGGAGATGCAGGAAAGGATGGGAGTCACAGCACTTGGTGGTTGGGAGCAGATTTCCTGACGGATATTATCTATTATTTCTATAAAGTGGGAGGCCAGGTCATCAGCACAAATGTCTGTGATAGGGGTTGTGCTTTTGGCCTGAGGAGGGAGTGAAAAGTTTCAAAAAGTTTCTTGGGGTTGTTGGCTAGTGAGATCAGTGTGGTGAAGTAGGTCTGTTTGGCGAGGTGAAGGGCAGCGTAATAGGTTCTTAACATAAATTTGAAGTGGATGATGTCTTCTGGTGTGCGGGTTTTTCTCCATAGGCATTCTGCACTCCTAGAGCATCGCTGGAGAAGTTGAGTTTGCGATGTGAGCCAGTGCTGTTTTACTCTGTGCTTGGAGATTCTGAGGGTGAGGGGAGCTACTTGGTCAAGGGTGCTTCTAAGAGTGTCATTGTAGTGATGAACAGCCAGATTAGGACAGGAAAAAGATGAGATTGGGGACAGTGATGAGTGTAGGGAATCTGAAAGTGTCTGAGGGTTAATGGCTTGTAGATTTCTGAATGTGTGGTAGGTAGGAGTGAGCTGGGGTGGGCGAGGATTTGTGAGCAAGAAGGAGAGAATGTTGTGGTCAGAGAGTGGAAGCGGTGAGTTATTTAGGTGGGAGATTGAACAGAGCCGGACGAAGACCAGATCAAGGGTGTTACCGTCCTTATGTGTCTCAGAGGTTGAAAGCTGTGAGAGGCCTAGAGAGGTGGTTAGTGATAGAAGCTGGGATGCTGATGTGGAAGTAGGGCTGTTAATAGGGATGTTGAAGTCTCCCAGGATAAGGGTTGGAAGTTCTGAGGACATGAAGTGTGGCAGCCAGGCTGAAAAGTGGTCAAGGAAGTGGGTGGGTGAGCCTGGGGGCCGGTATATGACCGCTACTCTGAGGGAGAGAGGATGGAAGAGCCTGATGGTGTAGACCTCAAAAGAAGGGAATGAGAGTGATGGAACTGGGGGGATGACCTGGAAAGTGCATTGTGGGGACAGGAGTATGCCGACTCCACCACCATGTCTGTTTGTGGGTCTCGGGGAATGAGAGAATTGTAAGCCACCATAGGAAATGGCAGCAGGAGAGACAGTGTCAGAATCCTGAATCCAGGTTTCAGTGAGGGCCAACAGATTAAGAGAGTTGTTCAGAAAGAAGTTGTGTAGGAAAGGAAGCTTGTTACAAACAGACCATGGATTCCAGAGGGCACAATTAAAAGATGGAGATGAGGGAGTGCAAGTAATATTAATAAGATTATTATGGTTTCGATATGAGGTAGGGTAGGGGTTGAGGTTGGGGGATGGTGGACCAGGGTTGGGGGAGATGTCCCCTGAAATCAGTAGGAGTAGGAACATAATGTCATGGGAAGCCTAGGTAACTTTAGGCTGAAACCCTCAGACTAGGGGAAACCCTGTCTGTCCCTCAACCCAGGGTTTACACTGAAGGTGTGCCTGCCTGGGCCTCCACCCTGTCCTTGTCTCCTGTCCAGCCCTACGCTGAACCCACCACCCTCCACCCAGTGAGGAGACCAAACACCAGACCCCACAAATAAGTATGGACAGGGATAACAGAAATGCACCACACCGCGTACACCCAGGGGAATACAGTAATGTGCAAGGGCAACCAAATAATACAACACAGGGAGGCAAAATGGCAACAATGGAATATACTACACCAGCAACCGTATGCTCCTTAGACCACCACTCCAGACCGGTATCGCTTAGCACAAGGCAAGAGCTATAGTCGGCGACGCCCATAGTCACACAGGGCAATTTAAAGAAAGAGGGCGTGGCTAAGCCCTCAGCCAGAATGACAACCTGGTTAACCCAATCCAAGCCGGATCAGAAGACCAACCAGCGCCGCTGAGAACCATGTGGTAGGATGGGGTATTACCGCTGTCTGCCGGACACCCTGGTGCGAACAGTGTCCGACATGACACATAAAGAGCAAATAGTTGTTGGAGTTGTAAGTAGTTTTTTTCTGCGCTGTGTTTGGGCAAGATGGGCTGAGGTTTCTCAGGAAGGTGAGGAGTGCATGGGAGCTGTACATGGGAGAGGGAAGTATCGAGGGGCTGATGTGTATGAGTCGTGATGGAGGGGGGATGGGGTGGTGAATGTGGATGGAAGGACAACACAGGAGGATAGAAATAAAGCACATGGTTAAAAGGGAGAGAAAAGTGTGGGTTACCTGACTCCTGCCCTGACAAGCTGCCATGTATAACTGCCGTTTTCTTGATGCTTAGCTTCTGTGATGCTTTGCTTATGGGATGCTTGCGTGCTGCACCCCACACTGCGTGCTTCCCCTTAGGAACTACTACATATATAGGCCACACTACATGGTCAGGAGAGAGGGATTGTGGGAGCTGGTTGGGTATAATTTGGCAGCTGGGGCCAGCACACCAGGGGGTGGTTAGATGATCAAAAACAGTAGACCAGGCTGCATCAATATGCTATAGCAACTTCCACCTGATAAGATCTAGAGAGGCCTCAGTCACGGATCTAAAGCAGTAAGTATTACATACAGTGCAACAAATGAATAATACCAAAGCTTTAGAAGGCACATTAAAATATGCAGCAGAAGACAGCAAGCAGAAGTATGGAGTTGTACCATTTGGATATATTGCAGCAGAAAATAGAGCCATCAGAGGTGGGAAGTTGTACCATTAAGGCTGCTTGCTAGCAGTGAATGGAGTGAATATATGCAGGGTGGATCAGTTGATTACCATTTGGATATATTGCAGCAGAAAACAGAGCCAGCAGATGAATTGGAGTAATGGACTGATGTAAACGGAGAAGAGCGGAAGCTGAAGTGGTGGTTTGCCTGGGTTCATCTAATGCTTTCCGAAAAGCCTTCAAGAATGTAGGCAAATTGGAGATAATCAGGTCTTCTCTCCTATAATGGGTTAAACCGTGCCAGGGCCTCATCTCCAAGTGCGATATAAGGAATGCCATCTTTGCTCTGTCCGACGGGAAGTGGTGAGGAAGAAGTTCAAAATGTAGCTGTTACTGATTGATGAACCCGCAGCAGAGCTTCGGATTGCCATCAAAGCGTGGTGGAGCTGCGAGTCGGGGGCCTGGAGCTTGAACTAGGCAAACAGTCTGGGAAGTTTCCGGAGAAGACATGGCTGCTTCAACCTGCGTGAACTCTGAAGAGATGTTTAAGGCCCCCAACTTGGTAGTCAGAAACTGCAACTGCATGAACAGCTCCTCCTGCGTATCTTTCTGTCGGCAGAGCTCTTGGTACATGTCCGAACAGGAAGGATCTGTGGTCCAGCGGAGCAAACTGTCACGGACATGGTTTGTGGAACCACTGTGCCACGGAGAGTCTGGAGGGGCGTGACTAAGTGAGCACCACTTTGTTCACTAGAGCCTCTGATGGTGAGGTTAGACTTGGTTCCCGATGAACGCCAGGTGCCACTCCAGGACAGACCAATGGACGTGCAGCTACTGGACCCAGTTGGACAGACTGGATAGTGCAGTAGGCAGAATTTGTATCAGAGTGCAGCAGGCAGGATCTGCACCAGAGTGCAGCAGGGACTGATACACAACCTTACACAACTTGGAGTGCAGAATAGGAAGGTTGCTCAGGCACCTCCCCAGTGAGGAGGAAGCAATATATACATAATGCCCCACAGCCATTGGCTGGGGAGGAAATAGCAAGTGCACGTGCAGACACTTTAAGAGGGCGGCAGCACGCGTGCTCTAAGGAGATGACTGGAGGCCCGGTTGGAAGCTCTGCTGGAAGCATGCAGAGCATGGGGAAGGGAAGAATCGACCGCAGCGCTGATGAGTGAAGTGACACGCCGGAGACCCTGCCTGTCAGAGCAGGGATCCAGCATGGTTCTACCAAGCACACATCACATTGTTGGTGGCGTTAGCTTTTCTTTTGCAAAAAAGTTATTAGTTGCGTCATCTAAGTTTTAGCGAGTGCACTAGGGTAGCGAGTGCATTAGGGAAGAACATGTCACATTGTTGGTGGTGTTCGTTTTTCTTTTGCAAAAAAATTATTAGTTGCAACGTCTAAGTTTTAGCGAGTGCATTAGGGGAGATTTATAGGAAGGGCATTAGTGTAGTGAACGTCTGTATTTTATTATTTTACATCTGGTTTTTCTTTTCATTTTTTTCTTCTACATTTTATATCTCTACTTTTTTTCTGTTTTTTCTTATAATAAATATACCCTATACACAAGCCCCACACATTACACGTGTAAAAGCACCACTTACACACATATCCCCGGGGTTTGAAAAAAAAAAAATGATCCATTCGTCAAGAAGACGCTTATCACCACAGGAGGCTTACGCCTTCCTTGTGTCCGACACGGATTCAGCCAGTGAGGAAGATCCCACATTCCTCTATTCCTCCTCCTCATCTAGTGAGGAAGGACCTCCAGAAAGGCTCCCTAGGACCCAGACAACTCCTGCAGCAATTGATCCCATATGGATTGCACCTCCCAAAAATTATCAGTCATTGTCATTCCAGATTTCATTGGCAACTCAGGAAACCAGTTTGACATCACTGGCCTCACTGAAATTGACTTCTTCAAATTCTTTTTCAGAGATAAAATAATAAATCTTATGCTGGTCCAGACAAACCTGTATGCCCAACAATTTTTCACTCAAAATCCACATCATCATACACCAGATGGACCTACGTAAATGCAGTAGAGATTATGACATTTTGGGGAATTGTGCTGCATATGGGCATAATAAAAAAACAGAGCTTCGGCAATACTGGAGTACTGATATTCTGGTAGTCCGCATGGCCATGACAAAAACACGATTTAAAGCAATCCAAACATTTTTGAATCATAGTGATAATGCGCAGTGTCCTTCAGGAGACGATCTAAACTTTGATCGTCTATATAAAATTCGGCCAATAGTTGAACACTTCAGCAGAAAATTTGCTGAGGTGTACATACCCCAGAGAGACATCGCTATTGATGAATTTCTGGTTCATTTCAAAGGGAGGCTTAAATTCCGACAATACCTGCCCAGTAAGAGGGCCAGGTACTGAATAAAACTGTACAAACTGTGCGAGAGTAACTCAGGGTACATCCACAGATTTAGGCTCTATGAGGGGGAAGGACACCCAGATTAACACCCCCTGAATGCTCCCCGTCCTGGGGGTGAGTGGGAATTGCTGCACACACTGCTGGATAAGGGTTATCACCTCAACATTGATAACTTTTACTCTAGCATCTCTTCAAAAATCTCTCTGCCAGAGGTACAGTTGCATGTGGCACCGTGCAAAAAAATCGGCGAGCTCTCCCTAAGCCGCTAATTGGGAAAATGCTGAGAAAAGACGAAAGCAGAGCCCAATGCAGTGACAACATGCTGGTGGTCAAGTATAAGGAGAAAAGGGATATCCTTATCATGACCACCATACGCCATGACAACAGCTCCATTGTCACTGTTCAAGGGACCACATCACCAGTCCCAAAGCTAGATTGTGTCTTGGATTACAATCGGTACATGGGGGGGTGTAGATCTTTCCGATCAGGTTCTCAGACCATACAGTGTCATGCGAAAAGCCAAAGTATGGTACAAAAAATTGGCTGTGCACATTGTACAGATGGCACTGTACAATGATTTTGTGCTGTTCCAATCTGCAGGCAATACGGGGACTGTTATGATTGAGTCACCGTAGGAGGCAAAAACAGAAATGCTAGCTAAGTCCAGAAAACCAGAGAAGTTGGCAGCTATCGGATTGCAGACCCCTGAACCTATCAACACAACTAGCAGTAGCCGTGGGGGGTTCCTACGATGCCCTAGACCCCTCGATCACAGCCGGAGAATTAAATAGGTCTAAAGAAAGAAAGGGGAAATCTAAACTGCCCCAGAGCAGACCCCAAAGCAAAAGGCAGCCCCCAACATATAATGACGGTGAAGCAAGATGAAAATACTAACACAGACAGAAAGATAGACTGAGCAAAGAGGGGCCCAAGCTAACTAGATAGAAAAGGACAGGAAGGCTGCTGTCTGCAATCCGTGAAAAACCCTATGAAAATAAGAGCCAACGGACTGACAGTGAAAAAGGCCCTGAAGACGCTAGGCCTCACAAAAGCTATGTCAGCACTCAGGAACACACTGAAGACAGAGCTACAGTCAAAAGGAGATTCAGCTCACCCCAGCAGGGAATGGCAGAATACTGAAAAGCAAGGAAAACAAAAAACAAAACAAAAAGCTAACAGGCAAAACAGAAAACTTAGCTTTAGAGGAGCAGGAATCAGACTGGTGTCCTAGAAGTCCACAGAGAAATCACCCGCAGGGCAGAAGGGCGTCGGCAGCCCTATATCCAGTCTGTGACTCCACTCAGCCAGTCATCCTCATTAGACTCAGGTGCCTGATAATCAGGCTCATTACCTTCCTTTACCAGAATAGGGAGTTCACCAGACCTCAGTGACGAAGGGGAAAATGAACTCACAACAGTACCTCCCCCTTGAGGAGGGGTCACCGAACCCTCAACCACGCCACCAGGGCGATCAGGGTGAGCCCGATGAAAGGCAAGCACCAATCTTTTGGCATGAATATCAGAGGCAGAGACCCAGGAATTATCCTCCTGACCATAACCCTTCCACTTAAACAAATACTGGAGTCTCCGTCTAGCCAGACGGGAATCCAGTATTTTCTCTACCTCATATTCCATGTTACCTTCAACCAATACTGGGTCTGGAGGTGCCATCCCAGGAACAACTGGTTCAACAGACCTCTTCAACAAGGACTTATGGAACACATTATGGATTTTAAATGTGACAGGAAGAGCCAAACGAAAAGAGACCGGATTAATAATCTCCAAAATCTTGTAAGGTCCAATAAATCTAGGCTTAAACTTAGGAGAAGCCACCTTCATAGCAATATTTTTTGATGATAACCACACCATATCACCAATCTTAAACTGGGGACCGATGGTCCTATGTCGATTGGAAAACCGCTGGGCCTTTTCCTGGGAGAGAGATAACTTATCCACCACTTGGTCCCAGATCTGGTGCATTCTCTCCACCACAGTGTCAACACCTGGGCAGGCAGAAGGCTCCACCTGCCCTGAAGAAAATCGAGGATGAAACCCAAAGTTACAAAAAAAAGGTGACATCAAAGTGGCAGAACTAGCTCTATTATTTAAAGCAAATTCGGCCAAGGGCAAAAATAAAACCCAATCATCCTGATCAGTGGAAATAAAACATCTCAAATACAACTCCAAGGTCTGGTTTGTTCTCTCTGTCTGTCCATTGGTCTGAGGGTGAAAAGCAGAGGAGAAGGACAACTGAATTCCCAGCTTGGAACAGAAAGTCCTCCAAAATCTAGACACAAACTGAACTCCTCTGTCAGATACAATGTTCTCAGGAATCCCGTGTAAGCGAACCACCTGTTGCAAAAACAGGGGCACCAACTCAGAGGAAGATGGCAACTTAGGGAGTGGTACAAGATGAACCATCTTAGAGAACCTTTCACAAATCACCCAAATAACAGTCATTCTTTGAGAGACCGGCATATCAGAGATGAAATCCATTGAAATATGGGTCCATGGCCTCCTGGGGACCGGCAAAGGCATCAACAACCCACTAGAGCGAGAACAAGATTTAGACCGGGAGCAAGTCCCACAGGACTGCACAAAATTCCTGACATCACGAGACAAGGCGGGCCACCAAAAAGAGCGACTCACCAGATCTCTATGTACCAAAAATACCTGGATGACCAGCCAATGCAGAGCAATGAACTTCAGACATCACTCTCTTCTTCCACTGGTCAGGAACATACAACTTTCCACTGGGACAACGCTCAGGTTTGTCCTCCTGGAACTCTTGCAGAGCAAGTCTCAAATCGGGCGAGATGGCAGAAAGAACTACCCCTTCGCCTAAGATGGTAGCAGGCTTGGTCACCTCAGGAGAATCAGCAAAGAAACTCCTAGAGAGGGCGTCTGCCTTGACATTCTTAGTTCCAGGAAGAAAAGAGACCACAAAATCAAAACGTGTAAAAAACAAGGCCCACCTAGCCAGTCTAGGGTTCAAGCGTTTAGCCGACTCTAGGTAAATCAAATTCTTGTGGTCAGTGAGGACCACAACTTGATGTTTAGCTCCCTCCAACCAATGTCTCCACTCCTCAAATGCCCATTTCATGGCCAACAGTTCCCGATTCCCCACATCATAGTTACGTTCAGATGGAGTGAACTTTCGGGAAAAGAAAGCACAGGGATTCATTTTAGATGTTACAGGATCCTTTTGGGACAAAACAGCTCCTGCACCAATCTCAGAAGCATCCACCTCTACCTGGAACGGGAGTGAGACATCAGGTTGCCGCAAAACCGGGGCGGAGGTAAATCTTTGCTTCAGCTCCTGAAAGGAAGCAACAGCCTCAGGAGACCAATTCAACACATCAGCACCCTTCTTAGTCAGATCAGTCAATGGCTTGGCAATACTAGAAAATTTTGCTATAAATTTCCGATAAAAATTAGCAAAACCCAAAAACTTCTGGAAGGCCTTCAAAGAAGTGGGCTGAACCCAATCATAAATGGCCTGTACCTTGGCCGGGTCCATTTCAATAGTTGACGGAGACAAAATAAATCCCAAAAATGAAATCCTCTGTACTCCAAAAAGGCATTTCGATCCTTTGACATACAGGGAATTCTCACTCAAGATCCGGAACACAGTCCGAATATGTTCCACATGAGAATCCCAATCCTTGGAGAAGATCAAAATATCATCCAGATAGATAATCAAAAATTAATTGACAAAGTCTCGGAAAATATCGTTCATGAAGCACTGGAAGACAGAAGGGGCATTAGTGAGCCCAAAAGGCATCACCAGGTACTCAAAATGTCCCTCCGCAGTATTAAACGCCATCTTCCATTCATCCCCCTGCTTAATGCGAATAAGATTATACGCCCCCCTGAGGTCAAGCTTAGTAAACCAGCAAGCACCTCTAACTCTAGAGAATAGATCCGAAATCAGGGGTAACGGATACTGATATTTAATAGTAATTTTATTGAGGGCACGATAATCAATACAAGGCCTTAAAGAACCATCCTTTTTGGCCACAAAAAAAAACCGGCACTTAAGGGTGAAGAGGATGGTCTAATATGACCCTTCTCCAACGACTCCTTAATATAGGACCGCATAGCCTCGTGCTCGGGTACAGATAAATTGAAGAGCCGACCCTTGGGAAATTTACACCCCGGGTTTAGTTCAATTGCACAGTCATAACTCCTATGAGGAGGCAAGGACGCAGACTCATTCTCACTAAATACATCATAAAAGTCCGCCAAATAGTCAGGAACATCATGCGACTGAGGAGAGGTGGAAAAAACTGGAGCCTCACTAAAGGCACACCGACAACCCCAACTCACCACAGACACAGATTTCCAATCCAAAACTGGATTATGAATTTGCAACCAGGGAAACCCCAGAACAACGGCATCATGCAGACCATGCAATACCAAAAATCTGCAATTTTCTTGATGGTCTGGGGCGACCCGCATGACGACCTGGGTCCAAAACTGAGGTTTATTTTTAGCCAAAGGAGTAGCATCAATCCCCCTCAAAGGGATAGGCGTCTGCAGAGGTGTCATCGGAAATCCACAACGTTTAGCAAAATCCAAGTCCATTAGGTTTAGCGCTGCTCCCGAATCCACAAAAGCCTTGGCGGAAAATGTGGACAGGGAGCAGATCAGAGTAATTGCCAGAAGAAACTTAGGTTGAACACCACCAACAGAAAACGTGTGTGCAAAGCGTTTCTCTCGTTTAGGACAAACAGAAATAATATGCGAGGCATCTCCACAGAAAAAACACAGCTTATTACGCCTTCTGAACTCCTGACGTTGCGCCTTAGACAAAACTCTATCACATTGCATAGGTTCAGACGTCTGTTCAACCGGTGGCAACACCTCTCGTGCAATCCTGCATTCACGTAAACGCCGATCAACCTGAATGGCTAATGACATAGAATCGTCCAGACCAGAGGGAACAGGAAATCCCACCATAGTATCTTTTACGGCTTCTGACAAACCCTTCCGAAAGAGAGCAGCCAAGGCATTATCATTCTAGGTAGTAAGGACCGCCCACTTTCGGAACTTTTGACAGTACAACTCTGCAGAATCTCGACCCTGGTTCAATGCCAACAGGGTCTTTTCAGCCTGATCAATAGCATTAGGTTCGTCATACAACAACCCCAAAGCTTGAAAGAATGCGTTCACATTAGTCAGAATAGGATCATCTGGTTTCAAAGAAAACGCCCAATCCTGGGGATCGCCACGCAGCAAAGAGATGACAATTTTAACCTGCTGCGCGGAGCTCCCTGACGAGTTAGGCTTCAAGGCAAAAAATAATTTACAATTATTTTTGAAACTCAAAAATTTAGATCGATCCCCAAAAAATACATCAGGTGTAGGGATCTTTGATTCAACAGCATGCGAACGAGCAAGGTAGGCGGAAATTCCCCGCACTTCCACAGCGAGCTGCTCCACACGATCAGACAATTGCTTTATCTCCATTGAGAGAAAAAAAAATTCCCCCTACGGCCTCAGAGATATAGAGGAAAGAATATACAAACACTTTTTTTTTTATTAAACACAATTCTTTCCTGCTATTGAGTACCCTAGGATCTGCGGTATGGCGGGTGATTCTGTTATGATTGAGTCACCGTAGGAGGCAAAAACAGAAATGTTAGCTAAGTCCAGAAAACCAGAGAAGTTGGCAGCTATCGGATTGCAGACCCCTGAACCTATCAACACAACTAGCAGTAGCCGTGGGGGGTTCCTACGATGCCCTAGACCCCTCGATCACAGCCGGAGAACTATATAGCCTAAAGACAGAAAGGGAAATCTAAACTGCCCCAGAGCAGACCCCAAAGCAAAAGGCAGCCCCCAACATATAATGACGGTGAAGCAAGAAGAAAGGACACTAACACAGACAGAAAAATAGACTGAGCAAAGGCGGGGCCCAAGCTAACTAGATAGGAAAGGACAGGAAGGCTGCTGTCTGCAATCCGTGAAAAACCCTATGAAAATAAGAGCCAACAAACTGACAGTGAAAAAGGCCCTGAAGACGCTAGGCTTCAAAAAGCTATGTCAGTACTCAGGAATATTCTGAAGACAGAGCAACCGGCAAAAGGAGATTCAGCTCACCCCAGCAGGGAATGGCAGAATCCAGAAAAGCAGGGCAAACAAAAACAAAACACAAATGCTAACAGGCAAAGCAGAAAACTTAGCTTTAGAGGAGCAGGAATCAGACTGGTCTCCCAGAAGTCCACAGAGAAATCACCCGCAGGGCAGAAGGGCGTCGGCAGCCTTATATCCAGTCCGTGACTCCACTCAGCCAGTCATCATCATCAGGATCAGGTGCCTGATAATCAGGCTCATTACCTTCCTTTACCAGAATAGGGAGTTCACCAGACCTCAGTGACGAAGGGGAAAATGAACTCACAACAGGTTCCCCAAACAGCGAGGACGGGACAATTACAAAAACGGTGCAGAGTATTCTCCAAGAGGGGAATCCGAAAGAACACAACTTACCATTGTGAAACCTGCTCTGAGAAACCTGGCCTTTGTATTAAGGATTGCTTTAAAGCGTACCATACAAATTAGTAAAATTAGTTTATACCCTGTTGACACAACACATTTATATAATATGATCTGATGTACCCCGCACATCTTACACATAACACCACATTATAAATTCATACACCAGTAAAACCAAAAGCATTATAATAATTACTATAAATCTATGCCTCTAGATAAATTCCTTCTGGGGTTTAGTTTCCAAAATGGGGTCACTTGTGGGGGATTTACACTGTTTAGGCACATCAGGGGCTCTGCATATGCAACATGACGCCCACAGACCATTCCATCAAAGCATGCAATGAAAAACGTCACTCCTTCCATTCCGAGCCCTGCCATGCGCTCAGTGGTTTTCCCCCCACATATGGGGTATCAGTGTACTCCAGAGAAATTGTACAACAACTTTAGTGGTCTATTTTCTCCCTTTACCCTTGTGAAAATAAAAAATTGGGGCTAAAAGATCATTTTTGTGGAAAAATATTGTTTTTTTTTTATTTTTATGACTCAACGTTATAATTTTCTGTGAGGCACTTGGAGGTTCACAGTGCTCACCACATATCTAAATAAATTCCTTGGGAGGTCTAGTTTCCAAAATGGGGTCACTTGTGGGAGATTTCTAGTGTTTAGGCACATCAGGGGTTCTGCAAACGCAACATGACATCCGCAGACCATTCCATCAAAGTCTGCAATCCAAACGTCACTCCTTCCATTCCGAGCCCTGCTGTGCGCCCAAACAGTGATTTTCCCCCACATATGAGGTATCTGCGTACTCAGGAGAAATTGCTCAACAGCTTTAGCACACCATTTTCTCCTTTTACACTCGAGAAAATAAAAAAAATTGTTGTTAAAAGATCCATTTTTGTGGAAAAAAATTTGATTTTTTTTATTTTCACGGCTCAATGTTATAAACTGTGAAGCACCTGGGGGTTCAAAGTGCTCACCACACAACTATATAAATTCCTTGAAGGGTCTAGTTTCCAAAATGAGGTCATTTGTTAGGATTTTCCAATGTTTAGGCACATCAGGGTCTCTTCAAACGCAACATGGTGAATAAAAATTCAAATTTCTAAAATTGCTAAATATTTAACCAAATTTCTGATTCTTTCCACAAACGAATGCAAGTCATATCGAAAATTTTTTACCAGTATCATAAAGTACAATGTCTTCTCAGAATCACCGGGATCCGTTGAAGCGTTCTAGAGTTATGGCCTCATAAATTGACAGTGGTCAGAATTGAAAAAAATGGCCTGGTCAGGAAGTTTAAAACAGGCTTCGTGGTGAAGGGGTTAAATATCCATAAAGCATTCAGGATAACAAAGCAAATCCCAGCTGCAATTCTTGGATTGGAGGATGTGAACAACAAATCCTGCCCAGCTCTACCAGTTGTTCCTAAAACCCGGACCCATAAATCTCGGCCCATTAATAAACCCAGCACTTATTGTGTTGGAGCCTTCTTTTCCAGGTTTCACATCACCGAGTCTAGGTACCTTAATGACACGTACACTCCATCCAGTACCTTCCCAGCTGAAAGCCGTCACAGTGATTTTGTGGATTTCTTTGCGGTACTCCGGTTACCTCCCAAAAATATACTGACAGGGAAATTAGATTGTGAGCCCCCCTGGGAACAGCGATGATATCTGTAAAGCGTTGTAAATGAGTGGTGCTATTTAAGGGTAATCTAAATACTCTACTGGCCAATTGTCACGGCGCCAGTCCCTGCTCCTGCTTACCTTACTGCGCGCTCGGTCTGGCGCGCTCCTGCGGCGACAGGTACCAGCACACAGCGCGCGGCCTCTTGGATCATGTGACCCGCTAGCTCCGCCCCCAATATGGCGGCGCCCACCGCTACATATGCCCGGCGCCGGCTCAGGTAAGACGCCTGATTATCTTATGCGGTGACGCTGTCTGCTGCGGTGCTCACTGTCCTCAGGCCCCCTCTCGTTCTCTGTCCGTGCTTGTTAGTGCCTTTGCTCTTCCTTGTTCGCTGCCTGCCTTTTCCCGGTCTGCCTTTACAGTGCTCTGCCCTCCCAGTCTCCCTGAGGCTTTCTTCCCTCTGTCCTGCTCCCTGCTTTCTCCCCTCCGTTTCAGTTACCTGCCGTCCTACTCCTTATTCATCACTGTGCTCCTTTACCTTTCAGCCTCCAGTCCTGTGCTCCCCTGGCTCTCCAGTCCTGTACCCCACTGGGTCCCTGCCTTGCCCGGTGCCTCGCTTATTGTCCACGTCAGTGCCTTCTTTCTATTTGCCTCAGTCGTCCCTTTGGTTCCGGCTGTTGCGGCTCTATCCCCTGGTGGTCTGTCCCTAACACTCCCTGTATAGGGGGTGGTCCTCACCTGGGCACTCGCCCCCAGGGGCTCTGGAGCTGTGACCCAGAGGGTCCACTTTCAGGTACATCTTTATTTTTCCTCAAACCGTAACACCAATGATGTCAATACAGAGAAAAGTGAATTTTGTTTCCATTTTTCATAGTTTGCATATTATTAACATTCATGAGAAACGGATAGGCTGGCTAGGATTGCAGGAGCATGCGCTGCAGAGCATGCGCAGGAGCTCCTGATCCGTACCACCTCTGTTTAGCAGGAAACACATCCCAATAGAATACTGAGGGGCAGTTCTGTTCTCCTGAATGCCTCCTGTGTACTTCAGTGTAATTCTTCTACACTGCTCCGTCCCTTCATTCCTTGGTTATTTATCGAATGGTTGTTTCACATGTGCATGTTTCTTGGACTTGTGATTTTTTTATGGGAAAATATAACACATGTACATATGATAGTCTATAGCCAAAATAATAAGGCATCTCTGAGTTATCACTTTATCATAACAAATTCACGTGAATTAATACATTTGTTATATGAACATACAGGTGCTTCTCACAAAATTAGAATATCACCAAAAAGTTAACTTATTTTAGTTCTTCAATGCAAAAAGTGAATCTTATATTATATAGATACATCCAAAACATTGAGTCTAATTAATGGCACTTCAAATGAACTGCTTTATCAAGAAAGCAAAACGAAGTTAAGCCATAAAATATTCAGCCTTTATTACTGCATGATAGCAAAAAAAATAATAAAAACATTTAAAAGGAGATACATACCCACAACATCCTAACAGGTTTGATATGTAAGTACAACACCGTTCTGCAGACTTCATGCATATGATAAATAGAGCTAAATGCTGCAATGATAATATAAGCCTTGCATACTAGTGATATTCCTATGCACTGTAAAAAGACCCTTTCTATATCGAGCATAACGTGATTATAATGAGAATTTTTTCAAAAGGCCAAAATATGACCAACAGTCCAATCACAGAAAATAAGTGCAAATAAGCAGCCCAAATCGTAATAGCTGTAATTTGATGTATATATATAATACACACGATATACTTCAAGCTAGCACAGAATGGCACAATAAAATATAGAAATAGAGTTTGACTAGTTGACAGTGTAAAAAGCACAGTGGCAAGCAGCGTCGGACTGGAACACCTTGGGCCCACCAGAGAAAATCATTCTTGGGGCCCACTATGTAGCTGCATAGAGTTAAATACCAGACCACCAATTATGCGGTAAAACACGCTAATATCCGGGTATAATATAAGGTTGTACATGTCTTAATTATGTAGCAGGAGTTGGGGTAGCCCCCTCATAGAATATAAAGCAGCCCCCTCACATAGTATAATGCAGCCATCTCATAGAATATAATGCAGCCATCTCATAGAATATAATACTGCCCCCCTCATAGGGTATAATACTGCCCCCTCATAGGGAATAATGCACCCCCTCATAGGGTATAATGCACCCCCTCATAGGGTATAATGCACCCCCTCATAGGGTATAATACTGCCCCCCTCATAGGGTATAATACTGCCCCCCTCATAGGGAATAATGCACCCCCTCATAGGGAATAATGCACCCCCTCATAGGGTATAATGCTGCCCCCTCATAGGGTATAATACTGCCCCCCTCATAGGGTATAATACTGCCCCCCTCATAGGGAATAATGCACCCCCTCATAGGGTATAATGCTGCCTCCTCATAGGGTATAATACTGCCCCCCTCATAGGGAATAATGCATCCCCTCATAGGGAATAATGCTGCCCCCTCATAGGGTATAATACTGCCCCCCTCATAGGGTATAATGCACCCCCTCATAGGGTATAATGCACCCCCTCATAGGGAATAATGCTGCCCTCCTCATAGGGTATAATGCTGCCTACTCATAGGGTATAATGCTGCCCCCTCATAGGGTATAATACTGCCCCCCTCATAGGGAATAATGCACCCCCTCATAGGGTATAATGCTGCCTCCTCATAGGGTATAATACTGCCCCCCTCATAGGGTATAACGCTGCCCCCTCATAGGGTATAATGCTGCCCCCTCATAGGGTATAATACTGCCCCCCCCATTGGGAATAATGCTGCCCCCCTCATAGGGTATAATACTGCCTCCTCATAGGGTATAATACTGCCCCCCTCATAGGGAATAATGCATCCCCTCATAGGGTATAATGCACCCCCTCATAGGGTATAATACTGTCCCCCTCATAGGGTATAATAATGCACCCCTCATAGGGAATAATGCACCCCCTCATAGGGTATAATGCTGCCTCCTCATAGGGTATAATACTACCCCCCTCATAGGGAATAATGCATCCCCTCATAGGGAATAATGCTGCCCCCTCATAGGGTATAATGCTGCCCCCCTCATAGGGTATAATACTGCCCCCCCTCATAGGGTATAATACTGCCCCCCTCATAGGTAATAATGCATCCCCTCATAGGGAATAATGCTGCCCTCCTCATAGGGTATAGTGCTGCCTCCTCATAGGGTATAATGCTGCCTCCTCATAGGGTATAATGCTGCCCCCTCATAGGGAATAATGCACCCCCTCATAGGGTATAATGCTATATAGATATAGAGTTAGATAGAAATAGATAGAAAGATAGATGTAGAAATAGATAGATATAGAGATAGATAGTAGATAATGGATAGAAAGTAGATAATGGATAGATATAGATAGAAAGATTCATAGAGATAGATAGAGATAGATATAAAGATAGATATAGAAAGAAATATAGATAGATCGATAGGTAGATAGATATAGAGATAGATAGAAAATAGATAATGGATAGATAGATATAGAGATAGATAGCTATAGATAGAAAGATATAGAGATAGATAGATAGATATATAGAGAAAGATAATAGATAGAGATAGATAATAGATAGAGATATACAGATATAATAATAATAATAATATAGACATATATAGATAGATATAGAGATAAATATATATAGATAGATGGCTATAAATAAAAATAGATATAGAGATATATAGAGATAGATAGATATAGATAATAGATATAGAGATAGATAGATAGATAGATAGATAGATATAGAGACAGATAGATATAGAAAGATAGATATAGAGATAATAGCTAGATATATATAGAGATAGATAGATATAGAGTTAGAAAGATAGATATAGAGAGAGATAGATAGAGATAGCTAGATAGATAGATAGATATAGATAATAGAGATAATAGATAGATATAGAGATAGATGGATAGATCAATAGATAGATAAAGAGAGAGAGATAGAGATTGATAGATAATGAGATATAGAGATAGATATAGAGATATAGTGTTAGATAGAAAGATAGATAGATATAGAGATAGATATGGATATAGAGATAACAGATATAGAGATAGATAGATAGATATAGAGATAGATAGATAGATAGATAGATAGATAGATATAGAGATAGATAGATAGATAGATATAGAGATAATATATAGATAGATAGATATAGAGATAATATATAGATAGCTATAGAGAGAGAGATATAGAGATAGATATAGAGAGAAACAGATATATATATAGAGATAGATATAGAGATAGATAGGTAGATAGATATAGAGATAATAGATATAGAGATAGATATAAAGATAGATAGAGCGGTAGATAGAGAGATAGATACAGAGATCGATAAATAGAGAGATAGATAGAGATAGATAGATAAAGATAGATAATAAATATAGAGATAACAGATAGATATAGAGATAGAGTAAGATAGAAAGAGATAGGTAGATATAGATAATAGAGATAGCTAGATAGACATAATAGATAGATATAGATAGATATAGATAGAAAGATAGAGATAGAAAGATAGATATAGAGATAGATAATAGATAGAGATAGATAGATATAGAGATAGAAAGATAGATAGATATACAGAGAGATCGATATAGAGATAGAGATAAATAGATAGATAGATATAGAGAGATATATAGAGAGAAATAGATATAGATATAGAGATAATAGATATATATAGAGATAGATATAGAGAGATAGATACAGAGAAAAGATATAGAGATAAATAGATAAAGATAGATAGATATAGAGATAGAAAGATAGATATAGAGATAGATAGAGATATATAGATAGATAGCTATAGAGATAGATATAGAGATAGATATAAAGATAGATATAGAGATAGAGCGATAGATAGCGAGAGATATAGATATAGAGATAGATACAGAGAAAAGATATAGAGATAGATAACGGATAGATAGGTATAGAGATAGATAGATATAGATATTAGATAGAGATATATATATAGATAAAGATAGATAGATATAGATGGTAGCTAGATAGATAATAAATATAGAGATAATAGATATAGAGATAGAGTAAGATAGATAGATATAGAGAGATAGATAGACATAATAGATATAGAGATATATATAGAAAGATATAGAGATAGATATAGAGATAGATGTAGAGATAGAAAGATAGATATAAAGATAGAGCGATAGAGATAGATAGAGATAGATATAGAGATAGATAGATATAGATAATAGATAGAGATAGAAAGATACAGTCATATGTAAAAGTTTGGGCACCCCTATTAATGTTAACCTTTTTTCTTTATAACAATTTTGTTTTTTGCAACAGGTATTTCAGTTTCATATATCTAATAACTGATGGACTCAGTTATATTTCTGGATTCAAATGAGGTTTATTGTACTAACAGAAAATGTGCAATCTGCATTTAAACAAAATTTGACCGGTGCAAAAGTATGGGCACCCTTATCATTTTCTTGATTTGAACACTCCTAACTACTTTTTACTGACTTCCTGAAGCATTAAATTGGTTTTGTAACCTCATTGAGCTTTGAACTTCATAGCCAGGTGTATCAAATCATGAGAAAAGGTATTTAAAGTGGCCACTTGCAAGTAGTTCTCCTATTTGATTCTCCTATGAAGAGTGGCATCATGGGCTCCTCAAAACAACTCTCAAATGATCTGAAAACAAAGATTATTCAACATAGCTTTTCAGGGGAAGGATACAAAAAGTTGTCTCAGAGATTTAACCAGTCAGTTTCCACTGTGAGGAACATAGTAAGGAAATGGAAGAACACAGGTACAGTTCTTGTTAAGCCCAGAAGTGGCAGGCCAAGAAAAATATCAGAAAGGCAGAGAAGAAGAATGGTGAGAACAGTCAAGGACAATCCACAGACCACCTCCAAAGACCTGCAGCATCATCTTGCTGCAGATGGTGTCACTGTGCATCGGTCAACAATACAGCGCACTTTGCACAAGGAGAAGCTGTATGGGAGAGTGATGCGAAAGAAGCCGTTTGTGCAAGCACGCCACAAACAGAGTCACCTGAGGTATGCAAAAGCACATTTGGACAAGCCAGATACATTTTGGAAGAAGGTCCTGTGAACTGATGAAACAAAGATTGAGTTGTTTGGTCATACAAAAAGGCGTTATGCATGCGCTGTATTGTTGACCGATGCACAGTGACACCATCTGCAGCAAGATGATGCTGCAGGTCTTTGGAGGTGGTCTGTGGATTGTCCTTGACTGTTCTCACCATTCTTCTTCTCTGCCTTTCTGATATTTTTCTTGGCCTGCCACTTCTGGGCTTAACAAGAACTGTACCTGTGTTCTTCCATTTCCTTACTATGTTCCTCACAGTGGAAACTGACTGGTTAAATCTCTGAGACAACTTTTTGTATCCTTCCCCTGAAAAGCTATGTTGAATAATCTTTGTTTTCAGATCATTTGAGAGTTGTTTTGAGGAGCCCATGATGCCACTCTTCATAGGAGAATCAAATAGGAGAACTACTTGCAAGTGGCCACTTTAAATACCTTTTCTCATGATTTGATACACCTGGCTATGGAGTTCAAAGCTCAATGAGGTTACAAAACCAATTTAGTTCTTCAGGAAGTCAGTAAAAAGTAGTTAGGAGTGTTCAAATCAAGAAAATGATAAGGGTGCCCATACTTTTGCACCGGTCAAATTTTGTTTAAATGCAGATTGCACATTTTCTGTTAGTACAATAAACCTCATTTGAATCCAGAAATATAACTGAGTCCATCAGTTATTAGATATATGAAACTGAAATACCTGTTGCAAAAACCAAAATTGTTATAAAGAAAAAAGGTTAACATTAATAGGGGTGCCCAAACTTTTACATATGACTGTATTTATCTGCCACTGGGCTATATCTTAATAGGCCATCCGGAGTTGCTGGAGATTAATCCACATCCACACTGATGAGGGGCAATACCCCGAAACAGCTGTCTGGATGGATACCTGGCCTTGGTATTTCCCTTGTCATATCTGTAAACTCGTAAAGAGCTGGATATTGACTTAAAGGGCCACTTAATATGGTGGTAATGGTGGTTTCCGAAAGGAGCCACTCCTTGGCTGGGTCTTTCCCTGGAGAAAGATCTGGCTAGTCCCGTGTTTGAGACTCTTAAATGAGGCTCCACAGACTTTATTTGCATATTCGTATTTCCCAGGGAGCAATGCACCTAGGATTTCACTGATTGAGCGCCTTTGCCGGCTACCGCAGTGTTTTCTTTGACTGGTCTCCCTGAGGTCAGTGATTGTTTCGTGATGTAGATATAGAAAGGGTCTTATAAAGTATTCTAATTTACTGAGATAATGACTTTTGGGTTTTCATTGGCTGTAAGCCATAATCATCAACAGTAACAGAAATAAACACTTGAAATAGATCACTCTGTGTGTAATGACTCTATATAATATACAGTATGAGTTTCACTTTTTGCACTGAAGAACTGAAATAAATAAACTTTTTGATGATATTCTAATTTTGTGGGTAGTCAGCTCGCCTGATATCAGGAATTCTTACTCCTTCCCGTACGGAAAAAGATAGAGTAGCCAGTCCAATCAAACAAGAAACAGATGAGTTCCAGCAGGAAGACAAGAATTTCTTAAATGTTGAACATTTATTTATCCATATTAAAAATATATACAAACTCGGTGCACCACGAAAAATATTAAGTACTAACTAAACGCTACATCTTAATCATGGCATGATTAAGACGTATGTCGAAATGCGTTGGTAAACACTGTGTTTAACGCTATTTTTTGTGCAAAGTTTTGCGTTAGCTAGTACTTAATATTTTTTGTTGTGCACCGTCTTTGTATATATTTTTAATATAGATAAATAAATGTTCAACATTTAAGAAATTCTTGTCTTCCCGCTGGAACTCATCTGTTTCTTGCATGATTTGAATTGTGACAAAGTCACTGGTAATGTACTAGAGGGGAGATAGGTGTCATTACACTTAATGGCGTCAGTGATATGAACCAGAGTATTTTCCTCCAGCACACTAATTGTTGTGATGTTTAAGTTAAAGTTGCATAATGGGCTGGTTTCATGTGGGCCTCATAGAGCGGGAGGGAGGAGGTCCACTTTATCTCCACCTGCAGAGCTGCCAGGACCTGTGTGACGTCATGATCATGTGGTTAGTCACATGATGGAAAGAGTCACATGGTCTGGGGTTTAAATAAATGGGCTCTAGAGGCAGTCTTTGTTCAGCAAGACTGGAGAGAAGATTCTCCAGTGGCTTTGTCTTTTTCTTAAACCGTCTTTATTGAGTGTAATACAAAGTATACATATAATGTCCAATAACATAACAGAAGAACATTTATGCAATATTATTAACATTAGACGGCATTTTTCAACTATATATTATTATTATTTATTTATATAGCACCATTGATTCCATGGTGCTGTACATGAGAAGGGGTTACATACAAATTACAGATATCACTTACAGTAAACAAACTAACAATGACAGACTGATACAGAGGGGAGAGAGGACCCTGCCCTTTCGGGTTTACATGCTACAGGATGGTGGGGAAGGAGACAGTAGGTTGGTGGGTTGCAGCAGTTCCGGTGTTGGTTGAGGTGATATCACTGGTAGTGGTGAGAGAGAAGGAGGTAGCGGGGTCATTGCAGGCTGTAGGCTTTCTTGAAGAGGTGGATTTTCAGGTTCCATCTGAAGGATCCAAATGTGGTTGATAGTCGGACTTCTTGGGGCAAAGAATTCCAGAGAATAGGGGCTATTCGGGAGAAGTCTTGGAGGCGGTTGGATGAGGAGCGAATAAGTGTGGAGGAGAGAAGGAGGTCTTGGGAGAACCGGAGAATACGTGAGGGAAGGTATCGGGAGATTAGATCAGAGACATATGGAGGAGACACGTTATAGATGGCCTTTTAGGTCAGTATTAGTAATTTGAACTGGATGCGCTGAGGGAATGGGAGCCAGTGAAGAGATCTGCAGAGGGGAGAAGCGGAGGAGTAGCGAGGAGAGAGATGAATTAGTCGGGCGTCAGAGTTAAGGATGGACTGGAGAGGTGCGAGGGTGTTAGCAGGGAGACCACAGAAAAGGATGTTGCAGTAGTCGAGGCGGGAGATGATGAGGGCATGCACAAGCATTTTAGTAGATTGAGGGTTGAGGAAAGGACGAATTCTGAAAATATTTTTGAGCTGGAGGCGACAGGAGGTAGAAAGAGCTTGGATGTGCGGTTTGAAGGACAGGGCAGAGTCAAAGGTTACTCCGAGGCAGCGGACTTCCGGTACTGGGGAAAGCGTGATGTCATTAATTGTTATAGCTAGGTCGGGTAAGGAAGATCTGTGAGATGGAGGAAAGATGATGAGTTCAGATTTGTCTACATTGAGTTTGAGGAAGCGAGAGGAGAAGAAGGAGGATATGGCTGATAGACACACTGGGATTCTGGACAGCAGAGAGGTGACGTCTGGGCCAGAGAGGTAGATCTGAGTGTCATCAGCATAAAGGTGGTAGTGGAATCCGTGGGACTTTATGAGTTGCCCCAGACCAAGTGTATAGATTGAGAAGAGTAGGGGTCCTAAAACAGAGCCTTGGGGGACTCCAACAGAAAGAGGATGGGATGTGGAGGTGGTGTGGGAGATGCCGAATGTGCGGTTGGAAAGGTATGAAGAGATCCAGGATAGGGCAAGGCCTTTGATGTCGAAGGAGGAGGCAGTGGTCAACTGTGTCAAATGCAGAGGTCAGGTCTAGAAGCAGGAGTATAGAGTATTGTCCGTTTGCTGTCGCTGTAAGTAGGTCGTTAGTAATTTTGGTCAGGGCTGTCTTAGTGGAGTGATGGGGGCGGAAACCAGATTGTAGATTGTCAAAGAGCAAGTTAGATGATAGGTGGGAGGAAAGTTCAGCGTGGACGTGCTGTTCCAGGAGTTTGGAAGCGAATGGAAGCAACGATATTGGGCGATAGCTGGACATACCGGTTGGGTCGAGGGTTGGTTTTTTAAGGATAGGCGTGATTGTGGCATGTTTGAAAGCAGAAGGGAAGGTACCGGATGTTAGAGATAGGTTGAAGAGGTGGGTTAGGGATGGGATAAGTGTGGTGGTGAGGTTGGAGAGGAGGTGGGATGGGATGGGGTCGAGTGCACAGGTTGTGAGGTGCGATTTGGAGAAGAGACGATTAAGCTAGAACGAACAAGATGTATAATTATGTGCTTAATTGTAAAACACTGGGCAAAACAGTCACTGAAAAAGACCTGGGTGTATGGGTGGACGACAAACTCACATTTAGTGGCCAGTGTCAGGCAGCTGCTGCAAAGGCAAATAAAATAATGGGATGCATTAAAAGAGGCATAGATGCTCATGAGGAGAACATAATTTTACCTCTATATAAGTCACTAGTGCGACCACACTTAGAATACTGTGTACAGTTCTGGTCTCCGGTGTATAAGAAAGACATAGCTGAACTGGAGCGGGTGCAGAGAAGAGCGACCAAGGTTATTAGGGAACTGGGGGGTCTGCAATACCAAGACAGGTTATTACACTTGGGGTTATTTAGTTTGGAGAATCGAAGGCTTAGGGGTGATCTTATTACAATGTATAAATATATGCGGGGACAATACCAAGACCTTTCTAATGATCTTTTTACTCTTAGACCTGTGACGGGGACAAGGGGGCATCCGCTACGTCTGGAGGAAAGAAGGTTTAAGCATAATCACAGACGCGGATTCTTTACTGTACGAGCAGTGAGACTATGGAACTCTCTGCCATATGATGTTGTAATGAGTGATTCCCTACTAAAATTTAAGAGGGGACTGGATGCCTTTCTTGAAAAGTATAATATTACAGGGTATATACACTAGTTTCCTTAGTGTTGCGTTGATCCAGGGAGCTAGTCTGATTGCCGTATGTGGAGTCGGGAAGGAATTTTTTTCCCCAGTGTGAAGCTTACTGTTTGCCACATGGGTTTTTTTTGCCTTCCTCTGGATCAACATGTTAGGGCAAGTTAGGATAGGATATGGGTTGAACTAGATGGACTTAAAGTCTCCCTTCAACCTTAATTACTATGTTACTATGTTACTATGTTACTAAGCTCCCCTTCAGTGATGTTGGAGAGTGAGGTTATGGGGTTAGGGCATTGGTCTGGTATACAAAGGGGTTGTGGTGGTTGAGTGATGAAGACTTGCCTTGTTTGGTCAATCTTGTTTTTGAAGTGTGTGGCAAAGTCCTCGGCAGAGATGAGGGAGGTTGGAGGAGGCAGTGGTGGACGGAGGAGGGAGTTAAAAGTTTTGAATAACTGTTTTGGGTTGTAAGATAGGGAAGATACTAGGGTTGTGAAGTAGGCCTGTTTAGCAGAGCTGAGGGCAGATTTGAAATTGAGTGTTGCCTGTTTGAATGTGGTGAGGTCATCTTGCGAATTTGTTTTCTTCCAGCGCCGCTCTGCAATCCTGGACACTTGACGGAGCTTTTTAGTGGTGTTATTGTGCCAGAGTTGTCTGTTGATACGTCGCATTCTGCCATGAACGAGAGGGGCAACCGCGTCAATAGCTGATGCGAGAGTGGCATTGTAAAAAGCAGTGGCACCGTCTGGTATATGGTGAAGAGTCTGACCAATGTATAGAAGGCTTTAATGATTTATATATGACTCATAGAATAAGTTCCCATTTGGGCTTTAATGGATATTAAATTTAGAGGGTGTGTTCTAGCATCATCCGGTATGTCTCGCAATATTGAGCTTACGTAATGTCCAATTTGAGAGATAGTAAAATTGTCTTCTGTAAGGATTGGGTATTTGAAAACCATGTCCTCTAAGGTAAGAAGGCATTGATTATTTGTTAACGTATCTCAGACCAGTCTTCACCCATTGTTTCCAAGCACCTTGTAAGTGGGAGGTGGCTTGCCTTGTAGAAAAGAGGGGTTACCTTGAAAGGGATCAAACATCGAGATGTGGGGGTCAAGACCGCTAACTCGCCTAGCTTGACGCCATCCTAAGATCACCGACCATAATAGAGGATTATCTCTAACCTCCACTGGAATTTCAGCATTTCGTAGGTGAAGCAATGCTGGGAGCCTGAAGAGTCTACACATGGCTTCATCTATTGGGGTATTAGATTAAAGGCATATATCCAATCAAGGGAATGGCGAAGAGCAGCAGCTATGCCGTAGAGGCGTAAATTTGTGAGATTAAGTCCACCCAAAGATTTGGTTTGCTGTAGCTTAAAAACACTAATTCTAGAGCCCCCTTCTGAGCACCAAATAAATTGGCGGATGGCTCGTGTCAGTAGCCTATCATCAGCTTTAGAAAGTAGAAGCGGGAGCATCTGTAAAGGAAAGAGCATTTTAGGGAAAGATCATTTTAATTAGATGGGCTTTACCTGCAAAGGATAATTTAAGGGATTTCCAGGATTGAATTTCTTGTATAACTACAGAAATAAGAGGCTGAACATTTAATTTATAGATATCATGAGGATTGGATGGTAGGTCCACGCCAAAATAATGTAAAGAATTTCTCCCCAACTGAAAGGGAAAAGGGAACGGCCACCGTTTCCGAGCAGTTTTAAAAATAGCTAAAGCATGAGATCATAGAATCATAGAATCGTAGAGTTGGAAGGGACCTCCTGGGCCATCTGGTCCAACCCCCTGCTCAAAGCAGGATTCGCTAAATCATCCCAGTCAGATGTCTGTCCAGCCTTTGTTTGAAGACTTCCATTGAAGGAGAACTCACCACTTCTCGTGGCAGCTTGTTCCACTCATTGATCACTGTAACTGTCAAAAAGTTTTTCCTAATATCTAATCTGTGTCTCCTCCCATTCAGTTTCATCCCATTGCTTCTAGTCTTTCCTTGTGCAAATGAGAATAAAGTTGATCCTTCTACAATGTGACAGCCCTTTAGATATTTGTAGACAGCTATTAAGTCTCCTCTCAGTCTTCTCTTTTGCAAACTAAACAATCCCAAATCCTGCAACCTCTCCTCATAAGACAGGGTTTGCAGACCGGTCACCATTCTGGTTGCTCTTTTCTGAACTTGCTCCAGTTTGTTGATGTCTTTTTTAAAATGTGGTGCCCAAAACTGGACACAGTATTCCAGATGAGGTCTGACCAAAGAGGAGTAGAGAGAAATAATGAATTCACGTGATCTAGACTGTATGCTTCTGTTAATACATCCTAGAATTGCATTTGCCTTTTTTGCTGCTGCATCACACTGTTGACTCATATTCAGTCTGTGATCTATTAGTATACCCAAGTCTTTTTCACATGTGCTGTTGCTCAGCCCTATTCCTCCCATTCTGTATATGCTTTTTTCATTTTTATTGCGCAGATGTAGTACTTTGCATTTTTCCCTGTTAAAAACCATTCTGTTAGTTGCTGCCCACTTCTCCAGTTTATTTATATCTTTTTGAATCCTCTCTCTCTCTTCTCTAGTATTAGCTATCCCTCCTAGCTTTGTGTCATCAGCAAATTTAATCAGTTTACCCTCAATTCCTTCATCTAAATCGTTGATAAAGATGTTGAACAATACAGGGCCCAGGACAGAGCCCTGTGGTACCCCACTTGAGACATTCTTCCAACTGGATGTGCAGCCATTTACGACCACTCTTTTTTGGGTCCGATCACTAAGCCAGTTATGAATCCACCTAACAGTTGCCTTGTCCATTCTATACTTAGTAATTTTTTCAATAAGGATTGTATGAGATACTTTGTCAAATGCTTTGCTGAAGTCAAGATATACTATATCTACATCATTTCCTTGATCCACCCAATCAGTGATTCTGTCATAGAAGGAAATTAAGTTAGCCTGACATGACTTATTAGTTACAAACCCATGCTGACTCTGTTTAATCACTTCATTCTTATCCAGGTACTGACATACATGTTGTTTAATAATTTGTTCAAAGATCTTTCCTGGTATAGAAGTCAGACTCACCGGCCTATAGTTGCCTGGGTCCACCTTCTTCCCCTTTTTGAAGATAGGAACAATATTTGCTCTTCTCCAGTCTTCTGGGACTTCTCCTGTTCTCCAAGAATTTTCAAAGATTATGGAGAGGGGTTCAAAAATTTCTTGTGCTATCTCCTTCAGTACTCTGGGGTGTAATTCATCTGGACCTGGAGACTTGAATTCATTTAGGTTAGCTAAGTGTTTCCTCACTATCTTTCTGTTTATAGATATCCTGGATTCTTCTATTCCCTTAATAGGACAGTGAATAACAGTTGATGTTACATTTCCTTTCTGAGAGAAAACAGATGCAAAATAGGAATTTAAAAGTTTGGCCTCTCAACATCCTGTTTTACCATTTCATCATTTTCATCCTGTAAAAATCCTATAGCATCTTTGACTTTTCTTTTACTTTTGACATATCCCCAAAATCCTTTATTATTGCTTTTGACATCTCTTGCAAGCCTCAATTCATTGTCAGCTTTAGATAATCTGATTTGTGTCCTGCAGGTTCTGCAGACAGCATTATATTCTTCTTTAGATATGCCTCCCTCTTTCCATTTTATAAACATTTTTTTTTTCCTTTTTTAGCATGTGCTTAAGTTCTGTGTTCATCCATCCTGGCTTCCTTAAATGCTTCCTATTCTTCCCTCTTTTCGGAATTGTTAACAATTGTGCTTTGAGAATTTCATTTTTCAAGATTTCCCATCCTTCCTGGATATTTTTGTCTTTAAGGATATCCAGCCATTGGATCCCTCCAATTCTCTTTCTGAATCCCTTAAAATCTGCCTTTCTGAAATCTAACCTTGACGTCTGAGTCTTCACAGGTCTTCCTCCTCTAGTTATCCAAAATTCTAAAATAGCATGGTCGCTACCTCCTAGGGTCCCAGACACTTTTACCTCCTCAACCATTTCCTCCCTGTTTATAAGGATTAGATCCAAGGTGGCAGTTCCCCTTGTCTTTATTAAAGTTTATGCGAAATCCTGAAACTGCTCCAAATTCATTAAAGGCATCCATTATAGAGGAAATGGATTCCTTAGGATTGGATATCATGAGTAAGATATCATCAGCAAATGCCAATGTTTTAAGTGTATGGTGACCAAGCCCTATGCCCCCAAAGGAAGGGATCATCTCCAGATATCTTAGTAAGGGATCAAGGGCAATATTAAACAACAAAGGTGACAGAGGACAGCCGTGCCTCGTCCCCCTGAAGATGGAAAAAGGGGTTGACTGGATACCATTAAGCCAAATCGAAGATTGGGAGTTAGTGTAAATTGTGCGTATAAAATAATAAAAAAGGTAAAGCTAAACAGTCTATACTTCAGAGTTCTGATGAGACCAGGACACACAGTCAAAAGCCTTATCAGCGTCGAGGCTGACCATTATATTCTAAGTCATAGACCGACCATGGACAAAGCCCGTTTGAGATGAGGTAAGAATATCAGGAAGCATAGACTGTAATCTATTAGCCATGATTTTGGTGAGCAATTTAAAATCAACATTTAAAAAGGAATCGGGCTTTACGAGGCAAGGCGAAGAGGATCTTTGCCCGGTTTTAGAAGTAATGACAGACAGGCTTCATTAAATCGATCCGAAAAAAAACCCTGAAGTCTGAACTGAGAAAATAAATTAATGTGTATGCACAATGTAAGTGCATATTAACACATGACCATTAACCAGAGAAAACAAAAAGCAAAAAACACAAATAAAAAGTTAAAAATAGACTGCAAATAATGCATAAAGGTAATAATAATAAGGGTATTTAGTAAACATAATTTTGATCAAAATAATATACAAGCCATCCCGCCACGTCACGGCAACCCTTGTGGGACAGTCCTGCTCTAGTATTTAAAACCTTTTCACTTGCCAAGTGACGTGAATGTGAACAAGGATCGAGGGACTGACCCACTAGTAAAAGCATAGGCCAGACTGGTCATGTGTAGAGTAGGACTGTCCCACAAGGGTTGCCGTGACGTGGCGGGATGGCTTGTACATTATTATGATCAAAATTATGTTTACTAAATACCCTTATTATTATTATTACCTTTATGCATTATTTGCAGTTTATTTTTTACTTTTTATTTGTGTTTTTTGCTTTTTATTAAATCGATCCGGCAGAGAACCTGAGTCCAAAATATGGTTAAAATGAGAAGTGAGGTGTGGAGTAATTAAGGGTTGTAACAGTTTATAAAACTCTACCGAGCACCCATCCGGGCCAGGGACTTTGTGCAGTTTTGAAGATTTAATGACTGATCTTACCTCCTCAGAAGAAATTGGTTGGTTTAGGATCTTCCGCTGAGAGTCAGAAAGCCTTGGTGGACAAGCCTTGTGTAGGAATGCAGAGTCCAGAGATGGGCCATAAAGATCTGCATAAAAGTCTCTAAAAACAGCACAAATTTGGGTTTGGTCATGAGTGATAGAGCCATCGGGTAAGACAATATTGGGAACCCTAGTAGCCGCTTTGAATGGCTTTGTTAAAGACGCCAGGAGACGGCCTGGTTTGTTTCCCCAACGAAAATAACGGTTACGTTGATGAGCTAATTGGTTGTGTGTCTGCTCATGTAATAGGGTATTTAAATTTTGTTTAGCTGTCAGGTAAGCCTCTCTGGAGAAGGGAGTATTATGTAATTTAAAGTCTCTATAGGCCGCAAGGAGGACAACAGCTTCCTTTTTTTCTGGGACACATAAGAGATAAATATCCCCTAAGTACTGTTTTAGCAGTGGCCCAAAATAGATTGATATCGTCCAAGTGTTGCAAGTTGTCCTCCATGAAAGTCTCCCACCAGCCCATCATATAGCGCTTGAAATCATCTGAAGTATAGAGATAAGAGGGGAAGCACCAGCGCAAAGACACAGATTTATTAGTGGGGAGTTCAAGAGTAAGACCGGGGAGTGGTCTGAGATAATTGAAGGGAGAATGTCACCTGTTGTTAGAAGGGAAAGAAGAGAGGCAGAAGTTAGCCAATAATCAATTCGAGTGTGAACATCATGTACCCTAGAATAGAAGGTATATTCTCTTTCCGTAGGGTGGCAGCACCTCCAGGCATCAACCAAGTCAAGCCTGTTTAACAAGGTAGAAATCGCTCTGGATGGAGGGTGAGATGCGGGCAGGGGGGTATATCTGTCCAAAAAAGCATCATGAAGGGTGTTTAAATCTCCACCCAATAATATATTGGTAGGATGCCAGCCATGAACCATCTCTTCAAGTTTAGCAAAGAAGGAGGGGCTAGTAGTATTGGGTGGATAAACATTTATAAGGCAATATTCCCGCTGTTCAATAATAGCTCTGACTAATATATATCTCCCTGCCTGGTTCCTCACCACATCCTGTATAGAATAAGCGAGATCCTTATGAAACAAAATGGCCACACCACGTTTTTTCTGTGTAGGAAGCCTCCGAGCACTTCGCATAATATATATTACGGAGTGCTGGGTGACTCCTGCATATCCTATGGGTTTCTTGTAAAATGACAATATGGGGGCGTAGAAGAGTAATGTGATCTAGTACTTTTCTGCGCTTGACCGGTGAATTGAGGCCAGCCATATTCCATGATAGAAGTTTGATAGAGCGCATATTAATGTGTGAAGCTATGTTATTAGGGGCGGCCATGTTAGCCTATCCTACATTGGGGCCAGAACGTAGAAATAGTAAAAAAAGAGTAGTTGGGCAAAGGTCTGTCCCAGCGAGCAAACCTACCAACCCAAGTTAGCCAACAAGACCAGACATAGAGCGTGCCCAAGGAGAGGGAACCCACCCCCAACTGAACTGAGAAACAACATATAAACCAAAAAGTTAAACATCGGGTTAAGTTATCTTAACTAATGGTATCCCCTAGAAGGAAATACATGAGATAAGAACAAAAGTTCAATATAGATCAAGCCATAAGCTCAAAATCAAATCTTAAAGGCAAAATATCACATGGCTACAAATCAGAGTCAAGTGACCGGAGAGGAAGCCTGGGAAGAGCGCTCAATTTCCTCTAATGTTTTATCTGGGTCATCAAAAAATACTGGTTTTCCTTGAAGCATCACCCGAAGGCATGCAGGGTAGAGAACAGCAAAACTATTGCCTTTGTCATGTAATAATTTACATACAGAAGAAAAAGCACGGGGCTTGGTCAGCAAGGGGGAGAAATCTTGAAATATAAGGAGGGAATGGCCCTTGTATTTCAATGAGGAGGCGGCTTGGTACGCCCGGAGCAACTGAAGTTTGTCCTGGTAATTGAGTAACTTGAAAATTACCGGGCGTGGACGAGCTTTCAGATCAGAGCGCTCAGGTCCAATACTGTGCGCTCGCTCCACCACCATAGAGCCAGTCATGTCATGTAAATTGAGTGCTCGTGGGAGCCATGAAGAAGTAAGGTGGTGTAGGTCCTTTACAGATTCAAGAACACCGATGATTTGTAGATTTTTACGACGACTCTGGCTTTCCAAGTCATCAAATTTTTCCCGAAGCTACTCTATCTCGTGGTCTGTCTTTTATCTGGGTAACAAAGGATTGTACCGTGTCCTCCAAGTCAGAAATCCGCTGTTCTGCCACTGAAATTATATTGGTGTGTTCAGTTAGCAGTGATGATTGAAAAGATTGAAGTCTGGCATCGATCACTGGCATGAGCTTCATTGTAATAGAAGCAGCAATTGCCTGCAGGGATTCCTCAGACATGGTGGTGTTAAAGTCACATGTTTTAGGAGGAGATTTGGCAACCTGAGCTCTGGTCTTGACCGATTTAGAGCTACCCGGATTCACGAATTTATCCATGGATGGTGGAGCAGAATATGCAGCCACGAAGTATACAGTGAGAGAGAGAGGGGGGATACCACAGCCAAGATTTGGCTAAAGAAGCTTACATAGTCTTGTTAGGGTTAGATTGAAGATATATCCCAAATTGGGCCAGGGTCAACCGCAATACGGAAGGCGAGCCCTGACGGAAGGGGGCTTTATCCGTTATTTATCCTAACATGTGTAGGTGTAAGCAGGCGCCATTATAAAAAAAAAGCAGTAGTTGCTCAGTGCTGACCTCCGGAAGTTTATCTCGATAACTGGCTATGTTGTTGTAGGCAAATTTTCAGTTTTCATCCCTCGGTGTTATGATCAAGAGGATACGTAGTGTACAAACACCAAATATAAATTTATAGTGTCATGTCTTTGTGTCTTGTAAAGCAAATTGTCTATTGAGAGAGGAAGAGGACTAGAACTCTAGTGCCACCTATTGCAAGTACCAATCCTAATGTCAACCTTTTAACGAGCCTTGTCACATGACTTAGGATAAAGTCCAAACCAGAATCTTTTATCATAAGTCACGTGGCAAGGCTCGTTAAAGGGTCGACATTGACTTTTAGGATTGCTACTTCCAATAGGTGGCACTAGAGTTCTAGTCCTCTTCTTCTCTCAAGAGACAATTTGAATATTTCCCAGAGGAGCATTGCGGCTTTAAGTCTCCTCATCTCGGCATGCTTAGCATGTCAATCTCCGCAAGGAGAAACAATACTTCTTGCATATCAGTCAGACGCCTCTCACATAGCCAAACCAGATCTCACATTTTGCACTGACGAGGGGCAGTACCCCGTAACACAGTGTCTGCAAATTGAGATTCTGGTTTGGCTTTTATCCTAAGTCATGTGGCAAAGTTCGCTAAAGGGTCGACATTGACTTTTAGGATTGCTACTTCCAATAGGTGGCACTAGAGTTCTATCCCTCTTCCTCTCTGAATAGACAATTTGCATATTTCCCAGAGGAGCATTGCGGCTTTAAGTCTCCTCACCTCGACATGCTTAGCCTGTCAGTCTCCGCAAGGAGAAATAATACTTCTTGAAGATAGATGTCTTGTAGAGGAAAGACTGAACCTGTGTTGCTCTAGAGCGGGGTGCCAGCCGCAACATATTGACTGTGTTGCAACATTTTTGTTTTTATTTGTTGTTTTCCTGTTTTAGCCGGAAAGGCTGAGTTTATTTTCCCCTCTTGTTGATTTATGGCGCATAATAATAAACCAACCCAGGATATAGAGACTGTGTTCCTATTTTTACCTCCGTATACCACCACATGAGTTGAACTACCGCAGTAGCTAAACAAATGACCAGGATACGACTGAGACATGAATGACTTTTGTCCATTAAAATATAATGTTTAGAATATCATCCAATTCAGCAAGTGTCTCGGCAGGTGTGTAGGGTCATAACGTAATTGGAACAGCTTACGTCAGCATCGGGAGAGTCACCTGACAACCTACAGAGATGAATGGTGCCATAGGCTTTATACGACAGATTCAGGGAACGTCATGGGAAGCGCTCTACAACATCAGACCTGCGTGGGACATTTTTTTTAATAAATAGGTGAACGAGGGACAGTGTCTTGTTTCTGTCTCGCTCTTTTTATGTTTTTCAGGTTTCCATTTGAGGACTACGTCGGACCTGCATGTTTTTTTGTTTTTTTTAAATTGGTGAACCAAGGAAAGTGTTGGGAAGTTTATTTTAAAGTATGTTTGCGTTTTCTATTTTTTTTATTACTTGGTTAATAATGGGGGTGTCTGATAGACACCTCTCCATTACTAACACCAGCACTTGATATCCGCTGTGTTTTTGGACACTTCACAGCCGACATCAACCCCAATTACCACTGCCCTGACAACGCACCAATGCAATTAAGAAGAGCGAAGGCGAAGAGCCAGAATTGGCGCATCTCATGTGATGCTCCACTTCTGGGGCGGCTGTGGGCCGGCATTTTTAGTCTCGAAAGAGCCCAACAAGCAGGTACCTTCCCTGCCTGATAATATAAGCCCGCAGCTGTCTGCTTTACCTTTCCCGGTCTCATAAGATAAGGGGGACCCCATGTAATGTTTTCATTTATTTATTTGGTTAAGCAAGCCTAAAAAACGACAAACCCCTTTCTGAGGAAGACAAATCGAAATGTACGTCAAATGTTATCTTGAACCGTGTCGTTTAGGTAATGTTTATCATGTTTATTATGTGCTGTTATGATTTAATACTCCATTTCTATCTTACTGACATTGTGAGCCAGGTTATTATTGTGCATATTCATGTGTGAACTATTTCTGGATTGGGTCTGCCTATGATTATTTAACTCCTTACTCTTACAAAAGGCTCTCCCCCTCCAGACTTGAATTTTCTAGTTGTGCTGCATATGAGCATGATGACTTTTTAGACCTTCAGTATTTGTGCTTCTTAAATACCTTATTACTACTTTGCACAGTTCAGTTTATAATTGTCTCTCTGCTCAAGTTGTTTGAATATTCAAATGATGTTAGTATATTTATGCGCCACACTTATTTCTTTACCTCCTTACATGGTATATACTTATATAAAAATGTAAACACGCGGCACTGCTCCGTACACACGCGGCTCTGCTCTGTACACCTCGTACACACAGCTCTGCTCCGTACACCTCGTACACACGCAGCTCCGCTCCGTACACCTCGTACACACACGGCTCCGCTCCGTACACCTCATACACACGCGGCTCTGCTCCGTACACCTCGTACACACACGGCTCCGCTCCGTACACCTCGTACACACACGGCTCTGCTCCGTACACCTCGTACACACACGGCTCTGCTCCGTACACCTCGTACACACACGGCTCCGCTCCGTACACCTCGTACACACACGGCTCCGCTCCGTACACCTCGTACACACACGGCTCCGCTCCGTACACCTCGTACACACGCGGCTGAGCTCCGTACACCTCGTACACACGCGGCTCCGCTCCGTACACCTCGTACACACACGGCTCCGCTCCGTACACCTCGTACACACACGGCTCCGCTCCGTACACCTCGTACACACGCGGCTCCGCTCCGTACACCTCGTACACACGTGGCTCCGCTCCGTACACCTTGTACACACACGGCTCCGCTCCATACACCTCGTACACACACGGCTCTGCTCCGTACACCTCGTACACACACGGCTCCGCTCCGTACACCTCGTACACACACGGCTCCGCTCCGTACACCTCGTACACATGCGGCTCCGCTCCGTACACCTCGCACACACTCGGCTGAGCTCCGTACACCTCGTACACACGCGGCTCCGCTCCGTACACCTCCTACACACACAACTCCGCTCCGTACACCTCGTACACACACGGCTCCGCTCCGTACACCTCGTACACACGCGGCTCTGCTCCGCACACCTCGCACACACACGGCTGAGCTCCGTACACCTCGTACACACGCGGCTCCGCTCCGTACACCTCCTACACACACGGCTCCGCTCCGTACACCTCGTACACACGCGGCTACGCTTCGCACACCTCGTACACACACGACTCCGCACCGTACATCTCGTACACACAGCTCTGCTCCGTACACCTCGTACACACGCGGCTCCGCTCCGTACACCTCCTACACACACGGCTCCGCTCCGTACACCTCGTACACACACGGCTCCGCTCCGTACACCTCGTACACACGCGGCTACGCTTCGCACACCTCGTACACACACGACTCCGCACCGTACATCTCGTACACACAGCTCTGCTCCGTACACCCCGTACACACGCGGCTCCGCTCCGTACACCCCGTACACACGCGGCTCGTACACCTCGTACACACACGGCTCCGCTCTGTACACCTCGTACACACGGCTCCGCTCCGTACACCTCGTACACACGCGGCTCCGATCCACACACCTCGTACACACACGGCTCCGCTCCGTACACCTCGTACACACGCGGCTCCGCTCCGTACACACGCGGCTCCGCTCCGTACACCTCGTACACACGCGGCTCCGCTCCGTACACCTCGTACGCACGCGGCTCCGCTCCGTACACCTCGTACACACGCGGCTCCGCTCCGTACACCTTGTAAACACGCGGCTCCGCTCCGTACACCTCGTGCACACACGGCTCTGCTACATCCACCCTGTAAACCCCTCCTGACCCCACACAGAAACTTCCCCTCATCCAGCACCATGACAACCAGCACAGCAGAGTCCTGCATACACTGAGGCTCCTGATCATGTGACCCCTGACTCCTCCCCTCCTGTGACCTCATCCCAGGTCCTGTGCGCACAGAGCAGCCATATATGTGGAGTGCGGCTCTGCAGGTGGAGGTAGGTGCTGGAGCCGTGTTACTGGGGAATGGGGGCAGTAACCCCTTCAGTGCTGACACTATTTCGGTGGCTGAGGGCGGCAGTTCTCTCTGCCCTCAGATAATATGGTGGAGGAGGCTTTCTCTTTCTGGGTCACACGTTCTGCTGGTAAACGAGGTTCGGTCCTGGAGCACGCTGGTCTTCATTCTCTTATATTCCAGCAGCTCCACAGTCAGGGACACAGGAGAGAATACAGGGGTTTTCTTTTCTTCCTCCAGTCACCATATGAGATAAATACCATGACAGTATAACGGACGTGGTTTCACCAACTGTGCAGGGAGTGACCCTATAATTAACCCCTTAACGACAGACAATATGCCTTTTAACCGCAGTCGTAAAGGGGCCTTATTCCTCAGCGTTGCCCTGCTCCTGAAATTCCCCCCAGTGTCGGCTGCCAGTATTCTTTTGCTGCTGTTTATTTGTTCATTCTACCTCCAAAAATCGCAATAAGGCTCGGCTCACATTTATCTTGCGCTCTCCGCTGAGCGCTTACCCCGGGGTTTCCGTGTAAATTCCCCAAAACCGTGATTCATACAAAACCCTGGATGGAACCACTCGCTTATGAGGCAGATGGAGTCACTTTGGACTGGTCTGTGAGTACAAAGTGTCTCCATCTGCCTCGTTATGGTGGGTGGTTCCGTTGGGGGGTTACGTCTGATTAGCATTTTTGTGGGATTTACACGGAAAGCCTAACATACCGTAAGTGCTCAGCGTAGAACACAATAATGTGACCCAGCCTTATTCATCAAAAAAATGTTATGTACCCCAAAATGTTGCCAATAAAAACTTATTTATCCCGCGCAAAACCAGCCTCCGCTCAGGTCCGTCATCTGTTACTGGAACTATAGGGATTCCCACGTTACTGGTAGATCAACCACTCTGGAAAAGAAACATGGCTCCCATCCCCTCAAATAAAATCCAGTGAGTTCTACGCTCCCAAATCCAAATGCCCCCTTCTTCTGAGCCCCACTGTACTTAAATCACAGTAAGTGGCCATATGTTTGACATTATTGTAGTGGGGAGAGCACTTAACTATTTACAGGGTACGTGATGCTAGAAGCACATGTTGGGCACAATGTATGGGTGTGCTGTTACAATATATGGGGGCTCTACACTTTATGGGGGCACAATGTGTGAGAGCTATCCTGACAGATTTGCTTTTCTCCAGAAAAAATGTCTGGAGTGGATGTCACAAAATAGTCACTGCAGCCGTAATTGAATTCATTGACAGGTGCAGTTTCTACAATGGGGTCACTTTGGGGTTTTTTTCTGCTGTTCTGGCACCTTTGGGGCTCCACAAACTATTCTGGCAAAATCTGTGCTCCAAAAGCCAAATAGCGCTCCTTCCTTCTCAGCCCTGACATGTGGCCTAACAGTAATTTCTGATGACATATGGGGCATCATCGCGTTTGGGACCAATTGTGCAATAAATTATGGGGTCCAGTTTCACCTATTAACCCTCGTGTACCTGAGAAATTTGCAGCAAATAGAAAAATTAAATTTTTACCCCTAAAATGTCATGTTTCCACATTTCAATTCTGTGAGGCACCTATAGGTTCAAAATACTAACTACACCCCTAGATGAATTCCTTGGCCAGTGAAGTTTCTAATATGGGTTCACCAGTGTGTGCCACTGCTGCCCTGCACCTCAGGGGCTCGGTTAATAGAGACTACAATCTGTTCAAATTAAATATATGCGTTGTAAAAGTCAAGTAGCGCTCCTTCCCATCCAATCCCCGCATTGTGCTCAAACAGTAGTGTACAACCACATATGGGATCCTGCCACATTCGGGAGAAATTGCATTAAAAAATTGTGGGGTCCAATTTCTACCATTACCCCATGCATAAATTATAAATTTGGTGCTAAAATAGTATTTTAGTGGGAAAAATTTATTTTTTTTGTTATCACATCTAAAAGTTATTAAGTTTACTGAATCGCCTGTGGATTACAAATGCTCATTACACCACCAGAAGGATGAAATCCTTGAGGAGTCTAGTTTCCAAAATGGGGTCACTTGTGGGAGGTTCCATTATTTAGGCACATCAAGGGCTCTCCAGCTGAGACATGGTGTCCCGCGCTCTATTTTTACATTCAGAAAGTCAAACAGTGCTCCTTCCTTTCAGAGCCTTGCCGTGTGCTCAAACAGTAGTTTTTCCCCACATATCTATGTACTTTTTTTTCACAACCCTCATTAGTGCGATTACCCAACATACAAGCCTCTGATTGATCCGGTGATGCACTGCACTACTGTAGTGCGAGGTATTATCCCTGCCTGTCAGTGTGATACTAATGGCCCCATACACATGAGATAACTGTCAGCCTAATGATCATTCAGTTGATGTCTATTGTCCCCAAATTGAGGATTATTTTGTTGGAGAACAAAAGGATTGGTTTGTGAAATTCAGCATAAATGATATAATTTGTTGGGAGGTGTCCACTGTAAATTTTGACATTTTAATTTACATTTAGTTGTGGTGATGGAGTCAGTGACGGACTCTGGCCAGATATGTTTCTAGAGCCGTAGTAGAAGATGAAGATGTCGTCCTCATCATGAAGTAGTTATTCCTCCTGTCACGTGTAATGAATATCTCCTGCAGTATTGCTAATGCCGATTCCAGTGTCGGTAAATGAGACGAGAATTAGCGTTGTTGAAGATGAGTCTATGAGAAACGTATACAGCTGCCGACTCCGAGGAAGAAACTGCTTGTTGTCTGTGGTCTAAAATATACAGGTTTTATTAGCAGATACAAAGAAAAAAGTTTAAAATAATAAAAATAGTAGTACATTACCATCCCTCCCACTGCTCCTGTGCCACCACTAATTGGGTCCAATCCTGGTCTCTCTATTTTATGGTCAGTGCTGACAAACGTGATTCCTACAGCCCATCAGTGACCAAAATAACCATGCAGAAGAAGCTCTTCTAAAGCAGCAACTCTAAATATGTTCATACAAAACAAGAGAATACAACATCTACACTATCCATCTCCTTGTATCTTCACCCTTATTATCTCCAGTAATTGTATTATTACACTGGATTCTTTATGATGTTACATTTCCTCATCTTCTTCCCATTCAGATCCCTACAATATCAGGTCCTTTCAGTGGAGATCTTCTATAAAAGAGAATTTCCCTGATTGATCAATTAAAGATGGATAAAGACAGGGACAAGATGGCAGAGAAGATATTACATCTCACCCTAGAGATCCTCTTCCGTCTTACTGGAGAGGTGAGAGATTCTGATGACGTCACATTACATCATTCTTATCTATGGGAATAACAGATGGACAGAACTGGAGAGGTGAGGACTCTGGAAATGTCTGTAGTGAGATTTATTAATGTGTCTCTCCATAACCAGGATTACACAGTAGTGAAGAAGACCTCTGGTGAGCGCTGTCAGGCCCCTTTATCTATGGGATGGCGAACACCCCCTGGCGAACCTCCACCCCACCACCTGATACATAAGGACTTCAATGACCAGAAGATCCTAGAACTCGCCTACAAGATCATTGAACTGCTGACTGGAGAGGTGACACTGCTGGGAATGCTGGGACATTATACAGTAACGCTATGAAGGGATCGGGGTGATGACGGTATCATTGTATGTGTCAGGTTCCTATAAGGTGTGAGGATGTCACCGTCTATTTCTCCATGGAGGAGTGGGAGTATTTGGAAAAACACAAGGATCTGTACCAGGATGTCATGCTGGAGGTTCCCCAGCCCCTCACATCACCAGGTAATCACAGAACTAAATACACATGGCCTATAATTATCTGTGTGTAAAGAATGAATTCAGTCCCTGTATGTTTCCTCAAAAAAATCCTTACCTAAGGCCAAAAAAATCATGTGCATGAAAAACCTTAAAATCCAAAATTTTATTAGATATATTTTAAAATTAATTTAAAAAATAATTAATTTTAAAATATATCTAATAAAATTTTTGGATTTTAAGGTTTTTCATGTACATGATCCTGTATGTGTTTCCTCCAGATGTATCCAGTATGAGGACAAAACCAGAGAGATGTCCCCGTCCTCTTCTTCCACAGGACTGTAAACAAGAAGATCCCGATGTTCCTCAGGATCATCAGGTAGATAGAGAGAAGGTGTCATGAGATCTCCCCTATGATGTGTAGACGGCTGTGAAGGTCTTGTGCTCAGTCTTGTTTTATCCACCAGTATTATGGTTTATACTTGTGTAATGAGAACGTTGGAGATGGCAGGATTAGAGCTGATCATAGATGTGACTTTTACAATATTTGTTTCAGGGTGAAGATCTTACCCATGTTAATACTACAGAGACATATGTGAAGGGTGATGAGCAGTGTAAAGAGGAGATTCCTGAAGATAACAGTCCAAGTGCGTAAAAACCTCTAAATGCAGAGAAGTACAGATTTTTCTGAGTCAACAGCTGTGGCTGCTGTATAGGCATTGTGGTCTGCTTTGTGCATTCTGCTGGTAGACAACCACTTGCTATTCCTCCCAAAACTTTTCCCATTATTTTGGGCATAGGAAGTCCTTCTGTTGGAGTGATACCTGTTTCGGTCAGAGCTTACAGTTATAATCCTCCCTACTCAATGGAATTAGAAGATGCTAACACTTAGTTGCCCAGATCTCTAAGCTTTAACCCCTTAGTGACAGAGCCAATTTTGTACTTAATGACCAAGCCAATTTTTCATGAGTTTGGGGGGTCAATATAACAGAAAATACCCAAAAGTGGCAACATTCTAAAAACTGCATCCTTCAGGTGCTTCACGAGAACTAAAGCAATGTGAAAGGAAAAAATGAACCTTTCTCGTTCGCCTTATTGGGGGACACAGAGACCATGGGTGTATGCTGCTGCCACTAGGAGGCTGACACTATGCACAAAAAAAGGTTAGCTCCTCCTCCGCAGTGTACACCCCACCGACCGGCAGGCGAATTCCTCAGTTTAGCTTAGTGTCAGTAGGAGGTGGACACGGGTCTTTTATTAGACCTATATCTACCTCAGTGTGCGTCGTTTCTTTACAGGTTCGGAGGGATACGGAGTGAACAGTCACATCTGTACTCCCACAAAGAGACTATGAGTACGGCGTGTACTGCCACCCCGTATCCTCATAGGTCTCCGGAGCAGGACCAGGAGCCTCGCACAAGTAGGTGCCAGCCGCACTGACGGTCCTTGCCCCCCCGCCTCCCACCCTCTCGCCTACCAGAGCCTGAAGTTTGGATGAGGCGCGGATTTCATAGAGACAGACAGTGTGGGATTTTCAGGTACCTTTATTGTAAGGCCCCTCAGTCTAGGCGGTCCCCCGGCGTTTTCTCTTGGAGCGGTCGCCAGGGGGACCACGTTAGGGTCCATGCGCACCCCGCATCCCCCACGGTCTCCGCATCCATGCAGGCCCCGGGTTTTCACGGGCCTCGTTCTGCGCTTCTCCCCCTCCCTTTTTCCATCTCGGCAGGGGTGGCGCAGGAGTCGGGTAGCTCTGGGCAGGGACGTGGGCCGGTGTTGCAGCGCGCTTCCGCGCCGACCCCCTGCTGACAGGCGGCCGGCGCTATTAATTTAGGCCCCGGCTTCTTTCGGGCCTCCCTCTGCGTCGCGGCCACGCCCCCTGCCCCTTTCTTCTAAGCGGGCTTTTCTCCCGCCCGTCTTAGGCCCTCCCAGCCCCCTTTCCTTGCACCTGTCTGCCATTGGTCGGCGGGCGGTGCTGAGGGGATCTCTGCGGCGAGCTCCGCCCTTCTTCCTTCTCTGGGAGCGCGCTCTTTCCTCCGGGGGTCGCCATCTTTTCAGCCTGCCAGCCGGACCTCATTTCCTGCCGAATATCGTCCACTTGGTTCTGTTTCAGCCGGTTTGGCCTGGCGCATCCTGCAGACAGATCAGACAGCGTCATCTTCTGGGGACACCGGACCGTGAGTAGCTCTGCATTTGCAGACTGACACCCTTCTCTGCCTTCTGTCCCCCAACCGGCCGGCACTGCCCCATTTTTCACTATGTCTAACGCTAAGTCTGATCGTACCCGCTCTGCGGCTCCCCCTAGCACGCTAGTGAAGTTCTTTGCCTGCTCGTCCTGCAATCGCAAACTTCCCTCAGGTCAGTCCACTCCCCTCTGCCTGGACTGTAGCAATCCAATTCAGCCCGACGCCGCTCAGGAGCCATCCATAGCTCCAGTGGTGAGTGAGCCCCCCATGCCGGGCTGGGCCTCCTCTCTATCACAGTCGGTGGCAGACCTCTCCAAGGTGTCTCAGTCCCTAGTAGCCGTTCAGGATAAGTTGCCCTTGGGAGCTTCGGCGGGACCCAGCACATCTCAGGACGTCCCATCTGAGCCAGCCAGCGTCAGTCGCAAGAGGCCCAGGCAGGATCTCCAGGCGGAGTCCTCTCCTCGTCCTACCTCACCCCACGGTCCCCAGCAGTCTCCCTCTCGGGCCTCGTCTCCCGAGTCAGGCGAAGCGCTTTCGGAATCTGAAGGGGTTTTAGAGCTGGATTCGGACCAGGATGCGAGCATGACGGTTACGGTGCAGAACCTCATTGCCGCGATTCACCATACCTTCGACATCACTGACGCCCCTGCGAAATTCTCAGATCAGGAGGTTTCGTTCAGACGGGCGGAAACACCATCCAGGGTGTTTCCCTTCCATTCAGAGTTTGGAAAGATTTTTACCAAGGAGAGGGATGATCCGACCAGACGCTTTCAAAGAGGAAAGCGTCTCGGCGTGCTCTATCCGTTTGCTAAAGAGCTCTTGGATAACTGGTCCGCTTCTCCCTCAGTGGACCCTCCCGTGTCCAGACTTTCTACCAACATGGTTCTCCCGTTGTCGGGTATGGCGTCTCTGAAAGATTCTAACGACAGGATCATAGAATCTCTAGCAAAGTCTGCCTTTGAAGCGGCATCAGCGGCGGTATGTCCAGTCTTTGCTTCATCTTGGGCAGCAAAGGCCGTAGCTACTTGGGCAGAGGATCTTCGTCAGGGCATCCTGGATAAAGCTCAACCCGAGCACCTGGCCGATCTTGCCAGTCAGATTTCCCATGCGGGGGATTATCTGCTTTCTGCTTCCCTGGATGCCGCCTCCTGCGCGGTTCAGGCGTCAAGCAACGTCGTGGCGATTCGACGTACAATTTGGCTCAAGGCCTGGCAGGCGGACTTGTCCTCTAAAAAGTCTCTGACTAATACGCCTTTTCAGGGAGTGCGCCTCTTTGGGTCCCAATTGGACCAGATTATTAAGGACGCTACCGGGGGGACGAGTTCTCTTCTCCCTCAATCCAAGCCTCGCAGACCTCCTCCAAGGCGTCAGTTTCGTCCCTTTCGGACTTTCCGCCGTTTCAATGCGGCGGAAAACCCTTCCAACCAGCAAAGACCACAAGCTCGCCAGGAAAGGAAGAAGGTTTCTTTCAGACCCACTCCGTCATGGCGGTCGCACTCTTCCCAGGGCCGATCATCCAGATCTAGATCTGGACGGTCTACTTCTGCATGACTATCGTCGGTCTCCAAGGGGTCCTTTTCAGTTGGGAGGTCGACTCCTTTTCTTCAGCGACGTCTGGCTCGCCTCAGTGGAGGACGCTTGGGTCAGGGACGTTGTGTCGACAGGATACAAGATCGAGTTCCTTTCTCTGCCACAGGATCGTTTCTTCCAATCCTATCCGCCAAGAGATCCGGCCTTAATCCCGGGATTTGTTTCGGCCATCGCCTCTCTTCTCAGTTCCGGGGTAATTGTGCCCGTTCCCGAATCCGAACGATTCACAGGGTTTTATTTGAACCTGTTTGTGGTGCCGAAAAAGAACGGGGCAGTCCGACCCATCTTAGATCTCAAGCTACTCAACAAGAGAGTCCGCCTTCGACATTTCAGGATGGAGTCGGCTCGCTCGGTCATCGCTTCCATGGAGGAGCAGGAATTCCTGTGTTCGATAGACATTCAGGATGCCTATCTACATGTGCCCATATTTCCCGGACATCAGAAGTTCCTGCGGTTTGCGGTTCGCCACGAACATTACCAGTTTGTCGTGCTGCCTTTCGGGCTCGCCACCGCTCCCAGAGTCTTCACGAAGATTATGGCTGCGTTGATGGCCCTGTTGAGGATCAGAGGTCTCGTTCTTTTTCCGTACCTCGACGACATTCTGATCAAAGCTCCCTCCTTTCAACAGGCCCACCTAAGTTTGACGATCGTTCTTGCCACCCTGTCCAGTCTTGGGTGGATCGTCAACAGGAAAAAATCCTGTCTGGTCCCGACTCAACGCCTTGTGTTTCTGGGCCTTCTGTTCGACACTCGTCGGTCAAGGGTCTTTCTCCCACAAGAGAAGATTTTTTTCCCTGCAGCAGGGTGTGCGATCATTGCAGTTCGCGCGATCTCCGTCCCTCCGGACAGCCATGAGGGTACTGGGGAAGATGGTGGCGGCGATAGAGGCAGTTCCCTTTGCCCAATTTCAAGCCAGACCCCTTCAGCAGGCCATTCTGTTCAGGTGGAACAGGTCGGCTCTATCTCTGGATCGTCCTGTTCGTCTTTCATGCCGGATCAAGCAGTCTCTCAACTGGTGGTTGACGTCTCCCCTCATTCTCTTGGGTCGATCCTTTCTTCCCGTCCACTGGCAGATTGTCACGACGGACGCCAGCCTCCTCGGCTGGGGGGGCAGTGTTCCGCAATGACACTGTTCAGGGTCGATGGTCGGCTCAGGAATCAGCTCTGCCAATAAATGTCCTAGAGATACGAGCGATTCATCTGGCTCTCGTCCACTGGGAAAGGCGCCTCAAGGGTCTGCCGATCAGGATTCAGACAGACAATGCCACAGCGGTGGCATATATCAACCGCCAGGGAGGGACACGGAGTGTCTCGACCCTGGCGGAGGTGTCCAGAATTCTTCAATGGGCAGAGATATCTGTTCCTACGATTTCCGCGGTTCATATTCCCGGCGTGGACAACTGGGCCGCCGATTTTCGCAGCCGCGAGGGTCTCGCAGCGGGAGAATGGTCCCTACATCCGGAGGTGTTTCACCTGCTCTGCCGTCGGTGGGGAACCCCGGACGTAGACCTGCTGGCGTCTCGCCTCAACAGAAAGGTCCCTCAGTTTGTCTCCAGGTCCCGGGATCCTCTGGCGGTGGCAAAGCAGAAGGGATCCCAGTCATCCTCATTGCCCCAAATTGGCCCAGAAGGTCTTGGTTCGTGGACATTGTCAACCTTCTCGCGGACGCCCCCTGGCAGCTTCCCGACAGGGCAGATCTGCTGTCTCAAGGCCCGATTTGCCACCCCAATTATCGGTCGCTCAATTTAACGGCGTGGCTGTTGAGACCGAGGTTTTGTAACGGGCAGGATTCTCCGATCGAGTAATTCATACCATGATCCGTGCCAGAAAGCCGCCTTCTTCCAAGTTCTATTATCGTACTTGGAAAGCCTATTTCTCCTGGTGTGAAACCAATGACGTCGCGCCCATGATTTTTTCACTCCCTTCTGTTCTGGCGTTCCTTCAGGCAGGGCTGGATGCGGGGCTTGCCCTCAGTTCTTTGAAGGGTCAAGTTTCGGCTCTGTCCGTTTTATTTCAGAGGACGCTGGCCTCCCGTCCCCAGGTCAAAACCTTTCTTCAGGGGGTGGCCCACACGGTTCCTCCGTACCGTGCTCCCGTGGATCCTTGGGACCTTAACCTGGTCCTTGAGGTTCTACAAGGTTCTCCTTTTGAACCGCTCAGGGACGTTCCCCTTTCTTTCCTCTCTTGGAAAGTGGCCTTTCTGGTGGCCATTACTTCCATCCGGCGGGTGTCGGAATTGGTGGCTCTTTCTTGCCGCTCTCCCTTTTTGGTGCTTCATCAGGACAAGGTAGTTCTGCGGCCTCCGCCCTCTTTTCTTCCGAAGGTGGTATCCTCGTTTCACCTCAACGAGGACATTGTTCTGCCATCCTTCTGTCCGAGTCCAGCTCATCCTCGGGAGAGGTCCTTGAACAAGCTGGACTTAGTCAGGGCATTGAGAGTCTATCTAGCTAGGACGACTTCCTTGCGAAAGTCGGACTCTCTATTCATCATTCCTGATGGGGCGAGAAAAGGGCACCCAGCCTCAAAGGCCACTATTGCTCGTTGGATCAGATCGGCAATTTTGGAGGCATACCGGGTCAAGCATCGAGCGGCTCCTCCAGGGATCAGAGCGCACTCTACCCGGGCGGTGGGTGCCTCCTGGGCGGTGCACCACAGAGCTTCCGCGCTGCAGCTTTGCAAAGCTGCAACGTGGTCTTCGGTTCACACGTTTGTGAAATTCTACAGAGTCCACACCTACGCTTCGGCGGACGCCAGCCTAGGTAGAAGGATTCTGCAGGCTGCGGTGGTGAGTCCACTGGCCTGATGGAAGTTTGTTTCCCACCCCAGGGACTGCTTTGGGACGTCCCATGGTCTCTGTGTCCCCCAATAAGGCGAACGAGAAAACAGGATTTTTGGGTTGCTTACTGTAAAATCTGTTTCTCGGAGCCTTCATTGGGGGACACAGCACCCTCCCATGTTCTACAACTCCTGTTCTTATGTTGTTTGTTGGTTACAGTTGAGTTGTTTGTTCTCAATCTATTCTGTTACTTCTCCTACTGCTTTCTCACTAACTGAGGAATTCGCCTGCCGGTCGGTGGGGTGTACACTGCGGAGGAGGAGCTATCCTTTTTTTGTGCATAGTGTCAGCCTCCTAGTGGCAGCACCATACACCCATGGTCTCTGTGTCCCCCAATGAAGGCTCCGAGAAACAGATTTTACGGTAAGCAACCCAAAAATCCTGTTTTTTCTTTTTTTCACAAAAAATTCACTTTGGAACCAAATATTTTTTTACTTTCATAAGGGTATTATTAGGAGAAAGTGGACCACAAAATTTCTTGTGCAATTTCTCCTGAGTACGCCGATACCCCACATATAGGGAAAGCCACTGTTTGAGTGCATGGCAGGGCTCAGAAGGGAGTGAGCACCGTTTGACTTTTTGAATGCAAATATGGCTGGAATCAATGGTGGCGCCATGTCGTGTTTGGGGACCCCCTGATGTACCTAAACAGTGGAAACCCCCCAATTGTAACCCTAACACAACCCTAATCCCAACCCTAACACACCTCTAACCCTAATCCCAACACTAACACACCTGTAACCCTAATCCTAACCCTAACTTTAGCCCAACTCTAACCCTAATGGGAAAATGGAAATAAATACATTTTTTTTTTTTATTATTATTATTATTATTATTATTATTATTATTATTATTTATCCTTAACTAAGGGGGTGATAAAGGGGGGTTTAATTTACTATTTTTTTTTATTTTGATCACTGTGATAAGACCCTATTTCTCTCTCCTCTGATGTGCGAAATACATGCAGCCGCACACTCCGGTCTGAGGGAGTGGCGGAAAATGAAAGCTGACTTGGAAAAAATTCCAAAGGCAAAAAAAGCTCAATGTGGTTTAAAGATTCCATATGAGGCTCTAGAGACATGATCCTGTATGTGTTTCCTCCAGATCTATCCAGTAAGAGGACAACACAAGAGAGATGTCCCCGTCCTCTTCTTCCACTGGACTGTAAACAAGAAAATCTCAATATTCCTCAGGATCATCAGGTAAATGGAGAGAAAGTGTCATGAGATCTCCCCTATGATGTGTAGATGGCTGTAAAGATCTTGTGCTCAGTCTTGTTTTATCCACCAGTATTATATGTTTTATACTTGTGTAATAAGAACGTCTGAGATGGCAGGATTAGAGCTGATCATAGATGTGACTTCTCCATCTGTGACTTCTATAATATTTATTTCAGGGTGAAGATCTGACCCATGTTAATACTACAGAGACATATGTGAGGGGTGATGAGCGTTGTCAAGAGGAGATTCCTGAAGATAACAGCCCAAGTAAGTAGAAACTTCTAAATGCAGAGAAGTCACAGATTATTTTTTCTATCGCTTCATTGGGGGACACAGGAACCATGAGTGTATGCTGCTGACACTATGCACAAAAAAATTAGCTCCTCCTCTGCAATATACACCCCACAGACTGGCACTAGGTTATTCAGTTTTAGCTTAGTGTCAGTAGGAGTTGGACACGGGTCTTTCATTAGACCCATATCTACCTCAGTCTGCGTCGTTTCTTTTCAGGATCCCGGAGGGATACAGTGTGAACGGTCACTACTGTACTCCCACAAAGAGACTATGAGTACGGCGTGTACTACCACCTCATACGTCTAGCCAGCAGGCCCCTAACCCCTAACACAGAAGCATGTTCAGGTAATCCGGCATCGGTCCTGGCCCCTTCTCCCACCCAATCGCCCACCAGAGCCTGTCAGTTTGAGGAGACGCAGACGTCCCACATCGCAGGATTTTCGGACGTCCAATCTGTCCTTAATGGGGAGGTACATTTCTCTCTCTTCTTCCCCCCCCCCCCCCCCCCAGGTGCGGCGAAGACCCGAGTACAGAAAGAAGATAAGTTCAAAGAAGAAGATCAAAGGAAACAGTAAAAAAAAAAAAAAAATTTCCTTTATTTTAATAGCGGGCATTAGGGGTTTTTCCCCTTTAATTCCGATGTACTTGGTGCACCAGGCATACCTTTGTGGTGTTTTAGGGCCCTCCATGCCGCCCCCCCATGCTTCGGCGGTCACCAGCTGTAATCTAGGTCCCGGCTTCTCTCAGGCTTAGTTGCAGTGTTTTTCTCCCGCCCGTCGCTCCCTCTCTTCCTCTTCCTGCAATCGGCGGTTAGTTCAGCCAACTATTCCCCGCCTCACCAGACTGCTTACGATCGCCACGATCTTGCTCCCATCTTGGACCCGGTGCTTAGCCCCACCCCTTTTCTGGCCTCAGAGGGCAGGACCTTTCTACATTGCGCGCTTTTTCCGGGTGTTCCCCTGCATCCTCCTTGCGTTTGCCATTTTCCGACTGGTTGATCCGGACAGCGATTTCTCCCGGAAGGACCTGCTTCTCCTCTACTTATCGCAGCAGCTTCTACAGCCTGGAAGCAGACTACAGGATACTGCACTTACTGTGAGTAGCTCTGCTCTGCCGACTAACACGCTCATCTGCATCTTTTGCTGTCCCCTAACCTTCTGGCATCAGTTAGTGGGTCTGCTCATCATGCCTAATTCTAAGGGAGAGCATTCTCGTCTTCCTACCTCCTCCTCCTCTTCTTCCTCTGCTCTTGTTAGAAACTTTGCATGGTCTTCGTGTAAATGCAAGCTTCCTTCAGGTCAGTCCTCTCCCCTCTGTCAGGACTGCAGCAACCCCACTGTGCCCACCGCTCAGGAGTCCCTTTCTGCCCCAGGTGAGAGCGAGGCCCCTATTCCAGAGTGGGCTTCCTTTCTGTCACAGTCCGTGACGGATCTCACCAAATTGTCGCAGACCCTGGTGTCCGTGCTTGACAGGTTGCCCTTTCTGGCTCCTGGTTTTGCTAGTGGGTCACAAGATTCACCATCTGGGTCTTCAACACAGGGCGCAAGAGATCCAGGCAGGAACGTCGTTCTAGGTCCTCTTCCCGCTCCATCTCGCCCCACGGTCTTTCCCGGCGGGCTGCCTCTTCTCGATCCTCCTCTCCCTAGTCAGGCGAGGCGTTTTCGGATGCAGAGGATGATTCGGACCTGGATTCAGACCAGGCCTCTAACATGAGAGATATGGTCCAGAGCCTTATTGTGTCAGTCAACAAGACGTTTAGCATCAAGGATACCTCTACAGAACCTGCAGAACAGGCTGTTTAGTTTAGACGGTTTGTGGACGTACTTGCCAGGGAAAGGGAGAACCCTACCAGACGCTTTCAAAGAGGGAAGCGCCTCGGCATCCTATATCCCTTCTCTCCTGAGCTCACCACAAACTGGACTGCTTTCCCGGCCGTGGACCCGCCAGTTTCCAGACTGTCCACCAAACACGGTCCTCCCGCTTTCTAATGCAGCATCCCTCAAGGATTCCAATGATAGGATTATAGAATCACTGGCAAAAGTCAGCCTTTGAAGTGGCTGCTTCTACATTATGCCCGGCTTTTGCCTGTTCCCGGGTCTCGAAGTACATAGCAAAATGGGGCAAACGGTTTCGTCAGGGCATCCTTGTTGGAGCTCGTCTGAAGGAGTTGGCCGATCTTGTGGACCAGATTCTCATGCAGGGAAATATATGGTATTTGCCTCCCTGGATGCCGCGTCTTGCACAGCTCAGGCGTCCAGCAATATGGTGGCCATCCGGCGGACTATTTTGGCTTAAGGCCTAGCAGGCAGACTTGTTGTCAAAGAAGTCCCTTACCAGCCTGCCTTTCCAGGGGTTCCGTCTGTTTGGCTCCATGTTGGACCAAATTATTAAGGAGGCCACTGGTGGCACGAGTTACCTCCTTCCACAGTCCAAGCCTCGCCGGCTTCCTCTGAAGCGGCAGTTTTGCTCCTTTCAGCTCTTTCGTCGTTTCGCTGCAATGGAGGATTTTTCTGACCAGCAGAGGCTGCAGGCTCGCCAGAATAGGAAAAAGTCTTCCTTCAAACCTACCACCCCTTCCTGGTGTTCCCGTAACACTCACGGTAGATCCACCAGGCCTAGTCCTGGCAGATCTTCCTCGGCATTACTCGTATCAAGACCCCAGCGTATCTCCCAGGCTTTTTGGTCATCTCCTGTTTTTCAGGGACGTTTGGCTGTCTTCGGTGGAGGGCGTATGGGTCAGGGAGGTGGTAGCCTCAGGTTGCCAAATAGAGTTCGCTTTGCGGCCCCGAGATCGATTCTTTGAATCCCATCCTCTTAAGAGATCCTTCTCTGGTTCCGGGTTTCTTTGCGTCCATCGCCTCCCTTCTCAGTTCGGGGGTAATCGTTCCCGTTCCAGAATGGGAACGCTTGACAGGTTTCTATTCAAACCCGTTTGTGGTGCCGAAGAAAGGTGGCGCGGTTCGGCCAATCCTGGATCTGAAGTTACTGAACAAAAGGGTCCGCCTGCGACATTTCAGGATGGAGTCCCTTTGTTCAGTAATTGCTTCCATGGAGGCGCAGGAATTCCTGTACTCCATAGACATTCAAGATGTCTATCTCCATGTCCCGATTTTCCCAGGACATCAGAGGTTCCTGCATTTCGCGGTACAGCAGGACCTTTTCCAGTTTGTCACCCTGCTGTTTGGACTCGCAACCGCTCCCAGGGATTTCACGAAAATCATGGTGACATTAATGGCCATTTTGAGTATCAGATGCCTGGTGCTCATTCCGTACCTCGACGACATCCTCACCAAGTTTCCAGTCTTTTCTCAGGCTCAGGAGAGCCTTACCATTGTCCTCGACTCCCTGTCCCGTTTTGGGTGGCTAGTCAACAGAATAAAGTCCTGCCTTGTCCCGACTCAGCGCCTCTTTTTCTTAGGCATGCTGTTTGTCAGGAAAAACCCACCTTGGCCAGCACGCGGCTATCACATCCGCATGGGGGCTTATCTTAGTTATCCCACCGCTGTCACCAAATGTGATCAAAAACCGCAAACAAGTTTGACCTATCAATTTACCGCAGGGGCTTATTTTAGTTATCCCACTGCTACCAACAATATGTCACGAACTGCAGGGATTTATGTATATCCCACTTTTCAGTTCCACTTTGGAACTTGCAGCTCTCCGGCGCCCCCCTTACCCTCAGGTCAGTCAGGGAACTGCACCTAGGATAATTGGTCTCCGGATGGGCCTGTTTCAATGTTGATTGGCTATTTGGCGCGCTGCAGCGAGTGAATTATAAATGCTCTGGCCACAGCCAAACAATAACTTATAAAACCCATTCCGTCACTGCCAGCTTTGCCCCACTAGGCCAGAACACACCGCCGCCACCAGCTCCGAGTTTTCTATTAATATTTCTAAATTAATAAAGGGGGTCGGAAACCAACCCAAGTTAGTAGCGTAATTCACTTCGGAGAACGTGCAAATTCGTTATAGAGCATGGAGAAACGTAACTAGTAATTTTGTATTTTACTCCGAAAAAGTAGGCAGTGTTTACAGAAGGTATAAAAAGATTTTACAATATGAGACAAAGTATGTACAAGGCAATTACAAAATTACAGGGATTAAAAACAGAAACATTCACATTCTGCTTAGATCATTTCAGGCTAACCATGCTGTGCGGGGGTTGGGCGATACGTCATAGTGCATCAGAGATTCGTCCTCTATCCAGCTTCCATGACAAAAACTGGCTCCAGACTGACTGAAAGTAACGTATACTTCTGGGTCATGACTTCACTAAAGGGGCTGACTTAAGGGGAAACCCTCCTCTTCCTCCCAGGATGAGAACTTGCTAAGAAAACATAATGATCATATCTCAGAGAGGGTACCTCGTATAGCGACGAACAAAGTCATATCTTATTCAGCTTGACGCTGGTGTCCATTCAAGTCCAAACGCGAGGCACCGGGCTGGCTCAGCTGCACAGGAATCCATTTCTTAGATTCCGCTGAAGCTGGAGGCTGGAAAAACACAGGCCGAGTAGTCCCGTCAAAGCATGTCCCAAATATGTATCTTTCATATTCATAACATAAACGGGTCGAGTTATGTCCTATGGTTAGATTCTACAGCTGTGCTATCTGAGATCCAAAGCACATGTTGGGAGACAAAGGGTTGTATTCTGCTAATTGCCACATTTCTGAGGAATGTGTGAGGAGGGAGTATTGGATTACAGGCAGGCAGGGGAAAAGAAGGCTGCAGCTGCTGGCAGGGGGGAAGGAGGGGGGGAAGGAGGGGGGGCAAACCCTCACAACTGGGGTAGCAGAGCTCAGTGTGTGCATGGAAAATTTTGGAAAGGTGTGTCATTAAGGAAAACCATAGCTCATATTTACATTATCGTGACACTGTTCAACACCCGTCAGACGAGGATTTTCCTTCCCGAAGAGAAGATAGCAATCCTCCAGCTGGGAATTCTCTCTCTGGAAGTCCCTCTACTTCCTTCCTTCCTTCCGCTCAGCAATGAATGTCCTGGGGAGGATGGTGGCAACGTTGGTAGAAATCCCTTTTGCGCAGTTCCATTCAAGACCACCTCAGCAGGCCATCCTTTTACAGTGGGACAGGTCTGTTCTGTCTCTGGATTGTCCGATTCGGCTCTCTTCTTGAGTCAAATGGTCTCTCAATTGCTGGCTGTCATCCCCTCTCATCTTCTTGTGCCTATCCTTCCTTCTCGTTCTCTGGCAGGTGGTGACGACAGACACCAGCCTTCTCGGCTGTGGTGCGGTATTTCTCCATCTGACGGTCCTGGGGCATTGGTCGGCACAGGAATCCTCTCTGGGAACGGCTTCTCAGGGGTCTGCCTATCAGAGTTCAAATGGACAATGCCACGGCGGTGGCACATGTCAATCACCAGGGAGGGATTCGGAGTCCCTTGGCGATGGCCTAGGTATCCAAGATTCTTCTCTGGGCAGAGTCGATGGTTCTAGCGCTATCCGCAGTGCATATCCTCTGCGTGGACAACTGGGCCGCCGACTTTCTCAGCCGCGAGGGTCTCCCGGCAGGAGAGTGGTCCCTGCATCAGGAGGTCTTGCATCATATTTGCCTTCGTTGGGGAACTCCAGATGTGGACCTCATGGCATCCCGACTGAACAGGAAGGTCTCACGGTTCATCTCCAGGTCCCGCGATCCCCTCGCGGTGGGCACCAATGCTCTGGCCATTCCCTGGTTGCAGTTTGTGCTTCCCTATCTGTTTCCTCCCCTTCTTCCCAGGCTGTTGAAAAAGATCAAGGCAGAAGGGGTGCCGATCATAATGATCGCGCCGGATTGACCCAGAAGGTCTTGGTTCGCAGACATCGTCAATCTTCTCGCGGACGCCCCCTGGAGGCTTCCAGACAGACCGGATCTTCTGTCTCAAGGACCAATCTGCCACCAGAATTCTCGGTCGCTCAATTTAACGGCGTGGCTGTTGAAACTGCGGTGCAGAGAGCGTCCGGATTTTCAGATCTGGTGATTCACACCATGATCCAGGCTAGGAAGCCGTCGTCTTCCAGGGTCTATTATCAAGCCTGGAAAGCCTATTTCAGCTGGTGTGAGTCTAATCACATCCCTCCTATGTCCTTTTCTCTCCCTTCTATTTTGGCGTTTCTCCAGGTGGGTCTTGACGCTGGTCTTGCCCTTAGTTCACTGAAGGGTCAGGTGTCAGCACTTTCCGTTCTTTTCCAGAAGAGTTTATCTTCCCGTTCACAGGTCAGAACCTTTCTTCAAGGGGTAGCGCATGCAGCTCCCCCGTACCGGACTCGTGGAACTCTGGGACCTCATTCTAGTTCTGGAGGCCCTGAGGAGTTCTCCCTTTGAACATCTCTGGGAGGTATCCCTGTCCTTACTGTCTTGGAAAGTGGCATTTCTGGTGGCCATCACCTCCATTAGGCACGTTTCGGAGCTGGCAGCCCTTTCCTTTTGCCCTCCTTTCTTGGTTCTTCACCAGGATAAGGTGGTTTTGCGGCCTCTGCCTTCCTTCCTTCCCAAGGTGGTGTCCGCATTTCACCTAAATGAGGACATTGTCCTCCCTTCCTTTTGACCTGCTCCGACTCATCCTCTAGAGTGTTTGCTAAACAGGCTAGACCTGGTCAGGGCGGTGAGGGTCTGTCTGGCTAGGACCGCCCCTTTTTAGGAAGATTGAGTCTTTTCGTCATTACTGATGGTGCATGAAGAGGCCTGCCGGCCTCCAAGGCTATGATTGCTCGCTGGATCAGAATGGCGATTTTGGAGGCTTACCGGGTCAAGAGCAGAGTGCCTCCCCCAGGGATTAGGGCTCACTCTGCGGGCAGTGGGCGCCTCCTGGGTCGTGTACCATAGGGCATTAGCTTTACAACTTTGCAAAGCTGCAACTTGGTCTTCCATCCACACCAAATTTTATAAGGTCCATACCTACTCTTCAGCATATGCCAACCTAGGCAGAAGGAGCTTGCAGTCGGCAGCGGTGAGTTCTCCAACCTGAACTAAGTTTCTGCTGTTCCCTCCCCAGGGACTGCTTTGGGATGTCCCATGGTTCCTGTGTCCCCCAATGAAGCGATAGAGAAAACAGGATTTTTGGTTGCTTACTGTAAAATCTGTTTCTCGAAGCCTTCTTTGGGGGACACAGCACCCACTCATGTTTATCAGCTCTTATTTTGTGTGTTCTATTGTTACAGTTGAGTTGTCTGTTTTGTTTTTCTCTTTATATTGTTGATTCTCCTACTGCTTTCTCACTTACTGATTTTCCTAGTGCCAGTCGGTGGGGTGTATACTGCAAAGGAGGAGCTATCTTTTTTTGTGCATAGTGTCAGCCTCCCATTAGCAGCAGCATACACCCATGTTTCCTGTGTCCCCCAATGAAGGCTCTGAGAAACAGATTTTACGGTAAGCAACCATAAATACTGTTTTCTGAGTCACCAGCTGTGACTGCTGTATTGGCATTGTGGTCTGCTTTGTGCATTGTGCTGGTAGACAACCACATGCTATTCCTCCCAAAACTTTTCCCGTAATTTTGGGCATAGAAAGTCCTCCTGTTGGAGTGATACCTGTTTCGGTCAGAGCTTAGTTAGATTTCTCCCTACTCGATGGAATTAGAACATGCTAACACTTAGTTGCCAAGATCTCTAAGCTTTAACCCCTTAGTGACAGTGCCAATTTGGTACGTAATGACCAAGCCAATTTTTACAATTCTGACCACTGTCACTTTGAGGTTATAGCTTTAGAAAGCTTCGAAGTATCCCACTGATTCTGAGAATGTTTTTTCGTGACATATTGTACTTCGGCAGTGGTAAAATTTCTTCTATATAACTTGCGTTTATGAATAAAATGGAAATTTGGCAAAAATGTTAAATTTTGCAATTTTCAAACTTAATTTTTGTACACTTAAATCAGAGAGTGGTGTCACACAAAATAGTTACTAAATAACATTTCCAACATATCTACTTTATATCAGCACCATTTTGGAAACAAAACTTTTTTTTTTGTTAGGACGTTTTAATGGTTAAAAGTTGACTAGCGATTTCTTATTTTTCCAACAAAATTTACAAAACCTCTTTTTAGGGACCACTTCACATTTGAATTGAGTTTGGGGTCAATATAACAGAAAATACCCAAAAGTGACACCATTCTAAAAACTGCACCCTTCAGGTGCGTCACGAGACCTAAAGCAATGTGAAAGGAAAAAAAATGAATATTCTTTTTTTTACAAAAAATTTACTTTGGAACCAATTTTTTTATTTTCACAAGGGTATTAGGAGAAAGTGGACCAAAAAATTTGTTGTGCAATTTCTCTTGAGTACACCGATACCCCATATTTAGGGAGAAGCCACTGCCTGGGCACATGGCAGGGCTCAGAAGGCAGGGAGCACCGTGTGACTTTTTGAATGCAAAATTGGCTGGAATCAGTGCTGGTGCCATGTTGCATTTGGAGACTCCCTGATGTACCTAAACAGTGGAAACTCCCAATTCTAACACCAACCCTAACCCCAACACACCCCTAAACTGAAATCCTAACCCCAACACACCCCTAATCCCAAACCTAACCCTAACTTTAGCCCCAATCCTAACTTTAGCACAACTCTAACCCTAATGGGAAAATGGAAATAAATACATTTTATTTATTTTATTATTGTTCCCTAACTAAGGGGGTGATAGGACCCTATTTCTCTCTCCTCTGGTCTGCGATCACATCAGAGGAGAGAGAAATTAAATGGAAAAATCAGACTTTTTTTTGCCGTCTCCGTTATACCTTTAAATTCGGCGATCGCAAGATCGGGGTGAAACCGAACTGTATCATGTTCTGTGGAGTCTCGGCTACCCTACTCTGAAGGGTGCTATACCCTTATTCCTCAGTGCCGTTAAAAAGCGACACTGTGGTTTAAGGATCCTTAACTGCTGCCGTTAAAAGGCGTATTGGCGGTCGCTAAGGGATTAAATCCAAATTACAGCGTACATAGAATGTGCTGACTACTTAGAAAACCATGTAAAATTTAATAGAATCTGTATGATGGTCCTCTAAGACAGGGTTCCCCAACTCCAGTCCTCAAGGCCCACCAACAGATCATGTTTTCAGGATTTCCTTAGTATTGCTCAGGTGATAATTGCTTCACCCGTGCAATACAAAGGAAATCCTGAAAACATGATCTGTTGGTGGGCCTTGAGGACTGGGGTTGGGGAACCCTGCTCTAAGAGAAAGCTGAGTTTAATGATACTGTTGCCTTCCTAGAATCCTGGCATCATATAGGATGAATCTACTTTCTTTTTCTTCTGTGCTGCTGAATGTGCTGATAGGGTCGTTAGAAAGGTCCAGTTTTTCTGGCCAAACTTCACTTTTATGACAAGACGCCATTCATTGAGTAATGACGCCAAGTGTGATATTATATATTTTTTTTTTTTTTAAATCTTTTATTTTTACACTGAAATATAAACAGCAGAATGAAATGACTGAACAATTTTCATACTTTCGGCAACAAATTTGATAACCTGTTCTAAAATTCCCCAATTTCCCGGCAGTCCCAATACAAGAAATAGGTCTGCTGCCTTAGGCCGGGGTCACACTTTATTATTATTTATTTATATAGCGCCATTAATTCCATGGTGCTGTACATGAGAAGGGGGGTTACATACAAAGTTATAGATACCGTTAACAGTAAACAAATTTACAATGACAGACTGGTACATAGAGGAGGGGACCCTGTCCTTGCCGACTTACATTCTACGGGATAGTGGGGAAGAGACAGAAGGTCGGGGGTGCAGCAGCTCTGGTGGTGATGAGGCGGCAGCTCAGGCGGTGGTGAGGCGGCAGAATGGTCACTGCAGGCTTGTGAGCGTGATGCAAGAAACTCGCTTGAGTCTCTCGCATCAATACCCGGCACTGCTGCTGACACTCGGGACCGGAGTGTGCGGCTGCATAGAAATACATGCAGCCGCACACTCCGGTCCGAGTGCCGGAAGCAGTTGCCGTCTATTGATGAGAGAAACTCGCATCACACTTGCAAGTGTAACACCGGCCTTATAGTTACACTTGGCACATGAACATTAGCAGAATTTATAATTACAGTATATACTTGAGTATAAGCTGAGTTTTTCAGCCCTTTTTTTAGGCTGAAACTCCCCCTCGGCTTATATTTAAGTGAGGGACCCACTTACCTGCTCTATTGTCTCTCCTGCTCATCTGCGGGTGCCTGCAGCCCTTGTGGGTGGTCCAATGACTGCTGACAGGGCCAGCGTCATCCCCAGGGCAAGTGCGGGGCCCTGAGCAGGCGGGGGGCCCACTCCCCATCAGAGACACCAGTGCGTGATGAAGGTTCGGTGCCAGTGCTTGCTCAGGGCTTCTGTACTTGCAATGCTTGCCTCTCCCCGTTCCACCGCTGCAACGTCTTCCGTGTCCTCTGACTGTGATGTTTCAGGTCAGAGGGTGCAATGACGTCACTAGTGTGCGCCCTCTGCCTGAACAGTCACAATGCAGAGAGCCGTAAGACACTGACTCTGAGGAGTCCAGAGCAGAGCATCGGCCATGAGGAGAAACATTTCATTTTTTTTAATGTTTTCAACAATATATGGGGTTCATCATATGCGGCCTTTTATATATGGAGCATCTTATGGGGCCCATCATATAATGTATGGTGCGTTATATGGGGCCTATTCTGTATGGAGCAATATATGGGGCCCAACATAAACTGTATGAAGCATATGGTCCATTATATATGGAGCACTATATGGGGCCCATTTTATATGGAGCATTACAGTATATGGGGCCCATTATATATGGAGCATCTTATGGGGCCCATTATTTATGGAGCGTCTTATGGGGCCCATTATATATAGAGCATCTTATCGGGCCCTTGAGTTACTTTATGGAGCATTATATAGGGTCCATCAAAAACTGTATGGAGCAATATATGGTGCCTAGTTTCTATGGACCTCATTATAATGCATGGAGAAATATATGGGTCTCATTATTATACTGTATGGAGCAATATATGTGGCTCATTATACTATATGGAGCAATATATGGGGTCCAAGAAGTAAGTGAAATCTTGTGCATTGTAGTATACCTTTATTTCTCTGCCTTATCTGTAAATTATGAATCATGGTATGTATTAAAGGGGCCCACTGACAGTCTTTCGCCCAAGGCCCACTAAAATCTGGAGCCAGCCCTGACTGCTGACATTACCACTCTTCTTTTCTCCTGCACACTGGCAGCCTCTGTGTTGTTCCTGACATACTTATACCAGAACCAGCCCACTTCTTTGTGCTGGTACCTGGGGCGCACCGCATCCTTGTCAGATGAATGTCGGATGGAGCCGCCCTTCTTCTCCCGCTCTTCTCCAGGGCTGTGACCAATGACGTAGTCTTTACAGTCTTACCTGTGCTTCGTCACACCCCTTTGCTCCACCCAAGCATTGCTGAATATAAGTACCGGTATATCTCTGGTCTTGTATTTAAAGTCTTTTTTTTTTTTTTCATCCAGTTAGAAATGGATCCCAATACTTCTAATCCTGGACCAAAACAAAAACGCAGGTCATACGAAGCTGGTTTCAAACTTAAGGTTGTGTCAAGAGCAGAAGAAAGCAATATCAGTATTGCAAGTAGGGAATTTTGTTATGATGAAAAACAATTGAGGGAGTGGCAGAAAATGAAAGCTGACTTGGAAAAAATTCCAAAGGCAAAAAAGCTCGACGTGGTTTAAAGACTTCATATGAGGCTCTAGAGACATGATTCTGTATGTGTTCTCTCCAGATCTATCCAGTAAGAGGACAACACCAGAGAGATGTCCCCGTCCTCTTCTTCCACAGGACTGTATACAAGAAAATCCCAATGTTCCTCAGGATCATCAGGTAGGTGGAGAGAAGGTGTCATGAGATCTCCCCTATGATGTGTAGACGGCTGTGAATGTCTTGTGCTCAGTCTTGTTTTATCCGCCAGTATTCTATGTTTTATTCTTGTGTATTGAGAACGGTGGCAATGGCAGGATTAGAGCTGATCATAGATGTGACTTCTCCATTTGTCTGTGACTTCTATAATACTTATTTCAGGGTGAAGATCTGACCCATGTTAATACTACAGAGACATATGTGAGGAGTGATGAGCAGTTTCAAGAAGAGATTCCTGAAGATAACAGCCCAAGTGAGTAGAAACATCTAAATGCAGAGAAGTCACAGATTTTTCTCTATCGCTTCATTGCCACTAGGAGGCTGACACTATGCACAAAAAAGTTAGCTCCTCCTCTGCAGTTTACACCCCACCGACTGGCAATAGGTTAATCAGTTTTAGCTTAGTGTCAGTAGCAGGTGGACACGGGTCTTTCATTAGACTCATATCTACCTCAGTGTGCGTCGTTTCTTTTCAGGTTTCCAGAGGGATACAGTGTGAACGGTCACTACTGTACTCCCACAAAGAGACTATGAGTATGGCGTGTACTGCCACCCCTTATCCTCATACGTATAGCCAGCAGGACCCCAACCCCTAACACAGAAGTGTGTTCAGGTGATCCGGACCTGGTCCGGGCCCCGCCTCCCACCCACTCGCCTACCAGAGCCTGTCGGTTTGAGGAGACTCAGACGTCCCACATCGCAGGATTTTCGGACGTCTGATCTGTTCTTGATGGGGAGGTACATTTCTCTCTCTTTCCACCCCAGGTGCGGCGAAGACCCGAGTACAGAAAGAAGATTAGAAGTTCAAGGAAGAAGATCAAGGGAAACAGTAAAAAAAAAATTTCCTTTATTTTAATAGAGGGCATTAGGGGTCTTTTCACTTTAATTCCAGGCATACCTTTGCAGCGTTTTAGGGCCCTACGCGAAGCTACCTCATGCTCCGGCGGTCACCAGCTGTAATCTAGGTCCCGGCTTCTCTCAGGCCTAGTTGCAGTGTTGTCCCTGCCCACCCTCATCTCAGCTCTTCAGGCGGACTTTTCTCCAGCCTGTCGCTCCCTCTCTGTCTCTTCCAGCAACTGGCGGTTAGCTCAGCCCACTACTCCCAGCCCCAACAGACTGCCTGCGATCACCGTCTTCTTGCTCCCTCTGGACCCGGCGCTTAGCCCCGCCCCTCTTCTGGCCTCAGAGAGCAGGACCTTTCTACAGCACGCGCTTTTTCCGGCTGGTCACCTGCATCCTCCTTGCAGTCGACATTTTCCGGCTGGTGGATCCGGACAGCGATTTCTCCCGGAAGGACATGCTTCTTCTCTACTTATCATTGCAGCAGCTTCTACAGCCTGGGAGCAGACTACAGAACACTTCACTTACTGTATCTCTGCTCTGCTGACTGACTCTCCTCTGCATCTTTTCCAATTCCCTAACCTTTTGGCATCAGTTAGTGGGTCTGCTCATTATGCCTAATCGTAAGGGAGAGCATTCTCGTCGTCCTCCTACCACCTCCTCCTCCTCTTCTTCCTCTGCTCTTGTCAGAAACTTTGCGTACTATTCGTGTAAATGCAAGCTTCCTTCGGGTCAGTCCTCTCCCCTCTGTCAGGACTGCAGCAACTCCACAGTGCCCACCGCCCAGGAGTCCCTATCTGCCTCAGGTGAGAGTGAGGCCCCTATTCCAGGGTGGGCTTTCTCTCTGTCACAGTCCGTGGCGGATCTCACCAAGGTGTCGCAGACCCTGGTGTCCGTGCTTTACAGGTGGCCCCTTCTGGCTCCCGTTGTTGCTAGTGGGTCACAGGATTCACCGTCTGGGCCTTCCAACACAGGCCGCAAGAGATCCAGGCAGGAATGTTGTTCTAGGTCCTCTTCCCGCTCCATCTCGCCCCCCAGTCTTTCCCGGCGGGCTGCCTCTTCTCGTCCCTAGTCAGGCAAAGCATTTTCGGATCATAGGATGATTCAGACCTGGATTCAGTCCAGGCCTCTAACATGAGAGATATGGTCCAGAGCCTTAAAGTGGCAGTCAACCAGACTTTTAGCATCAAGGATACCTCTACGGAACCCGCAGAACAGGCGGTTTCGTTTAGATGGTTTGTGGAGGTACTTGCCAGGGAAAGGGAGAACCCTACCAGATGCTTTCAAAGAGGGAAGCGCCTCGGCATCCTATATCCCTTCTCTCCTGAGCTCACCGCTAACTGGACTGCTTCCCCGGCCGTGGACCCGCCAGTTTCCAGACTGTCCACCAACACGGTCCTCCAGCTTTCTAATGCAGCATCCCTCAAGGATTCCAATGATAGGATTATAGAATTGCTGTCAAAGTCAGCCTTTGAAGCGGCTGCTTCTACATAATGCCCAGCTTTAGCCTGTACCTGTGTCTCGAAGTACATAGCAAAATGGGCCAAACAGATTCGTCAGGGTATCCTTGCTGGAGCTTGTCCGAAGGCGTTGGCCAACCTTGTGGACCAGATTTCTCGTGCAGGGAAATATATGGTATCTGTCTCCCTAGATGCCACATATTACGCAGCTCAGGCGTCCAGCAATATCGTGGCCATCCGGCTGACTATTTGGCTTAAGGCCTGGCAGGCGGACTTGTCGTCAAAGAAGTCCCTTACCAGCCTGCCTTTCCAGGGATCCCGTCTATTTGGCTCCATGTTGGACCAAATTATTAATGAGGCCATTGGGGGTACGAGTTACCTCCTTCGCCAGTCCAAGCCTCGCCGGCCTCCTCTGAAGCGGCAGTTTCGCTCCTTTCGGCCATTTTGCGGCGACGAAGGATTTTTCTGACGATCAGAGGCTGCAGACTTGCCAGAATAGGAAAAAGCCTTCCTTCAAACCCACTCCTTCCTGACGTTCCCGTAACACCCATAGATCCATCAAGCCTAAACCTGGCAGATCTTGCTCGTCATGACTCGTATCAAGACCCAAGCGAATCTCCTAGGCTTTGCGGTCATCTCCTGTTTTTCAGGGACGTTTGGCTGTTCTCGGTGTAGGGAGCATGGGTCAGGGATGTGGTATCCTTAGGTTGCAAAGGAGTACTCTCTCTAAGGCCCTCGGCTTCCTTCCTTCCGCTCAGCAATGAAGGTCCTGGGGAGGATGGTTGCAGCATTGGAAGCAATCCCTTTTGCGCAGCTCCATTCAAGACCACCTCAGCAGGCCATTCTTTTGCAGTGGGATAGGTCTGTTCTGTCTCTAGATCGTCCAATTCGGCTCTCTTCCGGAGTCAAACGGTCTCTCAATTGGTGGCTGTTATCCCCTCGCATCCTCCAGGGTCTGTCCTTCCTTCCCGTTCTCTGGCAGGTGGTGACGACGGATGCCAGCATTCTCGGTTGTGCGGTATTTCGCCATCTGATGGTCCAGGGGTGTTGTTTGGCACAGGAATCCTCTCTGCCGATCAACATCCTCAAAATAAGGGCCATCCTGTCACTCTGTCACTGGGAAAGGCTTCTCAGGGGTTTGCCAATCAGAGTTCAGACGGACAATGCCACGGCGGTGGCATATGTCAATCACCAGGGAGGGACTCGGAGTCCCTTGGCGATGGCCGAGGTATCCAAGATTCTCCTCTGGGCAGAGGCGACGGTTCCGGCGATATCCGCAATGCATATCCTCTGCATGGACAGCTGGGCCACCGACTTTCTTAGCTGTGAGGGTCTCGCGGCGGGAGAGTGGTCCCTGCATCAGGAGGTCTTCCTTCACATTTGCCTTCGTTGGGGAACTCTGGATGTGGGCCTCATGGCGTCCTGACTGAACAGGAAGGTCCCACGGTTCATCTCCAGGTCCCGCGATCCCCTCACGGTGGGCGCCGACGTTATGGCCATTAGCTGGTCGAGGTTTGTGCTTCCCTATCTGTTTCCTCCTCTTCCCCTTCTTCCCAGGCTGTTGAAAAATATCAAGGTGGAAGGGGTGCCGGTCCTACTGATCGCGCCGGATTGGCCCAGAACGTCTTGGTTCTCAGACATCATCAGTCTTCTTGCGGATGCCCCTTGGAGGCTCACAGACCGGATCTTCTGTCCTAAGGACCGATCTGCCATCAGATATCAAGAACCATGCTGCAGACTTACAGTGGGAGTCTGTGAACGTGTTACAGAAGGACAGAGAGTGTGCAAGGGGCACTGCGGTGAGCTCACCTGCTGGAGCACAGGACCTGAGACACTGAGTAGCTGCTGTGACCGGTGAAGCCGGAGAGTAGTCTGAACGTGCCGAGGTCAAGCCGGGAGGTCGATAAAGTGCCAAAGGGTGAGAGGCTAAGAGTGGTCAGGACGTAGCAAAAAGGTGGGGAAGCCGGGGTTAGCGGTGCAGTACAAATGGGATAGACTAGTGGGAAGTTAGAGTACCAAGCCGAAGGTCAGAGCTAGAAACAGACAATAAGCACTGAGTCGCAAGGCAATGCACAGTACAAGAAAATAGACCGAGTCATACACAAGAAAGCAACTGGACTAAGCAGTATGCAAGCACACCAGGGGTTCAGACACACAGCCAAGGCAGATGTATCACTGAAAAAGATGATGAAGGCGGGTAGATATAGCCCTCCCCAAACCAAAAGGAGGCTATACAAAATTAACCCAGAGAGGACAGAGAAGGAACCCTGTCCACAACCATGACACCAGAATTCTCGGTCGCTCAATTTAACGGCGTGACTGTTGAAACCGTGGTGCTGAGAGCGTCCGGATTTTCAGATCGGCTGATTCACATCATGATCCAGGCTAGGAAGCTGTCTTCTTCCAGAGTCTATTATAAAACCTGGAAAGCCTGTTTCAGCTGGTGTGAGTCTAATCACATCCTGCCTATGTCCTTTTCTCTCCCTTCTACTTTGGCGTTTCTCCAGGTGGGTCTTGACGCTGGTCTTGCCTGGTCTTGCCTGTAGTTTACTGAAGGGCAGGTGTCAAACTCTTCTGGAAAAGAACAGAAAGTGCTATCTTCCCGTTCACAGGTCAGAACCTTTCTTCAAGGGGTAGCACATGCGGCTCCCCCGTACCGTACTCCTGTGGAACCTTGGGACCTCAATCTAGTTCTGGAGGCCCTGAGGAGTTCTCCCTTTGAACCTCTCTGGGGGGTTTCCCTGTCCTATCTGTCTTGGAAGGTGGCATTTCTGGTGGCCATAACCTCCATTAGGCGCGTTTCAGAGCCTTTCTTTGGTTCTTCACCAGGATAAGGTGGTTTTGTGGCCCCTGCTTTCCTTCCTTCCCAAGGTGGTGTCCGCATTTCACCTAAGTGAGGATATTGTCCTCCTTTCCTTTTGTCCTGCTCTGACTCATCCTCTGGAGTGTTGGTTAAATAGGCTAGACCTGATTAGGGTGGTGAGAGTATCGGTCTAGGACCGCCCCTTTTAGGAAGACTGACTCTCTTTTCGCCATTTCTGATGGTGCGCGACTAGGCCTGCCGGCCTCCATGGCTACGATTGCTCTCTGGATCAGAACCGTGATTTTGGAGGCTTACCGGGTCAAGAACAGAGTGCCTCCCTCCGGGATTAGGGCTCACTCTACCCGGGCAGTGGGCGCCTCCTGGGTGGTGCACCATAGGTCATCCGCCTTACAACTTTGCAAAGCGGCAACTTGGTCTTTCATCCACACATTCGCCAAATTTTATGAAGTCCATACCTACGGTTCAGCGGATGCCAGCCTAGGCAGAAGGATCTTGCAGGCGGCAGTGGTGAGTTCTCCAACCTGAACGAAATTTCTGCTGTTCCCTCCCCAAGGACTGCTTTGGGACGTCCCATGGTTCCTGTGTCCCCAATGAAGCGATAGAGAAAACAGGATTTTTGGTTGCTTACCGTAAAATCTGTCTCTCAGAGCCTTCATTGGGGGGACACAGCACCCTCATGTTTATCAGCTCTTCTTTTCTGTGTTCTATTGTTACAGTTGAGTTGTCTGTTTTGTTTCTCTTTATATTGTTGATTCTCCTACTGCTTTCTCACTAACTGATTAACCTAGTGCCAGTCGGAGGAGTGTATACTGCAGAGGAGGAGCTAACTTTTTTTGTGCATAGTGTCAGCCTCCCAGTACCAGCAGCATACACCCATGGATCCTGTGTTCCCCAGTGAAGGCTCTGAGAAACAGATTTTACGGTAAGCAACCAAAAATCCTGTTTTCTGAGTCACCAGCTGTGGCTGCTGTATTGGCATTGTGGTCTGCTTTGTGCTGGTAGACAACCACTTGCTATTCCTCCCAATACCTTTCACATTATTTTGGGCATAGGAAGTCCTCCTGTTGGAGTGATGCCTGTTTCGGTCAGAGCTTACAGTTAGGTTCCTCCCTACTCGATGGAATTAGAAGATGCTAACACTTAGTTGCCCAGATCTCTAAGCTTTAACCCCTTAGTGACAGTGCCAATTTGGTACTTAATGACCAAGCCAATTTTTATAATTCTGACCACTGTCACTTTGAGGTTATAGCTTTGGAAAGCTTCAAAGTATCCCACTGATTTTGAGAATGTTTTTTTCGTGACATATTGTACTTCGTCGGTGGTAAAATTTCTTCTATATAACTTGCGTTTATGAATAAAATGGAAATTTGGCAAAAATGTTGAAAATTTTGTAATTTTCAAACTTAATTTTTGTACACTTAAATCAGAGAGTGGTGTCACACAAAATAGTTACTAAATAACATTTCCCACATGTCTACTTTACATCAGCACAATTCTGCAAACATAATTTTTTTCTGTTTATAAAGGTTAAAAGTTGACCAGCGATTTCTTATTTTTCCAACAAAATTTCCAAAACCATTTTTTTTAGGGACCACCTCACATTTGAAGTGCATTTGGGGGGATCAATATAATAGAAAATACCCAAAAGTGACATCATTCTAAAAACTTCACCCTTCAGAACTAAAGAAATGTGGAAGGAAAAAACAGTTCTTTTTTTTTTTACAAAAAATTTACTTTGGAGCCAATTTTTTTTATTTTCAGAAGGGTATTAGGAGAAAGTGGACCACAAAAGTTGTGTACAATTTCTCCTGAGTACACCGATGGGGAAAAGCCACTGGAGCACCATTTGACTTTTTGAACGCAAAATTGGCTGGAATCAGTGGTGGCGCCATGTTGCGTTTGGAGACCCTCTGATGTACCTAAACAGTGGAAACCCCTTAATTCTAACTCCAACCCTAACCCCAACACACCCCTAATCCCAACCCTTACCATAACTAACCACAACCCTAACCCCAACACACCCCTAATCCCAACCCTTACCATAACTCTAACCACAACCCTAACCCCAACACACCCCTAACCCTAAACAGTGGAAACTTGTGAGCATGATGCGAGAAACTCACGTGATTCTCTCACAGCAACACCCGACACTCTGGACTGGAGTGTGCGGCTGCATAGAAATGCATGCAGCCGCACACTCCGGTTCGAGTGCTGGCAGCAGTGCCGTGTATTGATGCGAGAAACTTGCATCACACTCGCAAGTGTGACACCGGCCTTATAGTTACACTTGGCACAATTACACTCACTGGCCACTTTATTAGGTACACCATGCTAGTAACGGGTTGGACCCCCTTTTGCCTTCAGAACTGCCTCAATTCTTCGTGGCAGAGATTCAACAAGGTGCTGGAAGCATTCCTCAGAGATTTTGGACCATATTGACATGATGGCATCACACAGTTGGCGCAGATTTGTCGGCTGCACATCCCTGATGCGAATCTCCCGTTCCACCACATCCCAAAGATGCTCTATTGGATTGAGATCTGGTGACTGAGGAGGCCATTTGAGTACAGTGAACTCATTGTCATGTTCAAGAAACCAATCTGAGATGATTCGAGCTTTATGACATGGCGCATTATCCTGCTGAAAGTAGCCATCAGATGTTGGGTACATTGTGGTCATAAAGGGATGGACATGGTCAGCAACAATACTCAGGTAGGCTGTGGCGTTGCAACGATGCTCAATTGGTACCAAGGGGCCCAAAGAGTGCCAAGAAAAAATTCCCCACACCATGACACCACCACCACCAGCCTGAACCGTTGATACAAGGCAGGATGGATCCATGCTTTCATGTTGTTTACGCCAAATTCTGACCCTACCATCCGAATGTCGCAGCAGAAATCGAGACTCATCAGACCAGGCAACGTTTTTCAAATCTTCTACTGTCCAATTTCGATGAGCTTGTGCAAATTGTAGCCTCAGTTTCCTGTTCTTAGCTGAGAGGAGTGGTACCCGGTGTGGTCTTCTGCTGCTGTAGCCCATCTGCCTCAAAGTTCGACGCACTGTGCGTTCAGAGATGCTCTTCTGCCTACCTTGGTTGTAACGGGTGGCAATTTGAGTCACTGTTGCCTTTCTATCAGCTCGAACCAGTCTGCCCATTCTCCTCTGACCTCTGGCATCAACAAGGCATTTCCGGCCACAGAACTGCCGCTCACTGGATTTTTTTTCTTTTTCGGACCATTCTCTGTAAACCCTAGAGATGGTTGTGCGTGAAAATCCCAGTAGATCAGCAGTTTCTGAAATACTCAGACCAGCCCTTCTGGCACCAACAATCATGCCACGTTCAAAGGCACTCAAATCACCTTTCTTCCCCATACTGATGCTCGGTTTGAACTGAAGGAGATTGTCTTGACCATGTCTACATGCCTAAATGCACTGAGTTGCCGCCATGTGATTGGCAGATTAGAAATTAAGTCTTAACACACAGTTGGACAGGTGTACCTAATAAAGTGGCCAGTGAGTGTAGAATATATAATATATTCTGATCTTCTGCATAAAATCCCGGGACGGTGCAACCTGTGAATAACCATAAATTGGAATGTTTGCCTATGTGACGTAGAAAAAAACTTTAGCAGAATTTACTATTACCGTATATACTCTAGTATAAGCCGAGTTTTTCAGCACCTTTTTTAATGCTACAAACCCCCCCTCCCTCGGCTTATACTTGAGTGAGGGACCTAGTTACCTTTTCTGCGGTCTCTCCTGCTCATCTGTGGATGCCTGCAGCCTGTGTGGGTGGTCCGATGACTGCTGACAGGGCCAGCGTCATCCCCAGGGCAAGTGCGGGGCCCTGAGCAGGCCCTTCAGAGACACCAGTGCGCTATGGGGTCCGTCCGGTGTCTGTGCCAGCTCTTGCTTAGGGCCCCGGTACTTGCAATGCTTACCTTTCCCCGTTCCACCGCTGCAGCGTCTCCCGCATCCTCTGATTGTGACGTTTCAAGTCTGAGGGCGCAATGACATCACTAGTGTGCGCCCTCTGCCTGAACAGTCACAGTGCAGAGAGCCAACACTGAGGAGTCTGGAGCAGAGCATCGGCCGTGATGAGAAACATTTCATTTTTTTTATGTTTTCAACAAAATATGGAGTTCATCATATGGGGCCATTTATACATGGAGCATCTTATGAGGCCCACCATATACTATACTGTATGGTGCATTATATGGGGCCTATTCTGTATGGGGCAATATATAGCGCCTATCATAAACTGTATGAAGCATTATATAGTCCATTATATAAGGATCATTATATGGGGCCAATTATATATGCAGCATTATTTGGGGTCTGTTATATATGAGACCCATTATGTATATAGAGAACTATATTGAGCATTATATGGGGCCCATTTTATATGGAGCATCTTATGGGACTAATTATATATGGAGTATATCTTGGGGCCCATTATATATGGAGCATCTTATGGGACTAATTATATATGGAGTATATCTTGGGGCCCATTATATATGGAGCATCGTATTGGGCCCATTATATATGGAACATCTTACTGGGCCCTTGAGTTACTGTATGGAGCATTATGTGGGGCCCATCAAATCCTGTATGGAGCATTATATTGGGCCTAGATTGTATGGGTCTCATAATGTATGGAGAAATATATGGGTCTCATTATAATGTATGCAGCAATATATGTGGCTCATTATACTATATGGAGCAATATATAGGGTCCATTGTGTACTGTATGGAGCATTATATGGAGCTCATTCTGTATGGAGCACTATATGGGGCTCACTATACCGTATGGAGCAATATATGGGGTCCATTCTGTGTGGAGCATTATATGGGGTCCATTATTCTGTATGGAACAATACAGTATATGGGGCTCATTATTTTGTATGGGGCTCATTATTCTGTATGGAGCACTATGTGGTGCCCATAATACTGTATGGAGGACTATACTGTCCAGTTTCTGAGCTATTGTATAATTTACACTAGATATCACTCATGTAATGTAAGAAGTAAGTGAAATCTTGTGCATTGTAGTATACCTTTATTTCTCTGCCGTATCTGTACATTATGAATCGTGGTTTGTATTAAAGGAGCCCACTGACAGTCTTTCACCCAGGGCCCATTAAAATCTTGAGCCAGCCCTGACTGATGATATCACCACTCTTCTTTTCTCCTGCACGCCGGCAGTCTCTGTGTTGTTTGTGCCATACTGGGCAAAAACCAGCCGGCTTCTTTGTGCTGGTACCTGGGGCGCACCGCATCCTTGTCAGATGAATGTCGGATGCAGCCGGCTCTTCTTCTCCCGCTGTTCTCCAGGGCTGTGACCAATGAAGTAGTCTTTACAGTCTTACCCGTGCTTGGTCACGCCACTTTGCTGAATACAAGTACCTGTATATCTCTGGTCTTGTATATACAGTACATATGTTGAGAATTCAATCGCTATAATACGAATTTCTTTTTTAAAGTCTTTTTTTTTTTTATCCTGTTAGAAATGGATCCCATTACTTCTAATCCTGGACAAAAACAAAAGCGCAGGTCATACGAAGCTGGTTTCAAACTTAAGGTTGTGTCAAGAGCAGAAGAAAGCAATAACAGTGTTGCAAGTAGGGAATTTTGTGTTGACGAAAAACAAGTGAGGGAGTGGCGGAAAATGAAAGCTGACTTGAAAAAGATTCCAAAGTCAAAAAAAGCTCGACGTGGTTTCAAGATTCCATATGAGGCTCTAGAGACTGAATTGCACAAATGGGTTATGGAGTGTCGTCTAAATGGTAACTCTGTAACACGCATGGGAATTCGCTTACGTGCCCTTCAAATGGCTAAAGATGACAAATTAAAAGCACCAGGCATTGAAAATTTTATGGCGTCAGCAGGATGGTGTACCCGCTTTATGAATAGATTTGCTCTATGTTTGCGACAAAGAACAAAGATTTCACAGATGTTGCCAAAAGACCTTGATGAAAAATTGATGTCATTCCATTCATTCATCATAAAACATAGAAGGATCCATAACTATGACCTGGGAGATATTGGAAATATGAATGAAACAGCTATGACCTTTGATCTTCCAAGAAACAGAACTGTGTCAAGTTTGGGAGACAGAACTATTTTACTCAGAACCAGAGGAAATGAAAAAAACCATTTCACAGTTGTTCTATCATGTTTGGCTAATGGAACTAAGCTGAGGCCCGTCATTATTTTTAAAAGAAAGACCTTGCCTAAAAAGGTCAAATTCCCACCACGAATTACAGTGCGCGCACATATTAAAGGCTGGATGGATGAAAACGGAACAAAAAAGTGGCTGGAAGAAATTTGGAACAGACGACCAGGAGCAGCCTTAAAGAAAAAATCATCATTGCTAGTTTGGGATATGTACAGAGCCCACACTTCTGATGACATAAAAAAATTGGCAAAGTCTTCTGAAGTTACTTTGGCGGTTATTCCAGGTGGACTTACATCTGTTTTGCAGCCCCTAGATGTGAGTTTAAATAAACCTTTCAAAGACCGTGTGCGAAAGATGTGGCATGAATGGAAGTCATCTGGTCAAGCCCGACTGACAAAAGTTGAAAATATGAGGAAGCCTGACATAGTATTGATAGCAAAGTGGGTTCGTGATGCATGGGAAGAGATTCCAGAGGACATGGTGCAACGCGCCTTCAAGAAATGTGGCATTAGTAATGCTATGGATGGCAGTGAAACCAGCGCTTTGTATGAGAACGATGACAGTGATGACTGCGAACTCAGTGATGATGACAATGTCTATGCTGATAACCTCATACCAGCTGAAGCTGAAGCTCTGTTTGGGCATACAGATGATGAGGAGGAATCCAGTTTTGATTGACTTTAACGCTTGTGTTTTAGCTTGGTCGCTGATTGAGCTAAGGTTTTTGTACTTTTAAAGTTATTTTTGATATCATATAGTTTTTGTTGACCCTCTTTTCCACTTACAGAGCTAGTTGACTGTTTTTCTTTGAAATAAATATGCAAAAACAGTTAACCTACTGATGACTCAATTAATGTAATCTTATTGGTATCCATTTTTATTTTTTAAATTTGCCAGTAGCTGCTGCATTTCCCAACCTAGGCTTATTCTCGAGTCAATAAGTTTTTCCATTTTTTTGTGGTAAAATTAGGTGCCTCGGCTTATACTCGCTAGGCTTATATTCGGGTCGGCTTATACTCGAGTACATACAGTATTTCCCATTGTTTAAAATAAATCCACGATCTGATTCCCATTTATTAAATTTCTTATGAAAGTAGATTAGACAAATGTTTTTATAGGGAATTCTGCCTTTACTGATTTCACTTGACAAATAATTCACAAAAGGATATGTTCCCCCAAAATTAAAAGCCAGAGACTGAATAGAACATCTTACCTGCAAATACGGAAAGAAATCTGAATCCTCTAATCCTACTCGTATAACAAGTCCCTCTTTAAATATCCATAACAATGATGATTCCCTTTTTCCACAAAGTTCAACACTGCAAGAAATGAGGGGAATTAGTATTATCCCTCAGTAAGTACATGGAGGCCAGGTAGTCCACCTACATGAACTTCTTAAAAACTTTCCAAAATGTAATTTGGAAAAAAATTGGACAGTAATTATAATACATAAGGGTCTGATATCTTTACCTTCAAGAGCCTGAAAGATATTTTCTTTGTTAGGAATTCCACAAATGTCTTTTACATAAGCACTTGTACTGGGGATATCCATGCTTGAGTCTGAGAGGCCAGAAAATAAAATGTATTAAAATAGTAAATGACATTAATAATTTTTAACCTTGGCCAAGTGTCAATTTCTGTGCAATAACAGCACAGTCTCCCTTTATAGCCCAAACAAAAAGACCTAAGTGCTAATAAAAAATGAATTTTTTTTTATACAATATACCACAAAAAAGATCTTAAGACATATAGTATCAATTAAAAGCAAAAAAGACAAGATGTTGCAAAAAGCGATTTTATTCTTGTTATCATTAAAATATATATAAGAAAAAATGATAGAAGTGCAATATGTATGCAGGGGGCAAGGAAACAACCAAAAATGGTTGGTAAAGTAATATACACATGATGAACTCGCCGATATAAAAGAGATATACTACTATTTAAATAGTGTTTGTGCAATATACTGCAAGTGCTGAAGTCAGGGTAGCGAAACGCGCGTTGGGGTGGTGTGTGCAGGGGGCAGGAAAGCACCTTTTGGTCAGTATACACTTTGTATATTTCACTATTGCACTTTTATTTTTTGATCTATGGCTGATTATTTGGAGAGATGAATGGTACCTCTCGCACTTGCACTTTACTTCATACTATATGCACTTTGTGATTATCCACCATAGTGCATATTCACTTCAGCACTTGCAGTATACTGCACAAACTCTATTTAAATAGTAGTATATCTCTTTTATATAGGCGATTTCATCATGTGTTTATTTTTTCTTTTATGATCACTATTTTGGTTACACATATTAATTGATGTATACAATGATTATATAGAGATAATTTTCTTTTCTTAGGTTGTGTATACATATATTACTTTACCAGCCATTTTTGGTCGATTCCTTGCCCCCTGCATACATATTGCGTTTTTATCATTTTTTTCTTATATATATTTTAATAACAAGAATAAAATCGCTTTTTGCAACATCTTGTCTTTTTTGCTTTTAATTGATACTATATGTTTTGAGATCTTTTTTTGTGGCATATTGAATAAAATAATTTATTAGCACTTTGAATATCTTATTGTTTGGGCTATATTCTATAATAGATATTCGGAGTATATATACTTTTCAGTATACTATTGGTAATTCTTTTCCGTATAGGTATCCCACAGTTTCCCTTTAGTCCGACTTTTCAGTTTCTGTGAGAAAAGAATGGACTAATTTCAAATAGGATTGCAATATTCTACACAAAGAATATTACACCTGTGTCATGATGTATCTCCAAGCTGTGTGTGGTTGATGACCGTAATATACATTTCTTCACATCTGCGGGAGATGTGTCCGCAATTCAGAGGCTAGCTAGGGTTTCATCTTAGGGGGCGCGAAAATGAACACTGATAGTACTATATGGAGACCATATAGTGGTAGATACCAGTCCTGCAGACCATATAAGATCATAGTATATTTATAGATGGTGACTTACAGGTGATGTTCTTTCTGATGGAATCGTTCACTTTTCCCGTATTTTCCATCTGGCCCAGACCAACATGACAACTTCTCCAGCCAGGACTTGTCTGCAGAGATTACAGCAAAGACACATTTCACTTCTCACTTTTCCTGCACCATCCATATCTATGCCAAACCTGAGCAGACTACGCATTCTGCTGATACCCCCAATACTGAGCCGCTCCTGTCATATGTGTCCTGCAGCACCTGCTGTGTGGTACAATAACAGCTCCTCTTACCACCCCACACAATACTGCCACCACTGTGCCCATTACATAGTAATAATGCCACCTTTGTGCTCGCTAGATAATAAAATTCTCCCCTAAAAACATTAACCCCTTAACACCCAAGGGTGGTTTGCACGTTAATGACCGGGCCAATTTTTACAATTCTGACCACTGTCCCTTTATGAGGTAATAACTCTGAAACGCTTCCATGGATCCCGGTGATTCTGACATTTTCTCGTGACATATTGTACTTCATGTTATTGGTAAAATTTCATTCAAATAACTTGCGTTTATTTCTGAAAAAAAACGGAAATTTGGCGAAAATTTTGCAATTTTCCAACTTTGAATTTTTGTGCCCTTAAATCACAGAGATACGGCACACAAAATACTTAATAAGTAATATTTCCCACATGTTTACTTTACATCAGCACAATTTTGGAACCAAAATTTTTTTTCGTTAGGAAGTTATAAGGGTTAAAAGTTGACCAGCGATTTCTCATTTTTGCAACACCATTTTATTTTTACGGACCACATCACATTTGATGTCACTTTGAGGGGTCTATATGATATAAAATACCCAAAAGTGACACCATTCTAAAAACTGCACCCCTCAAGGTGTTCAAAACCACATTCAAGAAGTTTATTAACCCTTCAGGTGCTTCACAGGAATTTTTTGAATGTTTAAAGAAAAAATGAACATTTAACTTTTCACAAAAAAATTACTTAAGGTCCAATTTTTTTTATTTTACCAAGGGTAACAGGAGAAATTGGACTGCAAAAGTTATTGTGCAATTTCTCCTGAGTACGCTGATACCTGATATGTGGGGGGAACCATTGTTTCGGCACATGGCAGAGCTCAGAAGGGAAGGAGCGCCGTTTGACTTTTTCAATGCAAAATTGGCTGAAATTCAGATCGGATGCCATGTCACATTTGGAGAGCCCCTGATGTACCTAAACAGTGGAAACCCCCCACAAGTAACCCCATGTTGGAAACTAGACCACCCCCAAGGAACTTATCTAGATATGTGGTGAGAACTTTGAACCCACAAGGGCTTCACAGACGTTTATAACGTACAGCCGTACAATTAAAAAAATCATATTTTTTCCACAAAAATGATCTTTTCACCCTCAATTTTTATTTTTTCAAGGGTATCAGGACCCCAAAAGTTATTGTGCAATTTGTCCTGAGTACGCTAATACCCCATATGTGAGGGTAAACCACTATTTGGGCACATGGCAGAGCTCGGAAGGGAAGCAGCGCCATTTGACTTTTTTGGCTGGAATTGGGATTGGACGCCATGCCGCGTTTGGAAAGCCCCTGATATGCCTAAACAGTGGAAACCCCCCCACAAATGACACCATTTTGGAAACTAGAACCCCAAGGAACTTATCTAGATGTGTGGTGAGAACTTTGAACCCCCAAGGGCTTCACAGAAGTTTATAATGCCCGGGCATGAAAATAAAAAAATCATATTTTTTTCCACAAACATGATCTTTTAGTCCCCAATTTTTTTATTTTCCCAAGGGTAACAGGAGAAATTGGACCCCAAAAGTTGCTGTCCATTTTGTCTTGATATAAAAGTATATACACAATGCGTCCAAATATTACCATATGGCACTTCAAACTAAATATTTCAACAAACAGGGTGGCAACAAATCAATGTATCAACCACAAGGAAGCGAACCACTTAAATAAATTAAATAAATTCCTTTTTTATTGAAAAATTTAACAAGTATTAAAATGACCACATATACATGAATCCATAGAAAATAAACCCAAAAACAGGGCAGCAGCAAGACACAAAAAATAGTTATATATTCAATCACAGATATAATCCTTCCGGAAGAAGCAGTAGAGCGAAACACGCATCGGGGTGCAGGGCTCAGCAGCGGGACACTATTTATCGGCACCTTTTCAGGTAAAAACACCATTTATGCCCCTTGTTTCTTGTCTGGGACATTGTTTCTAATATAAAACGCTGTGGCGCTATTGGTGACAGTATCGGTTCCGTCCACATAATTTTACATGGATAATGTTTTATAAACAATTTGCTGGCAGAGCGCTCTATTAAGGAGTTGGATTTCTTCTGCCCTGGTAATTTTGTATTAAGCAATTTTTACTATTGTTTTGTTAAGCTATTTGGGCATTATTAGTGGAGTTCTGTTTAGCAGTATTTTTGTGCAGTGAGGAACAAGATTGTTTCTGTCCCTATAATTATATACAGACAAATTTATACAAACAATCTGCTTTAAAATGCTGTAGTCTATTATAAAGTATAAGCTTTATTGCTAGCTTGATTTTGCACAGTCATTTTTTGGCATTTTGTTGAGTAATTGGGCAAGATTATATTAAATATTTTTTCAGTGTGACGTTTATAGTAATAATGTATGATGCTTTTTTGCACATAAGAAAGTTTTTTACAAATTAATCAGGATTATATCTGTGATTGAATATATAACTATTTTTTGTGTCTTGCTGCTGCCCTGTTTTTGGGTTTATTTTCTATGGATTCATGTATATGTGGTCATTTTAATACTTATTTAATTTATTTAAGTGAGCGCCGCTGATCGCTATGACGTACTATCCCGTCCCTGGGAATTAAGTCCCAGGGCACATGGACGGGATCGTACGTCATATGGCAGAAAGGGGTTAATGCCCTGTGCTAGTGCCCGTCACGTTTTGTCCCTAAAATGTAATAATACCCCATATGCAACTTTGATGGCCACAATATTGAGTGCCCCTATAACAATAATGCTGAAGTGCACACTTAACATTTAATAATGTTCCGAATTTCCCCATGTACAGTAACAATGGGCCCAGTATTGCTGATGTCAGCATGCCCTCGTGTGACAACTCTTTCGGCTTCTCTCAATTCTCTTCTATTTAGAGAAACCAAACCTTTCTAGTGGACATATGCACATACCAAACGTGGTCTCATGACCGCCTGATAACGCCAGTGATATTGGGGTCTCTTGCAGCAGGCGCTCCCTGTCATGATTTGGCAGTCTGTAGTCACATAACGTGACTGCAGACATTTATTCCAAGCAGTAATTAACTTTATAATAATAGCTTATTATTAAATCCAGAAAAGTAGCCAAAAAGATATTATTTAATCAAGAAACAAAACCTTCCTTCACCAAATATACCACATAGAGAACAATATTTTTTAGCAAAAAAAAGTGGTTTTAAAACTTTACTAGTTAGTTTTTTTAATGGACGTAGTAGCCTCTTCTTAAAAAAACTAACTAGTAAAGATTAAATCTTATTACTAAAGCACCACATCAGCGGGGTTTTATTTTTTCACCGCTGGAGTGGTGCTTTAAGCGCAAGTCCCCAGCCCCGGTCATATACTCATCGTCTGGTGTATTCACCGTTCTTTGACACCGCTCCAGTCCTGCAGCTCAAACTTGTGCGCGCAGCTTCTAAACGTTCAATGTAAGTCTATGAAAGACAGAAAGAGGTGAGAACAGAGCCAGAAAGAGGCTCTCATAGACTTACATTGATTGTGACCTGTCCGCCGCCCCAGTGTTTGATGGAGTGGCGCAGAGGTCTCTAAACTGCAGGAGGTGGAGGAGAAAACAGATGAAAACGCCGGAAGTTGAGCATCAGACAGTCGGTAGAGGTCTTGGATTTTAAGGCACGACTCCAGCGGTGAAATGAAAAAAATGCTGGAGTCGTGCTTTAAAGGGAATCTGTCACTCTCCGGGATGTATATGACCTATTAATATGGGCATACAGGTAATAGAAATGTTACACGGGTCCTACCTGTATTCCTCATATTAGCAATCTTGTTGCGGAGAAATGTTAGATTCTGTCTTTATGTTAATGATTTCTTCCAGGCTCTGTGGCGTGCGGTGCTTGAAGAAATCCCTGCCTCCTGTTCTAATTGTAATACTTACCTCCTCCCATCAGCATCAGTTATGGCCCCGGAATATCGCGCCTGTGCCCTGCACTCCCTCATAAATATATACCTCATCCCCCCTGCTGTGAGCACTGCACTCGGGGATTAACTGCGTAGGTGCTGGGGAGTCACTGTGACCTCCAGTGTGCGCGACGATGAGATTCTCTCCCCACTTCCTCCCTGCACAGTCTTCGCTTGGAACCATGTGTACATGGTGATGACTATGCAGGGAGGAAGTGGAGAGAGGACACTGGAGCGGAAGTCACCGGCGCCTGTGCAGCAGATCCCTCAGTGCAGTGCCCACAGAAGAGAGGATGAGGTATGTATTTCTAATGGAGTGCAGGGAGCAGCTGTGGGATTCCGGATCCATAACTGATGTTGATGGGAGGGGGTAAGTATTACAATGAGGACAGGAGGCAGTGATTTCCTCCAGCACCGCACACCCTGGAGACTGAAAGAAATCGTTAACATAGAAACAATATAACATTTCCCATCACAAAACCATTAATATGATGCATACAGGCAGAAATAGTGTAACATTTCTATTACCTATATGCCCATACTAATAGGTCATATATGTCTTGGGGGTATGACATATTCCCTTTAAATGTGATGCAGCTCATGGTTACTATATGGGGGCTTGTGTGTGTGTGGGGTCTGCGCGTGTGTATGCAGGCATCATCCGATGGGCCTACAAGTCTCATCCAGCTTTGCCTGCTACAGTGACAGTGAGTGACACATTAGCAATGATGGGACAGTAGTAGTCCCATCATCTGGCTAATGTGTTGAATGTAAAAAAAAAAAACACACACACACATATATATAGTTCATACCATCTACACCTAATCCCCGAAGCCCTCGCTCACCTGAAAAAAAATTAAAATAATAAACACTATACTCCCTGTGTCTGACGTAATCCAATTAATAACGATTGTCCCACGACGATCTGTGGAGAGCTGTCACATCAGCTGATGCGACCGCTCTCCAGGGGCTCTGGTGATACAATGGCAGAGATAATGATCCGCATTGTATCACTCCGCTGCCGACAGATCACCTGAACTCACGTGTCACTTTGCGGCACTACAACGTGAGAATTTTCTCACACTGTAGTGCCATAAAGCGAGAGGCTTAACTCTGATGACACACTGCGGGAGTGTTATCTCCAGTCAGTGTGTCTTCGGAGGCCTATAGAGCGGTCACATCTACTGATGTGACAGCTGTATAGGGGAGATCGTCGTGGGACAATAGTTATTAATGGGTTTACGTCAGACAGGGAGTATACTGTTGGTTTGTTTATTTAATTTTTTTTGCAGGTGATCGATGGATTCAAATGGATTTAGGCGTACAATAAAACTTATGAAAAACTGTGTCGTGTTTTATTTCATTAAAATACTTTATTATGTGTGTGTGTTTTTAACCCTTTCTTACTATAACATTAATAATGGATAGGTGTCTTATTGACTTCTCTCCATTATTACCCTGGCTTAATGTCACCTTACAATAGTAAGGTGACATTAACCCCTTATTACCCCATATGCCACTGCTACACGGCAGTGGGAACAGAGGGGCTGAGTGCCAGAATTGGCACATCGTACAGATGCGCGATTTCTGGGGCGGCTGCGGGCTGCTGTTTGTAGCCGGGGGGGGGGTTTAATATCCATGGCCCCTTCCTAGGCTATGAATATCAGCCCGCAGCTGTCTGCGTAGCCTTTCTTGCTATAAAATATAGGGGGACCTAAAGTCATTTTTTTTGGGGGGGAGGTCCCCCTATTTTAATAGCCAGTAAAGGCTATGCAGACAGATATTCATAGCTTGGGAAGATCCATGGGTATTACCCCCCCTGCTACAAATATTGGCCCCCGGCTTTTCTTCTCTGTTGCAGAAACTTGCGTGGGAGCCGACGCCATTTTTCCCTGTTTTTTTTCCCCCCAAATTAAATATTGTGCATGAATAATCGGCCTTGCTATTATTTATCTAGCCATAGATATATCAAAAATCAGATATATTTATGGATATAGCTATAGATAGATCTATGGATAGATATGGCTATATCTATAGATAGATACACTGCTCAAAAAAATAAAGGGAACACTAAAATAACGCATCCTAGATCTGAATGAATGAAATATTCTCATTGAATACTTTGTTCTGTACAAAGTTGAATGTGCTGACAACAAACTCACACAAAAATGATCAATGGAAATAAAATTTATTAACTTATGGAGGCCTGGATTTGGAGTCACACACAAAATTAAAGTGGAATGTAATGTCCTTAAAACAAGTCAAAATAATGTTCAGTATTGTGTGTGGCCTCCACGTGCCTGTATGACCTCCCTACAATGCCTGGGCATGCTCCTGATGAGGTGGCGGATGGTCTCCTGAGGGATCTCCTCCCAGACCTGGACTAAAGCATCTACCAACTCCTGGACAGTCTGTGGTGCAACGTGACATTGGTGGATGGAGCGAGACATGATGTCCTAGATGTGTTCAATCGGATTCAGGTCTGGGAAACTGGTGGGCCAGTCCATAGCTTCAATGCCTTCATCTTGCAGGAACTGCTGACACACTCCAGCCACATGAGGTCTGGCATTGTCCTGCATTAGGAGGAACCCAGGGCCAACCGCAACAGCATATGGTCTCAAGGGGTCTGAGGATCTCATCTCGGTACCAAATGGCAGTCAGGCTACCTCTGGCAAGCACATGGAGGGCTGTGCGGCCCTACAAAGAAATGCCACCCCACACCATTACTGACCCACTGCCAAACCGGTCATGCTGAAGGATGTTGCAGACAGCAGATCGCTCTTCACGTCGTCTCCAGACTCTGTCATGTCTGTCACATGTGCTCAGTGTGAACCTGCTTTCATCTGTGAAGAGAACAGGGCGCCAGTGGTGAATTTGCCAATTCTGGTGTGCTGTGGCAAATGCCAAGTGTCCTGCACGGTGTTGGGCTGTGAGCACAACCCCCATCTGTGGACGTCGGGCCCTCAGACAATCCTCATGGAGTCGTTTTCTAACTGTTTGTGCAGACATGCACATTTGTGGCCTGCTGGAGGTCATTTTGCAGGGCTCCTGTTTCTCCTTGCACAAAGGCTGAGGTAGCGATCCTGCTGCTGGGTTGTTGACGTCCTTCGGCCCCCTCCATGTCTTCTGGTGTACTATCCTGTCTCCTGGTAGCACCTCCAGCCTCTGGCCACTACGCTGACAGACACAGCAAACCTTCTTGCCATAGCTCACATTGATGTGCCATCCTGGATGAGCTGCACTACCTGAGCCACTTGTGTGGGTTGTAGAGTCCATCTCATGCTGCCACGATTGTGAAAGCACAACCAACATTCAAAAGTGACCAAAACATCAGCCAGAAAGCATTGGTACTGAGATGTGGCCTGTGGTCCCCACCTGCAGAACCACTCCTTTATTGAGTGTGTCTTGATAATTGCCAATAATTTCCATCTGTTGTCTATTCCATTTGCACAACAGCATGTGAAATTGAATGTCAATCAGTGTTGCTTCCTAAGTGGACAGTTTGATTTCACAGAAGTTTGATTTACGTGGAGTTATATTCTGTTGTTTAAGTGTTCCCTTTATTTTTTGAGCAGTGTATATCTATCTATCTATAGATATATATCTATCGATTTACAGTGCCTTGCGAAAGTATTCGGCCCCCTGGAACTTTTCAACCTTTTCCCACATATCATGCAACATAAAGATACCAAATGTAAATTTTTGGTGAAGAATCAACAACAAGTGGGACACAATTGTGAAGTTGAATGAAATTTATTGGTTATTTTAAATTTTTGTGGAAATTCAAAAACTGAAAAGTGGGGCATGCAATATTATTCGGCCCCTTTAGCTTAATTCTTTGTTGCGCCACCTTTCTGCGATTACAGCTGCAAGTTGCTTGGGGTATGTTTCTATCAATTTTGTACATCAAGAGACTGAAATTCTTGCCCATTCTTCCTTGGCAAACAGCTCGAGCTCAGTGAAGTTTGATGGTGATCGTTTGTGAACAGCAGTTTTCAGCTCTTTCCACAGATTCTTGATTGGATTCAGGTCTGGACTTTGACTTGGCCATTCTATGATATGTGGGAAAAGGTTGAAAAGTTCCAGGGGGCCGAATACTTTCGCAAGGCATTGTATCTGTCTATCTGTGTGTGTAATGGAGTATGGGTTGGACAAATGTAAAAGAGGAGGTTGGACCAGAAATGACATCACAAATCTTTTTTTTTTGTTAAATAACATATCTTTATTTAGCTTACAAAAACGCATACAATCCGCATGAAAAACTCATCAAAAACGCTTGGATTTTTACCTGCGTTTTCTGGCAAGAGGTGCAGATTCTGTGCAGAAAATTCTGCAGGCAAATCCTCATGGTGTGCACATACCTACTCCAGAGATGTTTAACCACTAGTTACTAAATTATTGACTTTGAAAACTGTTGAGTTTGATAATTTCAGTAGACGTGTTATTGTCTATATTCAATTTTTGTCTATGGTAGTTAGTGGCCAAAATACTCTGATTTAACCACTTCCAGTAGCAAGATTTGTGTTCCTAACTGGGCCCCATCTTTCAAATCTGACATGGCACTTTTACGTAGGTAATGTCCGAAGATGGCGCACGTGGTTCATGGACCCACTGTGCCACAGGGCCAGGATTACCTAAGAGAGACATGGCTAAGGGTCTACCTGATTTTCACTTGAGCTTCTGAGGTGGAGTGAGGCTTGAGCTGCAGGTAGCCACTAGGTACCACTCCTAGGCAGTCCCAGGTAATGTGGCTACTGACCTCAAGGCTCAGGTTCGCTGACACAGGAATCTGAGTCACTGATAGGCAGGATTCGGAATTTGTTCAGACTTCTCCAGTTCTGGGTGCTCTGACAGAATAAATACTGACACGGAGTCACAGACAGGACTGGATTCGGATACTGGAATAGGCTTGGACAGAACAGACACAGGAACGCTAACCAGACACAGCTGCAGGTTCAAGTACCAACGGAACGGTTGCAGGGTTCAGGGACCGTTGTAGTGTCCTCGGGGTTAAGTTACCGCCGGTGCGGCATCACAGGGTTTAGTTACCACCAGTGCGGCTTCTCAGGGTTCGGGGACTGCCGGTGCAGCTTCTCAAGGTTCAGAGATCGCTGGTGCAGCTGTTTCAGGGTTCATGTACCGTTGTATCCTCGGGGTTAAGTTACCGCCGGTGCGACTTCACAGGGTTTAGTTACCACCAGTGTGGCTTCTCAGGGTTCAGGGGCCACAGATGCGACTTCTCAGGGCTCGGGGACTGCTGGGTATGGTTTCAGGCCTTGGCCATGTGGGGAGGAGGACTCCCATGCAGTGACCGGGCAGGTACCCAGGGGACCGCCATCAGGGTTCCTGAGGGAACGATACTTGGAGAACAGTAAAGGGAGAGACTTGACTGAAGTTGTCAAGGAAACGGGGTGGGGCAAGGGTAAAAGGAGCAGGGGGCGCACTGAAGTGGCAGTTGACAGAGAGCAGGACAACAGACAGGAAGCCGTGTGAGACAGAGAGGACCGAGGGAGCGGACGGTGTGTTGTGGAGAGACCGACAGGGCCCTGTGAAAGGAAAGCTACGGACTTACCGACTAGTGACACGTGAGAGCCTTGCACTGCTCCCCTCATACGGTCACATACAGCCGCCCCCGCTGTTTCCCATGCTGCTGTGACAGGTCCACGACCTCCACTGACCGCTGCGACATGAGACTTCCTTTACAGCAGTCAGAACACTGCCCCCCCTGCCTTCTCTCACAGCTGCGGCCCTGTCATCACCGGCCCCAGGGGGCGCCACCTCGCTACAGGCGGCAGTAGAGGTTCCCGTCCGGTTTGCTGAGGGACTCTGGGCAGAGACTGGTGAACGGTTACATTTGGAGACTGCGTCATCACCGCGCCCACCGGCATTGTTCCTTCAGGGCCTGTTGCACCCCATCGGCACCGTTTCTTCAGGGCCTGTTGCGCCCCATCATCATCGTTTCTTCAGGGCCTGTTGCGCCCCACCGTCACCATTTCCTCAGGGCCTGTTGCGCCCAATCATCACCGTTTCTTCGGGGCCTGTTGCGCCCCACCGGCATCGTTTCTTCAGGGCCTGTTGCGCCCCACCGGCATAGTTTCTTCAGAGCCTGTTGCGCCCAGTTTCATCCTGGAGTATCGAGGCGACAAGGCAGCTGCATCAGCGACCTCTACGCGGCCACGCCAGTGAACCTGACAGACCCCTGGAAGGAAAAGTTTATTATAGTAGATAAGGACCCCCAGTTTGGTCATATGTGGCCTATAGCACCCCGGGCAAACCGGGTTAGTCGCATCCATAATAAGAAAGTGTTGTTAGGTTTGTTGAGTCTCTGCGTGGACTGGTTATTGTTAACCCCTTTTGTTTGCTTAACATAGCCCCAGCGGCTACAGTTTATAAAAGTTGTTTCCACAAACCACACTCAGTCTCTTGCCTCGTCACTGCATCCTGCGAACCTGCCGAACCCTACACTTGGCGTAGTCAGCAGGATGCAGTCTCTGAGCACAGACAGTGGTGCCCCAGATCAGGGTAGAGCTGTAAACTCTACAAATGATGAGGGTCCCCGTACCAGCATATCATTGGGGGCCATGCTGAACAACCTGCCTAGATTTTCCGGCTCCAATACTATGTTATGGAGCTGGACAGAGCGGATGCGGGGGCTCTTCCGGATGCACCCAATGACACCTGATCTGGAGGCCGTGGTGGCACTCATGGCACTGGACGGGGAGGCGCGGAGGTCAGTGATGTTGAAACCTCCGAGTCACCGCAACACTTTTGAAAAAGTGTTACAGATAATGGAACAGACCCATGGGGACCCTACTAATGTGGGAGAGTTAAGAACCCGTTTGTTTAGTCGGATGCAGGTAGAGGGGGAGACGATCACAGAGTATATGAAAGTCCTCCAGGAATTGCATACGGCTATAGAAAGAAAGGACGGGATAGGGGCAGGACCTGTTGACATTACCCTATGTGACCTACTGGTGACTGGTTTGCGGGATCCATTAGTCAAACAGGCACTGCGGGAACAGATCAGAATGAATCCCCGAATAGATTTTTCAGAAGTGGGGAGTCAGGCACGTGCTCGAGAGCAGGAGCAGGGGATGGCGGTCCCCGTGGGGAAAGTCCGAGGTGTGGAGGCCTCCGCAAATGTAGTCAAGGAGCCTCAGTGGGTGGAAGAGATGAAGCAAGAGCTGAAAAGTATTAAGGGTGAGTTGGCCAAAGTAAAGAGAAGAACCGAGACAGGGACTGGACGACCTAGCTTTAACCCCGGCTTCTGGGGACCACGCTCCCCTTGGGGTGGTCAACCCACACAGGCCTGGTGTTTTGAGTGTGGAGAACCAGGCCACTTTGCCCGAGAGTGTCCGCGGCGTGGGAGATACCCACCCCGGCCGCCATTAAACTAAAGGGCTCCGGGCTGGGGGGGACGCCGCTCGGAGCCGAAAACCACAACTAGGGGTGGTGGAAGTCCCGAAGATTTGGTAGCAAAATGCCCGGTGGTTTAGGCAGAAGTGGAGGGCCGGGCCGTCCGGTGCCTGGTGGACACGGGGTCACAAGTAACCACTATGCCCGCAACGTATTTTCAACAGAACTTCCCAGAAGCAGCAAGGTCTCAGTGGGGGCCCGTGATCAGACTAGTAGCTGCCAACCAACTGCCGGTCCCAGTTGCTGGGGTGGTGTGGGTGCAAGTGACGCTGGGCGGTAAATCCCTTGGTCGCAGAGGGGTGGTACTGACTTAAGGAGAAGCTGATAAGCAACACCCCGTCACCCTAGGCATGAATGTTCTACGAGAGTTCGGCAACCTACTGCTCAATGACCCTACACAGAGGATTCTGAAGCAGTGGGGCTCTCGCACAGCCCAGGGACAGGTATTCCAGCAGCTGGTGCGGGGAGCACGGGTACATCAGGACTGCCAGGAAGGCGAGGCTCTGGGTAAGGTCATCACGCCAGCGACTCCCCTGCTTATGTTACCTCCTGGACAGACTGTGGTGGCCCTGCCCATTCGAGCCCCGATACCCTTGGAGGGCGTGGAGGTGCAGGTGGAACCATGTCACTCGCTTACCTCCTGGCATACTGTTGGCCGTTCCCTGGCTACCGTGCAAAAAGGAGCCGTCCTGGTGCACTGCGTTAACCTTGAAGACCAAGACACCGTTCTGAAAGCACGGACTGTGCTGGCCAAACTAGTAAGGCCTTTAGAAGAAGTGCTGCCAGCTCCTGTGGTTCAATTAAGAGTACACCCCGAGGATCCTTGGGAAGTAACAATACGAACCTTACAGGCCCACGAAGTCTCGGCACAAGAGAAGGGCCGAAATATTTTGGAGCAGATGCGGGCTGAGCTTTCTGGATTAACTGCAGCCCAACTCTCACAGATAAAAACATTGCTGGGACAGTACCATGAAGTATTTGCTAGTCATGAGGACGATTTTGGGTGTACCACCGCCATCAATCATGAAATCCCCACAGCAGGAGCGGCCCCTATCCAGGAACGATATCGACAGATTCCGCCACAACTCTATCAAGAGGTGAAAACTTTGCTGGCCCAAATGCTGCGAAAAGGGGTGATACGGGAAAGTCAAAGCCCCTGGGCGGCCCCAATTGTGTTGGTCCGGAAGAAAGATGGTACACTACGATTCTGTGTGGATTATCGTAAACTGAATGCTTGCACTATTAAAGACTCATATCCACCGCCCCGCATAGAAGAATCCCTGTCAGCCTTGGGAAAAGCAACATATTTTTCAACCCTGGACTTGGCCAGTGGGTACTGGCAGGTGCCCATGTCAGAAGAAGATAGAGCCAAGACGGCGTTCATATTGCCCATGGGACTGTTTGAGTTTAATCGGATGCCGTTCGGGCTGGCCAACGCCCCCGGGACCTTTCAGCGATTGATGGAGCGGTGTCTGGGAGATCTCAATTTTGAGGCTACGTTGATCTATCTGGACGACATCATCGTCTATGCCGCCACCTTTGAGGATCACCTGAAGCGGTTGGGACAGGTACTCAGCCGGTTGAAAAAGTATGGGTTGAAGGTGAAGCCTCAGAAATGCCACCTATTTCGCTCTCAGATTAAGTATCTGGGTCATGTCGTTTCGGCAGAAGGTGTGAGGCCATCCCGGGAGAAGGTGGCTGCTATCCAGGAATGGCCTACCCCCGTGACGGTGAAAGATGTGCGGGCTTTTCTGGGGTTAGCCGGATATTACCGCCGCTTCGTAAAGAATTGTGCATGTCGAGCTCGAGCCCTGCACGACCTGCTGAAGGGGGCTCCCACTGGGGCCAATGGGCGAAAAATCCAGTGGCAACACCCTCAGGAAGAGGCCTTCCGAGACCTCAAGGCTGCGCTCTTGGATGCCCCAGTGTTGGCTCACGCGGATTTCTCTCAACCGTTCATCTTGCACACTGACACGAGTCTTCACGGGCTGTGGGCTGTGTTGTCACAGGTTCAGGATGGCCGGGAGACGGTGATCGCATATGGAAGTCGATCACTCCATGACTCCGAGCGTAACCCTGACAATTACAACTCCTTTAAGCTCGAGCTCTTCGCAGTGGTGTGGGCTATGACGGAAAGATTCGCCAATACCTAGCTGGCTCCGAGGTGGTAGTGCGAACTGACAACAACCCGCTGGCTCATTTGGAAAACGCCAAATTGGGGGCTCTGGAACAGCGATGGGTGGCCCGGATGGCGAAGTACAATTATAAGATTATCTACAAAAGAGGGGCCGAGAATGTCCATGCAGATGCCATCTCCAGGATTCGACATACAACTCCAGGACAGAATCGAGACGAAGAATTAGAAGGAGAGGAAATACCGTTCGCTCTCACTGCTGCCGTGCTTACAACTGACAATAAAATAATATCTTCCTCTGAGACCCCAAGGGGCATATTGGAACAATCCTGGGATAAGTGGATACAACAGCAACAAGAAGACAAAGAGGTTGGCCTTCTCAGGACATGGGTCGCCGCTGGGCAATTACCCACTGACTCTCAACGGCAAAATTTGACTCAAGACCTGTTGCTTATGCTGCGACAATGAGAGAGGTTGGTTATCCAAAAGGGATTATTGTACCGTAAAGTAACATCGCAAGCAACCTCAAAGACAGTTTGGCAGGTGGTTACGCCCGGAGCTCAACTACACAAACTGGCTCGAGAGGCTCACGAAAAAGGGTCCCACTTTGGAGTTAAAAAGACTTTACAATGGTTGCAACAGAAAGCTTATCACCCACGCTTGCCGGCTGTTGTGGACGAAGTTTGCCGGACGTGCTGCTTATGTGAATTGGCCAAACTGCCCGCTCAGCGAGCCGCAACACAGACAATTGTGACTTCAGCACCCCTTGAGCTCCTGACGGTGGATTACCTGACCATTGGTCCCGCATTCCAGGGATACCAACACTGCCTCGTCATGGTGGATCATTTCACCAATTTCGCTGTGGTCACCCCCACTCGGGATCAGACCGCAGAGTCAGCTGCCTCCGCAGTTTGTAGAAACTTTATACAAGTATACGGCTGTCCTCAACGAATACATTCTGATCAGGGAGCATTTTTTGGGGGAAAAGTCATGGAAGAATTACATCACCTCTATGGAATTGACAAATCCCGGACCACACCGTATCACCCGCAAGGGAATGGGGCTAGTGAACGATTTAATCGGACATTAATTCAGATGTTGCCCACTCTGGAGAGTGACAAGAAGGCCCGTTGGCCCGAATATGTTTCTGAATTAGTTTGGGTCTATAACAATAGGGTACATCGAGTGACTGGCTATACCCCCTATTCCCTGTTGTTCGGACGAGAAGGTAAAGGGATCACCGAGGTGGAGTTAGACCCCGAAGAGCCTCAGCCCTAGACTGGAGTGTCGTCTTGGGTCCGAAATCATCGTCACCGGCTGCAAACTCTTCACCGAATTGTACACACCAAGCTCCGAGACTGGGAGCACGCAGGGAAGAATGCAACCCCACCTCCTCACCTCCAAAGCGGTGACCGGGTGCTTGTACTAGGTCAATGCCCCCAGAACAAACTGGAGCCACGTTGGGAAGAAAGTCCCTATCGGATCTTACGCCGTATCCATCCAGACGGGCCGGTGTACAAGATACGACCTGAGAAGGATGAAACATTGCCCTCTCGTATTGTGCATCGTAATATGTTACGCCCATGTACTTCCTCCGACCCGAAGCATCCGGAGCCTACCCCGTCGACATCCGTGCCGTCTTCCGTATGTTGGGACCGGACGACGACGAAGATTGTCTCCCAGGACACAAAGGCCCTCCACTCAGTAATGAATCATCTGGCACGATTAGCCCACCCACACCAATCAGCCCACCAATGTCCAGCACCCCAGACGACTCTACCCCAGTTGAACTTAGACGCTCCAAGCGGTCAACAGCCGGCAAACCCCCTGAACGATATGAGCAAGAACAATTCATATGGCAACAAACATTGAAACCCCTACAGACCAATCTCAATAGATTAAGGCCCTCGCCCGAGGACTGGCGAGCTTACAGGGTGGAGGAATGTGGGGAGGAGGACTCCCATGCAGTGACCGGGCAGGTACCCAGGGGACCGCCATCAGGGTTCCTGAGGGAACGATACTGGAAGAACAGTAAAGGGAGAGACTTGACTGAAGTTGTAAGGGAAACGGGGCGGGGCAAGGGTAAAAGGAGCAGGGGGCGCACTGAAGTGGCAGTTGACAGAGAGCAGGACAACAGACAGGAAGCCATGTGAGACAGAGAGGACCGAGGGAGCGGACGGTGTGTTGTGGAGAGACTGACAGGGCCTTTGAAAGGAAAGCTATGGACTTACCGACTAGTGACACGTGAGAGCCTTGCACCGGCGGCCGCTCCCCTCATAGGTCACATACAGCCGCCCCCGCTGTTTCCCATCCTGCTGTGACAGGTCCACGACCTCCACTGACCGCTGCGACTAGAGACTATTCCTTTACAGCAGTCAGGACACTGCCCCCCTGCCTTCTCCCACAGCTGCGGCCCTGTCATCACCGGCCCCAGGGGGCGCTAACTCGCTACAGGCGGCAGTAGAGACCCCTGTCCGGTTTGCTGAGGGACTCTGGGCAGAGACTGGTGAACGGTTACATTTGGAGACTGCATCATCACCGCGCCCACCGGCATTGTTCCTTCAGGGCCTGTTGTGCCCTATCGGCACAGTTTCTTCAGGGCCTGTTGCGCCCCATCATCATCGTTTCTTCAGGGTCTGTTACGACCCATCGTCACCGTTTCTTCAGGGCCTGTTGCGCCCCATCGTCACCGTTTCTTCAGGGCCTGTTGCGCCCCACCGGCATCGTTTCTTCAGGGCCTGTTGCGCCCCACCAGCATCGTTTCTTCAGGGCCTGTTGCGCCCCACCGGCATCGTTTCTTCAGGGCCTGTTGCGCCCAGTTTCATCCTGGAGTATCGAGGCGACAAGGCAGCCGCATCAGCGACCTCTACGCGGCCACGCCTGTGAACCTGACAGACCCCTGGAAGGATAAGTTTATTATAGTAGATAAGGACCCCCAGTTTGGTCATACGTGGCCTATAGCACCCCAGGCAAACCGGGTTAGTCGCATCCATAATAAGCAACTGTTGTTAGGTTTGTTGAGTCCCTGCGTGGACTGGTTTTTGTTAACCCCTTTTGTTTGCTCAATATAGCCCCAGTGGCTACAGTTTATAAAAGTTGTTTCCACAAACCACACTCAGTCTCGTGCCGCGTCACTGCATCCTGCGAACCTGCTGAACCCTACAGCCACACAAAGACCAGAGGGTCAGGTACAAGCCCTGGCAACACAAAGTTTCAAGTTCAGGTTCAGGCTCACTAAAAGGGATACTAGGACAAGGGGCCTTGCAACATACAGTTGCACATACACACTACTCAGGATACTATTGAGTTTGCTCAGGCATCTCCCTGGTGACGGTGCCTTCTACGGTATACTAGATGCCTCCCAGCTATTGGTTGGGGGCATTTACAATGTGTGCGCTACCCCTTTAAGAGCAGGTGTGCAATCGCACTAGGTGCTCCGCCGGAAGTCAGTGTGGCGTGCACAGACAGTCAGGGAGGAGGAGATGGGGAGTTCATGGCATGGCCAGGCCGATGAATGTGTCAGCATCCCTGCATGGAAGGGGAACCATGCAGGGTCGCCGGCTTTAGTGTGACGATGTGGTGACAACTTTGTAATGGTTCACCTGAAATTTGAGGGTTTTTTAAAATTTTTCTGTGAAACATTTTACTTCGTTAGCTGTAATTTTAAGATTAATTTGTTTTGCTTTTATTTCTTAAAAAATCTGAAATTTGCCAACAATTTAAAAGAATTAGGGTATGTTTCCAGTCAGGAAACGCTGCATGTTTGACGCTGTGTACAGCCGCAGTGTCAAACACGCAGCGTCCAGATGTTACAGCATAGTAGAGGGGATCTTATTGACACCTCTCCATTATTAACCGGGCTTAATGTCACCTTACAATCAAAGGTGAGATTAACCCCTTATTACCCCATATGCCACCGCTACACGGCAGTGGGAGGAGAGAGGCTAAGTGCCGGAATTGGCGCATCTTAGAGATGCGCCATTTCTGGGGCGGCTGCGGGCTAATGTTTGTAACCGGGGGGGGGTCCAATATCCATGGACCATCTCTAGCAGGGGTGGGGATCGTCCGGCCAGCGGGCCATATATGGCTCGCCATATCATCTTGTGCGGTCCGCAGCCACCTGCCCCATTTTTTGGCAGTGGGCCCTTTTAAGAGGTGCGCGCGGTATTGTGCCGCGCTTTTCCCATCGGTGCTCAGCAGGGCCGTATTTGCTATTTGCCCCCCCATCATACTCACCTCCTCCAGCCGTGCCTGCGCTGCAGCTCTGATGGTCCTGCTCTTAATGTGTGAGTGTGCGGTCACACATGGTACCGCTCATTAAGATCATAAATATGGACGCCACTCCACTCTCATAGGCGTGACGCCCATATTCATGACCTTAATGTGCGGTACCACGTGACTGCACACTCACACACAAACAGGAAGAAGCAGCAGGGAACGGAGTCGGCCCAAGCCACAGGTGAGCCAGGGGGAGAAAGCGGTGGGGGGGATGAGCGAAGGGCCGGGTGGAGAATGAGTGCCAGGGATTGGCAATGGGCGCTTGGTGGGGTGTAGAATGATCGTCTGGGGGGGAGTGAGCGGAGCCTGCACTGGGGAAATGGGTGCACTAGGGAGATGGCTGCACTAGGGAGATGGGTGCACTGAGATGGCTGCACTGGGGAAACGGGTGCACTGAGGAGATGGCTGCACTAGGGAGATGGCTGCACTGAGGAGATAGCTGCACTAGGGAGATGGCTGCAATGAGGAAATGGGTGCACTAGGGAGATGGGTGCACTAGGAAAAACGGGTGCACTGAGATGGCTGCACTGGGGAAACTGGTGCACAGAGGAGATGGCTGCACTGGGGAAATGGGTGCACTGAGGAGATGACTGCACTGTGGAAACGGGTGCACTAAGGAGATGGCTGCACTGGGAAATGGGTGCAATGAGGAGATGGCTGCCCTAGGGAAATGGGTGCACTGAGGAGATGGCTGCACTGAGGAGATGGCTGCACTGGGGAGATGGCTGCACTGGGGAGATGGCTGCACTAGGGAGATGGGTGCTCTGGGGAAAGGGCTGCACTGGGGAGATGGCTGCACTGGGGAAACGGGTGCACTGAGGAGATGGCTGCAGTAGGGAGATGGCTGCACTGAGGAGATGACTGCACTGAGGAGATGGCTGCAGTAGGGAGATGGCTGCACTAGGGAGATGGGTTCACTGAGGAGATGGCTGCACTGAGGAGATGGCTGCACTGGGGAAAGGGGTGCACTGGGGAGATGGCTGCACTAGGGAGACGGCTGCACTGAGGAGATGGCTGCACTAGGGAGATGGCTGCACTGAGGAAATGGGTGCACTGGGAATAACGCATTGGGGAGATGGCTGCACTGGGGAAACGGGTGCAATGAGGAGATGGCTGCACTGGGGAAACGGGTGCACTGAGATGGCTGCACTAGGGAGATGGGTGCACTGAGGAGATGGGTGCACTGAGATGGCTGCACTGGGGAAATGGGTGCACTGAGGAGATGACTGCACTGTGGAAACAGGTGCACTGAGGAGATGGCTGCACTGGGAAATGGGTGCACTGAGGAGATGGCTGCACTAGGGAGATGGCTGCACTGAGATGGGTGCACTAGGGAGATGGGTGCACTGGGGAGATGGCTGCACTGGGGAGATGGCTGCACTGGGGAGATGGCTGCACTGGGGAGATGGGTGCACTGAGGTGATGGGTGCACTGGGGAAAGGGCTGCACTGGGGAAAGGGCTGCACTGAGGAGATGGCTGCATTGGGGAAACGGGTGCACTGAGGAGATGACTGCACTGAGGAGATGGGTGCACTGAGGAGATGGCTGCACTAGGGAGATGGCTGCACTAGGGAGATGGCTGCACTGAGAAGATCGCTGCACTAGGGAGATGGCTGCACTAGGGAGATGGGTTCACTGAGGAGATGGCTGCACTGGGGAAAGGGGTGCACTGGGGAGATGGCTGCACTGGGTAGATGGCTGCACTAGGGAGATGGGTGCACTGAGGAGATAGCTGCACTAGGGAGATGGCTGCACTGGGGAAACGGGTGCACTGAGGAGATGGCTGCACTGGGGAGATGGGTGCACTGAGGAGATGGCTGCACTAGGGAGATGGGTGCACTACGGCCCTGCCTGGGGAGATGGTTGCACTGGGGAAACCATGCAAATGTGTTGACATAAATTAAATCTCCGAGCACGCCAAAATACTTGGAGGACACCCGAGCAACGAGTATACTCGCTCATCACTATTAATATTTTATACGGCCCCCGAACACTATTATAAAATTCCAAATGGCCCTTGGCAGAAAAAAGTTCCCCACCCCTGCTCTCTAGGCTATTAATATCAGCCCGCAGCTGTCTGCATAGCCTTTCTAGCTATAAATTATAAGGGGACCCCACGTCATTTTTTTTGGTGGGGACACCCTATTTTAATAGCCAGATAGATATATCTATAGATATATCTATCTATAGATCTACTGTATCTATCTATAGATCTATCTTATTCCATCTATCTATCTCATTCCTTCTATCTATCTATCCCATATCTATCTATAGATAGATATGGGATAGATAGATGATAGATATGGATAAATAGATAGAAGGAATGAGATCGATACATATAGCTATAGATATATCGATAGATATATCTCTCTATGTCTATCTATAGATATATCTATAGATATATGTATCTATCTATCTCATTCCTTCTATCTATCTATCTATCTATCTATCCCATATCTATCATCCATCTATCCCATATCTATCTATCTGTGTGTGTAATGGAGTGTGGGTTGAACAAATGTTAAAGAAGAAGTTGGACAGAAATGACATCACAACTCTTTTTTTTGTTAAATAATATATCTTTATTTAGTTTACAAAAAACGCATCAAAAACTGCATCAAAAGCGCAGGTGACCTGCCAGTGACCTCAGGTGCAGATTTGGTGCAGATTTTACCTGCGGCAAATCCTGAGCAAATCCTAATGCAATCTTGAGCGTGGAAACATACCCTTAGAAATATTCAGACATTGAATGTGTAAACTCTTTAAATAAATATTGATACCGCAAAAAAGTTGACGCATTGTACCGTATTTCTTTTTTACAGCTGCAGCATTTTTCAAATATCCATATTTTATTTAGGATGTTAGAAAAGACTTAAAATTTTAACTTCCAGATATGTTATGTTCAAGGAAATTTACAAAATCTATTTATCAGGGACCTAATCCCTTTTAAAGTGACTTGGAGGGGTCGAGATTCTAGAAAATTGCACTTCTCATAATAACAAAAAGCACAGCACATTCAAGTTGGGTGTTTCACACTAATTAACAAAAAAAGTTGAATGCATAAAATACAAATACTTTTTTTCCACTAAAATGTTGATGTAGCCCTGATTTTATTTTTTCGTTTTCACAAAGTATCATAGAAAAAATGGACCCCACAATTTTGCAATTTCTCATGCATTCGACTGAAAATTAGCACATAATTATGTCAGTTTAGTACCCAACACATAGTGCTTCTGAAGACATGTGCGCCATAAATTTTTCGTGGGTTCTTCCTACTTCAGCAATGCCAAACAGAGATACTAACAGTGTTTGAAAAACACTCAGAAGTGAGGAGGACATTTGGCTTCGGAAGCACGGATTTTGCTTGATTTGATTATGGAAGCCTTATTGCTTTTCAAGAGTCTTTCATCTAATAGTAATGAGGATACTTCTGTTTTTTACACTGACAGAGTAGATTTTTTTTTGTATAATTGTATAATTTTCACCTACATTACATTATTTGATGGCTTATTATTCCAATATCTACAGTAGTAGGCAAAATGAACATCATGATCTACTGGTTCTTTAAACAGGTCTACAAACTGTTTCGGGGAAAAATGTAATTGTGCTACATAACTTGCAATTTTTGTGGACATTTTAAATATGAATGTTGTAACAATGTAATTTATAAGGATTTTTTTATCTAAAAAATATTAATTGCTTTTATTCTTAGCAGATGAAAGGAGATCAGATGGACAGCTGAAATCTTCAATTTTTAAATCAGAGGAAATTGATAAAACACTGGATACAATTCAAGTGTATCCCATTATCCCAGATTTACCGTCATCCCTTTACAGCAAATATCAATCATCTGATCCTATTAAACAGGCCCTGACTTCTGCTTCATCACAGACTATTAAGAAAAATAAAACTCACAAAAGGGACATTAAAAATCTAAGTGCTCTTACACCAGAGGAACCATTTTCATGCTCAGAATATGGAAAAGCTTATTCCCTCCAAACATCTTTTGTTACACATCAAAAAGTTTACACAGAGGAGAAAAGATTTTCTTGTTCAGAATGTGGGAGATATTTTAACCTGAAATCAAAGCTTATTAAACATGAAAAAACTCACACAGCAAAAAAATTACATTCATATTCAGAATATGGGAAGAGTTTATGTAGATCAAAAGTTATTTTACATCAGAGAAGTCACACAGGTGAGAAAACTTTTCCATGTTTAGATTGTGGGAAATGTTTTAATCAGAAAGCAGATCTTGTCAGACACCTGAGAATACACACAGAGGAGAAGCCATATTCCTGTTTAGAATGTGGGAAGTGTTTTACCCTCAAATCACATCTTCTTATACATCAAAGAACTCATACTGGAGAGAAGCCTTTTTCTTGTTCAGAATGTGGGAAATGTTTTGCAGGCAAATCAAATCTTTCTACACATCAGAAAACTCACACAAGGGAGAAGCCATGTTTTTGTTCAGAATGTGGGAAAAAATTTATCTTCAAATCACATTTTCTTACACATCAAAAAATTCACATAAGAAAGAAGTCATTTTCATGTTCAGAATGTGGAAAATGTTTTACCTTTAAATCACGTTTTCTTCAACATCAAAGAACTCACACAGGGGAGAAGCCATTTTCTTGTTCAGAATGTGGGAAAAGTTTTACAGATAAATCAGTTCTTTTAAGGCATAGAAGAATTCACACAGGGGATAAACCATTTTCATGTTCAGAATGTGGGAAATGTTTTGCTGTCAAATCACGTCTTCTTCAACATCAAACAACTCACACAGGGAAGAAGCCATTCTCTTGTTCAGAATGTGAGAAATGTTTTACAGATAAATCAGTTCTTGTAAGGCATCAGAGAATTCACACTGGGGAGAAGCCATTTTCATGTTCAGAATGTGGGAAGTGCTTTGCAGGTAAATCAAATCTTATTACACATCAAAAATCTCATACAGGGGAGAAAACATATTCATGTTCAGAATGTGGGAAATGTTTTACCTTTAAATCACATCTTCTTATACATCAAAGAACTCACACAGGGGAGAAGCCTTTTTCCTGTGCAGAATGTGTAAAATGTTTTACAAATAAATCAGATCTTGTGAGACATGAGAGAATTCACACAAGGGAGAAGTCATTTTCATGCTCAGAATGTGGGAAATGTTTTACCTTCAAATCACATCTTCTTCAGCATCAAAAAAATCACAGAGAGGAGAAGCCATTTTCATGTTTAGAATGTGGGAAATGTTTCACTGTGAATTCACATCTTCTCCAACATCAGAAAACTCACAGGGGAGAAAGCCATTCTCATATCTAGAAAATAATAAATATTTTATTAAAAACTGTTGAATTCATGTTTTTAGCCATGTAGTCTGCATTTTTAAAAGCATTTAGGAACCATAGGAACTTGGCCAGAAGCTGACAAAAACTCATCTGCCAATAATATCAGCAAAAAATTACAGTATGTGAAGTCATGAGCTTCATGGCATGGGTTTCGTGGCCAAGTAGTTACACCTTGACTTGACCTTCAAATTTGCCACATCTCAATCATGTTAAAGGGAACATCTGCGACTTTAAAAAATAAAAGGCATGTAGATGCTAACAGAGGCAACTACTTTTCTGTTGTACCCGGGACACCAGTCATTGACCACTCCTGTTTCACGGGTATGTCAGATGCTGCAGACGGTCGCTCTGCATCTGGCTGCAGAAGGCCTCTGCGTTTGGCTTTGCAGAAGCCTTTTTAATCCTTCTGACTCTTGGACCCAGTGGCAACCTCCCTGTTCCCCTCGTTTGTCTACCCTCTCTGTCTTTAGTAGTGTGGGAAGACTAAGTGCAACACGAGGGGAAGAGGGAGGGGAGAACACAACACTAGGGAGGTGAGGAGTGGAGACCTCTAGGCAGATCTAAAATCACCCTGTCTGCCCTGAATGTCCCTATATAGGTTCTGCACCTATCGTCAAACAGGAACCCAATCCCTGCCTGATCCTTAGCGAAAGTCCATAGTTACGGAGAGAATGGGGTGGGCACTAGTCATCCTGCCAGAGATTCAGCTACTCCCTGGCAACAGAGTAGCACTTTCTTTTCCTGTTAACAGGGGGGAACTACTGATGTCATGCTGATTGACAGTCAGCTCTCTGATGCCTAGTTAGGGGAAGCTGAGTCAATCAGTATGACACCAGCAGTCTCACCCTGTCAACAGGAAAAGAAACTGCTGCTCTGTTGACAGGGAGTAGCTGAATCTCTGGTAGGAGTAGTCAATGACTGGCGCCGGGTACAACAGACAGGTAGTTGCCTCTGTTAGTAACTACATGCCTTTATTTTTTTAAGTCCCGCTTATCTACTTTAATAAATTGTGGATTCTGGATAATCTACTCCAATCCTTGCAACCTACAGGACTTGATCTGTTGCCACAAAATATTAAGCCTTTAGTGTCAGGCAATTTTGTCTTTTGTAACCAAGTCCCATTTTTCAAATCTGACTTGTCGTTTCTTGTGGTAACAACTTTAGAATGCTAAATATCCCTGTTATTCTGAGATTAATTTTTCAAAATACATTGTACTTTGCTAGTGTTAAACACAAAATGCGTCAACTTAAATATATTTCTGAAAATGACTGAAACTTTATTAAAATTTAGCTTAAAATTTATTCTCATGTAGTGAAGTTCTTCATGTGTAGTATCACATCAGTGTTTCAGCTCCAGGGGCGGACTATGCTTCCTTTTTCTATGATTCACCGATTTTCAATTTGTAAGTGTAAATATAGCAAGCGCATCACTGACTTAAACATTATGTAACAAATAACTCATATAAAACATACATTTTATTCAAGATTAGTTAAACTTCTTTAAGATAATGCAGAGAAATATATACGGCCAAATTATAGTTGCTTGTCTAAGAAACGGTAGAGGAAGCACAGATTGACACAATCATCTGGTGTCTCCCTACCTTGCCATGAAGGTTGGCAGCCTACACCTGTGCAAATAACGCCCCCGCTTGGACGTCAGCTCTCCCTATCTGGCCTGTAGTGACCCTATAAAGCAGGGGTGGGGAACCTCAGGCCCCAGGGCCATTTACGGCCCTCGATGACCTTTTATCAGGCCCCCGAGCAGATTCTCAGGGACCGCATTCTTGGGCAGGGAGCTGTATTTTGATTGCCACAATCTCATTAATTTCTTCTTGCTCTGTTAGCACACACACGCAGTGTTCACTACTGAACATTGAAGGGCATGCAATGAAAGATTAAGTCATGAAACCAGTGCCAGAGTCAGGATCTACTTTGTGGGCGGAGTTTGTACGGCCCCCGAAGGATGATATAAATATCCATATGGCCCTTGGCAGAAAAAAGATTCCCCACCCCTGCTATAAAGAAAGGGAAATGGAAATCTGCAAAACCAGTCAGCAACGAAAAGTAAAGAAATGACATTTTGTGGTTGTATCCTGTATTCTAAAGAAATTGGTTGCAGAGGTATGCACGTTGCAACCTGTAGAGTTGAATGACTCCATAAATAAATATGAAAATGCACTTTGCCCCGACAAAAAAAAACATGTAACTCAGTAAAATAAAATATATTATGCATATAGCAATTCTAATAGCATCTTTTTATACACTTAGACATATTTATATTTTTCGGATTATAAGACGCACCACAAATTGAGGAGAAAAATAGGGAAAAAATTTTTTTGTAATAAAATGGTGGTGCTTCTTATAATCCATGCGTCTTATTGCATACCGGGGGTGGTGGCTGCTGGAGGATGCAGGAGTGGGTGATGCTGCAGGCCACGGGCTGGGATAAGGAGGTGTCCGGCGGTTCTGCGCTGGGGTCTCTGGTGCCGCTGCGGGGGTCTGTGGTGCCACTGCAGTGGTCTGTCGTGTCGCTGTGGGGGTTTCTGGTGCCACTGCGGGGGTCTCCGGTGGTGCGGGGGCTCTGCCGACATTTTGTGCAAGTCCAGAGCCCCGGCACTTCCATGGTTCCCTGTGCGGTGGACTCCGGGAAAATGGCCACCGGGGGTAGTGCAGATGGAGATCTCCTGAAATCGCTGAAATCTCTCCCCGCACGGCACCGCCGGCCACACCTTCATCCCAGACTGCGGCCTGCAGCAACGGTACTGGTAAGGTACGGTATATACACATTATAAGATGCACCTCCATTTTCCACCCAAATTTGGGGGAAAAAAGTGCGTCTTATAATTCGAAAAATATGGTAGATATCAAGTAAATGCACAAATCTAGAGATGCAAAGACACAGTCAAATGACTCAATATACAAGTTCTCAAAAAATTAGAATATCAAAAAGTTAATTTATTTCAGTTCTTCAATACTAAAAGTGAATCTCATATAGAGCCATTACAGACAGAGTGATCTATTTCAAGTGTTTATTTCTGTTACTGTTGATGATTATGGCTTACAGCCCATGAAAACCCAAAAGTCATTATCTCAGTAAATTAGAATACTTTATAACTCCAGCTTGAAAAATGATTTTAAAATCGGAAATGTTGGCCTACTGCAATGTATGTTCAGTAAGTGCACTCAATACTTGGTCGGGGCTCCTTTGGCATCAATTACTGCATCAACGCGGCATGGCATGGAGGCGATCAGCCTGTGGCATTGCTGAGGTGCTTTGATAGCAGCCTTCAGCTTGGCTGCAACTTTGGGTCTGGTGTCTCTCATCTTCCTGTTGACATTACCCCATAGAGAATCTATGGGGTTAAGGTCAGGCGAGTTTGCTGGCCAATCAAGCACAGTGATACTGTTGTTTTTAAACCAGGTATTGGTACTTGAAAATAACTCATGAAACAATAAAGTTACATTAAAACCAAGCACACCATTGTTTTTCTTGTGAAATTCTCAATAAGTTTGATTTGTCACATGACCCTCTTCGCATTGAAAAAAATAAACTTGGATCCAAAATGGCTACATCAAAATGGCCGCCATGGTCACCACCCATCTTCACAAGTTTCCTCCTCCCATATACTAATGTGCCACAAACAGGAAGTTGATATCACCAACCATTCCCATTTTATTTAGGTGTATCCATATAAATGACAAACCCTGTATATTTCACTGGCAGCTTTCTAGCAATTCTATTATATACTTACCTAAAATTGTCCGTCATCCACTTCCGTCCGAACGTCCTTGAATCCCACAATCCACCACGCCGCAGTGGAAGTACGCAGACTGCCATATTGGAATACCCAAGTGAAGGGTATTCCAATATGGCACCCGCTGGAGGCACCAGGCCCTTCCGCAGTACCACCAGCGGGACACCCACGTCGGACCCCCCACCGCCACCGCTGGACCCCTGCTGGACCCGCCGGATCCCGCCGCTGCCTGCCCTCTGGTGACGCAGTACCCCATCTCCAGCAAACCACCTCTTTCCTGCCGGATGTGACTGCACGGAGGTAGGTGGGCAGGCAGTGGCGGGACACACACCCCACACACAAACACTGCCCTCTCGATGCGATAACATAGGACCCACATCTAGTGTATATATATATCTATTTTATTCTGATGGATCACGCTGTCAATTTACCGTACTTGGCTGATAAAATGTCGGGAGTCCTACAAGATGAGTGTGCAAAACTCGAACGGCACACGCATAGTTGTGTGCACTTGCATTGGCAAGTGTTGGCCGATATAATAAGCCACTCGCAGCATGCTAAAAATTTTTTCTCAGTCCGATCCGAGCGGAGAAAAAATTGCAGATGACCAGGAACTCATAGAATAACATTAGTCAGTGCACGTACATCTTGTGCATGCGCGGCTCCACTCCGTACACCTCGTACACGCGGCTCCGCTCCGTACACCTCGTACACACACAGCTCCGCTCCGCACACACACTGCTCCGCTCCATACACCTTGTACACACGCGGCTCTGGTCCGTACATCTCGTACACGCAGCTCCGCACACCTCGTATACACACGGCTCCGCAACGTACACCTCGTACACACGCGGCTCCGCTCCGTACACCTCGTACACACACGGCTCCGCTCCGTACACCTCGTACACACGTGGCTCCGCTCCGTACACCTCGTACACACGCGGCTCCGCTCCATACACCTCGTACACACATGGCTCCGCTCCGTACACCTCGTACACACGCGGCTCCGCTCCGTACACCTCGTACACACGCGGCTCCGCTCCGTACACCTCGTACACACGCGGCTCCGCTCCGTACACCTCGTACACACGCGGCTCTGCTCCGTACACCTCGTACACACGCGGCTCCGCTCCGTACACCTCGTACACATGGCTCCTCTCCTTACACCTCATACACACACGGCTCCGCTCCGTTCACCTCGTACACACACGGCTCCGCTCCGTACACCTCGTACACACACGGCTCTGCTACATCCACCCTGTAAACCCCTCCTGACCCCACACATAAACTTCCCCTCACCCAGCGCCATGACAACTAGCACAGCAGAGTCCTGCATACACTGAGGCCCCTGATCATGTGACCCCTGACTCCTCCCCTCCTGTGACCTCATCCCAGGTCCTGTGCTCACAGATCAGCCATATACAGCTCTGGCAAAAATTAAGAGACCATTGCACAGTTTTATAAAAATCAGCTTCTCTACTTGTCTGACAGCCATTCCATTCCAGTGTCAGTTGAATTCCAACCAGAGTACACCTCATTCTACTTAAAGGGAATCTGTCACCCTTTTTTTTTCCCTATCAGCTGCCGGCATTGACATCAGGGACTTATCTACAGCATTCTGTAATGCTGTCGATAAGCCCCAGGTGTAACCTGAAAGATAAGAAAAACATGTAAAGGGCCTGTCACACTAAGCGATATCGCTACAACGTCACTGGTTTTGTGACGTGCTAGCGATATCGCTATGTCTGATACTTACCTCCGACCGGCTTCCCCGCTGGTTATCCCTGATCGCGCGAGAACGTCCTGGGCCGTTTCTCGTCGTCAGCTTCCTGCTGGGCTTCCTGTGGCGCCGACGAGCGACGCGTGGACGCGGCCAGGAGGACGTCAGGATCGCCTCGTCTGACAAGTAAGTAGCGACCCCCAATCACTGCTATGTCGCTGGTGAGATCTGCCTGTGTGGCAGCTCACTAGCGACCACTTAGCGATGCACCAGCGATCCACATCGTTGTCGGGATCGCTGGTGCATTGCTTAGTGTGACAGTACCCTTAGATTATACTCATCGGAGGGGGCGGTCTGGTCCGATGGGTGTCACGGTCCGGTCCGGCTCCTCCCATCTTCATACGATGCCGTCCTCTTCTTCCCTTCCTGTAGTGGCTCCGGCGCAGGCGCACTGCTCTGCCCTGTTGAGGGCAGAGCAGAATACTGCAGTGCGCAGGCGCCAGACCTCTCCTAACGTCTGCGCACTACAGAACTCTGTCAGTTTTTTCGGGACATATTGAACTTCATGTTAGTGGTAAAATTTCTTTGATATCACTTGTGTTTATGAAAAAAATGGAAATTTTGCAAAAATTTTGAAAATTTTACAATTTTCACACTTTTAACTTTTGTACCCTAAAATCAGAGAGAGGTGTTACACAAAATAGTTAATAAATAACATTTCTAACATGTCAACTTTACATCAGCACAATTTTGAAAACTTTTTTTTGTTAGGACGTTATAAGGGTTAAAAGTTGACCAGTAATTTCTCATGTTTCCAAGAAAATTTACAAAATCATTTTTTTAGGGACCACATTACATTTGAAGTGATTTTGGGGGGTCAATAATAACCGAAAATAACCAAAAGTGACACAATTCTAAAAACTGCACCCCTCAAGGTGTGCAAAACCACATTCTAGAAGTTTATTAACCCTTCAGGTGCTTCACGAGAACTAAAGCAATTTGGAAGGGGTATTATTAGGAGAAAATGGACCACAAAATTTGTTGTGCAATTTCTGAGTACGCCGATACCCCGTATGTATGGCAAAGCCATGGGAGGGCTCAAGAGGGAGTACTGTTTGACTTTTTGAACGCAAAATTGGCTGGAATCAATGGTTGTGCCATGTCGAGTTTGGAGATCCGTGATGTACCTAAACAGTGGAACCCCCCCTACTCCAACCCTAACCCCAACACACCTCTAACCTCAACTTTAGCCCAACCCTAACGGAAAAATGGAAATACATACATTTTTCTTCTATTATTTTTACCTAACTAAAGGGATGATAAAGGGGGGTTTGATTTACTATTTTTTTATTTTGATCACTGTGAAAGACCCTATCACAGTGTTCAAAATGAACCAATAGGAAACATTTCCTATTGTTGCTGGGTGCTGGCTGGAAGATCTCAACGGGCACTCTGCACATGCACCTGCCATTTTCTTCCGGGAAGAAGATGCCGGTGGCAGGGCGACTTCACAGGGGGATGCGGAGACACTAGAGGTACCGGGAACCCATTTCTCTCTCCACTGATGTGCGATCACCAATTAAATGGGGAATCAGACTTTTTTTTTAAAGTCATCGACCCAAATCATGTTCTGTGGGGTCTAGCGGAGACCCTGGGGAAATTCCGACTCTGGGGGGCCCTATACACTTATTTCTCAGCGCTGTTAAAACGCGGCGCTGAGGCATAAGTACCCTTAATTGCCGCCGTTAAAAGACGTATTGGTGGTCATTAAGGTGTTAAGTGACTTTTTTTAAAAAACAATCGTAAAGTAATGGAAATTCAAAGTACAGCTTCCCAAGAAATAGATCAAGAGGTTTGTAAAATTGTGTACCATCTTGATTGATATCTAAATCAAGTAATTCTTAATATACAAACAATTATACACACTGGCGCTATTTTTACAAGTGCACCTAGATGGAGAAGCTGCAGGTGAAAACAGGCACTGTGCAAGTCCTGCCAGATAAGCTACAAGTAAAAGATTCAGAAATAAAATTCACTGCGCTTGCGCACTGAAAATTAGGAAGATTACATACTAAGAAAAAAACATGTGTACCTACAAAAAAATCCTCCAGATAGACTGTTCACTGCCTCTGCCAGATAGCAATGAGTTAAAATAGCAGATAATAGCTGTGACTTAAGGGCCCGTCACACATAGCGATCTCGCTAGCGAGATCGCTGCTGAGTCACAGGTTTTGTGATGTAACAGCGATCTCACCAGCGAGATCGCTGTGTGTGACAGCGATCAGCGAGCGGCCCCCCTGCCGGTATCGCTGATCGCTGCAAGAAACCTCTGGACATTTCTTTGGTCGCTGGTCTCCCGCTGGCCAGCACGCATCGCTGTGTGTGACAGCGGGAGACCAGCGATCAGGTGTAAAAAAATAATAAAAAAAAATAAAAAATAGTTATTCTCACCTTCCGACGTCGCGTTCAGCCATCCCGCCTCTCTCCACGCTCCGGTCCCAGTGATCCTTTGCATGAATGACCGAGAGACTTTGTTATCCCGCGAGACAGTGACATCTCGCGGTCATTCGTGCAAAGGATCACTGGGACCGGAGCGTGGAGAGAGGCGGGATGGCTGAACGCGACGTCGGAAGGTGAGAATAACTATGTTTTTTATTTTGATACTATTTTCTACAGCGATAGCCAGCGATCACATAGCGACTTACTAGCGATCCTGACACCTCCATATCGGTGTCGGGATCGCTGGTGAGTCGCTTAGTGTGACGGGGCCTTAAGGGCTATGTAGATTAGCCTCTCACTTCCTGCAGCAGAGAGTGTTGAAATGTAACCCCCACTGGTGCGGCTGTAAAATATAGTGGTTAGATGAACAGAAATGTTACATAGAATTACAGCCTGCCAATGTCAGTGGGTAGTGGTGATATGAGACACTTACTTGTTAGGTGGTGAGGCACTAAGGCTAGATGGTAAGTCAGGATGCCATATGGTCTGAGGAAGAAAGCTCCCAATGCGTTGCTAGGGGTTAACGTGCTGCCAGCACGTGAAAGGTGCAGGCAGGGAGCTTGGAGAGGGCAGAGGCTGACGGCGGGCTCCGGCCGAAGAACCCCCGACAACACACTGCAAAGCACAGAGAGCCGGGGGCGTGACGTCACGTGACCAGCCGCCGTGCTGAACGGGTGGTGCTCAGGGTCAATCTGAACGACGCGTTTCGAGAGACACGGTCCCTCTTCATCAAGGTTACGGGTATAATCCCTGATCTATCCTAATAAACCCCCTACCTCCCGGTTTAGCTCCACCCACCTGATTGAAAAGATACACCCCCTTGAAAGTGAAACTGCATGGGCTGGGAGCTGAAGAATGGATAACATATATGAAGGGTTGGGTACCATAGATATATTTGTGCAGTGAATCTTTAGGTCATCTAATATATAAGACGAACTATGCAAATTTGAGATAAAAGCAGACTTTATTAAACAATTATTAAAATTAGATGCAAATATTAAAAAAAAAATGCCTTGCAACTGCTCTACTGCCTAAATAGAAACGAGAAAAAAAAAATACACACACACATATATATATATATATATATATATATATTTATATATATAACCAAAAAATAAGAAATAGAAATAAAATAAAAATAAAAAAGGGGGGGGGTGGAGATATGCTCCTAAGGGAAAAGGAACAGGGGACAAATGACTCCTGTGTCTTTTAAATACACAAGGTGGCAAAGGCAGTGAACAGTCATCTGGAGGATTTTTTTAGGTACACGTTTAATCTTAGTATGTAATCTTGCTAATTTTCAGTGAGCAAGCACAGTGAATTTTATTTCTAATTCTTAATATAATTTATATGTTTTGCTTTAACCCAAGGGTAAACGAACTACCTGACAGCAGTTTTCAATATGTTGGGGGGTGCCGTTTTTAAATTAGTGTCACTTTTGGAGGTTTTCTTATATATAGGACCCCCAAAGTCAGTTCAAACCTGAATGGTCCCTCAAAAAAATGAATTGTAAATTTCCTTGAAAAAAATAAAAAGTTGCTGCTACGTTTTTAAACCTCCTAAATGGCTAACAAAATAAAATAACATTTTATAAATGGTGCTGATGTAAAGCAGACTTGAGGGAAATGTTATTTATTAAGGTTTTGCTATGTCATGAATATCTAGATTAAAGAGATAAAAGTTTGAAAATTGCTAATCTTTTTTTACAGTTTTGTCAAATTTCTGATATTTTTTTATAAATAAAAAATATCAAAAGAAAATTTACCATTATCACAAATTATAATGTGCCACGAAAAAACAATCTCAAAATCACTGGGATTTGTTGAAGCGTTTTAGAGTTATTACTACATAAAGTGACACTGGTCAGATTATAAAAAAATGGCCCAGTCACTAAGGTTTTAAAAATTAATACATTTAAAAAGATTTAAAAAAAAAATTGGTATCGCCATGTTCGTAAAATTCCAATCAAAATATAAAATAAATTAATCTGATCGGCAAATGGTGCAACGAGAAAAATAAAACCGTCAGAATTGCTGTTTTTCAGCTGCTGCAACAACGCAAAAAAAATGTAACTACCGTAGATTCAATCAAAATATCAAATCTACCTTAAAGTGGCATCAATAAAAACATCAGCCCAGGGAGCAAAAAAAAAAAAAAAAACGCTTTCACACAACTACATATTTCAAAAATGAAAAGGTCACTGCTATAGTGATAGGGTGGCTGTTTTCATCAGGGGAGGGCACCTGTGCTGCTCCAGCCTTTAACTTTGGGAGCCTGCTGCGTCCTGCTAGTGCATTAGTCATTGGACAAGGCTTGGTAAGGCTATTTTTCATGATGTGTTTTTGCTAAAATTTTACAGGATTTTTAAGTCCTTTTTTCCCAGTCTGCGAGCGGAGCATTTTATGGGGCAGCATATGGGACATAATCTATGGAGCAGCATATGGGGCATAATCTATGGAGCATTTTATGGGGCAGCATATGAGGCATAATCTATACAGCAGCAAATGGGGCATAATCTATGGAGCAGCATATGGGGCATAAACTATGGAGCATCTTATGTGGCAGCAAATGGGGCATAATCTATGAGGCAGCATATGGGACAATCTATGGAGCATCTTATGGGGCCATAACCTTTCTGGAGCAGAATATGGGGCATATTATTCTATGGAGTATCTTATGGGGCCATTATTAATCTTTGTGCAGCATTATATGGGGTGTATTTTGTGTGGAGCATCTTATGGGGCCCATCATGAACTGTATGGAGCATTATATGGGGCTCCTCATTCAATATGGATATTCAAAAACATTTAACCTACTGATGTCTCAATTAATTTTACTTTTATTGGTATCTATTTTTATTTTTGAAATTTACCAGTAGCTGCTGCATTTTCCACTTATACTCGAGTCAATAAGTTTTCCCAGTTTTTTGTGGCAAAGTTAGGGGGGTCGGCTTATACTCAGGTCAGATTATACCCGAGTATATAGTGTGTGTGTGTGTGTGTGTGTGTATTTATATACACACACATATTTTTACTTTCAGTTAATACAGCCATACGAGGGCTTGTTTTTTGCAGATAAGGCTAGTTTCACACTAGCGTTACCGAGCGCAGTGCACGGCTGCAGCTAAGCTCCGCCCCCGGCCGTGCCCCCTCCGGTCAGCTCCTCCTCTGATTGCATGACGCTGCATGCGATCAGCGTACCCTATAATTAGCGCTGGTCGCGTGCTGGCATGATTTTGCCAGCGCATGTGCCCTTTTGGTGCTGCGCCGCACGCACAAAAATGCAACACAGTGCGTTTGAAGCACGTCGGCGCAGCGCCAAAAGGGCGCATTCACGTCAAAAGTGTACCAGCGCACGACCAGCGTACCAAACGCTAAATATAGGGTACGCTGATCGCATGTGTGGAATTCCTAACAAACAGGCAATCCCCACATGTATTCAGCCTGTCTAGTAGTCACAAACCATGCATCTGCATCGACTAACACTAAATCTTCGAGCACGCCAAAATACTCAGAGAAAACCCGATCAACGAGTATACTCATTCATCACTACTTTCCACATCTTGCCACTGGGATTTTTGCCCATGCCTCAAGGCAACACTGTTCCAGCAAGTTAGACCACTCGAGTCCCTGTCTCAAATCACTGACAGACTGAAACAAGTTTTGCTCAAGAATATCCCTGTATTTTGCACCATCCATCTTCAAACTCTGACTATTTTCCCTTCTGTTGCTGCCGAAAAACATCCCCACAGCATGATGCTGCCACCATTTGTCACTGTGGGGATGGTGTTCTTGGGGTGATGAGCAGTGTTGGTTTGTCACTAGACATAGCATTTACCTTGGTGGCTAAAAAGTTAAATTTTTCACCTCATCTAACCACAGCACTTTTTTTTTTTGGACATTTAGGGCATTTTTTGGCAAACTCAAGACGAGTCTTATAATTTTTGTCTGTAAGTAAAGGTTTTTTGTCTATGCTTGGGTTACCTTTGATCTCTGTGCTGCCTCTCTCATTAATGCCCTCCTTGCCCCGGCTGAGAGTTTTGGTTGTTGGCCTTCTCTTCGCAAGTTTGTTGAGGTATCGTGATGTTTCAATGTGAAGATAATGGATTTGATGGTGATCCGGGGATATATTTTCTTCTGCCGCTATTTTCTGAGACCTGTAATATTTTACATTTTTGGGATACAGCGCTGTGTGATGGCTTATATTTTGCAACCTTAGGGTATGTTTCCACTGCCAATAAACGCTGCGTACATTCACAACAGCCAGATGTTACAGCATAGTGGAGGGAATTTCAGGAAATCCCTGCGCAAACAGACATGCGGCACGTCTTTCCAGACCGCAGCATGTCTACTTATCTTGCGGAGACACTCAGTCTCCGCAAGATAAATATCACCGTCCAATGTATAGGGTTCATAGATTCCACACGGTTCAGTGAACACATGCGGAAACACCTGCGTTCAAAAGCCAGCAGCGCTTTGGACGGAGCGGACATGTGCTGCGTCCAAAGCGCTAATACTGAACGTGGAAACATACCCTAAGCGAACGTTTTGATTAATACCATTTTGGGGTACCATTTTTGTTTCATTTTATTGCAATATGACAGTGGCCAAAAAAATGGAATTCTGGTATTCTGATTTTCTCATTACGCCATTTACCGATCAGATTAATTTCATATTTTGATTGGACTTTTATCAATGCAGCGATACCAAATATGTGTATTTTTTTGTTTTATTTTTAATTGGGCAGGATGAAGGTAATTTGAAGCCGGTATATGATGTACCAATGTATCATATGTAGGCAAGGGGTAACTAATCCACTTTTCTCCAATTTTTAACTTTTAATGTATCAAACTCCAAAACAATATAAAACCTGCAGTAATTTTCCCTTCAATCATCAAGGACCTAGAAATTCGAAAAGGAATGGTAATTTATATACTAACCTTTGAAAATAGAATAAAATAATGCGGTAAAAAACTCACCAAAATATTCAAAGTGTGCACATGGCCTAATGGCTAAGGTTTATAAAACTATAATGTTAATCCAAGTAACAGATAACTACCGTATATACTCGTGTATAAGCCGAGTTTTCAGCACTTGTTTGTGCTGAAAACACCCCCCTTGGCTTATACACGAGTCAATTGTCCCAGAGGGCCGGCAGGGTGAGGGGGAGCAGCGGGTCAGAGGCTGGAGCCTGCTGCTGTAACTGTGCCCGCTGCTAAAGAGAAAGGAATATTAATTTCTCTTAAAGCACGCAGTGACCCACAGCTGCCGTCTTCCAGAAGACATCCTATACGCCTTCATGCGCGCCATCGCTGCATCTCGTTGGTTCTGGCACCAGCAGCATTTCCGGCCAAGCAATCACGTGACCTTGCTCACTAAGGTAATGAATATGCACCCCTCTCCACTCCCATAGGCGTGGAGTGAATATTCATTACCTTAATTAGTGTGGCCACGTGACCACTCTGCAGGAAGAGCTGCCGGCGCTGGAATGAGATGCTGCGAGGGCGCGCAGGAAGGCGAGTAGGTTTGTTTTTTTAATAGGAAACATGCATACAAGGACAGCGATGGGGGAGTCATGCATACAATGACAGGGACCGGTGAGCCATGCATACAAGGACGGGAGGGGGAAATCATTCATACCAGGACAGAGATGAGGGGCCAATGCATAACCGGCTTATACTCGAGTCAATAAGATTATCCAGTTTTTCGTGGCAAAATTAGGTGACTCAGCTTATACTCTGGGCGGCTTATATTAGAGTATATACGGTAATTCGAATAGATGAAATACAAAAACATGAACTTTGAAGAACATAAAATCTTGATGAAATATGTTTAATAACAGATTAATTAGTTGTGATGAAATATAAAAACATGAACACCAAACATCTTAAAAATTTCATAAAATATGTTTTATCAATAATTTGACTTGCAAAAAAATCGAAACCTGTTAATTTGTTGTCTGACTGCTTCCTTGTTGGGACCTTCTAGGTTTAGCAGGCTTGCTGGTAGTGATGTGCTCAAGAGGTCCAATTGTATCTTAGATCTCCTAGCACTATTTTTTTTTTACATCTACAGCTAGCTCCTCTAGATAGTCAACTTTTACATATATGTTCCTGACCACCCGTTGACCATGTCCTTTTGTATGGCGCCATGTGCTTCATTTTGAGTCATGAAATAGTTACTTCTGCTTGTTCTCGGATATTTCTAGTGTGGGTTAGTATAGCGAATTTTGTGATTTTTAGTGGGGTACTCTTGACAAGTTTTCTTCCTTACCCCAACATTGTGATCTGATGCAAATAGTAATCTCAGCCAGAAACCAAAATCCTATTCATGATTATACCAAACCCAAACATTTCAATGGCTACTGAAGGACATTTTTTGATACAACTTGAAAGTCTATGATGATCTTAGTAGCATTGTCCATAACTATGTATACACAGTACTTAGCAGAATGTCCCAAACTATGACCGGATATGCATAAAGGCCTGCTTTTTAATTCCTCCTTCGGGTTCTTTTTTAAAAAAAAAGAAGCCGAGACTGGTAGAAATACTCTCCATGCCAAGTATGATCATAAATTCTTTAACCTTTTGGAAATTTTAGCCACTGAAAAGAATAGCTGTTGCTTCTAGTAAGTTTCTGGTGGAGTAATGTCGAATTTTGGCCAGTGTTTTCATAATTGTGAATTTATATCCTTGACTACATCTTCCTGTTATTTTACAAAATTATCCCTCCAATATTTTTTGGATTTTTTAACTAAACTATTGCAAACTCTTGATTGGCCTGACGTTTAACCTTTATTAGGTTATCCAAGTTTGAAAAAGGAGAGACTTTCCTGTACTACTTCCCTTTTTGTTGGTGGATGGTCACTGTAACAGGAACTTCTTGTCCTTCCTGGAAACGAGGGCATTATGGATTTTTCACTTTTTTCAACACTGAAATCATGTGGCATGTAGTTTGGGTCATTACAATATGGATTATCCACAAAATATCCAGTTGACTAATCTAAATTTTGAAGATGTTGTTGATGATCTTCAATGATGGAAGATAGTGGTGTAACCCCTTAAAGAAAGGCAAAATCTATATTTTGGAATAGTTCATTCTTTATGTGAGGCTTCTTTTTAAGAGAAGTTGGGTCTGTATTTCGGTTCGTAAGTGTCGTGAATATCAGAATTATCATTACTTTGTATAACTGGTTCCTCAAAAACATAGGTGGTGGGGTTAAAAATTACTTTCATAATGATTTCAGAGTTCAACAGCGTATACTCTGTCTGAGTCTCAATGGAATGAAACCCTGGTTTGGTGAAGTAAGCTTCTTCAAGTACTTTATTTTCCATAGGGGGTTCTCTTACGGAGCTACTTACAGTAGCCATGAATGCTCTCTTTCTTGTTCTATTTAGATCCTTCTTCAAATTTTCCGAGATTATTTTTTCACCTTCCGCCACAACAGGAAATATAGACGGTACAGCATCCTTATGTAGAATTCTTGTTTTTAGCTCGAAATAATAGCAATCATCCGTGAAATGAACAGAACAGATTCCATGCTTGTTGAGTTTTCTTTCATCAAGAATTCTCTGTGCTAATGCGTCAATATCTTGAAACTCTTGACCGGTAGCCTGTAGCCAAAGTTTAATTTTTGCTGCATCACTGGGAAATCTGTGCATGATTATATCTGGACTTTGCCCCTTTCTGCCTGATTTGTTCGAACACTGGTTCACCAAACAGGTAGGCATTTTTCTTTTTGTACCTAAAGAAAACAATTAGAAAATGATTTTACAACAGTTAGACAATATTTTTTATGCACATAAAAAATGGTGGTAAATGATTACATGATTAGACTGGCTCGCATAAAAGGAAAAATTACGAAAAAGGAAAATAATTTAAAAAAAAAAAATCACAAATGTTCCAAGTTAAACTGAGGCATGCTGTTTTTACACTATGCTTATAACCAGAATATTTTTTTATTAATTACTATAATTGATATTTAATAAAAGTCAGCATTTTAATTCTTTGTAAGAGGACAAAATTCTGTTAAGTAGAATTACACTTCGTAGATTTTGAGCAACTGCTCACCACTTACATGGAAAGTCTTCTATCCGAACATATACAGGAAGGTTGCTTTTGTAAAATGCATGCAGGACCTTGTACCTACCAAGCTAACTTCAAGTGCAGGTATCGTATCGAGGAAGGTGCAGTTTCCTCACAGACCGTACAGCTCTCCAGTCCATATGATGGCTGCTGGTTGAGGAACATGTCCTCAATACATCTCCAAAGACATACTGATAGGGAATCTAGTTTGTGAACAGTGCCAATAATGTCTGTAAAGCGCTGTGGAATTAATGGCGCCATATAAGTGAGTAAAGTAAATAAATCTGCAAAAATATGGATAAGGCTGGTTTCAGATTTGCGTTCAGGAGGGCTGCGGATGGCTGCCTACTTTCTCCTTTCTTTCTCCGTGAAGCTCCGCCTACTTCTGTGTGCGTCCTGAGTACCTATCTTAAACATTGGGTACGCAGGGACATGCGTTGTATGCGGATGTGGGCGATTTAACGTGTGCAGCGACCGCACGAAAAAGCTTTTTTTTAATGCATTTGTGAAAACTGCCTTAGGAGCTTTGGTAGACAAGATATGGTTGGTGCCAAGATTTAGTACCCAGGTGGTCAAATACACCCAATCTGGTATGAAGTCTGCCTATCACAACGTAGGAAGAAATACCTCACTCATCTTTTCTACGAATTTCAGATTGACTATATACATGTGCCATGAGAAAGTGTATATGGCTTCGTGCTTGTTTGAGTTGACATAATTTCAGGCTGCCCTGATGTATATCCAGAGCTGAAAGCTAGAGCTAAGGTTACTGCTCAAAAATACATGAAGGAGGAATGAAGATATGGGATTCCAGAAGCGAAACAGGTCATTTTCCAGGAGAGATCATGAGGGAGATTTTGCAGTCTCTAGGAATCTATCCACAGAGCAATGGGAGAGTGGAAAGGATGAGTAGAACATTACAATTAAACATTCAGAAGGCAAAGAAGGAGACAGCCATGCCATGGACGGAGTGCTTGCCTTTAGCCATTTTAGTTATAGGAGATACTTGTTGGTTCAGCCCCTGGAAAAGGATTATACTTCCCACAATTACTTCAAATGCAGCCTGATGGCTTGACCAGCGATGTACAGGACTTGCATAATCAACAAAACAGTGTGATAAACAGGTGTATTCTTTCAATCCAGACCCTGAATCAATGACCGGTGCACATGAGCTCAAGCCAGTAGACTGGGTGGTCCTAAAAACACATGTGGGAACGATTCGTGAGACAAGATTGGATGGGCCATTCCAGGTTCTCGTAACTATAGCAACTTTGGTGAATCTTGAGGGAAAATCCCCTTGGAATCAGGCCAGTCACTGTAAAAGAGTCACACCACTAGCAAAATGATAGTCTTAGCTAATTGTAGACACTAACCAGCACGCTGTGGTGCAATCTATCACAGCAAAAGAAGACAGGATTTCTCAGGTAATAGACCCTTCATGTTTTCACTAGATTGACATAATGGGACATCACCAGGTTTGGACTGTTATACACAAAATAGCCAAAATTAAAAGAAAAATGTTAGAGGAACATGACACAAAGAATCATTGTGGGGTGAAATATTTTCTTTCCTGAACCCACAAACTGGCTAAGCGGGAGGGTCTCAGATCTTACAATCCTGTATGCAATTAGCGTTTTGTTGGTACATGAAGCCGTAAAAGTGCCAATCTGTTATACCCAAGGTAACCAGGTTCATGTGTAAATGAAACCTTGTCAAAGGACTCCTGTTTGTATGTTACGGGCCCCAAACAAGAAGAGATCCACTGTTGTGATACAATTATAGGTATTCAGGTAGGGAACGGAGATGAAAAAAGCAAGAAAATCCATAGGATGCGGGTAATGCGCACCTGCATACCTTTTGAAACACCCATAATTGGTCACAAAAGAGGTGAGTGCGAGAGAACGTACTCCATTCTGTCTCTATGTATCCGTCTTGTCTAATTACTCCTGTTTCATGGAGATAAAATAGCTAAAACTCCTGGGAGGAAGTTTCACATTTCTGTTCACGCTCCTGGTGGGAAGTTTCTTTTGTTTGTAACACTATATGTGAATGCCTGGGACAGGTTTGTGCTGTATCGATTTCCCTAGCAGTCATAAAACATACCTTATTATTTAGAGTTCAAAAGGCATAAGACCATGAATTTCATTCACACAGTTCTGATGAAGTTACCACTCCACACTTCAGCCAAGACATTTGCACGCTCAGCCGGGGTCATTAACGTCTGTTAATTAGAAAATTACATGTGTATGATATCGGCTGACCGTACATTTGTCTCAGCAGGTGTTTGCAGTTGTATTTTAACTGGTACTGCTCACCCTTGAAGAAGTGAGTGTTACCTGACAACGTCCCCTAACAGTCCACAGGTGTAGCAGTCAAATAAGCTAAAATTTGGGCCCATCAAACCCTCATTAGAAACTAAATAGTCTACAAAAAAGAAGATTGTTTATAAAGAAATTTGCTGTTGAAGATAAAATGATCTCCAAAAGGCCCAAAGTTAAAAATGACACATTTCCTTTGTATTTTCTGTAAATTTTATATACCGTATATCATATATATATATATAAAATCCAGCTTGGGTAACACAAGGTAGAACAGTGCTCATGAAGGATCCTCACAAAGGAAAAGTTCCATCCATCTACCACCCAATAACCTGCCTTACAACAACATGGAAACTCCTGTCAGGCATCATAGCCACCAAACTACAGAACCCTAAGAACCAGTACATGAATCTAGCTCAGAAAGGCATTGGGGCCATCACCAGAGGCTCTAAGCATCAGCTCCTAATAGATAGAGATAGTCGCTCAAGACTCGATTCCAGACAGACCAATCTCAGCACAGCCTGGATTGACTACAGGAAAGCCTAAGACTCAATGCCACACACATGGATCTGTGAAAGCTTGGCTCTCTACAATGTCAACAGGAAATTAAGAACCTTCCTCAGAAACTCAATGGGGCTATGGAGAACATTGGAAGTCAACTCAAGACAACTAGCACAAGTAACCATCAAATGCAGCATATACCAAGGTGTTGCACTGTCCCCACTGCTGTTCTGCATAGGCTTGAACCCCCTCAGTCAGAGAATTACAGAGTCTGGCTATGTATACAAGTTCTAGAGTGGATGCACCATCAGCCACCTCCTCTACATGGATGATATCAAGTTGTATGTGAAAAACGAACGAGACCTCAATTCAATGATCCACCTGACAAGGATTTACAGCAAAGACATCGGGATGTCCTTCGGACTGGAGAAGTGCGGCTGATTGGTAATAAAGAGAGGCAAGGTATTCAAGTCTGATGGAGTGGAATTGTGAAGGGTTAAAACTAAAATCAGAGCTGAAGTTTCATTGTCTCCATTCTCTGAAGGTTTCGTTTCTCCATTTTTGTTGCTGTAAGATAAATTTTTGCAATTAGGATGAAACCAGACTGTTCCCATCAGGTGCAAGATAAGGGAACCGGAGGTGTAGAACTCTGAAGAATATGCCATTATACTACTTTTGGATTCGGACATATATGTAGTTTCCGGTTTTCTTGCAATATTATTGGCTATAAAGTGAAATCATGCTACTGGTAGTTGAGAACTTTGCATAATTAAGCAAAATATTATAAAAGAAGTGACTAAAATAAAGGGGACTAGTGATCTGTCTCGAACCTCCCGTACAGAGACCCCTGTCTCCGTGTGGTCATTCCCAGTTGCTAGCAACACTCTGTGGATTAATTTGGAAATCACTGGATCAACCGTGAAGGGTTAATTTAGCCCTCCCTAAATAGCTCCCTCAACAGAATTACCAGCAGGGCACATAGCAGATATACAGACATGCTACAAGTACGTTGACATCCCACAGGGTTATGGTAACCATGATGGCAAGGAAAGCAGCAACATCCAAACACCATGAAAGGGTAAGACAGGTCCTGAAAGCAGACTCAATGGGAAGAATAAAATCAGACCATCAATACATATGCCCTACCAGTTATCAGATACCCTGCTGGCATAGTGTGTTGGCCAAAAGAAGAGATGGAGTCTGCAGATGTGAACACAAAAAAAAGCTCCTCACAATGCATGGAGGTCTCCACCCTAAGCCTAACACCCAAAGACTGTATAACAACAGAAAGGAGGGTGGTCGAGGCTTGATAAGCATCCAAGCCACCATCATGGATGAAACAAGGAATGCATCAGAAAAATGGCACCAAAAGATGAGATGCCGAGAGAAAGCCTAATGCAGCAACAACAGATCTGGAAGGAAGAACAGGAACATGAAGCTCCATGGCAAGACAAGCCGCTGCATGGGATGTACCACTGACAGACAATGGAGGTGCCTGACATGGAGAAATCCTACCAATGGCTGGAGAAAGCTGGACTACGAGACAGCACAGAGGCACTAATCATAGTGGCACAAGAGCAATCACTAAGCACTAGAAACAGTTCAACACAGTGGCAGGGTGCAAAATGCAAGCAGGAACAGCGTATACCGAACGCCACAACCAAGTAGCAGGAATTGTATACAGGAACATCTGCACAGCATATGACTAAGTCCCCCTGTCCAGGTGGGAGATCCCAGAAAACGTGGTGGAGAATGAAAGGGCTAAAATCCTGTGGGACTTCAAGATCCAGATGGATAAGCAGGTGTTGGCTAACCAACAAGACATTGTGATAGTAGACAAGGATCAGAAGACAGCAATGATAATAGATGCAGCAGTGCCAAGTGACAGCAACATCAGAAAGAAGGAATATGAGAAGCTGGAGAAATACGAGGGCCTCAAAGGAGAACTGGAGAAGATGTGAAAGGTAAAGGCAACAATAATTCTAGTGGTGATAAGAACACTTGGAAGAGTGACCCCTAAATTGGAAGAAAACTACAACAGATCCCAGGAGCAACATCTGAGCTATGTCCAGAAAAGCGCAATGCTGAGAACAACTAAGATCCTGACAGAACCCTCAAACTCCCAGACCTCTGGTAAAATTGGCTTATGTAAATGTTTGGGCACCCTTGGAAATTTAATACTTAGATACCTTTTACTAAGTGGGTTCAGAACTTAGTTAGCCTGTTATGGCTTGTTCATTATTATCATTAGTAAAGGCCAGGTGCTGCAATTTCCCAGCTTTATAAAAACCCAGCATCTTTTATCCTTGTGCCAAAAAAACATCAGTCATTGGTTCTTCTGAGTAGCTACCTAGCACTCTGAAATTGGTGGAGGCCCACAAAGCAGGGGAAGGCTATAAGATGATAGCAAAGCGCTTTCAAGTTGTCTTTTCCTTTCAAATGTAATTAAGAAATGGCAGTGAACAGGAACAGTGGAGGTAAACATGAGGTCTGGAAGACCATTCAAAATTTCAGTGACAGCTGCTCGTAGGATGGCTAGAGAACGAAATCAGAACCCCTGCTTGACTGCAAAAGACCTTCAGAAAGATTTAGCATACTCTGGAGTTGTGCTACATTGTTCTACTGTTTAGAGACACCTGCAAAAATATGGCCTTCATAGAAGAGTCAACCTGTCCCGAGTCCTCACCATAACATTCAGGGTCAGAAGTATGCAAAAGAACATCTATGTGTGAAGAAAAAACGACACAGAATTTCAGGAAAAGAACATCTTGCCAACCAATAAGCATGGGAGTGGATCAATCATGATTTGGGATTGCGTTGTAGCCAAAGACACTGGAAACATTTTACGAGTAGAAGGAAGAAAGGATTCAATGAAATTTCAACAAATTCTTGATGCAAACACAACACGAACTGTAAAAAAGCTGAAGATAAAAAGGGGATGGCTTCTACAAATGGATAATGATCCTAAACACACGTCGAAATCCAGAATAAACGATCTCAAAAGGCACAAGCTGAAGTTTTTACAATGGCCCTTACAGTCACTTGATCTGAACATCATTGAAAATCTTTGGCTAGATCTCAGAAGAGAAGGCATGCAAGACAACCCAGGAATCTCACAGAAATGAAAGAATTTTCCAAGGAAGAATGGATGAAAATCCCTCAAACAAGAATTGAAAAACCCTTGGCTTATTATAAAAAGTGTTTAAAGGCTGTGATACTTACAAAAAGGGGTCTAATAGGTACTCACCATGCAGAGTAGCTAAAGTTTTGAATCTGGGAATTTTATATATCACTAGCTGAAGAAGCCCGGTGTTGCACGGGCATAGTAACTAACTGTGGTTAGTTAAAAAAAATTATAATGATTATCCTCCATCCTATCGTCCAGTACCCATATACCCATCATACACCTCCTCCATCCCATAGTCCTGTGCCCACATACCCATCATACATTACATATCCTCCATCCCATAGTCCTGGGCCCATATACCCATCACACATCCTCCATCTCGTAGTACTGAGCTGGGTGGCGCTGAGCAGGGAGTTCCTGGAGATGTGCTGTTATGTAACCTGGCAGTGCGGCTCTGTGTTCAGCCACTGCGATTTTCTATGCCGGTAACAATAGAGCGCGGCAGTAATAGAGGAGGGGGTGATTCATTTCTGTCATGTGCTCTCCGCTCCCTTCTGGTGGCAGACAATGGCTGGTAGCTTATGTTCCCGGGGATGCTAGATTTCTCCCACCCTGTCAGTGTCTGCTGAGGTGTTGTGGAGTAGGAAAACTGTAGCTCATAGCAACCAAACACAGCTCAGCTTCTTTTAAACAGCTCTGGTGAAATGAAAGATGATTAGTGATTGCGTGGGGCTATGTGGAGTGGGCATGGCTGATACACTCATTTTATATATATATATATATATATATATATATATATATGTCCAATGGATGACAGGATATTCTGAAAAACAATATCCACAAATATGTGCACGTACCCATAATATACACTCTATGCATGGCCGAGATAAGGAAAACAAAAGGAAAGGGAAAGTAAACAAAATAAAAAAGAGGAAGAGATCAAAGACGGGTTACTACCTTGGATGGGATATTAATGATGACAATATAATACATTTCCAAAATAAATATTAATGAAAGCATTCATATGCTCTATCGAGATCTCCCGATTCTAATGTCTGTAAAGTGTGGATCCAAAAGGCCTTACCTTCTTTCTTGTTTTGAATTCTATTACCCCTATGTCTTGCAATTGGAATGTGTTCCAAAATTTGGAACTGTAGTTGTGCAATCAAATGCCCTGCTGCAATAAAGTGAGAGGGCATAGGTAACATGGTCTTTTTGCAATGAACGGTAGATTTACGCTGTGAAATTCAGTCTTGGATACGTTGGGTGGTTTCCCCAACATATTCGAGACCACAAGAGCATTTAATTAGGTATACCACAAAAGAGGACAAGTGAAAAAATCCTTAATGATAAAACATTTACCTGAGCGTGGATATGTGAATTAATTTCCTTTAATTATGTTAGAGCACTGTAAACAGTGTAACAAAAGGGATTTATATTAATAGTCTGGGTGAAATGGTGGATGAGGATGAGGAAAAAGCCAATATGTTTAATGAGTTTTTTTTTCAACAATATTTACACAAGAAAATCCCATGACGGCGTGGCTATGTAGCAGAGCAAGGAGTACGCATCCTGTCAAAGCTCTCGCAATCCTGATAGAATCCTGTATCCAAGACCCCCTCTGGCGCGATATACTCACCGGCGCAGAGACCGCCTCGGCTCCAGGAAGCTGTTGGCCCCCCCGCGGGAGAGTGGTGCGGGGCGCTGAGGAAACCTGGGCAGATGGCGGGGCCTGTGTGAGGGGGTGACCATCTTCTGAAGCGCTCTCACAGGAAGAGAAGAGATGCCAGCTCATGCTCTTGGAGGGTGGTTTGGGCGGTAAGAACTCACTCTGGGGATACCTGGGGGGGTACGTGCGGTGTGTGCTCTGATAGTGAGGAGGAGAGTGAGCAGGAAGAATTGACTCTCAGACAGGCGTCCGAACAGTTAATGCAGGCCATATCCTTGACCAGAATATCCCTGACTGGAAAAATAGAGGATGTGCACACTGAGGCCATGTGGGGGCGCATTACAGAAGTTTAAACAAGAGTGTCCCATATAGAAAACACTATTGCACCTATGGAGGCTAAGCTGACAAAAGTGGCTGAATCTATAAATGCCCGGAAACAAAAAGCGGGCGATCTAGAAAATAGACTACGTCAGAATAATATCCGAATCATTTGTCTGCCGGAACGTTCAGAAGGCTAGCTACTAGAGCAATTTTTAGAAGGCTGGCTTAAAGCTTCTCTGGGGGATGAATTCTCCCCTACGCTATGTTCTCTGTGGAAAGGGCTCATAGGTCCCCACAAAACCTCTTCCCCGGGGTGCTCCACCTAGACCTTTCCTGACACGTCTCCTCAATTGCAAAGACAGGGATGCTATTTTACGTCTGGCACGGCAAAAAAGCCCCATTAAGTTTAATGATGCTACGATTTCAATTTTCCCGGATTTCTCTATGGAACTCCAGAAACAGCAGGCGCAGTTCATGGAAATTAAGAAGCAACTTATGGAAAAGAATGTTATATACTCAATGATCTATCCAGCTCGACTTCGAATTGTCCATGAAGGTTCCTCCATATTCTTTATGGATCCAGTGGAAGCAGCTGAATGGCTATGGTCCCATAAGGGGTCTTGTGAGAAGAAATCCTAAAATGCTTGCTGTCAAGCAAAACTCTTCTAATATTGGTATGATTGGAGCTCTTGCTGCAGGCGTCCAGTTCAACAACAATACCGGACACTGCACTCAGTGAGGGTATCCCCTTGTCCAATTTATGACAGGAGCACAGGACTTTGCTCCTATACTGTTTGATTCTTGTTTTTGTTCTCTCTTTTACATTGGTTTTATCTGTTACTGTTTATGTAGAAGTTGCTGCCAACAATGTTCTCTATGTGATGGTTCTAAATTTTACTTGAGTGAGAGTATATCATATTCAAATGAGAAAGTATGGGGTCTGAAATAATATGTATAACCTGGAATGTGAGGGGTCTCAAATCCCCCCCGAAACAAGTTCAAGGTATTTTCGCAGATCAGGCGCTATCATCCGCACATTGTGGCTTTGGTGGAAATGCACCTAACCAGAGATACAGCCCGATGTGTACAGAAACCATGGGTGCAATGGTTCATTCACGTATTCCATACGAGTTACTCGAGGGGGGTTTCATTATTGATACACAGAGATGTCAGGTCGGAGGTCAGGGAGGCTCGGGGAGATCCTGAGTGTCGCTTTGTTTTTGTATAAGCGCTGATAAACTCAAGAAAATACGTCATATTATGTATTTATAACCCGACCCCAGCTAATACATCAATCCTTCAGATGGCGATGAGTTTTGCCTTAAATTATCTGGACGCAAACGTCATTTGCATGGGGGACTTCAATTCAGTCATGGATTACTGTCTCGATAGGTTGAGACTGGGTGATGGGATACCTGGGGGGACCCCCTCTTCGATTCCAACCCAGTTGGCATTACTCATGGAGGGCAGTGGATGGTTGGATCTGCCGCGGGTGAGTCACCCAGAGGTGAAGGAATATACATGTCACTCATCTACCAGACGCTCTCTGTCACGCATAGATTATATATTTGGATCCAGTGGTCTAGCGATGTGGGCGGACAATATAGAACATGGTAGTAGGGGGGTCTCGGATCATAGCCCGGTTGTACTTAAACTTAAATATGGGCAACTGAATAATAGCATAGTCTGGAAATTGAACCCTTTTTGGTTGAAATTAATAGGACCTAATGATAGAACGATCAATCAGTTAAACTGCTTCATCTCGTCCCACTCATAACCTTGGAATGTTAATTTATTTTGGGATGCCCTTAAGGCATATTTAAGAGGATGTTTATCTTCTACAATTTCTTATATCAAAAGGGTGACTTCGAGGGAGGATGATGAGATGGAGCAACAACTGGGATTTGGAAGCTGCATACATATCTAATCAGACCAATGGAAACAGAATGGAGTGGCTAGCCTCTCAAAGGTTATATACCCAATACACAGACACTAAATCAAAAAGTAAATTATTCTTTACCCGTCAGTCTTATTTCGAACTGGGGAACCAGGCAAGTAAATTATTGGCCTTCCTGGTGCGCCAACACAATACATCTAATACTATACTTCAGTTACGCAATCCAGATGGTTTGATGGTCTCCTCGACTGACGATATTCTTCATTGTTTTTACGATTACTATAAGCTGCTATACAAATCTAAGAGTGATTCTGATATTTTGGAATGCCTAGATTATTTGCCAGATATAACATTTCCTACATTGAGTCCTGCCCAGCGGGCCTTTATGGACGTCGAGTTTACTATAGAAGAGACAGAGGGTGCCATGGCTTCTAGGAAGGCCCCTAGGCTGGACGAGTTCCCCATTGAACTATACAGGAAATATCGGGATATATTGCACCATTCCTTTTAAGGGTGTTTTGGGGGGGAGGATCTTTGCCAGAATCCTTCTACGAGGCAAATATTGTTGTGCTCACAAAAGAGAAGGACCCTCTGGAATGTGGATCTTACCGCCCCATATCGCTAGTAAATGTAGACTATAAAACTTTACTAACATCCTAGCCACCAGAATGAACTTAATCATACTAGAGCTCATACACCCGGACCAGACCAGCTTTAAGCCTGGTAAGAGCACCTCTATTAACATTAGGCGAGTTCAGTCGGTGGTCCAATATAGCTCTTTAATACCAGACAACAATTGGGCATTGGCGGTGCTGGACGCAGCCAAGGCCTTTGACTCTCGAGTGGCCTTTCCTGTCTGCATGTTTGCAGAGATATGGTTTTGGTGATACATTTTTTTAAATGGATTGGCGTACTTTATATGAAACCCAGAGCTCGCATTATTGTAAATAGTTCTATATCTGAATCTTTTTCATTATCCAGGGGAACACGTCAGGGGTGCCCCCTTTCCCCAGCCCTCTTTACTCTTGCGATCGATGCGCTGGCAATACGCATAAGGTCCTCTCCTGAGATCAATGGTATAGGTATAGCAGATCGTGTGGACGCCATTAGTTTATATGCCAATTGTCACGCTCACCTCTCAGGCGCCGACTCGTCCTGCGGCTTCGGCGGCAGCTGCTCTGACCACTGCCGCCGCAGCTCTCCCTGTTTAGGCTCCTGCCACCGCCGCTCTGTCAGACTCTGCTGCGGCTCCCTCCGTCACGACACCGGCGGCCCCCGCTGCCTCCACGCTGCCCTGCTCTCGCCGGCGCCTCCGGTTCTCTCGGCCCACCCCCTCTGCTGGCGCCTGTCCATCAGGTGCTCCTCCTCCTGTCCTACGGCCGCCCTCTGCTCCCTCCCAGGTACGCAGGCGCACGCCCCCCTAGACCAGGTGCCCTCTTTGTCCTATGACTCTGCCGCACCCTGACCCGGAAGTTCTACACCGTGCCCTATATCAGACAGCCTCTCCCTATGCTTGCTGCCTATCAATTGTGTTTCACGTTCTGATATCGGGTCCACGCGTTCCTGCGTTCCTTCTGTCTCCGCGCCTTGTAGCGTTCCTGGTTTCCCATTAGCTTCCCTCCTTGTTACCCTCTTGTGTTCCCTTCCAGGTCCAGTCCGTTCCTGCCTTCATCTGCCTGTTCCTGTGCCTCACCCGCTACCCGTTCCTGCCAGCTCCCTGGCCGTCCACCACCATCCCCGCGGCTACAGCAGTCACCCCAGTGGTCGTCGCCATCTCCCGCCTGGCCGCCTGCACGTCTCCTGCCTGTGTCTCCCTCCGGTTGTCCCCAGGTATCAGCTTCCGCGGCGATAGTCTCCCCTTGGTCTGCCCCTGACGCTCCCTTTACAACCTCATAGTATAGTCAGGCCATGGACCCCGCTGGTACCTCGACCCCGACTCAAAAGGAACTCCTGTTCCTACGAGAAAACCAGACGACGATAATGTCCTTCCTCAAATCCATGGAATCTCGGCTGTTGGCCTTACAGGCCTCTGACCCCACTAGCGCTCCTCAGATGGCGTGTCTTCAGCAGGAGCTTACACAGCAGCGCGACACTCAGGCCCATATTCTAAACTACATGGCTTCAGTAGATAACTGTCTTCTGGCTCTCCAGACCGTGGCCTCGGCTCCAGCCCAGGCGGCAACAACGCACCCGCCACCCCGTTTGGCAAAACCCCCACAGTACAATGGCGATCCCAAATTATGCCGAGGGTTCCTAAATCAATGTCAGCTACACTTTGAGCTGTCCCCTCTTCAGTACCCTACTGATCGGGCCAAGGTGGCTTTTGTTGTGTCCCACTTGGAGGGTGAGGCCCTGACTTGGGTAAACCCCCTCTGGGAGCGAGACGATCCCATTGTCTCCCAGCTCTCCATTTTTCTGGACACCTTTCAGAAGGTCTTCGACGAACCAGGTCGCTTGGTCTCTACTACCGAGGCGTTGTTTAATCTCCACCAGAACACGCTCACAGTAGGTCAGTACGTGATTCGGTTTCGTACCCTGTCCTCGGAGTTGGGGTGGAACAATGAGGCCTTAGTAGGAGCCTTTTGGCGGGGACTCTCTGGTCGTGTTAAGGACGAGTTAGCGGGACGAGATACTCCAGCCTCCCTGGAGGAAAACGAGACATCTTCTTCAAGATGTCCGAAGTTTCATTGCCTCTTGCCCGTCATGTGCCAGAAACAAAGTCTCTCGGCACCTACCCTCTGGACTCTTGCACCCACTTCCGGTTCCTTCGGCTCCCTGGCAGCATATCGCAATGGACTTTGCTACTGATCTGCCTCGGTCTTCTGGCCACACCGTCATCTTGGTCGTGGTGGATCGATTTTCCAAGATAGCCCATTTTATTGCTCTGCCAGGCTTACCCTCCGCGCCTGAATTGGCAAGGATCTTCGTCACCCATGTTTTCCGGATTCACGGCTTCCCCAAGCATATCGTTTCCAACAGAGGGGTTCAGTTCACCTCGCGGTTTTGGAGGGCCCTGTGCAGTACGATGGAAGTAACGTTGGACTTCTCTTCTTCCTACCATCCTCAGACCAACGGCCAGGCAGAACGTACAAATGAAATCCTTGTGACTTGTCTCCGGCATTTTTCCAACGCCCACCAGAAGGACTGGTCCAGCCTACTCCCGTGGGCCGAATTCACCTACAACAACCATACCAGTGAGTCCTCCTCCTAATCACCCTTCTTTATTGTCTACGGGCAACATTCAGGTGTTCCTCTGCCGGTACCTCCAGTCTCTGGTGTGCCGGCGGCCGATCTTCTGACCAAGTTCTCCAGGGTCTGGCGGGAGACCAAAACCACGCTTGATCGTGCTCAGGGCAGAATTAAGAGACATGCCGATAAAAAATGCCTGGATTCTGCACTGTACCAACCCGGGGATAAAGTATGGCTGTCTTCAAAATTTGTCCGACTGAAGCATCCCTCGTATAAACTGGGTCCTCGGTATATAGGTCCGTTTGAGGTCTTGGCTCATATAAATGATGTGGCCTACAAGTTAAAACTTCCCGCCTCGCTAAGGATTCCTAATTCTTTCCATACCTCTCTCTTAAAGCCTGTTATCCTTAACCGCTTTCATCCTTCCACTGGCCGCTCGCCTCCGCCTGTGTCCGCACAGGATGTCTTTGAAGTTAAAGACATTCTTGCAATGAAAAGATCCAGACGTAAGACCCTCTTCTTAATTGACTGGAAGGGTTTCGGTCCTGAGGAGAGATCTTGGGAGCCCCGGGAAAACATCCAGGCTCCTCGTATCCTAGCCAAATTCCTTTCCGGCCTTAAGGAGGGGGGTACTGTCACGCTCACCTCTCCGGCGCCGACTCGTCCTGCGGCTTCGGTGGCTGCTGCTCTGACCGCCGCAACTCTCCCTGTTCAGGCTCCTGCCACCGCCGCTCTGTCAGTCTCTGCTGCGGCTCCCTCCATCATGGCACCGGGGGCCCTCGCTGCCTCCCGTACCTCCACGCTGCTCTGCTCTCACCGGCGCCTCCGGTCCTCTCGGCCCGCCCCCTCTGCTAGCGCCTGTCCATCAGGTGCTGCTTCTCCTGTCCTGCGGCCGCCCTCTGCTCCCTCCCAGGTACGCAGGCGAACGCCCCCCTCTTTGTCCTATGACTCTGCCGCACCCTGACCCGGAAGTTCTACACCGTGCCCTATATCAGGCAGCCTCTCCCTATGCTTGCTGCCTATCAATTGTGTTTCATGTTCTGATATCGGGTCCACGCTTTCCTGCGTTCCTTCTGTCTCTGCGCCTCATAGCGTTCCTGGTTTCCCGCTAGCTTCCCTCCTTGTTACCCTCTTGTGTTCCCTTCCAGGTCCAGTCCGTTCTTGCCTTCATCTGCCTGTTCCTGTGCCTCACCCGCTACCCGTTCCTGCCAGCTCCCTGGCCGTCCACCACCATCCCCGCGGCTACAGCAGTCTCCCCTGTGGTCGTCGCCATCTCCCGCCTGGCTGCCTGCACGTCTCCTGCCTGTATCTCCCTCCGGTTGTCCCCAGGTATCAGCTTCCGCGGCGATAGTCTCCCCTGGGTCTGCCCCTGACGCTCCCTGTATAGGGGGTGGTACACCTGGCCAGCTCGCCCTAGGGAGGTTCGTCGTCGTGGTCCTGAGGGTTCAGCTCCCGGACAACCTTACAACCTCACACCAATGACATGGTGATATTTATGGATAAGGCAGAGGAGACATTGACACAAGTGATTCCTATAATAGATAAATTTAGTATATGCTTTGGAAGGAAATGTTCACATTACCTTGTTTATCTATAAGAGTGTGCAATCTCTTTGTATTATATTTTATTATGGACGGAGGCATGTATGCTTTGTAAAATGCCTGTTATCATAAGTCATTGTGTATGATGTGCATTCTTGGTACCCTGATGTTTAATAAACGAATTAAAAAAAATTAGTAAATGCTCTGGCCTATATATAAACTGGGAAAAGTCCACTCTGCTACCTCTCTCCCTTAGCCCGATGCCCCATCTTGAGACTCTTTCCTCGCTACCTATTGTATCCAATTTCAAATATCTAGGAATTAATATATCCAAATGCAGTAAACTTGACCTACAACTCAATATTTAATCATTGTTAGAGCTAGTCAAGTCTAAATTTGCAGCTTGGAGTAAACTCCCGTTATCTGTAGCCGGTCGTATAAATCTGATCAAGATGATATCACTTCCTAAGCTCAGTTACTCCCTTCAGCACAGGGCTGTATTGATACCTAAATCTTTTTTTGCAAATTTGAATTCTCAACTCACATCTTTTATATGGGGGAAAACTAGGCCCAAACTCAAGATATCTACCCTACAGAGACCTAAACAGGGGGGTGGGGCGGCACTACAGGAGTTCTTCCTATATTATCTAGCTGAGCAGGTTAAAGCACTGAATAAATGGATGCCTGACAACTATCTAGCTGATTCTGAAAGTCATTTGATTGATGCTGCACGGATTGACTGCCCACTGGGTTTCCTGGAATCAGATAAGACTAGTGTCCCTCGTTTATTGCTACTCCGATTAGCACGATCAGTGTGGAGACAAATTAAAAAAGTTATTAGATTTGACGACATCATAGCTGAAATGCCCTTGTGGAACAACAATTATTTTCCGGTGCTGCTAAACCACCCGTCTACTGACTTCTGGATTCTATATGACGTCTCCTCGGTGGGCGATTTATATGACCGTGGTACCCTGATGTCCTTTGAACAAATTCAGTAAATATAGTATCCCGAGATCCCAATTTTTTCATTACCTCCAGCTAAGATCAGCTTTCCAGTCACATGTGCGCTGTATGGGTATAGGCTGGGCTATCTCCTCTCTACCCTTGATTTAACTCACAGGGTCCCCAGGGCCTCATCTCCTTCTTATATACATACATGCTATCAGTGGGAACTGACTGCTATGAGATCAATTAGGGGGAAGTGGGAGGGACTCATCCCTGATGTGCAAGAAGAGGAATGGGAAGAGATTCTAGAATCTCCGATCAGGGTGTCCCCATCTATTAATAATAGAATGGCCCAGTTATATATTATATATCAATCCTATTTAACTCCGATATGACTCTTTATGATGGGTTGATTCCAGACATCAGAATGTCTGCGATGCCACTTATCAGATGCAGATTTTATAAATATTATATGGGGATGCTCTATTATCCTTCTCTATTGGAAAGAAATGACATCATTGCTGACATCCCTGGTACAAACTCCGGTTCCTCTTGAACCGTTGGTCTATTTGATTGGGGTGTTGGATGAGGAAACTTGGGACTATGTCGGGATTTTCCTGCGGGAGACGCTTTTCATGGCCAGGAAGGTATTGGCGTTACGGTGGATGGGGGCTCACGCCCCTCTCTCAGAGCCTGGATTGAATTGGTGAACTCGGTTATTCCATATGAGCGTACACTGTATCAAAATAGAGGATGTCCGGGAAAATTTGATAAAATTTGGGATAGATGGAACTCTTCTCGTCTTACTCTACTAATGCGCAATGACTCAACACCAATGTGCAATGTAAAATTTTACACTTTGGGGCATCACATGGGGGATAATATAGTGCAAAGTGTTAGGCAACGAGATAGTAGTTGCTGTAGTTGTAGTTTAGGGAACTCTTATGAGTCATATGATATTGAATATGTATAGGAATGAACGACACTCAATGTTCCTTGTTTAATTGTTAATTGGTTTATTGCTTATATAAGAACGCAAAACTTGTATACTCTTAGTTTATTGTGCAAAATGTATTGTTCTCTTGCAAATGCTCTGTAAGATATACAAATGTGCAATTTGTGTTATGTTTAATAATATATGCAAGTGTGTACATTCTATTCTGTGTCTAATAAACGAAGTTAAAAAAAAAAATTTGACAAATCCCCGGGCCCGGATGGGATACACCCCTGAGTACTGCAGGAATTAAAGTACAGTCATAGACAGACCATTATTTTGAATCTTTCCATAATAACAGGGTCTGTACCACAGGACTGTCGTATAGCAAATGTGGTGCCAATATTCAAAAAGGGGACAAAAACTGAACTTGGAAATTATAGGCCAGTAAGTTTAAACTCAACTGTGGGTAAAATCCTGGAGGGTTTTCTAAGAGATACTATACTGGAGTATCTGAAGAAGAATAACCTCATGACCCAATATCAACATGGGTTTACGAGAGACCATTCCTATCAGACAAATCTGATAAGCTTTTATGAAGAGGTAAGTTCCGGACTGGACCAAGGGAATGCAGAGCACGTGGTATACATGGACTTTTCAAAAGCTTTTGATACAGTGCCACTCAAAAGGTTGATACATAAAATGAGAACAATGGGGATAGGGGAAAAAATGTTACGGGCTGGCAGAACACACCAAATAATAAAGATGGTATTTAGGTGCGTCTGCAGCCCGGGTCCACCGTGCAGAGGTGTTAACTGCTGCTCGGTAATGGCGGACGCTATATGGCGTATAATAACGGGACACACGGGGTTAACCTCACCCAATGTGTACAGAGGCGGACTCTTATCTTTCAGAGTCGCACAACCACCAAATAAATGCCGTAGCCTGTTATTGCTCACAGAGCTCGGCAGTGTGAGCGCTAGCGTATAGTCACAGAACTCAGCCCTTAGACCGCAGGACTGAAGTCCCTCTAGACTGCTAGCGCCTGGCACCGCGACTGCGATGCCAGCAAGTGTTAAATCACGTGTGCAAGTGTGCACAGTGCCACTCAGGTGGATGCCACTAATTGCCCTGGGTTGGGCCAGGTAAGCGCACAGGTTGCGCAAGGCGTTGCACCGGCGTGGCTGTCACTTGCCGCGGTTCGATAGTGCCCTGCAGTGGGCGACACCATCGGACGCTAGTGTGCAGATGGCTGGTATGCACTGTGGCCTATAGACTAGCCACTGACAGGCGCTGACTCGGACTCTAAACCCTAACCGCATTCGTATTATCAGAGGGAAGGGGTTTCATAATGAGTCAGTCACCAGAAACATGCATCCATCATCATACACTCCAAACTATTTCAGTCTATACTAGCGCATGGGCGAGCGGCCATGCGAACCTTTTATAGCCACGGGCGTCCAGGGCCTTCCTGGCTTCTCGGATGGGCCAATCCGAACACGAGCAGGACCTGAGCACGTGACCCTCGATCTCCAATGGGAGATCACTCCATGGGCATGCTCAGTGGCCCGACATGAGGACTTAGTCCCTGGAGAATCTCGCTGCTGAGCAGCATGCATTGTCATAGCTGTGCCAGAGGTGGCAGCAGCAAGGAAACCCACTGAGTTGGCCTGGGCAGAGCGTCGGGACCGACGAATCTGCTGAGCAGGCGCCACTGCGGCCGAAGAAGAATGGGAGACCGCTGGGTGCAAGGCTCTGGATTCCTGCTGTGAAGGCAGGAACCCGACGCCTAACAAAATATGTGTAAGTGGGTTAAGAGCTGGCTCAGGGATAGGAAACAAAGGGTGGTTATTAAAGGGAATCTGTCACATCATTTTTCGAGTATCAGCTGCTGCCACCGCCATCAGGGGCTTATCTACAGCATTCTGTAATGCTGTAGATAAGCCCCCGATGTAACCTGAAAAATGAGTTATATTATACTCAACCCAGGGGCGGTCCGGTTTTGGTCCGATGGGTGTTGCGGTCCGGTCCAACGCCTCCCAACTTCTAACGGTGACGTCCTCTTCTTTGCTGCCTGTCGTGGCATCTGCGCAGGCGCACTGCTCTGCCCTCAACAGGGCAGGCGCCTGCGCACTGCAGTATTCTGATCTGCTCTCAAGAGGGTAGAGCAGTGCGCCTGCGCAGGAGCCACGACAGGCAGCAAAGAAGAGGACGTCACCGTTAGAAGATGGGAGGTGCAGGACCGCAACACCCATGGGACCAAGACCGGACCCGAACCACCCCTCGGTGAGTATAATATAACTCGTCCGAGGCGCGAGTTTCTGCATCACAGTTGCAAGTGTCACACCGGCCTTGTGAGGCCCAAGCTTCTCAAGCCAAATTGTTCACGTGGAATAGACAAAGAGTGCAATTTCACATTAGATATATCAGCGTTACAATGGGATTAAGCCTCAAAGTTCTATAAAATCAATGGAGATCTTAAGACAATGTTTTATGGAGAAGGGCCATCTCCAAAGGAGATACAATACACTTTATCAATCCCGAGGGGAACTGCAGCATATGAGGAAATGTAATAGACTATAGAATCAGTCCTACCTGGGAGCGAGTTGGCAATCTTGTGAATTTGGTGTTCCTGTCTCTTACCAGCCCTCCTTGTCTTCCTTAGTGCAGAGTAGTACACCACATATATGGCTGCTCTGTGCGCACAGGACCTGGGATGAGGTCACAGGAGGGGAGGAGTCAGGGGTCACATGATCAGGGGCCTCAGTGTATGCAGGACTCTGCTGTGCTGGTTGTCATGGTGCTGGATGAGGGAAAGTTTCTGTGTGGGGTCAGGAGGGGTTTACAGGGTGGATGTAGCAGAGCTGCGTGTGTATGAGGTGTACGGAGCAGAGCCGCGTGTGTACGAGGTGTACGGAGCGGAGCCGCGTGTGTACGAGGTGTACGGAGCGGAGCCGTGTGTGTACGAGGTGTACGGAGCGGAGCCGTGTGTGTACGGAGCGGAGCCATGTGTGTACGAGGTGTACGGAGCGGAGCCGCGTGTGTACGAGGTGTACGGAGCGGAGCCGCGTGTGTACGAGGTGTACGGAGCGGAGCCGCGTGTGTACGAGGTGTACGGAGCGGAGACGATTGTGTACGAGGTGTACGGAGCGGAGCCGTGTGTGTACGGAGCGGAGCCGTGTGTGTACGAGGTGTACGGAGCGGAGACGATTGTGTACGAGGTGTACGGAGCGGAGCCGCTTGTGTATGAGGTGTACGGAGCGGAGCCGTGTGTGTACGAGGTGTACGGAGCAGAGCCGTGTGTATGAGGTGTACGGAGCGGAGTCGCGTGTGTACGAGGTGTACGGAGCGGAGCCGCGTGTGTACGAGGTGTACGGAGCGGAGCCGTGTGTGTACGAGGTGTACGGAGCGGAGCCGCGTGTGTACGAGGTATACGGAGCGGAGCCGTGTGTGCACGAGGTGTACGGAGTGGAGCCGTGTGTACGAGGTGTACGGAGCAGAGACGATTGTGTACGAGGTGTACGGAGCGGAGCCGTGTGTGTACGAGGTGTACGGAGCGGAGCCGCATGTGTACGAGGTGTACGGAGCAGAGCCGTGTGTACGAGGTGTACGGAGAGGAGCCGCGTGTGTACGAGGTGTACGGAGCGGAGCAGTGTGTGTACGAGGTGTACGGAGTGGAGCCGTGTGTATACGGGGTGTACGGAGCAGAGCCGTGTTTGTACGGAGCGGAGCCGCATGTGCATGAGGTGTACGGAGAGGAGCCATGTGTGTACGAGGTGTACGGAGCGGAGCCGTGTGTGTACGAGGTGTACGGAGCGGAGACGCATGTGCACGAGGTGTACGGAGAGGAGCCGCGTGTGTACGAGGTGTAAGGAGCGGAGCTGTATGTGTACGAGGTGTACGGAGCAGAGCCGCGTGTGTACGAGGTGTACGGAGAAGAGCCGCGTGTGTACGTGGTGTACGGAGAGGAGCCGCGTGTGTACGAGGTGTACGGAGCGGAGTCGTGTGTGTACGAGCTGTACGGAGAAGAGCCGCGTGTGTACGAGGTGTACGGAGCGGAGCCGTGTGTGTACGAGGTGTGCGGAGAGGAGCCGCGTGTGTACGAGGTGTACGGAGCAGAGCCGCATGTGTACGAGGTGTACGGAGAGGAGCCGCGTGTGAACGAGGTGTACGGAGAGGAGCCGCGTGTGTACGAGGTGTACGGAGCGGAGCTGTATGTGTACGAAGCAGAGCCGCGTGTGTACAAGGTGTGCGTAGAGGAGCCGCGTGTGTACGAGGTGTACAGAGAGGAGCCGTGTGTGTACGAGGTGTACGGAGCGGAGCCGCGTGTGTACGAGGTGTACGGAGAGGAGCCGCGTGTGTACGAGGTGTATGGAGCGGAGTCGTGTGTGTACGAGGTGTACGGAGAAGACCCGCGTGTGTACGAGGTATACGGAGCGGAGCCGTGTTTGTACGAGGTGTACGGAGCGGAGCCGTGTGTGTACGAGGTGTACGGAGAAGAGTCGCATGTGTACGAGGTGTACGGAGCGGAGCCGCGTGTACGAGGTGTACGGAGATGAGCCGTGTATGTACGAGGTGTACGGAGAAGAGCAGCGTGTGTACGAGGTGTACGGAGCGGAGCCATGTGTGTACGAGGTGTACAGAGAAGAGCCGCGTGTGTACGAGGTGTACGGAGCGGAGCCGTGTGTGTACGAGGTGTACGGAGCGGAGCCATGTGTGTACGAGGTGTACGGAGAAGAGCCGCGTGTGTACGAGTTGTACGGAGCGGAGCCATGTGTATACGAGGTGTACGGAGAAGAGCCGCGTGTGTACGAGGTGTACGGAGCGGAGCCGTGTGTGTACGAGGTGTATGGAGCGGAGCCATGTGTGTACGAGGTGTACGGAGAAGAGCCGCGTGTGTACAAGGTGTACGGAGCGGAGCCGTGTGTGTACGAGGTGTACGGAGAGGAGCCGCGTGTGTACGAGGTGTACGGAGCGGAGCCGCGTGTGTACGAGGTGTACGGAGAAGAGCAGCGTGTGTACGAGGTGTACGGAGCGGAGCCGTGTGTGTACGAAGTGTACGGAGCGGAGCCATGTGTGTACGAGGTGTACGGAGAAGAGCCGCGTGTGTACAAGGTGTACGGAGCGGAGCCGTGTGTGTACGAGGTGTACGGAGAAGAGCCGCGTGTACGAGGTGTACCGAGCGGAGCCGTGTGTGTACGAGGTGTACGGAGAAGAGCCGCGTGTGTACGAGGTGTACCGAGCGGAGCCGTGTGTGTACGAGGTGTACGGAGAAGAGCCGCGTGTGTACGAGATATACGGAGCGGAGCCGTGTGTGTACGAGGTGTACGGAGAGGAGCCGCGTGTGTATGAGGTGTACGGAGCGGAGCCGCGTGTGTATGAGGTGTACGGAGCGGAGCCGCGTGTGTACGAGGTGTACGGAGCGGAGCCACGTGTGTACGAGGTGTACGGAGAAGAGTCGCATGTGTACGAGGTGTACGGAGCGGAGCCGCGTGAACGAGGTGTACGGAGAGGAGCCGCGTGTGTACGAGGTGTACGGAGCGGAGCCGCGTGTGTACGAGGTGTACGGAGCGGAGCCGCGTGTGTACGAGGTGTACGGAGCGGAGCCACGTGTGTACGAGGTGTACGGAGCGGAGCCGTGTGTGTACGACGTGTACGGAGAAGAGCAGCGTGTGTACGAGGTGTACGGAGCAGAGCCATGTGTGTACGAGGTGTACGGAGAGGAGCCGTGTATGTACAAGGTGTACGGAGAAGAGCAGCGTGTGTACGAGGTGTACGGAGCGGAGCCATGTGTGTACGAGGTGTACGGAGAAGAGCCGCGTGTGTACGAGGTGTACGGAGCGGAGCCGTGTGTGTACGAGGTGTACGGAGAGGAGCCGCGTGTGTAAGAGGTGTACGGAACGGAGCCGCGTGTGTACGAGGTGTACGGAGCGGAGCCGCGTGTGTACGAGGTGTACGGAGCGGAGCCGTGTGTGTACGAGGTGAACGGAGAGGAGCCGCGTGTGTATGAGGTGTACGGAGCGGAGCCGCGTGTGCACGAGGTGTACGGAGAGGAGCCGTGTGTGTACGAGGTGTACGGAGCGAAGCCGTGTGTGTACGGAGAAGAGCCGTGTGTGTACGAGGTGTACGGAGAAGAGTCGCATGTGTACGAGGTGTATGGAGCGGAGCCGCGTGTACGAGGTGTACGTAGCGGAGCCCTGTGTGTACGAGGTGTACGGAAAAGAGCAGCGTGTGTACGAGGTGTACGGAGCGGAGCCATGTGTGTACGAGGTGTACGGAGAAGAGCCGCGTGTGTACGAGGTGTACGGAAAGGAGCCGCGTGTGTACGAGGTGTACGGAGAGGAGCCGCGTGTGTACGAGGTGTACGGAGCGGAGCCGTGTGTGTACGAGGTGTACAGAGCGGAGCCGTGTGTGTACGGGGTGTACGGAGCAGAGCCGTGTGTGTAAGGGGCGGAGCCACATGTGCACGAGGTGTACGGAGAGAAGCCGTGTGTGTACGAGGTGTACGGAGCGGAGCCGCGTGTGTACGAGGTGTATGGAGCGGAGCCGCTTGTGTACGAGGTGTACGGAGCGGAGCCGCATGTGCACGAGGTGTACGGAGAGGAGCCGTGTGTGTACGAGGTGTACGGAGCGGAGCTGCATGTGTACGAGGTGTACGGAGCAGAGCCGCGTGTGTACGAGGTGTACGGAGAAGAGCCGCGTGTGTACGAGGTGTACAGAGAGGAGCCGCGTGTGTACGAGGTGTACGGAGCAGAGCCGCGTGTGTACGAGGTGTACGGAGAGGAGCAGCGTGTGTACGAGGTGTACGGAGCGGAGCCGCGTGTGTACGAGGTGTACGGAGCGGAGCCGTGTGTGTACGAGGTGAACGGAGAGGAGCCGCGTGTGTATGAGGTGTACGGAGCGGAGCCGCGTGTGCACGAGGTGTACGGAGAGGAGCCGTGTGTGTACGAGGTGTACCGAGCGAAGCCGTGTGTGTACGAGGTGTACGGAGAAGAGCCGTGTGTGTACGAGGTGTACGGAGAAGAGTCGCATGTGTACGAGGTGTATGGAGCGGAGCCGCGTGTACGAGGTGTACGTAGCGGAGCCCTGTGTGTACGAGGTGTACGGAAAAGAGCAGCGTGTGTACGAGGTGTACGGAGCGGAGCCATGTGTGTACGAGGTGTACGGAGAAGAGCCGCGTGTGTACGAGGTGTACGGAAAGGAGCCGCGTGTGTACGAGGTGTACGGAGAGGAGCCGCGTGTGTACGAGGTGTACGGAGCGGAGCCGTGTGTGTACGAGGTGTACAGAGCGGAGCCGTGTGTGTACGGGGTGTACGGAGCAGAGCCGTGTGTGTAAGGGGCGGAGCCGCATGTGCACGAGGTGTACGGAGAGAAGCCGTGTGTGTACGAGGTGTACGGAGCGGAGCCGCGTGTGTACGAGGTGTATGGAGCGGAGCCGCGTGTGTACGAGGTGTACGGAGCGGAGCCGCATGTGCACGAGGTGTACGGAGAGGAGCCGCGTGTGTACGAGGTGTACGGAGCGGAGCTGCATGTGTACGAGGTGTACGGAGCAGAGCCGCGTGTGTACGAGGTGTACGGAGAAGAGCCGCGTGTGTACGAGGTGTACGGAGAGGAGCCGCGTGTGTACGAGGTGTACGGAGCAGAGCCGCGTGTGTACGAGGTGTACGGAGAGGAGCAGCGTGTGTACGAGGTGTACGGAGCGGAGCCGCGTGTGTACGAGGTGTACGGAGCGGAGCCGTGTGTGTACGAGGTGTACGGAGAGGAGCCGTGTGTGTACGAGATGTACGGAGCATAGCCGTGTGTGTACGAGGTGTACGGAGCGGTGCCACGAGTGTACGAGGTGTACGGAGCGGAGCCGCGTGTGTACGAGGTGTACGGAGAGGAGCCGTGTCTGTACGAGGTGTACGGAGCGGAGCCGCGTGTGTACGAGGTGTACGGAGCGGAGCCGCGTGTGTAAGAGGTGTACGGAGCGGAGCCGCGTGTGTACTAGGTGTACGGAGCGGAGCCGCGTGTGTACGAGGTGTACGGAGCGGAGCCGTGTGTGTACGAGGTGAACGGAGAGGATCCGCGTGTGTATGAGGTGTACGGAGCGGAGCCGCGTGTGCACGAGATGTACGGAGAGGAGCCGTGTGTGTACGAGGTGTACGGAGCGAAGCCGTGTGTGTACGAGGTGTACGGAGAAGAGCCGTGTGTGTACGAGGTGTACGGAGAAGAGTCGCGTGTGTACGAGGTGTATGGAGCGGAGCCGCGTGTATCAGGTGTACGTAGCGGAGCCCTGTGTGTACCAGGTGTACGAAGAAGAGCAGCGTGTGTACGAGGTGTACGGAGCGGAGCCATGTGTGTACGAGGTGTACGGAGAAGAGCCGCGTGTGTACGAGGTGTACGTTGAGGAGCCGCGTGTGCACGAGGTGTACGGAGAGGAGCCGCGTGTGTACGAGGTGTACGGAGCGGAGCTGCATATGTACGAGGTGTACGGAGCAGAGCCGCGTGTGTACGAGGTGTACGGAGAAGAGCCGCGTGTGTACGAGGTGTATGGAGAGGAGCCGCATGTGTACGAGGTGTACGGAGCGGAGTTGTGTGTGTACGAGTTGTACGGAGAAGAGCCGCGTGTGTACGAGGTGTACGGAGCGGAGCCGTGTGTGTACGAGGTGTGCGAAGAGGAGCCGCGTGTGTACGAGGTGTACGGAGCAGAGCCGCGTGTGTACGAGGTGTACGGAGAGGAGCCGCGTGTGTACGAGGTGTACGGAGAGGAGCCGCGTGTGTACGAGGTGTACGGAGCGGAGCCGTGTGTGTACGAGGTGTACAGAGCGGAGCCGTGTGTGTACAGGGTGTACGGAGCAGAGCCGTGTGTGTAAGGGGCGGAGCCGCATGTGCACGAGGTGTACGGAGAGAAGCCGTGTGTGTACAAGGTGTACGGAGCGGAGCCGCGTGTGTACGAGGTGTACGGAGCGGAGCCGCGTGTGTACGAGGTGTACGGAGCGGAGCCGCATGTGCACGAGGTGTACGGAGAGGAGCCGCGTGTGTACGAGGTGTACGGAGCGGAGCTGCAGGTGTACGAGGTGTACGGAGCAGAGCCGCGTGTGTACGAGGTGTACGGAGAAGAGCCGCGTGTGTACAAGGTGTACGGAGAGGAGCCGCGTGTGTACGAGGTGTTCGGAGTAGAGCTGCGTGTGTACGAGGTGTACGGAGAGGAGCCGCGTGTGTACGAGGTGTACGGAGCGGAGCCGCGTGTGTACGAGGTGTATGGAGCGGAGCCGTGTGTGTACGAGGTGTACGGAGAGGAGCCGTGTGTGTACGAGATGTACGGAGCATAGCCGTGTGTGTACGAGGTGTATGGAGCGGTGCCACGTGTGTACGAGGTGTACGGAGCGGAGCCGCGTGTGTACGAGGTGTACGGAGCGGAGCCGCGTGTGTACGAGATGTACGGAGCGTTGCCGCGTGTGTACTAGGTGTACGGAGCGGAGCCGCGTGTGTACGAGGTGTACCGAGCGGAGCCGTGTGTGTACGAGGTGAACGGAGAGGAGCCGTGTGTGTATGAGGTGTACGGAGCGGAGCCGCGTGTGCACGAGGTGTACGGAGAGGAGCCGTGTGTGTACAAGGTGTACGGAGCGAAGCCGTGTGTGTACGAGGTGTACGGAGAAGAGCCGTGTGTGTACGAGGTGTACGGAGAAGAGTCGCATGTGTACGAGGTGTATGGAGCGGAGCCGCGTGTACGAGGTGTACGTAGCGGAGCCCTGTGTGTACGAGGTGTATGGAGAAGAGCAGCGTGTGTACGAGGTGTACGGAGCGGAGCCATGTGTGTACGAGGTGTACGGAGAAGAGCCGCGTGTGTACGAGGTGTACGTTGTGGAGCCGCGTGTGCACGAGGTGTACGGAGAGGAGCCGCGTGTGTACGAGGTGTACGGAGCGGAGCTGCATGTGTACGAGGTGTACGGAGCAGAGCCGCGTGTGTACGAGGTGTACGGAGAAGAGCCGCGTGTGTACGAGGTGTACGGAGAGGAGCCGCATGTGTACGAGGTGTACGGAGCGGAGTTGTGTGTGTACGAGGTGTATGGAGAAGAGCCGCGTGTGTACGAGGTGTACGGAGCGGAGCCGTGTGTGTACGAGGTGTGCGGAGAGGAGCCGCGTGTGTACGAGGTGTACGGAGCAGAGCCGCGTGTGTACGAGGTGTACGGAGAGGAGCCGCGTGTGTACGAGGTGTACGGAGAGGAGCCGCGTGTGTACGAGGTGTACGGAGCGGAGCCGCGTATGTACAAGGTGTACGGAGTGGAGTCGCGTGTGTACGAGGTGTTCGGACCGGAGCCGTGTGTGTACGAGGTGTACGGAGAGGAGCCGTGTGTGTACGAGATGTACGGAGCATAGCCGTGTGTGTACGAGGTGTACGGAGCGGAGCCACGTGTGTACGAGGTGTACGGAGCGGAGCCGCGTGTGTACGAGGTGTACGGAGAGGAGCCGCGTGTGTACGAGGTGTACGGAGCAGAGCCGCGTGTGTACGAGGTGTACGGAGCGGAGCCGCGTGTGTACGAGGTGTACGGAGCGGAGCCGCGTGTGTACGAGGTGTACGGAGCTGAGCCGCGTGTGTACGAGGTGTACGGAGCTGAGCCGCGTGTGTACGAGGTGTACGGAGCGGAGCCGTGTGTGTACGAGGTGAACGGAGAGGAGCCGCGTGTGTATGAGGTGTACGGAGCGGAGCCGCGTGTGTACGAGGTGTAAGGAGCGGAGCCGTGTGTGTACGAGGTGTACAGAGTGGAGCCGTGTGTACGGGGTGTACGGAGCAGAGCCGTGTGTGTACGGAGCGGAGCTGCATGTGCACGAGGTGTACGGAGAGGAGCCGTGTGTGTACGAGGTGTACGGAGCGAAGCCGTGTGTGTACGAGGTGTACGGAGAAGAGCAGCGTGTGTACGAGGTGTACGGAGCGGAGCCATGTGTGTATGAGGTGTACGGAGAAGAGTCGCGTGTGTACGAGGTGTACGGAGCGGAGCCGTGTGTGTACGAGGTGTACGGAGAAGAGTCGCATGTGTACGAGGTGTACGGAGCGGAGCCGCGCGTACGAGGTGTACGGAGCGGAGCCGTGTGTGTACGAGGTGTACGGAGAAGAGCAGCGTGTGTACGAGGTGTACGGAGCGGAGCCATGTGTGTACGAGGTGTACGGAGAAGAGTCGCGTGTGTACGAGGTGTACGGAGCGGAGCCGTGTGTGTACGAGGTGAACGGAGAGGAGCCGCGTGTGTATGAGGTGTACGGAGCTGAGCCGCGTGTGTACGAGGTGTACGGAGCGGAGCCGCGTGTGTACGAGGTGTACGGAGCGGAGCCGCGTGTGTACGAGGTGTACGGAGCGGAGCCACATGTGCACGAGGTGTACGAGTCGGTTTATTCTCCGACTCATAAGCTAGTGCTATGGTTGACGTGATCCACCTAGGCAGTTAATTTCTAGGTTTTTTTTACCCTTAGTCTTGCCTGCATATTGTATGAACACATTTTGAATCCTGCCTCCCAAGTAGATGTAGATGATTCAAAAACTGACTGACCTCAACAGTGGGTAAAATATTGGAGCGTTTTCTAAGAGATGCTATACTGGACTGGAGTATCTGAAGAAGAATAACCTCATGACCCAAGATCAACATGGGTTTACGAGGGACCGTTCCTGCCTCCCAAGTAGATGTGACCTCTACATAGCACATCACTGCCCATCTCACTTTCTCATTTTTTTGGGAGATAACAAAAAGATGGTAGAAAGATCTCTTGGCTCAGATTTGTCCCTGACACTACCTTCAGCAAAAAGGACTGGTGAAGCTTAAATGTTAACCAATCCTCTAGGATCTGCAAATAGGGATCCCTGACTGAGAGTACCTGTAATTCACCCAAACATTTCAGCGAGGTGACTGCCTCCAGGAATGCAGTCTTCATAGAAAAAAAGTTGATGCCAGATTCTTCTTGGCTCTCATAGGGGGATCTGCACAACGTACCTAACACCAAGTTTAGGTCCCAATGAGGAATGGTCTCTCTGACTGTGGGCCTTAACCTGGTAATGGCTCGAGAGAACCTTGCTACCCAAGGCTGATCCACTAACAGAAAGTCCATGAAGGCACTAAGAGCAGAGAGCTGTACCTTTAGCATACTAGGCCTTAGGTCCATCTCAAATCCTCTCTGGAGGAAGTCCAATATTCTGGGAATGTCTAGGCGGACTGCGCTCAAAGTATATTCCCCCACGTAAGAACAGGACCTCTTCCATATTTTGGAATAGATCGCTGATGTCACTGGTTTCCTACTCGCCTGCATAGTAGTTATCACCTTGTCTGACAACCCCCTGGAGCTTAGGAATTTGCGCTCAAGATCCAGGCCGTCAGGTGCAGAAGACGAGAGTCTTGGAGCCAGAGGGGACCCTGGGATGGCAGGTCGCGTCTGTCTGGAAGGGGAACTGGATCTTCCAAAGTCATGTGGTGCAACACTGGAAACCAATTCCTCTTGGGCCAGAAGGGAGCCACCAATATCACTGTGGCCTGTTCTTCTCTGATTATCCTCAGGACCCGCGGTATGAGGTGTGACGAACAGCCCACGGCCGTTCGTCCACTTACGGGCGACGACTAACGGGGGTCCCGCTGCCACCAAAACGCGACGGACAGCGGACCCTGTGTCACCACTATGTCACAATCCCACCACTGACACCGGTGTATCAGCGGACGGAGGGACGTGACACAATGCCGGCACACGGCTATCACAGGTGCAGTGGGGCTTATCTTAGTTATCCCACCACTGGCACCATGTGACAAAAATATCCAGCAAGCTAATCTCGCTCTACAATTTGCCGCAGGGGGAGTTTAATTTGGATGCCCCACCACTGCTATCAATCTTCCAAGTACTGCGGGGATTTGTGTATATCGCACTTTCTCAGTTCCACCTTGGAACTCGCAGCTCTCCGGCGCCCCCCTTACCCTCAGGTCAGTCAGGGAACTGCACCTAGGATAATTAGTCGCCGGACGGGCTGCCTGTTGTGAACCGGCAATTAGGCTTCTGCAGTAAGGGAATTATCAATGCTGTGGCCGCAGACCCTTATTCAGCAATATAAGACCCTTCTAGACTGCCAGCAAGCCGTAATAGCCGTACACAACGCGCTGCCACCAGTCACGGTTACTTAATTCACAGTGTTAAATTAAGAGGGTCCGTGGCAAACCCCTTGAATTAGTAGCGATTATCTATCAAAGGCGTATAGTTCGAGTCTTAGAGCATAGAGACAGATCTAAATAATTATTTCATTTATTTTCCGAAAGAGGACAGTGATTACAGATAAAAGTTGCTATAAAATTGAGACATAAAATATGTACAGTACAGGTATAAAATAAAAGTGGAGAAAACAAAGAGATTACACTCACAGTTCCATATTGTTCCTTAGGCAGACCATGTGGCTTTAAGGTGGGTGGAGGCGGAGCTGCACTTCTCCGCTCATCTGAGTTCTTGTCAGCACGGACTCTGCAGCTGTTCTGTGCTGGTTTGCCCAGGGAAGGCCTTATAGGCTTTGCTTTGTGACATCACGGAGAGATGCATTCTGGGTTGATCCCTCCTCTCTCATCCGAGTCATGTTTTGGCTACAAAACTTAGATTAGCTATAACTTTATGGGAGAAGCTGGTATGGACTCATCAGTGGTATCATGTTACCCAGCGTAATGAGCCTATCAAGAAAACATCAAACATCTATGCGATATGACTGTCCATTTGGGCGCAAATCCTATCTCATGTTCTGGACAGGGTAGAACTTCGAAACATACGCGGTCTCGAAGCTGGGACCGCTCAGGTTACAAAAATATGATTTTCATATCTCTAGGGTATTTGGTTCTTATGGTATAGTCTCTCATAGTTTTATTCGTTTCAAACAAAGAAGTTTTTCCCGCTCTGAAGAGGAGAGAAGGCAAATGGTGTGAGGAAGATGGTCTAGCTAATTAACATTCCTGCTCTTCCAGAGGAAGTGGCAGGGTTGATAAAACCTGGGGGGGAAGGAATTCCTACTAATGACAGTTTACAATGTCCTAGGATGGAGGATTTGTTAGCACATTGCAACAGAAAACATATCTTGCAGACATTGTACATCACACCTCCCCCCTTAAGAGGGCGCTAAGGAGGCATTACCTCTCGGTAATCGGCCATGCGCACCTCAGCGGGTTCGCCCCGGCGGGACAACCCATCGGCATTGCCGTTTTCACTGCCCTTCCTGTGTTTTACAGTGAAGTCATACTGCTGAAGGGCAAGGCTCCAGCGGAGCAATCTTCCATTGGTTCCCGACACTGTGTGCAACCAGCTCAGAGGGTTGTGGTCAGTTACCACCGTGAAGGCGCGCCCGTACAGGTAGGGCTGCAAACGTTGCAGTGCCCACACCATGGCCAGACACTCCTTCTCGATGGTCGAGTATGCCACTTCCCTCGGCAAAAGTTTCCGGCTTAGGTACAGCACGGGGTGTTCTTGGTCTCCCGAGTCGACCTGGCTAAGCACAGCACCGAGGCCAAACTCGCTGGCGTCGGTCTGTACCAGAAACGGGCGACTGCTGTCGACTGCTCTCAACACTGGAGAGTTGCACAGGGCTGCTTTCAAAGCTTGGAAAGCCGCCTCACAGTCATCTGTCCAGTTGACTGTTTGGGGTAGCCTCTGCTTGGTGAGGTCAGTCAAGGGTTTGGCAAGGGCGCTATAGTCCTGTACAAACCGCCTATAGTACCCTGCAGTGCCCAAGAAGGACTTCACCTGTTTCTTGGTCCTGGGGGTGGGCCAGGACACGATTGCGTCCACTTTTTCTGGCTCCGGACTCATGGAACCCCCGCCTACCCGGTGCCCCAGGTAGTGGACCTTGTGCATGCCTATCTGGCACTTCCCCGGCTTGATGGTCAGGCCTGCCTTGTGAAGACGCTTGAGCACCTCCTGGAGGTGCTGAAGGTGTTCCTCCCAGGTGGAACTGAAGACGGCAATATCGTCTAAGTACGCCACTGCGTACTCCTCCAGTCCCCGAAGCAGGTGGTTGACCATCCGCTGGAAAGTGGCAGGGGCATTCTTCATGCCGAAGGGCATGACCGTGGACTCGTACAGTCCAAAGGGGGTGATAAAGGCGGATTTCTCCTGCGCCTCAGGGCTCAGGGGAATCTGCCAGTATCCCCGACTCAAATCCATGATGGATATGTAGTTGGCGTTTGTCAACCGCTCGAGCAGATCCTCGATGCGCGGCATCGGGTGGGCATCAGAGGTTGTGATGGCGTTGAGCCCCCTGTAGTCCATGCAGAACCGGGTGGTTCGATCCTTTTTAGGCACGAGGACTACAGGTGAAGCCCACGCACCTTTTGACCGTCGAATCACTCCCAGCCTTAACATCTCATCGACCTCTTGGCGCATGACTTGTTGCACCGTTTCAGAGATCCGATAAGGTGTTCGCCGTAATGGGGCATGATTCCCGGTGTCCACCTCATGAACCGCTAACTCCGTCCTCCCAGGACGGTTGGTGAACACGGGCCGGAAGAGTTCCAGGGTGGCCATCAACGGCAACCGCTGGGACACGGTGAGCGAACCACTTATCTCCATGTCCTCAATGGACCCATTGGCCTTGGCCTGGGCCAGCATGTCCAGGAGGGAATCTTCCTCCCCATCCTCTGGCAGATTGCAGACCGGTAGGACGCAAGCTTCACGTTCGTAGTGCGCCTTCAGCATGTTGACGTGAAAGGCCTTGCGCCTACCCCGAGCATGGTCAAGCGTGACCACGTAGGTGACCGGGTTGAGCTGTTGGTGGACGACGTACGGGCCTTCCCAGGCTGCCTGAAGCTTATCCGTTGGTACAGGGACCAGCGCCCACACCTTTTGACCCACCTGGTAGGTCCGCTCCCGGGCGTTCTGGTCATACCAGTGCTTCTGGTCAGCCTGAGCCTGCGTCATGTTGTCATGCACCAACTGCGTCAAGGTCTGCATCTTGTCACGGAAGCGCATGACATAATCCACGATGGACACTTCTGTGGGGTTTGGCTCATCTTCCCAGGATTCTCTTATCAACCCAAGGGGTCCCCGGACTCGCCTGCCATACAGGAGCTCGAAGGGGGAGAACCCGGTCGAGGCCTGCGGAACTTCTCTGTAAGCGAACAGCAGGTGTGGGAGGTACCGCTCCCAGTCGCGCCCTTGGGTCTCAACCAGTATGCGGAGCATCTGTTTGAGGGTACCGTTGAAGCGTTCACACAAACCATTAGTCTGTGGGTGATACGGACTCGATACCAGCTGCGTCACCTGCATTTTCTCACAGAGAGCCTCCATTAGGCGAGACATGAATTGGGGCCCTTGATCGGTAAGCATCTCCCTGGGAAATCCTACTCTTGAAAAGATGGTCACCAGTGCGTCAGCCACCTTATCTGCCCTGGTTGAAGACAGAGCTACTGCCTCCGGGTACCGGGTAGCGTAGTCTACCACGGTGAGAATGTATCGCTTTCCGGAGCTGCTGGGGACGGACAGCGGTCCTACAATGTCCACCGCGATTCTCTGGAAAGGCTCCTCTATCACCGGCAAAGGAATAAGGGGAGCCTTAAGAGCAGGCCCCGCCTTACCCACTTTTTGACAGGTGGCACAGGAGCGGCAGTAGTGTGTTACATCTGTCCCCATCTTGGGCCAATAAAAGTGTTGAGACAGCCGTGCCTTTGTTTTGCTGATCCCCAAGTGTCCAGCGAGTGGAATCTCATGGGCAATCCGCAACAACTCAGTTCTGAACTGATAGGGGACGACCAGCTGTCTTTCCCTCAACCACTCCTTTTTAGGATCTCCGGGTACTGTCTCCCGGTACAACCTTCCTCGTTCCCAGAACACCCTCTCCTTATCAGACTTGGAGGTGGGCGTCTCGGCGAGACCTCTCAATTTCTCCAGGCTGGCATCTGAGTGCAGAGCAGCCTGAAAATCCATGCTGGAGGCTGCCAGAAGTGACGTCAGGGTCCCCTCTTTACTGGGACCCTCTGGAACCGGCTCTGGGTTCACCTCTGGTTCAGTCTCTCCTGTAGCAGCAGAGGGTCCAGAAGACAGTGCGTTACCTGCGATCTGGGCACTCTGACTGCGTGTGACAGCTGCTATGTATGCTGTCTCCCTGGGGATTTCTTCAGACCCACCAGCTGGTGCTGCCCTGGGCTCTACCTCCCCATCCACCCCCAACACTTCAGGAGCAGTGCTACTTATGGGCCAGTTACCTTCCTCGGTGGCACTGGTCAGCTGCATGGCATTACCTTCCTCATGGTCCCCATGCACCTCCCCATTTCCTTGAGCACCGTTGCTTACTCCTGCCAGGGGTTCCTCAGCCGTCTCACTCCGCAGAGTGATGGGGCTGAGCACTTCGGTACCTGTGGACACATCTACCGCTTCAAAGAAAGGGTTAACGGGTTCAGTCGGCACAGATACATCAACATCATCATCATCCTTCCTAGGAGAAGAATGGTTATCAGTTTGCTTTGGTACATTCACATCAGCATCAGCATCGTACCTGGGGAAAGAATGGTTGTTAGTTGCATCTTTACTCATCAAGGCATTAGCAGGTAACACATTCAGTTTCCCGTCATCATCATCATCATCAGGGTTAACGTTACCCTTATTATCAGTTTGGGGAAGGGTGTCAGGGACGTAGTATGCAACCATCCGCCCCAAGTCAGTCCCCAATAAAACATCAGTGGGCAGGTTTTCAGACACTCCCACCTTCCTCAACCCGCTCCCGGCACCCCAGTCAAGAAAAACTCGTGCCACTGGCAAGGGACAACGGGTGCCTCCAATCCCGGTGACAGTCAGGGTTTTCCCCTCAACAAACTCTTCAGGGGCCACCAGTCCAGGACGGATGAGGGTTCGTTCAGCCCCGGTGTCCTTGAGGCCTGTAGCAAGACGGGCCCCCACCTGAACAGGTTGAACGTTGTCGTCAGCCCTCCCAACCACACCTCCCACCAAAAGAACAGAGGCGTTGGGCCCGGGGACCTTGGCTGGGGGGTTCTTCGGCCTATTCGGACAGGTGTAAAAGAAGTGACCAGGCCGCTGGCAGTGGTGACACAGGCGACTGTCAGTAGCCGGCCTGCTGTTGGCAACAGGGACTGGGCCTCCGGAGGGACGGCTAGCTGGGGCATTGGGGTTGGTTGCTGGCTTACCCCCTTTCCAGCTGGTGGCGACTGGCCTCCGCGTCTCGGGCTTCCGGTTGGCCTCGTGGTTGTCGGCGATCTGCGCCGCTTTGTCCGCGTTCGTTGGTTCGCGGTCCAGGATGAACTGTCGGACCTCATCTGGGCAGAGATGCAGGAACTGGTCTTTGATCATCAGGTCCCGTAGCTGCTCAAAGGTTTCAACGGACAGTCCATGGATCCACTGGTCAAAGTGGGCCCTGAGTCCTTGCACCACATCACTGTAGCTATCATGTGGGCCACATTGGAGGTGCCGGAACTTCTTTCGGTATACCTCAGGTGTCAGCCGGTATTTGGCGATCAGCGCCTGCTTTATGGCGTCATAGTCATCATCGGCTTCTGGCGGAAGAGAAGCAAATGCCTCCAGGGCTTTGCCTTTTAGCCCTGGGGTCAAGTACCTTGCCCATTGGTCTCTGGGCAGCTGGTACTGTCTGCAGGCTTTCTCAAAGGCTCGCAGAAACGTGTCCAAGTCCCCGTCCTTTTCCATCACGGGAAAATGCTCTGGCCGGGGTTTAGGAGTCTGGATGCTGCTGGGCTCACCGCTTCGGGCTGTGGGGGCATTCCCACCCCGCTGGAGTACCTCCAGTTCATGGGCCCTCTGCTCCTGGCGCTCGGCTCTCTCAGCCTCTGCTCGGCGCTCAGCTCTCTCAGCCTGGGCTTGACGCTCGGCCCTCTCAGCCTCAGCTTGGCGCTCACGTTCGGCTTGGGCCTCCTGCCGATATTGCTGGATCAGCCTCACCCGCCCATCACTGTCTTCGGCGGGGAGTTCGTCCAAGGCCATTTGCAGATAGGGGTCCACCCCGTTCTGGCTGAATGTGGGGCCAGCGCTCAGGAGTGGAGCCTCTGCTGCAGCCCCATTGCCACTTGGGCCAACTTCTGCGCTCGCTGGATTCTGGTCGTTGTCCAGCTGCACTAGAGCCGCGATCATTTGAGCTCTGTTTTTGTTTGTGGCGTCAAGGCCTTGGTACGTGCATAACCCAGCAAGAACTTCCTTTGTCTGCCGGTTGTACCAAGGTTCTCCTTTTGCCGCCATGGTTGCCAAATAAAAGATAGAAAAAGAAAAACGAAGAAACGGGAGGGGGATACTTGCAAGTACACACTAATGTCTCAGGACTAGTAACCACTGAGTCTGTTCTCCAAAACCTATGATGCAGGATTCCCGCAGGAACCGTGCAGGTTTTTAGTGAGAGGAATGATTGCTCAAACCAAATCACTAATGCTCTAGGATTATCCCACCGCGCTGCCACCAATATGTGACGAACAGCCCACGGCCGTTCGTCCACTTACGGGCGACGACTAACGGGGGTCCCGCTGCCACCAAAACGCGACGGACAGCGGACCCTGTGTCACCACTATGTCACAATCCCACCACTGACACCGGTGTATCAGCGGACGGAGGGACGTGACACAATGCCGGCACACGGCTATCACAGGCGCAGTGGGGCTTATCTTAGTTATCCCACCACTGGCACCATGTGACAAAAATATCCAGCAAGCTAATCTCGCTCTACAATTTGCCGCAGGGGGAGTTTAATTTGGATGCCCCACCACTGCTATCAATCTTCCAAGTACTGCGGGGATTTGTGTATATCCCACTTTCTCAGTTCCACCTTGGAACTCGCAGCTCTCCGGCGCCCCCCTTACCCTCAGGTCAGTCAGGGAACTGCACCTAGGATAATTAGTCGCCGGACGGGCTGCCTGTTGTGAACCGGCAATTAGGCTTCTGCAGTAAGGGAATTATCAATGCTGTGGCCGCAGACCCTTATTCAGCAATATAAGACCCTTCTAGACTGCCAGCAAGCCGTAATAGCCGTACACAACGCGCTGCCACCAGTCACGGTTACTTAATTCACAGTGTTAAATTAAGAGGGTCCGTGGCAAACCCCTTGAATTAGTAGCGATTATCTATCAAAGGCGTATAGTTCGAGTCTTAGAGCATAGAGACAGATCTAAATAATTATTTCATTTATTTTCCGAAAGAGGACAGTGATTACAGATAAAAGTTGCTATAAAATTGAGACATAAAATATGTACAGTACAGGTATAAAATAAAAGTGGAGAAAACAAAGAGATTACACTCACAGTTCCATATTGTTCCTTAGGCAGACCATGTGGCTTTAAGGTGGGTGGAGGCGGAGCTGCACTTCTCCGCTCATCTGAGTTCTTGTCAGCACGGACTCTGCAGCTGTTCTGTGCTGGTTTGCCCAGGGAAGGCCTTATAGGCTTTGCTTTGTGACATCACGGAGAGATGCATTCTGGGTTGATCCCTCCTCTCTCATCCGAGTTATGTTTTGGCTACAAAACTTAGATTAGCTATAACTTTATGGGAGAAGCTGGTATGGACTCATCAGTGGTATCAAGTTACCCAGCGTAATGAGCCTATCAAGAAAACATCAAACATCTATGCGATATGACCGTCCATTTGGGCGCAAATCCTATCTCATGTTCTGGACAGGGTAGAACTTCGAAACATACGCGGTCTCGAAGCTGGGACCGCTCAGGTTACAAAAATATGATTTTCATATCTCTAGGGTATTTGGTTCTTATGGTATAGTCTCTCATAGTTTTATTCGTTTCAAACAAAGAAGTTTTTCCCGCTCTGAAGAGGAGAGAAGGCAAATGGTGTGAGGAAGATGGTCTAGCTAATTAACATTCCTGCTCTTCCAGAGGAAGTGGCAGGGTTGATAAAACCTGGGGGGGAAGGAATTCCTACTACTGACAGTTTACAATGTCCTAGGATGGAGGATTTGTTAGCACATTGCAACAGAAAACATATCTTGCAGACATTGTACATCACATGAGGGGAAATGCATACAGAAGACCTTCTTCCCAACTCTGAGATAGGGCATCTATGCCTTCTGGCTTGTCCCCTGGATTTATGGAGAAGAATCTTGCCACCTTCATGTTCTTCCGGGTCGCAAACAGGTCTATGCGCAGTGTTCGATTAACAGCAAGTGATCTTCTAGCTAGAAGACTCTATCTATACCAGCAAGCTAGAAAAATACCAAAAAAATACCAAAAATAAAACTAATCTACTTTATTCAAAATTGAATTAAAAAGGACTCAGTCCATTCATAAAAATGTACATGTACAAAAAGACAAACACTTACAAAAACCGCTCAATCTGACGCGGTAAGACCAAATTTTCAAGCACCCTATCGGTATACCCTTGGTGTCTTTATCCAACTCTCCATAGACACCCCCTCGGAGTATCCGCTTCGTGTGAATTCGTTTCAAAAAAACACTCTCATGGTGCTAGAAAAATGTCTTTCACAGATCTATTGTACTTTATGTGCCACTTCTGTGTAGCATACATAATCATCACTAACAATGATCTTGAACAAATATCATATTAACAGCCTTATATCAAATAACCACCTAAAAATAAGAAATGGCATGATAGACAATCTGTAATTATATATAACCAAGGTGTGAATCAAGGCATTTCCCTTTTTTTGATCATACAATTCACCACCTTTACAGATTTTTTATGTCATTTAGTATATCATGGAAAGATCTCACCCGAATCTATACATTCATGGGTTCCTCCATGTGACGCTCCCTTCTCCCTACGCGTTTCACCACACAGATCATCAGGGGAGTACTAAGTACAGCGTTATGCCTACATAAGAAAAATGCCAGAAGTGGCACATAAAGTACAATAGATCTGTGAAAGACATTTTTCTAGCAGGAAACGACCCTCCACCTCTGTGCCCCATCCCTTCAAACTTGTGTCAGTGGTAATACAGACGTAGGGAGAAAGGATCCATGGCACTTCCGAGATTGTCCCTGGATGTCCACCATGACAGGGACTGCCTTAGACTGGCCGGGATTCTCATCTTTCTGTCAAGGCCAGAGTGCTGCCTGTTCCTGGATGCAAGGACCGAACTTTGAAGCTGTCTTGAATGAGCCCAACTCCAACGTACACTTGGAATGCAGGATGTCATCAGTCCTAGGATCCTCATGGTGTATCTGATGGAGACTTTCCTCTTCCTCTGTAACGCCCGGATCCTGCTTCTGATCTCTTCCTGTTTCACACGGGGCAGGGAAGACATCCTTCGATAGGAATAGAGGAGGACTCCTAAGAACACCTTCTGTGTCACTGGATGTAGGTCGGATTTCTGCCAGTTCACCCGCCAATCCAGGCCCTCCAGAACGTTCATAATTTTGGCCAGTTGTTGATTGAGGCGGATAGTCGAGTCTGCTACCAGCAGGATATTGTCCAGGTAGGGGACCACGATAATCCCTTGCCTCCTCAGAAAAGCAGCCACCTCCATCATTATCTTCCTAAAAGATGCGTGAGACTGAGAATAGGCCAAATGTAAGGCACGTAAACGAAATGGTGGCTCAAACCCTGATGGTCTAAAGCGAACCTCAGATATTGACGGTGGTCTGGGTGAATTGGCACGTGATAGTATGCATCTCTTAGATCTAAGGTGCAAATGGCGTTGTCTCTCCCTATTAACTGGATGTTAGATTTTACTGACTTCATTTTGAATCTTTTGTACCTGACCCACTGATTCAGGGGCTTTAGATTTATGATTGTCCGATATTTGACCGAAGGCTTTTTTATGGAGAACAGGGAAGAGTAGTGACCCTGATCTACCTCTAAAATAGGTATTGGCTCCACTGCCCCCAACTCTGTCCAGAGCCTGCCTTGCGTGGAAAGGGACTGGTGTTTAGTGGTGCAATACCGTTGGGGTGGGAGATGGAGAAATCTATCCTGTAACCTTCTCCTATAGTCCGTAGGATCCACTGGTTGTCCGTTATGGTTCCCCATTTTTCTAGAAGGCAGTCTCCCCCCTACCTTCCTGGCGTCAAGACCTATGTGAGCTGGAGGAGACCTGGGTGGATCTACTCTTACCTCCCTTGCTCTGCTGCAATGCTCCCAGACAGCAGAGTTAGCCACTTGAAAGCTGCATGCAACTGAAGCACCACAGAACGCTGTTAGCTCCTGAACTCCAGCTTGGTTGGTCTCCAAAGAGGAACAATATCACCAACAGTTAGCTGGTGACCCTGGTGAGCTAAAGTAGGAAGGTGGGAGTGGTTTTTACCTGCATAGATAATTAATCACAATGCAGTAACACCAGCGGCCACCGGGGGGGGGGGAGGGAAAACTCAGGGGAAAAAACTGACATTAACCCCCGATGGCCAGAAAGGAAAAAGGTTTTAACATGAAAGTCCAGATCTGCCACAGATCCAAGAATGGATTGTGACAGTACCCCCTTTCAATGAGGGGCCTCTGGACCCTCAACACCTGACCTCACCTGAAAACTACCTACAGTGAGGAATGGCTAGATCCACCAGAGTTTACCTCCGCAACCACATGACTCACAGGTTTATGGCAAACGCGGTTATATATATGTTCCGGAGGTGACTCACATCTCCAGAGCGCCGACCTGGGGGAACGAATTGTGTATGGGAAACCGAGGGTAACTCCAGCTGGTAGGTCCTTGGACCGAGGATGGCAGACGCCCGATAAGGACCGATAACTCCAGAATTCCAAACTCCAGCAGCACACTTCCACCAGATGTGATTGGTGGTGTTAGGGACAGCGGAATGCACTAAATATTAAATAACAGAAAGTGCGTTCGCCACCCGGGGTCCACCGTGCAGAGGTGTTAAACTGCTGCTATATAATGGCAGACGTGCTATATGGCGGTATAGCACACGCGGGTTATACGTCACCCGATGTGCGCTGGCGAGCTCTGTTAACCTCACAGAGATGCCTAAGTTATAGACATAAATGCCGAGCCTGTTGACCTCACAGGTCTCAGCGGTGAGCACACACGGTATACGGTCACAGGATTAGGCCCAAGACTCAGGGTCAATGTCCATCCAGACCTACCGTGCCTGCGGCGTCGCTATCGCGGACGCCAATAAGTGCTGCTGACTGCAGAGCGGCGATCGACTCAGCCGCCACACGACAATGCCCAAGAGGGGGCGCACTATCGGACGCTAGTGCTGTAAGATGTGAACTGTGGCCTGTAGCGCGCCACTGACTGGCGCTGACTCTATGACTAAGTCCCTATCCACACACGTAATATCAGAGGGAGGGGATCTTAATGAGTCATTCACAGGCACAGCATTCATCATCATTCACACAGATAGCAATTAGAGTCTATACTAGCGCATGGCCGAGCGGCCATGCGGGCCTTTTATAGCCGTGTGCTTCCGGGACCTTCCAGATCTCTGACATGGACCAATCAGATCAGGAGAAGGACCTGAGCACGTGACTCCCGATCTCCTCTGGGAGATCGTCTCGTGAGCATGCCCAGTAGTGCGGCAAGAGGACTTAGCCTCTGGAGTGACTTGCTGCAGAGCAGGCTGCGCTTCTATTGCTGGTCCAGAGGTGGCAGCAACAACCAGACCCAGAGAACTGGTCTGAGAAGGGCGTCTGGATCGCCGAGATTGCTGTGCACGTCCCAGAGAGGTCGGAGGGGAATGGGAGACCGCTGGCTGCATGGCTCGGGATTCCTGCTGTTCAGCTGCAGGAATCCGACGCCTAACAGGTGGACACCCAAACATATTCGTTCACACACAGGTCCGGACCTGAATGTTTATTGCCACTCAAGCGTTTGTCACAAAATGGTGAACTCTTAGTAGCACTGACATTAGAGGCGTCCCCCTGTGTCACCACACTCACACCCCCACAATTTTCAGAGGAAACCATCCTCCGTCGATCCTTTCTCCTCAGAGGGCTCTGATTAATAGGGTTGGCAAATGGTGAGGGTTGAGACTGGCCCCTACTCCCTGACAGCACCTCTGCTGCCACCACTGGAGAAGAAGGGGATGGTTGTAGAATGACGGGAGAGACATTAGCCCCCGGGCAGCAGCCCTCACACGACTGACCCCAGCAGACTATTTCCCCGGACCGCCAATCTATCACCTTGGGGTTAAATAAAAGACTTAGCTTGCTCTGCTGCAATGCTCCCGGACAGCAGAGTTAGCCACTTGAAAGCTGCATGCAACTGAAGCACCACAGAACGCTGTCAGCTCCTGAACTCCAGCTTAGTTGGTCTCCAAAGAGGAACAATATCACCAACAGTTAGCTGGTGCACCTGGTGATCTTAAGTAGGAAGGTGGGAGTGGTTTCCACCTGCATAGATAATCACAATGCAGTAACACCAGCGGCCACCGGGGGAGGGAAAACTCACCAGCAGGCTAACTAAACATGCAGTAACACCAGCGGCCACCGGGGGGGAAAAACTGACCTTAACCCAGATGGCCAGAAAGGAAAAAAGGTTTTAATATGAGAGTCCAGATCTGCCACAGATCCAAGAATGGATCATGACAGGGTGAGGTGGGAGAGAGGACTTTTAACCTCTTATGCGTTTCCACTCCCTAGAGGATAAAGGGGACTACCTCCTGTCATGCTGTCATGAGGGGCGTCCCAAGAAAAATACATTTACATTTTTCCTCTAAAATATTGCTTTAGCCCCAATTTGTTCACTTATGTAAAAGGTAACGCCAAAAAGCGGACCCCACACTATTTTATGAGAGCGGCGATACCCCACATGTTGTCAAGAAGTTCTGTTTGGACAAACGGCCAGGCTTGGAACGGAAGGCGCAATATTTGAATACAAATTTGTCTGGAATAGATTGCAGGCACCATGTCGCATTTGCAGGGCCCCTAAAGTGGCTAAACAGAAGAAAACTCCCTCAAGACTGATACACAGAATATATAGATAGAAGATACAGTGGGGAAAATAAGTATTTGATAAACTGTCGATTTTTCAAGTTTTCCTGCCTACAAAGAATGGAGAGGTCTGTAATGTTTATCGCAAGTACACTTCAACTGTGAGAGACAGAATCTAAAAAAAAAAATGCAGAATGTCCCCGTATGATTTTTAGATATTTTGCATTTTATTGCATGAGATCATTTGATAAAATAGAAAAACAGAACTTAATATTTGGTACAGTAACCTTTGTTTGCAATTACTGAGGTCAGACGTTTCCTGTAGTTAATTGACCAAGTTTGCACACACTGCAGCAGGGATTTTGGCCCACTCCTCTATGTAGATCTTCTCCAGATCTTGCAGGTTTCGGGGAGGTCGCTGGGCAACATTGAGTTTCAGCTACCTCCAAAGATTATCTATTGGGTTCAGGCCTGGAGATTGGCTAGGCTACCCAAGGACCCTGAGATGCCATTCCTAATGCTGTGTATCTCAGGTCACTGACATGCTGGAAGACCCAGCCATGACCCATTTTACTGAGGGAAGGAGGTTGTTGGCCAAAATTAACTATACGTGACATCATCCATCCTCCCTTCAATACGGTGCAGTCGTCCTGACCCCTTTGTAGAAAAGCACCTGTTCTGTCCTCACTAAATGAAGTAGAATTCATGTAGCTATACAGGCAGTTAAACTGCTATACCGGGGTCCAATAAGGAGACTGTGGTTGAATCTTTGGTTTTATTGAATGTGATGATATATTGATATGCGGTGAAACTACAATCAAACATATATGTACACTCAGTTAATACAGGGTATATCAGGAATTCATATATACATAATACATTATAAATCAACATCTGCACTTAAAGCTATCTAGGGGAAGGACTAATTAACCAGGCTAATATGAGACAGGAATTAGATACAGGAAGCATAAATACGTACCAGCGATGCTATGGCACGGGGAGAAGAGAAATGAGATGCTTCCTGAATGCAGGCTGAAGGAAAATGCAGAACTGGAGGGAAATGGAGGCTGAACTAACCATAATGCTTTGCAAAAGGCTACCAGGATGCACTGCAAAACTTACCAGAATGCATTGCAACGGAGAGAAAAATATAAGCAAAGTGAAAGTAAAACTACACAATAGACTGCGGTTATGACTCTGGTCACTAGATGGAGCCAAAAACACTGAAAACATTAACAAGCAGATAATCAAGGCTTATAAATCAGATGTTGGAGACAGAACACTCCCCGTCTGGCATCAAACGGATGTCACTATCCTTTTTCTCAGAAGACAACAATAGGACCAGTTCAGTTACTGGTCTGAAAAATGTCTTAAGTTCATTCCCTTTGGCCATCCTCAGTTCAACCTTGCGGACGTTGCCATCCTTACTCGGGAATGTTGCGGTCACTAGACCAAGTGGCCACTGGTTTCGGTGGACTTGACAGTCTTTCACAAGGACGAGGTCACCAATCCTCAGATTAGGCCTAGTAGATTGCCACTTTGTCCGTGGCTGCAGGGTAGGCAAATATTGTCTGCGCCACCTTTGCAAGAAAGTTTTTGCAAGACTTTGTACCTGTCTCCATTGGCGCATGTAGAGGTTCTTAGCATCGAATCCTCCCGAATCCTCCTGGAGGGGCACTGGATAGTTCTGCTTTCTGGGTAAGGATAAGAGGGAATATCTCCTCAAACTCCATTTTAGCTTCTTTGAGTCGGCCTCCTACTCTCACCAGGCCGTTGTAGTCGATGAATTGGTCGAGTTTTCTCAATGTCCTGCTTGCTGGTTTTGGAGCTTTGTTAATGAGACATTGGATTTCCACAGAGTAGGTTTCTCTTTGAACAGTGAAGATGAAGTGGTTTCTGGAGAATTCCAAGTCTGATGTAACATAGGTATTTTTGCAAAGTTGCCAACATTCACATTTTTCTGAGTCACAAGCTCTGATGGTCTTGAATGAGTGAGCTATATGAGTCAGGCAGGTAATGGCTTGAATGAGTGACTTCCAACTTGAAAATTTGTCAAATCTGTGAGATCCAAGCTGGATAGCAGAAGTCATTGTATGAAGTGTAGACACCTGAGGTCGGATTTCAGCATTTGAGTCCTCTCCCACTAGTTCAAAGGTGTCTGAAAAATGTTCCTCAGTGTACAATACAGTAGTTTTGGTCCTGAGAGCCATGTTGTGCTTCCTAGTCGACTTGCGTCAACTGCTCTAGTTGCGTGATCTGCAGGATTTTGGTCCGTGGGAATGTAATGCCACTGTTTTGGATGAACTGATCTCCTAATTCGTAGCACTCTGTTGTTGACATTAACATGGAATCGCCTAGTTTCATTGTGGATGTATCCCAGGACTACTTTGCTGTCTGAGTAGAACTTGACTTGTGTCAGGTCGATATCCATCTCGGATGCGATGAACTCTGCTAACTCAACGGCTAAGACTGCAGCACAAAGCTCTAACCTTGGTATAGCGTGCTCTGGTTGTAGAGCAAGTTTGGCCTTCCCCATAACGAATCCAGTGTGGCTCTGACATTTGGAGTCTACAGTTTTGAGATGGGCAACAGCGGCAATTGCTTTGACAGAAGCATCTGCAAATACATACAGTCTTTGGCTCTGTATTTCTGTAGACGGCACAGGGGTGTATGGTCTTGGTACATTCAGGTTGGAGAGGGCTGCTAAATAGTTCTTCCATACTTCCCACTGGATTCACTTATCAGGTGGCAGAGGTGCATCCCAGTCAGATGTTTCTTTAGTTAAGTCTCTTAGTAAGGCTTTGCCTTGTATAGTAACAGGAGCTGCAAACCCCAGGGGATTGTACAGACTGTTAATAGTAGACAGGACACCTCTGCGTGTGAAAGGCTTTTTTTCCTGGCTGACCTGAAAGGTGAAAGTGTCCTACTCTAGATTACAGAGACGCCCAAGGCTGCGTTGCAATGGTGTGGGGTCTGACCCCAGGTCCAGGTCTCTAAGACCATTACACAAGCCTTGTGAAGGGAATGCTTTCATGAGTTCTTGGCTGTTTGAGGCTATTTTGTGAAGCCTGAGGTTCGAGCAAGCAAGCATCTCTTGGGCTCTCTTGAGAAGACTGATGGCAGTCTCATTTGAAGGCATAGCTTTCAGACAGCCATCAACATAAAATTCTTTAACTATGAATTGTCTGACATCTGATCCATATTCTGTTTCTCCTTCTTGAGCTGACTTTTTGAGCCCATAAATGGCGACTGCAGGTGAAGGACTATTACCAAAGATATGCACTCTCATGCGATACTCAGTGACCTCTTTAGTGGGATCATTGTCTCTGTACCAGAAGAATCTTAGGAAGTTCCTGTCTCTCTCTCTCACAAGGAAACAATGGAACATTTGCTGGATATCAGCGATGAAGGCAATGGAATCCTTACGGAAGCGCATAAGTTCTCCCAGCAGTTTGTTATTGAGGTCTGGTCCTCTCAGTAGAACATCATTCAGGGAGATATCATCAAACTTAGCACTGGAGTCAAACACCACTCTAATCTGGCCAGGTTTCTTAGGGTGGTAAACTCCAAACATGGGTAGGAACTAGCATTCTTCAGAGTCTTTGAGAGTGGGAGCTAGTTCTGCATGACAGTTTTCAAAAATCTTTGACATGAAGGAGAAAAAGTGATCTTTCATCTCTGGTTTCTTCTATAGATTATGTTTAAGAGAGGAGAAACATTTTAATGCCTGATTTCTGTTGTTTGGTAGACGTGGTCTGCAGGTTCTGAAGGGAAGAGGTGCGACCCAGCTGTTGGTCTCATCTTTTACAAGTCCCTTGTCCATTACCTCTTAGAACATCTTGTCCTCTACCGACATTGCTACTTGGTTGTCTTGCTTAGTTCTGTGGAAGACTGTGCACCCCAACTGATCCTCATAGCTTCCTGACACCATACTGCTGTCATGAGTAAAGTCTATTAAATGATTGGGTAGTTGGATGCTGTGTGGTAGTTCCTTGACATGGAACTCGTTGTTGCAAGGTTAAAACAGAGATGGACATCCTTTCCCCAATGTATTTGTTAGCATACTTGTCACAGAAGATGGGGCGTGCATGCGTCCCAAGCATACGTTTCCTATTATGACCCATCCTAGATCTAGCTTTTGGGCATAGGGAGCATTGTGGAGTCCATTGATATGACTTCTCACTTTATGAACCTGTAGGCTATCTCTTCCTAACAGCAGTATTATCTGTACCTGATGGTCAAGTTCCGGTATAAGGTGTTATGCGTTTTAAGTGAGCGTGATGGATTGCCACATCTGGAGTAGGGATTTCAGATCTATTGTCTGGGATCTGGTTATACTCGAGGATTGTAGGTAGTGGTAGGCAGAATTGTCCGTCTAAGGATTCAATTTGGTAGTCAGTGGCTTTCCTGCCTGCTGTTGTCACAGTACCTGCACACGTCTTTAGGGAGTGCTTGGCCCTTTGATGTTGAATAGGTCAAAGAATGTTGATCTAGCCAAGGATCGATTACTTTGATCATCCAAGATAGCATACAGTCTTACAGCTTTGTCTCTATGGCCCTTTGGGTACACTTTGACTAGGCATATCTTTGAACAGGACCTACTGTCTATTGTCCCTTTACAGACTTCAGTACATTGTGAAGTGATCTCTGGAGTAGCTGCATCAGTGATCCTTTCCTCCCCGCCATGCTCACTGTCAGCTGGCGTGTTTTGTGTACTCCATGGAGCTGGGCCAGGGTGTAGAGCAGTGTTATGATCTGTGGTACCACATTCTGTGCATTTTACACTGACCTTACAATCCTTGGCATGAGCTGTGGATGAGCAGCACTTGTAGCAGATACTGTTCTCTTTCAGGAAGCTTCTGCCATCTGGCATAGATTTTCCTCTGAAGGCTCTGCATTTCAGGAGAGGATGAGGCTTCTGAGGGAGCGGGCACTGCTTGTCAGGGTCTTGCACCTTTATCTCTGATTGGGAGCACCCAGCAGACCTGTAATTGGAACCTGGAGAAGAAACATAAGACTTGTGCACTGCCACAGATGTTCTGCGTGGATTTGCTTGCTCGCATTTTGGCAGCTTCAGCATTTGCAAGGGCAATGGAGGCCACACTGCTAATGGATACAGTCTTTGAGGAGACGGAAGTAACAGATTTTGTCCTGTGTGATTTGAGAGACATGGCTTGGCTGTGCAGAGATTGCTGTAGCTGTGTTAAGGCTGGTTTCACATTTGCGTTTTTTTGCACTGCATTTTTGCTCATACGTTTTTTCCCCTATATTTAACATGGGTGCGCATACGTGCGCGTTGGCATGCGCACATATGCATTTTTCGTGCTCTGCGTTTTTTTTATGGTGTGCGTCCTTAATTTCCAGACGCTACATGTTGCATTTTTTGGTCCGGCCAACCGCTTAAAAAAACGCATGCGCACGTATGCGCACGTTTTGCGCAAAAAATTACCATTGTGGTCTATGGGTGCGCATACGTGCGCATTTGCATGCGCATGTATGCGTTTTTTTGCGCATGCGTTTTTTTGGTGTCCACTGGTTAGACTAGTTATAAAAATCCCCACCAAAATAAAACCTCATGTCTATATAAAAGGAGGTGTCTGCCAGCACTGTACCATAACTATAGAGACAGCCTGGAGAGCAGAAAGACTGCAAAAGAAGACCCAATTTTCAATTCCATCTTCAGCGGCAAGAATTTGAGTATTATTACATCTAAAAATGTATGCCTGTCCTTTTAAATTGTATATGTACTAATGCTTTGTATTATTTTTACATGCAGCAAGTCTTCGGAATCGGAATATTCACCATCCCGGCAGGAACTGGCGCAAGCAGATCGTGAGGTGATTATTTTCGTGCGTTTGGTAAGTATATCTGCTGCTTCTCAAAATCTCTAACGTTTGTTGTTTTTTTTCAGACATCATCATCTTCAGCGGACGCGGCTAGTGAGGGCGAACAGCATGAGCAGCCAAGCCAAGTCCCGGTGGTGATACGGAATGTAAGTATCAAATGATTTGTAATGTTCTTTATTTTTTATCTTCTATATTTCCTGTTTTCTGGATCTTTTTTGTAACTTTTTATTCACACAAAATTCGAATATTCTAATGAATGTGTTTTGTCTAGATTCCACAACGGGAAGAAGACGTATACCTGGATAATGAGCACCTTATCCGCCTGGTCCAGGAGCGTGCCCCGTTGTGGGACAGCCGTGTCCGACTGTACAAGGACAATGTGGTGACCCGGCGGCTATGGAATGAGGTGGCCGCAGCGTTGATGGATGGCTGGGACAGCGCCACTGCATCCTCCAAAAAGGCGTTTAGTAAGTATTTCCCTGCTCTATTGTCCTTGATGGCACTGTTGGGTTTCGTGCTAGATATATTCTAGCAGGAAACCCAACAGTGTCATCTGGCTCAACAGTGACTGCTTTGGGTATTGTATTGCTGTATTGTGCCGCAGTGACTATTGTCCGTGATGACACTGTTGGGTTTAGTGATAGCATATGTCGTGCATCATACACAATTGTTAAATGTTGTTTGTTTGTTTTTCCAACAGTGGACAAAGTCCGAACACGTTGGCGCTCGATCAAGGACCGCTTCAACAGTGATGTTCGTGCTGAGGGCCAGGTTCGCAGTGGCTCTACGTCAAGGACAAGAACAAGATACCGGTACTATCAAGCGTTGCAGTTCCTAAGACCGGTCCTTGCCACCAGATCGTAAGTATTATAGTTTTTTGGTTTTTATTAAAAACACATGTGACATGCACAAATGTGAACAAGTCTGTTGGACAATGTTCACACCACCCAGGTAACAAATTCAAACAGGTGCAATTAATCCAGGTAATGAGTGAAGAGTAGGAGGGCTTCTTCAAGAAAAACTAACAGGTCTATGAAAGCCAGAATTCTTGCTGGTTGGTAGGTGATGAAACACTTAATTTATGCAATAAAATGCGATTTAATTATTTAAAAATCATTTAATTTGGTTGATGCCGTTGTGAGCAAGCCCTAAATGTGATCCAAGCTTTGTATTAGATTTTTTTGGGGGGTGGAATGAACGTATAGACAGCAGTACAAAAATAGTTCTTATTTTTATTTTTGCGTGGTTTACTATGCGGTATAAGTGACTAAACTATTTTATTTTTCGGGTCGGTGCTATTTCAGCGATATCAGATTTCTATCGTGTTTTATATATTTTTGATGCTATCACACACTAATAGTGCTGTTTTATTAAAAAAAAAAAGAAGTTATTTTGTCGCCATATTCTGAGAGCAGTAACTTTTTTTTGTCTGGTGAACAGAGCTGTATGGGGGCTTATTTTTTGCCCAAGGAGTCTGAGATTTTTTTTAACCATTTTGGGGCACACATAATGTTTTTTGATCGCTTTTTGTTCAAATTTTTCAGACACAGAATGAACAAGCACCAGCAATTCAAGAATTGTTTTTATCTTTTTTTTTGAGGGGGGGACCGATCACAATGCAGTAAAAGTAGTATGACAGCTTTTCTTCAGGTCTGTACGATTATAGCAATACCAGATTTATATAGTTTTTTATGCTTTTACAGAAAATATATTTGTTTTTGCATTGTCATATACTGATAATACCTGTAATACTCTTATTTTTTTCACAACTGAGCCATATTAGGGCTTGTTTTTTGTGGGACGGTTTGTCACTTTTATTTCTATCATTTTTTTCTTACATATGATTTTTTGATCGCTTTTTATTTAATTTTCTTTGTGTCAGTATGATGAAATGCCTTTTTTTTTAATATTTTTTTTAATGATATTCGCTGTATGGAAAAAATAACATAGTTTATAGAGCACCTCGTTCTGGGCGCGGTGACACCAATTATGTGTACTTTGCTTTTTTTGTTTATCTTTGTTTTATCACAAATGCTGCTATTTTAGTGGTAAAACAGTTTTTCGTCATTTTTGGGCTTTGGTTTTTATTATTTTTTTTACACATTTTATTTTATTTGCTTTCACTTAGTCCCACTGTGGAACATGTATATTTTTACTTTAAGCACTTGTCTCATATTGTGAAGAACTCGTGTACTACAGTGCCTGAGACATGTCAGTGTCTCACTGAGAGTGCGTTTAGCGCTGGTCGGCGCACCGTCAAAAGGACGCATGCGCCGCCAAACGCATACCTGCGCACGACCTGCATCCCCAGTGCTAAAGATAGGGGACGCAGGACACATGCAGCGTCATGTGCCCGTAGGCGGAGCTACCGGAGGAGGCGCGGCAGGGGCGGGGCTTAGCCGCGGCCTTGCGCAGGCCGACACTGCGGCCTGAAACGCTAATGTGAAACCACCCTTATGGTGCCTGTGAGACCTTGCTTATAGCTGGATCTCACAGGACACCATACCCTGGGGCCATTGGATGACCTCAGGGTACCATGGCAAAGATCAGCACCCACGATTACAATTGTGGTGTGGTCGATCCTGCCATAGGGCGTCTTTTAATCACTTAGATACCGCTGTCGGTGGAATTTAAAGGGTTAAGCAGACCCCAAACCATCCGGGGATGGTATCACATGGTCTCAGCTGTCATTACAGCTGTCACCTGTGGGCGGCGCTATTCACTTATTCCTCAGCAATGTTAAAAAGTGGTGCTGGGGAATAAGGGTATGTGCACACGCTGCAGATTTCCTAGTGATTTACAGTACAATGTAAATCTATGGAAAAAAACGCTGTGCACTTGCTGTGGAAAAATCCACGCGGAAACGCAGCGGTTTATTTTCCACAGCATGTCAATTCTTTGTGCGGATTCCGCAGCATTTTTACACCCATTCCATTATAGGAATCAGCTGGTGTAAAAACGCATGCCAAATCCGCACAAAATCCGCAATAAAGCCGCAGGAAAAACGCGCGGATTTTGACCTGCGGATTCTGCCAAAATTAGCAGATTCTGCACGGAAAAATCCGCACAGCAATTCGCAACGTGTGCACATACCCTAAGGGCCCTTAATAAAAAAAAAGGGTACCCATGGTTGTCAAGGGACTAATAAGCATGGGAAAGTTTCTGAACTTTTTCCTACGCTGTCAGTTCACCTCCGGTCAGCCGGGGACTTCGCGCAGCCTCAGTGACGTCAGCGGTAGTCAGTGAGGCTGCGCAGAGTCCCCGCCTAATCTGAGGTGAACTCGGGAGCATGGGAAAAGTTCAGAAACTTTCCCATGCTTATTAGTTCATCTCCAGTCAGCCAGGGCGCCTGCGCAGGCATGATTTAATTCATTCTGCAGTGGTTTACAGCGGGGCCGGTAGCATTAGCATTGTGATGGATTGCAGCGGGGGACCTGACTGAACGGCGGAGAGTTATGGATATTGTTTTTTTATTTATTTATTTTTTTTACAGGACAACAAGGGATTCTGTTGGATTAGCAGAATAATAATTTTGGTCAAAAACTTTGTGTGATTATTTCATTAAAATAATTTTTAATTAATGTGTGTGTGTCTTTTTTAACCCTTTACTACTATAGGATTAATAATGGATAGGTGTCTTATTGACACCTCTCCATTATTAACCCCCATTATTAACCCTTCTTAATGTCACCTTTCAATAGCAAGGTGACCCGTATATTATGGCCGAGAAAAAATCAGCTGATGGGAGCTGCCCCATAGATTAACATTGGTCCGAGTGCAATGCGCTGTTTTTGCGTTTCGCACTCGTCCGTATTTCTTGCTAGTGTGACTCCGGCCTAATAGGGAATGACACAGTAGGTTGGGGGTTGGAGTAGCTCCGGTGCTGGTGAGATGGCAGCAGATTTATTGCAGGCTGTATATTTTCCGTATGAGATGAATTTCCAGGTTACAACTGAAGGTTCTACTTGTGGAAGACAAAACGACGTGCTAAGGCACCGAATCCCACTATGGCCAGTGTGTGTGTGTGCACAGTATGTTTAGTGTGTGTGCAACGTGTACAGTATGCTATATGGCTGGTGTGCATGCTATACAGTATGTCTGGTGTGCGCGTGTGCCATTTATGGTATATGGCTAGTGTGTGTGCTATACAGTATTTCTAGTGTGGGTGTGTGTGCGTGCCCTGTGTATGGTATATAAGGCAACTTTCACACATCAAGTTTTCGCTGTCAGGCGCGATCCGGCGCTAGGAAGGAGACTACACAACCTATCTGCATAGAGAGATTCCTGAGTTGCTTCCAGGCTAATTAGCTCCTGTGCCATCTGTAATCTGGACTCTGGACTGCATTTGCAAAGCCAAAGTAAAGGTAAAGAAACTGCACCCTGTTGTGTCCTTGCCTTCTTCCTACAAACTCTCCGGCACTGCTACATCCCAGTGCCTAACCCTGCACCCTCTTCCCCAACACCTATCTACACTGCCCTGGGACCAACAGCCCTACCTGTGGAGGGCTACAACATCATTGCTGCACCACACCATCTGTCCCAGAGGATCTGCTTGCAGCGTCGACTTAACACCTCCTTTGCCGAACACCGCAGGTGGCGTCACGAATCTTCCGCTCAAAAACTTTATTCCATCACTTTAGCCCTTTTACATGGGCGCCCAGGGCCACGGACCGGGTCACCGCTGCTGTGACACCTCCGAGAGAGACCGGCCCGGTACCGAGTACCCCACAGCCCTGGGGGGTGACCCACCCACACATCCCCCACTTTTTCTCTTTCTTCGACACTACACAGCTGAATACAGACGTGCACCCACCATTAATATATAATTAGTTATTTTGCAATCCACCATTCCAAATAATCCACCACTGTGCCCCCACCAACTATAGCCATTTTCCCCACCTAATATATACATTAATTAGCCCCTTTACTCTTTCTCTCTTTCCTCCACCTACCAGACACTGCATCAGGGCTGTGGAGTCGGTAAGCCACAGTTGCGACTCCGACTCCTGGATTTTATCAGGCTCCGACTCCGACTCCAGCTCCGACTCCTTCATAAATGGCCAATTCATAACAACAAATTTACTGTTGTAAAATATTAAACATCGTGCTTATTCAGTTTCTCACCATCATATAAGTAATCAGACCACTTAGAGCAAAAACTACATTTATTAGAATACAATTAGAATATAGCAAATAACTTTTATAAACTTTTCTAAACTGTAAGTAAATATGCAATAAACACTTTTATGCAGTTAATAAGAAGAAATCTATAAATTTGTCCTCAGAAAAAGTATTGCCTCTGTCAGATCCTCCTTCATGGATGTCCTCAAATCTGATCTAATTATTTTGAGAGCAGAGAACAACCTCTCTACACTAACTTGTGTTGGTGGCAAAGCAGTAACCACTCGGGCAACATCTCTAACAATGTCAGGATACAGAGGAATTGCTTGTTGCACTGTTATTTTTGATGAACGGTCAAATTTCTCAATTTCTTTTAGTGCACATGAAAAATTCTGCTGAAATGTACTGGCTGTGTTCCTTGATGGGGATGACTCTTCTTCTATGCGGAAACGCTTTGCACGGTCCTTGTGATCCAAATATTTTTCGAAATTAAATTCTTCATCAGTTGATGATGAGGGTGAAGATGTGGCAGGACGACCAAATTCTTCTTGTTCCTCCTGACTGTTCTGCAACCCTTTCATCCTTACTGCTATTTCAAACAGAGCTTCTTTTCCTTTACTTAGCTGTTGATCATCTAGAAGAATCCGATGCATTGGGTCTACATAAACAGCTGCCAAAAGAATGTTATTTTGTAATAGTAGCTCCTCTCTCCGTTTCATTGATGTAGCAATGCCACTTGCAATTAAACCTCCTCTTTGGGACAGGCGAAACATCAGGTTCTTCCACTCCTTTAAGAAAATACCTGGAGTTAAGTCCTCTGCTTGTAATTTTTTAGTCACTGTAAATGGGTGCTCTAGCAATTTTTCCAGCTCAGTCACCTGATTCCACTGACTTTCATTTAGCGTCAGTTGAGGGTTAGCCATGTCTACAAGAAAGGTTTTCAGTTCAACCAAGCGCTGAATCATTAAGTAAGTACTGCCCCATCGTGTGGCTTGATCAATAATTGCCCCCTTTCCAGCACGTCTCTTCAAAATTGAGTCAACTTTAGGGGTTCTGGCAACAGTAGCCAATTTTCTCACCTTGCCAATCAGTGCAGCAGCATGTCCTTCTTGCAGACTGTCTCTTATAGCCAGCTGTAGTGTATGCACAACACAGCGCATGTGATGAATGAAAGAACATATTGACACAGTTTCAACAAGATCATCTAAACTATCATGTTGCTGTTCATCTGAAGCAACTTCAGTTTGCTCCTCAGTTACAATACTGTGTTCCTCTATTTCAAACATTTCTGTGTCTGTGGACCCAGAATGTTCTTCTAGCTGCTGGTCACCATCACTACTCTCATTCATTAGCTTAATAGTACTTATCATATTTGAAGCATTGTCAGTTACGACAGAAAGAACTTGCTCTTTTCTAAGTTCATAGCCTTGCAGAACCTTTTCCACCAAGACCTGGAGAAACTCACTGGTGTGATGAGCTTTGGTATCTTTTACTGCCAATGTCTTGGTAACTATTTCATTTTTGTCACAAACAAATCGGACATTGATGGCAAAATAGTTCACTCTGTGACGTGTGCAGGCATCCATTTTAAGAAACAGAAAGCGTCCCTTGAGAGTTTTTTTAAGTTCTTCCTTTTGTTTAAAAGCTTCTTCGATTACTAATTTTCTAATACTCTCTCTCTCCAGAGAAACACCAAGCTTGCGGGACATTTCCCCATTCAGACACATAAAAGCTGGTCGTGAAAATAATGAAATAGGCACACTATCCTTTACAACAAGCTCTATGATCTGTTTTTTAAATGTATCTACTGTCATTGTCACAGTAACTTTGTCACTGACAAAATATCTTGCAACTGATGGCTGCAAAGTTCTCTGCTCCTTTGTTTGGCTGGAAGAGCTGGGCACTGGTTCATTGGTTTGGATGCAGTCTTTCTCATCCACTGCTTTCAGTACTTCTGGATGAAAGCGCTGTAAATGTCTCTTTAGATTAGAAGCTCTGGTAGGAGCATTTTTATCTTTGCCTGAATATGCACTCATCTTGGCTTCACAGCATTTGTTTTCGTCTGGATCATTTGTCATACACTGACAGACATAATGTTTTCTATCTTGAGTGATGGTGAAATGTTCAAATACAGCTGATTTAATGTGATGCTTCTTTGACATTCTCAGGTTTTTAATTCTGCATTCACAATCCAAATGACAATTGTTTTTCCTAAAAACAATTGTACAAAATTATTGCCAGGTAGTACAACTGATATAGTGGTCAGTAATACTGTTATTATTCCTCATGTACTCACAGTTAACTGATGCAAAGTTTGTTGAAAGGATAATACTTCTTACCGTCTTCCTCTTCTGAGTAGCAGGCAGCTGTGAGATGCTTGCAAGACGCACACCTAGTATGATCTAGTCTAGAGGAGGAGCTTTACTACTAAGCATTTGCAACACATTTTCACTTTCAGTTTCATACATTGTAAGTAGGGGGGTTGGGGCAGCATGAGGTTAACCAAGTATAAGATTAGATAAGGGCAGTGGAGAACAGTGACACACAAGAAGTAAGAAATGTCTCTATCTCCAGCAGAACTGCTTATCACTGTTGTTCGTAGTTTGATAGAACATATATATTTGAGTAACATTTATAAAATTCATATGAAAGTTCAATTATGAAATATTAATACTTTTTTTTAAAGCTGGAGTCGGAGTCGGTACATTTCTACCGACTCCGACTCCGACCAAAACTTACTCCGACTCCGCGACTCCGACTCCACAGCCCTGCACTGCATCCTCAATGCCCCCACTATGTGCCTCCTGCTCCACTGATTCATTATATTTACATTCCCCATCCGCCCCAATTCATTATCATGTCTTCTCTCTCCTACCTCCACCCTCTATTCATTATCAACTGCTCTCTGCCCACATTCAATACATCATTTCTTCCCACCACCCTCAAAATTAATCATTATTTGCTCTCCCCCAGGCCCTCATTTGTGCTCCCCATCCCCCACCTTCAATTCAATTGCTGTCCCCTTCCCTCACCCTCAATTCATCATTTGCAGTCCCCCCACTTCATCATTTGCTGTCCTCCTCCCCCCATTTCAATATGTGCAGTCCCCCCATTCATCATGTGCAGTTCCCTTCCCCCTACTACTTCATGTGGTCCCCCATTCCCTCCCTTCCATCATGTGCAGCCCCCCTTCCATCATGTGCAGTCCCCCTCCATCATGTGCAGCCCCCCATCCCCTCCTCACCCATTTAATTCATTTTAGAAAAAAAAAATGTTTTACATACTTACCTCATAAGCAATCCCCAGCAGGTGCAGCTCCGCTTCTGGTCACAGTGTCCTCGTACATGTCATAGCGTACGCACCAACACCTGACCAGAAGTGCAGGGAGGGTGGAGGGAGTTGGAGCTACGCAGCTGTCAAGGTTAGACGGCTGTGCATAGCTCCAAGAAAGCTCCTGGGCACCGGCACTGACGTGTGCGCCGCAGGCCCGGAGCGCAAAATACATTAGTGCATGATGGGGCCCATTGAGCAGTGCAGGCCCCCCTGTGTGCCGCTGCTCACCAGGCCCCATACAGCTGTATGGGCAGTAATGCCCTGATGGCGGCCCTGTGTATATGGCCAGTGCAAGATATACATTATGTCTAGTGTGTGTGTGCGTGCACAGTATGTCTAGTGTGTGTGCACTGTGTATGGTACAGTGGGTATGGAAAATATTCAGATCCCTTTAAATTTTTCACTCTTTGTTTCATTGCAGCCATTTGGTAAATTCAAAAAAGTTCATTTTTTTCAATCATATTTAAGTCACATGCTGTCCTTTTCCTTGTGATGCTCCTTGAGATGGTTCTACTGCTTCATTAGAGTCCAGCTGTGTTTAATTAAATTGATAGTGTAATGCTACTGCAGTGCAGTATAGTGCAACCTCCACCAGGGGGTGCTGGTGAGGGAAGAGAGGTGCACACACAGTGTAGCAACACTGAGCAGCAGTACAAGAGCCACCAGGTGGTGAAAGAGTGGTCAGATGAGCCGAGTCAGAAACAGGAGCAGAAGTACCAGAGGTCACAGCAGTACACGTGGTCAGAAACAAGCCAGGGGATCAGCAACGGTTGGAAGCGGATAAGACAAAGACAGAAGCAGGTCCGAATGCAAGCAAAGTCAAAACCAGGGAGTCAACAAACTTACAGGGAAACAGAGTCAGGACAGACAGAGGGAATAAACAGACACTTGGCAAGTCAGGGATCACAGCAGGACAAATCAGGATATACCAGAGTCAGATGCACATGCCGAAGGCAGAACTATAGCTGACACCGCCTGCAGGATGCAGTGGAGCTAATTAGCAAACCTGAAACCAGACTGAGGCTGAGAAAAGTTAACCCCGGAAATGACCAGACAGGAAACATGGAAAGACAGGACTCAAAACCCGGTCTGGATCATGACAGATAGGACTTGATTTGGAAAGGCACACACCTGTCTATATAAGACCTCACAGTGCATGTCAGACCAAATGAGAATCATGAGGTCAAAGGAACTGGTCAAGGAGCTCAGAAACAGAATTGATGCAAGGCACAGATATGGCCAAGGTTACAACAGAATTTCTGCAGTACTCAAGGTTCCTAAGAGCACAGTGGCCTCCATAATCCTTAAATGGAAGAAGTTTTGGACCACCAGAAGTCTTTCTAGACCTGGCCATCCAGCCAAACTGAGCAATCTTGGGAGAAGAGCCTTGGTGAGAGAGGTAAAGAAGAACCCCAAGATCACTGTGGCTGAGCTCCATAGATGCAGTAGGGAGATGGGAGAAAGTTCCACAAAATCAACTATCACTGCAGCCCTCCACGAGTCGGGTTTTTATGGCAAAGTGGCCCAATGGAAGTCTCTTCTCAGTGCAAGACATATGAAAGCCCCCATAGATATTGCTAAAAAAACACAAGAAGGACTCCCAGACTATGAGAAATAAGATTCTCTGGTCTGATGAGATGAAGATAGACCTTTTTGGTGATAATTCTAAGCAGTATGTGTGGAGAATGCCTGGCACTGTTCATCACCTGCCCAATACAATCCCCACAGTGAAACATGGTGGTGGCAGCATCATGCTATGGGGGTGTTTTTCAGCTGCAGGGACAGGATGACTGGTTGCCATTGAAGGAAACATGAATGCGGCCAAGTACAGAGATATCCTGGATGAAAACCTCTTCCAGAGTGCTCTGGATCTCAGACTTGGCTGAAGGGTCACCTTCCAACAAGACAATAACCCTAAGCACACAGCTAAAATAACAAAGGAGTGGCTTCAGAACAACTCTGTGACTATTCTTGACTGGCCCAGCCAGGGCCCTGACCTAAACCCAATTGAGCATCTCTGGAGAGACCTGAAAACGGTTGTCCACCAACGTTCACCATTCAACCTGACGGAACTGGAGAGGATCTGCAAGGAAGAATGGCAGAGGATCCCCAAATCCAGGTGTGAAAAACTTGTTGCATCTTTCCCAAGTAGACTCATGCCTGTACTAGCTCAAAAGGGTGCTTCTACTCACTACTGAGCAAAGGGTCTGAATACTTATGACCATGTGATATTTCAGGTTTTTCTTTATTAATAAATTTGCAAAAATTTCTACATTTCTGTTTTTTTTAGTCAAGATGGGGTGCAGAGTGTACATTAATGGGAAAAAAATTAACTTTTTTGAATTTACCAAATGGCTGCAATGAAACAAAGAGTGAAAAAATGTAAAGGGGTCTGATTGCTTTCTGAACCCACTGTATGTCTAGTGTGTGTGTACTGTGCATGGTATATGGCCAGTGTGTGAGTGCTGTATACAGTATGGTCCCTGCGTGTGGTATAGTGTATCCAGTGTGTGAATGAGGTGAGAGAGTGTAAAACAGAGAGCGCAGGACCCAGGGACTGGGCCTAGGTCAGAGAAATGGGGCTGTAAGGCCAAAACTGGATGTGCTGATACATACATAAACAGCTCCGCTCCGTACACCTTGTACACACACGGCTCCGCTCTGTACACCTCGTACACACACGGCTCCGCTCCGTACACCTCGTACACACACGGCTCCGCTCCGTACACCTCGTATACACGCGGCTCCGCTCCGTACACCTCGTACACACACGGCTCCGCTCTGTACACATCGTACACACACGGCTCCGCTCCGTACACCTTGTACACACGCGGCTCCGCTCCGTACACCTCGTACACACGCGGCTCTGCTCTGTACACCTCGTACACACACGGCTCTGCTCCATACACATCACACACACGGCTCCGCTCCGTACACCTCATACAAACACGGCTCTGCTCCGTACACCTCGTACACACGCGGCTCCGCTCCGTACACATCGTACACATACGGCTCCGCTCCGTACACCTCGTACACACGCGGCTCCGCTCCGTACACCTCGTACACACGCGGCTCCGCTCCGTACACCTCGTACACACGCGGCTCTGCTCTGTACACCTCGTACACACACGGCTCTGCTCCATACACATCGCACACACATGGCTCCGCTCCGTACACCTCGTACACACGCGGCTCCGCTCCGTACACCTCGTACACACGCGGCTCTGCTCTGTACACCTCGTACACACACGGCTCTGCTCCATACACATCGCACACATGGCTCTGCTCCGTACACACGCGGCTCCGCTCCGTACACCTCGTACACACACGGCTCCGCTCCGTATACCTCGTACACACGCGGCTCCGCTCCGTACACCTCGTACACACGCGGCTCCGCTCCGTACACCTCGTACACACACGGCTCTGCTCCGTACACCTCGTACACACGCGGCTCCGCTCCGTACACCTCGTACACACACGGCTCTGCTCCGTACACTTCTAACAGGCGGCTCCGCTCCGTACACCTCGTACACACACGGCTCCGCTCCGTACACCTCGTACACGCGCGGCTCCGCTCCGTACACCTTGTAAACACGCGGCTCCGCTCCGTACACCTCGTACACACACGGCTCTGCTCCGTACACTTCTAACAGGCGGCTCCGCTCCGTACACCTCGTACACACACGGCTCCGCTCCGTACACCTCGTACACGCGCGGCTCCGCTCCGTACACCTTGTAAACACGCGGCTCCGCTCCGTACACCTCGTACACACGCGGCTCTGCTCCGTACACCTTGTACACACACGGCTCCGCTCCGCACACCTCGTACACACACGGCTCTGCTACATCCCCCCTGTAAACCCCTCCTGACCCCACACAGAAACTTCCCCTCATCCAGCACCATGACAACCAGCACAGCAGAGTCCTGCATACACTGAGGCCCCTGATCATGTGGCCCCTGACTCCTCCCCTCCTGTGACCTCATCCCAGGTCCTGTGCGCACAGAGCAGCCATATATGTGGAGTGCGGCTCTGCAGGTGGAGGTAGGTGCTGGAGATTCCCCATTACTGGGCACAGGGAGCAGTAACCCCTCCATTACTGGGCACAGGGGGCAGTAACCCCTCCATTACTGGGCACAGGGGGCAGTAACCCCTCCATTACTGGGCACAGGGGGCAGTAACCCCTCCATTACTGGGCACAGGGGGCAGTAACCCCTCCATTACTGGGCACAGGGGGCAGTAACCCCTCCATTACTGGGCACAGGGGGGCAGTAACCCCTTCACTACTGAGACCAGTGCAGTGGTTTTATGTTGCCACTTTCTAACATTTTTTTGTTGCTCTTCTAAGGGTATGTTTCCATATTAAGGAAATGCTGCGGAGAGGACGCAGCTCCACCTAAAGTGCTGCTGGCTATACATTGCGCATCCTATACATAGACTGTGTAATTTATCTTGTGGAGATTGAACATCTCCTTAAGACAAATAGACATGCCGCGGTCTATAAAGACGGGCCACATGTGTGTATATGCAGGGATGCCGGAGGCTCGCATAGTGTTTAATAAATCCTCTCCACTATGCTGTAACATCTGGCTGCTGCAGATTGGACTCTGTGACTGTACGTAGCGTCCAACCCGCGGTTTCCTGAACGTGGAGACATACCCTTATCCATATGACCCAACTGTGAGAGACAGGAAACACATATTCCTCATCTAGTACAGTGCTGCGTAAGGGCTGGCTATTTATTCATCGCCTTTTGTTGTTTTCGAAAGGGACAACCATGTCAATAATTGATGCTATAGTTTGAAGTTGTGGAAACCAGTGGCTGAGTCGTGGAGTGAAGATCTGTAGGACATCGGTAGAAGAGCGTCAAGATGTGAGAGAATTCTGCACGTGAGTGCTTGCTGCTGGACTTTGAGGGTGCAGGTGAAGAGGACAGCGATGTGAATGTGAGTAGATAGTTTTTAGATATGGGTAGAGGTGAGGTTTAAAGGGAATCTGTCACCCCATTTTTGGGCATTGAGCTGCGGCCACCGCCATCAGGGGCTTCTCTACAGCATTCTGTAACCTGAAGGATAAGAAAAACAAGTTAGATTATACTCACCGGGGGGCGGTGGGTGTCGCAGTCCGGCGCCTCCCATCTTCTAGTGATGGTGTCCTCCTTCTTACTTCTGCCGCGGCTCCTGCGCAGGCGTACTATATCTGCCCTGTAGAGGGCAAAGCAGAGTACTGCAGTGCGCAGGCGCCGGAAAAGGTCAGAGAGGTCCGACGCCTGCGCACTGCAATACTTTACTCTGCCCTCAACAGAGCAGATATAGTACGCCTGCGCAGGAGCCAAGGCAGAAGTAAGAAGGAGGACGTCATCGCTAGAAGATGGGAGGCACCGAACCGGACCGCGACACTCATCGGACCGGACCGCCCCCCAGGTGAGTATAATCTAATTCGTTTTTCTTATCTTTCAGGTTACATCTGGGGCTTATCTGCAGCATTGGATGGAGCCGTCCGTGACCAGCAATTTTCTAATTATGTGACTTCTGGAGGCAATTGGTTACTCAGGATTTTATTTAGAGGTATCAGACTACAGGTGGCTGAATACAAATGCATGTCACAGTTTCAGATGAATATTTTTAAAATATTTAGAAAGCCACATATCACTTATTAATTTACATTTCATAAATACTTGATACTTTGGGTTGGTATATTGCATAAAATCCCAATAAAATACATTTAAACCTGTAAGTGTAATGTGCAAAAATGCCTAAAAAGTTCACAGGGTATGAATAGTTTTTCACGGGACTATAGGTGGCTGGTGGTAGTGCAGTCAATGATGAAATCTTGTCAAATATGTTTATAGAGCTGTAGTACTGCTAGTGCCGATTCCAGCGTCAGTAAATGAGACCTGAATTCACATTAAGGCCGGAGTCACACTAGACGTATAAAAAATCGTTCCTTTTTTAACGGACTAGAATTGCACAAGTGTTTCATGAACAGTGATCCGTATGTCATCCGTGTCCAATGCGAGGATGCGATCTCCTCGCATCAAAGTATCCATGTGACATTTTCTTGCCGGCTTGTAAAGTGGACATATAATGGGTATATATATATATATATATATATATATATATATATATATACACACACTGCTCAAAAAAATACAGGGAACACTTAAACAACAGAATATAACTCCAAGTAAATCAAACTTCTGTGAAATCAAACTGTCCACTTAGGAAGTAACACTGATTGACAATCAATTTCACATGCTGTTGTGCAAATGGAATAGAATAGACAACAGATGGAAATTATTGGTAATTATCAAGACACCCTCAATAAAGGAGTGGTTCTGCAGGTGGGGACCACAGACCACATCTCAATACCAATGCTTTCTGGCTGATGTTTTGATCACTTTTGAATGTTGGTTGTGCTTTCACACAAGATTTTGCAGGAAGATTTGCTGTCGGTCAGCGTAGTGTCCAGAGGCTGGAGGCGCTACCACGAGACAGGTCAGTACACCAGGAGACGTGGAGGGGGCCGTAGGAGGGCAACAACCCAGCAGCAGGACCTCTACCTCAGCCTTAGTGCAAGGAGGAACAGGAGGAGGAACAGGAGGTAGCGGTCCTGCTGCTGGGTTGTTGCCCTCCTACGGCCCCCTCCATATCTCCTGGTGTACTGGCCTATCTCATGTTAGCGCCTCCAGACTCTGGACACTACTCTGTCAGACACACAAACCTTCTTGCCACAGCTCACATCAATGTGCCATCCTGGATGAGCTGCACTACCTGAGCCACTTGTGTGGGTTGTAGAGTCTGTCTCATGCTACCACGAGTGTGAAAGCACAACCAACATTCAAAAGTGACTGTCACGCTCACCTCCCCGGCTCCCGCTCGTCCTGCGGCTTCGGCGGCCGCTGCTCTGACCGTCGCTGCCGCGGCTCTCCCTGGCCGTGCTCCTGCCGCCGCTGCTCTGTCTGCCTCTGCTGCGGCTCCTTCCGTCATGGCACCGGCGGCTCCCGCTGCCTCCCGTGCCTCCACGCCGCCCTGGTCTCTCCGGCGCTTCCGGTCCTCTCGGCCCGCCCCCACTGCTGGTGCCTGTCCATCAAATGCCTCTCCTGTCCTGCGGCCGGCCTCTGCTCCCTCTCAGGTACGCAGGCGCACGCCCCCCTAGACTAGGCGCCCTATCCCTTGGCCCCATGACTCTGCCACACCCTGACCCGGAAGTTCTACAGCGTGCCCTATATCAGGCAGCCCCTCCCTATGCTCTCTGCCTGACTATCAATTGTGGTTCACGTTCTGATATCGGGTCCACACTCTCCTGCGTTCCTTCTGTCTCTGCGCTTCGTACCGTTCCTGGTTTCCCACTAGTTTCCCTACTTGTTACCCTTGGACTGCAAAAGTTATTGTGCAATTTGTCCTGAGTACGCCGATACCTGATATGTGGGGGGAACCACTGTTTGGGCGCATGGCAGAACTCGGAAGGGAAGGAGCGCCGTTTGACTTTTTCACTGCAAAATTGGCTGGAATTCAGATCGGACGCCATGCCACGTTTGGAGAGCCCCTGATGTGCCTAAACAGTGGAAAACCCCACAAGTGACCCCATTTTGGAAACTAGACCCCTCAGGGAACTTATCTAGCTGTGTGGTGAGCACTTTGAACCCCCAAGGGCTTCACAGAAGTTTATAACGTACAGCCGTACAATTAAAAAAAATCATATTTTTTCCACAAAAATGATCTTTTCACCCCCAATTTTTATTTTCCCAAGAGTAACAGGACCCCAAAAGTTATTGTGCAATTTGTCCTGAGTACGCTGATGCCCCATATATGGGGGTAAACCAATATTTGGGCGCATGGCAGAGCTCGAAAGGGAAGCAGCACCATTTAACTTTTTTGGCTGGAATTGAGATCGGATGCCATGTCGCGTTTGGAAAGCCCCTGATGTGCCAAAACAGTGGAAATCCCCCAATTCTAACTCCAACCCTAACCCTAGCCCTAATGGGAAAATGGAAATAAATATTTTTTTTTTTTTTATTTTATTATTTTTCCCTAACTAAGGGGGTGAGATAAAGGGGGATTTGATTTACTATTTCTGGCGGTTTTTATGTTTGGCAGGTGTCATACACTAAAAGACGTTTTTTATTGTAAAAATAGTTTATGCATCACCACATTTTGAGAGCTATAATTTTTCCATATTTTGACCCACCGAGTCATGTGAGGTCTTATTTTTTGCGGGACGAGTTGACGTTTTTATTGGTACCATTTTCGGGCACGTGACATTTTTTGATCGCTTTTTATTCTGATTTTTGAGACGCAGAATGAACAAAAACCAGCGTTTCATGAATTTCTTTTGGGGGGGTTCCGCTTGCGGTAAAATTGATAAAGCACTTTTATTCTTCGGGTCAGTACGGTTACAGCGATACCTCATTTATGTCTTTTATGTTTTGGCGGTTTTTTGCAATGAAAACAATTTTATATAAAAATTATTTTTGCATCGCTTTATTCTGCGAGCTATAACTTTTTAATTTTTTCGCTGATGACGCTGTGTGGCAGCTCGTTTTTTGCGGGACAAGATGACGTTTTCAGCGGTACCATGGATGTTTATATGCGTCATTTTGATCGTGCGTTATTGCACTTTTTGTTCGGCGGTATGATAATAAATCATTTTTTGCTTCGTTTTTTATTTTTTAAGAGGTTCGCTAAAGGGGTTAACTAATGAGACAGTTTTATAGGGTGGGTCATTACGGACGCGGCGATACCAAATATGTGTACTTTTATTATTTTTTTGTTTTTTTATTTTCAAAAAATGAATTTATTAGGGAATATTTTTTTTAATTATTTTTACACTTTTTTTTGCTTTATTATAATGTCTCATGGGGGACATCACTGTCCTGTGACAGATCGCTGATCTGTCAATCTGTCACAGCCACTGCTGCAGGCTTCCTCATGCCTGCGCTCTGCGGGCAGTGAGGAAGCCAGCTCCCTGCAGGCCCCCGAAGGTCCCCGTCGCCATACTGGATCCGGGGTCCTGCAGGGAAGGCGACCCCCGCAGCGGCGCTGCACATCGCGCTGCCGTGGGGGTTGCAGGGAAGCATGGAGGGAGCCCCCTCCCTGCTGATGCTTCCTTTAACCCCCGGTACACCGCGATCATGTTTGATTGCGGTGTGCCAGGGGTTGACGTGTCGGGGGCGGTCCGTGACTGCCCCTGACACATTGTGCCGGGTGTCAGCTGTGATAATCAGCTGACACCCGGCCGCGATCAGCTGCACTCCCCCCATGAGCGCAGCTGATCGCATTAGACATACTATTCTGTCCTTGGGAATTAGGTCCCAGGTCACATGGATGGAATATTACGTCCATTGTAGGAAAGGGGTTAAACTACATGGCCTCAGTGGATAACCGTCTACTGGCTCTCCAGACTGTGGCCTCTGCTCCAGCCTAGACGGCAACCCCCCACCCACCACCCCGTTTGGCGAAACCCCCACGGTATAACGGCGATCCCAAATTATGCAGAGGGTTCCTAAATCAATGTCAGCTACACTTCGAGCTGTCCCCTCTGCAGTACCCTACTGATCGGGCCAAGGTGGCTTTTGTTGTGTCCCACTTGGAGGGTGAGGCTCTTGCTTGGGTAAACCCTCTCTGAGAGCGAGACGACCCCATTGTCTCCCAGCTCTCCTTTTTTCTGGACACCTTTCGGAAGGTGTTCGATGAACCAGGTCGCTTGGTCTCTACTACCGAGGCGCTGTTGAATCTCCACCAGGGCACGCTCTCGGTAGGTCAGTACGCCATTCGGTTTCGTACCCTGTCCTCAGAGTTGGGGTGGAACAATGAGGCCTTGGTGGGAGCCTTTTGGTGGGGAGTCTCTGGTCGAGTTAGCGGGACGAGATACTCCAGCCTCACTGGAGGATTTGATCTCCCTGGCCACCCGCATCGACCTACGCTTTCAGGAGCGATCCCGCGAGGCTGCTAGAGAGAGAAGACCTCGCGTTCTCCAAGCTGCTCGTAGTCGGCCCTGCTCCTGCCCAGTGTCGTCTTCTGCGGCTCCTGCACCGGAACCCATGCAAGTGGATCGTCTCAAACCGGTGGAGGAGCGTCGGAGAGAGAGGATCGAACAGAGGCTCTGCTTCTATTGTGGGAGTGCATCCCACTTCCTTCTCTCCTGTCCTATACGCCCGGGAAACGCCTCCGCCTAGGACAGGTAAGAGAGGCCTCCCTTTGTGATTCCTCTCTACCCTTGATTCTCTCCGTTCTTTTGCACATAGGCTCCAAACGTTCCTCTGAGTGGGCTTACATTGATTCGGGCGCAGCGTGCAACTTTATTCAGTTCGAGGTGGTTAAGAGACTTCGGATCCCTGTCCGATCCCTGGAGACTCCTCGGCAGATTGCTTCGGTCGACTCTTGCGGTTGTCCGTTACTCAGGTCACCGAAGAAGTGGAACTTCAGATTGGAGCTTTACACCGGGAGAAGATAGTCTTTTATGTGCTGCCCTCGCTATCTCATACCATCCTCTTGGGCCTACCCTGGTTGAGAACTCACGAGCCTATCTTGGACTGGCGCTCCGGGGATATCCTGCATTGGGGTCAGTCGTGTCAAGACAAATGTCTGTCTTCCGTTCAACCGAAGAACTTCACGCCTCCCACTTCAGTCTCTACAGACTTACCTTCGGCCTATTGGGCTTTTTCGGACGTCTTTAACAAGAAGGAGGCGAGGTCCTGCCCCCGCATCGGCCCTATGATTGCCCAATCGATCTTGTCCCATGGTCTACTCCATCTCGTGGTCGGATCTATCCTCTATCCCCCTCCGAGACTCTGGCCATGACCGAATATATCCAAGAAAACTTGGCCAGGGGCTTTATTCGCAAGTCGTCTTCGCCTGCAGGAGCTGGGTTCTTTTTCGTTAAAAAGGATGGATCTCTTCGTCCCTGCATTGATTACTGGGGCCTCAATGATATCACCATCAAAAACAAATATTCGCTGCCTCTCATTCCGGAGCTATTCGACCGTCTACGGGGAGCACGGGTCTTCACGAAATTGGATCTCCGAGGAGCTTATAATCTAATCCGCATTTGTTCCGGAGATGAATGGAAGACCACTTTCAATACCCAAGACGGCCACTATGAATATTTGGTCATGCCCTTTGGCCTGTGCAATGCTCCCGTAGTGTTCCAGGAGTTTGTCAACGACGTGTTTCGAGACCTCCTCTACTCCTGTGTGGTGGTGTATTTGAACGATATCCTTGTATTTTCCTTGGACCTGGCTACCCACAGAAAAGACGTCCACCAAGTCTTACTACGATTAAGAGAGCATCATCTCTACGCCAAACTCGAGAAGTGCGCCTTCGAGCAGTCCTCTCTGCCGTTCTTGGGTTATATCATTTCTGACTCTGGCCTACGTATGTACCCGGGAAAAGTGTCCGCCGTGCTCAAATGGCCGCGTCCCCAGGGAATCAAGGCAATCCAATGATTCCTTGGTTTTGCCAATTACTACCGGCAATTTATTCCACACTTTTTCTACCTTGACCGCTCCTATCTCCGCCTTAACCTGAAAGGGAGCCAACCCTCACGTCTGGTCCCCGGAGGCTGAAGATGCCTTTCAAACCTTGAGGTAAGCTTTCGCTACAGCGCCCGTACGCCATCGTCCTGAAGTTAATAAACCCTTTATCCTTGAGGTAGACGCATCGGCCATCGGAGCCGGGGCGGTTCTTTCCCAGAAATCTTCCTCCGGTTGACTGCTCACCTGCAGTTTTTTCTCTAAGATGTTCTCCACCGCAGAGAGAAACTACGCCATTGGTGACAGAGAGCTGCTTGCCATCAAATTGGCCCTGAAGGAGTGGCGGTATCTTCTGGAAGGAGCTGTACATCGGTTTAAAATCTACACCGACCACAAGAACTTGGCATACATCCAGTCAGCACAAAGACTTAATCCCCAGCAAACCAGGTGGTCGCTATTCTTTGCCTGGTTCGATTTTGAGCTGCATTTCTGGCCCGGTGACAAGAATCTCAAAGCAGATGCTTTATCCAGGTCCTTTCTGGTCTCCGATAATGAAGAAGAGCCATCACACATTGTGGACCCCAGTAAAGTCATCATGGTCGCACCCATTAGCTTGACTTCGTTGCCGCCGGGTAAGACCTTCGTGCAAGAAAGCGAGAGGAAGCGAGTGTTACACTGGGTTCATGCCTCCAAGCTAGCCGGCTATGTGGGCCTCAAGAAAACACTCCTCATTTCTTGTTTTTATTGGTGGCCATCTCTTCAAGATGTCCGAAGTTTTATTGCCTCTTGCCCATCATGTGTCATGTCGGACACTGTTCACACCAGGGTGTCCGGCAGACAGCGGTAATACCCTGTTGGGTATTCTGTTCCAGTCGGGATAGGGTTAACCAGGTTGTCATGCTGGCTGAGGGCTGGGCCACGCCCTAGGTCTTTAAATAGTTCGTCCTGACTATGGGCGTCGCCGACTATAGCTTTAGCCTAGTGCTAGCAATACCGGTCAGCAGTGGTGGTGTTGGAGCGTCTGATATTTGGTGCAGTATATCCCTCAGTGGTTCTTTCTCCAATCTGTTATATATATATATTTGGTTGCCCTTGCACATTATTGTATTTACTGTGTGGTGTTTTCTTTTACCCCTGTCCATACGTATTTGTGGGGTCTGGTGTCTGGTCCCCTCACTGGGTGGAGGGAGGTGGGTTCAGCTTAGGGCTGGACAGGAGACAGGGACAGGGTGGAGGCTCAGGCAGGCACACCTTCAGTGTAAACCCTGGGTAGAGGGACAGACAGGGTTCCCCTAGTCTGAGGGACATCACAGGGGTCCCGGGGTTTTTGCCTAAAGTAACCTAGGCATTCCATGACATTATAGTCGGCCCAAATAATAAAGTGAAAAAAAAAAAAAAAGGGAATATAGGGGTTACTTACTATGGATCCTATACTTTCCCTAACCAAGCAGCTGGAGGCTCTATCCATACAGGTCACTGAACTCAGGGGGGCGGTCCAGCAACAAGGCCTGTCAGCTCCTGCAGTACCTGCTGAGGCTGCAGCCAGGGCAACTGAGCCCAAGTTTCCCCTTCCTGAACGATTTGCTGGTGATCGTGGTAAGTTCACGGTGTTTCGTGAATCATGCAAATTGTATTTCCGTATGCGTCCACATTCCTCAGGTAATGAGGCTCAACGCGTGGGCTTGGTGATTTCTTTGCTGAGTGGTGACCCACAGGCCTGGGCCTTTTCACTCCCTTCAGACTCACCGGCATTTGAATCTGTAGATTTTTTTTTCTCTGCTCTGGGTTTGATCTATGACGATCCAGATAGATTAAACTTAGCAGAGTCTAAGATACGCTCACTGCTACAGGGTGATCGACCAGCTGAGGATTACTGCACGGAATTCCGGCGCTGGGCGGTGGACACGCAGTGGAATGACCCTGCGCTTAGAAGTCAATTTTTGCATGGGGTTTCTGGAAGGGTTAAACAGACTCTCCTAATGTACGAGACTCCCGCCTCTCTGGAGGCTGCGATGGCACTTGTAGTACGCATAGAGCGACGTCTCCGTCGGGGCGCTGGTTTCGTTGCCTCCGGGAGGTGGGGGAGTGGTCGGTGAGGTTGCCGCGGGTGAATCCGTGGAACCCATGCAGATCGCTGGTATAGCACAGTCACCGAGTAACAAGCCTAAACGTCCTTGGCACAGAAGGCAGGGGCTCTGTTTTTTTTGTGGCAAAGGAGGACATTTTATTAACGCTTGCCCCCTGGTACCTAAGAAGGGCGCGCCGGCAGAAAACTGATAGGCTCAGAGGGTTTGGAGGAGTCTAGTCTGAGCCTTTGTGTATCCTCCGTCATGGTTTCCCAGTGTATGCTCCCTGCTAGGGTGGTACTTGGGGGGCAAATGCTCTCTATTACAGTATTTATTGTTAGTGGCTCAGCTGCCAATCTCATTGATGAGAGGTTCGCGCATACAGCGGGATTTCCGGTGGAGAAATTGCCGAACCCCATCCGGGTGGTTACCATCAATGCTTCCCCGTTGTCTCAAGGGGAGATCACAGAGTGTGTGTTGGATATACAACTCCACATCGGAGTATTACACTCAGAGCGGGTAACTTGTAAGGTGCTTAGTAACTTACCGGCTCAGATGGTTCTGGGCTTTCCATGGTTGTCAATGCATAATCCTGTTATTGATTGGAAGACCCAGGATATAATTCAGTGGAGCAGGGAGTGTCAGGAGAGGTGCCTGGCTACATGTATTTCCGCTTTGACCCCCAGTATCCCGGAGCCGTTGCTGGATTATGCGGATGTATTTTCTGAGAAGGGTTGTTCGGAACTACCACCGCATCGCCCCTATGACTGTGCTATTAGGTTGAAACCAGGGGCCAAGTTACCTAAAGCTAGAATGTTTAATATCTCAGGTCCCGAGAGGCTAGCTCTCAAGGAATACATTGCGGATAGCCTGAGCAAGGGTCATATTAGACCTTCCTCTTCTCCTCTGGCTGCTGGCTTCTTCTTTGTTAAAAAGAAGGATGGCGGTTTACGCCCGTGTCTGGATTTCAGAGAACTCAACCAGATTACAGTCCGTGATCCTTACCCTATGCTACTTATACCCGATTTATTCAACCAAGTGGTTGGTGCCAGGTGGTTCTCCAAACTGGACCTCAGGGGGGCGTACAATCTTATAAGAGTCCGTCAGGGGGATGAGTGGAAGACAGCGTTCAATACCCCTGAGGGTCACTTTGAGAGTTTGGTAATGCCGTTTGGGTTGACTATGGCACCGGCGGTCTTTCAACACTTCATTAATGATGTCTTCTCTCAGTTGTTGGGGAGGTTCGTTATAATTTATCTTGACGACATCCTCATTTTCTCTCGCGACCATGATACAAATATAGAGCATGTTAGACAGGTTCTGCAGTTGCTCAGAGAGAACAGGCTCTATGTCAAGCTTGAAAAATGTGTGTTTTTCGTACAGGAGCTACCGTTCTTGGGTTATATAATCTCCGCCTCAGGTTTTAAGATGGACACCGCAAAGGTGCAGGCGGTACTACATTGGGATCGGCCTGATAATCTTAAGGCGCTTCAGCGATTTCTTGGCTTCTCCAATTACTATAGGAAATTTATTAAGAACTTCTCTATGATTGCCAAACCACTGACTGACATGACTAAGAAGGGTACCGACTTTTCTGACTGGTCTGAGCCTGCGGTACAGGCGTTTGAATTCCTCAAGAATAGTTTTGCCTCAGCGCCCATTCTGGTGCAGCCCGATGTCTCCTTACCGTTTGTCGTGGAGGTGGATGCGTCGGAGGTTGGAGTGGGGGCTGTACTGTCTCAGGGCCCTTCTTGGGCCAAGTTGCATCCGTGTGCCTTCTTCTCCAAGAAGCTGTCGCCTGCGGAGCGTAATTATGATATTGGCAACAGGGAACTATTGGCCATCAAATTGGCATTTGAGGAGTGGCGACACTTCTTGGAGGGGGCTGTTCATCAGATTACTGTGATAACCGACCATAAGAATTTGCTTTATTTAGAATCTGCTAAGCGCCTGTCCTCCAGACAGGCTCGCTGGGCATTATTCTTCACCCGGTTCAACTTCATTGTTACCTATCGCCCTGGGTCGAAGAATGTTAAGGCAGACGCTTTATCCAGGTGTTTTCCTGGTGGAGAGTTATGTGAAGAGCCGGTGCCTATTCTCCAAAAGGGTGTGGTGGTATCTGCCATCACGACAGAGATTGAGGCAGAGATTGCGGAGGCTCAGGAGGTGGTACCGCCGGGGTTGCCTGCTAATAAATCTTTTGTGCCGCTACATCTACGCTCTAGAGTGTTGGGCGAACATCACGACACGGTACTGGCAGGTCATCCAGGGGTTAAGAGCACTCTGGAACTGGTATCGCGTCGTTTTTGGTGGCCTAAAATCCGGCAGGATGTGGCCTCATATGTGGCTGCCTGTAACACGTGCGCACGGGCCAAGACTCCTCGTTCCCGTCCCGCTGGTAGCTTGCAGCCTCTCGGGGTGCCCAGTAAGCCATGGACTGAGATTTCCATGGATTTTATTACTGACTTGCCCGCCTCGGCAGGGAACTCGGTCATTTTGGTAATTGTTGATAGGTTCTCCAAAATGTCACATTTCGTTGCTTTACCGTCTTTGCCCAATGCTAAGACTCTTGCTCAGATATTTATTCGCGAGGTGGTCAGACTTCATGGTGTCCCGTCTGACATTGTGTCTGATCGAGGTACGCAGTTTGTGGCAAAGTTTTGGAGAGCTTTTTGTTCTCGCCTTGGAATCAAATTATCTCATTCATCGGCTTTCCACCCTCAGTCGAATGGACAGACTGAGCGGATGAACCAAAACCTGGAGCAATACTTGCGCTGCTTTATTTCCGACAATCAGGAAGAGTGGTCAGCGTTTCTTCCTCTGGCAGAATTCGCAATAAACAACCATTGCCAGGAATCGTCTGGGGAATCTCCTTTTTTTTGTGTGTATGGTCAACATCCTCAATTTTGCACCTTGCGTCAGGGGTGCTCAGTTGGCGTCCCTGAGGAGGACCAGTTGGGAGCTCAATTGTCGTCTGTTTGGAGGAGAGTCAAGCAGCGCTTGTTGAAGGTGGGTTCCAGGTACAAACGGGTGGCTGACTGCAGACGTGTGCCAGGTCCGGACCTGTGTGTGGGTGATTGGGTGTGGTTATCTACTAGGAACATTAAGCTCAAGATACCGTCACTTAAGTTGGGTCCCAGGTTCATTGGCCCATTTAGAATCTCCGCAGTGGTCAACCCCGTGGCATTTCGTTTGGAGTTGCCGGCTGTGTATAAGATTCATAATGTATTTCACAAAGCATTGCTAAAGAAGGTCGTGGGTTTGGTGGATGGTTCCCCCGGGCCACCACCTCCCGTCTTGGTGGATGGCGCGTTGGAATTTGAGGTGTCCAAAGTGGTGGACTCTAGGGTTGTGCGTCGCACTCTACAGTACCTGGTCCACTGGCGTGGCTATGGTCCTGAGGAGAGGACATGGGTGCCGGCCTCTGACATTCATGCTGATCGACTGGTTACTATGTTCCATCGTCGCCATCCGGACAAGCCAGGTCCTCGACATGGTGAGGTTCCGGAGGTCCCTCGTAGAAGGCGGGGTACTGTCATGTCGGACACTGTTCACACCAGGGTGTCCGGCAGACAGCGGTAATACCCTGTTGGGTATTCTGTTCCAGTCGGGATAGGGTTAACCAGGTTGTCATGCTGGCTGAGGGCTGGGCCACGCCCTAGGTCTTTAAATAGTTCGTCCTGACTATGGGCGTCGCCGACTATAGCTTTAGCCTAGTGCTAGCAATACCGGTCAGCAGTGGTGGTGTTGGAGCGTCTGATATCTGGTGCAGTATATCCCTCAGTGGTTCTTTCTCCAATCTGTTATATATATATATTTGGTTGCCCTTGCACATTATTGTATTCCCTTGTGTATTTACTGTGTGGTGTTTTCTTTTACCCCTGTCCATACGTATTTGTGGGGTCTGGTGTCTGGTCCCCTCACTGGGTGGAGGGAGGTGGGTTCAGCTTAGGGCTGGACAGGAGACAGGGACAGGGTGGAGGCTCAGGCAGGCACACCTTCAGTGTAAACCCTGGGTAGAGGGACAGACAGGGTTCCCCTAGTCTGAGGGACATCACAGGGGTCCCGGGGTTTTTGCCTAAAGTAACCTAGGCATTCCATGACATCATGTGCCAGAAACAAAGTCCCTCGGCACCTACCCTCCGGACTCTTACACCCGCTTTCGGTTCCTTCGGCTCCCTGGCAGCATGTCGCAATGGACTTTATTACTGATCTGCCTCGGTCTTCTGGCCACACCGTCATCTTGGACGTGGTGGATCGGTTTTCCAAGATGGCCCATTTTATTGCTCTGCCAGGCTTACCCTCCGCGCCAGAGTTGGCGAGGATCTTCGTCACCCATGTTTTCCGGATTCACGGCTTCCCCAAGCATATCGTTTTTGACAGAGGGGTTCCGTTCACCTCGCGGTTTTGGAGGGCCCTGTGCAGTATGATGGAAGTAACGTTGGACTTCTCTTCCTACCATTCCCAGACCAACGGCCAGGCAGAAAGTACAAATCAAATCCTTGTGACTTATCTCCGGCATTTTTCCAACGCCCACCAGAAAGACTGGTCCAGCCTACTCCCGTGGGCCGAGTTCACCTACAACAACCATACCAGTGAGTCCTCCTCCAAATCACCCTTCTTTATTGTCCACGGGCCACATCCAAGAGTTCTTCTGCCGGTACCTCCTGTCTCGGGTGTGCCAGCGGCCGATCTTCTGACCGAGGAGTTCTCCAGGGTCTGGCGGGAGACCAAAACCGCGCTTGATCGTGCTCAGGGCAGGATCAAGGGACATGCCGATAAAAAACGCCTGGATTCTCCACTGTACCAACCTGGAGATAAAGTATGGCTGTCTTCAAAATTTTCCGTCTGAAGCAACCCTCGTATAAACTGGGTCCTCGGTACATAGGTCCGTTTGAGGTCTTGGCTCGTATCAATGATGTGGCCTAAAAGTTAAAACTTCCCGCCTTGCTAAGGATTCCTAATTCTTTCCATGCTTCTCTCTTCAAGCTTGTTATCCTTAACTGCTTTCAACCTTCCACTGGTCGCTCGCCCCCGCCTGTGTCCGCACAGGATGTCTTTAAAGTGAAAGACTTTCTTGCAATGAAAAGATCCAGAGGTAAGATCCTCTTCTTAATTGACTGGAAGGGTTTCGGTCCCGAGGAGAGATCTTGGGAGCCCCGGGAAAGCATTCAGGCTCCTCGTATCCTAGCCAGATTCCTTTTTGGTCTTAAGAAGAGGGGGCGTAAGGAGGGGGGTACTGTCACGCTCACCTCCCGACTCCCGCTCGTCCTGCGGCTTCGGCGGCCGCTGCTCTGACCGCCACTGCTCTCCCTGGCCGTGCTCCTGCTGCCACCGCTCTGTCCGCCTCTGCTGCGGCTCCTTCCGTCAAGGCACCGGCAGCTCCCGCTGCCTCCCGTGCCTCCACGCCGCCCTGGTCTCTCCGGCGCTTCCGGTCCTCTCGGCCCGCCCCCACTGCTGGCGCCTGTCCATCAAATGCCTCTCCTGTCCTGCAGCCGGCCTCTGCTCCCTCTCAGGTACGCAGGCGCACGCTCCCCTAGACTAGGCGCCCTATCCCTTGGCCCCATGACTCTGCCGCACCCTGACCCGGAAGTTCTACAGTGTGCCCTATATCAGGCAGCCACTCCCTATGCTCTCTGCCTGACTATCAATTGTGGTTCACGTTCTGATATTGGGTCCACGCTCTCCTGCGTTCCTTCTGTCTCTGCGCTTCGTACCTTTCCTGGTTTCCCGCTAGTTTCCCTACTTGTTACCCTCCTGTGTTCCCTTCCAGGTCCAGTCCGTTCCTGCCTTCCTCTGCCTGTTCCAGTGCCTCATCCGCTACCCGTTCCTGCCACCTCCCTGGCTGTCCACCACCATCCTCACGGCTACAGCACTCTCCCCTGTGGTAGTCGCCATCTCCCGTCTGTTCGCCTGCACGTCCCCTGCCTGCGTCTCCCTCCGGTTGTCCCCAGGTATCAGCTTCCGTGGCGATAGTCTCCCCTGGGTCTGCCCCTAACGCTCCCTGTATAGGGGGTGGTACACCTGGCCAGCTCGCCCTAGGGAGGTTCGTCGTCACGGTCCTGAGGGTTCAACTCCCAGAGCTCTCCAGCCTCACGGTGACCAAAACATCAGCCAGAAAGCATTGGTACTGAGATGTGGTCTGTGGTCCCCACCTGTAGAACCACTCCTTTATTGAGGGTATCTTGATAATTGTCAATAATTTCCATCTTTTGTCTATTCCATTTGCACAACAACAGCATGTGAAATTGATTGTCACTCAGTGTCGCTTCCTAAGTGGACAGTTTGATTTCACAGAAGTTTGATTTGCTTGGAGTTATATTCTGTTGTTTAAGTGTTCCCTTTATCTATACTATGTGTAAACATGTATTCTATTCTATTTTAAAATGTTAGTGTGATTTTACAGTATAGCGCTCTGAATTGCCGGCTTTTCTAAAGGACACCGGTGCGTATTTCTCGCAAGTCACATGCATGGTCCGTGTGTAATCCGTTTTTTTTCTCGCCCCAATAGACTTGCATTGGCGAGTCTCGGCCGAGATATGATTTCTCTCCCATGTATAATACGGGCGAGAAAAAAAACGGATGATGGGAGCTGCCCCATAGATTAACATTGGTCCGAGTGCTATGCGATTTTTTTTTTTTTTTTTTTTTTCTCACATAGCACTCGCCCGTATTTCTCTCTACTGTGACTCCAGCCTAAGGAAGATGAGTCTATCATAAATGTAGTAAGCTGGAGGCTCCAAGGAAGAAACTGCTTGTTGTGTGTGGTCTAAAATATATAGGATTTAATAGTTGATGTACAGAAAGAAACTAAATTTTGGAAAATGATAAAAATAGTAATACAATAATGATCCCTCACTATTTTAGTGCCTCAACTGCTTAGGTCAATCAGTGGCTGAAGCAGTAGCCATTGACTGGGAGAATGGAGGAGTGGTCTTAGGATGTATTTATACATTTGATGTTCTCGAATGAATGTTATCCGTGGTTTACACAGATGGCATTCGTACCTGTGATATTCTATGGGGCCATTCACATGTCTGTGATTTTTTCCGACGACCGAGCTGATTCCTTTTTTTCCCGATTGATTCCTTTTTCTCATTCTTGAGAATATCAGATGTCTGAATAAGTCCGTAATCAGCAATTCAGCTTGCGTTCTAGTCAATATGAGATGAGATTCAACATCTATGTTGTATCTCCTCATATGTTTCCCCATATCTCCAGTAATTGTATTATTGCCTAAAATTCTTTTTGATGTTACATCGGATCATCTTCTTTTCATTCAGGTCCCTACAATTTCAAATGCCATAAAGGATGGATAGGGACAGGGACAAAATGGCAGAGAGGATATTACACCTCACCCTAGAGATCCTCTTCCAGCTTACTGGAGAGGTGAGAGATTCTGATGACGTCACATTACATCATTCTTATCTATGGGAATAACAGATGGACAGAACTGGAGAGGTGAGGACTCTGGAAATGTCTGTAGTGAGATTTATTAATGTGTCTCTCCATAACCAGGATTACACAGTAGTGAAGAAGACCTCTAGTAAGCGCTGTCAGGTCCCTGTGTCTGAGGGATGGGGAAGACCCCTGAGCCCAATCACGGGGACTCCACCTCACCCCCTGATACATGAGGACATCAATGACCAGAAGATCCTAGAACTCACCTACAAGATGATTGAGCTGCTGACTGGAGAGGTGACACTGCTGGGAATGCTGGGACATTATACAGTAACGCTATGAAGGGATAGGGGGGGTGACAGTATCATTGTATGTGTCAGGTTCCTGTAAGGTGTCAGGATGTCGCCGTCTATTTCTCCATGGAGGAGTGGGAGTATTTAGAAGAACACAAATGTTTGTACAAGGACATCATGATGGAAGTTCTTCAGCCCCTCAGATCAGGTAATAGACAGGTCTAAATACACACAGCCTATAATTGTTTGTACGTAAAGAATGAATTCAGTCCCTGTATGTGTTTCCTTCAGGTCCATCCAGTAAGAGGACAACACCAGAGAGATGTCCCCGTCCTCTTCTTCCACAGGACTGTAAACAAGAAGATCCTAATGTTCCTCAGGATCATCAGGTAGATGGAGAGAAGGTGTCATGAGATCTCCCCTATGATGTGTAGACGGCTGTGAAGGTCTTGTGTTCAGTCTTGTTTTATCCACCAGTATTATATGTTTTAGGCTATGTGCACACGCTGCGGTTTTTGCTGTGGTTCCACTGCGGTTTTGGCCGCAGCAGAACTGCAGCAGTTCTGCAGACAGTGTACAGTAGTATGTTATCCTATGAGATTTACATTCTGCTGTGCACATGCTGCGGATTTTTAACTGCGGTTAAGTTGCGGTTTTGAATCCACAGAAAGAAATGACATGTAAATTCTTTTCTGCGGATTCTGCTGCGTGTTACCATCTCCTCCATTGTAGAGATGATAAACCGCTGGGAAAACCGCAGGCCAATCCGCAGGTAAAACCGGTCATTTTACCTGCGGTTTTACCTGCGGTTCCGCAGAAAAAAAAATCTGCAGACCAATCCACAGCGTTTGCATATAGCCTCATACTTATGTAATGAGAACAGTGGAGATGGCAGGATTAGAGCTGATCATAGATGTGACTTCTCCATTTGTCTATGAGTGTGTATATGTTTTGTCATCTGATGACGTCCCGTTTGAGGATGGTGATGTCTGATTTGCTGTCTGGTCTCTGCTTTACTTGTTTGCGTTGCGTTCTTTCCTCATAATGCACACTGACGGTGCACTCTCTTGGTGGCTCATCACTTCTCACTGGAGCCAACAAGGGAGCTCACTGTCACTGCGCGAAGGAATATATCACTGTCAGCAGGAAACGCATACTGAGCATGCACCGGAATTAACAACCAACACATGCTCAATAGATTAGGGATTAGCCCAGTCCCTAAAAGGGATGTTACTGATTACGTTTCGTTTTGAGGGTGGGGAAAGCAACTATGGCAGTGACTGCAGCCCCGGCTTCCTGATGACATCCTATTTGAGTATTCCAGCATGAACTGGAATTCTCAAATGAAAAAAAAAAGCAGGAAGACAATAGTAGAGAAGTTTTAAATAAAGTATAATAAAAAGCCATTAGATTATTACATTAAATAGATTTACATTTCTGACCAAATTCGACTTTCAGAGAACCCTTTTAAGACCATCAGGGATAAGACATTACATTCTAAAACAAAATACAAAAACATTTTTTATTATTAAGCTGTGAATAATGGTCAGGTGCATCTGGAGACATTGGTTCTTTTGACGTCATCTGTCAGAATTGGCACAGTCTGTCACTGGAGATGCATGGACTCGTTGGAGGGTAACAGGTGCTACCTAGCAGAAACGTGGGGTGATTATATAATTGATTTAAAATTTCTAACAATAATAATAATCTTTTTATATAGCGCTAACATATTCCGCAGCGCTTTACAGTTTGCACACATTTTCATCACTGTCCCCGATGGGGCTCACAATCTATATTCCCTATCAGTATGTCTTTGGAGTGTGGGAGGAAACCAGAGTGCCAGGAGGAAACCCACGCAAACACGGGGAGAACATACAAACTCCTTGCAGATGTTGTCCTTGGTGGGATTCGAACCCAGGACTCCAGCGCTGCAAGGCTGCAGCGCTAAAATGAAATATTCAGATAAAGAAATGACATACAATCATATTATAAGCTCACTTTACAGGTGGTTGTTGTGGTTAACAATCCTTTCTTTGAGCCCCTGAAGAAGGCATGATATACTGTATATAAAAAAAAAAAGAAAAAGTACATCAAGATGTGCAAGCTGCCTCAGCATCGATTTACAACAGCTTATCTTTTTCCCATTCAGGTTCCTTCAATATCAGATCCCTTCATTGGAGATCTTCTATATGAGAGAACTTACCTGATTGACCCATCAAGGATGTATATGAACAGGGAAAAGATGGCGGAGAGGATATTACATCTTACCCTAGAGATCCTCTTCTGGCTTACTGGAGAGGTGAGAGAGATTCTGAAGGCATTAAATTATATCATTCTTAACTATGTTAATAACTAGAGATGAGCGGATCTTTTGAAATTCAGATTCATTGTATTTGTCAGGTTTTTTTAATTTAGTTTACTTAAAATAAAATAGTGCAGATCACAGAAATAAAATGCTGCTAATTGCCTGGAAAATAAGTCTAGAACACAGGATTCTCATTGGAGTCAAATTAACATGTTTTTAGCTCTGTAATACAAACACAGCCTCTTTAATTTCCAAATGACTTCCACCTATCTGCCTAGGTGAAAGCAGATGGTAACCAACAGCATATTTTACAATATACTGCAGTATCAGAATTTTTAGGCTACCTAAATTCTATAAACAGTCTAAAAATTATCCCTTTTTGGCCAGATGTATACACTGTTGTTCATACACAGGTGGTGCACATGGAAAAAGCTGTGGCATTTTCTTTACATTGTGTGCAACAGTTATCCCTGTTTGGGCAATATAAAGAGCTTTGAAATTTGCCAAAGGAAGAAGTGATAACTTTTTCATAAGCTGTCCAAAAATTGTCCCTTTAACAAGGAGACAAAATAGGTGTAGTATACTGCTTTGAATGTGAAGAAGTAATGGCCTGTCAATTAGAAGTGAAAAACATTATTCACTTTTTTCGGCTTCGCAACTGGTTTGTTAATCACAAAAGACTTTTTTTCTGCAGACAAAACAGTTATTCTGTTTTGAACATGCAGACATTATGGCTTTTCGCCAAGCTTTTACAAAAACGAGCCCGCTTTTAAGACTTGTTTCTTGAGGGTACAGAAGCATGATGTCACGGGGTTACCGCAACAGAGAGGAGCCAGAAGACCGCAGCGTCTGATTGCTCCTACTCCTGCGCTGAGAAGAAGCACTTCTCCTTCGTTATAAAGGTATTTTATTATTTTGGCAGAGCAAAGGTTAATCGCCCATGTTGGAAACTGAGCGCTCAGCTGAGCTCAGTTAGACACTCCAATCCCCTTTATAATCTGGGTCCTCATTCAAATCCATGTAAGAGCTACTGTTTGCTGCATGTTTTAAGAGGAGAGGTGTCAATATGAGGAGTTTTGGAGGAGTTTTCTGTGACTGTTGCGTGGTTTGTAAGTGTGGTAATTCCATTCCCTCCTCTACTTTGGTTTTACCCCCATCCTCCACTCCATGGTGCATTCCTCTGTTATATGTGAGTGAATATTTGCATGCTTGCTATTTTCAGTTACCCATGTTTGTGTAGCCTTATTTGTCGGGTTATTGTACTGCGGTGCACAGTAGCGCCCCTCTTCCCTGGGTGGGAGAAGAGAACAAAGGGAGGACTAACTCAGGAGGTAAAGCAATGGTAGCGGCCCTGGCATCTTCACCTTCAAAAGTATCCTGGGGAATGGGGCAAGCTAGGGTGCCCCCTTAGTGGTAGGTACAGGGAAGGAGCCCCTGATCCCGGCTCACCCGACAGCTGAGACGTCATACATGAGTCTTTTCCCAGCATAAATAGTACTGTTGATCTATCCCTTATGCACTACTCACAAAAAAATTGGGATATTTGGCTTTCAGGCAAAATTTCACAATGAACCTAAAATGCACTCTAACCTTTTCAGGTGAAATGAATTTGACCTTCTCTAAACTTTTGAAAGCGTGTGTTTAACTGTTCAATGTTTCAGTACTTCTTGCACAACTTGTTGTTCTTTAACAAGAAGCTTAATGGCAAAATTCACAACAGGTGTTTGATCCATAAATCGCCCAACAAATGTGGTTCAATTGGTATTTAAACAGTCCTCATCATGCTGTTCACAGTTTTACATCATGAGACCAAGACAACACCTAGCAATTTATCAACAGTACCTCGCCATTACGAGGCTTCAAGCAGGATGTTCTCAGACAGAAGTGGCCACTGAGCTTAGAATGCCACAAAGTGTCATCAGCAGGTTGCAACTGAGATGCAGAGAGATTGGAAGAGTCACAGAAAGGCAGAGAAGTGGATGCCCTTTGGCCACATTCCACACTGATGACCGCTTCATTGTGAGCCCTTCGGAACTGAATGGTGAATGCCATACAATTCCAGCTCGTAACTCCATACCCTACCTCTAAGACCTGAGGGCCTCCCTTCAAGAAGAGTGGGATGCCATGCCTCAGCAGACTTAAGGGTCTGTCACACTAAGAGATATCGCTAGCAATATCGCTATAACTTGTGACGTTATAGCGATATTGCTAGCGATATCGCTGTGTGTGATACTTACCTCCGACCGGCTCCACAGCTGGTTATCGCTGATCGCGCGAGAACGTTCAGGACTGTTTCTCGTCGTCAGCTTCCTGCGGTGCTTCCTGCTGTGACGACGAGCGACGCGTGGAGCCGGGTGGGAGGACGCAGGATCGCTTAGTGTGACAGGTAAGTAGCGACCCCCGACCCCTGCGATGTCGCTAGTGAGATCTGCCTGTGTGGCAGCTCACTAGCGACCACTTAGCGATGTACCAGCGATCCTGACTGCGTCATATCGCTGGTCGGGATCGCTGGTACATCGCTAAGTGTGACAGTACCTTAACTCTGCTTGTGAATAGCTTGAGCATGTCATTGTCCAGCTGTAATTGATGCTCAAGGCCACATGACAAGTTATTGAGACATTGACATTTTTTATTGGGGTATACCCACCTCTGTTGGCTCTTGTTTCAATAAATTGTTTGAGATGAGGAAATTGCCATTACATGCTTCTACTTAGTTGCCCTACTTTCATGATAAAATATAACTGTTGTGTGAACTTTTTATGTTCTCCATAAATTTCACCCTAAAGCCAAATATCTCTAACTTTTTGTGAGTAATGTATATTTTGATATGCAAGATTTTTCACACCTAGTCTGCATCGGTGTGACAAATCCACCAGCCATGCTGAATGCCCTCAGCTTGCAGCTATAATCGAAGTAAAAGTTGGCACAGCAAAGTATTAAGTTAAAGGGGCCAAATAATATTGCCCCACTTTTCAGTTTTTGAATTTCCGCAAAAATTTAAAATAACCAATAAATTTCATTCAGCTTCACAATTGTGTCCCACAATTACATTTGGTATCTTTTATGTTTGAAGCATGATATGTGGGAAAAGGTTGAAAAGTTCCAGGGAGCCGAATACTTTCGCAACGCACTCTATATAGTCTATACTAAGACTCTGAGCCAGGGAAAATCCTGAGGTGGGAATCAGGTGGAGGGCCAAGAGCTCTGGCTAGTTACACACAAAGGCAACTGTCACCCGAATCATGGATGTTGATGAAGATGTTGTGTTGGACAAATTTTGGAAATCACACAAGGGTGGCAAACAGTTGAGGTCATTTTAAGATGAGGTGGCTGGCATCGGCGATACACAGTGCAGGCAACATACATCAAAAACATCCTCTGGGCAGCTGTGGTGGAAGAAATGCCACACATGCTGTTGGTGTAACAGGCTCAAGGGTGCTGGTCATGGTAGTGGCAAGTTGTACAAGTGTGCTTTTGTGTGGGAATTCTTTCACATTGGTCCACTGGCAATCTATTGAATTGTGCAGACTTTGCATTTGGAAAATGAACTGAGTATATCCTGGCACACATTGAATAGGAACTACATCACTCCATCAGCATGTGAAACAGCATTATCTGTTTAGTATGTAAGCACTTGTGTATAAGTTTCAGGATTTGGGTAAGTCCTCTTTGTTTAAAAAAATGGCAGATCTCAAAACAAAGGGAAAACACTTTCATTTATAAACAGAAACAAGCCTTGGATTTAGAATTTGGATTTAGTAGCAAAATCTTTAATGAGTGGTTCAATGTTTGCGTACTGGCACTGTGTAAAAAAAAAAAAAAAAGTTATTGAAGTGCTCTTGTTGCAGCATATCACAGGTGATCATTTGAAGTCACACACTGAGTGGGATGAGATGCTACAAAAATTTACTGTAGATCACTTGAATCTTGGATTTCTATTCACAGACTGAAACCATCACCCTCAATTTCACTATGGTACAACAGCACTGAAGTGGTATACCACAATTACATTAGGCCTTTATCTATCCCTATCCTGTGTGCTCTGAGCTTTCCTATCCCTATACAGTACAGGCATAAAATAACATTCGTTAGGCGGCCCCTATGTTTAAAACTGTCTTTGATAGCCCCTAATTGACTGTGCTGCACCATGTAATCGGATTGTTACAGGGCATTATGTGTGTTAAATGGTGCCAGGTATTTTTTTCTTTGCAGTCGCCGCTAATCATGTTGCAGATTCTTTGAATTCTTGTGGAACCTCATCTTCAAATTTCCGGGTACTCAACTCGATTTTGATCCTTCACAGTTTGATCCTCCGCAGTTTGATCCACCCTTCCTTAGTAACAATGGACAGAACTGGAGAGGTGAGGACTCTGGAAATGTCTGTAGTGATATTTATTCATGTGTCTTTCTATAACCAGGATTACACAGTAGTGAAGAAGACCTCTAGTGAGCACTGCCAGGCCACTGTGTCTGATGGATGGAGACGAACCCTGAGCCTAATCACGGGGCCTCCACCTCACCCCCTGATACATGAGGACATCAATGATCACAAGATCCTAGAAATCACCTACAAGATGATTGAGCTGCTGACTGGAGAGGTGACACTGCTGGGAATGCTGGGACATTATACAGTAACGCTATGAAGGAATCGGGGGATGACGGTATCATTGTATGTGTCAGGTTCCTATAAGGTGTCAGGATGTCGCTGTCTATTTCTCCATGGAGGAGTGGGATTATTTAGAAGGACACAAAGATCTGTACAAGGAGATCATGATGGAGGTTCCCCAGTCCCTCACATCACCAGGTAATAGGACTAAATACACATGGCCTAGAATTATCTGTATGTAAGGAATGAATTCAGTCCCTGTATGTGTTTCCTCCAGTTCTATCCAGTAAGAGGACAACACCAGAGAGATTTCCCCATCCTCTTCTTCCACAGGACTGTAAACAAGAAGATCCCGATGTTCCTCAGGATCATCAGGTAGATGGAGAGAAGGTGTCATGAGATCTCCCCTATGATGTGTAGACGGCTGTGAATGTCTTGTGCTCAGTCTTGTTTTATCCACCAGTATTATATGTTTGTCAGGATTAGAGGTGAGCATAGATGTGACTTCTCCATCTGTCTGTGACTTTTACAATAATTGTTTCAGGGTGAAGATCTGACCCATATTAATACTACAGAGATATATGTGAGGGGTGATGACCGGTGTAAAGAGGAGATTCCTACAGATACCTGTCCAGGTGAGTAGTAACCACTAAATGCAGAGAAGTCACAGATTCTTCTCAGTTACCGGATGTGGCTGCTTTATCAGTGTTGTAGTCCGGACATATCACAACCATGTGATCATCATTCTGCTAATAAACCACCATCATGCTCCTCCACTTAAAACTGTACCCATTACTTTGTTCATTGAAAGCCTTTCTGTTGGAATGAGACCTGTACAGTCCAGAACTTACAGCTGGGAGGATTCGCCTATCGGCTGGAATTAGAAGATGTTGACCCCCCCCCCCAACGGCCTAGATCTCGAAACTGCAAAGCGAAATGACAGCATATGTAGAAAGTGCTGACCAATTAAAAAATCATGGGCAGAAAATCATTATCCGCATGGTGGATCTCTAAGAGAAAGCGGAGGGTAATGATGCTGTTGCCTAGGATCCTGGAATCGTATAGGATAAATCTACCTTTTTCTCACTTTTGTACTGCTGAATGTGCTCATAGGGCCCCTACAAGACCAGGTCCAGTCTTTCAGACCCAACTTCGCTTTTATGATTGAGACACCATTCCATGTGCAGTGAGAGCCAAGTGTGAATATTTTGTCATCAATCTTTCCTTTTTATTTATATACTCAAATATACACAATAGACATAAAAACTTAAGAAAGATAATAAAAAAATATATTTTTTTATCTTTTAAACCCATCCCTAACTCTTGTCCTCAGAGGAGAGAGGGGGAAAAAAGAAAAAAAAAACTTAATAATTTATTCTCATATTTCCAAAGCTTTTTTCTTCTACTTATCCCAGCTATTAATATATTGGGATCTGTAGCTTAGCCTGAGCTAAAACACAGTGTTACCACTCAAAATAGTTAATAAATAACATTTACCATATTTCTGCTTTACATCGACAGCATTTTTCAACTTCCTTTTATTTCTTTCAGATGTTAGAAATGCTTAAAAGTTCAAAAAGTTTTTATACGTTCAGTCAACCTATAAAACCTATTTATGAGGGGATCAATTTTTTTTAAGTGACTTGCAGGAGCCTATATTTTAGAAAATTTCACTATCATAAACCACTTTCAGGAAGTTTGATCCTTTAAATTTATCACAATAATTAACAGAAAGATCAATGCTATTTTTTTTTTTTTCAGCTAAAATGTTGATATAGCCCCTTTTTTTTCCATATTCACAAGCGGTAATAGAAAAAATAGACCCCACAATTTATTTTACAACGTCTTCTGAATCTGCCATTATCCTCTTGTTTGGACACAGGGGGGAATGAGAGCCATTTGACTATTGGAATACATATTTTGGTGGGATACTTTGCAGGCACCATTTGCACATCAGCTAAGGTGCATGAACGGTAGAAAACCTCGCTAGGTGACTCCATTTCCCTCATGGAATTCATCTATAGTAGTGACTATGTTGATCCCACAAGCATGTTCTGGAAATTAGCACTCAGTAGATATTTGTAGAGAGAAGATTGCACATTTGCCATTTTAGTGTCCAATACATAGCCCCCAGATTATGCTTCAGGAGACACACATCCCATAAGTGGGTTCTTCTCATTACATCAATGAAAATAAGGAGATATTACATTGTGGTTTGGGCACACTGCAAGGCTCAGAAGCTAGCAAGACATTTGGCTTTTGAAGAGTGTCTTTTGCAGGGTTGGTTGATGGAAGCCATGTTCCTTTTCAAAAGTCTTTCGGTTTCTAGTAGTATGGAAACTGTTTTTTTTTTTTATGGAGAAATGATGGATGTACCTAGGGTCTTATGTTTTTTGGATGAAGTAGAAGTTGTACTATTATCATTTTGGCCTACATAACATTTTTGGTGGCTTCTTATTCCAGTATTTGGAAGCCAGAGTGAACAAACAGTTGAACACCACCTCTACTGTTTCATTCCATGAGGTCTTCTGTTAGATTGTGAACTGTTTTTGTCTTAGTAAATAATTGAATTTTGCTACATAACTTACAATTTCTTTGGATATTTTATAAATGGTATACATACAGTATATAATTTGTAAGGATATTTATTTTGAAAATATTATTTTTGATTCTTGGCAGATGGCTGTACCAGGAGATCAGAGGAAAAACTGACATTTTCAATTTTTCAATCACATAACCTTCAAATCACACAAGACATAACTGAAACGAATGCCACTATTCCAGAAATACTATCATCCCTTCACAGCAAAGATCTGTCATCTGATCCTTGGAAACATGTCCTATCTTCTGATTCATCACAGACTATTAAGAAAGATAAAAGTCACAAAAAAGTTGTTGAAAATAGAACTGCTTCTACAGGAAAGAAACCACTTTCAAGTTCAGAATATGGAAGTATTTTTTCCCTCAAGACGTCTTTTGTTACACATCAACAAATTCACACCGAAGGGAAAAGATTTTATTGTTCCAAGTGTGGGAAATATTTTAACCAGAGATCACACCTTATTAGTCACAGGAGAACTCACACAGGGGAGAAGCCATATTCATGTTCAGAATGTGGGAAACATTTTCACCAGAAATCAAATCTTGACAGTCACCAGAGAACTCACACAGGAGAAAAGCCATATTCATGCTCAGAATGTGGAAATTGTTTTGTAAATAAATCACATCTTGTTAAACATCAGAGAACTCATACAGGGGAGAAGCCATATTCATGTTCAGAATGTGGGAAATGTTTTGCAGATAAATCAAATCTTGTTACACACCAGAGAATTCACACAGGGGAGAAGCCATATTTCTGTTCAGACTGTGGGAGATGTTTTGCAAAGAAAACAATTCTTGTTAAACACCAGAAATTGCACACAGGGGAGAAGCCCTTTTCATGTTTAGAATGTGGGAAATGTTATGCACATAAATCACATCTTATTACACATCAGCGAACGCACACAGGGGAGAAGCCATATTCATGTTCAGAATGTGAGAAACAATTTAACCAGAAATCCCATCTCGTTAGTCACCAGAGAACTCACACAGGAGAGAAACTATATTCATGTTCAGAATGTGGGAAAAATTTTACTCGGAAATCACATCTTGATAGTCATCAAAGAACTCATACAGGGGAGAGGCCATTTTCATGTTCAGAATGTGGGAAATGTTTTGCAAATAAATCAAGTCTTGTTAAACACCGGAGAATTCACACAGGGGAGAAACCATATTCATGTTCAGAATGTGGGAAATGTTTTAACCAAAAATGGCATCTTCTTGAACATCAAAAATCTCGCACTGGAAGAAGCCATTATCATACCTAAAAGACATTGTTTACTTGCCAATAATATTTTGTTAACCAACAAAAAAAACTCTCATTGGGAGAAATCATATATTTTGACAAATTATACAAGAAACCACATGACAGAGAAAGTCAAAGTAAAGAGAAAGAAGAAAGAGAAAAGCAATTTAAACCATACATTAAAATTAAAATATATGTAGTGACTATTCGACATCTGTTGTCTGAAAGTCAAATAAAAAGCAATATTGCATGTGCATTGATTATTTTACAGTGATATACTGTATTTTTCAGATTATAAGACTTTTTTCCCCCAAAATTTGAGGGGAAAATGGGGTGCATGTTATTATCCAAGTTTACCAGGGCTGGAGGCTGGTCTTGCGCGGGGTCCCAGGAGGTCAGGTCACTGCTGCAGGAAGCTGGTTCCTGAGGTATCAATCTGCACATTTGCCACCTCTGGCACCATTTTCCTGAAATCCATCGTACTGAAAACAATAGGAAGTGGACTCTACCAACATTTTCTTAAACCCTTGGGCCCACAGTCTCACACCGCCAAATATCCCCTTCAAACCCAGAACCCGCAGCATCGCCCCACTCCTACCGCCTCCACCAGCTTCCTTAAGTGGTGACTTGGCCTCCTGGGACCTCACTCCACCGCAGCCACCACCCCTGGTAAGTTATAGAAAAATTGGACTATAAGACACACCACCATTTTACTTAAACATTTTTTATCTATTTTCCACCCCTATATTTGGGGTGTGTCTTATAGTCTGCAAAATACAGTATTTATATATTTACTATATGGACAAGAGAATTGCAATACATCCCCCAACCTATCTCAAAAATAACCATTTCCTCCACCTTCTTTTTCCTAACTCGCAATCTCCACGATCTGCCATTCATTACAGTTCTTTACAATTCAGTCTCCGTTTGTGAACATCTTTAACTTATTTATATTATAATATTAAATATATTCGTATTACAAATTACTAGTTACATCTGTGATTCATTCTTTGTTTATTTCAACATCTGATGTGATCAATTTATTTTTTTTTAAATCCCTTTCCGTGCTAAGTATGGTAGTAGTTTTTTCAGCAATTTTGTGAGCCAATTCGCTTCTCTAAACTTCAATAGACATATTAATGAATCTAAGGGGACTTTGGTTTTAAATACTTGCTTGGTTGTCCCAGTAACCTGACTCTTCGAAACTGGCACATTAAAGCATAATCATAACCTAAGATAGGTGTCCTCCAACTTAATCTGACACTTGGGGAAACTCAGGGGGCACACAGACCTCAGAGGTGTTACTTAAATTTGTATGGTGTCCAACTGCAGTAACCTGTGATGTGGTATTGCTCTACTCCTTGACTGTGTCACTGTGTTGGCCCATGCCCTCTCTTTGATGGTTTTATGCAACGTCATCATGGATTCTCTTAATACTGGTATATGATTAATGGTATCACATGAGAAGTCGCATGACTAAATCCCTTCTCTTTTTGACTACCTAAGTAACATTCCCACCGATGCACTATAAACTAGTATGATATGGTAGATCAGGTGATGAAAGCATGTAACCATTATTGAACATGCTCCTTAGTGTCCAGGGCCATCTTCGACGCAGGTATTTGTGGCAAAGCCCATTAGCAATATGAATTCTATGTGTTTATCGGTTCATGTCGATATAAAAGGTCATGCACCCACCTTTCATACTTACCCCTAATGAAGCACACTGCGAAATGTGGGTCGGGGTGGCCAGGCACCTTGATTTTTCCCTCCATTTTGCTTGGTATCGTACGAGGGATTACTCAAAAATAAAGGAGAATTACTTACGGTATTTTTTATTCAAGATAAAATCTTAAAAACATTGTTCACTTTCAAAATACTCTCCATTAGATGATATGCACTTGTCTCAAACGTTTTTCCACTGTTTTAAATATGTTATGTTTTCTGAGCTAATGCTATTAAGTGCATCCAGCTATTTTTTCTTCATTCTTGGTAATAAAAAGAAGTCGCTGGGTGACAAACCGTCGTCATGCCGTTTTTGGTCAAAAACTGGTTGATTTTCAAAGCTGTGTGGGCAGGTGCTTTGTCATGATGAAGCAGCCACTCTCCCAATCACCACATTTCAGATCGTTTTTTTCTCACTGCCTCAGTCGCTTCCCAACTTGCAGATAGTAATGTTGGTTCACTGTGGTGCCCTGAGGAACAAATTCAACATGAATGACTCCTTTGATGTTGAAAAATCAAACCATCATGGCCTTCAAATTGGATTCCACTTTGCATCCTTTTTTTGGTCTTGCGTGATGAAGCGGTCTTCCACTGGCTGAACTGCTTTTTTGTTTCAGTATCATAGGTATAACATCAAGATTCATCCCCTGTGATAAGTTTTAACAAAAAAATAGAATTAGACTTACCGGTAATTTGGTTTATAGTAACCGGAGGACGTTACCCCTTTCCTTATAAGGACAGGAAATATCAAAGAGGTTAAATAACCCCTCCCACATCCTCCACCCTCACTGTTATTGTAAATGACCACAGGAGTAGGAATGCTTTAAATTATATTTTATTCTCTATCCGAGAAAAACAAAAATTAAGCAAAGTGCTGTCGTGGTGGGTTACTAGAAACCGAATTACCGGTAAGTCTAATTCTATTTTCTCTAGTAACCCCCCCACGACAGCACATCGGAGCAGTACCCAATAGGTTTGTTTAGGGAGGGACTATAACTCGGAGGAATTTTCTCCCGAAGGCTAAGTCCTCTTCAGACATCAGGTCTAGCCTGTAATGCTTAGAGAACGTGTGGACCGATGACCAGGCAGCAGCTTTGCATATCTGCTCGATGGAACCACAGGCTTTCTTGGCCCAGGAGACAGAGGTTCCTCTGGTAGAGTGAGCCATAAATTTATCTTGCAGTGGCAGGCCCTGGATGTGAGATGCCTCAGAGATTGCTCTCTTGATCCAGATGGCGATCGTGGATCTGGAAGTCTTCTTCCCCTTATTCTGTCCTCGAAGGTGAACAAACAGGTTTTGGTCCTTCCTAGTTTTATTTCGTCACCTGAAGATAATGGAGTACTGTTCTCCAAATGTCCAAAGTGTGGAACTCTTCTTTCTTATTTCCCAGCTCTTGATAGCAGGAAGAATTATCTCCTGAGACTTGTGAAACTCTGAGACCACTTTGGGAAGAAATCATGGATCCAGTCGCAGGATAAGTTGGTCCTGTAAGATTCTCATATAGAGTTTGTTGATCGAGAGAGCCTGTAATTCACCCACTCTCCTGGCTGTAGTTATTGCTACCAGGAAGGATTTTTTCCAGGAGGGTCTGTCTATGTCTATGGATGATAAGGGCTGAAAAGGTGGTAGTGTGAGCCTCCTCAGGACCACATTGAGGTCCCAGGATGGTACTAAATTTGTAGCTCTATGTCGTATGCGAGATGCTGCTATCATAAACCTAATCAATCGGTGGTCAACTAACATCTGGTCAAAATATGAGCTTAGAGCCTAAACCTGGACTTTGAGGGTGCTAGATCTGAGACCCTTACCTAGTCCATCCTGCAGAAAATCCAGAATCCAAGCCAAGTTCGGCTGGTGTGGATCAGCTTGTTCGGGTGCACTCCATGAGATAAAAGACTTCCATATCTTCTGGTATATAGAATTTGTTACTGCCTTTCTGCTTTTTTTGTAGGGTCTTAATGACCCCTTCTGAGAATTATCTGGTCATCAGGATTGAGAACTCAGAAGCCAGGCACTCAGATGTGACTTCTCGGGATCCGGATGGAAGATTGGCCACTGGTGGAGGAGGCTTCTGACCGGGGGTAGCGCTATCAGTCCCTCTATACTCAGGTTGGAAAGGGTACAGAACCAGCTTCTTTTGGGCCAGAATGGTGCCACCAAGATTATCTTGATCTTTTCCAATCTTATTTTCTGAAGTACCCTTCGTAGGATTGGTAATGGCGGGAAGGCATAAGCCAGTCTGAATCTCCATGGGTGGGCTAATGTATCTACCCCTAAGCAAGGATCTGGATCTAGTAAACAATATTGATCCACTTTTGTGTTCTGCCCACTTGTAAAGAGATCTACCTCTGGATAGCCCCACCTTCTTTTCAGTATCTGAAAGACCTGGGAGTCTAGACCCCATTCTCCTGTATGGATTTCTGTTATGCTCAGAAAATATGCCTGTTTAACACACCCTTTATGTGCAGGGCAGGCAGGGAGAGAAGGTGTTGTTTTGACCACGAGAATATTTTAGCTGATATTGTCTTCAGGTCCTTGTGCCTTGTACTTCCTTGACGACAAAGGTGGGAAACTGTTGTCATATTGTCCAAGTATATCTTGACATGGGTGTCCTGGACTAGGGCTACTGTTGACATGAGTACCTCTCCACTGCCTTCAGTTCCCTGAAGTTTGAAGATCGTTGATTTCTCTCGTGTGATCAGCATCCCTATAATACGTGTTGGGAGACCATGGCTCCCTATCCTTTCCCACTGGCGACTACTTTTATAGTGATCACTGGGTCTTGCCTCCAGGGGACTCCTCTGCTCAAATTCTTTGTTTTTAGCCAACATGTCAACAAGGTCTTCATGCGAGGCGGCATCCGGATCTTCTTACAAGGATCCATCCCAGTTTGCCAGAATGTGCTTCTGAAGTTCTGGTGCGTGCTTGTGCCCATGCTACCATTTGGATGTGGGATGTCATGGATCCGAGAACAGATATGGCCCATCTTAATGACACCACTTTCTTGCTCTGTAGTATCTTTATCTTTGATTTTAACAAGATCTGTTTCTCCAGTTCCTAGAAACCAAATTGCCGGTAAGACTAATTTTATTTTTTGTTTGCGCAAGAAAGATGTTTGGCTGCGTGAGTCTAGTAGTACTCCTAAGAATGTATTTATTGTTGCAGGAACCATATCTGACTTGTGGTTCACTATACAGCCTAGAGATAAGATCTGGGTCGTTATCTGTAGATGTTCCTGTAGCATGGGTACTGAAGGAGCCACCAACAAAAAAATCATCGAGGTATGGAACTATGCATATGTGCTGACCTCTGACATGATCTTTGTGAAGATCCATGGGGTTGACGATAGACCGAATCGGAGGACATTGAATTGATAATGGACTGTGTGCTCTCCCTGGCGTATTATTATTATTATACATTTATATAGTGCCATTTATTCCATGGCGCTTTATATGGGAAAAAGGGAAATATAGACAAGTACAATAAACATGTGCAAGACGAAGGACCCATAAGTACAGAAGGAGAGATGACCCTGCCCGCGAGGGCTCACAGTCTACAGGGATGGGTGAGGATACACTAGGAGAGGGTAGAGCTGGTTGTGCTGTGGTTTGGTAGACCAAGGATCGTTGCAGGCTGTAGGTTTGTTGGAACAGGTGGGTCTTCAGGTTTTTCTTGAAGGTTTCCGTTGTTGGTGAGAGTCTGATGTGTTGCGGCAGAGTTCCAGAGTATGGGGGAAGCACGGGAGAAGTCTTGCATGCGGTTGTGGGAAGAATCTTATTGCAAATCTTAAGAATTTTTGATAAGTTGGATAGATCGGGATGTGGTAATATGCATCCTGTAGGTCTATTGTTGCCATGACGAAATCCTGCCCAATCAGAGATTCTGTTGACATGACAGATTCCATCTTGAATCTTCTGTATGTTATGCATCGATTCAGGGGTTTCAAATTGATTATAACCCGATGGGACCTGTATTTTTTTTTTATTTTTTTTAAGTCCTTTCTGGCACTATGGAGACTACCTTCTTAGATAATAGGCTCTTCACTCACGCTATCAAGGTGGACTAGCTCTGGAGAGTCATGTTGTCTGTATTGTTTTTGGAGGATATGAGGCAAACTCTATCTTTATTCCTTCCCTGACTGATGTTAGAGTCCATTTGTCTGAACAGATCTTGTGCCACTGTGGAAGAAAGTTTGAGATGTGATCTCCTACTGTGTTGGCATCATGGCTTATTTTGTCTCTGGCAGTGGGGAAGAAAAAGATTTCTGCCTCTTCTCCCTTTCTGGTAGCTCCAGCGACCTGACTTGGCTTCCCCTTGTACTGAAGTGTATGCTCCTTCGGGGGGTGAAAGGGCCTTTTACTAGTATTTCTAGGTTCAGGTAAGGTCTTTTTTAATCCGAAGCCTTCCCTAGCAGCTCGTCGAGGGCAGGACCAAACCTGTTTTTCCCTTTGAAGGGGATAGAACACAATTTCATTTTTTAAGTCATGTCCCCGCTCCAGGATCTTAGCCAGAGTGCCCGTCTCACAGAGTTCAATAACCCTGATGATCTTGCTGCTATTCTTATGGATTTTGCAGAGGCATCTGCCAAGAACCCTGTTGCATTCTGGAGGACAGGTAGAAAAGCCAGGATATCCTCTCTAGGAATACCCATGGTCAGGTGTTCCTCCAGGTGAACTAGCCAACAGTACATCAATCGGGCCACACAGGTAGATACAGCGTTGGTATTTAATAAAATTGCCGAGGTTTCCCATGATTTCTTCAGTAGCGCATCCATCTTGCGTTCCAGGGCGTCTTTCAACTGTGAGGCATCCTCAAATGGTAGTGTAGTTTTTTAGCTATGCGCACAATCTGGGCGTCAACCTTTGGAATCTCTGACCAGCATGCTGCCGTTTCGTCATCCACCTGTCCTTCATCTCCACTGGAATAGTTAGCCTCTTTTCTGGGGACTCCCACTCCTTTAGCACCAGGTCCCGGATGTTTTTACGAATGGGAAACACCTGCTTCTTCCTAGAACGGAGACCCCCGAACATTTCCTCCTGTACCGTCTGGGCAGTCTCCTCCTCAATGTCCATGGTCCCCCTTAGTGCCATGAGGAGTTCCTCTATATTCCCTGAGGAAAAATAATATCTCTCCTGTTGGAAGACCTCTGGGTCCAGGATTAATTCGCCTTCTTTCAGAGGTTCGTCTGGGATTGACGTTTCATCCTGAGAGTCATCTTTCCCTTTCTCCTCAAGATTAAGCTTCCTGTTATGAGTTCATTTTCCCCTTCACCATTGAGGTCTGATGAACTCACTCTTCTGGTGAAGGAAGGTAGTGAGGCTGATTACCAAGCACCTGAGCTGGGAGAGGATGACTGGGCGACGGGGATCTCTGACTGGATATAAGGCAGCCGACGCCCTTCTGCCTCGCTGGTGATTTTTCTGTGGAATTCTAGGAGACCAGTCTGATTCCTGCTCCTCAAAAGCTAAGTTTTCTTCTTTGCCTTTTTGCATTTGTGTTTTGGTTTTAGTTTGCCTTGCTTTTCTGGATTCTGCCATTCCCTGCTGGGGTGAGCTGAATTCCTTTTTTGTCGGTTTGTTCTGTCTTCAGAAAATACCTGAGTACTGACATAGTCTTTTTGAAGCCTAGCGTCTTCAGGGCCTTTTTCCCTGTCAGTCTGTTGGCTCTTATTTTTATAGCGTTTTTCGCGGATTGCAGACAGCAGCTTTCCTATCCTGTCCTATCTAGTTAGCTTGGGCCCCATCATTTGCTCAGTCTATCTTTCTATCTGTGTTAGTGTTTTTTCTTCTTGCTTCACCGTCATTATATGTTGGGGGCTGCCTATTGCTTTGGGGTCTGCTCTGGGGCAGTTTAGATTTCCCTTTCTGTCTTTAGGCTAGGCAGTTCTCCGGCTGTGATCGAGGGGTCTAGGGCATCGTAGGAACCCCCCACGGCTACTGCTAGTTGTTGATAGGTTCAGGGGTCTGCAATCCGATAGCTGCCAACTTCTCTGGTTTTCTGGACGTAGCTAGCATTTCTGTTTTTGCCTCCTATGGTGACTCATTCATAACAGAATCACCAGCCACAGAAAACGTGTGTGCAAAACGTTTCTCTCGTTTAGGACAGACAGAAATAATATGCGAGGCATCTCCACCAAAAAAACACAGCTTATTACGCTTTCTGAACTTCTGACGTTGCTCCCTGGACAAAACTCTATTACATTGCATAGGTTCAGACACTTGTTCAACAGGTGGCAACACCTCTCATGCAGTCCTGCGTTCACGTAAACGCCGATCAACCTGAATGGCTAATGACATAGAATCGTCCAGACCAGAGGGAACAGGAAATCCCACCATAGTATCTTTTACGGCTTCTGACAAACCCTTCCGAAAGAGAGCTGCCAAGGCATTATCATTCCAGGCAGTAAGGACCGCCCACTTTCGGAATTTTTGACAGTACAATTCTGCAGAATCTCTACCCTGGCTCAATGCCAACAGGGTCTTTTCAGCCTGATCAATAGCATTAGGTTCGTCATACAACAACCCCAAGGCTTGAAAAAATGCGTTCACATTAGTCAGACTAGGATCATCAGGTTTCAAAGAGAACGCCCAATCTTGGGGATCGCCACGCAGCAAAGAGATGACATTTTTAACCTGCAGCGCGGAGCTCCCTGACGAGTTAGGCTTCAAGGCAAAAAAATAATTTACAATTATTTTTGAAATTCAAAAATTTAGACCGATCCCCAAAAAACACATCAGGAGTAGGGATCTTTGGTCCCCAGTTTAAGGTGGGTGATATGGTTTGGTTATCATCAAAAAATATCGCTATGAAGGTAGCTTCTCCTAAGTTTAAGCCTAGATTTATTGGGCCTTACAAAATTTTGGAGATCATTAATCCGGTCTCTTTTCGGTTGGCTCTTCCTGTCACATTTAAAATCCATAATGTGCTTCATAAGTCCTTGTTGAAGAGGTTTGATGAACCAGTAGTTCCTGGGGTGGCACCTCCGGACCCTGTATTGGTTGAAGGTAACATGGAATATGAGGTAGAGAAGATACTGGATTCCCGTCTGGCTAGACGGAGACTCCAGTATTTGGTTAAGTGGAAGGTTTATGGTCAGGAGGATAATTCCTGAGTCTCTGCCTCTGATATTCATGCCAAAAGATTGGTGCGTGCCTTTCATCGGGCTCACCCTGATCGCCCTGGTGGCGTGGATGAGGATTCGGTGACCCCTCCTCAAGGGGGAGGTACTGTTATGAGTTCATTTTCCCCTTCACCATTGAGGTCTGATGAACTCCCTCTTCTGGTGAAGGAAGGTAGTGAGGCTGATTACCAAGTACCTGAGCTGGGAGAGGATGACTGGGCGACGAGGATCTCTGACTGGATATAAGGCAGCCGACGCCCTTCTGCCTCGCTGGTGATTTCTCTGTGGAATTCTAGGAGATCAGTCTTATTCCTGCTCCTCAAAAGCTAAGTTTTCTTCTTTGCCTTTTTGCATTTGTGTTTTGGTTTTAGTTTGCCTTGCTTTTCTGGATTCTGCCATTCCCTGCTGGGGTGAGCTGAATTCCTTTTTTGTCGGTTTGCTCTGTCTTCAGAAAATACCTGAGTACTGACATAGTCTTTTTGAAGCCTAGCGTCTTCAGGGCCTTTTTCCCTGTCAGTCTGTTGGCTCTTATTTTTATAGCGTTTTTCGCGGATTGCAGACAGCAGCTTTCCTATCCTGTCCTATCTAGTTAGCTTGGGCCCCATCATTTGCTCAACCAATCTTTCTATCTGTGTTAGTGTTTCCATCTTGCTTCACCGTCATTATATGTTGGGGGCTGCCTATTGCTTTGGGGTCTGCTCTGGGGCAGTTTAGATTTCCCTTTCTGTCTTTAGGCTAGGCAGTTCTCCGGCTGTGATCGAGGGGTCTAGGGCAACGTAGGAACCCCCCACGGCTACTGCTAGTTGTTGATAGGTTCAGGGGTCTGCAATCCGATAGCTGCCAACTTCTCTGGTTTTCTGGACGTAGCTAACATTTCTGTTTTTGCCTCCTATGGTGACTCATTCATAACAGCTTCCTCTTTTTAGCTTCCATTTATTCTTTCTATTTATCCCATTAAGGATGGTTGCTCTTCCCTGATGACTTTCTCAGTGCACTCTTTACATAATGTCTTATGTGAAGAGGCCAGCTTTTTTGTACAGACTGCACATCTCCATGAAGTCTTGAACTTGCTTCTTGGTGCTGGTTTCTTGTCACTCTAAAAGAAAGGGGAGAAGGAATAATTAGGCTCTAAACCTGCACATAGGGAATGGACATCCAGTACCAGAGTTCCAGGGATCCTAGTCGCTCCGGATTGGCCACGCCGGTGTAGTACGCGAAGTCAGTGCGGTTCGTTGCCGATGTCCCTTGGCGACTGCCAGATTGACCAGATCTGCTCTCTTAGGGCCCGATTTGCCATTTGATCTCAGGGGCCCTGTGTTTAATGGCTTAGCCATTGAATCCTGGGTCCTAACCCAGGCTGGGTTCTCCCAACAGGTGGTTTCTACCATTATTAGCGCACAGAAGCCTGCGTCAGTATGCATCTATCACCGCATCCGGAAAATCTTTTTCGCACAGTGCAGAGGTTGTGGACGTACTCCTCTTGTTTTCTTCAATCCTACCATTTTGCTGTTCCTCCAGACCAGCCTGGATTCAGGCCTGGCGCTTAGCGCCCTCAAATGTCAGATCTCGGCCTTACCGGTTTTGTTCCAGGCAGGATTGCTTCCAATCTGCAAATGAGGACTTTCATTTAGGGGTCTCTCCTGTGGCTCCCCCCTATAGAATGCCGTTGGATGTTTGGGACCTTAACCTGGTCCTGGGTGTTCTTCAGGAGACTCCTTTCGAACCATTGCAGGACGTCTTGCTGACCTTTTCTTGGAAAGTCATTTTTCTTGTCACAGTGACATCAATCAGGAGGGTCTCGTAGTTAAACACCCTATCCTGTCGAGCCCCTTTCCTAATTTTTCACCAGGACAAGGTGGTTCTCAGTGTAAGAAAAAGTTCTATTGAGAGCTGGAAGAGTCGGGAAGAAGTTCCACAGACGATCTCTTATCAAGCTGAGGTTGAAGGTTTATTCGGAGATACACGGCAAAACAGATACAGAATAACAGAGGAGTTGGAATATGCGGGCAAAAACAGGAATTCAGACAGGCAGAGATTCGCTAGGAAGTCTGGCGATGATAAGGCTCTGTGCCCTGGCCATGGTGAGGCACAGTGGCATGATGGCGATGGAATGGCCCCAATCGACAGTAACAGGGGCTTCTTATACATTATCAGAACAAAGAAAGCTGCATTTTGCCGCAGAGGGCGTTAACATTATAATTCTAAGGCGTTTACATGGTAATTCTAGAGAAACGTGGTTTAGAAAAGAGAATATAATGACATAATACGAAGATATTAATTAACATTTCTCCAAGCAACACTAAAACCCATAAGTCATTGGTATCTATGGCTACTGTCCTAAAATCTTATCATTGTCTCCAATCTATGTCCATAAATTCTTACATCCTGACATTTTAACTACTCTACACTTCGCTACCACACTATCACGTACAGCACACTGGCCATATATTTGGTGACCTGTGATCCTATTGATTGATCCAATCTTCCTCTACGCACATCGGCTGAGGTTGCTAGGAGACATGATCTCATTTTGCCATACTCCATCTATTAGTTCTTTTGTAGAAGTAGATTCCTTTACAACTTTCAACAAAATGGCTGCTAGAGACAACATGGCCGCTCAGTATATTATGGCTGACCATTCTCTTACAAGTCCCCCTCTTGTACTCTATCCAGAGTACAACATACAGTACTGTAATATTCATGGGTGAATTATTGAAAATAAGAATATTGGGGTAATTCAGTGCTTTATGCACGAGTGTGTAAGGCAAAAGTCCCTAAAAATAGCACAAACACATAAAAAAAATTCAAATAGTCCCGAAAAAAAATAAGCTGCACAATAGTTAAGTCTTTTGGTCTTTTTCTTCTCATTCTTTGTCTTCCGGATTTTCCTGATCTTCTCCCCCTCTCACACTATCAGAGTCCCACTGTATAGTGTGAAACATCTTCTCCTGATCATCCAATATGTTCATGGTCCCAGGAGTCGAATATGAAAATCTTCAGCGGACCTGGAGAAAAATAGAAAAAAGAGTGCAGTATCAGTCCTTACCAGAAATCTCAGTAAAATAATTAAGAAGTCTACACTGATTGATATGAACCATTTTAATCACCTTTCTAGCGTGAAAATTTGAGCCAAGACTTAATCATTGTAGTCGGGATATAAGGCACAAGTCTATCATTAACCCGTTTGTAGTACAAGCACTCCCCCTCAATGGGCAGGGACTCGAGGGAATTGAACAGGGATGAGTCTCCATCCTTCTCCTGTGCCTTCATGAGATCTTGCAGAGGAGAAAAGACAAGGGGGGGCTCACGGGGTTGTTTTGTGACTGCAGCGATGATTTCTTGAGGATATTTGTCATCGCCTGTGAGTGCAGCCTCCTTGGCTGCGTGGTCTACATATGCATTGCCAAGGATGTGGGGGGTCAGGAATTAGCCTCTTGTGCCCTTTAATTTTACAGAAGGACTATAATTTTGGAAATTCTTTGCCCCGCTGCTCAATTTGTTTAAGAATTTCTGCAGCAGAGTTTTTAAAGTGACATGCGGGGTTTGTAAACTTAAAGGAGCAAATCCCACTATATGTCTCACTTGATTCATAGTCCAGTGCACGCCCAGTAGGTGCTTCATGCACAGAGTGAATCCTTTTTCCACGGGAGTAAACAACCTAGAGTAATAACCTAAGGCATACAACTGACTAGATACCTCTGGGCTTTCTTTGGGCCATTTTTGTAAAAGCACAGAAGAAATAGAGATATCACCGGTGTGAGTCTGAATGTAGAAAGGCTGGGAAGGGTCAGGGTTAATCAATGCAGTAGCTGCCGTAAGGGCGCGCTTTAATCCCTCAAAAGCCTGTAAGGCGGTTCCCTCCACATTAACAGGGTCAAAGTCATTATCAACATTTTTCAATAAATCATACAGTGGTTTAGCCAAATAAGCAAAATCTTCAATAAATTCTCTGGAAAAATTAATAAGACCCAAAAATTTTCTGAGTTCAGTAATGTTAGTTGGTATAGGGACAGCATGAATAGCTTTAACCCTATCATGCATGGGCTTCTTTCCTTCTGCTGAGACAGACACACCCAGAAATTTAACCTCTGATTTCATCAATTGTACTTTATCTAGACTCATTTTGAGTCCTGCATTTTGTAAAGCCTGACAAACATTTTCAAGGGTTTCTCTGTGTTCACATTCATCGACAGTTTGAATCAATAAATAATCAACATACTGTAAGACTTTGTCTCCATACCCGAGGGGTTCTAGCATCTGAGCCAACGCCTGATGGAAATACACAGGAGAACTGTGAAATCCCATGGGCAGCCGCGTGAACAAGTATTGCACATTTTCAAAAGTGAATGCGAAGCAGAGTGCAGATTCAGGTGTTAGGGGTACTGAGAAAAAGCCATTTGCAATATCCAAACAAGAAAATACTTTACAATCACTCCTCAGCTGCGACATAACTTCAGGGACAGATGCAACAAGGTGAGCAGCTGAGGGAGTGTACTTATTTACAAGTCTCAGGTCTACTACCATTCGAAAACTGCCATCTTCCTTTTTTACAGGTAAAATAGGACTGTTACATGGAGAATTACCTTTCACAACAACACCTTGCTTCTCCAATTCACTGACTGCAACCCTTATGTAAGGGATTGCGTCCTCCGGAATACGGTACTGACGCTGGAAAGGTGGCAGTTTTTCACCATCAATTTTAACCTGAGTTTGCATTAACCCACAATCAGTTTTCTTTGAGATCCACAATTCAGGGAACTTTTGCTTCAATTCATTCTTTAAAGCATCATTGTCAGCATTTTCAACATTTTCACCAGTACATACTCTGAAACTAGCAATGGGTAATTTATGACTCTCCTCCTCCTCCTCCTCCACAGGGACAATTACAGAACAGATAGTGGCTTCTTTGTTCCGCCACAAGACTTTGTACATAAATGAACAACAATTCCCATTGCTCCCAAAACATCAGTTCCCAAAATAGTGTACCGTAACTGTGGGTTTACCCAAAAAGCGCATCGAAGACCCCTTTGCTTCGATCCCCCTGTGTCCTGAAATCTCAGGTTCACTGGACGACTTTTTACTGCTTGAATACAGGAGCCCCCAAATTCTACCAAAATTGGTAGTCTCAGGCAGTCCAGGAGGTGACTGCAATTTGTGTCTTGTTACTAAAACTGAGGCTCCTGTATCGATGAGGATGTCTTCCCAAGGCAGCCCCTCTATTCTCCCTCTGACATAAGGTCTACCGTCCTTGCCCAGGGAAAGGGGGGCAAAGAGGGTAAGGGGAACAGGGGGAGCACTCCATCAATCAGTGTTACCTGCCGTGGGAAGCCCGAAAAATCCATCATCCCCATCTGGGCACGGCTTCCGTCCAACAGCTGCCATCTCCGCCCCAAAGAGATCCTTAGTCAGGGTCCGGTCCTCATGTTCCTGTAGCTCCTTGATCAGGGGAGCACAGGGACGAGGAGGAGTGACCCCTCCCTTAATAGCATGGACCTCCGGGTGCGGATGAGTGAAAGCCATTGGGGAAGGAGCAGAAGGCTTCTGTGAGACTGGGTTAACCATTTGAAGACCATTGTACTGCTGATACTGCCTAAGGTCATTCACTGCTGGATACGGAGGTCTAACTCCGAAAGGTAGTCTAGAGAACTCCCGGGGCTGTTGGGGATTAAATGGTGCCCGGGGTTCTAGGGGTACAATCCCTGGCACAAGGTTGGGACAACAACGTCTAACATGTCCCAGATGTCCACAAAAATAACACAAGGGGGGGCCTCTCATGGGATCCCTTGGGGGCTCTGCCGAACGGGACCTGCCCATTCTCGGTACCTGGCCATACCCCCCCGGAACCCCTGGCCTCCCTGAATCAGCAGATACACCCCGAGGTGAATGGTATGCAAAAACATTAGACTCATCACCCCTCACCTCGGATTGCATCGTCCTAACAAAACACTCACTTACTTTCCTCCCAATTAGGCAACATTGTTTTAATAAATTTAAGATGGACCAGGAACATTTGGCCTGGGATTTTTTTCTCTCGGGGTTGAAGCAGCATCACACCTAACCTAGGGTCTGCATGTGCTGGAGCTGTCGGGACAATATATCTTTCCTCAACTGTGTCTGCATAAGCTGGAGCTGTTGGGACACTATATCTTGTTATGTACTACTTCACTCATTCTCCCAACTCTCTTCTCCAGTCTACAACTGTATTTACATCAGCACTGTGTCTCGAAGCTGCAGTGTCCATCTGTGACATAACTGCTCTCAGCTGCTGCTGCTGCTCGCACCCCTCCTCTCTGTGCTTCCGTGCTAGCTCCAGCGTCTCACTCAGCTTTTCTAATCTCTCCCTATACGCTGCCCCTCCCCGGGTGATCATGTTAACATATTGCTGTGTAAGCTACCTATCAAGAGCCTGATCAAAAGTTATGACTGTCTTACACAAAGCCACTACTTGGCTATTAGCTTAACCTAGCAAATTTTTTCTATCTAGTTCCCTGTTCTCTGTGGTAAACCATCGCATACAATTTAACCACGTGGTTTCCACATTAACCCCCTCCAGCTGGGGTGTGCCAGCATATTTCTCTGCCTGCTTCCGTAACCACTCCATATTTACAGTGGTCTACAAGGACGAGTTTTACTCTGTTCTAGTATCAACAAATGCAATTTAAGCAACGTTAGATACTCACACCTCTCTCGAATGGAAGACCTCGCTGCAGCTTTTTTGGGGTCGACCAGATATCAAAAAGAGGTGCAGCCGTGATTCCAGCCTCACTCGTTAGCTTGCCAGGCGTCTCCCCATGCCCTTTTAAAGCTTCTTGCTACCGGGCACACAAAAAAATTCTCACGTCCTTGTAGATAGCTTCTTCTTAGTTACTCATCTTTTTATAGTCTTTTTTTTGTCCGTGGTTTTCTTATAAAAAAAATCTGGCATGCTGTCTCGGAGCGATCACGAGAGGTTCTCCTTCAGGCTGGCTTCCTTTGATCGGTTTCACGTATGGCCACACGCGTTTCTTTTATTTTTTCTCTTCCTCTTCCCACCTCCAAGCCCTCATCTGCGGCTTCTTCCGATGGTTCTTCTGGAGGCAGCTCTCCTGGCTGGCAATCGCCACTTGTAAGAAAAAGTTCTATTGAGAGCTGGAAGAGTCGGGAAGAAGTTCCACAGACGATCTCTTATCAAGCTGAGGTTGAAGGTTTATTCGGAGATACACGGCAAAACAGATACAGAATAACAGAGGAGTTGGAATATGCGGGCAAAAACAGGAATTCAGACAGGCAGAGATTCGCTAGGAAGTCTGGCGATGATAAGGCTCTGTGCCCTGGCCATGGTGAGGCACAGTGGCATGATGGCGATGGAATGGCCCCGATCGACAGTAACAGGGGCTTCTTATACATTATCAGAACAAAGAAAGCTGCATTTTGCCGCAGAGGGCGTTAACATTATAATTCTAAGGCGTTTACATGGTAATTCTAGAGAAACGTGGTTTAGAAAAGAGAATATAATGACATAATACGAAGATATTAATTAACATTTCTCCAAGCAACACTAAAACCCATAAGTCATTGGTATCTATGGCTACTGTCCTAAAATCTTATCATTGTCTCCAATCTATGTCCATAAATTCTTACATCCTGACATTTTAACTACTCTACACTTCGCTACCACACTATCACGTATAAGCATACTGGCCATATATTTGGTGACCTGTGATCCTATTGATTGATCCAATCTTCCTCTACGCACATCGGCTGAGGTTGCTAGGAGACATGATCTCATTTTGCCATACTCCATCTATTAGTTCTTTTGTAGAAGTAGATTCCTTTACAACTTTCAACAAAATGGCTGCTAGAGATAACATGGCCGCTCAGTATATTATGGCTGACCATTCTCTTACACTCAGGCCGTTCCCATCCTTCTTGCCCAAAAGTGGTCTCTTCTTTCCACCTTTAACTAGGACATTGTTTTGCCCTTCACCAGTACCTCATTTTGAGAGGGCTCTTCACACTCTGGACAGGGTGAGGGCTCTCGTGAGGTATGTCTCGCGGACGGCGTTCTTCTGTAAGTCGGACGCGTTATTTGTGCTTCTTAAGAGTCACAGGAAGGGATTATCTGCCTCAAAGTCTACAATAGATATTCTGGTCGACACCAACAAAGTAGGCCATCACCTACTTTTGTTTCGTCAAGCCTGGCTCTCTGTCATTCTCGACAAATGGGTCAGGGACCTGGTGTCCTCCCGATACAAAATAGAATTTTCTTCTGGGCCACTCGGCACCAGGTGTCAGCGGAAAAGGTCAGCAAGGCTGCGACTTGGTCCGGTCTGCACACGTTCTCGAAGCACTACAATATCCACACTCAGGCCTACGCACATGCGGACCTGGGCAGACTGATTCTGCGGGTGGCAGTAGCGCACTTCTAGTCAGTTGATATGTGGGGTTTGATTTGTTATGTTGTTCCCCACCCAGGGACTGCTTTACGACGTTCCATGGTCCTGTGTCCCCCTAAGAGGCGAAGGAGAGATGGGTTTTTATGTACTCACCGTAAAATCCTTTTCTCCGAGCCACTCATTGGGGCACACAGCACCCACCCTGTTATCCTGACGGCTTTTTGCTTGTTCTTTTGTTTGATGTGTTATATCTTTATTTGATGTTTATGATCTCCTACTGCTTTGTCACGAAAATGGTTTGGGCTGGAGCCAGTGGCAAGTTTATATTGCAGAGGAGGAGGCATGACATGGGGTAACATACAGCAAAAGGGCATGAATGCAATTAATAGCTACAAAGAGGTGTACCGTATATACTCGAGTATAAGACGACCAGAGTATAAGCTGAGGCACCTAGTTTTGCCACGGAAAACTGGGTAAGCTTATTGACTCAAGTATAAGCCGAGTACGCATTGTTCCCTCATCCTTGTCCTGCTATGCGTGGCTCCCCGTCTTGTCCTGGTATGTGTGGCTCCCCTGTACTGCTATGAGTAGCTCCCCCCGCCCTGTCCTGGTATGTGTGGCACCTCCTGTTGTATGCATGGCTCGGCTCCCCCCCGTCCTACTCACCCTCCTCGCACCGTCGCTGCATCTCCGTTGTCCCGATGTGGCAGCTCTCCTGTGCTGAGCGGTCACGTGGTACCACTCATTAAGGCAATGAATATGCGCTCCATGCCTATGGGAGTGGAGACGTGTGCATATTCATTACCTTAATGAGCGGTACCATGTGACCGCTTATCACAGGAAGAGCTGTCGGTGCCGACACAGAGATGCAGAGACGGAGATGCTATGATGGCGCAAGGAGGGTGAGTATGAAATCTTCTGGAAGCCGGCAGCTGCAGCTGTCACTGTGCCACAGCCGCCGATTTTCTGGACAATGACTCATGTATAAGCCGAGGGGGGGCATTTTCGGCACAAAAAAATGTGCTGAAAATCTCGACTTATACACGAGTTTATACCAAATGTGAAAATACAACAGTAGGTAAACACAGCCAATCTTCTTAAGTTTAACAATAAACTTGAACTCCTCCTTGGAAAGCATTTGAAGAGGGACTGATTACCAAAAAAAGATAGATATTACATTCTAGTAAAAAAAAAATACAGTAATGCCTACCTTTTATCGCTTATCAAAAGAGCATTAAGATATAACTAAACCTCCAGGAAGACATTATATCTGCAATTTCTTCCCTTGTATTTTATCACAATTCATTGATGTGCATCTGCAAAAACATGTAGTTAAACTCAAATCACAGCTTAAAAAAATCTTCTCATCTCATCACATTAATCCAAGATTTACCTTGGACAGAATGTTATTTGTGGGTATTTTTGGTGAACTCTAACATTCCCTATGAAAAGGGTATTAATAGTATTGGTTACTGTTAGGAGTGGCGGAAGACACTAAAATAAAAATATAAATAAAGTGCCTTCGCCACTCGGGGTCCACCGTGCGGTAGATTGAACGACCGCTGCTAGTTGGTGGCAGAGCTATAGGCGGTAGAGTGCACAGGTTTAAGTGTGTCACCAAGTGCACTGAACAAACTCTGTTGAGCTCACAGAGCTGTAATAATAAATGGTAACACAAAAAGACGCTGAGTCTGTTCAGGACACAGAATCTCAGCGCAACACACGGGGTATGCGGTCACCGGAGAAACACAAGGTAGCGATATTAACTCCGTAAGGACCTACCGGAAACGTGTGCAAGGCGTCGCAACCGCGAACGCCACTAGGAGCTGCAACTGCAGAGCGGCTATAGCAGAGCCGCTGCAAAGACACTGCATAACGCGCTGGCGCTTGGCGCTGGGTACTGGCACTAACACAAACACTCACACATGCGTAGTATCAGAGGGTAGGGGTTTCATAATAAGTCAGTCACCAGTCCATGCATCCATCAACAAACATACAGCAGCAGTATGGCTACACTAGCGCATGGCGGAACGGCCATGCACACTTTTTATAGAGCACTGGACCTTCCGGAAAGCTCCAAGAGTCCAGGAAGAGCCAATAGGATCCGGAGCGGGACCTGAACACCTGACTCCCGAAGTCCAAAAGGAGCTCGTCCCGTGAGCATGCCCAATAGATGGAATAAAGGACTTTGTCTCACAACAACTGTCTCCAGAGGCTATCTCCTCAGCAATCCCTTCTGCTGCAGCAGATGGGCAAGAGACTGCAGCATGTGAGAATCTGGGTTTCTGTCTAGACGTGTCAGAAACCAGATTCCTAACAGGTTACTACCTCCATCAAGATATACATATGCTTCCTGCTCAGTCGGTTTATTTTAGAGGTAATACAATATATCCTCACTAGTGTTGAGCATTCCGATACCGCAAGTATCGGGTATCGGCCGATACTTGCTGTATCGGAATTCCGATACCGACTTCCGATATTTTTTCAATATCGGAAGTCGGCTTCGGAATCGGAAGTTCAAAGTTGATTGACAGCCTGACGTCATCATGATGCGCGGTGTGTGCGCATCATGATGCGCCGTCATTTCGGGCCTTCCGGGGGTCTGTACCGGCCTGCCGGGGGGCTGTGCCGGCCTGCCGGGGGGCTGTGTGGACTGCCCGGGGTCTGTACCGGCCTGCCGGGGGGCTGTGCCGGCCTGCCGGTGGTCTGTGCACCCTGTGGGGGTCTGTGCCGGCCTGCCGGGGGGCTGTGCCGGCCTGCCGGGGGGCTGTGCTGATGTCCGGGGGTCTGTGCAAGCATCGTCCGATGGGACTACAAGTCCCATCTGGCGATGCCTGCTACCATGACAGTGATTGACACATTAGCCAATGATGGGACAGTAGTAGTCCCATCATCCGGCTAATGTGTTAAATGTAAAAAAAAAAAAAAAAAAAATACTACATACATACTACATGCATGCTACATACATACTACATACATACTACATACATACCACATATATACTACATACATACTACATACATAACACATATATACTACATACATACTACATATATACTACATGCATGCTACATACATACTACATGCTACATACATACTACATACATACTACATGCATGCTACATACATACTACATGCTACATACATACTACATATATACTACATGCATGCTACATACATACTACATGCTACATACATACTACATATATACTACATACATACTACATACATACTACATGCATGCTACATACATACTACATGCTACATACATACTACATATATACTACATGCATGCTACATATATACTACATGCTACATACATACTACATATATACTACATGCATGCTACATACATACTGCATGCTACATGCATGCTACATATATACTACATACATACTACATGCTACATACATACCACATATATACTACATACATACTACATACAATACATTCATACAATACATACATAGACATACAGTACATATAACATAGAGTAACATACTTACCAATACTTGTCACATTGTTCCCCGAAGCCATTGTCTTTTACGGAATAAATATTAACATAACAAACCACAAAAATACTCACCCACGATCCGAAGCAGTCCACGAGTGTGTCCCACGACGATCTTGGGTAGAGAACTGCAGCATCAGCTGTTGCTGCCGTTCTCTACGGGCTGCAGGAATCCAATGACGGAAGGTAGGTATCCTTCCGCACTGTATTCCTCCGCCACTTAAAAAAAAAAAAAGTCCCTAGTCTCACTTTATGCCATTGCTGTGTGGGAAATTCCCACGCAGCAATGGCATAAAGTGAGACTAGGGACTTTTTTTTTTTTAAGTGGCGGAGGAATACAGTGCGGAAGGATACCTACCTTCCGTCATTGGATTCCTGCAGCCCGTAGAGAACGGCAGCAACAGCTGATGCTGCAGTTCTCTACCCAAGATCGTCGTGGGGCACACTCGTGGACTGCTTCGGATCGTGGGTGAGTATTTTTGTGGTTTGTTATGTTAATATTTATTCCGTAAAAGACAATGGCTTCGGGGAACAATGTGACAAGTATTGGTAAGTATGTTACTCTATGTTATATGTACTGTATGTCTATGTATGTATTGTATGAATGTATTGTATGTAGTATGTATGTAGTATATATGTGGTATGTATGTAGCATGTAGTATGTATGTAGTATGTATGTAGCATGCATGTAGCATGCAGTATGTATGTAGCATGCATGTAGTATATATGTAGTATGTATGTAGCATGTAGTATGTATGTAGCATGCATGTAGTATATATGTAGTATGTATGTAGCATGTAGCATGCATGTAGTATGTATGTAGTATGTATGTAGTATGTATGTAGTATGTATGTAGCATGCATGTAGTATGTATGTAGCATGTAGTATGTATGTGGTATGTATGTAGTATATATGTAGTATGTATGTAGCATGTAGTATGTATGTAGCATGTAGTATGTATGTAGCATGCATGTAGTATATATGTAGTATGTATGTAGCATGTAGTATGTATGTAGCATATATGTAGTATGTATGTAGTATATATGTAGTATGTATGTAGCATATATGTAGTATGTATGTAGCATGTAGTATATATGTAGTATGCATGTTGCATGCATGTAGTATATATGTAGTATGCATGTTGCATGCATGTAGTATGTATGTAGTATGTATGTTGCATGTAGTATATATGTAGTATGAATGTAGCATGTATGTAGTATGTAGTATGAATGTAGCATGTATGTAGTATGCATGTTGTATGTATGTAGCATGTAATTTTTTTTTATTTTTTTTTTTTACATTCAACACATTAGCCGGATGATGGGACTACTACTGTCCCATCATTGGCTAATGTGTCAATCACCGTCATGGTAGCAGGCATCGCCCGATGGGACTTGTAGTCCCATCGGACGATGCCTGCACAGACCCCCGAAGCCTGCACAGCCCCCCGGCAGGCTGGCACAGCCCCCCGGAGCCTGCACAGCCCCCCGGCAGGCCGGCACAGCCCACCGGAGCCTGCACAGCCCCCCTGGCAGGCCGGCACAGCCCCCCGGCAGGCCGGCACAGACCACCGGAGCCTGCACAGACCCCCTGGCAGGCCGGCACAGCCCCCCGAAAGGCCCGTACAGACCCCAGAGAGGCTGTACAAGGGAAAAACAGGATTTTTCTTATTCCGATACCGGAAGTCCCATAGACTTGAATGGGACTTCCGGTATCGGAATCGGCGATACCGATACTTTTTTTTAAGATCGGCCGATCCATTCCGATTCGATACTTTGAAGTATCGGACGGTATCGCTCAACTCTAATCCTCACTTATAATATTTCTTTGTTTGAAGGTAGCATTTAGAAACAAACACACAGGACCGCAATGGGCAAGCATTTCGCGCCTAGTTTCACGAATCTTTTTGTGGGTCTTTGTAACAGTGTTTCACCCCCAGGCTGCTACCATGGACCATAATGGAACTAGGCCTCCACTAACATTGTCTTTCATTAGGCGAGGGAATGTATGTCTGTTTTTCTGTGCCTAGGGCCTTGCTAATACACAACTTTTCAGATTAACTGGAGACAGGGCTTCTGGCACCTTTTTTTTTACCCTTTTGAATTAGAATCCTACAAGGGTAGAGTTGGAAGGGACCTCAAGGGTCATCATGTCCAACCCCCTCTGCTCAATGCAGGATTCATTAAACCATCTCAGACAGATGTTTGTCCATCCTGATTCAAGACTTCCATTGAAGGAGCACTCGCCACCTCTCGTAGCAGCCTGTTCCACTCATTGATCACCCTATCAAAAAGTTTTTTTTCCAATATCTAATCTGTATCTTCTCCCTTTCAGTTTTAGAACAGAATGTACCTGATAGTTAAGAGGTGCGCTGTGAGTGCCTCTGCCACCCAGGGGGCTGGTCCCAAGAGAGATAGAACAAAAAGCCATATGTTTGGGATTGGCAGTTGGTGTTCAAAGTAAAATGTTTACAAAAAAATTTTTGGACCAAGGATATCCGATAAGAATGGCAGAATGAGCTAGATCCAGTACTGGTGCTTTTATCACAATGGGAATGTCTGGTGGGTGATAGGAAGTATAATCAAATAAATGACTTAAATATGAATTTTAAATCAACATATAATGTGAATCATAACTTGACCATGATTAAGACATAACTGTCAAAATGTGTCGGTTTGCTTCCCAGGGCAGATAGTAGTATGCTTTAATGACGAAATACTAATAAATGTGAAGTTTTTATATAAGATATCTAAGCTGTAGCACACTCTTTGCCTACTTTTACTACGACTGGTTCATTGACATTTGTTACTTATTTCGTTTAGCGTTCTCCGCACCAAGATCAATAAACATCGGTCTAACGTAAATGTATACCTTGACCACAGGTTATCTAGAGATGCTTTTCAAACAAAAAAATGAGAGTTGGGGGGGGGGGGCTTTTACAGTTGTGCAGATTAAATTTATTCCTGAATCCAGAGCAAATAGGTATGAAACGTAGGAGAAAAAGGTTTTGGATTTTCAAGCTTGCGCTGAACTTATCTTGATGTCAATCATTGATGAGTAGCGTTACAATGGGAACAGGATGCTATACTCACAGGGCACGGTTTTATATTGTAGTTGTTCTTTCACACGCGGGACAGCATGGGATTAATTTGTTAATCCTGTGAGGTGTCATAACAATGTATTTTAGTTGTCCACATATGAAGAAATGACAGATGGCACTCACCGTTCGGATATGAAAGTCTTTATTCAGGAATAAAAAACATCGGCATGGGAGACGTGTTAAGTACGCACTACGGCTGTTTTGCGCTCCTGCGCTTCAACGGGTCGTTTGTGTCTTCATATAAATAGCAGTCTTAGGTCTTTATCTCTGCCAAATGAAAAAGGGGTCCTTGAGCCCAGAAACATGCTGTGCAATGAGATTTTGATAAAGTTTTGAATCACCTTGCGGAAGGTCTGTTTTGAAGTTTAGTAGGAATTTACCCATCAAACACTTGAATACATTATTCTAACTTCTGAATATCCTTTTTAAAATGTGGAGTTGAAAACTGAATCACATAACCTAGATGTGGCCTCAGTGATTTATAGAGAGATGATAAATATACATGGCAATCACTAGATTTTCTCTCTAGTTTATACACCTTAAAATCTAGTTTTCTTTACAGATGCAGCCTGACATTGAGTGCTGCTGCTCAGCTTACTTGTAACCAGAATGCCCAAGTCCTTCTCCTGATTTGTAGTCCCGAGTATTCTCTCATTTACTGAATATGCAGCAATAGGATTACTCCGTCCTAGGTGCATTACTCTACATTTATCAAACCTCATCTGCCAAGTGTTTGCCCATTCAGACATCTTATCCAGATCATTTTGTAACATTGTACTGCCAAAGTCAGTTTTTATTATCCTACATATTTTGGTGTCATCAGCAAAGAGTGACACTTTATTCTCAATCCCATCCAAAAGGTCATTAATAAAGAGGTTAAAATTAATTGGTCCTAACACGGGTTCTTGTCCCCACTCCTTCCAGTTTCAAACTTTGTTGTCCCACCGCTTCCAGTATAGTTTCTTGCGGTGCCCAACTACTGACTATCCCATTCAGAGACCATTTACAAGGACTTTGTTTCCTGTCCCTTAACCAGCTCATTATCCATCTGCATATAGTGTCCAGTAGTCCTTGCTTACGGAGCTTCAGCACAGAGCTGTTGTGTGGTAGAGTATCATATGCCTTTGCAAAGTCCAGCTAAATCACATCGGTCGCATTACCAACATCCAGATTTGCACTTATCTCCTCACAGATTCCCAGCATGTTGGTTAGACATGATCTACAGTATGTTTCATGCTGATTGTCAGTTATTTCATACTGCAATATATTACTGCAGGTCATCTCTTATAATGCGCTCAAAAATATTACCCACCACTGATGTCAGACTTATCGAATGGCAGTTGCCCAGATCTATTTTCTTACCTTTCTTAACCCATTAACGACCAGAGGTATTTTTGGTTTTGCATTTTCACGTTTTGCTTCCCTTCTTCCCAGAGCCATAACTTTTATTTTTTTGGTCAAACTAGACATGTGAGGGCTTGTTTCTTGCAGGAAGAGTTGCACTTTTGAACGGCACCATTGGTTTTACCATGTCATGTACTTAAACGGGGAAAAAAAAATCCAAGTGCGGTGAAATTGCAAAAAAAAAAGTGCAGCCCCACACTTGTTTTTTTTTTTTCCACCATATTCACTAAATGCTAAAAAATAACCTGATATTATGATTCTCTAGGTCATTACGAGTTCATAGACACCAAACATGTCTAGGTTCTTTTAACCACTATAAACCACCTGTCTTTAGCCAATCTGGCTAAAGACATGTGGTTTATAGTGCCACTTAAAAGTGGCACAGTGGCTGCCACTGCCCAAAGGCGAAAAGAGATAGCCAGTGCTTCTGGATCTAATTTAGAGCTGTGATAGCATAGGGCCTCTGTTTGTCCACATGTTGTAGTGTCAACAGTGCTGTTGTATATCAGTTCATTTTGTGATTGCACAGTGAAAACTCAATTTGGAAGGGCTAAAGCCCTGTGAGAAGCAATATAACCTTTAACCCCTTTACCCCCAAGGGTGGTTTGCACGTTCATGACTGGGCCAATTTTTACAATTCTGACCACTGTCCCTTTATGAGGTCATAACTCTGTAACGCTTCCATGGATCCTGGTGATTCTGACATTGTTTTCTCGTGACATATTGTACTTCACGTTAGTGGTAAAATTTCAGTGATATGACTGGCGTTTATTTTTTAAAAAAACGGAATTTTTCAATATTTCGCAGTTTTCCAACTTTGAATCTTCATGCCCTTAAATCACAGAGATACGGCACACAAAACACTTATGGTAATAAGTAACATTTCCCACATGTTTACTTTACATCGGCACAATTTTGGAACCAAATTTTTTTTTTTTCGGTCATGAAGTTATAAGGCTATGTGCACACGCTGAGGATTGGTTTGCGGATTTTGCAAAATCCGCAGGTCAGAAGACCAGCGGTTTATCTGCGGATTATCCTGCGGTTTATCACCTCTACAATGGAGGAGATGGTAAAACGCAGCGGAATCCGCAGAAAAGAAGTGACATGTCAATTCATTCTGCGGAATGGAAACCGCAGCAAAAGCCGCGCAGAAAATTCCGCACCGTGTGCACTGCGGTTTCCATTTTCCATGGGGTATAAGGGTATGTGCACACACTACGGATTCTGCTGCGGATCCACAGCGGATTTGGCCCTGCGGAACCGCAGCGGTGCACAGTACCAATAAATTCAATGCAAAATAAACGCTGTGCACATGGTGCGGAAAAAAACTTTCATTTCCTCAGCGTCAATTCTTTTGGCGATTCTGCAGCGGTTCTGCACCCATTGACTTGTATAGAGTCTTTAAAATCCGCAGCAAATCCGGCACATGTGCAGTTTTTGCTGCGGATTGGGGTGTCAAAACCGCTGCATAGGGAAGTGATGTCAGGCGGGAGGAAGTGTGTGGGCGGAGTGTAGAGTAGGGAAGAAGCAGTCGCCATCATGGAAGGCTACCGTCGCATGGGGATCGATGTGGGGCGTCTTATCGATTTGGTATGTATGTTTGTGTGTCTGTATGTCTGTCAGTCTGTTTGCGTCAGTCCCCATGCGACAGTAGTCCCACAATTGTGCTCAGTCGCCGTATGGGACTGCTACCCCCATCCGGCTATAGGATGGGAGAGTAGTCCCTGTGGTGACGGAGCACAATTGTGCATGTAAAAGAAAAAAAAAAAATACAACACATAAGGACATATACAAACATGTAACATTACACACATGACATACAACATACATTACATACTCACCATACAGCACATTTTGTTCCCCGAAGCCATTGTTCCCCTAAAAAAAAATAGAAAATAATAAACAAAATGTATACTCCCTGTCCGCAGAAATCCACGAGGGTCCTGCGGCGATCTCTTCTGTCCTCGGTCGATACACTAGCAGGAGCAGTGCTCCTGCAGTGTATCGCCGAGTTTCCCGGAGTTCTGCAGCTCCGGTATCTCGCTTTCCGGCTTAGAGCTGCGTGTGAACTTTCCCATGCAGCAGTGCCGTAAAGCGAGTACCGGAGTCAATGAACTCCGGTAAACTCTGGTGCATGCGCAGTAACACACTGTAGGAGCTTAGCTCCTGTCAGTGTGTTTCTGCAGCCATGGAGAACAGTCACATCAGGAGATGTCGTGGGACACTCGTTTATGGACTGCGTCGGACCAGGTGGTATAAATTTGGTTTGTTTTTTTTCTCTTTTTCTCTAGGAGATCGAGGGCTTCGCACTGGATTGCCTGGAAAATAAAAAATATGGTAAAAAATAATGTTTTATTTCATTAAAGTTTTTTTTATTGTCTGTGGTTTTTTTTTAACATTTTTTCTATGGGGTTAATAATGGATCGGTGTCTTATTGACGCCTCTCCATTATTAACCGGGGTTAATGTCACCTATCAATCAAAGGTGGCATTAACCCCTTCACTACCCCACATCCCACCGCTACACGGGAGTTGGAAGAGCGGGGCTAAGTGCCGGAATTGGCGCATCTTATAGATGCGGGGTGATATTTGTAGCCGGGGGGCCAATATCCACGGCCCCTTCCTAGGCTATGAATATCAGCCCGCAGCTGTCTGCGTAGCCCTTCTGGCCCTAAAATATATGGGGACCCCACGTCATTTTTTTTTTGGGGGGGGTCCCCCGATTTTTAGTGCCAGAAAGGCTACGCATACAGCTGCAGCATGATATTCATAGCCTGGGAAAGGGGACATGGATATTACATATCTTACTACAGCTTTTTGCTTAGTCTTTCTTGGCGTTTAATAAATCACTAAAAAACCTGTCTTTATTTATTGACGCTTCTCCATTATTAATCGGACTTAATGTCACCTATCAATAAAAGGTGACATTAACCCCTTTATTACCCCATATCCCGCCGCTACACGGGAGTGGGAAGAGAGGGGCTAGGCGCCAGAATTGACGCATCTTCTAGATGCGCCATTTCTTGGGCAGCCGCAGGCTAGTTCTATCCAGGGGGGGCCAATATCCACGGCCCCTTCCTAGGCTATGAAGATCAGCCCGCAGCTGTCTGCGTAGCCTTTCTGCCTATGAAATATATGGTGAACCACACATCTTTTTTGGGGGGTCCCCTTATATTTTATAGCCAGAAAGGCTACACAGACAGCTACGGGCTGATATTCATCACCTTGGAAAGGGGACATGGATATTAACACTTACCTCTGCTATGAAGATCAGCCTGCAGCTGTCTGCATAGCCTTTCTGCCTATGAAATATAGGGGGGACCCCCACGTCATTTTTTTAAGGATTGCAATAATGTTTATGGTAGTGATTTGTGTTGGGATTAGGGTTAGGGTTGTGTTTCTATTTAAAAGGAATATGTCACCAATTTTTACACCTATCAGCTGTTGTCCCCACCATGGGCTTATCTATAGCATTCTGTAATGCTGTAGATAATGCCCCGATGTTACATGAAAGATAAGACAAACAATTTACATTATACTTACCAGGGGGCGCGGTCTGGTGCAGTGGGTGTCGAGGTCCTGTCTGGCGCCGGGAATTGTCACAGAGATACGAAGCAGGACGACTTCAGTAGAAGATGTGAGGCCCCCTACCGGACCGCGACACCCATCGGAAACGGACCGGGTTGAGTATTAATATATAACTTGTTGTAATCTTTACGATAACATCGGGGGCATCTCTAGAGCATGGCAGAATGCTGTAGATAAGCCCCTGATGGCGGTGCAGGCAGGTGATCAGACTCAAAATAGGTGACAGATTCCCTAAAGTAAAATAAACCAGAATTTGGTGTTGGTTAGAGCATGTAAAGACATTACTGTGTATACATTTTAGGTCCGGGACTATCTAGCTATCTGGGACCAGGCAGAGGAGACCTACAAGGACCGCTATTATAGGGACCTGTGCTGGACCAAAATTTGCCGCCAGATGTACCCCGACTGGGATCAATTCACCAATGGCGTACAGTCGTAAATTGGTAATTCTACTATATTTACGATGTTTAATATTCTATTTTTTCAAAAATGTCAAAAATAATATTTTTCTGTGTTTTGTAGAGAAAGATGTAAAGCAGCGATGGCGCTCTGTAAGGGACCGTTTCACGAAGTTTCTTGCCAGCTGCTCTAAAAGTGGATCTTCGCCAAGCAGGAACCACTTCCCCTTTTTCGAAGAGTTACAATTTCTGATATCAAGCAAGACAGTGCGGAGGTAATTTTGCCAAAAACAACCCAAAACTTTTCATGTCTTTTGCCATGTGTCTAGTACCAATTGGGTGCGTAATGACCGCTGCGTCATGTTCCATCTTTCAATGCCACGATCCAGCATATTGCAGGGGATTTCATTAAATCCCCTCGACACTATGCGTCCAAACATGTAGGGGTGAGGCATACCTAACATGACATGTGACATGTGGCACGTGTCTGGACACCGCAGCATGTCTATTTAGCTGGCGTAGGTGCTCTTTCTCCACAAGCTAAGTATCACAGTATAATTATAGCATGCAGTGATTTTGCATGTCTTTACTGAAAACATGCTTTATCACCATGGGGAAATAAAAAGGGAGCAGCGCTTTTTGCTGAGTGGGATGTTGGCTGTGTCCAAAGTGTAGCTTCTATGCCGCATGGCTAAATACCATACTAATGTTTCCTTTTTTTTGTTTTTTTTACAGCACTCAAGGGAACATTGCACCTCCTAGACCGAACGGACAAGAGCCAGAAGATGGAGCAGGGTCCTCTGGAACTGGGGACATCTGTTCACTATGTGTCGAACCAGCTTCTGCCGTTGCCACATGTTCTGCATCTGATGGAACATCTGCAACACCAACTGCAAGAACATCTGGTTCGGCAGAACCTGATGTTCGACACCGAGCTGCCTGTCCGTTGCCATGAGAGCCGATGAAAAAACAAGAAAAAAAATGAAGATCAAACCGTCAAGGCAGCCACTGATACTCTGGAGTTGATTAAAAAATCAACCTCAGAGGACCAGTTTGATTTTTTTGCGCTGCAAATTGCCAGCAAAACTCGATCACTGCCACCGGACAGGCAGTCTCTTTTCATGAGTATGGTCCAGATGTCCCTAACAGCTCTAGAGGACCCTGCTCCAATCTTCAACTATGAACAGATTTGGATGGGGCTTTTTGGCCTATTCAGGCCCAGACAACAAAGCCACCAACCGACAGCCCCTTTGCGCCAAGAGAGTCAACACAACAGCTTCACCCAGCAGTTGCAAGCTGCAACAAATGAAAGTGTGAGAGACTCTGCATCAGATTGCAGTACTGGATATGGATATTACCCCCAGTGCTATAATTTAAATTAAAGTTAGCTTTTTGTTTTATCATTTTTTGTTCATTTTTTATGAAATGGACTAATATGTGTCCATAATGTTCTTTCACATTGAAAATAAAAAGGTTGACATGTTTGTCATATAAATATTATTGTTCACCAAATAAATTTCTAGCTTCCAAAATTATTTTTGGGTCCTGCTTGGTACTTCCTATGTTCTCTGTCTTTACCCGTCTCTAGGCTCTAGCTTATGTTCCGCTTCTTTCGCTTGGACTTTGCTCTGTTCTTCAGCCTACGTTCCGCTCTCTACCTCTTATACCTTGCCTGTGTTCCTAGTGTACTTTGTGCCTGTTTTTTTTTTGGCCCGTGCAGATTCACATTCACCTTTTGTACCAGGCTTTGCCGTGACGTCTTGCACGCGTCTTGTGTACCTTTGCCTAGCCCTGCCTTGTGGCTGCGGGCCCCTTGCACGCGCCTGGTCATACCCATGCCTGCCTCTCTGTGCCTCAGCCGTGTTTTCCTTGCTCTCTTGCACTCACACTGTTTCTCACACTGTGCGTTTTGTGCTTCTTTAGCACAAGTCTTTTGCTATTTTGGCTCTGTCCTGAACCTTGTATCTCTGTCGTGTTCTGATTTCTATGAGCTGTGTTGAAACTTTATGTCTTGTCCGTACCCAGCTCTCGCTACTGCCTATGTTCTGCGCTTTGTCTTGAACCCTGAAACCTGGCAAGTCTCTCTGCACGCACAGGACCATGTCTTGAACCCTGCCCCTGGCGTCTCTCTTCACGCGCAGGACCTTGTGTTGAACCCTACCTTTGTCCATGTCTTGAACTCTGACGCACCTCCTTGCCTGAACCCTGGCTTGCCTGCTGGATGCCCATAGTCTGCCGATTGCTGACATAGGTCCGGAGCCTGATGACTGCGGCCTGATGTCCGCAGCCTGATGGCCGGAGCCTGTTGATCGTTGCCAGATGTCAGATGCCACATAACCCTTGCCTGTACCCAGGCATGCCACCTAGCACATAACATGCCTTGGAGGTTGGCGTGCACTCTCACGCACCTTGCTGTGTATCACTTTGTCCTCATAATTATGTCTTGAACCGGTTGGTACCCCGAATCCAAGCTTTAATGAAGATACTCTGTGATCACGCTTTGTCTTGTATCCTGCATGTACCCTGTTGTCAGACACACTTGTGTCTTCATTGAGCCGGCCGTCTAGTTCCAGCAGTCGTAGTGGCTCACACCCTTTTTCTTGCCCCTGACACTCCTTGTATAGGTGGTGGTTCCTCACGGGGTCAGCTATCCCTGGATGGGTGGGTGCCACAACCCAGAGAGTTCACAGCAGAATCAGACTCCGTCACATTACCTGACCGCAGGACTATGAGTTCGAGGATAACTATGATGGGTATATAACCACAGGACTATGGGATGTGTCTAAGGCCTGTTTCACACTTCCGTTGATGGCGGACAGTTGAAATCCGCCAAAAACGAAAATTAATGGATCCGCCTCCATTGTGACATACGGATGTCAGCGGACGCTAATATGGACGGATCCGCCGAAGATGAAAAATTTAAAGCGACCGCGGTCTGGAAGGAAAGAGAGAGATTTTTTGCCGCTCCCGAAACGGCATTTCAGGGTTAAAATGCTTTCCGGAGTAAAGCTTCCGGGCATGCGCACTTAAAATTGACGGACCATCAAGGAAAAAAAATGTTGCAGGGTCCGTCTCATCCACCCGGGAGACGCTAAAATCTTGGCGGATCCGTAAAAAAATGGGTGGGACAGACGACCGCCAGTCAAGATCCGCCACTAATGTAAGTCTATGGGGGAAAAAAACGGATCCGCCCCTTTTTTGGCAGATCCGTTTTTTTTCTAAAATTGGCGGATTTTGACTGACGTCAAAAAACGGAAGTGTGAAACAGGCCTAAGTACGTGTGTGAGTATGTGTATGTGATTACGTGTGTATGTGTGTGTGAGTACGTGTGTGTGATTATGTGTGTATGAGTACGTGTGTGTGAGGACATATGTGTGTGTGTGTGTGTGTGATTACGTGTGTATGTGAAGGCTCATTCACACGTCAGTATTTGGTCAGTATTTTGCATCAGTGTTTGTATGCCAATGCCAGGAATGGAACTTACCGAGAAAAAAAATAATTGAAAGACTGACTCCTGTTCTTTGTTTTGGAGACACTCCTGGTTTTGGCATACAAATACTGATGAAATACTGATCAAAAATACTGATGTGTGAAAGAGGCCTGATTATGTGTGTGTGAGGACGTGTGTCTAAGTACGTGTGAGTGTGACTATATTTGTCAAAGCAACATGGAAAATTGAAAAGAAATGGGTTGGACAAGGAAATGACATTTTTTTTTTAAAGAGTCTATTTTGTCAAACTTTATTTATATGTGATGCTGTGAAAAACTCAGACAATTCCGCAGTCCAAAACCGCACTTAAAAACCGCATGAAATCCGCAGCAAAACGCATCAAAAACCGCAGCAAAACTGCACCTGCGGTTTCTGCTTACAGCTGCGGTTTTTGTGCAGAAAAATCCACAGGAGAATCTGCAACGTGTGCACATAGCCTAATGGTACTGTACAACGCAGCAAATTCTGCTGCGGATCCGCAGGGCCAAATCTGCTGCAGATCCGCAGCAGAATCCGCTGCGTCTCCGCAGCAGAATCCGCAGCATGTGCACATACCCTAAGGGTTAAAGTTGACCAGCGATTTCTCATTTTTACAATAAAATTTACAAAAACATTTTTTAGGGACCACCTCACATCTGAAGTCACTTCACTTTGAGGGGTCTATATGATAGAAAATACCCAAAAGTGACACCATTCTAAAAACTGCACCCCTCAAGGTGCTGAAAACCACATTCAAGAAGTTTATTAACCCTTCAGGTGCTTCACGGGAGTTTTTGGAATGTTAAAAAAAAAAGAACATTTACCTTTTTTTCACAAGATATTTAATTCAGATCCAATTTGTTTTATTTTACCTAGGGTAACAGGAGAAATTGGACCCCAAAAGTTGTACAATTTGTCCTGAGTACGCTGATACCCCATATATGCAGGTATACCAATGTTTGGGCGCATGGCAGAGCTCGGAAGGGAAGGAGCGCCGTTTGACTTTTCAATGCAAAATTGGCTGAAATCGAGATCAGACGCCATGTCGCGTTTGGAGAGCACCTGGTGTGCCTGAACAGAGGAAACCCCCCAATTCTAACTCCAACCCTAACCCCAACACACCCCTAACCCTAACCACAAACCTAACCATAGCCCTAATCCCAACTGTAACCATAATCCTAACTATAGCCCCAACTGATTAAATTTGCTGATGACACAAAGCTAGGAGGGATAGCTAATACTAGAGAAGAGAGAGAGAGGATTCAAAAAGATATAAATAAACTGGAGAAGTGGGCAGCAACTAACAGAATGGTTTTTAACAGGGAAAAATGCAAAGTACTACATCTGGGCAATAAAAATGAAAAAAGCATATATAGAATGGGAGGAATAGGGCTAAGTGACAGCACATGTGAAAAAGACTTGGGTATACTAATAGATCACAGACTGAATATGAGTCAACAGTGTGATGCAGCAGCAAAAAAGGCAAATGCAATTCTAGGATGTATTAACAGAAGCATACAGTGTAGATGACGTGAAGTCATTATTGCGCTCTACTCCTCTTTGGTCAGACCTCATCTGGAATATTGTGTCCAGTTTTGGGCGCCACATTTTAAAAAAGACATCAACAAACTGGAGCAAGTTCAGAAAAGAGCGACCAGAATGGTGACCGGTCTGCAAACCCTGTCTTATGAGGAAAGGTTGCAGGATTTGGGAATGTTTAGTTTGGAAAAAAAAGAGAAGACTGAGAGGAGACTTAATAGCTGTCTACAAATATCTAAAGGGCTGTCACATTGTAGAAGGATCATCTTTATTCTCATTTGCACAAGGAAAGACTAGAAGCAATGGGATGAAACTGAATGGGAGGAGACACAGATTAGATATTAGAAAAAACTTTTTGACAGTTAGAGTGATCAATGAGTGGAACAGACTGCCACGAGAAGTGGCGAGTTCTCCTTCAATGGAAGTCTTCAAACAGAGGCTGGACAGACATCTGACTGGGATGATTTAGCGAATCCTGCTTTGAGCAGGGGGTTGGACCAGATAGCCCAGGAGGTCCCTTCCAACTCTAAGATTCTATGATTCTATGAACCCTAATGGGAAAATGGAAATAAATACATTTTATTTTTCCCTAACTAAGGGGGTGATAACGGGGGGTTTGATTTACTATTTATGGCGGTTTTTCTGTTTGGCAGCTGTCGCACACTAAAAGACGCTTTTTATTGCAAAAAAATAGTTTTTACATCACCACATTTTGAGAGCTATAATTTTTCCATATTTTGGCCCACAGAGTCAAGTGAGGTCTTGTTTTTTGCAAGACGCATTTACGTTTTTATTGGTATAATTTTTGTGAACATGACATTTTTTGATCGCTTTTTATTCCGATTTTTAAGGAGGCAGAATGAACAAAAACCAGCAATTCATGAATTTCTTTGGGGGGGGGTGTTTATACCATTTTGCATGTGGCAAAATTGATAAAGCGGTTTTATTCTTTGGGTTAGCACGATTACAGCGATACCTCATTTTTATTTTTTTATGTTTTGGCGCTTTTATACACTAGAAACTTTTATATCAAAAAATTATTTTAGCATCACTTTATTCTATGAGCTATAACTTTTTTTATTTTTTTGTTGATGACGCTGTATGGCGGCTCATTTTTTGCGGGACAAAATGAGGTTTTCAGCGGTATTCCACTTTTTGTTCAGCGGTATGATAAAGCTTTTTTTTGCTTTTTTTTAATGATGTTCACTAAAGGGGTTAATTAGTGGGACAGTTTTATAGGTCAGGTCATTATGGACGCATTGATACTAAATATGTGTACTTTTTTTTTTTTTAAATATTTATTTGATGGAATATTGATTTTTTTTAAGTTTTACTTTTACACTGTGTCCCACTACGGGACACTCATTTTGTGCCGGCTGATTGCCATGCAGATCTGCATGCTATAGAAGCTGTCAGCGCTGCCCTTTCTGCACACTGACCGGACAGACTTCCTGTCTCGCTGTCAGCGGCAGCAGGCTGATGAGAGTAAAGCTTTTACCTCCGATCACAGCTGCAGACTCATGCATTTGACTGCGTGGGAACCGCGGCTGTCTGACCGGCGGTAATGATTTCACTTTTGAGTAGAAGCGGTGTTGCCACACTCCTGCCCATGACAGCGTGACAGACACCCGGTGCTGGGGGCCAAACCTGGTGAAGTCCGTGTTCGGTGTACATTCCTGGGACGGCACATGCTCGGTACAGACATCGAACTTTACCGTGCGGGTTCGCCCATCTCTAGTAATGAGGAGAATACAATGGAGGCTCAGCTCCTACAAACACCTCCATTATAGTCACCTCTGTGCTTGAACAGTCTAGAGTGGAGTTGCTGGTAGGAGACATCACAGGAGCCTCCAATCTAGACGGAACCCTTCTTACACGGTTGCATGTGCAGCCATTCTGTCCTCTCCAATACAGCATCCTGACTGAGCACATTACAGCTCTCGGGTCACACTGGAATGAAAGACAGCCCACCATTCCGGTGACATCACCCCCTCACAAGAGCCACTCCAATCTAGACACTAGCTTTCTGTACACAGAGTATGTAGTGAGGAAGAAGCCCCGCCTCTTCCTGTGACCTCATCCCAGGTCCTGTGCGCACAGAGCAGCCATATATGTGGAGTGCGGCTCTGCAGGTGGAGGTAGGTGCTGGAGATTCCCCGTTACTGGGCGCAGGGGGCAGTAACCCCTTCATTACTGAGCACAGGGGGCGGTAACCCCTTCATTACTGGGCACAGGGGGCGGTAACCCCTCCATTACTGGGCACAGGGGGCGGTAATCCCTCCATTACTGGGCACAGGGGGCGGTAACCCCTCCATTACTGGGCACAGGGGGCGGTAACCCCTCCATTACTGGGCACAGGGGGCGGTAACCCCTCCATTACTGGGCACAGGGGGCGGTAACCCCTCCATTACTGGGCACAGGGGCGGTAACCCCTCCATTACTGGGCACAGGGGGCAGTAACCCCTTCCATTACTGGGCACAGGGGGCAGTAACCCCTTCCATTACTGGGCACAGGGGGCAGTAACCCCTTCCATTACTGGGCACAGGGGGCAGTAACCCCTTCCATTACTGGGCACAGGGGGCGGTAACCCCTCCATTACTGGGCACAGGGGGCGGTAACCCCTCCATTACTGGGCACAGGGGGCGGTAACCCCTCCATTACTGGGCACAGGGGGCGGTAACCCCTCCATTACTGGGCACAGGGGGCGGTAACCCCTTCCATTACTGGGCACAGGGGGCAGTAACCCCTTCCATTACTGGGCACAGGGGGCAGTAACCCCTTCCATTACTGGGCACAGGGGGCAGTAACCCCTTCCATTACTGGGCACAGGGGGCAGTAACCCCTTCCATTACTGGGCACAGGGGGCAGTAACCCCTTCCATTACTGGGCACAGGGGGCAGTAACCCCTTCCATTACTGGGCACAGGGGGCAGTAACCCCTTCCATTACTGGGCACAGGGGGCAGTAACCCCTCCATTACTGGGCACAGGGGGCAGTTACCCCTCCGTTACTGGGCACAGGGGGCAGTAACCCCTTCACTGCTGAGACTGTTTACGTGGATTTGTGTTGTCACGTTATGAGAATATTAATGTTTTTGTTCCATTTCCTCTGATATATACCACACAACTATGAAAGCTAACATGGAAAACCATATTACTTTCAAAGTACAGTCTGCTTTCTTGCTCCCCACACAGTATAATGTTCCCACTGTACTACCATCCCCCCACATAGTATAATGTACCGATAGTACCGCCATCCCCCCACAGTATAATGTTCCCCCAGTACCACCATCCCCCCACAGTATAATGTTCCCCCAGTACCACCATCCCCCCACATACTATAATGTACCGATAGTTCCACCATCCCCCCACACACAGTATAATGTTGCACCAGTACCGCCATCCCCCACACACAGTATAATGTTCCCCCAGTACCGCCATCCCCCCACACAGTATAATGTTCCCACAGTGCCGCCATCACCCCACACACAGTATAATGTTCCCCCAGTACCACCATCCCCCACACACAGTATAATGTTCCCCCAGTACCACCATCCCCCACACATAGTATAATGTTCCCCCAGTACCGCCATCCCCCACACACAGTATATTGTTCCCCCAGTAACGCCATCCCCCACACACAATATAATGTTCCCCCAGTACCGCCATCCCCCCACACACAGTATAATGTTACCCCAGTACCTCCATCCCCCCACACAGTATAATGTTCCCACAGTGCCGCCATCACCCCACACACAGTATAATGTTCCCCCAGTACCGCCATCCCCCACACACAGTATAATGTTCCCCCAGTACCGCCATCCCCCACACACAGTATAATGTTCCCACAGTACCGCTATCCCCCCCACACACAGTATAATGTTCCCCCAGTACCGCCATCCCCCCACACACAGTATAATGTTCCCCCAGTACCTCCATCCCCCACATACAGTATAATGTTCCCCCAGTACCGCCATCCCCCACACACAGTATAATGTTCCCACAGTATCGCCATCCCCCACATACAGTATAATGTTCCCCCAGTACCACCATCCCCCCACATACAGTATAATGTTCCCCCAGTACCGCCATCCCCCCACATACAGTATAATGTTCCCCCAGTACCGCCATCCCCCCACATACAGTATAATGTTCCCCCAGTACCGCCATCCCCCCCACATACAGTATAATGTTCCCCCAGTACCACCATCCCCCACACACAGTATAATGTTGCCACAGTACCTCCATCCCCCCACAGTGTAATGTTCCCACAGTGCCGCCATCCCCCCACACAGTATAATGTTCCCACAGTACCTCCATCCCCCCACACAGTATAATGTTCCCACAGTACCGCCATCCCCCACACACACAGTATAATGTTCCCACAGTACCTCCATCCCCCCACACAGTATAATGTTCCCCCCAGTAACGCCATCCCCCCTCACACAGTATAATGTTCCCACAGTGCCGCCATCCCCCACACACAGTATAATGTTCCCACAGCACTGCCATCTCCCTACACAGTACAGTGTTCCCACAGTACCGCCATCCCCCACACACATTATGATAGTACAAGTTGCCCCCCACAATATGCCCCCCCACCTCCTAATAAATAAACCCTCCCTCCCCCCACTCCTGGTGCAGATACAGATGACCCCGGGACACAGCACCGACCTCCTGGATCAGGTTCCCAGGTCTAGAGCTGTGGCCCCGGGCCGGTGCTATAGATGTATGAGGGGCTGTTATCTGCGGTATGAGCTGTACATGGAATGGAGACATTCTGGGGACAGATTATCCCAGAAGTAGAACTTCTTATCTTTAGTGAATGGAGCTGGATTTTACCTTGTTGTTTTCTCTTTATACTTTAATGACCTCGTTCTCAGACCCCATTGTTAGGCCCCGGCTGTCATGGCGATATATTGGGAGGTGTCTATGGGGAACACAGGACTCCCCCTCTCTGTGCCCCAGATATAATGGAGGAGGCTCTCTGCCTCAGATACAATAATGGATGTCATCTCTCAGTTACCTCAGATATATAGAAGATGTCTTCTCTCTGTCCTCATCAAGAATGGAGAATGTTCTGTTATCTATCTTGCTAAAACTGTGATATTTCTTTCTTTCTTTAAGACATTTTTCAGCTTTTTTCCACAACCCTCACAACATACAAGCCTCTGATTGCTCCGGTGATTGCCTGTACTACTGTAGTGCGGGGTATTATCCCTGCCTGTCAGTGTGATACTAATGGCCCCATACACTTGAGATAACTGTTAGCCAATCTATCGTGCTGCTGCTGCAATGCAGGTAGGTGCAGGCTCCACATGATGGCAGTAGTGTGGAAATAGGACTGCACCTAAACAGAACTGGCCTGCAGTGCAGCAGTGAGACTACCACATGTGGCAACAGAATAGTCAAACAAGCTGTGTCAAATCCTAGTCTGTAGCGCAGTACCAAAGGAATAAGCAAACTTACGGTTAGAGACAAGCCAGGGGATCTGTAACGGTCAGGAGCGGATAAGACAAAGGACAGAAGGAGTTCAGGATACAAGCCAAGTCAAAACCAGGGAGTCAGCACACAAAAGCGAAATACTGAGTCAGGACGGGAACAGGGGAAAACAGAGACACGGGATCAGAACTCAAACGTAGCAGGACCAATCAGAGTCAACTACATCAGCCCTAGACAAAAACTATAACTGACATTACCTGCAGGAAGCAGCGGTGATAAATAGCAAACCGGTACCCAGACTGAGGCTGGGAAAGGTTAACCCCTACATGACCAGACCAGGAAAAAGGAGAAACAGGACTCCAACCCCTGTCTGGATTATGACACAATCATCTGGCTGATGTCTATTTCTCCCGACTCCTCCACACTCAACAGTTCTACTTGGCCGAGCTTTCCTGTGATCTCTATGAGAGTGGTGGGCAGAGGATTATTTCCTGGGAGAGGAAACAGATCAGCTCCTGAAATTCATCATGGCAGATCCTTCTCTCCCTGACATCATATGGCTGGAGTCCAATTCCCCCTGATATCAGCGGTTTCTGCCAACTTTAGTCTAATGTGTATGGGAGACTTATGAGGGAACTTATTGGACGCTGCCTCTAGAGCGGCCTAATAGAATTTTGTACTTTATAGACCCAGTATTAGGGATTTAAGTAGCAAAGAAACCCAGCAGCCCCCACAATTGTGCGGATGAGGAGGGGAAATGAGTGGTCCAAGGGAGTCCTGTGACGGTAGGCTGTGGAGTCGGTAAGCCACAGTTGCGACTCCGACTCCTGGATTTTATCAGGCTCCGACTCCGACTCCTTCATAAATGGCCAATTCATAACAACAAATTTACTGTTGTAAAATATTAAACATCGTGCTTATTCAGTTTCTCACCATCATATAAGTAATCAGACCACTTAGAGCAAAAACTACATTTATTAGAATACAATTAGAATATAGCAAATAACTTTTATAAACTTTTCTAAACTGTAAGTAAATATGCAATAAACACTTTTATGCAGTTAATAAGAAATCTATAAATTTGTCCTCAGAAAAAGTATTGCCTCTGTCAGATCCTCCTTCATGGATGCCCTCAAATCTGATCTAATTATTTTGAGAGCAGAGAACAACCTCTCTACACTAACTTGTGTTGGTGGCAAAGCAGTAACCACTCGGGCAACATCTCTGACAATGTCAGGATACAGAGGAATCGCTTGTTGCACTGTTATTTTTGATGAACGGTCAAATTTCTCAATTTCTTTTAGTGCACATGAAAAATTCTGCTGAAATGTACTGGCTGTGTTCCTTGATGGGGATGACTCTTCTATGCGGGAACGCTTTGCACGGTCCTTGTGATCCAAATATTTTTCCAAATTAAATTCTTCATCAGTTGATGATGAGGGTGAAGATGTGGCAGGACGACCAAATTCTTCTTGTTCCTCCTGACTGTTCTGCAACCCTTTCATCCTTACTGCTATTTCAAACAGAGCTTCTTTTCCTTTACTTAGCTGTTGATCATCTAGAAGAATCCGATGAATTGGGTCTACATAAACAGCTGCCAAAAGAATGTTATTTTGTAATAGTAGCTCCTCTCTCCGTTTCATTGATGTAGCAATGCCACTTGCAATTAACCCTCCTCTTTGGGACAGGCGAAACATCAGGTTCTTCCACTCCTTTAAGAAAATACCTGGAGTTAAGTCCTCTGCTTGTAATTTTTTAGTTACTGTAAATGGGTGCTCTACCATTTTTACCAGCTCAGTCACCTGATTCCACTGACTTTCATTTAGCGTCAGTTGAGGGTTAGCCATGTCTACAAGAAAGGTTTTCAGTTCAACCAAGCGCTGAATCATTAAGTAAGTACTGCCCCATCGTGTGGCTTGATCAATAATTGCCCCTTTTCCAGCACGTCTCTTCAAAATTGAGTCAACTTTAGGGGTTCTGGCAACAGTAACCAATTTTCTCACCTTGCCAATCAGTGCAGCAGCATGTCCTTCTTGCAGACTGTCTCTTATAGCCAGCTGTAGCGTATGCACAACACAGCGCATGTGATGAATGAAAGAACATATTGACACAGTTTCAACAAGATCATCTAAACTATCATGTTGCTGTTCATCTGAAGCAACTTCAGTTTGCTCCTCAGTTACAATACTGTGTTCCTCTATTTCAAACATTTCTGTGTCTGTGGACCCAGAATGTTCTTCTAGCTGCTGGTCACCATCATTACTCTCATTCATTAGCTTAATAGTACTTATCATATTTGAAGCATTGTCAGTTACGACAGAAAGAACTTGCTCTTTTTTAAGTTCATAGTCTTGCAGAACCTTTTCCACCAAGACCTGGAGAAACTCACTGGTGTGATGAGCTTTGGTGTCTTTTACTGCCAATGTCTTGGTAACTATTTCATTTTTGTCACAAACAAATCGGACATTGATGGCAAAATAGTTCACTCTGTGACGTGTGCAGGCATCCATTTTAAGAAACAGAAAGCGTCCCTTGAGAGTTTTTTTAAGTTCTTCCTTTTGTTTAAAAGCTTCTTCGATTACTAATTTTCTAATACTCTCTCTCTCCAGAGAAACACCAAGCTTGCGGGCCATTTCCCCATTCAGACACATAAAAGCTGGTCGTGAAAATAATGAAATAGGCACACTATCCTTTACAACAAGCTCTATGATCTGTTTTTTAAATGTATCTACTGTCATTGTCACAGTAACTTTGTCACTGACAAAATATCTTGCAACTGATGGCTGCAAAGTTCTCTGCTCCTTTGTTTGGCTGGAAGAGCTGGGCACTGGTTCATTGGTTTGGATGCAGTCTTTCTCATCCACTGCTTTCAGTACTTCTGGATGAAAGCGCTGTAAATGTCTCTTTAGATTAGAAGCTCTGGTAGGAGCATTTTTATCTTTGCCTGAATATGCACTCATCTTGGCTTCACAGCATTTGTTTTCATCTGGATCATTTGTCATACACTGACAGACATAATGTTTTCTATCTTGAGTGATGGTGAAATGTTCAAATTCAGCTGATTTAATGTGATGCTTCTTTGACATTCTCAGGTTTTTAATTCTGCATTCACAATCCAAATGACAATTGTTTTTCCTAAAAACAATTGTACAAAATTATTGCCAGGTCGTACAACTGATATAGTGGTCAGTAATACTGTTATTATTCCTCATGTACTCACAGTTAACTGATGCAAAGTTTGTTGAAAGGATAATACTTCTTACCGTCTTCCTCTTCTGAGTAGCAGGCAGCTGTGAGATGCTTGGAAGATGCACACCTAGTATGATCTAGTCTAGAGGAGGAGCTTTACTACTAAGAATTTGCAACACATTTTCACTTTCAGTTTCATACATTGTAAGTAGGGGGGTTGGGGCAGCATGAGGTTAACCAAGTATAAGATTAGATAAGGGCAGTGGAGATCAGTGACACACAAGAAGTAAGAAATGTCTCTATCTCCAGCAGAACTGCATATCACTGTTGTTCATAGTTTGATAGAACATATATATTTGAGTAACATTTATAAAATTCATATGAAAGTTCAATTATGAAATATTAATACATTTTTTTTAAAGCTGGAGTCGGTACATTTCTACCGACTCCGACTCCAACCAAAACTAACTCCGACTCCTACTCTCCGACTCCGACTCCACAGCCCACCTTAGTAGATGCCATGGGTAGTTTTGACAAATTAAAGTGACAGGATTAGCAGTAAAGCAGTGCCCATAACATATCTGCAAAAATACATGTATGATGTGCAAAAAAGATATTTTTTTTGCATATTTGGCATAAAGTGTGCACCAGGTGTCTCACGATTGTTGCCTGGTGTTTTACAAGCCTTGTTGGTTCAATTTGATCTTTATTTCTAGTGTTTTTCTTTTAATATACAGAAGCCTAAGGAGAAAATGGCAGTAAAAAAACATCATATCCATAGTAAAAAAAAAAAGCAAAACACAGTACATGTAGATTTTTTCATCAATTAACTGATGATACTGAAAGCCAGGTGTCAGATGTCAGTGCCAGGAGCGGTCCCGCACTTTTCCTGGCACTTAAGCCCACTAAGTGCTGCGATCAAACTCGATCACAGCGTTTAGCAAGCTGGCAGAGTGGTGTAGAGGGAAGAAAGCCTCTCTGGCTTTGGATTGGAGACCCTGCAACACCATTGCTGGGTCCCGATCATGTCATGGCCACATCCGAGTCACCAGGCACTAGGAAGTTAGTTAGATCATGCGCAGTGCATGATCTAACTAACTTGTGTTTGCAGGGCTGACAGGCTATAAGGTGTAGCAATACTGCTGCATTGCTCTTCCTTATAGCTACAAAAATGTCCAAAAACATATTACTGCACATATATAGGGACCTTCACCATAGAAGAGATTCCCCAGATGCATAGAAAGTACAGGGGTGTATAGAAGTTAACTCAAGGGAGGATACAAAGTATCCAAAGCACACCACTCACAAGAAGAGTATTGAACAAGTAATACATTTTATTCAAGTTACAATCCGTATAAAAGAAATGATCAAAGTCCTAAAATGACATACAGTAATTACAAATAGAGAGGAAAGGAGTTTTACCCAAGTAAAGTGCACAAAAAGGTGATAGAGGGAATGAATACAGGCTATGGAATCATGCGGCAATTACGTAAGCCCCAGCATATCAATGAAACAAATCCATAAGTCATTGTAAAAGTGCCCAGTGCAGACAAAAGATACATCAATAGATATAGGAGCAGCGTCACATACCCATAATCAGCCTGTCCACTGTATCACAAACACCCTGACGCGCGTTTTCGCGTTCATCTTTTTCAAAGGGAGGTGTGCATGTCATGTCACAAAGAGTGTCTGGTTTATTTGGCGTTGGTACTTACTCATAAGCCAATTGTACATTGTGTGTAACACCGCCGCCCCCAGGTCTCAGATGTACCAGTGCTGGCGCTCACTTGTGGGCAAATGGTATGTCGCGCATGGCACCGCCGTCCCCGGGTCTCAGGTGCAACAGCGTCCGGCACTCAGCTCTGGCGTGCGGGGAGGAAATCCTCCGTGACGTCACATCCGCCTGCCGTTGATGAAAGAGGCCAGAAGCAAGAGACTCGGGCGCAGTGCGCATGCACGCCACCATATTACTGAAGCCCTGTGTGAGGGGAAACCTCCCCAGTAAAGGTAGGTGTGCGCAGAAGATTTTATGATAGCGCCAGGAAAGTTTTTTAATAAACAATATTGATGAGCAGTGTGTAATTTAAGGAATTATATGAAAGGGACTAAATATATTAAAGGGTACTAAATTTTATATTCCGAAGCTTATTTTAAGGCATGTTAAAAACAGGTCACATACAAAAGCTTATGTAATATAAAATACCCCACAAGCACAAAAATATTATAGTATTAAGCAATCAGGGATCATTACAAAAAATACATCAAATTAATAATCAACACTTAAAGCTTGTAATGTTGAACCATAAATATATCACTCACAATATATAGTACAGAAAGCACAGCATTATAAAAAGGATGTATACAGAGTTCCATATGATTGAGACAGTCCCCTTCATGAACCCCGCCAGGATTCTAAATGTGGCTATCAGTCCCAGGCATTTCAGGGTGAGCAGACAGAGCCATGTTCCACACCAAGACATGTATGAAATACAACCCCTGGCCAAAATTATGGAATCACCGGCCTTGGAGGATGTTCATTCAGTTGCTTAATTTTGTAGGAAAAAAGCAGATCACAGACATGGCACAACACTAAAGTCAATTCAAATGGCAACTTTCTGGCTTTAAGAAACACTAAAAGAAATCAAGAACAAAAAATGTGGTAGTCAGTAATGGTTACTTTTATTAAACCAAGCATAGGGGAAAAAATTATGGAATCATGAAAAACAAACCCACAAAAAAACACTCCAACACATCACTAGTATTTTGTTGCACCACCTCTTTTATAACAGCTTTCAGTCTCTGAGGCATGGACTTAATGAGTGTCACACAGCACTCTTCATCAGTCTAGCTCCAACTTTCTCTGACTGCTGTTGCCAGATCGGCTTTGCTGGTTGGAGCCTTGTCATGGACCTTTTTCTTCAACTTCCACCAAAGATTTTCAATTGGATTGAGATCCGGACTATTTGCAGGCCATGACAGTGACCTTATGTGTCTTTTTTCAAGGAATGTTTTCACAGGTTTTGCTCTATGGCAGGATGCATTATCATCTTAAAAAATGATTTAATCATCCCCAAACATCCTTTCGATTGATGGGATAAGAAAAGTGTCCAAAATATCAACATAAACTTGTGCATGTATTGAAGATGTAATAACAGCCATCTCCACAGTGCCTTTACCTGACATGCAGCCCCATATCATCAATGACTGGGGAAATGTGCATGTTCTCTTCAGGCAGCCATGTTTATAAATCTCTTTGGAACGGCACCAAACAAAAGTTCCAGCATCATCACCTTGCCCAATGCAGATTCGCGATTCATCACTGAATATGACTTTCTTCCAGTCATCCACAGTCCACGATTGCTTTTCCGTAGCCCATTGTAACCTTTTTTTATGTTTAGGTGTTAATGATGACTTTCGTTTAGCTTTTCTGTATGTAAATTCCATTTCCTTTAGGTGGTTTCTTACAGTTCAATCACAGACGTTGACTCCAGTTTCCTCCCATTCCTTCCTCATTTGTTTTGTTGTGCATTTCCTGTTTTGGAGGCATATTGCTTTAAGTTTCCGGTCTTGACGCTTTGATATCTTCCTTGGTCTACCAGTATGTTTGCCTTTAACAACCTTCCCATGCTGTTTGTATTTGGTCTAGATTTTAGACACAGCTGACTGTGAACAACCAACATCTTTTGCAACATTGCGTGATGATTTACCCTCTTAAAAGAGTTTGATAATCCTCTCCTTTGTTTCAATTGACATCTCTCATGTTGGAGCCATGATTCATGTCAGTCCACTTGGTGCAACAGCTCTCCAAGGTGTGATCACTCCTTTTTAGATGCAGACTAACAAGCAGATCTAAATTGATGCAGGTGGTAGTTTTGGGAGTGAAAATTTGCAGGTGATTCCATAATTTTTTCCTCAGAATTGAGTGATTCCATAATTTTTTCGTTAAGCTTGGTTTAAAAAAAGTAACCATTGCTGACTAGCACATTTGTTGTTCTTGATTTCGTTTCATGTTTCTTAAAGCCAGAAAGTTGCCATTTGAATTGACTTTAGTTTTGTGCCATGTCTGTGATCTGCTTTTTTTCTACAAAATTAAACAACTGAATGAACATCCTCCAAGGCCGGTGATTCCATAATTTTTGCCAGGGGTTGTACACTTTTTACTAGAGTAGGAAAAATAATAAAGTCAAAGTGAGAAACAAGAGATAAAAACAAGACAAAACATAAAGGTTAAAAACTGGCAAAGAATTCAAAGGAATGGAGCAAAACTGAGCTTTTCATTCAGACCCATAGGGGCCATAGTGTCCAACTCCACAATGCACCTTGTTTCGGGTTGTGCCAGAGTCTGTTTCACATTTCCACCTCTTATGCCCCCTTGCACTCTGTCGATGCCTCTGATTTCCAGGCCACATGGGTCAGAGTTGTGATATAACGTAAAATGTCTAGGAGAAATGATACTTCTTGGATATCAGTCAGACGCCTCTCATACAGCCAAACCAGATCTCACACTTTGCACTGACGAGGGGCAGTACCCCGAAACACCGTGTCTGCAAATTGAGATTCTGGCTTGGCTTTTATCCTAAGTCATGTGACAAGGCTTGTTAAAGGGTCAACATTGACTTCTAGGATTGCTACTTCCAATAGGTGGCACTAGAGTTCTAGTCCTCTTCCTCTCTGAACAGACCATTTGCATAATTAGGTAAAGTTTTTAACAGCGAAAGATCCTCCACCTCCCTTGCAAGGATGTCCCTCACGTGTTCCCTCACTCTCACCCGTAATTCCCTTGAGGTTATATATTTTGGGCCAAGGGCATTGTGCAAAATAAACGACGTAGGAGGTAGTACAAGAAATATAGTGGGTGATGGTATATTCCCTGGTACCGTCAGCAGTCACGAAAGTCTTCACTCTGATAATATTATGTAAATTACAGGCTAAGCAATTCCCACAAGGGAAGCAGCCCCATGTCTGTTTCCTGCCTCCAAACAGGCCCTTCTGGGGGACCATGTAATGGCTCCTGACCAGATAATCTCTGAGGTTTTTGCTCCTCCTCGCCGTGATCAGAGGTCTCTCAGAGATTTCTTTATTTAAAACAGAGTCTGTTTGGAGAACAGGCCAGTGTTTCACAAAAATCTGACAGATGGTATCCCACTGACAATTAAAGGTGGTGATAAATCTTGTATATGTATCCCCCTTATTTTTGGACCTGCCGGAACTACATAATAATTTCTGTCGTGGGGTATATTGGCCCGATGGTATCCATACTTAATGTTCCCCTGGCTATACCCCCTCGCCAAGAACCCTTAGGTCCTTAGCCTGATTTTCAAATTTGTCCGTTGTCGAACAGGTACGCTTGTCCCTCAAAAGTTTACCAATGGGAATAGCCTTAATGGTAGAGTGGGTATGTCCAGAGGAAGAGTGAAGGAACGAATTAACCGAGGTGTCCTTGCGGTGGATGTCAGTATGGACGGACCCAAAATCATCGACTGGGAGAGCAATATCTAAAAAATCAATCTTACGATCATGCCATTTATAAGTTAGCCTAATATTCTGTTTTGCAGTTTGCAAAATCTCTGATAAAGAACTGTTTGGTGGAAGACGCCCCAGTGAAGCAACTACACTAATCCAGTTACAGAAACCACAGTCACCACATATAAATGTGCCACAGGATCTACGGTCTAGCCAAGCACCTTCCTGTCGTGTTTTTTTAAATAAAAAAAGTGGACTAGTCATCTCTGATAGATCAACCTTTTCTGTAGGTGCTACTTGGATTAGTTGGTGTGATATCCCTTACATCTGGATCTGCAATGTGGGGCCATTATAATGTGGGGCTTTATATTAGGCCATTATACTGTGGGGCACTGTATGATGCCATTATATGATGTATTATACTGTGGTGCACTATATGGGGCCATTATACCGTGGAGCTCTGTATGGGGCCAATATAACGTAGGACACTACAAGAGGCACTGTGTGGGGTCATTTTACTGTGGTGCACTATATGGGGCCATTTTACTGTGGTGCACTATATGGGGCCATTATACTGCTGGGCACTCTATGGGGCCATTACACTGTGGTGCAATATATGGGGCCTTTATACTATGGTGCAATATATGGGGCCATTATACTCTGGTGCACGTTATGGGACCATTACACTGCTGGCCACTATATGGGGCCATTACACTGTGGTGCAATATATGGGGCCATTACACTGTGGTGCAATATATGGGGCCATTACACTGTGGTGCACTATATGGGGCCATTATACTGGTGACCTCTATATGGGGCCATTATACTGTGGTGCAATATATGGGGCCATTACACTGTGGTGCACTATAGGGGGCAATTATACTGCTGGGCACTATATGGGGCCATTACACTGTGGTGCAATATATATATAGTGTCATTATACTGTGGCGCAATATATGGGGCCATTTTATTGTGGTGCACTATATGGGGTCATTATATGGGGCCATTATAGTGTAGCCAATTTGTGAAACATTATAGTATTGGGCAGTTATAATGTGGTGCACTATATGGGGTCATTATACTGTGGGTCCATTATACTGTGGGGCACTATATGATGCCATTATGCTGCGGGAACTATATGGGGCCATTATACTGTGGAGCACTATATGAGGCCATTACACTGTGGTGCAATATATGGGGCCATTATACTGTGGAGCACTATATGAGGCCATTACACTGTGGTGCAATATATGGGGCCATTATACTGTGGGGCACTATATGAGGCCATTATGCAGAAGACTTTGCGACTCTGATGAACAGTTTAGTTACTGACGCCACTGCTCATCACAGCCGCTGTGTCTCGTGGAGCACAGTGGAACCGAGAGTGGCTGCTGCTACAGTCTATATAGCATCGTTCTTTCAACAAGGCTCCATAGCCTTTGGACATCAGATTTTGGAATTGTTGTCGAAACGCCATGAACTACTTTGGACTTACATGGTTTTTTCCACAAAAATAAATTGGTGAACCAGGGAAAGTGCCCGGGAGTCTTTGTTCAAATAAAAATAATTTTTCTGCCTGTGCTTTTTTTTTCATTATTGGGTTAGTAATAGGGGTGTCGGACACCTCTCCGTTACTAACCACAGGGTTTGATGCCAGATGTGATTTTTACCGTTACACAGCTGTTATCATCCCCAACTACCATTACCTTGATTGTCAATGCACCAGGGCAATCAGGAAGATCTGGGCAAAGCGCCAGAATTGTCCCATCTAATGTGATGTGTCAATTCTGGGGAAGCTGTGGGCTGGTATTTTTAGACTGGAAAGGGCTCAATAACTTGGGACCTTCCCAGCCTAATTATACAAAGCCCACAGCTGTCTGCTTTATCTTGCTTGGTTACCAAAAATAGGGGGATGGGGTGACCCCCACATCTCTTTTTTCATTTGTTTATTAGGGTAAACTTCCTTTAGTGACACATGAAAGGCACTAAACTGTGCAAGTTATTAGGCTATGCGCACACGTAGATTTTAGTCCTGCGGATTTTTCCGCGCGGATTTGGAAAAATCTGTAGGTAAATTCTCAGGTCAAAAGACCTGCTTGTTACCTGCGGATTAGCCTGCAGTTTGCCCCTGTGGTTTCGCACCTCTACAATGGAGAAGGTGTGAAACCGCAGGGGATTCCGCACAAAGAATTGACATGCTGCGGATTTGAACCCGCAGCAAATCCACACAGAAAAATTTGCAGCATTTTCACAGCGTTTTTCAGTTTACCATTGAAAACAACGGTACTGTACAACGCACCTAAATCTGCTGCGGACCCGCAGAGCCTGAAACGCTGCGGATCCGCAGCAGAATTCGCAACGTGTGCACATGGCCTTATATGTTGGGGGCTTGTGAAATTATATATCTACAGGATGTTTATTCTATTATCTATGCTATTACACCCCTGCTCCCATAAAAGAGGACAGAGCAGGGTTACACATTTTTGTGGGGAGCAGTGGTGTAATGTGTGACACCTCTCTGTCCTCTTTTATGAGAGCAGTAATATAGTGGACGGAGCAGGGTCACACACAGCATCACTGCTCCCATAGAAGTGGACGGAGTGGTGTCACCAGGAGGCATTTCGTTTGGGGGGGTTTGGAGGACAAAACTTCTGAGTGTGCCCTTAACCAGGTAAAAAACATATGTGACATGCACAAGTGTGAACAAGTCGGTAACCCTGATTACAACTACGGCAGTGCACCCTAATGGATGCAGGAGAACCTCAGCAGATGACCTTGCTAAAAATGTGAAATGCTCCATATAGTATAATGCATACCATAGGCCTCCATATAGTATAATGCACTCCCCATAGGCCTCCATATAGTATAATGCACTCCCCATAGGCCTCCATATAGTATAATGCACTCCCCATAGGCCTCCATATAGTATAATGCACTCCCCATAGGCCTCCATATAGTATAATGCACTCCCCAAGGAATTTATATAGTATAATGCAGTCCCCATAGGCCTCCATACGGTATAATGCATCCCCATAGGCCTCTATACCGTATAATGCACTCCCTACAGGCCTCCATATAGTATAATGCACTACATTTAGGCGTCTCTAGAGTATAACGCACCTAGCCCTGTATATAATCTCAGCATGAGTTACTCTAAGTGAATCTAATAGCGCATGTGATACACGCCACGTATCTAACACCAGCTTATGATACAGCGAGCAGTACTAACTAACAGAATCAGTGTTGCCTGCCATCTTCCTTGACATTGTACTTGTCAGTATCACTTTCAGTCACCAACAAAATGGCTCCTCACTGTGATCCTCAGCTTCATCCTTTCTTATATTTTTACAAACACCCAGAACGGGAGGAGAGGAGTGATGTCACATACGTGTGAGCCCACATTTACTGCAGTAGTAATATGAGCTAGTTGTACGCTTTGTTTTCATGGCAACTTTCAGCAGCTGCTCCCCCTTCTGTTTAAAAGAGGAACTACCTAAACTTTAAAAATTATTTACTTCATTAAAAACAAATGATACTATTTATAAAAAAAAAAAATTAAAACATTAACCCCTTTACCCACCAAGGTGGTTTGCATGTTAATGACCAGGCCAATCTTTTCCAAGTCTGACCACTGTCACTTTATGAGGTAATAACTCTGGAGCGCTTCCATGGATCCCAGTGATTCTGAGATTATTTTTTCATAACATATTGTACTTCATGACAGTGGTAACATTTATTCCATAAGACTTGTGTTTATTTGTAAAAAAAAAAACAAAACAAAAAAACAGAAAGTCTTATGCTCTTATATCAGAGAGATTTGTCACACAAAATAGTTAATAAATAACATTTGCCACGTGTCTACTTTACACCAGCACAATGTTTGAAACATAACTTTTTTTGTTAGGAAGTTATAAGGGTTAAAAGTTGACCAGCAAATTCTAGTGACTTTGAGGGTTCTATATGACAGAAAATATCCATAAGAGAGACCATTCAAAATACTCCAAAAAATGAACAGTTAACTTTTTTTCACAAACATTTTACTTCAGACTCAAATACTTTATTTTCGCAAGGGTTACAAGAAGAATTGATCCCAAAATTTGTCGTGCAGTTTCTCCTGAATACAAAGATACTTCATATGCGGGGGGGGAACCACTGTTTGGGTGCATGGCAGAGTTCGGAAGGAAAGGAGTGCCATTTGGCTTTTTGAATTCAAAATTTGCTAGAATAATTAGTGAACACTATGTTGTGTTTGGAAAGCAGGGTGGATAAAAATCAATGTTTTTTTTAAAAAAAATAAAAAAAATCGGATTTTTTTTATTTAAATCGGATTTTTTTGATTTAAATCGGATTTTTTTCAATAAACTGCTTTTTGAGGAAAATATTTTACCATCCAAAGGTTCTTCCATCATGAGATAAAGCTGAGTTGTTTAACTCAGTAGAATAAAGGCTGTATATGTGTAACATTCACAATGCCATGCTCTTCCAGAGGTTTCTGTAGGATTAGTGGGCAGTTTCTCTCCTATATTATCACAGACGCTCGCTTTACTTACGCAGTTCTCAAAACTGAATTTGACTCCGCAGAGGTCCCAGCCTCTTCTTCACGGCAAAAATGTTACAACATGAACAGAGTTGAGAAAAAGACCTTAATCCTATTGTTCTACAAACCTATGAATACAGAATCAACCCCTTCAGTGCCAAGTCCAAGAAGTTATACAATATGTTTCTGATTGTTTGGAGTGGAATAGATCTGCACAACACAAGAAGAATGTGAATCTAAGTGTGAGGAGGAGGAAGGGCAAGCAGACAAGAAAATGAAAGTGAAACTTTGAGCACAATACTGCAGCATAGCCACAGACAGACAAGTCTGGATCTGTTTGTGTGTACGATCTGAGGTTTATTACATTCTTTCCTTATAATGGCAGCAGGCCGTAAAAGAGACCCAGTTTGGGAATATTTTAATGAAGCTCCTTCGCCTATCGGTAAGGCAGACATGCGTGCAAAATGCAAACGATGCAACAAAGAGATGCAAGGCCTGGTGGCGCGAATGAGGCAACATCATGAGAAGTGCGGTGATGAAGATGACCAAAGAAACACTTCTGAACAGGCAGGATCTTCAGGTTGGTAAACATTTTTATTGAATCCTATTTCTAAAGACTGAACTGTCATGTGTGAGAAAAATTATATTTCTTATTATTACTGCATGTTACTGTCATTTGGTACAGTTATGAAGAAAAACAAATATTCCTTTTGGGGCAGGGGCAGTGATGTGTTGTGTACAATAAGCAGAAATTGTATAAACAATAAAATAACAGCATTGACTTTTTTTGTTTAGGGGAATTCATGGATTCTGGAAACTATCCACCTCCAAGATCACCATCATCCTGTTCTACAGTTTCAGAGTTATCCATCCAGGATAGTGCTTCATTAGCAGCAGCAGCATCATCATCAGACACCCACAGCCACATATCACCATCACCCAAAAGGAAGAAAAAACCTTTACCTCCTGGAACCACCATAGATAGGTTTGTGATAAGAACTAGCAGATTAGAAAAAGAGTTGATTGATGAAAAAATTGCCCAGTTTATTTATGCAACGAACTCTTCTTTCCGTCTGACTGAGAACCCACATTTCATTAATATGGTTCAGTCACTGAGACCAGGATACAGTCCACCCAGCAGAGCTGATGTTGCAGGGAAACTGCTGGATCAAGTGTATGACAGAGAAATGGAGCAATGTGCAACAGCTCTGGAGGGTAAAATTGTTAACCTAAGTATTGATGGGTGGAGTAATGTCCACAATGATCCTATTGTATGTGCTTGTATAAAAACAGAAGAAGGTAAAGTCTTCCTTGCACAAACAACTGATACGTCAGGAAATGCACACACAGCAGAATACTTACAAGAAGTGGCAGTAAAAGCTATAACGACATGTGAACAAAAATTCAAATGTCTAGTACGCAGTTTGGTCACTGACTGCTGCAAACGTATCCAAGATGAGAAGAGATTTAGAAGAGCAGGGAGGGAATACAAAGCTGCTAATAACATATGGTTGCAGTGCTCATTTGCTGCACCTCTTAGCCAAAGACTTAAGTGTTCCAGAAATAAAGGCTAATGTTGTTGAAATTGCTAAATACTTCCGTAATAATCATTTTGCTGCAGCAGCTCTGAAAAGGATGGGTGGAACCAAGCTAACGCTCCCACAAGATGTTAGATGGAACTCCGTGGTGGACTGTTTTGAGCAGTATATCAAAAACTGGCCTATTCTGATGACACTTTGTGAAGAAAATCGAGATAAAATAGATGGCACTGTCACGGCCAAAATCCTCAACATTGGGCTTAAGAGAAATGTTGAACATATGCTGAGCTTCCTGAAACCCATCTCTCAAGCTTTAAACAAAATACAGAAAAATAGCTGTTTTATTGCGGATGCTGTTGAAATTTGGAAGGAACTGAGTGAACACTTAAAAACAGAACTACACATGGACAGAATTAAATTACAAGCAGTAAACAAACTAATGGGACAAGCACTGACTCCAGCTCATTTTTTGGCAAATATTGTCAATATCCAATATCAGGGTCAAAACCTAAGTGCTGAGGAAGAGGAGTTAGCTATGACATGGGTATCCAGCAATCATCCATCTTTAATGCCAACTATAATAAACTTCAGAGCTAAGGGGGGAACCATTCAAGAAATATATGTTTGCTGAAGATATTTTAAGGAAGGTCACACCAGTAAACTGGTGGAAGTCACTTAAGCGCTTGGATTTAGAGACTGTTCAAGTAATGATTTCACTTTTAACAGCAGTAGCTTCTTCTGCAGGCATTGAAAGAATATTCTCTTCCTTTGGACTCATTCATTCTAAATTGAGAAATCGGTTGGGACCCAATAAAGCAGGAAAGCTTGTTTTTCTTTTCCAGATTATGAATAGGAACAAAGAAGAAGATGATGATGAAGATGACGACAAGTGAGCTACAGAGGACAGCAGGGACAGTAGTATTTAAGTTTTTCATGTGTCGGCTGGGCTGACAGTCTAAGTTTCTTAAAATATATATATATTTTGTTTAGTCAAATTAGGCCGGTTTCACATTAGCGCTTTTTAAGCGCACGCACGGCCGAGGGTAGCTCCGCCCCCGAGCCGGCTCTCTGCCCGGCGTGCCCGCCCCTTGCTTGTATCGCCGCCTACTAGCGGACAGCGGCGCCTGCGATCGGCGCACCCTATCTTTAGCATAGGGTGCGCAGATCGTGCGCAGGCCGTGCGCTAGTTGCGCTTTGACCTGCGCTGCGCACTTTTGACGGTGCGCCGTGCGCGCCAAAATCAAACTTTTCGGATTTTGGCGCGCACAGCGAACCGTCAAAAGTGCACAGCGCAGGTCAAAGTGCAACTAGCGCACGGCCTGCGCACGATCTGCGCACCCTATGCTAAAGATAGGGTGCACCGATCGCAGGCGCCGCTGTCCGCTAGTAGGCGGCGATACAAGCAAGGGGCGGGCATGCCGGGCAGAGAGCCGGCTCGGGGGCGGAGCTACCCCCGGCCGTGCGTGCGCTTAAAAAGCGCTAATGTGAAACCGGCCTTAGTTAACAAACATGGATGTTTGTTTAAGCAAATAACTTATGCTGTAATGTTGTTATTGTTTCAGTTGAATAAATCTATTTAAATTGTTATTAAGGTCAGGATTATTTTTCTCCTTCCTAAGTACAACAGAACAGTGGTGTCTAAATATGAATGATTAACCCATTAAACTGGGGAGAAAAAAGTAATATAAAAAGTGATTCTAAAAATCTTCATCTACTTGCATGTTAAAGTAGCAAGAACGAGTTTAGGTAGAAACTTTGATTTAAATTACTGATTTAAATCAAGCCTTACTGACTAGTGATTTAAATCGTGATTTAAATCAGTTAGATTTAAATCAAATCCACCCTGTTGGAAAGTCCCTGATGTGCCTAAACAGTGGGCAGCACAGTGGCTCAGTGGATAGCACTGATGCTTTGCAGCACTGGCTTCAAATCCCACCAAGGACAACATCTGCAAGGAGTTTGTATGTTCTCCCCGTGTTTGCGTGGGTTTCCTCCTCATTCCAAAGACATACTGATAGGGAATTTAGATTGTGAGCCCCATCAGGGACAGTGGTGATAATGTGTGCAAACTGTAAAGCGCTGCGGAATATGCTATCGCTATATAAAAATAAAGATTATTATTATTATTATTAAAATCCCCCACAAGTGACACCATTTTGGAAACTAGACCCCTCAAGGAATGTATTTAGATGTGTGGTGAGTACATTGAACCCCCAGGTGCTTCACAGAAGTTTATAATGTTGAGCCGTGAAAATAAATCCTTTTCCACACAGAAATGTTTTATAGCCCTAAATTTTGCATTTTCATAAGGGTGACAGGAGAAATTACACCGTGCAATTTCTCCCGAGTATGCCAATATTCCAGCAGTGGGGGAAAATTACTTTTGAGGCACAGTGCAAAGCTCAGAAGGGATGAAGTGCCATATTGGAGTTCAGATTTTGCTGTAATGGTTTGAGGGTGCCATGTCACATTGGCAGAGCCCCTGAAGTGCCAGAACAGCAGAACCCCTCCCCATATGTGAAGTCATTTTACAAACTGCACACCCCCCCCCCCCCCAATGAATTCATCTAGTGGTACAGTGATCATATTGACACCACATGTGCCTCTAAAATGTTGTTTTAGCCCTATATATTTAGATAGGAGGGTGATAGGATAATTTTTGACAACAAGTTGAGGTCCCTTTTTTCCTGAGTGCCTCAATACCCTATATGTGATCGGGAAATACTTTTCAGGCACAGTGCAACGCTCAGAAGGGAAGGCGTGCCATATTAAAGTGCAGATTTTACTGTTGTGGTTTGAGGTTGCCATGACCCACTGGGAGATCCCATATATTGAGAAAGGTCCACATCTTGGACTGATACGTCGCACATGGGCAAATAAATCACACTTATTTTTTCTATTGGAATGCTGCCTTCGTTCTTTTGGACTATATATACCGGGTGAGTCATAAAGGACGGACGTTTTTAAACTAATCATAAAATCGTTAAATATTTATTAAATATAAATGTATTCACAGATTTGGTTACGTATACTAATAGCATTTGACAAATTCAAGTGTGGAAAACAACATCTGCCATGTGGTGGCCATTATCAGTGATGCATTTCCAAAGGCGTTTTTGGAAGTTGGCATCAACACGTTCCAACACAACTCTGTCGATTTGGGCAACTTCCACTCGAATAGCTTCCTTCAGTTCTTGTAATGATCGAGGCTTAAGCTTGTATACACGTGATTTGAGGTGACCCCATAAGTAATAATCGCACATGGACAGGTCTGGGGACCTAGGAGGCCAATTAATATCGCCAAACCTGGAAATGATGCGACCAGGGAAGAGAGGGCGAAGAACGTTCATTGTTGCTCCGGCTGTGTGGGCCGTTGCCCCATCTTGTTGAAACCACACACTAGAGATGGGGATATGTTGCCGTCGTAACTCAGGAACAAAGAAGTTATTTATCATGGCGATATAACGTTGTGAGTTCACGGTAACAGTATTGCCATTATCGCCTTCGAAAAAGTACGGACCGATCACGCCATATTTGCCCATAGCGCACCACACCGTTACCTTAGGGCTGTGCAGCGGTACGTGCCGTTCGTGGAGCCCCCGGTGGTCGTTTGTTCATTAGTGTACCTCGTGTACGGAGTGCTTCAACCCAACGTAGGATAGTGTTACGAGCGGGAACAGCTTGATTTCTGTGAATATTGACATGACGCCGAAACTCACGCTGAACGGCTGTGATACACTCATTATTCTTGACAAAACTGTCGTACGCAAAAACGCGATGTTCTATCGTCCACGGCACCATAGCTTAAACTGAAACTAAAATAAAAACAATGCTTTCACCTCACAAACATAACCCCGCCTCCCGCACATCTCTACCTCCACCTGGTGGTGAGTTATAGCCACTTCAAATACATCCGTCCTTTATGACTCACCCGGTATATATATATATATATATATATATATATATATATATATACACTCACTGGCCACTTTATTAGGTACACCTGTCCAACTGTGTGTTAAGACTTAATTTCTAATCTGCCAATCACATGGCGGCAACTCAGTGCATTTAGGCATGTAGACATGGTCAAGACAATCTCCTGCAGTTCAAACCGAGCATCAGTATGGGGAAGAAAGGTGATTTGAGTGCCTTTGAACGTGGCATGATTGTTGGTGCCAGAAGGGCTGGTCTGAGTATTTCAGAAACTGCTGATCTACTGGGATTTTCACGCACAACCATCTCTAGGGTTTACAGAGAATGGTCCGAAAAAGAAAAAAAATCCAGTGAGCGGCAGTTCTGTGGCCGGAAATGCCTTGTTGATGCCAGAGGTCAGAGGAGAATGGGCAGACTGGTTCGAGCTGATAGAAAGGCAACAGTGACTCAAATTGCCACCCGTTACAACCAAGGTAGGCAGAAGAGCATCTCTGAACGCACAGTGCGTCGAACTTTGAGGCAGATGGGCTACAGCAGCAGAAGACCACACTGGGTACCACTCCTCTCAGCTAAGAACAGGAAACTGAGGCTACAATTTGCACAAGCTCATCGAAATTGGACAGTAGAAGATTGGAAAAACGTTGCCTGGTCTGATGAGTCTCGATTTCTGCTGCGACATTCGGATGGTAGGGTCAGAATTTGGCGTAAACAACATGAAAGCATGGATCCATCCTGCCTTGTATCAACGGTTCAGGCTGGTGGTGGTGGTGTCATGGTGTGGGGAATTTTTTCTTGGCACTCTTTGGGCCCCTTGGTACCAATTGAGCATCGTTGCAACGCCACAGCCTACCTGAGTATTGTTGCTGACCATGTCCATCCCTTTATGACCACAATGTACCCAACATCTGATGGCTACTTTCAGCAGGATAATGCGCCATGTCATAAAGCTCGAATCATCTCAGATTGGTTTCTTGAACATGACAATGAGTTCACTGTACTCAAATGGCCTCCTCAGTCACCAGATCTCAATCCAATAGAGCATCTTTGGGATGTGGTGGAACGGGAGATTCGCATCAGCGATGTGCAGCCGACAAATCTGCGCCAACTGTGTGATGCCATCATGTCAATATGGTCCAAAATCTCTGAGGAATGCTTCCAGCACCTTGTTGAATCTCTGCCACGAAGAATTGAGGCAGTTCTGAAGGCAAAAGGGGGTCCAACCCGTTACTAGCATGGTGTACCTAATAAAGTGGCCAGTGAGTGTATATACATACAGTGGGGCAAAAAAGTATTTAGTCAGTCAGCAATAGTGCAAGTTCCACCACTTAAAAAGATGAGAGGCGTCTGTAATTTACATCATAGGTAGACCTCAACTATGGGAGACAAACTGAGGAAAAAAAATCCAGAAAATCACATTGTCTGTTTTTTTTTCATTTTATTTGCATATTATGGTGGAAAATAAGTATTTGGTCAGAAACAAGCAATCAAGATTTCCAGTTTGGTTTCATCAGACCATAGGACATTCTCCCAAAACTCCTCTGGATCATCCAAATGCTCTCTAGCAAACTTCAGACGGGCCCGGACATGTACAGGCTTAAGCAGTGGGACACGTCTGGCACTGCAGGATCTGAGTCCATGGTGGCGTAGTGTGTTACTTATGGTAGGCCTTGTTACATTGGTCCCAGCTCTCTGCAGTTCATTCACTAGGTCCCCCCGCGTGGTTCTGGGATTTTTGCTCACCGTTCTTGTGATCATTCTGACCCCACGGGGTGGGATTTTGCGTGGAGCACCAGATCGAGGGAGATTATCAGTGGTCTTGTATGTCTTCCATTTTCTAATTATTGCTCCCACAGTTGATTTCTTCACTCCAAGCTGGTTGGCTATTGCAGATTCAGTCTTCCCAGCCCTGGTGCAGGGCTACAATTTTGTTTCTGGTGTCCTTTGACAGCTCTTTGGTCTTCACCATAGTGGAGTTTGGAGTCAGACTGTTTGAGGGTGTGCACAGGTGTCTTTTCATACTGATAACAAGTTTAAACAGGTGCCATTACTACAGGTAATGAGTGGAGGAAAGAGGAGACTCTTAAAGAAGAAGTTACAGGTCTGTGAGAGCCAGAAATCTTGATTGCTTGTTTCTGATACTGACTGCTGAGCTGTGTATCTAATCCTATCCTGTGTGATACCGTCTGCTGAGCTGTGTATCTAACCCTATCGTGTGTGATACTGAATGCAGAGCCGTGTATCTAATCCTATTCTGTGTGATACTGACTGCTGAGCTGTGTATCTAATCCTATCCTGTGTGATACTGACTGCTGAGCTGTGTATCTAATCCTATCCTGTGTGATACTGACTGCTGAGCCGTGTATCTAAAGGCCCCGTTACACACAGCGATATCGCTGGCGAGATTGCTGATTTTGTGACACATCAGCGATCTCTCCAGCGATATCGCTGTGTGTGACATCCAGCAGCGACCCCCCCCCCCCCTGCCGGGTATCGCTGATCGTGCTGGATCGTCCTGGGCCGTTTTTTCATCGCTCGTCTCCCGCTGCCCAGTGCGCATCGCTGCTTGTTGCAGTGGGAGCCAGCCATCAGTGACGCTGCACGCTGGTATCCAAGGTAAACATTGGGTTTCTAAGAGCAGCGCGGCTCTTAGAAACCCGCTTCTTATGTTGGATACCAGCGTGACGCTGGTCTCCAAGGTAAACATCGGGTTTCTAAGAGCAGCGCGGCTCTTAGAAACCTGATGTTTACGTTGGCTACCAGCTTGCTCGTTGGTCCTGATCGCTGGAGAGGCTGTCTATGTGACAGCTCAACAGCGATCAGCCTAACCTTGTCCCAGCGATCCCATCCATGTCGGAACGTTGGTGGGATCGCTGGGACATCGTTATGTGTAACAGGGCCTTAAACCTATCCTGTGTGATACTGGGCTCCCCCTGCAGTCTGTGTCAGAGGGTGGTCTGTGTTGGCACGGTAATAAATTGTGTTATTTCTAGCTTTATAGAAGGATGATAACACCATAGAAATGATAAGAATAATACATAGTAACATAGTTATTAAGGTTGTATATTGAATAATAGGCCAAATTGGTGAATTGGAACGCGCAGGGTTAAAATTTCGCCTCACAACATAGCCTATGACGCTCTCGGGGTCCAGATGTGTGACTGTGCAAAATTTTGTGGCTGTAGCTGCGACGGTGCAGATGCCAATCCCGGATATACACACATACATACAAACATATTGTACACTCACACATTGAGGCTGGTTTCACATTTGCGCTTTATAGCGCAGCGACGGCCTGCGCACGGCCGCCGCTAAGCCCCACCCCCTGCCGGCTCCCTGCCCACCCCTTCCGGTCATCGCCGCCTTCTAGCGCACATGGGCGCTTGCGATCTGCGCACCCTATCTTTAGCATAGGGTGCGCAGTTCGTGCCCTGGCCGTGCGCTAGCAGGATTTTGCTGTGCGCTGCGCACTTTTGAAGGTGCGCCTGTGTGCGCCGAACGCAGCATGTTGCATTTCAGCACGCACGGCGCACCTTCAAAAGTGCGCAGCGCACGGCAAAATCCTGCTAGCGCACGGCCAGCGCACGATCTGCGCACCCTATGCTAAAGATAGGGTGCAAAAAGGAGGGGGTTGAAAAAGAACCACTAACATACGACCACAGATCCAGTATAAAAATAGAGTATCTTTATTAGACAGGTATGCAGAACAAGACAAAAACAGTGTGGTAATACACATAGAATAACCACGTAGCATGGAAAACGTGGCAGACCCCACCCAAGAACTCATTAATTAGTATTACAAGTCAGATAGAATATGAATATATACATATACAATACTTATCTAGGCACCTAAATTCCTGATACTTATTATAAACCGCATTAATGGCTGGTCTAATAAACCCTGCAGGCATATCATAACATCCCAGTGAGCAAATAAATCACTATACTATAAAGATCAAATAGCTGCCATCCAAGGGAGACTATAACAAGAATATAAGTGCCGCCGTCATCTTTATCATACCACAATCGGCAAAAAGTGAACTCTGGCTAATGTACCAGTCCTGAATATATTACATTACAATATCACTATTGCGATGTGTATAACCATCTTAACCCAAAACGGGCAGGATAACGCCAGGGGTCGATGAGGTGGCATCTTACCAAAGTGTGACGGTGGTATAAAGAGTCCTGGGGGGTCCGCGTGTCTGGTTTCGGATGCTCGTCCTTCGTCAGGGGGCGTGGTAAACATCAGGGCCGGAAAGTTTAAAAAGGCCGCGGACCGGAAGTCCTGACCGGAAGTGACGCATCCGCAGCCATGACGACCAAGGATGCGAAGCGGCGCCAACGTCAGTCAGTGCGCGCCAAGGCATCAAAAGATGCCATGGCAACGCATCGACTGGAGACGCCGGAAGCCGCGTCACAACCCCAGACCATGACACGCATGCGTACTGGTCAGGACAGAAAAATAAATAAACCGATCAATACTCCATATGAATTAACACAGCAGATATTACCAATCACAAAACGGCCATAATGTTAAGAGGAAACTACAAAACGATCACCATCTATAACTCAAATACATGGTGATACTAAAAGGGCATAATGAGTACATTCAATAACATACAGCATTTAAGAAATTATCAATAGAGGTATATATACTTAAAAAAATATTGGTCACATAGACCGCATAGAGCACATCAATATAGATGCCATCAGATAATAACCCATGTCACCAATGATTAACAATAATATCTCATTAATAGCAAATATACCACATGTATCGAACAGCTGGCTACGAAAGATATAATATAAGTAGACCTCATAGAACACATCAATGCACATGTCAACAAACAGAACAATTAACCCCTTAACGACCGCCGATACGCCTTTTAACGGCGGTAATTAAGGGTACTTAAACCACAGCGCCGTTAATTCACGGCGCTGTGATTTAAGTGAATAGCGCCCCCCAGTGTTGGATTTTCTCCGGGGTCTCGGCTGCCAGGGGTAGCCGAGACCCCAGAGAACATGAATCGGTCGGTTTTTACCGACCCCCGCTTTTGCGATCGCCGTTATTAACCCTATAACGGCGACCGCAAAAAAAAAAAAAAGCCGCGATTTTACATTTAATTTCTCTTTCCTCTGATGTGATCGCACATCAGAGGATAGAGAAATAGGGTCCCCGATCCCCCCGGTCCCCTCCCGGTACCTCTCCCTTGTCCTCCGTCCCCTCCCGGTGGTCCCGCGCCCGCCGGCGTCATCCGATGGGCGCCGCCATCTTGAAAATGGCGGGCGCATGCGCAGTGCGCCCGCCGGGAATCTGCTGGCTCCGGCTGGCAGATTCCATTCATTATTTTGATCACTATGATAAACGATCATAGTGATCAAAATAATAAAAATAGTACATAACCCCCCCGTTTATCACCCCCTTATATAGGCACACATAATGAAATAAAAAAAATATTTTTTTTTTCAGTTTTCCGTTAGGGTTAGGCTAGGGTTAGGGTTAGGCTAGGGTTAGGGTTAGGCTAGGGTTAGGCTAGGGTTAGGGTTAGGCTAGGGTTAGGGTTAGGCTAGGGTTAGGCTAGGCTTAGGCTAGGGTTAGGCTAGGGTTAGGGTTGGGTTAGGGTTAGGCTAGGGTTAGGCTAGGGTTAGGGTTAGGCTAGGGTTAGGGTTAGGCTAGGGTTAGGCTAGGGTTAGGGTTAGGCTAGGGTTAAGGGTTAGGGTTGGGCTAGGGTTAGGGCTTGGGTTGGGCTAGGGTTAGGGCGAACTAGGATTAGGGTTAGGATTAGGGATTAGGGTTGGGATTAGGGTTAGGGGTGTGTTGGGGTTAGGGTTGGAGCAAGAATTGAGGGGTTTCCACTATTTACCAACTTTGGGGGTCTAAAAATTGGGGTCTAAAAAATCACTTTTGTGGAAATAAAAAAGACTTTTTATTTTCATGGCTCTGCGTTTATAAACTTCTGTGACGCGCTTGGGGGTTCAAAGTGCTCACCACACATCTAGATAAGTTCCTTAGGGGGTCTAATTTCCAAAATGGGGTCACTTGTGGGGGGTTTCCACTGTTTAGGCCCATCAGGGGCTCTGCAAACGCAACATGATGCCCGCAGACCATTCCATCAAAGTCTGCATTCCAAAATGGCACTCCTTCCCTTCCGAGCTCTCCCATGCGCCCAAACAGTGGTTCCCCCCCACATATGGGGTATCAGTGTACTCAGGACAAATCGCATAATAACTGTGGGGGTATGATTTCTCCTGTTACCCTTGTAAAAATAAAAATTTGGGCGCGAAAAGATCATTTTTGTGGAAAAAAAATGGATTTCTTATTTTCACGGCTCTACGTTATAAACTTCTGTGAAGCACTTGAATGTTCAAAGTGCTCACCACACATCTAGATAAGTTCCTTCATGGGTCTAGTTTCCAAAATGGAGTCACTTGTTGGGAGTTTCCACTGTTTAGGCCCGTCAGGGGCTCTGCAAACGCAACATGATGCCCGCAGACCATTCCATCAAAGTCTGCATTCCAAAATGGCACTCCTTCCCTTCCAAGCTCTCCCATGCACCCAAACAGTGGTTCCTCCCCACATATGGGGTATCAGTGTACTCAGGACAAATCGCATAATAACTGTGGGGGTATGATTTCTCCTGTTACCCTTGTAAAAATAAAAATTTGGGGGTGAAAAGATCATTTTTGTGGAAAAAAAAATGGATTTCTTATTTTCACGGCTCTACGTTATAAACTTCTGTGAAGCACTTGAAGGTTCAAAGTGCTCACCACACATCTAGATAAGCTCCTTCATGGGTCTAGTTTCCAAAATGGAGTCACTTGTTGGGGGTTTCCACTGTTTAGGCCCATCAGGGGCTCTGCAAACGCAACATGATGCCCGCAGACCATTCCATCAAAGTCTGCATTCCAAAATGGCACTCCTTCCCTTCCAAGCTCTCCCATGCACCCAAACAGTGGTTCCTCCCCACATATGGGGTATCAGCGTACTCAGGACAAATCGCATAATAACTGTGGGGGTATGATTTCTCCTGTTACCCTTGTAAAAATAAAAATTTGGGGGCGAAAAGATCATTTTTGTGGAAAAAAAAATGGATTTCTTATTTTCACGGCTCTACGTTATAAACTTCTGTGAAGCACTTGAAGGTTCAAAGTGCTCACCACACATCTAGATAAGTTCCTTAATGGGTCTAGTTTCCAAAATGGGGTCACTTGTTGGAGTTTTCCACTGTTTAGGCACATTAAGGGCTCTCCGAACGCAACATGGCATCCGATCTTAATTCCAGCCAATTCTGCGTTGAAAAAGTCAAACGGTGCTCCATCCATTGCGAGCTCTGCCGTGTGCTGAAAAAGGGGTTTACCCCCACATATGGGGTATCGGCATATTCAGGAGAAATTGTACAACAAATTTTGTGGTTGATTTTCTCTTTTAACACTTGTGAAAATAAAAAAAATTGGTTCTGAAGTAATTTTTTTCCAAAAAAAAGTTAAATGTTAATTTTTTCCATCCACATTGCTTTCGTTCCTGTGAAGCACTTAAAGGGTTAATAAACTTCTTGAATGTGGTTTTGAGCACCTTGAGGGGTCTAGTTTTTAGAATGGTGCCACTTTTGGGTATTTTCTGTCATGTACACCCCTCAAAATGACTTTAAATATGATGTGGTCCCTAAAAAAAATGGCTTTGTAAATTTTGTTGTAAAAATGAGAAATCGCTGGTCAACTTTTAACCCTTATAACTTCCTAACAAAAAAAAATTTTGCATCCAAAATTGTGCTGATGTAAAGTAGACATGTGGGAAGTGTTATTTATTAAGAAATGTATGTGACACATCTTTCTGATTTAAGGGCATAAAAATTTAAAGTTTTAAAATTGCAAAATTTTAAAATTTTTTGCCATATTTCTGTTTTTTTCATAAATAAACACAAGACTTATCGAAGAAATTTTACCACGAACATGAAGTACAATATGTCACGAAAAAACAATCTCAGAATCAGCAGGATCCATTAAAGCGTTCCAGAGTTATAACCTCATAAAGGGACAGTGGTCAGAATTGTAAAAATTGGCCTGGTCATTAAGCTGCAAACTGGCTCTGTCGCTAAGGGGTTAAATTACCCATGTCGCCGATATTAATAATAATAACATCCATTAATATCGAATATATTGTACATCAAATAGCGTATATCAGACGACACACAAAGGGGCATACAATGTAAAACAGGTAGATTCATAAACCCACCCAATTGAACATTCCATTACATGAAGGCAATATAATAAACGTTTAGTGGACTATTAAATAGTTATATCCCTACACTAAACTACACAATATACCCCACAAGTAGCCTCAGGTGGCTCAAAATATGTAATTAAGTTATACAAATATAACGAAAGTACACAACTATAATGGATTGGATATGACAAATAGGAGTATGGCCCTCGTAGATCTCGATGAAGATGTTCCACGGATACGGCTCCTGGTGCAACGCAATATCATGAACTACAGGCCTACAATAAAAATAATATATTAAAAAATAAAACATTAATAACAGCCAAATAAAAACAACCACACTAAACGTGGGTAACTAGATGCATAAAGTGATACAATCAGTGGGTGATCATAGAAAAGACGCAAAATTTAGGCATTCATTTAATCCATTCGGGTGGACCGTATTGAGGGTCCATATCCATCTAGCCTCACACTGGGCCAAACGTAGTGAAAGCCTGCCTCCCCGAATACCAATATTCAAACTATCGATCCCTTTAACCCTGAAAGACTTGCTATCACACTGGTGATGTAACTTAAAGTGCCTAGGTATAGTCTTAAGCACCGAAACATCATTCTCACTCGCTGCAGCTTGTATCCCCAGCACATGCTCCCTGACCCTAACTTTCAACTGCCGTGTGGTCAATCCCACATAGATCAGGGAGCATGGACAGGTGGCGTAGTATATTACATATCTTGACAGACAACACAATTACTTATAGATTTGCTGTCGACCAAAAAGAAATCAATTCTACTGTATGAGCGATGCCTGGAAGAGAAGAATGTATAGTCTCTTTCTGATGCATGTAAATATCTCCAGATGTCATGAAAATGGAATTCATTGATGAGATGCTTAAGTTCCTTAGCATGTGAGATGTTGATGTTGGAGCAATCCATGGAGCGTATAACAGGTATATTAAAATCTCCACAGATGATTTCCGCCCCTGTGGCAGTATCCTTGAATGCTTGGAAAAATTTCCTAGCAAAGGTCAATTGCGATGAATTTGGGGAGTAGACCGTTGCCAAGGTATAAGGGACACTGTTAATATAACAAGACAAAATAATATATCTTCCATCCGCTCCATAACTGACATTTATCAATTTAAAGGCCACTGAGTTCTTTATTAAAATGGCCACTCCTCCTCTTTTTTTTAAGTCATTAGCAAAAAAGGCGTGTTGAAACCTGGGATGAAGTAGCCGTTTATTATCTGTGGAAAGAAGGTGGGACTCCTGAATGCACGCTATATCACAGTTAGATGCCTTCACCTCTCTCCACATCATTGACCTTTTTGCTGGGGAGTTGAGTCCGTTCACATTAATAGACAATATCTTAATTTTCATATTGGAGCCGCAGGGGGGGTTGAATTCCTAGGAACGCCATCAGGGATGAGAAGGGTTAGACCAAAAAGGAATTGAAAGAAATTTCTGAAAAAAATTAAAGAACATTTTTGAGAAGAAGAACAAAAACAAAAAAGTTCCATCAACACCGGTTTGCCCCGAGTAGGGTGACCGGAGTATAACCGCTCGCCATAGGCGAGAACATCAGGGGGGCTACGTGACATCCTGTGTCACAGGAGCAAGGACAGCAGGTGCCATAAGCAGGAAGGAGTCCCAGCTAAGTTGCTGACCATTCAGGGTTAATCTTGTCTGGAGATCTTCTTTGATTCTCCCGCCCGCCAGGGTTTGGTGGGTGGGCTATTCCCCAGTCATCCAGCAATTTGCCCAGCTGAGAAGGAGTATGACATATGTAAGTGCCTCCATCTTTGAAAATTATCATCCTCACCGGAAAACCCCACTTGTACTTAATGTCTTGATCTCTAAGGAGTTTAGAAAGGTGGGCGAATTCTCTTCTTTTATTAAGAGTTGTAGCAGAAAGATCTGGGAAGATTTTTAGTCCCATGAAAGTGTCTGGCAGGGCTGGACTTTCCCTCAGTGTGTACAGCACAGCTTCTTTTGTTTTATAGAAATGAAGTCTAGCCAGGACATCTTTAGGCAGAGCTGGATCTATGCCTTTGGATTTAGGGACTCTATGAATTCTGTCCACTATCAGGTCTCTGGCATCCCATCCAGGAAGTATAAGCTGCAGAAACTTGTGGAAGTATTCATGGAGGTCTTTATTTGCTACAGATGAGGGAATCCCTCTGATTTTTAGGTTATTTCTTCGGGATCTGTCCTCTATATCACTGATTTTAAGTTTTAATGCCTCCACCTCCTTTTCCAAAGCTGTGTTAGCATCTATCAGATTGTTATGTGATGTTGCAAATTCAGCCATTTTAGTTTCTACATGCCCTGTGCGATCACCCAGAGACCTGATTTCTTCCTTCAGCTCTCTGACTATTTCTCTGAGATCACCCTGTAGGGAAGCCCTCAGCGTTTTCAGCAGAGATTGCATTGTTTCCTCTGTCAGAGGAATGCCTGTATTGCCTCTCACGCAGCCTGTATCTCCTTGTGAGGAGTGGGAAGACGCTGAGTGGGAAGCCAGCACCATCTTGCTAGGTGAGGAGACTTCTCTATCCCGGGGGTAAAAGTCTGTCAGTTTGGCTGGAGTGCCAGTTTTTTTAGGTCTCAACTTAGGCATCCCTAAGGGCTGGGGTTACTCACACCTCCTGTAGCTGGTAATCCTGTTATGAGTGAGCTGATAAGAGCTGGTTTATCCTGCTGAAGCACAGAGCTCTCCTTTCAAGCAGCCATCGCCATCAGCGTGCAGGCCACGCCCCCACGTTGTAAACCCATTGACACACTGGAAGTATTAAGAAAAAATTTAACGGCTCTCAGACCATCAGCATGACGTATACTAGTATACAGTGACTCGACGTCAGCCGTTACTAGTATAACATCCTTATCTAAAGAAAGTCCATCTACTCTTCGCAATAATTGATTGGTGTCTTTAAGGAAGGATGGTAATTCTTCCACAAGAGGTTGTAATATTGAATCGATCCAGCGGCCTACATGTTCTAAATAATTCCCACGACCTGAAACTATTGGCCTTCCTGGTGGACATTGTACATCTTTATGAATCTTTGGGAGCAAGTAAAAGGTGGATATAGTCGGCTCATTGACAACCAAAGCAGATCCCAATTCCTTAGTAATAATTTCTGCCTTAATAGCTCTTGATATAATCCCTCTGAGTTGGGAATCAAAGGCGGACAAGGGGTTAAACGTGAGTTTTTTGTAACAGGTATCATTCATTAACTGGCGAAATGCCTCTTTCTCATACATCGTTTTCGGCCATATAATTATGTTACCCCCCTTGTCCGCCGGCTTGATTACCACATCCGAGAGACCACGCAGAAACTTCAACCTTTCCCGTTCCTCCCGATTCAAATTATCACTGCGAATAAAACGTGGAATACCAGATAGTTCATTAGACACCACTTTAACAAATAAATCAATAGGGCCACAGTTGGATAGTGGAGGAAACCGTTTCGATCGTGGCCTAATCGAAGGAGGTATCTTACCTCCTTCAACTGTGGTATGCTCCACAGATAATTCTTCTAAAATCCTTAACTTTGTCTGTTCATCTTCTGTAGGGAAGAGTTTATATATATCGTTATTAAAAAAGAATCTTTTAAATAAAAGGGAGCGTGCAAAAACATGTAGGTCCTTTACTATGGAAAAAACATCCGGACCGGAAGCTGGAGAAAAAGAAAGACCTCTATATAGTAGTGAACAATCAAGGTCGGACAGCACATGCTGACTCAAATTAATTACCTTGTTTGTATCATGGCCACTTTCATGGAGCCGGGTCTTATATCTTTTATAAGGATGATAATCATGATTCCTGTTCCGTCTATTTCCTGACCGAATATTTCCTGACCGAGTCGTCATCGAGGAGACTGATGCATCAGATTCAGTATTTAATGAAGATACAGATTGATAAGATGTAGCCCTCTGTATCTGGCGTGTGTCAGTAGGTATCTTTCTCCAGTGATACACACTGTTAGACTTATAGTCCTTTATATCACGGTTGATTTTAGACGTCTGCGAATCACTGATTTTTTTAACTACACCATCGATCGTCTTCTCCAGTTCAATCTCGAATGACTTAATGCGTTCCTCAGAATTACTTCCACGTATATCCAACAATATAGAATCAATGTTTTTATCCAACTCATTGATCAATCTAGTGTTCAGCCCGATCAATAGTTGCATCAAATTCTCAGAACACCTGTTGCACGTCTGACTTGTAATACTAATTAATGAGTTCTTGGGTGGGGTCTGCCACGTTTTCCATGCTACGTGGTTATTCTATGTGTATTACCACACTGTTTTTGTCTTGTTCTGCATACCTGTCTAATAAAGATACTCTATTTTTATACTGGATCTGTGGTCGTATATTAGTGGTTCTTTTTCCACCCCCTCTTTTTTCATAGTACTTTTTTTACGATGGATCTTTATTGGGGTCCCTTTCATCTAACGGTTACATACAGGTTGAGCACCTAATATGCATATAATGTGTTATTTCAGCCTGTTTGTGTTTGAGTATTTCTCTTGATTTAAAGATAGGGTGCGCAGATCGCAAGCACCCATGTGCGCTAGAGGGTGGCGATGACCGGAAGGGGTGGGCAGGGAGCTGGCAGGGGGCGGGGCTTAGCGGCGGCCGTGCGCAGGCCGTCACTGCGCTATAAAGCGCAAATGTGAAACCGGCCTGAGCTTTACATATTAGATAATATATTAAAGATATATCTGTTATAGACATCCACACATTATCTGATGCCCAGGGCATATGCACGAAGATCGATCTGGACACGATATGGGGACACATTTTTTTTCTCTCTGCATTAGCCCTCTTGCATTCTAGCTTGACCGTTTTTTTTTCTGTTTGCTGTGTGGCCTAAAATATATGGCTTTTGCTCAGACACGTACGGTAATGCATTTAGAGGAAAGCATTTACAGGCGAAGGCATGGTGAAAGAACTTTCGAAAAAATATTGTCCGCCTGGATGGCGGTGATATGATTGCTAAGACTCTCAAGTATACCCGGCACAAGGAGTATTGGGGGAGGGGGGGATAGCTATGATTGTATTACTGCAAGATATGTGAATTGTTACATGTATATCGATATCCACTGTTTATTGTTTAAAATCTTTTGAAACCTAAATAAAAATAACTGGTTTAAAAAAAAATATATATATATATGGCTTTTATTAGTAGATGTCAGGAAAAAATTAGAATATAGTAAAGATAGTAACACATTAATTATTCCACCCTACTCCTGTTACACCACTGCTTGAGTCCTCCACCAGTCTCTGTATTTCCTGGTCAGTCCCAACAAACTTGTGATACCAATGGCCAATTAGTTGCCAAAGCAATGGTCGTCATAGCCAGGGATTTGAAACCTAGAGGAGATGGCTTAGTCAATAATTCAACTGATGTTTCAGTCTGTATGAGACAAGAAAATAGAAAATCTACACATTATATCTCCTAATATGTTTCCCCTTGTTATCTCCAGTAATTGTACTATTGCATAGGATTTTTTATGACGTTACATAGGCCTTATTTTCTTCGCATTCAGGTCTCTACGATACCGGTTTATTCTCAGTGGAGATCTTCTATATTTAGAGAATTTTTTTCTAATTTGCCCATCAAGGATGGATTTGGACAAGAACAAAATGGGAGATAGGCTATTACAACTCACCCTAGAGATCCTCTTGAGGCTTACTGGAGAGGTGAGAGATTCTGATGACGTCACATTACATCATTATTATCTATGGGAATAACAGATGGACAGAACTGGAGAGGTGAGGACTCTGGAAATGTCTGTAGTGAGATTTATTAATGTGCCTCTCCATAACCAGGATTACACAGTAGTGAAGAAGACCTCTAGTGAGCGCTGTCAGGACCATGTGTCTGAGGGATGGGGGAGATCCCTGAGACATGAAGACATCAATGACCTGAAGATCTTAGCACTCGCCTACAAGATGATTGAGCTGCTGACTGGAGAGGTGACACTGCTGGGAATGCTGGGACATTATACAGTAACACTATGATGGGATCAGGGGGATGACGGTATCATTGTATGTGTCAGGTTCCTATAAGATGTCAGGATGTCACCGTCTATTTTTCCTTGGAGGAGTGGGAGTATTTAGAAGGACACAAAGATCTGTACAAGGACGTCATGATGGAGGTTCCCCAGCCCCTCACATCACCAGGTAATAGACAGGACTAAATTCACATGGCCTATAATTATCTGTATGTAGAGAATGAATTCAGTCCCTGTATGTGTTTCCTCCAGTTCTATCCAGTAAGAGGACAACACCAGAGAGATGTCCCCGTCCTCTTCTTCCACAGGACTGTGAACAAGAAGATCCCGATGTTCCTCAGGATTATCAGGTAGATGCAGAGAAGGTGTCATGAGATCTCCCCTATGATGTGTAGACGGCTGTGAAGGTCTTGTGCTCAGTCTTGTTTTATCCCCCAGTATTCTATGTTTTATACTTGTGTAATGAGAGCGGTGGAGATGGCAGGATTAGAGCTGATTATAGATGGGACTTCTCCATCTGTCTGTGACTTTTACTATATTTGTTTCAGGGTGAAGCTCTGACCCATATTAATACTACAGAGACATATGTGAGGGGTGATGAGCAGTGTAAAGAGGAGATTTCTACAGAAAACCGACCAAGTGAGTAGTAATCACTAAATGTAGAGAAGTCACAGATTCTTCTTAATCATCAGTTTTCACTACTTTATCGAAGGTGCAGTCTGGACACATTACAATCATGTGATCACCATTCTGCTGTTAGATCCCTGCATGTTTCTCCACCTGAAACTTTTCAAAATGCTTTGTGCCTTGAAAGCCCTTCTTCTATGGAGCTCACAACCTGTAGGATCCACCTACCCCCTGTAAACTACAAATCCAAATGAACAGCGTACGTAGAATGTACTGACATGGTAGAAAATCACTTGAATAAAAATATTTCTTTAAGAGAAAGCAGAGGGTAATGATGCTGTTACCTTCCTAGAACACTGATATCTTACAGGATGAATCTACCTTGTCTCCCTTCTGTCCCTAACAGACCAGGTCCATTTTTTGATGCCTAGTTTCATTTTTATGATTGACAAGTAGTTCTACCCTTGAATATACGTTATCGTTATTATTGGAAATGTAACTTTTTTTATTCTATGTCTCCTTGTTTTAATAGTTCATTCTGTGCAATATGTTTGAGGCTGGGTTCACAAGTAGTGGAACTCTCGCAGAAATTACCGCGAGAATTCCGGAATTCCATTCCGCGGGAAAATCGCATTTTAAATTCCCGCGATTTTCCCGCGGAAAAACTACCGTTTTGCCAGCATAATTAGCTTGCAGAATGCTAGCGTTTTCCAAGCGATCTATAGCATCGCTTGGAGAACTGATTGACAGGTTGGTCACACTCACTAAACATGCATTGCGGCAATGATCTTTGACGTCGCGATCTCGCAAGATTGCTACATGATCGCGAGACGCGACGTCAGCAAAGGCATCGCAATGCATTACTGGGAATGAGAGCATCGCTGAGGCCCGGGAAGGCTGAGCGGGACGCCGGAAGGTGAATATAACCCGATTTTTTTTTTTTTTACAGGAATATGGTTCCCAGAGCCCGGAGGACAGTCTCCTCTCCTCCGGACCGTGGGTACCATCCGCAAATGTTCTGATTAATTTTTGCATGGTGTGCACAGCCACATGCGGAAAGTAAGCAGAACAATGCAATCCTATGGGTGCGGGATCGCTGCGTTTCCGCAAATTAATGAGCATGCTTCGTATTTTACTGCGAAGCGATTCCGCCACGGGAAAATCCGCATTAGCACAGCATTGCTGAATCCCATAGGATTGCATGGGATGCTGTTTTTTCGCGGTAAAAACTGCCACGAAAACGCAAAAAAACCACGACATGTGTATGCAGCCTGATTTTGATTGGATCGGCCTACCTCCCTGGTTGTCTTTAACCCCTTTTCAACCTTTAATGTACCCATACGCCATAGAAGGAAAAGGGTTCTCGACTTTTATGTATGGGTACGTCATGGCGATCGTCCACGGGATAGGAGCTTTGTCCATGCGATTGTCCCGGTGATTTCGGCTTACGTGACATTGAAGGTACTCTTAACATAGAAAGTCGCTTTCTATTATTTGGCAGGAGATATTGCCACCGGCCGGGGCAATCTTCATATGACCGCAATCAATCTGCCATTTTCTCTGCAATCATTATTCATTCATTCCTAGGAATTTTTTCACAGTTGGATGACATTTAGTAACATTTTTCTACCTCAGGTGGTGTGATATACATATTTTTTTTTATCTCTTAGTTTTTTTAGAGATATAGCGCTATATCTATTTTATATACTCACTGTTGGAATCTTATATGTTTATCATTGAGGTTTTGTTTTCTAATGAGAATTTCTAGACCTATACACATGTTAAGTAAATTGTTATAGCCTCAGAACACATTCCTGAATCCTCAAAAGTATCGTAGTGAATTTTGTTTTCTTGATTGGAACTTCATTAATTGAGCCTCCAACAGCATGCTTGGAGGAAATTTTTAATAATAGCACTTTGGGTTTTTTCCATGGGACCAATTAATTCACTACTCCTTTGGTGAATTGTGTGTATTTTTATATGAGTTTTTATCTTAATAAATTTTTTATTATAGTGAGGTTTTTGTGCGCGAAATTATTTTATTATATTTTTTATTGATTATATTGACAAAATAGTGTTTTTTTTGTTCAATTTTGCAGCACTATATACTCTGAGTGCCACTGTAGAGACCTTTTTCGAATTATTAGGCAAGTTGTATTTGAGAGTATTCTTTTTATTTATTGAACAACAACTATGTTCTCAATCAACCCAAAAGACTCATAAATATCAAAGCTTAATATTTTTGGAAGTTGGAGTGGGTTTTTTTTAGATTTGGCTATCTTAGGATGATATCTGTTTTTTCAGGTACAGTAACTATTACTGTGCAGAATTATTAGGCAACTTAATAAAAACCAAATATATACCCATCTCACTTGTTTATTTTCATCAGGTAAACCAATATCACAACACAAAATTTAGAAGTAAACATTTCTGACATTCAAAAGCAAAAAAATCAGTGAATATAAAGGGTCGTTAAAGGGTTGATTGTGACTTGTAGGATCGCTACTACCAATAGGTGGCGCTCTAGAGTAAAAGTCCTCTTTCTTTCTGAAAAGGCAATTTGCATATTATTTTCCCAGAGGAGCATTGCACGGCGAATAAGCCTCCTTACCTTGACAAGCCAGAGCTGGCATGTCACTCTCCGCAAGGAGAAACCTTACCTCTTAGACCTCAGTCCAGAGCCTCTCACCTAGCCAAATCAGATCTCATACTTTGCACTGACGAGAGCCAATAGTTCCGTGTCTGCAAATTGAGATTCTGATTTGGCTTTTATCCTAAGTCATATTACAAGACTCGTTAAAGGGTTGATTGTGACTTGTAGGATCGCTACTACCAATAGGTGGCGCTGTAGAGTAAAAGTCCTCTTTCTTTCTGAAGAGGCAATTTGCATAGTGACCAATATAGTCACCTTTCTTTACGATGACACTCACAAGCCTTCCATCCATAGATTCTGTAAGTTGCTTGATCTGTTTACGATCAACATTGCGTGCAGCAGCCACCACAGCCTCCCAGACACTGTTCCGAGAGATGTACTGTTTTCCCTGCCTGTAGATCTCATATTTTATGAGGGACCACAGGTTCTCTATGGGGTTCAGATCAGGTGAACAAGGGGGCCATGTCATTATTTTTTCTTCTTTTAGACGTTTACTGGCCAGCCACGCTGTGGAGTATTTGGATGCATGTGATGGAGCATTTTCCTGCATGAAAATCATGTTTTTCTTAAACGATACCGACTTCTTCCTGTACCACTGCTTGAAGAAGGTGTCTTCCAGAAACTGGCAGTAGGTCTGAGAGTTGAGCCTCACTCCATCCTCAACCCGAAAAGGTCCCACAAGTTCATCTTTGATGATACCAGCCCATACCAGTACCCCACCTCCACCTTGCTGCCGTCTGAGTCGGAGTGGAGCTCTCTGCCCTTTACTGATCCAGCCTCGGGCCCATCCAACTGGCCCATCAAGAGTAACTCTCATTTCATCAGTCCATAAAACATTAGAAAAATCAGTCTTAAGATATTTCTTGGCCCAGTCTTGATGTTTTATCTTATGTTTCTTGTTCAAAGGTGGTCGTTTTCCAGCCTTCCTTACCTTGGCCATATCCCTGAGTATGGCACACCTTGAGCTTTTTGACACTCCAGTAATGTTGCAGCTCTGAAATAAAGCAAAACTGGTGGCAAATGGCATCTTGGCAGCTTGACGCTTGATTTTCCTCAATTCATGGACAGTTATTTTGCGCCTTTTTTATGAACACGCTTCTTGCGACCCTGTTGGCTATTTGCCATGAAACGCTTGAATGTTCGGTGATCACGCTTCAAAAGTTTGGCAATTTCAAGACTGCGGCATCCCTCTGCAAGACATCTCACAATTTTTGACTTTTCAGAGTCCGTCAAGTCTTTCTTCTGACCCATTTTGCCAAAGGAAAGGAAGTTGCCTAATAATTAAGCACACCTTATATAGGGTGTTGATGTCATTAGACCACACCCCTCCTCATTACAGAGATGCAAATCACCTCATTTACATAATTGCCAGTTGGCTTTCAAGCCTATACAGCTTGCAGTAGTAGAACATATGTAAAAAGGATGATGTGATCAAAATACTTATTTGCCTAATAATTCTGCACACAGTGTAAAACTAATGCCCTATCCCCTTGTTTAAAGGACCTGACGGTGGCCTTTCTATTATACAGTTGTGGCCAAAAGTATTGACACCCCTGCAATTCTGTCAGATAATACTCAGTTTCTTCCTGAAAATGATTGCAAACACAAATTCTTTGTTATGATTATCTTCATTTAATTTGTCTTAAATGAAAAAACACAAAAAGAATTGTCCTAAAGCCAAATTGGATATAATTCCACACCAAACATAAAAAAGAGGGTGGACAAAAGTATTGGCACTGTTCGAAAAATCATGTGATGCTTCTCTAATTTGTGTAATTAACAGCACCTGTAACTTACCTGTGGCACCTAACAGGTGTTGGCAATACCTAAATCACACTTGCAGCCAGTTGACATGGATTAAAGTTGACTCAACCTCTGTCCTGTGTCCTTGTGTGTACTACATCGAGCATGGAGAAAAGAAAGAAGACCAAAAAACTGTCTGAGGACTTGAGAAACCAAATTGTGAGGAATCATGAGCAATCTCAAGGCTACAAGTCCATCTCCAAAGACCTGAATGATCCTGTGTCTACCGTGCGCAGTGTCATCAAGAAGTTTAAAGCCCATGGCACTGTGGCTAACCTCCCTAGATATGGACGGAAAAGAAAAATTGACAAGAGATTTCAACGCAAGATTGTGCGAATGTTGGATAAAGAACCTCGACTAACTTCCAAACAAGTTCAAGCTGCCCTGCAGTCCGAGGGTACAACAGTGTCAACCCGTACTATCCTTCGTCATCTGAATGAAAAGGGACTGTGTGGTAGGAGACCCAGGAAGACCCCACTTCTTACCCCGAGACATAAAAAAGCCAGGCTGGAGTTTGCCAAAACTTACCTGAAAAAGCCTAAAACGTTTTGGAAGAATGTTCTCTGGTCAGATGAGACAAAAGTAGAGCTTTTTGGGCAAAGGCATCAACATAGAGTTTACAGGAGAAAAAAAGAGGCATTCAAAGAAAAGAACACGGTCCCTACAGTCAAACATGGCGGAGGTTCCCTGATGTTTTGGGGTTGCTTTGCTGCCTCTGGCACTGGACTGCTTGACCGTGTGCATGGCATTATGAAGTCTGAAGACTACCAACAAATTTTGCAGCATAAAGTAGGGCCCAGTGTGAGAAAGCTGGGTCTCCCTCAGAGGTCATGGGTCTTCCAGCAGGACAGTGACCCAAAACACACTTCAAAAAGCACTAGAAAATGGTTTGAGAGAAAGCACTGGAGACTTCTAAGGTGGCCAGCAATGAGTCCAGACCTGAATCCCATAGAACACCTGTGGAGTGATCTAAAAATGGCAGTTTGGAGAAGGCACCCTTCAAATATCAGGGACCTGGAGCATTTTGCCAGAGAAGAATGGTCTAAAATTCCAGCAGAGCATTGTAAGAAACTCATTGATGGTTACCGGAAGCGGTTGGTCGCAATTATTTTGGCTAAAGGTTGTGCAACCAAGTATTAGGCTGAGGGTGCCAATACTTTTGTCTGGCCCATTTTTGGAGTTTTGTGTGAAATGATCAATGTTTTGCTTTTTGCTTCATTCTCTTTTGTGTTTTTTCATTTAAGACAAAATTAATGAAGATAATAATACCAAAGAATTTGTGATTGCAATCATTTTCAGAAAGAAACTGAGTATTATCTGACAGAATTGCAGGGGTGTCAATACTTTTGGCCACAACTGTATGCTCTGTTCTGCGTTGCTTTGACATCCAAAAGGTGTTCCTTTATTATAGGCATGACCGCTGCGATTCAGTCCTGCATACTCGCCATGTACTCTATTACACTTTTATGGGGAGTAGGCTCCTGTTCCCACGTCTCTTTGGCTACATCCAGCAGGCCTCGGGTAAAAGGTTTATATCTATATTCATTTTTTCATGCGCTCCTTTCATTGGAGACTATGTATATTGGAGCTGTATATTTACTACCTTGGATATGTATAGCCATTGACGCCGTTTTGAGTGCCCCCTATTGGACATTCTTATTTCTTTATTTTTTGTTGTGTATATTTTATGACTTCTAATAAAAACTTGTGTTTTTTACACTATGGTTCGCTTCTTTGGACTACTAGTTTAGTAAGTCCTCCTGTGTTAGTGCATTGTTTGAAGTGCCATATTTGCTGTTATATATAGGGATTTTTGTTGATATTACTGATATGTGTTGTTGTCCATGAGCTGAGTTTACAATGGGCCCTACCAGATCCATTGCAATTCGTTCAAATTGTACTTCTATAATTGGCAGAGGAACCAATGTATTATGGAAACTTGCAGTGGGTCTGGTCAGTTGACACTCTATGGAAGACTCACAAAAACCTTGGCATAAATCCCAGGCCCAAAGAAACGCTGCAGAATCCACTCTTGCATCTTTTTAACCCCTATGGTGACCACCCAGGATATTTTAGTGGTCCATCGTGAGCACCGCCCTATGGTATGATTGGGGCACTACCTATGGCACTATGGTATCTGTTCCACTACTTTGTCCTGGATTTTGTCCACCCAATATAGCAACTACTGGTTGACCGCCATGCGCGAAAAAAAGTCTCTGCCCCAAGTTACTGAGCCACCCCATTTATTTCTATCACCCTTTCCCAGGCCCAGGTCAGTGTGGGCTGTCCCAAATGTTGGCTGGAACACTTTCAGATCTGGGATTGATGGGGTCTCTTCAACCTTTCCTGCCAATATATCTACGGGAAACCTATCGGGTTTACACTATGTCCTTAAGTGGGTGACCCCTACGGCAGGTATCCCTGACTCTGGATCTTCGGGTTCTGTACCCAGACAGATCTTTATCCTTGGAGCGGTAATTTTACCTTCCCACAACTAGCAAAGCAGGGGTAAGTCTCCTCCCAACACAGTCCCGTAAAGAAGGGTTTTTCTACCCCTTCCAAATGTTTTCCCCACACATAGTGGGAAAATAACTTCCAGATGAGCAGACTTTCCCCCCAGTGGGTTATAGGCCAGAGATCAGTAACCCATGGACGAGTATCACTAGGCTCCTTTGTCCAAGAGAGCCTCCGCTCCGTCTCAATTGACGAACACATGGCACAGATGGGGTTCAGCAGCTTCACCAACGACGTCCCCGGTATAGACGGTCTGAGCGTGCATTGACTCCCAGCAAGTAAACAAACACTGTAGGTTCAGGGGGCTTGTGGCAGTCACATGTTTTGATAGTGGCGGCAGTGTCAGTCCACGAGACAGGTTTAGGGGGTAACTGGTCTCCTGGCACCCTCACTCCAGAGTACCACCTCAGTATGGGCACTGTTCTATCTGACCACAGCAGAGGGCGGTGATCCTTTCCAGGCTCTTGGGCCTGCAGGGGCTGGCATGATAGCTTCAGTGGGGCAGAGTCCCGTATAAAGTTCTGGGTGCTCAAATAACACTTGATCAGGCTATGGTACCTGGGTTCCTTTGCCACTATCAACACTATGTAGCTGCTGGCAGAGTTCTCACCAGCCGGTTGACCACCATTCCCTCTACCATCTGGGAATGAGTCAAGATTTCAGAATGGAGCCATCTTTTGGATAGCTGCAACAAGTAATAATAATAATCTTTATTTTTATATAGCGCTAACATATTCCGCAGCGCTTTACAGTTTGCACACATTTTCATCACTGTCCCCGATGGGGGCTCACAATCTAAATTCCCTATCAGTATTGTCTTTGGAGTGTGGGAGCAAACCGGAGTACCCGGAGGAAACCCACGCAAACACGGGGAGAACATACAAACTCCTTGCAGATGTTGTCCTTGGTGGGATTCGAACTAACCACTGAGCCACCGTGCTGCCCCAAGTCATACGCCTGTGACCTAGCGGGTCGGGCCTCCACAAAGGAATATTGAAACACTTGTGCCCAGACATATGTATTAACCCCCAGTCAAACAAGGATCCCACCTTCCAGTTTCCCATAGCCCTGGGCATTCTCCCGACAGAGGTCAAAGTAGATCTTTTGAGCGTCTACTATCAGGAACGGGGCCACTACTTCAGCCCACTGGGAAATTGGCAGGCTTTTCCACTCCGTTGTTTGTTCGAAGACTGTAAAGAAGGCTTTCAAGTCGTCCTCTGTACTCAGCTTTCTCAATGCTTACCGGACTTTGTCCCTGGCCTCATGACGAACCAGGGACGGCGGTGAGGGCGTCTCTTGCAGGCCTGCAGTCTATTGCAGAATCAGGTGGTTAGTCTACTGCTGCTGCTTCTGCTGACTGAGGACCGACTGCTTTAGTAGCTTCTACATTTTATTGGCAGGCCTGGGCTGTAGTGTTGCAGGCTTAATTACAGACATGCAGCTTGCTTTGGGATATGCCTCAGTTCATACTGACTGTCCACTATTTGTAAGGCAGTGGCTTAACAAGGCAGTGACCAAAGATATTCCAACGTAAAAGTTTTTATTTTGGCAACATGAAGGCAAACTGTATCATCTGGATCGCAGCCATATCATCCATAACAGTTTGTTACACTCTGTTGCCATGGGCAACTGCACCACCATCTCACTCGTAGGTGCATCAGTGGCTTTGCTTTTCTGGCCTTTGTTCAAACTCACACAGACCCATCATATGCAAAGCTACTGCTCTGTACTTGTAAACCAAAAACCAACTCGCCAAAACCTCAACTGAAAGTTTAAATGGACATGTGCCACTCCCAAGACCCTGAATGGAGGGAGAGATCCATTCCACTACCCATCAAACAGATCTCTCTAAAAATAAAAGCCCATGTCAGGTTTTGTTAAATATGACTTGGGCAGATACTTTGACCTAATCCACTCTCTCTTTAATTTTGCATTGTAACCACAGATGTGGTTGTAATTGAATTGCGATGCTCTCCAGTGTGCTCAGTATGCCTCTATGTTCATCCTGGGGGACCAATAACGATCCTCGTATATGATTTCCCTCACTGCCTCACAAGGGAACTAAAAAAACAAAAACCCATAAAATTATGCTAATAAATAGCTTTCCATGTAAATCTCTGATACGTGATTCAGACAGAACCCCCCGGTGGAAGATTCCCTATAATGAGGCAGATGGGGACCCTGTGGCTGCCGTCCGTCCTATAATCCAGTGGTATATGTCTTTTAAGGTGTGTATAAAATGTGGTCGGCCACAGTTATGTGCACCTCTGAGAAGAAGAACACCGCTGAACATTGTGAATGATCCCTTGGGATTTCATCAAAATCACACCTTTCTGAGATTTAGATGGAAACCACGATGTAAGTGCACAGCATAGAGCATAGGATAAATGTGATCCAAAATTTTTTGTAAAATGTTCCCAACAAAAGTTTCAAATCCCATCCACAAAAAAACACTCTAGTCCATCTGTTGGAAATATAGGGGGCTTCCATGTTACTGGTAGCACAAAGGTTCTGAAATAAAAGCGCTATGGCTCCTCGCCCCGCAAAGGAAATCCAGTGAATTCTGTGTTCCCAAATGCAAATGCCTCCCTCCCTTTTGTGCCCCACAGTGTTCCTAAATCATCTTTAGCGTCCACAAGTTTAGCATCTCTGTAGCGATGAGAGCCCCCTTAGTTTACGGGCTGTGAGTCTCCAGAATCACGAGTAGGGCATAATGTATGGGTACCACAATATACTGAGCATTCCAGCGTACTGGACACTACAACATACTGGGTAGTATAAGGCTGTGTGCCCACGTTGCTTTTTTGACGCATTTTTGCCACAGCAGAAACACACAAGAAACACTAATAAAACGCATCCCCATGTAATCCTTTGGGATTCCGCAGTTGCTGTGTCAATGCTGCGGATTATACCGCTGTGGAATCGCATAGCGGTAAAATCCGCAGAATGTCCATTATTTCTGCAGAATCGCGGCGATTCCACCGCCATAGATTGCATTGAAACGCTTACTTTACGCATGTGGCTATTCTCACCATGTGTAAAGTGAGCGCTTCATGTGCGGATGGTACCCAGGGTCTGAAGGAGAGGAGACTTGCCTCCAGGCCCTGGGTACCATATTCCTGTAAAAAATAGAATTAAAATAAAAAATAGGGATATACTCCCCTTCTGGCGGCCCCCGGAGCCTTCCCGCCTCTCAGCCACGCTGCCAGCATCTTCCGTTCCCAGAGATGCATTGCGCGAATGACCTCTGATGACTTAGCGGTCTCGCGTGATGCTACGTCATCAGAGGTCATTGTCGCAAGGCATCCCTGAGAACGGAAGTTGCCGGCAGCGCCAGTGAGGGGCGAGACGACTCCGGGGACCAACGGAGGGTAAGTATATCACTATTTTTTATTTTTTTAAAATTATTTTTACCATTCTATCTTTTACTTTTAATGCTGCATAGGCTGCATCAAAAGTAAGAAGTTGGTCACACTTGTTAAGCACTATGCTTGACAAGTGTGACCAACCTGTCAATCACTTTTCCAAGCGATGCTTCAAATAGCTTGGAAAAGCGCAAGCATTCTGCAAGCTAAAAACGCTTGCAAAGCACTTGTGTTTTGCGGGAAAATGCATGCGAATTCCGCATGCGTTTTACCCGTGGCAGGGAGTTGCGGCAATCCGCAGCATTTCTGCAACGTGGGCACTTAGCCTAATGTTCGGGTACTACAATGGCAGATTTCCAGGTTTCACTCAGCAACATCCACTGCTTCTTGTTTCTGGAAAACAGCCATGGAGTCCAAATCATCATGATACCTGTAGATAAAATCCCTAAGGGGTACAATTTACAAAATGGGGTAACTTGGGGGGCTCTGCATATGGAGTCCACAAACTATTCTAGGAAATTCTGCACTCCAGGATGCCTTTTGTATTACAGTACTGCTTAGCCATATGGCGAGACTCTGGAGGGTCAGATCGCTCTTTGCCAATAGCACTCCATCCCTCCAGAGTCTTGCCGTATGGCTATGCAGTACTGTACAGCCACATTTGGGGTATTTCTATATTCAGCAGATATTGGGGGACAAATTTTGGTGCCATTTTTACCCATTTTCCCATGTGAAAATGTAAAATCTGGAGCTAAAATAAAATTTTGGTGGAAAAAATATAATTATTTTTTTCTTCATTGCCCAATGGTATAAAATTCTGTGACCCACCTGTGGTGTCAAAATGATCACTACACCTTTAGATAAATTAATTGAGAAGAGGTGTAGTTTGTAAAATAGGGTCTCTTATGGAGGGTTCTGCTATTCTGGCACCTCGGGGGCTCTCAAACCAGTCTAGCAAAATGTAAATTCTGATATGGCGCACGTACATCCTCATGTGTTTACGGAAACATGCATATTTATTGCATTCAATACATTTTATTGGTGAAACTGACATGCCGCGGTTTGGAAAGATATTCCACATGTCAGTCTCCACATGTGATCCGCAGGCATCTGTGGGTGCATAGTTGACATGGGATTTCTTGAAATCCCATCCACTATGCTCTCACAGCTGGCCGCTACAGTTTTGACGCTGTATTAATACGCAGCGTCAAACCCGCAGCAATTACTGATTGTGGTCACATACACTTACTCTGGATTCTTGTCTGGTCTCTGTTCAACTTTGTCCTTTTTTCAGTGGTGTAGAAAACTGTGGCCGACAGCACTTTTATGCACTCCTAATAAAATGATGGACACCGTCGGATCACAGGTCAGACAGCGTCGATAGTGCCTCCATCTGCTGCTCCTTCCGCTGGGGGTTCCATCTGAATCATGTATTTCGGAGATTTACACAGAAACCCCAGTGCAGAGCGCAGGATAAATGTGAGCCGAGCCTTAGTGCGATCTCTGGGAGGCAGAATGAAAAAAATCAACAGCAGATGAAGAATTGGTTTTATTTATTTTTTACGCAATTCCTCGTGCAGTATAAGTGATTACACAACTTTATTCTTCGGGTTAGTGCGCTAACGGCAATACCAGATGAGGCTTTTTATGTTTGTTTTTTGTCACACACTAAAAGACACTTTTTATTGCCAAAACTAGTTTTTGCATCGCCATATTTTTAGAGCTATAATTTTTCCATATCTTGTCCCACAGAGTCATGTGAGGTCTTATTTTTTGTGAGACGAGTTGACGTTTTTATTGGTACCATTTTCGGGCTCATGATATTTACTGATCGCTTTATATGCCGATTTTTGGGAGGCAGAATTAACAAAACCAACAGTACAGGAATTGTTTTTTGGGCTTTTTTTAATGCCATTCTGCATATGGTAAAATTGATAAGGCAGCTTTATTCTTTGGGTCCAAATACCTGAAGAAGAGAGCTGATTATTTCGGCTGGACAGCTCAAACACCAATACTGCCAGACTGAATGGTACTACTGGTCCCGGCCACCCTATTAGTGGCTGGACAGAGTTCCAATGTCTCCCCAGTCACCAATACCGCCGATTGGATGAAAGACACCACTTGCAGAATCCCCAATTGTGCATAATAGCAGAGAATTGGAGCATAAAGTGACTCCATTTAGTAAATTATAACCATCAGTGAATAAATCTATAGGAGTAGTAACTATTTTGACACCTGAGTGGGGTCTTCTTTTTTGTGGGATAAGTAGAAGCTTTTATATTGGTATCCTTTTTCCCCTACATAACAATTTGTGGTTCCTTTTTATTCCAATATTTGGGAGGAAGAATGAACAATTAGGTGAACACTATGCTCCACTGATTCATGCTATGAGGTCTTCTATTAGCCTGTGAGCTATCATTCTCTTAGTGAGTAATTCAATTTTACTACATAACTTCCCATTTCTATGGACATTTTGAGTAGAAATTTTCAAAAATATAAATTCCAAGGATAGTTTATTCAAAATAATAATTGGTTTTATATATTGACAGATTACTGTACCAGGAGATCAGAGGGACAACTGACAGCTTCAGTTTTTAAATCGGAAGACCTTGAGATCACACGGGATACAATTGAAGAAAATGTTATTACCTCAGATATACCATCATCCCTTCACAGCAAAGATCTGTCATCTGTTCTTTTGAAACAGGTCCTAACTTCTGATTCATTACAGACTATTAAGAACAATAAAAGTAAGAAAAGAGGGATTAAAAAACAAGCTGCTCTTAAAGCAAAGAAGCCAATTGCACATTCAGAATGTGGAAATGGTTTTCCCCTCAAAACCTCTTTTGTTAAACATCAAAAAATTCACACAGAGGAGAAGAGATTCCCTTGTTCCAAATGTGAGAGGTATTTTAACTATAAATCAGATCTTGTTAGGCATGACAAAATTCATACTGGGGAGAAGCCATACTCCTGTTCAGAATGTGGGAAATGTTTTGCAGAGAAAGCAAATCTTCTAACACATCTGAGAAGTCACACAGGGGAGAAGCCACATCTATGTTCAGAATGTGGGAAATGTTTTGTACATAAATCACAGCTTGTTGCACATAAGAGAATGCACACAGGGGAGAAACCTTTTTCATGTTCAGAATGTGGGAAATGTTTTGGACAGAGCTCATATCTTCTTATACATCAGAGAACTCACACAGGGGAGAAGCCTTTTTCATGTTCAGAATGTGGTAAATGTTTTGCATATAAAAAATCGCTTGTTGCACATCAGAGAAGTCACACAGGGGAGAAGCCTTTTTCATGCTCAGAATGTGGAAAATGTTTTGCAAATAAATCATTTATTATTACACACCAGAGAACTCACATAGGGGAGAAGCCATATTCATGTTCAGAATGTGGAAAAAGTTTTGTAGAGAAATCACACCTTGATAGACACCAGAGAACTCACACTGGGGAGAAGCCATATTCATGTTCAGAATGTGGGAAATGTTTTGTTCAGAGATCAGTTCTTGTTAGCCACCAAAGAACTCACACAGGGGAGAAGCCATATTCATGTTCAGAATGTGGAATATATTTTGGGCATAAATCATACCTTCTTACACACCAGAGAAGTCACACAGGGGAGAAACCCTTTTCATGTTCAGAATGTGGAAAATGTTTTGCACGGAAATCACACCTTAAGAAACACCAGAAAACTCACACAGGGGAGAAGCCTTTTTCATGTTCAGACTGTGGGAAATGTTTTAAAAAGAAATTGCATCTTGTTAGACACCAGAGAACTCACACTGGGGGGAAGCCTTTTACCTCTTCATAATGTAGGAATTATTTTAACCATAAATGTCTCTTGTTATACACCAAAGAATTCACAAGGGAGAAGCAATGTTCATATTAAGAATGTGTGAAATGTTTTAAACGATAATGCTATTTTTTTTAGAGTTCTAAAATCCCACACGGGGAGAAGCAATTACAGTGCCTCGCGAAAGTATTCGGCCCCCTGCAACTTTTCAACCTTTTCCCACATATCATGCTTCAAACATAAAGATACCAATTGTTAATTTTTGGTGAAGAATCAACAACAAGTGGGACACAATTGTAAAGTTGAACGAAATTTATTGGTTATTTTAAATTTTTGTTGAAATTCCAAAACTGAAAAGTGGGGCGTGTAATATTATTCAGCCCCTTTAACTTAATGCTTTGTTGCGCCACCTTTTGCAGCTATTACAGCTGCAAGTTTATTGGGGTATGTCTCTATCAGTTATGTACATCGAGAGACTGAAATTCTTGCCCATTCTTCCTTGTCAAACAGCTCGAGCTCAGTGAGGTTTGATGGAGATCGTTTGTGAACAGCAGTCTTCAGCTCTTTCCACAGATTCTCGATTGGAATCAGGTCTGGACTTTGACTTGGCCATTCTAACACCTGGATAGGTTTATTTGTGAACCATTTCATTGTAGATTTTGCTTTATGTTTGGGATCATTATCTTGTTGGAAGACAAATCTCCGTCCCAGTCTCAGGTCTTTTGCAGACTCCAACAGGTTTTCTTCAAGAATAGTCCTGTATTTGGCTCCATCTATCTTCCCATCAATTTTAGCCATCTTCCCTGTCCCTGCTGAAGAAAAGCATGCCCAAACCATGATGCTGCCACCACCATGTTTGACAGTGGGGATGGTGTGTTCAGGGTGATGAGCAGTGTTGCCTTTACGCCAAACCTATCGTTTGGCATTGTTGCCAAAAAGTTCGATTTTGGTTTCATCTGACCAGAGCACCTTCTTCCACATGTTTGGTGTGTCTCCCAGGTGGCTTGTTACAAGCATTAAACAACACTTTTTATGGATATCTTTGAGAAATGGCTTTCTTCTTGCCACTCTTCCATAAAGGCCAGATTTGTGCAGTGTACGACTAATTGTTGTCCTATGGACAGACTGTCCCGCCTCAGCTGTAGATCTCTGCAGTTCATCCAGAGTGATCATGGGCCTCTTGGCTGCATCTCTGATCAGTCTTCTCCTTGTTTGAGATGAAAGTTTAGAGGGACGGCCGGGTCTTGGTAGATTTGCAGTGGTATGATACTCCTTCCATTTCAATATGATCGCTTGCACAGTGCTCCTTGGGATGTTTAAAGTTTTGGAAATCATTTTGTATCCAAATCCGGCTTTAAACTTCTCCACAACAGTATCACGGACCTGCCTATTGTGTTCTTTGGTCTTCATGATGCTCTCTGTACTTCAAACAGAACCCTGAGACTGTCACAGAGCAGGAGCATTTATACGGAGACTTGATTACACACAGGTGGATTATATTTATCATCATTAGTCATTTAGGACAACAATGGATCATTCAGAGATCCACAATGAACTTCTGGAGAGAGTTTGCTGCACTGAAAGCAAAGGGGCCGAATAATATTGCACGCCCCACTTTTCAGTTTTTGAATTTCCACAAAAATTTAAAATAACCAATAAAGTTCGTTCACCTTCACAATTGTGTCCCACTTGTTGATTCTTCACCAAAAATTTACATTTGGTATCTTTATGTTTGAAGCGTGATATGTGGGAAAAGGCTGAAAAGTTCCAGGGGCCGAATACTTTCGCAAGGCCGGGAATGTGAAAAATGATGTACCACACACATATTTTGTTAAACATCAAGAATAACGCACACGGGGAGAAACTATATATTTTATTGACAAAATGTACAAAAACCATATAACAGACAGTCGTACAATTAGTAGAGAAAGGGAAATTACTTTAGAAGTTACTGTATTTTTTGGACTATTAGATGCTCTTTTAACATGAAAATATCTTGCTAATCAGTGCTAGCCTCTTATAGTCTAGAGGCAGCTTTCTGTGACGGGGAAAACGCTTGAGGCAGTGTCCTTCCCAATCACTGAGCGAACTGCTCTCTCCTACTGCCCACACTGATCTATGTGATCGATGCAGAGCAGGAGCGGAAGAAACCGGGACCTGCACAGAGGCTGCTCGTCCTGAGTGAGCAGCTGAAGAACCTTCCGCCTGACTAACTCCAGTATGTTTCACGTGATCTGGAAGGAACTGCAAAATGAACTACTGTATACACAGTGTATGTGTATGCAAATGTGAACATGTAGTAGAGCTGTGTATGTAAATATGCATTGTGCAGCAGTGTTATGTGTATATGTGCGCTGCAGCGTGTTCATTTATGTCTGTGTGTATATGTATATATAGACAAATATAGCAACCCTTACCCCCACCATTAAAAAAAAAAAAATACCCCAAGTGTTCTCCTCCCTCTTCTTCCTGACTCCCAATGTCAGCGATCTGACATTCATTAGTTACTTTCAGTGCAAAAGCTCCAACTCTCCTCTATGAAGACATTTTCTATTATTTTAAATGCTTTTGTTTTTGCATCCAAATTGTAATATTTGTCAGCACATAGAAAATGGTGGGAAAAAATGGACCAGTATTGTTTTTCAATCAGATTTTTATTATGTCTTTTTTAAAGCAAAATTAGAAATAAATGTCCCCAATCCCCCATTCCCTTATCGAAAAAGCTGGGGTAAGATTATCTCGAGACCCCTGTAGAAAAATGTTAAGCCCCCGTTACACACTGCGATATCGCTAGCAATATCGCTGTAAAGTCACCGATTTTGTGACGTTATAGCGATATTGCTAGCGATATTGCTAGCGATATCGCTACATGTGATACTTACCTCCGACCGGCTCCCACGCTGGTTATCGCTGATCGCGTGAGAAGGTCCTGGACCATTCCTCGTCGGTCACTTCCTACTGGGCTTCCTGTGGCGCCGACGAGCGACGCGTGGAGCCGGGCGGGAGGACGCAGGATCGCCGCGTCTGACAGGTAAGTAGCGATCCCCATCCCCAGCGATGTCGCTGGTGAGATCTGCCTGTGTGGCAGCTCACTAGCGACCACTTAGCGATGCACCAGCGATCCTGACCGCGTCATATCGCTAGTCGGGATCGCTGGTGCATCGCTCGGTGTAACGGTACCCTTAGAGCTACAGCAGCATCACACGTTATACAGAAGAATGGCGCTATCTCCATAGTTCTTTATACAAGGACAAGGTCCTCTTATTCAGGCAGTTTCTATAATTCTCACACGCTCTTTATATGAATCGGAGTCTCATTATACTGAGTAGAGAAGCTCCAGGGACAAAGACCCCGTATGGTCCTAACTCACTGGGGGCCCGGAGTATCCAGCCATGGGGTCTGGATTCTCTCATTTTTTACTCTAACGGTTCTTGTACAATAAATCAGTCTCCTACAGTCCTGTAGTAATGACTATCACATTTTGTAGGAGGGTTCATCTGAATCCATCTAAATGTTATCAGTTTATGTGCAAGAAACAATAAACGTCCTACCGCAGTTTTACCGTGTGTCCAGTGTCAGTTCTTCTACATACCCTAATAAAAACCTCGGTGTCGCCTACCAAACCGGCTGATTATGATTATACAACTGTAATAACTTTACTCATAAAACGTATTTATAATCCCGCAGCATGTGTATAAGATCAGCAGATTCCACTAAGCACTTCGGACTTTTGGCCTCTATACATTGTTCGATCTTGGGGAGAAACAGAGGGGTCATATATCTCCAGAGTCTGATCCCCGGAAGCTATCCCCTTTGGAAGCTAAATGTTCAAATCTCAAAACAAGGGATCTAGTAGGATATGTAGTAGCAATACTAGGCTCAGTTTCACAGATACAGATGACACCTGGACATAGCACTGACCTCCTAGGTCAGTTTCCCAAGTCTGGAAATGTGGATCTGGGACATCCAGCAGATCTGATATATGAGGGGCTGTTATCTTTGGATCTTTCTGTTGTACCTCAGATAAAATGGAGGCGACCCTCTCTCCCTCATTATCATGGATGAATTGTACAGTGTCTGTAGTGTATGAGAAGCAGCTGCTCAGTCAGTCAGAAAGCACCAGTTTCCAGTAATGTATCAGGAGACAGGAAAGTGAAGAATGTGGCCAGGTAAAAGCTAAGTTTTTACCATCAACCACAAAAGAGAAGCAGTTGTGCCCACAATGGAAATCACAAATATTTAATGCTGAGCTCATAAAACCTTATGTAGCAGACTGTAAAGAATTTAAAGAGAACCTGTCATGTAAAATAATGCTATTAATCTGCAGATGTGTGGCTATCTGCAGGTTAGAAACCAGAGAACCACAGGAGTTTAAATAAAATTACAAAAGTTATTATTAATCCATTACAAAGTCAAAAAACACTCAGATAAAGAGATGTGTTCTGACAGACACCAAATAAAGGACCATGAGGCACTAAGTATGACATATATACATAATAACTTTATATGTCCAATAATCATATATATCTCAAGAGTGAGCCCCCATATTATGTCAAAGCAAAATAAACACAGTAAACCCCAGTCTCCCACATTTATAATAGTAACATAGTTTTGAAGGCTGAAGGAAGACCTTATGTCCATCTAGTTCAGCCTATTTTTAGTGCAGCTGTTCTGCATTGTTGATCCTGGGGAAGGTAAAAAACCCACAGAGTAGAAGCCTATTTTCTCCATAGGGAAAAAAGTTCCTTCCCCTAAGCTGGGTCAACCATCTACCTATAATATTCTGTTATTCGTAACCTTCTATACTGTTACTCACAAGAAAAGCATCCATTCCTTTCTTAAATTCATTCAGTGAATTGGCCATCACCACTTCCTCAGGAAGAGAATTCAAGAGTCTCACTGCTCTTACCGTGAAGAACCCTCTTCTATGCTGGTGCAGAAATTGTCTTTCCTCCAAACGAAGAGAATGCCCCCTTGTTCTTGTCACAGTCCTTGGTACAAACAGTTCATTGGAGAGATCTCTGTATTGCCCTCTGATATACTTGTACATATATATTAGGTCTCCCCTAAGTCTTCTCTTTTCTAGAGTAAATAGACCTAATTTTGATAACCTTTCTGAGTATTGTAGTGAACCAACTCCATTTATCATTTTAGTAGCCCACCTTTGAACCCTTTCAAGTTCAGTAATGTCTTTCTTGAGCACCGGCGTCCAAAATTGCACACAATACTCCAAGTGTGGTCTGACGAGTGATTTGTACAGAGGGAGAATTATGTTTTCATCTCGTGTCCCCAGACCTCTTCTAATGCATCCCATGACCCTATTTGCTTTGGTGGCAGCTGCCTGACACTGGGCACTCCAATTTAGCTTCTTATTGACTAAGACGCCTAAGTCTTTTTTTCCATGTCTGACTTCCCCAACAGTTTCCCATTTAGTAAGTAATTGTAGCATCTGTTTCTCCTTCCCATGTGCATAACCTTACACTTATCTGTGTTAAACCTCATTTGCCATTTTTCAGCCCAATTCTCCAATTTACTCAAATCTGTCTGTAGTTGCAAACTGTCCTCGTTTGTGTTATCTACCTTACATAGTTTTGTATCATCTGCTAATACTGATATTTTAATGTCTAAGCCATCCACTAGATCATTAATATATTAAATAGTAGGGGGCCCAATGCAGAACCCTGTGGTCCCCCACTAGTAACCCTGGCCCAATCTGAGTATGCCCCATTAATAACCACTCTTTGTTTTCTATCACTAAGCCAGCTACCTACCCATCTACACACATTTTCCCCTAGCCCAAGCTTTCTCATCTTACTTAACAATCTTTTATGTGGGACAGTGTCAAATGCTTTAGAGATGTCGAGATAAATGACATCCAATGATTCTCCTTGGTCCATTTGAGAGCTTACATCCTCATAGAAGCTGATCAGGTTAGTTTGACAGGAGCGATCCTTCATAAATCCATGTTGATATGGAGTTAAACATTTATTAACATTGAGATATTCCATAATGGTATCCCTTAGAAACCCTTTAAAAATTCTACCCACAACAGATGTTAAGCTTACCGGCCTATAGTTTCCAGGTTCCCTTTTACACCCCTTTTTGAATATTGATTCCACATTTGCTTGCCGCCAATCAAAAGGAACAGACCCTGTTTCTATAGAGTCTTTAAATATAAGGAATAAGAGGCCTGTCTATCACATTACTTAACTCCTTTAATACCCGAGGGTGAATGCCATCAGGGCCTGGTGATTTGTCAATTTTAATCTTACTAAGGCAGTTCTGCACTTCTTCCTGGGTTAGGCAGGTAATACTTAATGGGGAGTTTACATTATCACTCTGTATTTCCCCTGGCAAATCCTTTTCCTATGTAAAAGCCATAAAGCCATCATAGATTGTGTGTATGGGGATCATGTAACTATGGAAAAATCCTCCTTAATATCCCGTATTATTGCCATTCACCATATATAATCCGTCTTAACAGGACAATTTAACGGAGGATAGGGGGGAAAATACTTGAGAAAGCGAAAGTAAGAGCAGCGAAATGCGCGTCGGGGTGCATTGGGACCAGCTTTTAAGTATTGGGTGAGAGTAATTATTTTTTCCCCCCTATCCTCTGTTAAATTGGAAATCAATAGAGCACAGCCTTGTATTGTGTACTCAGGGCTTCTGCTTTATTCTGCACATGTTTATGTAAATTAACTAAGGGTCGAGCTGCTGGTCTATGATACCCTGGCACTTTGCAGGAAAATCATGTGTCCATACCAATGTGCTGTCATGTGTGGGGTGTATCATACTCACTTGTAGGACGCAAGCCTTTGCCGTCTCCAGGCCTCCATCTTCAGGAGTCGCCGCACATAGATCAAGGGACACCCGGTTCACTTGTACAACCAAAAGTTTACTGGACAGGTCACGTTCATCAGATTGTAACATGTAGTTTTGGGCACAACACTTATTGTTTCCTTAATACATTATGTTTTCAGCATTGCTATCCGTTCTTCCTGGACTATCCCTACGTTTACTGGTTCCTTTAGCCCAAGAAATTTCCCTTCCGGTTTCACAGTACACCTGGGATCCGTTACCATCCTTTCACGTGGTTCCATTTCCACTATCCCCTTTATTACATGGGATAAGGATATCGAGTCTTGTGCTCCGGTTACTGTACTTACCTATCTGAGTAACTATCAGGAAGCAGTCCCTTTTTACTGTAACTTGTAACTCTACTATGGGCTAGTCCCAAACTTTAACTATGTTTGTTCCTAAAGTATGTAGCTGGGCAGAGCACTTTTTACAACATCATGCATTACAATTCCCATCTGTCAAAACCTTTAGTAACTTATCTTTACATTAAATATAATACACTTCTACTGCTTACCAAGTCTATCTTATGTCCTAAGTCCTACCCTATAAACTTGTGGTACTGTACATTAACATTACTATATCACAATATATATTCAGAGAGAGAGAGGTGCAGAACCTTATTTACAATGTATTACAAAGTGATTGGTGACTTCATGCGTAGGAACGTGACAGTATAGTCCACCACTCTTACATAGGCACTTTAGAGTCACAGGCGGCAAAGGAAAAGTTCACTACGAACTGAGCTAAAAGTAACTTTTAGGGGCACAAATAGAAATGGTAAACTTCCTTCCGAATCAGAGTTAAACCACGTTCACACTTACAGCTCTGGCAAAAATTAAGAGACGACCACATCAAATCCCTGTCATGGCCAGCCCAATCTCCAGACCTGAATCCCAGTGAAAACTTGGAATGTAATCAAGACGATGATGGATAGTCACAATTCATCAAACAAAGAAGAACTGCTTAAATTTTTGCACCAGAAGCAGTGTGAAAGAAATCATGGTTATTCCACAGAATATTGAACTCTTCCTGAGTTAAAACATTAGTATTGTTGTTTCTAAATGATTGTGAACTTGTTTTCTTTGCATTATTTTAGGTCTGAAAGCACTGTTTTTTTATTTTGACCATTTCTCATTTTCAGAAAAAAAAAATTATTGCTTGGAAATTCCAAGACATGTTGTCAGCAGTTTGTAGACTAAAAGAACAATTTACATTTTACTCAAAAATATACCAATAAAGAGAAAAATCAGACAAACTGAACATTTGGAAGTGGTCTCATAGTTTTTGTAGCAGCTGTATATTATTTGGTCAGTATTTTACATCAGTATTTCTTAGGTAGTTTTTCCTCCAATCCTGGTTTTAACTATCAGGGTCAGACTGGTCTAGCGGGGAATTGAGAAAATCCCTGGTGGGCCCTTGCTATGGACAAGAGAGAGGTGTAGGAAGGAGATGAAGAAAGAAAAAAAAGTCTGTGGTTTTTAGGGGAACAAGCTCTTTAAAAGCGCAGGCTGAGTATATGCAGTGACATACCTGAACCGCTGTGTCGCTTTTCCCGATGAAGACTGAAGAGTGTGCGTCTGACATTACCAGTGTAGTGACGTCAGTGTCATGTGCCATATGTGACAGCGCACTCATGTCAGCTGCCAAGCTCTGTAAGGTTGGTGGCCATTTTAATGGATATTTAGGGGGGGCAGGACAAGGGACTAAGATGGATATATGGTGAGTCAGAATGGATATAAGGGACAGCCAGGACAGATACATGGGGAGCCAGGAGGGATATATGGGGGGAAGAAGGATAAGGGACCAGGTTGGATATATAGGGGAGTAAGGATGGATGTAATGGGGGCCAGGATGGACATATGGGGGCCAGGACATTTGACATGTGGGGTATGGGGAGGTCAGGACAAGAGGCATATGGGGGCTAGGATGGATATATATGGGGGGAGCCAGAACAAAGGACATATGGGGGGCCAGGATGGATACATGGGGGCAGAATGAGGCATATGGGGGCCAGGATGGATATTTGGGGGGGCAGGGCAAGGGACATATTGCCTGGATGAATGTATGGGGGTGCAGGAGAAGAGACCCACGGGGGTCAGGATGGGTATGTGGGGGGGTCCAGGTCAAGGGACATATGAGGGCCAGGATGGATATATGGGGGGGCGAGGACAACAGACATATAGGGGACAGGATGAATATAGATATTGGGGCCAGGCTGCACATCGGACATAGAGGGGCAGGCTGAACAAGGGACAAAGAGGTCCAGGCTAGGGCATATTTTTAAATGGGCCAGGCTGTACGAGATTATTAAATACAGGGGGCCAGGATGAGGGACTTAATTTATTTTTGTGGGGCCAGAATGAGGAACATGCTGTATTAGTTTATGGTGACAAGTGGGGAACATAATTTCTTTAGGGTCCAATTAGGGACTGTCACGTGGTCCTTCTCCGATACCACACAATCAACAAAGTGAGGGAAGTGTGAACAATCCCAAGACCTTTATTATAGGCAAAACTAAAAGGCCCATAAACAATCCACCACACTGAGGATACAATAGTCCAGAACACAAATGCAGTTAACAGGATAAATGTCCAAGGAGATGAGTCCAATAGTCCAGCAGACAGAGGATAAAATGGGTCCATATGCTTCCCCTCCTCTCTGACGTGCTGTCTTCACACGATCATCACCACACCAGGTCTGATTTGTACAGCTCCTGTCCTCCCCAGCCCCCTCCTTATGTTCAGGGGTATTGCAGAGAAAGGGAGACACAAAAGCGCAATAGGGTCTTATCCGTGTTACAAAGAGAGATTCCACTTAAGAAATTTGCTCACCTGGTTAGGGTAAGAGAAAGCATATAGTCTGGCGGCTGCTGCAGATCCACAGGTCCTCAACGACCAGAAGAAATAACGTATTCAGGGGAATTTGTAGTTATATTCCGCGCTGCCGCAAGAAAGTATTCCAGGAGATCAATGGCAAAGATTCACAGTGGTTTATTCTACGCGTATCGGGGGTCTCATGCCCCCTTCCTGTGCCTCAAAAGTATCACACGTATTGGCGCTTGAGAAGCAGCGGTACAGTTAGAGCTGTTCCCCAGCGCTGGTTGCTGAAGACGGTTCTCATCATTCTTCCCTGTTCTGCCAGCGATCAGGAAGAATGATGAGAGTTATATCCAACTGATAACAGCGACAACAGGCAGTGGCTGATGGGACTACTACTCCCATTGGCCTACACCTGCTGCCGTGAATAACAGTAAGAGTAGGCTGATGGTAGTATTTATCACCCACCACCTGCTCTTTAAATAAATAATTAAAAAATCCAGCTTGGGTTTCCATGTATTTTCTATAACCAGCCAGGCAAAACTGACAGCTGGAGGCTGCAACCCTCAGCTGTCAGTGTTAGCAAGGCTGGTTATCAAGAATAGAGGGATCCCCATGCTGTTTTTTTAAATTATTTAAATAAATCATTTTTTTTAAAACGGCGTGGGGTCCGGTCCATTTTTGACACCCAGCCTTGCTAACACTGACAGCTGAGGGTATTCTCAGGCTGGTAAGAGGCCATGGCCTCACCACAGTTCAGCTCAGTAAGTTAACCGCAGAGATCTGCGGTGAACTAACTGAGCTGAACTTTTTCTCACGGTGCTGAGGTCATCACAGTGCAGCCCATCTGGGAACAAAGCCTCAGCGACTGATGGTAAACTCAACGAGGTCACTGCTGCTCATTGATGTCGCGTTCGCAGAAGGTCATTCCCCAGTGGTTTGAAGCTTGGATGGCCGAATCTTGGCACTGTCCAGGTTGAAAACTAGTAGTCCCCAGACCTTGATTACGTTGTGGGACAGAATGACGGACAGGTAAGGGATAGTGTTTTTTTTTTAATTTTTGTTTAATTACAGGAGATGAGGGATTCAGTGGAATTAGCGTTAGGTGAGTATAACTGTGTTTGTTATTTTTAAATAAAAATGGAAAAGTGTTTTTTTATTTCTATTAAAGGACTTTATTCTGGCTGTCTTTTTTACCATATAACTATAGGATTAGTAATGGATAGGTGTCTTATAGACGCCTCTCCATTACTAAGCCATGGGCTTGATGTCACCTGACAATACAAGAGTGACATCAACCAAATATTACCCCACTTGTCACCGCTACAGGGCAAATGGGAAGAGCATGGTAAACCGCCAAAATTGACGCATCTAATAGATGTGCCTTTTCTGGGTGGCAGCTGGCTGCTACTTATAGGCTGGCCGGCCAATTTCCATGGCCCCTTACCAGCCTGAGAATACCGGACCCCAGCTGTCTGCTTTAGCAAGACTGGTTATCAAAAATGAGGGGGACCCCATGCCATGTTTTTAAATTATATATTTAACTGAAACAAATGCATGGGGACCCCTCTATTCTTGATAACCAGCCTTGCTAATGCTGACAACTGAGGGTTGCAGTCGGCAGCTGTCAGGTTTGCCTGGCTGGTTACCAAAAGTACAGGGGAACCCACCCCATTTTTTAAATGTATTTATAGTGCAAGCGGCGGGTGATGAACACTCCCATCAGCCGCCGCATGCTCTCACTGTCATTTGAGGCAGCAGGTAAAGGCTGAAGGGAGTAATAGTCCCATCAGCCACCGCCTGCGCTCGCTGTTATCAGTTAACGCTCCTCATGATGAGAGCCGTCTCTAGCACCCAGTGCCGGTGAACAGCGCTAACTGTAATGCTGCTTCTCAGGCATCGTAACGTGTGGTACTGATGCAAGTATTACAAACACAGACACACATATCTGGCACTGCTTTTGTGGTACTGGAAATATCAGGATGTGTGAAACTGGCCTAAGAGAGCGCTGGCTCCGCTCCATAGGCATTGTACACACGCGGCTCCGCTCTATATGCCTCATATAAGTGCTGCACCGCTCCGTACACAAGTGGCTACACTCCGTAGACATTGAAAACATGCGGTTATGCTCCGTACACACACGGCTCTACTTTGTACACCTTGTACATATATGGAAAGAAAAAAATGGAAAGGGATCCAGCGATAGGCGGGGGTAGTTAAAATATAACTTTTATTACAAAAGTGTTAAAAATGATCTAATGATCATGAGCAAGACTATCGTCCAAACGCATTGATCTGCTCCTCTGTGTGTACAGTGCCAGACAATATGTGTTTCCATTATTTTTAACACTTTTGTAATAAAAGTTATATTTTAACAACCCCCGCCACTTGCTGGATCCCTTTCCATATTTTCTTCTTTCTCAAGTTTCTTGTTTGCTCGACTGGATCCGGGTAAGGCGTTGGCTGGTAGCAGGGAATCCACACACAGCACACACTACTTTATCTTTCTCTTTTTTTGCATTGTACATACAGGGCTCCACTCCATACACACACGACTCCACTCTGTACACCTTGTACACACACGGCTCTGCTCCGTACACCTTGTGCACACATGGCTCTGCTCCATACACCTCGTACACACGCGGCTCCGCTCCGTACACCTCGTACACACGCGGCTCCGCTCCGTACACCTCGTACATACGCGGCTCAGCTCCGCTCACCTCGTACACACGCGGCTCCGCTCTGTACACCTCGTACACACGCGACTCCGCTCCGTACACCTCGTACACACGCGGCTCCGCTCCGTACACCTTGTACACACGCGGCTCCGCTCCGTACACCTCGTACACACGCGACTCCACTCCGTACACCTCGTACACACGCGGCTCCGCTCCGTACACCTCGTACACACGCGGCTCCGCTCCGTACACCTCGTGCACACGCGGCTCCGCTCCGTACACCTCGTACACACGTGGCTCCGCTCCGTACACCTCGTACACACGCGGCTCCACTCCGTACACCTCGTACACACGCGGCTCCACTCCGTACACCTCGTACACACGCGGCTCCGCTCCGTACACCTCGTACACACGTGGCTCCGCTCCGTACACCTCGTACACACGTGGCTCCACTCCGTACACCTCGTACACACACGGCTCTGCTCCGAACACCTCGTACACACACGGCTCTGCTCCGTACACCTCGTACACACACGGCTCCACTCCGTACACCTCGTACACACGCGGCTCCGCTCCGTACACATCGTACACACACGGCTCCGCTCCGTACACCTCGTACACACACGGCTCTGCTACATCCCCCCTGTAAACCCCTCCTGACCCCACACAGAAACTTCCCCTCATCCAGCACCATGACAACCAGCACAGCAGAGTCCTGCATACACTGAGGCTCCTGATCATGTGACCCCTGACTCCTCCCCTCCTGTGACCTCATCCCAGGTCCTGTGGCACAGAGCAGCCATATATGTGGAGTGCGGCTCTGCAGGTGGAGGTAGGTGCTGGAGATTCCCCATTACTGGGCACAGGGGGCAGTGCTGAGCCTAGTCCGGTGTTTTTCTGTTGTCACTTTATAAAAATTATTAATGTTTTGTTTCTTTTCCGCTGATAGATACGACCCAACTCTGAAAAATAAGACTATGGAAACCCATATTACTCTCATAGTACAGCGCTTTCTTGCTCCCCACACAGTATAATGTTCCCACTTCATCGCTGAGACTATTTCTATATTTTGTGTTCACACTTTATAAGACTCATATTTAGTATATATAATATTTAATCCTGTTCCTCTGATACCACCCAATTGTGAAAGACAGTAAGGAAACGTATTCCTCACACAGTACAGTGCTGTTCTCTTGCCCCAATACAGTATAATGTTCCCACAGTACCATCATCCCCCCACACACAGTATAATGTTCCCCCAGTACCACCATCCCCCCACACAGTATAATGTTCCCACAGTACCATCATCCCCCCACACACAGTATAATGTTCCCCCAGTACCACCATCCCCCCACACACAGTATAATGTCCCCCCAGTACCTCCATCCCCCCACACACTGTATAATGTTCCCACAGTACCACCATCCCCCCCACACACAGTATAATGTTCCCACAGTACCGCCATCCCCCCCACACAGTATAATGTTCCCCCAGTACCACCATCCTCCCACACACAGTATAATGTTCCCACAGTACCTCCATCCCCCCACACACTGTATAATGTTCCCACAGTACCGCCATCCTCCCACACACAGTATAATGTTCCCCCAGTACCGCCATCCCCCCACACACAGTATAATGTTCCCACAGTACCACCATCCCCCCACACACAGTATAATGTTCCCCCAGTACCGCCATCCTCCCACACACAGTATAATGTTCCCACAGTACCTCCATCCCCCCACACACTGTATAATGTTCCCACAGTACCGCCATCCTCCCACACACAGTATAATGTTCCCACAGTACCATCATCCCCCCACACACAGTATAATGTTCCCCCAGTACCTCCATCCCCCCACACACTGTATAATGTTCCCACAGTACCACCATCCCCCCCACACACAGTATAATGTTCCCACAGTACCGCCATCCCCCCCACACAGTATAATGTTCCCCCAGTACCACCATCCTCCCACACACAGTATAATGTTCCCACAGTACCTCCATCCCCCCACACACTGTATAATGTTCCCACAGTACCGCCATCCTCCCACACACAGTATAATGTTCCCCCAGTACCGCCATCCCCCCACACACAGTATAATGTTCCCCCAGTACCACCATCCCCCCACACACAGTATAATGTTCCCCCAGTACCGCCATCCTCCCACACACAGTATAATGTTCCCACAGTACCTCCATCCCCCCACACACTGTATAATGTTCCCACAGTACCGCCATCCTCCCACACACAGTATAATGTTCCCCCAGTACTGCCATCCCCCCACACACTGTATAATGTTCCCACAGTACCGCCATCCCCCCACACACAGTATAATGTTCCCCCAGTACTACCATCCCCCCACACACAGTATAATGTCCCCCCAGTACCGCCATCCCCCACACACAGTATAATGTTCCACCTGTACCGCCATCCTCCCACACACAGTATAATGTTCCCACAGTACCACCATTTCCCCACACACAATATAATGTTCCCACAGTACCGCCATCCTCCCACACACAGTATAATGTTCCCCCAGTACCGCCATCCCGACATAAACTGTATAATGTTCCCACAGTACCGCCATCCCCCCACACACAGTATAATGTTCCCACAGTACCGCCATCCCCCCACACACAGTATAATGTTCCCACTGTACCGCCATCCCCCCACACACAGTATAATGTTCCCCCAGTACTACCATCCCCCCACACACAGTATAATGTTCCCACAGTACCGCCATCCTCCCACACACAGTATAATGTTCCACCAGTACCGCCATCCTCCCACACACAGTATAATGTTCCCCCAGTACCGCCATCCCCCCACACACTGTATAATGTTCCCACAGTACCGCCATCCCCCCACACACAGTATAATGTTCCCCCAGTACTACCATCCCCCCACACACAGTATAATGTCCCCCCAGTACCGCCATCCCCCACACACAGTATAATGTTCCACCAGTACCGCCATCCTCCCACACACAGTATAATGTTCCCACAGTACCACCATTTCCCCACACACTGTATAATGTTCCCACAGTACCGCCATCCCCCCACACACAGTATAATGTTCCCCCAGTACCACCATCCCCCCACACACAGTATAATGTTCCCCCAGTACCACCATCCCCCACACACAATATAATGTTCCCCCAGTACCACCATCCCCCCACACACAGTATAATGTACCCACAGTACCACCATCCCCCACACACAGTAAAATGTTCCCACAGTACCACCATCCTCCCACACACAGTATAATGTTCCCACAGTACCGCCATCCCCCACACACAGTATAATGATCCCCCAGTACCGCCATCCCCCCACACACAGTATAATGTTCCCACAGTACCGCCATCCCCCCCCACACAGTATAATGTTCCCCCAGTACTACCATCCCCCCCACACACAGTATAATGTCCCCCCAGTACCGCCATCCCCCACACACAGTATAATGTTTCACCAGTACCGCCATCCTTCCACACACAGTATAATGTTCCCACAGTACCGCCATCCCCCCACACACTGTATAATGTTCCCACAGTACCGCCTTCCCCCCACATAGTATAATGTTCCCACAGTACCACCATCCCCCCACACACAGTATAATGTTCCCCCAGTACTACCATCCCCCCACACACAGTATAATGTCCCCCCAGTACCGCCATCCCCCCACACACAGTATAATGTTCCACCAGTACCGCCATCCCTCCCACACACACAGTATAATGTTCCACCAGTACCGCCATCCTCCCACACACAGTATAATGTTCCCACAGTACCACCATCCCCCCACACACTGTATAATGTTCCCACAGTACCGCCATCCCCCCACACACAGTATAATGTTCCCACAGTACCGCTATCCCCCCACACAGTATAATGTTCCCCCATTACCGCCATATCCCCCCACACACAGTATAATGTTCCCCCAGTACCGCCATCCCCCACACAGTATAATGTGTGGATAAATCAGAGGTTTTTCTTTAAAGTTAGTCAGGAGTTTAGAAACTTAATATGGGGCAAACAGACTCCGAGAATTAAACTGGAAACATTGCAAAAAAATAAAGAAATGGGAAGGCTTGCGGTTCCTAACCCATTTAGTTTGGAAAATCGAAGGCTTAGGGGTGATCTTATTACAATGTATAAATATATGCGGGGACAATACCAAGACCTTTCTAATGATCTTTTTACTCTTAGACCTGTGACGGGGACAAGGGGGCATCCTCTACATCTGGAGGAAAGAAGGTTTAAGCATACTCACAGACGCGGATTCTTTACTGTAAGAGCAGTGAGACTATGGAACTCTCTGCCATATGATGTTGTAATGAGTATTTCCCTACTAAAATTTAAGAAGGGCCTGAATGCTTTTCTTGAAAAGTATAATATTACAGGGTATATACACTAGTTTCCTTAATATTGCGCTGATCCAGGGAGCTAGTCTGATTGCCGTATGTGGAGTCGGGAAGGAATTTTTTTCCCCAATGTGAAGCTTACTGTTTGCCACATGGGTTTTTTTTTGCCTTTCTCTGGATCAACATGTTAGGGCAAGTTAGGATAGGGTATGGGTTGAACTAGATGGACTTAAAGTCTCCCTTCAACCTTAATAACTATGTTACTATGTATTGGTATATTATGTGGCATCTCAGCTTCAAGATATTCGGGGAAGGGACGACCCTGGGGGAGGTGGAGCTAAGCGTATGTTGCTACAGCACTATTTCCGATCGGATAAACTCTATGAGGTATTGGAGGTGCATTAGTTTGGGACACTTGGAGGCAAAATACCGACTGTGCTGTTATGTCATAAACTTTGGGAGACGGTGAATAGAAGGTGTTTCACAATTTACTCCTGGAGCATCAAGGGTTTAAACAGATTAAAGGCCCCGTCTCACATAACACGATCGTTAGCGAGATCGCTGAAACGTCACAGGTTTTGTGACGCAACAGCGACCTCACCAGCAATCTCGCTACATGTGACACATAGCGGCGACCGGCTGGATATCGCTGATCATGCTTGAATGTCCTAAGCCATTTTTTGATCGTTGGCGTCCCTGTGGCCAGCAGGCATCGCTGAGCGTCTCCGCATGATAAATTGACATGCTGCGGACTATAAAGATGCGCCGAATGTGCGTATACGCGGGTCTGCCACCTGCGTGTTTGTACGTATAGTGGAGATGGGATTTCATAAAATCCCCTCCACTATGCTGTAACATCTGGACGCTGCGGCTGTACACAGCGTCCAATCCGCAGCAAATACGCCCCATGGAAACTTACCATTATGGTTCTTCAGGGTGGATGGTGGAGAACTGTGTTTCTCTGATGTTTGTCTGGTTGTTGTTATTTTTCCCTTTTGTTCCTTTGTGCAAATCTTTATGAAGATCAATAAAAAAAAAATTTGATTAAAAAAAAAAAAAGTGGGAATGGTGACAATTAGGTGCCATAAATTCAAATTCATTCTTTGAGATTAGGTTTATATCTAGATGCTGGACCAAAATGTTAGTAAGAATGTCACTATATTTAGACTTTGGTGGAAAGCCTAAAAGGGAATTTAGCAGACGCATCAGTGAACACCTCGGAGACATCAGACATAAAAGTCATACCCATTGGTAGACAAATTAGAGAGTATCATCGGTGACAACACAGCTATCTCCTTTTGCATTTTAGAGGTTGTAAGACAAAATTTCAGAACAGGAGATTGGAATAAACTAATCCTCCAAAAAGAATACCAATGGATTTTCCGTTTGGACTATTGTTTCCTCCCGCGGGGCTGAATGAACAGATGACCTTGGTTGTTTTAGGGTCTGTATATGGGAATTTCTGCAGTAAGCCTGTTACTCCACTTCTGGCTCCATACAAGAGACATTGCTAGACACCTCTTACCATGGTGTATACCACAGGTGATATCTACTGTTCTGTGACCCCATGCGCCAGGAGTGGGTGAGTATGACGGGGGCAGAGTGATATTCACCTGTCCCGGTTCCATCGCCGTGCACCGCTGTGTCTCCAGGTCCTCCTGCTGTGACAGCAGAGGGCACGATGACATAGTCAGTGCGCGCCCTCTGCTGTCACTGCAGAGACTCGGGAGACACAGCGGTGGATGGGCATGGAGCGGGGACCGGTAAATATCGCCGTGCCGGGGGCTCAGGACACCGGTACCTGGCCCCCAGCGATGGAGAGGTGAGTGTGTCATTTTTGTATTTATTGTGGCAGCAGCAAATAAGGGGTATTTATGGAGCATCTTATGGGGCAGCATTAACCCTTGTGCCGCACCATATGGGGGGTATTTATGGAGCATCTTATGGGGCAGCATTAACCCTTGTGCAGCAGCATATTATGGGGGGTATTTATGGAGCATCTTATGGGACAGCATTAACCCTTGTGCAGCAGCATATGGGGGTATTTATGTAGCATCTTATGGGGCAGCATTAACCCTTGTGCAGCAGCATATGGGGGTATTTATGTAGCATCTTATGGGGCAGCATTAACCTTTGTGCAGCAGCATATGGTGGGGTATTTATGGAGCATCTTATGGGGCAGCATTAACTCTTGTGCAGCAGCATATTATGGGGGGTATTTATGGAGCATCTTATGGGGCAGCATTAACTCTTGTGCAGCAGCATATTATGGGGGGTATTTATGGAGCATCTTATGAGGCAGCATTAACCCTTGTGCAGCAGCATATTATGGGGGGTATTTATGGAGCATTTTATGGGGCAGCATTAACCCTTGTGCAGCAGCATATGGGGGGTATTTATAGAGCATCTTCTTGGGCCAGCATTAACCCTTGTGCAGCAGCATATGGGGGTATTTATGGAGCATCTTATGGGGCAGCATTAACCCTTGTGCAGCAGCATATTATGGGGGGTATTTATGGAGCATCTTATGGGACAGCATTAACCCTTGTGCAGCAGCATATGGGGGTATTTATGTAGCATCTTATGGGGCAGCATTAACCATTGTGCAGCAGCATATTATGGGGGTATTCATGGAGCATGTTATGAGGCAGCATTAACCCTTGTGCAGCAGCATATTATGGGGGGTATTTATGGAGCATTTTATGGGGCAGCATTAACCCTTGTGCAGCATCATATGGGGGTATTTATGGAGCATCTTATGGGGCATCATTAACCCTTGTGCAGCAGCATATGGGGGGTTTTATCTATGGAGCATCTTCTTGGACCACCATTAACCCTAGGATTATACGTGAGTCAATAAGTTTTCCCAGGTTTTTGTGGCAAAATTAGGAGGGTCGGTTTATACACGAGTATATGCGGTACTTTCTACATGGCTGTAGGCTCATGACCATTTTTTTTGTTTGATGTGTGGTCTAAAGTATATAGGTTTTATTAGTAGATGTCAGGAATAAAAACAGAATTATTAAAATAGTAAAGATGGTAACACATTAATGATTCCACACTACTCCTGTGCCACCACTGCTTGAGTCGTCCATCAGTCTCTGTATTTCCTGGTGATTCTCAACAAACTTGTGACACCTATGGCCAATTAGTTACTGAATAAATGACCATCATATCCAGTGATTGGGAACATGGAGGAAATGACATGGTCAGCAATTCAACTTATGTTCCATGTGGAGACATGAGGGGGCGAGGTCAGTGGGTGCTCTGGTCTGCTAACCGAAATCGCATGGCCATTGAACGCACACTCTCCTTTTACCATAACAGTACTCAGACAACACAGGGTGAGGATTAAACAGTGTGGCAATATTTTATTGAACCACAAACGGGCAAATAACACGTAGAACAGTCCCAGCAAAATACCCAAGATGGTTCAGAATTACAGATTCTCACCCTTCCGATGACTTGCTGGGATAAGAGTAATAGTTGCTATTACTTCAGAGCTTCCAGGGCCGTCTACCCTACCTGTTGCATGCAGACAGAGAGGAGGTAATGACAAACTTAGGAAGATGACAGTCCATTCAAGTACAGGGCCAGTTGACCGGAGCGTCACGACCTGGCTTCAGCTTCCAGAGCCGACTGCCCTACTTGTGGCATGCACAGAGAGGAGGTAAGAACAATCTTAGAAAGATGACAGTCCATTGAGGTACAAGGCCAGTTGACTGGCGGGTCACAACCTGGCTTCGCCAAACATATCCATGGATTCGCGATGGACAAGGGAGCAGATCTGCCTTCTTTCAGCCGGGGCCGTGGTCCCCTAAGCTGGCATCTTTAAGATGCAAAACATTAGCATTTCATACATTTATAGATATCAATTTAACCTACAAGAAAAGTCAACATTTCAAACTCTTGACCAACAAGAAATAATTAAGTTCACAAGTCAACATATAGATAAGTCTATTCCTCCTGGTTTGCTGAAAATAGACGTCTGGTTAATTAAGATAAAATGCTGTGTCCTCACATTCCACTCTACAAGATCAGAGAATGCAACATCTATGTTATATCTCCTCACATCTTTCCCTTTATTATCTCCAGTAATTGTATTATTACATGGGATTCTTTATTTTGTTTCATCCGTGTCTTCTTTTTCACATCAAGGTCCCTACAATATTGGATCTTCTTAGTGGAGAGCTTCTATATTTAGAGAATTTTTCTAATTTACTCATCAAGGATGGATGTGGACAAGGACAAAATGGCAGAGAGGCTATTGCATCTCACCCTAGAGATCCTCTTCCGGCTTACTGGAGAGGTGAGAGATTCTGATGATGTCACATTGCAGCATTCTTATCTTTGGGGATAACAGACAGACAGAACTGGAGAGGTGAGGACTCTGGAAATGACTGTAGTGAGATATATTAATCTGTCTCTCCGTAAACAGGATTATAAAGTAGTGAAGAGGACGTCTAGTGAGCGCTGTCAGTACCCTATTTCTGATGGATGGGAAAGACCCGTGAGCCTAATGATGCGGCCTCCACCTCACCCCCTGATGTATGAGGACATCAGTGACCAGAAGATCCTAGAACTCACCTACAAAATGATTGAGCTGCTGACTAGAGAGGTGACACTGTTGGGAATCCTGGGACATTATGCAGTAACTAGCTATGAACCCGTTCTACGCCCGGGTGGCGAGCGTTTTTATTGGTATATGGTCTCCTATCCTGCTATGTGCTGCCACCCTCCTATCCTGGTACTCATGGTACCCTCACCCCCCCAATCCTGGAATGCATGGTACCCCATTCTTCATCCTGGTATGCATGGTCCCCTCACCCCCCAATCCTGGTATACATGGTACTCCCTCATCCGTATCCTGGTATGTATGGTCCCCTCACCCCCTATCCTGGTATGCATGGTACCCCTCATCCCCCAATCCTGGTATGCATGATACCCCTCATCCCCCAATCCTGGTATGCATGGTCCTCTCACCCGCCTAGCATGGTACCCCTCATCCCCTATACCTGGTATGCATGGTACCCCTCATCCCCCAGTCCTGGTATGCATGGTCCCCTCACCCCCTACCCTGGTATGTATGGTCCCCTCACCACCTATCCTGGTATGCATGGTACCCCTCATACCCCAATCCTGGTATGCATGGTCCCCTCACCCCCTATCCTGGTATATATGGTCCGCTCACCACCTATCCTGGTATGCATGGTACCCCTCATCCGGCAATCCTGGTATGCATGGTCCCCCTCATCCCCCAATCCTGGTATGCATGGTCCTCTTACGCCCCTATCCTGGTATGCATGGTCCCCTCACCCCCTGTCCTGGTAAGCATGGTACCCCTCATCCTCCAATCCTGGTATGCATGGCCCCCTCACCCCCCTATCCTGGTATGCATGGTCCCCTCACACCTATTAAAAGTACACAAAAAAAAGCCCATTTATACTCACCCTTCTTTCCTGTGCTACAGCGCTGTTCTGCTGGAGGCCGGGGCAGGAGTGCGGGCGGAATCGCGCATGCCCATAGCGCTGTCCGGCGCCATATTGCTGAAGACACACTGCAAGTGTGTCTTCAGTAAAATGGCGCCGGATCGCGCATGCACAGCGAGATTCCGGCCGCACTCCATCCCCGGTCTCCTGCCCCGAAGAGAAGCGCCGCGGCAACGCTCCTCCCGGTCAGGTAAGTATGTAAGTATGGCGTCGGAGATGGCGGTATGCATTGTGTACGGTACCGCCATCTCCGGCGCCATAGACACTCCTCAAAGCTGGCTGCCTCATTCTGTCTGGAGCCAGACTGCGCAGGCGTGTCGTGTTTGCGCAGTCTATAAAGGCTTCGGACAGAGTGACACAGCGTTATATTATAGATGCTATGAAGGGATGGGGAGGGATGATGGTATCATTGTATATGTTAAGTTCTTATAAGGTGTCAGGATGTCGCCGTCTACTTCTCCATGTAGGAGTGGTAGTATTTAGAAGCACACAAATATCTGTACATACAAAAGAAAGAGAGTAGTTCTCCAGAGAAGACAAATCCAATTAAATAAAACCTTCGTTATTAGAGTAGTAAAAAATTTAAAAAAATGCACTGGTCACCTTGAAAGTCCACAATACATAACCGACACGTTTCAGCTAGAAGCCTTAATCATGGTATGAAGAAAGAGATGACGGTATCATTGTATGTGTCAGGTTCCTATAAGGTGTCAGGATATCGCTGTCTATCTTTCCATGGAGGAGTGGGAGTATCTAGAAGGACACAAAGATCTGTACAAGGACGTCATGATGGAGGTTCCCCAGCCACTCACATCACCAGGTAATAGACAGGACTAAATACACACGGCCTATAATTATCTGTATGTAAAGAATGAATTCAGTCCCTGTATGTGTTTCCTCCAGTTCTATCCAGTAAGAGGACAACACCAGAGAGATGTCCCCGTCCTCTTCTTCCACAGGACTGTAAACCAGATCTCATTGTTCCTCAGGATCATCAGGTAGATGGAAAGAAGGTGTCATGAGATCTCCCCTATGATGTGTAGACGGCTGTGAAGGTCTTGTGCTCAGTCTCGTTTTATCCCCCAGTATTATATGTTTTATACTTGTGTAATGAGAACGGTGGAGATGGCAGGATTAGAGCTGGTCATAGATGGGACTTTTCCCTCTCTCTGTGACTTTTACAATATTTGTTTCAGGGTGAAGATCTGACCCGTTTTAATACTACTGAGACATATGTGATGAGTGATGAGCAGTTTAAAGAGGAGACTACTACAGATGATTACCCACGTGAGTAGTAACCACTAAATGCAGAGATGTCATAGATTCTTCTCAGCCATTAGTTTTCACTGCTTTATCGGTGGTGTAGTCTGGACCTATTACAATCATGTGATCACCATTCTGCCGTTAGACCCCTGCCTGTTCCCCCAGCCAAAACTTTTCTATTACTTTGGGCATTGATCGCACTTCTTCTATAGCGCTTACAACCTGGAGGATCCACCGACCCCTTGTGACTAGAAGACACTGACTCTTAACTGCCCCGATTTTTAAACTACAAAGCCAAATGCCAGCATAGGTAGAATGTGTTGACAAGTTATAAAGTCAGTTGAAAAAGATATTATAATGGGTGTCAAGGATACACAGCCTGGAGAGTCACACAGAACCCACCACTTTGTTAAGGGAACGCAACTCCGCTGCCTCCAATCATAAGGACAATTGCACAATCGAGTGACGGATGAGGCCACAGCCGCTTCCACTACTATTCCAGTTATTGGGGAACTAACAGTGAGCGTATGGTGTATACATACCTCCAATTCCAGCACATGGACCATATGTACAGTATATACCACTCATACGGTCACTGCCAGCTCCGCCACTATCAATCGTTTGGACACCCGTTACAGGTAGCTTGTGGCTTCAGGGGTACAGTTTACAGAGCAAGAAGAACAGAACTATTCAGTTTTATTTTTAATCCAGAAAGATAGCCAGTGTTATAAAAAAAAATATACAAGATGATACAAAATGGGAACAAAACAATATGATATATAAAATTACATAAAATAAAAGGGATAACAAAAGAAACTTACTAAACCTTGGCTTGAAAGTGCGGTTTGACACAGTTTTGTGCATTTCTGAAAAGAAGGACACCACTGAACAGAGGTCCAACAGAGTCCAGAGTAACTCTGCCTCATTAGAATCATAGAATCGTAGAGTTGGAAGGGACCTCCTGGGCCATCTGGTCCAACCCCCTGCTCAAAGCAGGATTCGCTAAATCATCCCAGTTAGATGTCTGTCCAGCCTCTGTTTGAAGACTTCCATTGAAGGAGAACTCACCACTTCTCGTGGCAGCCTGTTCCACTCATTGATCACTCTAACTGTCAAAAAGTTTTTTCTAATATCTAATCTGTGTCTCCTCCCATTCAGCTTCATCCCATTGCTTCTAGTCTTTCCTTGTGCAAATGAGAATAAAGTTGATCCTTCTACAATGTGACAGCCCTTTAAATATTTGTAGACAGCTATTAAGTCTCCTCTCAGTCTTCTCTTTTGCAAACTAAACATTCCCAAATCCTGCAACCTTTCCTCATAAGACAGGGTTTGCAGACCGGTCACCATTCTGGTCGCTCTTTTCTGAACTTGCTCCAGTTTGTTGATGTCTTTTTTAAAATGTGGTGCCCAAAACTGGACACAATATTCCATATGAGGTCTGACCAAAGAGGAGTAGAGGGAAATAATTACTTCACGTGATCTAGACTGTATGCTTCTGTTCATACATCCTAGAATTGCATTTGCCTTTTTTGCTGCTGCATCACACTGTTGACTCATATTCAGTCTGTGATCTATTAGTATACCCAAGTCTTTTTCACATGTGCTGTCACTTAGCCCTATTCCTCCCATTCTATATATGCTTTTTTCATTTTTATTGCCCAGATGTAGTACTTTGCATTTCTCCCTGTTAAAAACCATTCTGTTAGTTGCTGCCCACTTCTCCAGTTTATTTAAATCTTTTTGAATCCTCTCTCTCTCTTCTCTAGTATTAGCTATCCCTCCTAGCTTTGTGTCATCAGCAAATTTAATCAGTTTACCCTCAATTCCTTCATCTAAATCGTTGATAAAGATGTTGAACAATACAGGGCCCAGGACAGAGCCCTGTGGTACCCCACTTGAGACATTCTTCCAACTGGATGTGCAGCCATTTACGACCACTCTTTGGGTCCGATCACTAAGCCAGTTATGAATCCACCTAACAGTTGCCTTGTCCATTCCATACTTAGTCATTTTTTCAATAAGGATTGTATGAGAGACTTTGTCAAATGCTTTGCTGAAGTCAAGATATACTATATCTACAGCATTTCCTTGATCCACCCAATCAGTAATACCGTCATAGAAGGAAATTAAATTAGTCTGACATGACTTATTAGTTACAAACCCATGCTGACTCTGTTTAATCACTTCATTCTTATCCAGGTATTCACATACATGTTGTTTAATAATTTGTTCAAAGATTTTTCCTGGTATAGAAGTCAGACTCACTGGCCTATAGTTGCCTGGGTCCACCTTCTTCCCCCTTTTGAAGATAGGAACAACATTTGCTCTTCTCCAGTCTTCTGGCACTTCTCCTGTTCTCCAAGAATTTTCAAAGATTATGGAGAGGGGTTCAAAAATTTCTTCTGCTATCTCCTTCAGTACTCTGGGGTGTAATTCATCTGGACCTGGAGACTTGAATTCATTTAGGTTAGCTAAGTGTTTCCTCACTATCTTTCTGTTTATAGATATCCTGGATTCTTCTATTCCCTTAATAGGACAGTGAATAACAGTTGATGTTACATTTCCTTTCTGAGTGAAAACAGATGCAAAATAGGAATTTAAAAGTTCAGCCTTCTCAACATCCTGTCTTACCATTTCTTCATTTTCATCCTGTAAAAATCCTATAGCATCTTTGACTTTTCTTTTACTTTTGACATATCCCCAAAATCCTTTATTATTGCTTTTGACATCTCTTGCAAGCCTCAATTCATTTTCAGCTTTAGCTAATCTGATTTGTGCCCTGCAGGTTCTGCAGACAGCATTATATTCTTCTTTAGATATGCCTCCCTCTTTCCATTTTATAAACATTTTTTTCTTCCTTTTTAGCATGTGCTTAAGTTCTGTGTTCATCCATCCTGGTTTCCTTAAATGCTTCCTATTCTTCCCTCTTTTCGGAATTGTTAACAACTGTGCTTTGAGAATTTCATTTTTCAAGATTTCCCATCCTTCCTGGACATTTTTGTCTTTAAGGATATCCAGCCATTGGATCCCTCCAATTCTCTTTCTGAATCCCTTAAAATCTGCCTTTCTGAAATCTAACCTTGACGTCTGAGTCTTCACAGGTCTTCCGCCTCTAGTTATCCAAAATTCTAAAATAGCATGGTCGCTACCTCCTAGGTTCCCAGCCACTTTTACCTCCTCAACCATTTCCTCCCTGTTTGTAAGGATTAGATCCAAGGTAGCAGTTCCCCTTGTTTTCTCCCTTACCTTTTGGAAGATAAAGTTGTCAGCAAAAGAGGATAAGAATTTCCTTGACCTGTTAGTTTTGCCTGAGAGAGATTCCCAACAAATGTCTGGATAGTTGAAATCTCCCATGACAACTATGTCATATTTTTTGGAGAACTTGGCCATTTGATGCATAAAGAGTTCATCCATATCTTCAGCTTGCACAGGCGGCCTGTAGTAAATGCCTACAATGGTGTCCTTTCCATTGTTCTGGCCTTGTATTCTTACCCAAACAGTTTCCACAGAACTCCCAGTCTCTGAAGCTTCAATCTCTGTGCAGATATACGCGTTTCTAACATACAATGCGACACCCCCTCCTCGTTTATCAAGACTGTTTCTTGCAAATAAGTTGTATCCTTCTAGTCTTGTATTCCAATCATGTGTATTGTCCCACCAAGTTTCAGTGATTCCAATGACATCATATTTCTTTTCCTGTGTTAGTAGTTCCAATTCTCCTTGTTTGTTGCCCATGCTTTGTGCATTAGTATAGAAACATTTTAGTTTGTGATTGGTTTCTCTTTCTCCAATATTTTTATTAATTAGATTCTTTCGTCTTTGTTCTTCCTTTCCACTTCTAATAGCAGAGTTCTCAATAGCATTTGTCAGGTGTATGGCTTTTCCTGGTCTCTTGCTTCCCTTCCCATGTTCTAGTTTAAAGCTCTCCTTACAAGTGTAGCAAGGCGACTTCCAAATACCTGCTTTCCAGTCTTCGTAAGGTTCACCCCATCTCTAGCAAGTAGTCCATCGTATAAGTAATTCACTCCGTGATCCAGAAATCCAAATCGTTGCTGACGGCACCATCGACGTAGCCAGTTGTTCACCTGCAGAATCTTATTCCACCTCCTTGTTCCATGGCCATCCACTGGGAGGATGGAAGAGAAGACCACCTGCGCTTCCAGTTCTTTCACTTTCTTGCCTAAGTCTTCAAAGTCTCTGCAGATGGTTTCCAGGCCGTTTCTTGCCGTGTCATTTGTCCCCACATGTAGTAGCAGGAATGGGTAGTCATCTGTAGGTCTGAAGAGTCCTGATATCCTGTCAGACACATCTTTAATTTTTGCACCTGGAAGACAGCACATTTCTCTTGAAGTTATATCCGGTCTGCAGATAGCGGCCTCTGTTCCTCTCAACAGGGAATCCCCCATGACCACCACTCTCCGTTTCTTCTTCACAACATTTTTCTTTCTCCATCCAGGAGGACTCTGAGGGCGTACAAGGTTGCTGTTTGTTGGCAAAGTCTTATCCTGATGTATTTCTTCATCGTTTTCCTGCGTGAGAGCCTGGTACTGGTTTCTGAGCAGTATGGGTGCTGACCGCCTCCTGATCCTCCTGCTTCTCTGGGTCACATGTCTCCATTCCTCTGTTTCTTCAGGTGCACTTCGAATTTCTTCTCTTTCTGTAACATCAAGAGATAATTCTGCTCTGTCCAAGAACTCTTCACCTTCCTTAATGATCTTCAACGTAGCTAACCTCTCTTCGAGATTTTGCAACTTTTCCTCCAACAGGGTCACAAGCTTGCATTTGTGGCATGTGAAGTTTGGCTTTTCCACTGGTAAATCTGTGAACATGTAGCAAGAAATGCAGCTCACCAAATGGCTCCTGGCCTCTTCCATCTTGAGATTTCTTAAAAACGATGTGAATAAATCCCGTCAACAAGAGATTTAGATGGAAACCCCAAAGTAAGTGCTGAGCGTAGAGCGCCAGATAAATGTGATCCAAAATGTTATGTAAAATGTTCCCAAAAAATCTTCAACTCAATCCACAAAAAACAAGTCCCCACTTCAGTCCATCATCTGTCATTGAACCTATGGTGGTATGGCTCCTCATCCCCCAATATGAATCCAGGGAATTTTGCACTCCCCAATCCCAAATGCTCCCCTCCCTTCTGAGCCCCACAGTGTACTTTAATCACATTTAGCTTACACATGTTTGACATATCTGTAGTGATGAAAGCCCACTCAATTTACGGGGTGCGTGTCTCCTGACGCATGAGCTGTGCATAATGTATGGGTACTAAAACCTAAAGAAATTAACTGTAATAAGTCAGGATGCATGTGGTTTGTACAGTGAGGAAAATGATTATTTGATACACTGCCAATTTTGCAAGTTTTCCCACCTACAAAGAATGGAGACGTCTGTAATTTTTATTATATTTACACTTCACCTGTGAGAAACAGAATATAAAAATAAAAAACAGAAAATCACATTGTATGATTTTTTTAAATAAATTGCATGAAATAAGTATTTGATCACCTACCAACCAGCAAGACTTCTGACTCTTACAGACCTGTTAGTTTTTCTTTAAGGAGCTCTCCTGCTCTGCACTTATTACCTGTATAAATTGCATCTGTTTGAACTCGTTACCGATATTAAAGACCACCTGTCCACACAATCAACCACACTCCAACCTTTCCACCATGGCCAAGACAAAGAGCTGTCTAAAGACACCAGGGACAAAATTGTTCACCTGCACAAGGCTTGGATGTGCTACAGGACAATAGGCAAGTAGCTTGGTGAGATGGAAACAACTCTTGGCACAATTATTAGAAAATGGAATAAACACAAGATGACTTTCAATCTTCCTTGGTGTGGGGCTCTATGCAAGATCTGGCCTCATGGGGTAAGGATGATTCTGAGAAAGGTCAGGAATCAGCCCAGAACTACATGGGAGGACCTGGTCAATGACCTGAAGAGAGCTGTTACCACAGTCTCAAACATGCCATCATGGATTAAAATTCTGCAGGGTACATAAGGTCCCCTGCTCTTGCCAGCACATGTCTAGGCCCATTTGAAGTTCGCTGATGACTATTTGGATGATCCAGAGGAGGCATTTGGTCAGATAAAACCAAAATAGAACTTTTTGGTATCAACTTCACTTGCTGTGTTTGTAGGAAGAAGAAGGATGAGTACAACCCCAAGAACACCGTCCCAACCATGAAGCATGGTGGGGGGACAGGACTGCACCGTATTGAAGGGAGGATAGATGGGGTCATGTATCACGAGATTTTGGCCAACAACCTACTTCCCTCAGTAAGTGCATTGAAGATGGGTCATGGCTGTTTTTTTCCCCGCATAACAATGACCTGCAACACACCGCCAGGGCAACTGAGGAGTGGCTCGGTAAGAACCATTTCCAGATCTTGGAGTGGTCTGGGCAGTCTCCCCGACCTGAACCCAATAGAAAATCTTTGAAGGGAACTGAAACTCAATATTGCCCAGCGACAGCCCCAAAATCTGAAAGACCTGAAGAAGATCCATATGGCCGAATGGGCCAAACACAACATGGCATCCGCCATCTATTCCAGCCAGTTATCAGCTCCAAAAGTTGAATGGTGCTCATATCAGTCTAATCTTGAAAAACTTTTTAACAAATTGTACCATCCATTTTCTCCTGATACAGTTTTGAAAATGCAAAACTTGGGGCTAAAGCAATATTTTTGAGGTAAAAAGTAACATTTTCATTTTTTTCCTTCCACATTAGTCTAATTTCGGTGAAGCCCGTCAAGGGTTAATAAACTTTTTCGAGCACTTTGAGGGGAGTAGTTTTTAAAATGGTGTCACTTTGGGGTATTTTCTCTCACATAAGCCCTCAAAGTCTCTTGAAATGGGATGTGGACCCTGAAAAATTTGTTTTGTAATTATTTTTAGAAAAATTAGAATTTGCTGGTAAACTTTTAACCCTTCTAACAAAAAAAATACTTTTGAAAAATGATGCTGATGTTAAGTAGAAATGTGGTGAACTATTTTGTGCGATGTAACTCTCTGATGTAAGGGCTTAAAAAGTAAGTTTGAAAATTGCTAAATTTTCAAAAAATTTTCAAATTTTCGGTATTTTCATTAAAAAAACCCCGCAAATTATAACAACCAAAATTTTCCACTTTCGTCAATTACGTGTCATGGAAAAGTCTCCGAATCACTGGGATATGTTAGAAAAATATTTGGAATTGAGAGTCCTCAGTGGTTGATACCTTTTAATGGCTAACTGAAACGATGGTAACAAATTGCAAGCTTTCGAGACTACTCAGGTCTCTTCATCAGGCTAGACTAATACAACATCTGAAGAATCATATATTTATACACAACACAGCACAGAAAGAAATAATGAAATGGATAAGACAAGTGACGCACTGTCCTGCTCCTGCCGGGGATTCAGAAGCCTCCGCTGACCTCACCTCTACAGAGCGGAGGCTTGTTTTCCGGTCCGCTCTGTAGTTGAGGTGGGACTTCCAAAGTCATTCTGATGGCTGAATCCCCACTACCTAACTTGGGGAGCTGTCAGAATGACCTCAGAAGTCCCAACTTATCACGTTGGCAGATGCAGCTGAATCCCCTGTAGGAGCGTCTGTGACCGCTCTGTGCTGGGGGAAAATGGTGCAATGTACAACAGGCAGGTAAGTTGCAATTACCTGCCCAGCTGTCGGTGCTCATGGCAAGTTATCATTTTAGCTACACACAGCAGGACTGAAGCCCTGTGTGTAGCATAGGCAGGCAGCCTCCAGTCTCCCATGGAAGCTATTAAAGCTAGTAAAAAGTAAAACAAAGTTTTGAAAAATGTAAGAAAAATAAAAAAAAAGTTAAAATCACCCCCAATATGCCCCATTCAAAATAAAACAAAAAATACACATTTTTGATTTCCCCGCATTCACAATTGCCTGATCTATCAATATATAAAATGAATAAATCCTTTCGGTAAACAGCCTAACGAGACAAAAATCAAAACGCCAGAATTATGTTTTTTTTGGTGGCCACAACATTGCAATAATAGGCGATCAAAACATATCTACACCAAAATGGTATCAATAAAAATGTCAACTCTGCATGCACTAAATAAGCCCTCACCCAGCCCTAGATCCCCAAAAATGGAGTCGCTATGGGTCTCAGAAAATGACCCAATTTTTTTATTAAACTTTAGATTTTTTTTTCACCACTTAAATAAAAAAGAACCTATACATGTTTGGCATCTGAACTCGTAATTACCTGGAGAATCATAATGGCGGGTCAGTTTTAGCATTTGATGAACATGGTAGAAAAAAGAAAACAATTGTGGAAATACACTTTTTTTGCAATTTCACCTCACTTGGAATTTTTTTTCCCGTTTTCCAGTAATTATATAGTAAAATCAATGGTGTCGTTTCAAAAGTACAACTCGTCCGGCGAAAAAAACAAGCCCTAACATGGCCATAGTAACTACTAAATAAAAAAAGTTATGGCTCTGGGAAGAAAGTGAGCAAAAAACAGAAACGCAAAAACGGAAAATGGATTGAAGGGGTTATAAAAAGTTCTCCAATGTCAATGAAACTCATCTGATAGACAATATTGTCCCTAAGATAGTTTAGATTGCCAAGAGACACCGAGCCGCATACTCTTATTACTCCAGGGAGGTTTCACACTAACTACTCATTTTTTTTCTGATGAGGACAGTTGCGTTTGGTCATTTTCAGTAGCTGTGTTATTGTCTAAAGTCACAGTTTTGACTACAGTAGTTAGTGTCCAAAATACTCTGATTTATCCACTTCCAGCAGCTAGTTTTGTGTTCCTAACCAGGCTCCATTTTTCAAACCTGACGTGTCACTTAGTGTGGTGCGTCTTCTGATTACAGGGATTCTGAAATATTTTTTTTCTGTGACACATTGTACTTTATGTTTCTGGTCAGTTTAGGTTGATATATTTTGCATTTATTTTTAAAAATATCTGAAAATTGTCAAATAATTTAGAAAGATTTGTAATTTTCAAACTTTAAATTTGTATGCTCCTTAATCAAATAGTGATACCAGACAAAATAGTTAATAAATAACATTTACCTTATTTCTACTTTAGGTTGGCAGCATTTTTCCAACATCCCGTTTTATTTATTTTTTTTTTTTTTGGATGATAAAAGGATTACAAGTTTAGTAACAAGTTTTTATATGTTCAATTAAGTATATAAAACCTATTTTTTTGGGGAAAAAAATCACTTCTGAAATTAATTTGAGAGGCCTAGAGTTTAGGTAGAACCAGGAGGGCAGAGAAAATACAAAATCAGTAGACACAAGAGTAGTCAGTAAATGGGCCAGGGTCACAATAGCATCAAATACACAAATTGGGAGCTGATCACACAGGACTGAACCAGAGGAGAACAAGGCTGGATCTGGCAGCTTCTGACAATATTCTTTGAGATATAGTAGGGTTTGGTGCTTTCCAATTACCTGAAGCAGGAAGCTGATTACTCCAACTGGACATCACACACCCATACTGCCAGACTGGATGGTAGTACTGGTGCTGGCTACCCTTTTCTTAGTGGCTGAACAGAGCCTGTGCTGCCCCGAGCTTCAAGTTACAGTGTCTCCTCCATGACCAGCATCGCCTACAGAATGAATGATGGTGACGACTGGTGATAGAAGCAGGCATTGCAGAACAGAGAAAATGATACACCATTTGAAGAAGCCCCAGTGTTGCAGAATGGCAGAAAACTAAAGCAGATAAAGCCCCATAAAGTGACTCATTTTTTTAAATTATATCCATCAGTGAATTCATCTATAAGAGTAGTGACTATTTTGAAACCTGAGTGGGGGCTTGATTTTTGCAGGATAAGAAGTTTTTATTAGTATCATTTTCTCAAGCATAACTTTTTTTTAATGTTTTTTTTATTCAAATCTTTGGTTGAAAACCATGTTCTACTGGTTCATGCTAGGAGGTTTTCTATTAGACTGTGAACTGTCATTGTCTTGGTGAATAATTCAGTTTTCTTACTTAACTTCCCATTTCTATTAATATTTTGAGTAAAAATGTTCAAGAATATAAATTTCAAGGATATGTTATTCAAAAATAATTGTTTTTTTTTCTTGGCAGATGACTGTACCAGGAGATCTGAGGGACCACTGACTGCTTCAATTTTTAAATTGGGTGACCTTGAAATCATACAGGATACAATTGAAATGAATGCCATCACTCCTTATATACCATCATCCCTTCACAGCAAAGACTTAGTACCTGTTTCAAAGAATCAGATGATCTCTTCTGATTCATTACAGATTATTAAGAAAAATAAAAGTCAGAAAAAAGGCACTAAAAAAGAAACTGCTCTTAAAGCAAAGAAGCCGATTGGACATTCAGAATATGGAATCAGTTGTCCCCTCGAAACATCTTTTGTTAAACATCAACAAATTCACATAGCGAAGAGATTTTCTTGTTCCAAATGTGGGAAATATTTTATCCAGAAGTCAGATCTTGTTAGGCATGAAAGAATTCATACTGGGGAGAAGCCTTTTCCATGTTCTGAATGTGGGAAATGTTTTGTACAGAAACCAGATCTTCTTAATCACCAGAGAACTCACACAGGGGAGAAGCCATATTCATGTCCAGAATGTGGAAAATGTTTTGCAAGGAAATCAGCTGTTGTTAGTCACCAGAGAACTCACACAGGGGAGAAGCCTTTTTCGTGTTCAGAATGTGGAAAATGTTTTATACAGAAAGCACACCTTGTTGGTCACCAGAGAACTCACACAGGAGAGAAGCCATATTCATGTTCAGAATGTGGACAATGTTTTGCTTGGAAATCACACTTTGTTACACATCAAAGAAATCACACAGGGGAGATGTCATATTTATGTCCAGAATGTGGGAAAAGTTTTAAACAGAAATGGATTCTTGTTATTCACCAGAGAACTCACACAGGGGAGAAGCCCTTTTCATGTTCAGAATGTGGAAAAGGTTTTGTACAGAAATCTCATCTTGTTAGTCACCAGAGAACTCACACAGGAGAGAAGCCATATTTATGTTCAGAATGTGGAAAGTGCTTTGCATGGAAATCACACTTTGTTACACATCAGAGAAGTAACACAGGGGAGAAGTCATATTTATGTTCAGAATGTGAGAAATGTTGGTCAGATAAATCAAGTCTTGATAAACCATGTTCATATTAAGAATCTGGGAAATGTTTTCAACAATAATGCTATTTTCTTAAACATCTAAAATCCGAAACGGGGAGAAGCCATTATCATACTTAGAATGTGAAAAATAAATGACCAGAAAACATATTTTGTTAAACATCAATAATAACGCACACGGGGAGAAACTATATATTTTATTGACAAATTGCACAAAAAACATTCATCACAGTCATATAATTAAACGAAAAAAGGAAAGCACTTTAGAACTTACTGTATTTTTTTTACTTTTAAATGCACTTTTAACACGAAAATTTCTTCCTAATAAATGTGTGTCTCTTCTAGTCTGGCGGCAGCTTCCTGTGACTTAGGAGAACGCTGATACAGAGTCCTTTCTGATCACTTAGAGAACTGTTCTCTCCTCCTGCCCTACACTGATCCATGTTATTGGTGGAGAGCAGGAGCGGAAGTTAGCACAGGAAAATAAAGAATTAGAATTATGTCATAAGCAAATAAAAAGCAATATTCTATGTGCGTTGAATATTTCACATTTTTATACGTTCATAGATATACACTATATGGAGAAATATTACAACCCTTACCCCCACTCCACAAGAAAATATCCAAAAAGTCTTACTCCCTCTTCTTCCTTACACCCATTCATTACAGTTACTTTCAGTGCACAATATCCATGTCTGAATAAAGTCTGTAACTTCTCTACACTGCAATAATAAATGTTCTCCTATTACACATTACTAGTTAAATCTACAATCCATTCCTTCTTTGTAGGAACATCTGATGTGATCCCTTCATTAAATCCCTTTCTGTGCTAAGTATAGTAGTTTATTAACCATCATTAGAAACTGATTCCCTTCAAAAGAAGACATGGAACCTGAAGAATTGCCGATTTCATCCAAACCTGCTGATTCATAAGTTTCCAAGCTCCCAAAGCCATGAAATATACAAGGAATTTCGGAGTTGCCAATCCTCTCTGTTTTGTAGACTTTTGGAGATGAAGCATCTTCAGCCTCAGCTCTTTACCTCCACACAAGGTCTTTGAACAAACTTTCTATGATTTTAAATGCTTTTAGTTTTGTATCCCTATTGAAATATTTTCGAGCACATAGAAAATGGTGGGAAAATGGACCACGTTTTTTGTTCCATCAGATCTTATCAATCAATTTATGTGCAAGAAACAAACTCCTACCGCAGTTTTACCGTGTGTCCAGTGTCAGTTCTTCTACCTGCTGATTATGATTATACAACTGTAAAAACTTTTACTCCTAAAAAGTATTTATAATTCCGCAGCATGCGTATAAGATCAGCAGCTTCCTGAAAGCACTTCAGACCTTTGGCCTCTGTACGTATGCCAACTTTGTGGTGAAACAGAGGGTTCATGTACCCCCTATGGATGATTTATAGTTATGACTGTCTACAATGCTCCACTAGGGATTTAGATCTGACCACCTCAAGGATGCTTTTTAGTGATGAGCCAAATGAATATATTGATAAAATCATGTGAGAGGGAGGTTAAATTTCTCCTTTAATTGCTGAGATGAATAGAAAGCATTTTTGGACAATAGACGGCTACGACCAGGTTCACATAGCGTTAATGCAGTCCGTTCAATGCATAGCGTTGACGGACTGCGTTAATGCTACTCCCATAACGCGATCACGTTATGCGATCCCGCTAGCTTCATCTGCGCTAGCAGTGACGGACCCTCGGACGCTGCAGACCACGTACGAGGGTCCGTCACAGAATGACGGCACATCGCTAATGCATGCCGATTATGGCATGCGATAGCAATGCGCTCGTCTATAGCAGTGTATGGGTGCGTTAACGCATCCGATACATAGTGTTAATGCCGCTATATAATGGATGTGTTAAACGCACCCCCTAAATGCAATGTGAACCCAGCCTAAGTCTCATAATACTTGATGAAATCCAGGTCTCAAACCCATCTAGATGTTTGTAGAACAATCAGACCCTACCTGAAGTCAAAGTGAGGCCTTCAACGCCTCTTGTTATTATTATTATTTATTTATATAGCTCCGTTAATTCCATGGTGCTGTACATGAAAAGGGGGTTACATACAAAGTTATAGACATCATTAACAATAACCAAATTTACAGTGACAGACTGGTACAGAGGGGAGAGGACCCTGCCCTTGTGGACTTACATTCTGTGAGATAGTGGGGAAGAGACAGAAGATCGGGGGTGCAGCAGCTCTGGTGGTGATGAGGCAGCAGCTCTGGTGGTTTTGAGGCGGCAGAATGGTTATTGCAGGCTGTAAGCTTTCCTGAAAAGATGGGTTTTCAGGTTCCGTTTGAAGGATTCGAGGGTGGTGGATAATCGGACATGTTGAGCCATGGAATTACAGAGGATAGGGGATATTCGGGAGAAATCTTGGAGGCGGTTGTGTGAGGAACAAATAAATGTGGAGGAGAGTAGGAGGTCTTGGGAGGATCGAAGATTATGTGAGGGAAGATATTGGGAGATTAGTTCAGAGATATAGGGAGGGGACAGGTTGTGGATGGCTTTGTAGGTCAGTGTTAGTAGTGTGAACTGGATTCATTGGTGAATTGGGAGCCAGTGGATGGATTTGCAGAGGGGAGAGACGGGAGTAGCGAGGAGAGGGGTGGATTAGTCAGGCAGAAGAGTTGAGGACAGACTGAAGTGGTGCAAGAGAGTTAGCAGGGAGGCCACAGAGGAGAGTGTTTCAGTAGTCAAGGTGGGAGATAACGAGGGCATGTACAAGAGTTTTAGTAGACTGAGAGCTGAGGAAGGGACGGATTCTGGAAATATTTTTGAGTTGGAGGCGACAGGAGGTGGCAAGAGTTTGGAGGTGAGGTTTGAAGGACAGGGCAGAGTTGAGAGTTACTCCGAGGCAGCGGATTTCAGGTGCCGGAGAGAGCGTGATGCAGTTTACCATAATAGATAGATCGGGTAGGTAAGATACATGAGATGGAGGAAAAATAATGAGTTCAGTTTTGTCTACATTGAGTTTTAGGAAGCGAGAGGTGAAAAAAGGGATATGGCTGATAGTCCGGCATTCTGGACAGCAGAGAGGTGACATCTGGGCCAGAGAGGTAGATCTGAGTGTCGACCGCATACAGGTGGTACTGGAAGCCATGGGACTTCATGAGTTGTCCTACGCCAAGAGTATAGATGGAAAAAAGTAGGGGCCCCAGGACAGAGCCTTGGGGGACTCAACAGAGAGAGGGCGGGATGAGGAGGTAGTGTGGGAGTGGGAAACGCTGAAGGTGCAGTCAGAAAGGTATGAGGCAATCCAGGACAGGGCAAGGTCTTTGATGCCAAGGGAAGAAAGAATCTGTAGCAGTAGGCAGTGGTCGACTGTGTCGGCAGAGGACAGGTCGAGAAGGAGGAGGATGGAGAACTGTCTGTTAGCTTTGGCTGTGAGTAAGTCATTAGTAATTTTGCTCAGGGCAGTTTCAGTGGAGTGGGGGTGGAAGCCAGATTGGAGGATGACAAGGAGGGAGTTAGGTGAGAGGTGGGATGAAAGTTGAGCATGTACATGCTGTTCAAGGAGTTTGGAAGCAAATGGGAGTAGTGATGTGGGGCGATAGCTGGGCATAGCAGTTGGGTCAAGGTTTGGTTTTTTGAGGATGGGTGTTATGATGGCATGTTTGAAGGCAGAGGGGAAGGTACCAGAAGATAGGGATAGGTTGAAGAGATGGGTTAGGGCTGGAATGATCATGTTAGGTTGGGGAGCAGGTGGGAAGGGATGGGGTCAAGTGCACAGGGGGTGAGGTGTGATTTGGAAAGGAGATGAGTAAGCTCCTTCGGTGATGTTGGAGAGAGAGGTTATTAGGGAAGGGCGGAGGTCTGGTATGTGGAGTGGTTGGGGTGGTGGAACAGTAAAGGTTTGCCTTGTTTGGTCGATCTTGTTTTTGAAGTAGGTGGCAAAGTCCTCAGCAGAGATGAGGGGAGTTGGAGGTGGCAGTGGTGGGCGGAGGAGAGAGTTAAATGTGCTAAACAGTTGTTTTGGGTTGTGGGATAATGAAGATACAAGTTTTGTGAAATAGGTCTGTTTAGCAGAGGTGAGGGCTGATTTGAAGGCAAGTGTAGCTTGTTTGAAAGCAGTGAAGTCGGATGGCAGGCGTGTTTTCTTCCAACGCTGCTCCGCGACCCTGGATGCTTGTTGAAGTTTTTTGGTGAGGTTGTTGTGCCAGGGTTGCCTATTGATTTGACAAGATATAGAGTAAACGGGCACCAACCACAATATCAATTTAGGTGGGATCACCTGGTGCATATAAATGGATTAGAACACATGAAAAGGGGAAAGTATATGCACACAAATAGGGATCACCACAAAGATATGAAAAAAGTATCAATTTTATTAATGGACACAACAAACAGACACTTTGTGGTTAAAAACAATTAAAAAGTCTGAACAACCAGACATTAATAACAAAACAAAGACAATGGGTCATTTAGATAAATAGTTAAATGCTATGGGTCCCAAGACCAACCATACAGTATAATGCCAGGTATCTGCTAGTTACCATAACCTAGGGTCTATCAAATCAGTTGTAATGACAATCATGACCTTGGATCAAAAATACCATATTATCAATAACTACTATGGTTACATAGAAATTCTACATATACCATGGACAGAAAATTGAATGCTTATCATGTTGCCAACACAAATAAACATACATTAATAAGTCCCTTTCCCTAGCGTGATATCACCTGGTTTCTGAGGATGAACAAGCTACCGGGTAGGTTACATGGGACCCCCAAACCCACGCGTATCGACACAGTGATGTGTCTTTCTCAAGGTCAGTGTGATGTTCTGTTGAAGTCCTTTATATACCTATCCAATTAGTAATCACTCTTACCAGCTGAGTTTCAGAGTGGGGGAGAAAGGTAGATCGGATCTGAGTTTAATGAAACAGCGTCCTGCTCCCATCAGTGTGCAGGAGCTTATATTAAGATCATATATCACATCAATACATTCAAGCACAAGCACCAAAACATAAGGTGACGCATAGTGTGAACACGGCCACAATTTGATGTGTCAAAAAACAATCTGGACACTGGCACAACATAACAGTAATAATAGACTTAATCTGTGCACTCAATATAATGCGCTAAAAGCGCTACCATAAGATGACGCATAGTATGAATATATCTGTTCACTCAAAATAACGACCCCCAGATCTAACAGCCCTTGCTAGCACCACGGTTTAGTGTGCTAAAAGTGCTACCATAAGATGACGCATAGTGTGAATACAGCCAGAGTGTAATGTGTCAAAGAATGGTCTAAACACTGGCACAGCATGGCAGTAAAAGTATATCTGTTCACTCAATATTACGACACCCAGATTTAATAGCACTTGCTAGCACCACCGCTTAATGCGCTAAAAGCGCTACCATAAAATGACGCATAGTGTGAATGCAGCCGCAATATAATGTGTCAAGAAGTGGTCTATACACTGGCACATCATGACAGTAAAAATATATCTATTCACTCAATATCCAGATTTAATAACACTTGCTAGCACCACGGCTTAATGAGCAAAAAGCAGGTTGCCTATTGATTTGTCGCACTTTGCCATGCATGAGAGGGGGACTGAATCTATGGCTGATGTGAGGGTGGCGTTGTAGAAAGCGGTGGCACTGTCCGTGTCGTGGAGTGAAGATATGGAGGACAGAGGTAGAAGAGAGTCTGTGAATGTCTAGGTGTGCGAGGTTTCTGCGAGGATGTGCTAGTGGCTGGACATGGGGGGCAGGTGAGAATCATAGAATCGTAGAGTTGGAAGGGACCTCCTGGGCCATCTGGTCCAACCGATGAGATGAAGGTGAGATGAAGGTGAGATGAAGGATGAGAAGGTGAGTAGATGGTGGTCAGACAGGGGGAAGGGAGAGGTTGTGAGATTGGGTAGGGAACAGAGGTGGGTGAAGATTAGGTCTAATGTATGTCCATCTGTGTGGGTGGCAGTGGAGGACCACTGAGTAAGTCCAAAGGATGTGGTAAGTGACAGGAGTTTGGAGGCTGCTGGCTGGTGGGTGTCAATGGGGATGTTGAAGTCCCCATTATTATTATTATGCATTTATATAGCGCCATTTATTCCATGGCGCTTTACATGTGAAAAGGGGAAATATTGACAGGTCCCCCATGATGATGGTGGGGATGATAGCAGAGAGAAAGTGGAGGAGCCAGGTGGAGAATTGGTCGATGAAGGCAGTGGTATATGACGGCCATTTGGAGATTAGAGGGAGAGTAGATACGGACAGAGTGAACCTCGAAAGAAGGGAGGGTGGGGGGTGGATAGGGTTGAAGGAGCAGTTTTTAGAAAGGAGGAAACCCAATCCTCCACCATGTCTGTTGCCAGGGCGAGTAGAGTGGGTAAAATGGAGGCCGCCATAACAGTGCGGCCGGGTAGGCAGTGTCAGGGGGTCTCAGCCAGGTCTCAGTGAGTGCCAGGAAGGAAAGGTTGCGGGAGGTAAAGAGGTCGTGGATCACATGGAGCTTGTTGCAGATGGAGTGAACATTCCAAAGTGCTCCAGAGAGAGGCTGCGGGAGGGTGGAGGTCAGTGGCACAGGTTTTAAGTGTGAGGAATTGCGGTAGTTTCTCTTAGTGTGAGAAAGATAGGGGTGAGGATTAGTGGGATGTTTGAGGTGGGGGGGGCAGGATTTGGGGGCTATGTCACCAGCAGTGAGAAGAAGCGGAGAAAGGGAAAGCAGGTGGGTGAGGGAGAGTGATCGTCATGTATTGTATTTTAGTAGGAGAGGTCTGAGGTTATAGAGTATGTCTGCAGATGAAGCAAGGTGGGGGGTAAGAGAGGGGAAATAGTTATTTGGTTCAAGGGTGCAGGGGTTTGGGGATAGCGAAGAAGAGTGAAGACTAGTGGAGCAAAAACGGTGATGGCAAATGTGAGCATGGTTAAAGAGCAGGGTAAGAAAAGAAGGCAAATAATACCTTCTGGCCGATTTCTGGACTATTTCTGGTATATTTCTGATGTAACACTTTAAAGATGTCACACTTCAAATGATGTCAAATCTGACCAGGGTCATATCTGACCTGCTCTGTTCAACTTATACCATTCAAATGTCCATGAAATGAAGCCAGGAGAGGGAGGAGGAGAAGGGGGCTGGAGGACAGTTCATAGCAGGGAGCAATTAACAGATTGCAATTAATAGGACATTTGACTAGCATCAAAGCTGGAGAAAGAGGTAGAATAAGATGGAAGGATAAGACTAGGTGTGAGGAGCATAGGCATATCAATATGCATACAGTAAGTTTGAACTATAAATACATGGAATTAAAGTCAGGGGAAAAAAAACAGTACAGACATGCCAATTAAAAACAGGGTGAGAATTGCATGGGGGTTCAGGGTGCAGTGGGTATTCTGGATTAAGTGGGTTCAGACGTACCAATTAAAAACTGGGTGAGGAATACATGGCCACAATTTTTGGTTCTGCCCCCACGATAAGCTGACTGGACCTGTGTGATAATGTGATATGGTGTGTGGGGTATTCTGTCTATGTTCATATTTTTACTGATTTTAGGAGTGTTGTCTTGTTGCTGTGTATTCCTAGTCTGGTCTTGAGTCTTAATTACCTTACAAAAGTTCCCATAATTGAATTAGCTAAGTTACCATCTGCAGCCTAAATGTGTCCATGTCTCTTGAACCACTGCTGACGTTTTCTGACTGTCCTTTCATGACCCCTCAACTCTTCAAATGTCGCAAATCATCCCCTGTAGTGCCTTGATCTTTGAGACACCAGTCCCAAGTGTGGAGGACCTACAAACTGTCCAACCCGTCTGCCTAACCCTGGATATAAGGAAGGGGTCCTGAGGAGGACATTGAGAGTAAAATAGATCCTTTGTAGATGTTGATGCTAAGGCCAGCACCCCAGAGAGACTTGGAGAAACCCTGATTACCCTGTAAAATATGACAGGAGCTCTATACGGAGAAGTATCTGGAGCCACACTGCCATATCGATCTCTAAGCCAAGGATTGTTACTCATTTTCCTAGGGATTTATTCCGTTACTAGACTGCACAGCTGCCACCAAGAATGTCAGGGCCCCCTTGAGACTCTGCCCACACTACATCCCCACTCCGCCTTCACCCCTCGTACCTGCCACAGTCCCACCGCCCACTCTTGGAAAAACTCGATTTCTGCACCACATCCTCACTAATCACACATTAACAGTTCCCATCAAACACAATATCACCACATCCAATACCCTTTAGGTACATTTTATTTATTTTTTTAAGTGAATGTGCTGCACACATTTTTTAAAATGACCAATAATTCCACACGAGACAAAAACAGGTCACATTATGACCAGACCACATATTACCACCACATAGTGACCGAATAATACCACTTACAAGGAAGAAATAATGTCACCCCTCGTAGATCACATATTACCACCACAAAGTGACTTAATACCACTTACAAGGGACAAATACCGCCACACCATGACCAGATCACATATTACCACCACGTAGTGAACGAATACTACAATACTGATTAATGAAAAAACACAATACTAATACAATAAGTGCAAATTTAGGAGAAAAAAGGGAGAAAACGAATCCAAGTAGTATAAAAATATCAAAATCCTTTATTAAATGCGAGCACAGACAATATATATAAAGAAACTGGCAAAGTTGCAGATGACAAATAGACACCAATATTAAGAAGGCAGGTGGGGGTGAGAAAAAAAAAAAAAGACTGCACCTGTATATAACATTAGCCAGGATAGTTTGTAAAATATGCTGACACAAGGGCTGTTACAAATGCCAAATAATCGCCATATAGGCTGGACAAAATATCCTCAGGGCAACCAGCCGACGTGTAATCAGGCAATAGGGCTAATGACGGCAAGCAGAATCCATAACATTCATCATAAGTTACATCATATATCAGCGACAGTTATATGGAAAAAGCTTACCAGGTGGTGCACAGTTACCCCCCAGCCGTGGAACAAACCTCCGACGTACGTTTCGCGCTCAGGAGGCGCTTTCTCAAGGAGATGAGGCTATAATGAACTGCAGGACCTTATATAGTCCTAGTAACGGTCACATACAGAGTCACGTGACCCGTATCCACCAATGAGAGTGGCCATAGCGGTGCATGTGCCATGCTGCCACCAGGTCCTCCACCATGAAACAGGCGTCCAGCGTCACAGTGCACACACAGAGTATTAACCCCCACGCGAGCATCCGAGGCAAATGGACACCGGTCACATGAAGAGGGCAACTGGGGGGCACGAACCACATGCACATGGCTGAAATAAAAGGACACACCTCACACTTCTGACAAAAGATATACTGGTGCATGTATGGCAACATAAATATATAAACAAAATAAACATATAAACACGCACAATTATAATCATATAACAGGTGTAACACTGAGACTACGTAATATGACAGATGGCACAGGCATATTCAGATAAAATTAAAAAACGGAGACAATGGATGTTAATAAGCATATCTTCAAAAATCCCCAATGAGTAGATGGTATATATGGAAATTGTCTATACACCTACAGGGGACACAGAAATACGTTCATATCCGGAATATCATCTTCACTAGTATGACATATCAGCCCAGCGATGAGTCCAGAGGAAACATCCACAATATAGGTCCCAGGAGGATCCCATTAATCCAAAATAGCCACAATTAAAAAGTGACACTAGAGTGAAAAAAACACACAAAGGGTTAAAAACAAATAAAATAACCATGGACATGGGGGAAATGTGCGAAATGGTGGATGCAGGAGAGGCACAGAAAATAAGACTATAAAACTATAAAAAAGAGGCAAAACTTAGGGACTCATTGAGATCTTTCGGAGTCACCGTATCTAAGGTGACAATCCATTTAGTCTCTCTTTGGGCTAAAATCTTCTTGTAGTTCCCTGCTCTCCATAAATGTTTGAGGGTCACAATTGTGAAACATCTTGAAGTGGCGAGGGATAGTCTTGAGGGTAGAGCAGTCGGCCACTGTCTTGGCCGCCCGAATGTCCCACACGCTCACGCACCCTCACACGTAATTCTCTTGAAGTCAAACCAATGTATATCATGGGGCACCCACATGTCGCATAATATATGACATTGGTACTACCACATGATATATGCTGGGCAATCTGGAATTCTTTAGAACCATCTGAAGTATGGAATGTAGAGCATCGCAGGACATTCGAGCAGGCAAGACAGTGGCCGCAGGGAATAGATCCAGCGACCGGACCCCTGGAGCCAAATGGATTAGTCCGTGATGGGACATAATGGCTCCTAACAAGGAGATCTTTTAAATTTTTAGACCTTCTAGAGGTCATCATAGGGCGATCTCCAATAGTCGGACACAAGGATGGTTCGGAACTCAAGATGGCCCAATGTTTAGAGAGAATCTCCCTCATATGGTCCCACTCATGATTGAAAGTTGAAATGAATCGAATAGGGCCAGTAGGACCAGAAGTTTTATAGTCTTATTTTCTGTGCCTCTCCTGCATTCACCATTTCCCCCATGTCCGTGGTTATTTTATTTGTTTTTAACCCTTTGTGTGTTTTTTCACTCTATTGTCACTTTTTAATTGTGGCTATTTTGGATTAATGGGATCCTCCTGGGACCTATATTGTGGATGTTTCCTCTGGACTCATCGCTGGGCGGATATGTCTTACTAGTGAAGATGATATTCCGGATATGAACGTATTTCTGTGTCCCCTGTAGGTGTATGGACAATTTCCATATATACCATCTACTCATTGGGGATTTTTGAAGATATGCTTATTAACATCCATTGTCTCCGTTTTTGAATTTTATCTGAATATGCATGTGCCATCTGTCATATTATGTAGTCTCAGTGTTACACCTGTTATATGATTATAATTGTGCGTTTATATGTTTTTTTGTTTATATATTTTTGTTGCCATACATGCACCAGTATATCTTTTGTCAGAAGTGTGAGGTTTGTCCTTAGATTTCGGCCGTGCGCATGCGGTTCGTGCCCCCCAGTTGCCCTCTTCATGCGACCGGTGTCCATTTGCCTCGGAGGCTCGCGCGGGAGTTAATCCTCTGTGCGTGCGCTCTGACGCTGGACGCCTGTTTCATGGTGGAGGACCTGGTGGCAGCACGGCACATGCGCCGCTATGGCCACTCTCATTGGTGGATACGGGTCACGTGACTTTGCATGTGACCGTTACTAGGACTACATAAGGTCCTGCAGTTCATTATAGCCTCATCTCCTTGGGAAAGCGCCTCCTGAGCGCCAAACGTACGTCGTAGGTTTGTTCCACGGCTGGGGGGTAACTGTGCACCACCTGGTAAGCTTTTTCCATATAACTGTCGCTGATATATGATGTAACTTATGATGAATGTTATGGATTCTGCTTGCCGTCATTAGCCCTGTTGCCTGATTACACGTCGGCTGGTTGCCCTGAGGATATTTTGTCCAGCCTATATGGCGATTATTTGGCATTTGTAACAGCCCTTGTGTCAGCATATTTTACAAACTATCCTGGCTAATGTTATATACAGGTGCAGTCTTTTTTTTTTTTTCTCACCCCCACCTGCCTTCTTAATATTGGTGTCTATTTGTCATCTGCAACTTTGCTGGTTATTTATATGTATTGTCTGTGCTTGCATTTAATAAAGGATTTTGATATTTTTATACTAGTTGGATTTGTTTGCTCCCTTTTTTCTCCTAAATTTGTATGTTTATGGAGCGGACCATAATATTATTATGGTGGCTTATTTCCATGGATTGCTGCATTGTGTTTTGTTGAAAGTATAGGGCTCATGTTTATTTCTAATACCATAAGTGCCATTATACACAGGAGCTCTGTACATAATACTATACAGTGTATAGTGTCAGTGTACAGGTAATTCAGTGATCACCAGTGACATTATACACAGAAGCTCTGTACATTGTGTGTTATCTGTATACTGACACTACACACTGACTCACCAGCTACATCTGTAGTTAAAGTCTTTCATCTTCGCCTTTCTTCTTCATCCAGCGCAGGCCTCCATCATTTCTTCCAGCTAGTACTAGTCTCTCCAGAAAAAAAACATTTTAAAAAAAGTGAAATAGTGCCTCCATCCACAGTAACAGGACCCCCTCAATTTCTCTTTTGCTCTCCCCTACCTTCAATACAGCATAATTTACTCTCTGCCACCCTCAAGTTATCATTTGCTGTTCACCAACCCTCCAGTCTTCATTCATAATCATTTGCTCGCTCCCACCCCCAATACACCATCATTTGCTGATCTTCGTCAACTTCAATACATCATTTATGCACCTCCACCACCAATTCATTATTCGCTCTCCCCCACCCTCAATTCATCACTAGTTTCAATGTCATAAAGAGAAAGCTTTTATCACAACTTGAGATGGATCAACTGCACTGTAGATCCACTCCACATGAAGACCTGAAAGAACAACATGGGCTACCCCTTGATAATCCTGATCCAATCCTGCAACTAGAGAACACTGTAGCTGATCTAAAACAGAAGATCTTAGATAAACTAAGTACCACCAGACAGTATGCTAGAAGATGCCAATAGAGCACTTGCATCAATACCTACCACCACCATAACTCAAAGCTCAAACTAATAAACTGAAATCAGCAATCATTGAAATGCTTGGCTATACAACCAGCAAGAACAACAGAAGCACATGCCCCCCCCCCTTGGAAGAGAAGCCTGGAAACAAAGATCAAGGTGACACAAAGGGAAGTTAGCCAACTAACAGAAATACAGAAGGGTGCAAAGATTAAGAATAAGACACCAACTGAAGCCCTTGAGACTGCTAAACAAAGGCTCACAGCACTCACTGCAAGACTAGAGAGATACACTAGAGAAGCTGAGGCCAAGAAAAATGACCTGTTCTCCAAAGAACCTTCCAAGGTGTACTCCCAACTACAGAGTAACAGCACAAAGGCATCAACAATAGCAGAGACTGAACAATACTGAAGGAACATATGGGAGAGGGAAAAAACGCATAACACCAGTGCAATGTGGCTGAAAGATTTGAGAATGAAACACAGCAAGAACCAGTCACCATTACAGAAGCAGACATCAGTTATCAGATAACCTGCTGACATAGTGTGCTGGTCAAAAGAAGAGATGAAAGCTGCAGATGTGAAGACACAAAATCTCCTCACAATGCATGGAGGTTTTCGCGCTAAGCCTAGCACCCAAAGACTGTATACCAACAGAAAGGAGGGTGGTCAAGGCTTGATAAACATTCAAGCAACCATCATGGATAAAACAAGGAGTATCCAGAAATACATCAGAAAAGATGAGATGCTGTGAGAAAGCCTAAGGCAGCAGCAACAGATCTGGAAGGAAGAACAGGAACATGAAGCGCCATGGCAAGACAAGCCGCTGCATGGGATGTACCATCAACAGATAATAGAGGTGGCTGACATGGAGAAATCCTACCAATGGCTGGAGAAAGCTGGACTCCGAGACAGCACAGAGGCACTAATCAGAGCGGCACAAGAGCAAGCACTAAGTACCAGATCCATAGAAGCAGGAATATACCACAAAAGACAAGACCCAAGTTGCAGACTATGCAAAGAAACCTCAGAAATAGTTCAACACATAGTGGCAGGATGCAGAATGCAAGCAGGAAGAGCGTACACTGAATGCCACAACCAAGCAGCGGGAATTGCATACACCATCATCTGCACAGTATATGGGCTAAGTCCAGGTGGGAGACCCCAGAGAAAGTGGTGGAGAATGAAAGGGCTAAAATCCTGTGGGACTTCAAGATCCAGACGGATAAGCAGGTGTTGGCTAGCTAACCAGACATTGTGATAGTAGACAAGGATCAGAAGACAGCAATGATAATAGATGTGGCAGTGCCAAGTGACCGCAACATCAGAAAGAAGGAATATGGGAAGCTGGAGAAATGCCAGGGCCTCAAAGGAGAACTGGAGAAGATGTGAAAGGTAAAGGCAGCAGTGATTCCATTGGTGATAGGAGCACTTGGAGCAGTGACCCTTAAGTTGACAAAATAGCTACAACAGATCCCAGGAACAAGATCTGAACTCTCTGTCCAGAAAAGCGCAATGCTGGGAACAACTAAGATCCTGAGCAGAACCCTCAAACTCCAAGGCCTCTGGTAGAGGACCCGAGGATGAGAAAGGACAACAAAGACCACCCCCATCAAGGGGTGAGAAGGAAGGTTTTTTTTTTAGAAATATATATAATAATGTGGTTGTTTATGTTTACATGACATCTTTGGAAGGTGAATCTATTAGTCAGCTTTAAATACACATAGACAGGGGTTAGGGTTAGGACACAACAGCATCCTCAGTCAGCCGGCTGCTGTGTTGATGGTATGGGGCTGATGCTGTCACTGAGCACGCCAGCTTAGTGGGACTCCTGAACAGAAGCGTGGTGGAGGCTTACGGAACCATTGACTCACAACGGAACCTGTATTATAACATTGTAAAACATACTATCCTGGATTACCATGTTATCACCCCAGACTCATATAGAGCCCAGTTTTGAGACCTCCCACGAGGGGACCGTTTACGATATATGTCCATAAGATGTCTCAGGCATGTTGGAGACGGCTGTAACTAGAAAACGCCTTCACTGTGGAAGATGTGGAGACACGAGGGGTAAACCGGTGCCCCAGTCTGTTAGCTCTAACCGCATGGACCAGGAATTGTCCCACCGAACATCCGCTCTCCTTTTAACATGGGCATAACGCTACCCAGGCAACACAGAGTGAGGGTAAAACAGTGTGGCAATACTTTATTGAACCACAAAACAGGCAGATAACACATACAGTAGAACAGACCCAGCAAAATACCCCAAGATGGTGCACATTGCAGAATCTCACCATTCCGCCGACCCGCCAGGATAATAGCAGCTGTTACTTCAGATCTTCCAGGGCCGATTATCCCACCTGGCATTGACACAGAGAGGAGGTAACAACAAGCATAGGAAGATGACAGTCCATTGAAGTACAAGGCCAGTTGACCCGAGGGTTACAACCTGGCTTCATCTTCCAGGGCCGACTACCCCACCTGTGGCATGCATAGAGAGGAGGTAACAACAAGTTAAGGAAGATGACAGTCCCTTCAGGTACAAGGCCAGTTGACCGGAGGGTCACAACTTGGCTTCTCCAAACATCTCCATGGAGCCAGGCGGCCAGTAGAGCTGCCAACTACTGTAGTTATCTGCATTCACCTTTGTGAAGCATTACAGATTAAACATCTATACTACAGAGGGTTCAGCCTTTGGCAAAAGAGTGCTGGAGCAAGCAGTTGGTTTCTGTACCCTACCCTAAAACTTTTTTTTGTATATTGCTTTACAAATTCTATTATGTGCTGCCGTAGGATGCCCAGGGAAGTCTAACAATTACCGGAATTTTTTGTTTCCTAAAGTCCGTAGGCAGCACAGACTTCCCTCCCTTATTAAGTCACTTATTGCTGCATGAACATATGTGGTGTGTGAGATTTTAAGTGCCTTTATGAGGCCCCCGCTGAGATCTCATCTCCCGAGATCTTGGTGCCGAGATCTCCATCTGCGCAAGCGCCGCCCCGCCAGCCATTTTCCCGGAGTCCACCGCACAGTAAACCATGTAAGTGCGGGGGCTCTGGGCTTTCACAAAATGTCGGCAGAGCCCCCGCACCACCGAACACCCGCAGCGCAGCACATGAGATCACCCCCTCATCCCAGCCTGCAGCAACGTTCCACTCTTACCTCCTCCAGCAGCGACCATAGGACCCTGCTCCACCACGGCCGGTAAGGTATATCAGCATTATAAGACGCACCCCCATTTTTCCCCTAAATTTGGGGGGGGGGGGGCGTCTTATAATCTGAAAAATACAGTACATTTTTTTTATTTTATTATTTTTACTTAATGGGGTGATAAAGGGGGGTTGATTTACTTTTTTTTTAATTTATTTTCATCACTGTGATAGGGTCTATCACAGTGATCAAAATTAACCAATAGTAAAAATTTCCTATTGGTGCCGGCCAGCAGATCTCTCACTCCGCCTACGCCCGCCATTTTCTTCCCTTAAGACGCAGACGGCCGGAATACAGGACCGGGGGATGCAGGAGGGTCCAGGGACACTGGAGGTACCGGGTGGGCTCGGGGGACCCCATTTCTCTCTCCTCTGATGTGCTAGATCATATCAGAGGAGAGAAAAATTAAATGGGAAATCTGACTTTTTTTGCGGTTGCAGTTATTCCGTGAATAACGGTGACCGCAACACTGGGGTCGGTGAGAACCGACCCGAATCATGTTCTCCAGGGTCTCAGCTACACCCGGTAGTCGAGACCCCGGAGAATTTCAGATGCTGGGGGACACTATACTCTTATTTCTCAGCGCTGTTAAAAAGCAGCGCTGTGGAATAAGTACCCTTTCTGCTGCCGTTAAAAGGCATATCGGCGACCGTTAAGGGGTTAAGTTGTACTCCAATTTGGAAGATCAAAAATTTTGAGAACTTTGGTAATTTCGAACGTTTCACAAAATGGATTGATAAAGGTTTACAGGGAATAATATGTTAGTAGGATCAACCCTCCTAAGTCGCTTACATGAGCATGTAGGTCATAGGAAGCTCAAAAAAAGATACCTTGATATCTCCAATCCAATGTCTTATTCCAGAGAAATACAAGTTTTTTTTAATATGTAAATGAGCAGTTAAGTCCCGTGGCTCTCATGCAGTTGTTGTGCAACGTGAGCCCAGCACCCAATCACCACTGGCGTCACTGTCCCTGTCATTGTACGAATTGAACATGAAGACAAAGTCATAGATCAGCTGCAGCCATGACTTCCTCTTCAATTCATACGATGGAGGAGACAGTGATGCCAGTGCTGATTGGGTGCGGGCCCCGGAGGCGGAATCTCTCCTGCACTCTCTGAAACAGCGGCTGTATCGATTTGAGGTATATCACTCTCCGATATGGATAGCTATCATTATAATTTGCCTGACATTTCTTTGGCCATAGCAGGTCTTGGATAATTACCTGACCTCAACATAGACACGTGGTCAAAATTGTTGGTACCTCTCATTTAATGACAGAAAAACCCACAATGGACACAGAAATAACCTGAATCTGACAAAAGTAATAATAAATTAAAAATCTATGAAAATGAACAAATGAAAGTCAGACATTGCTTTTCAACCATGCTTCCACAGAATTTAAAAAAAATAAAACTATGAACAGAAATGATGGTAACTCTGAAAATAATGCAACAAAAGGGACATGTTAAATCAAGGTGTGTCCACTAATTAGCATAACAGGTGTCTACAATTTTGGAATCAGTGAGTGGGCCTGTATAGAGGGCTACAGATACTCACTGGGCTGGTGGTTGGCATGGTGTGTATCACACTCAACATGGACCAGAGGAAGCAAAGGAAAGAGTTGTCTCAGGAGATTAGAAAGAAAATTATAGACAAACATGTTATAGGTAAAAGTTATAAGACCATCTCCAAGCAGCTCGATGATCCTGTGACTACTGTTGCACATATTATTCAGAAATGTAAGCTCCATGGGACTGTAGCCAACCTCCCTGGACGTGGCCGCAGGAGGAAAATTGATGACAAATCAAAGAGACGGATAATACAAATGGTAACAAAAAAAAGCCCAGAAAAACTTTTAAACAGATTAAAGCTGAACTTCAAGCTCAAGGAACATCAGTGTCAGATCGCACCATCCGTCATTGTATGAGCCAAAGTGGACTTCATGGGAGACGACCAAGGAGGACATCATTGTTGAAAAAAAATTATAAAGCCAGACTGGAATTTGCCAAACTACATGATGACAAGCCATAAAGCTTCTGGGAGAATGTTCTATGTTCACAGATGGAAAAATTAAGCATATCAAGAAAAAACTGTCCATACTGTGAAGCATGGAGGAGACTCTGCTATGTTCTGGGGCTGCTTTGCTGCATCTGGCACAGGGTTTCTAGAATATGTGCAGGGTACAGTGAAATCTCAAGACTATCAAGGGATACTAGAGAGAAATGTGCTGCCCAGTGTCAGAAAGCTTGGTCTCAGTCGCAGGTCATGGGTCTTACAACAGGATAATGACCCAAAACACACAGCTAAAATCACCCAAGAATGGCTAAGAGGAAAACATTGGACTATTCTGAAGTGGCCTTCTATCCTATTGAGCATCTTTGGAAAGAGCTGAAACATGCCATCTGGAAAAGGCAACTTTCAAACACGAGACAACTGGAGCAGTTTGCTCTTGAGGAGTGGGCCAAAATACCTGTCGAGAGGTGCAGACGTCTCATTGACAGTTACAGGAATCGTTTGATTGCAGTGATTGCCTCAAAAGGTTGTGCAACAAAATATTAAGTTAGGTGTACCATCATTTCTACCCAGGCCTATTTCAGGAGTTTTATTTTTATTATTCTGTGGGAGCATGGATGAAAAGCAATGTCTGACTTCCATTTGTTCAATTTCATAGATTTTTTATTTATTATTACATTTGTCAGATTCAAGTTATTTCTGTGACCATTGTGGGTTTTTCTGTCATTAAACGAGGGGTACCAACAATTTTGACCATGTGTGTTAATATTATTAATTAGTATAGCTTTCAGTACTTGAATAACGGTAGTTGGGCACCACCTTGTGATCGACTACAAATACTACACCTGAATAATATATAAAATGCTTTCCTCTTTAGTTGCCAATTGAGCTGGGATTTCTTTTTTTTCACTGTTTGGGTACAACAGGCGTTATTTTTGTATGTATCTTGGCAAGATTGCATTGATATGCCTGATTTTTGTTGCCAGCAGTGATAAAGATCTTAGAAATAGAAAGTTTGTACAAAACGGTGATATATACTTGAAGCACAGGCACTTTAGATTTTGGCAATTATGCATTATTTTAGGATGTGATATAGATATTGGTATCCTCGCTGCTATTTGTTTATATATATTGAGCTTTTTCCAGCCTCCCCTTTTTCCTAGCACCTTTTTCTGTTTTTTACCTATGTTATTATTTTAATCGTGTATAAATAAAGTTTAATACAGTAATTTTAATTGAAGCTTATTCGTCACTTCTAATTTTTGCACATAGGTACCTATAAGTTTGGGTCCCTATTGCAAATACCTTTGTTTATGTATCTTTGACCGCGTAGAAGTGACACTCATCAGTATGAGTATTTGTTGATTTGGGACAACTAAGTTATATTTATTAGCATTTATGTTATGTGTGAATACAGGAAAAAAAAATCTATCCCAAATTGTTTTTACGCCATTTACCGATCACCATAAAAAATCTAATCCTGTGTTATGCAGGTTGTTACGATTACTGGGACACCAAATATGTCTGTTATTGGCTGATTTATGATGTTTATTATTTTTTTTAAAAAGCATATTAAAAATGACATTTTAATTATTTTTTAGTAATTTATAAGAAAAAAATCTTTTATTTTCCCTCTCAAATACAAGGACATAGAAATATAGTGCTATATACAGATATATCTCTATGTATCCTCTGCCTATGGGTTTGGTGGCTGCAATGCAGCTTCAAGTAGAAAAAAGGCTCCCATACATGTCAGCACAGGCTGCGGCTCAGGATTTTAGCTGCTGCCTGCAACGATGTAGGTGGTGAGTCGATTCCCAGGGAAGAAGAGAAAATTGCATTTTTGCAATGGTTTTTCATTATCTCTTAGTAGTGTTATAGGAACAAAAAAATCTGACTTTTTCTTCACCTCTAGAATACATGGACCTAGAAATACACCGATATATACAGATGTATCTCTAAATACCAGTATCTTCTGCCTGTAGGTTAAGAGTCAGCAATGCAGCTTCAAATATACAAAATTCTACATATCTTAGTGATTTTGAGAATGTTTTATTGTGACACGTACTTTATATTAGTGGCAAATTTAGGTTGATATGTTTTGCATTTATTTATGAAACTATTGAAAATTTGATTTAAAAAAATATGAAAATGTCACAAATTTCAAACTTTTTATTTTTAAGCCAGATAATTATACCACATAAAATAGATAATAAATAACATTTACCACATGTACGCCTTATAGCAGCAAAATTTTTAAAACACTTTTTTTTTGTTAAGAAGTTAGAAGGGTTAAGAGTTAGCAATTTTTCATTTTTCCAACAAAATCATTTTTTTTTTAGGGAACACATCACATTTGAAGTGACTTTGAGGCTCTATGTGCCGGAAAATACCCAAATTGGACACCATTTTAAAAACTGCACCCCTCAAAGTGCTCAAAACCACATTCAGTAAGTTTATTAACCCTTTAGGTGCTTCACAGGAATTAAAGCAATGAGGACGGAAAATAGGAAAATTAATTTTTCCCACAAAAATATTGCTTTAGCCTCAAATTTTACATTTTCACATGGGTAACAGGAGAAAGTGGACATACAATTTGTTTTGAAATTTCTCCTGAGTACACAGATACCTCATATGTGGTGAAAAGCTACAGTTTGGGTGCACGGCAGGGCTAGGAAGGGAAGGAACATCATTTGACTTTTGGAGCGCAAAATTGGCTGTAAGGCTGAGTTCACACGTGGCGTTTTTTTCGCGTTTCCGCGGCAGTTTTAACAGCGCGATTTTGCCGCGAAAAATAAGCATCCCATGCATTCCTATGGGATTCCGCAATGCTGTGCTAATGCTGCGGTTTTTACCGCGGCGGAATCGCTTCGCGGTAAAAAACGCAGCATGCTCATTATTTTGCGGAATCGCTGCGATCCCGCACCCATAGGAATGCATTGTTCCGCTTCCTTCCCGCATGTGGCTGTGCACACCATGCGGAAAGTAAGCAGAACAATTGCGGATGGTACCCACGGTCCGGAGGAGAGGAGACTGTCCTCCGGGCTTTGGGTACCATATCCCTGTAAAAAATAGAATTTAAAATAAAAAATATTGTTATTCTCACCCTCCGACGTCCCGCGCAGCCTTCCCGCCTCTCTCCACGCTCCCGTTCCCAGTAGTCCTTAGCGAAAATGCCTACGATCTCGCGGGATCGCAAAGTCTCGCGGTAATTCGCGCGACGTCATCGCGAATTACCGCGAGACGTCGCGATCCCGCGAGAACTGACGTCATCGCGGGCATTTTCGCAAAGGACTACTGGGAACGCCTGCGCGGGACGTCGGAAGGTAAGAATAACAATATTTTTTTTTTACATTCTATCTTTTACTACTGATGCCGCATAGGCAGCCTCAGTAGTAAAAAGTTGGTCACACTCGTCAAACACTATGTTTGACGAGTGTGACCAACCTGTCAATCAGTTCTCCAAGCGATGCTACAGATCGCTTGGAGAACGCTAGCATTTTGCAAGCCAATTACGCTTGCAAAATGCTAGTTTTTCGGCGGGAAAATCGCGGGAATTTAAAATGCGATTTTCCCGCGGATTGGAATTCCGGAATTCTCGCGGTAATTTCCGAGAGAGTTCCGGTACGTGTGCACTTAGCCTAATAGCGGACGCCATGTTGCGTTTTGTGCTGAAATGGTGGAAATACTCCACATGTGACCCCATTTTGGAAACTAAACCACTCAAGGAATTTATTTAAGGGTGTGGTGAGCACCTTAACCCCTTAACTCCCAGAGCTTTTTTCGATTTTTCGCTCCCCTTCTTTCCAGAGCCATAACTTTTTTATTTTTCTGTCAATATGGCCATGTGAGGGCTTATTTTTTGCGGGATGAGTTGTACTTTTGAAAGACACCATTGGTTTTACCATGTCACGTATTGAAAAACGGGAAAAAAATTCCACGTGCTGTGAAATTGCAAAAAAAATGCAATCCCACCCTTGTTTTTTGCTTGGATTTTTGCTAGGTTCACTAAATGCTAAAACTGACCTGCCACTATGATTCTCCGGGTCATTACGAGATCATAGACACCAAACATGTCTAGGTTTTCTTTTATCTAAGTGGTGACAAAAATTCCAGAGTTTGCTAAAAAAAAACAACGCAATTTTCCGAGACCCATAGCATCTCCATTTTTCGTGATCTGGGGTCGGGTGAAGGCTTATTTTTTGCATGCCAGGCTGACGTTTTTAATGATACCACTTTTGTGCAGATATTTTCTTTTGATCGCCCATGATTGCATTTTAAATGCAGTGTCACGGCGACCCAAAAAACGTAATTCTGGCATTTTGATTTTTTTTCTCGCTACCCCGTTTAGTAATCGGGTTAATCCTTTTTTTTATTGATAGATTGGGCGATTCTGAACACGGCGATACCAAATATGTGTATATGTGATTTTTTTTTTTTATTGCTTTATCTTGATTGGGGCGAAAGGGGGGGTGATATGAACTTCTATTTTTTTTTTTTTTTTTTTAATTTTTAAACACTTTTTTTTTACTTTAGGCATGCTTCAATAGCCTCCATTTTGCGGCTTTGAGGTGGGCTCACCGCCGGAGCCCACCTCAAAGCAGGGGATACTTACCGATGACGCAATAGTACGTCATCGGTAAGGGGTCAAACCCGCAAGCGCTTCACAGAATTTTATAACGTTGAGCTGTGAAAATGAAAAAGATAATGCATTTTCCTGCAAAAATGTTATTTTAGCCCCAAATTTTTCTTTTTCAAAAGGGTAACTAGAGAAAATGTTTTGCAGTTCCTCGTATGTACACAGATACCCCATATGTGGTGGAAAACTAGTGTTTGGGCGATGACAATTTTGGCTGGAATAGAGTGCGGATGCCATGTCACATTTGACGAACCCCTGACATGCCAAAACAGCATAAACTCCCACAAGTGACCTGATTTTGGAAACTACACCTCTGGAGGAATTCATAAAGGGGTGTATTGAGCATTTTTAACACTCAGACGATTCACAGAATTGTATAACATTGGGCTTAATAAATGGAAATTTACCATATTTTTCTACTGAAATGTTGCTTTAGCCCCAAGGTTTTAATGTTCAGAATGGACAATTGGAGATCAATGAACAGTACAATTTATTATGCAATTTCTCCTGAGTAGCCCAATACCTAGATCATAGGCCAGACGGCATCCTCAGTGTCCCCATCTGACTCATTATAGAGAATATTCTGCCTGCAGTTCTGTGTGAATCATGAAATTTAGGAATTTACATGGATACCGCGCTGCAAGCGCTCAGCGCAAAGTGTAGGATAAATGTTCGCCGAGCCTTACTGCGAAATTTAGGAGGCAGAGTGAAAAAATCAGCAGCAGGTCAAGAATTGGTTATATTTATTTTTTACATCGTTCCTCGTGCGGTATAAGTGATTAGACAACTTTATTGTTTGGGTTGGTGTGATTACAGGCATACCAGATATATATCAGTTTTTTATGTTTGGTTGCTGTCACACAAAGTTTTTTCATTGCCATATTTTTTCCATATTAAATATTTAAAGTTTTTAACATAAAAGAAAAGAAATAAAAGTCAAGTGATAATAAGTAATAATGAAGACATACAATACATACTGTATAGTGTGGGAGTAGAAGCATTCCATCGAAATATATTTTCTAATAAGGTGCTTGTACTACCATGTGGGTGTGAGCGGACCAATGTAGGACATAAATTGATAACATTTATTTGCGTCCCGGACCATACCACAAATTAAATTGGAGAAAGGCGATATGCATCGGATTCTTGGAATTGAATCCATTCAATCCATATCGCACAATATTTATCAACATCTGCAGGTGATAGAGCAATCAAGTGTTCCATACTACTAAGGAGAGAGACATCAGAGAACCATTCCTCTAGGGTGTGGGGAGAGATGCTCTTCCAGTGATGGGGAAAATTCACTTTTGGCTGTTTTTCTTAGGTAGCCTATCATGGATGCTTTATATTGTAAGAAACTCATTAGTAACCTTAAAAGCAGTAGAGCCTAAGGTGTATTGGGGCCAGATAGGTTAATGATTGTCTTGATCAGGACCACTTGTGTCCAGAAATTTTTTATTATAGGACATCCCCACCATATATGTGTGATCGTCTCCTTTCCCACTTCACAACTCCATCTATCTAAAACCACAGGGTACCATCTATGGAGTACTGCTGATACTTGGTACCATCTAGAGACTATCTTGAAGGAAGTCTCCAGGGCCTTGGTTCCAATTGAGGAAAACATTTAGCCCATTGCGAATCATCAAAAGATTTTCCCAACTCCTTTTCCCACGTTGAACAGAATGATGAACTGACACCAGCCATTGCCATATTTTGAGAGGTTATAATTTTTCTTTATTTCTGCCAACAGTCATGTGAGGGCTTGTTTCTTTGTGGGAGGAGTTGTTTTTATTGGTACAATTTTCGGGCACATGACATTTTTTGATCGCTTTCTATTTCGATGTTTGGGAGGCAGAATGAACAAAAATCAGCAATTCAGGAATTTTTTTTTGTTTTAAATTCCATACACTGTGCGGGAAAAATAGATAAGGCAGCTTTATTGTTTGGGTGTTGGTACGATTACAACGATACCACATTTATATAATGTTTTTTATGTTTTGCTAATCATACACAATAAAAAAGATTGTGTAGAAAAAACAATTGTTTTTGCATCGCTATACTCGGAGAGCTGCAGCTTTTTTATTTCTCCGCTGACGGTGCTGTATGGTGGTTTGTTTTTGGACCTCTGGGTCTGCCAGCTACGGTGGCCGGTTAGACTATGACATGGTCTAAAAAGCGTTCTGCCAGTGTAACACTATAATGCACAAATCACATAGCGATCGTGGAGGCATAGCTTCTGTGCCCTGCACAACTGCCATGATATAACTGTACGTCATGGGTTGGGAACCCCTTCCCGGCCATGACGTATAGGTATGTCAAAGTTTGTAAAGTAGTTAAAAGCCTTGAATTCAACAACCAAGCTTAGTACAGCGATCAATTGTAATGGCAATTCAGCCCTGTATACAATTGTATCGCACAACCTAAAACTCCCAGTGTGTCCTTCAAATGATAAGATGCTGGGAGTTGTTACCAGCCTCTTCAGACTGCGGACCATACAGAAACCACAGTACTAATGAGATGTAGTCAGGATCACAAATAAACATTTACATCCAGATACCTTATAAGTGACATCTTCTCTGATAGGAGTCGTCTCTTTTTTTATCATCTCCATCATGTCTAGATGTCATGATGACTTGTCACTCTGCAGACTTTCTTTTTTTCTGGCCTTCTTTAGCACATCCCAAGACAGCAAGACAGAGCCCTTAAAAATAAGAGTGCAATTCAAATTGCATAAAAATATCTGTCCATACTATGCCTCAAATAAGCATCCTATAGTATATGGCCTCCACACTGCCTTAATGAGTTATAACAACCCCACTGTTTTCCATTATCCGTTATAACCATGATACTGTTCACCTTAATGAGCTATAATCACCACACTGTCTGCCATTATCAGGTATAATCATCACACCATCCGCCTTTATGAACCAAGACCTATACCACGTCTGTCCCGTCTAGTTTTACGTTACTTTACACTCTCGAAATTTCCATTCCATATTGTGCCTACATTTCATGCCTCCTCTCCATATGCATTCTGTGCTCACTCTTCACACTATGCTCTCATACTGCCACAATGCTGCACTCTCCAACCTGTATCCCCTCCTTCAATTGTCCCCCTATATGGTATAATGGTCACCACAGAAGCCCATACCAGTACGATCTCGATATCTCCCAATATATAGTATGATCACCACCACAGACCCCATATATAGTATGATGGCCCCCCACAGTCACCCATACAGTACAATGGCCCTACAAACCCTTATATACAGTATAATGTCCCCCACAGCACACAAGACAATATGAAATCCACCACAGTCCCCTATCCAGTATAGTCACACTCGCCCCCAGTATAATGTCCTCTGCAGCGCCTTATACAATATGTGCACCACAGACCCCAGTATAATGTCCCCCACATCATATACAGTATGGGCACCACAGCCCATCATATATTATGAAGTCCCTCACAGCCCTGCATGGGTTGTACCCTACAGGACCCATTTGATGGTCCATCACAGCCCCTCATTTGATGGCCCAGCACAGACCCTCATTGATGGCCCCACAAAGTTCATATTTGATGGTATCACACAGCACCCATTTGATGGCCCCATACAGTGGTCACATAATATAAGTATACAAAAAAAATCATATATGCACCTAATTCAGATTCCCTATATACCGCAGCTGCCGTCTCCTCTGCTATCCTGGATAGCAGTGGATGCTGGATGGAGAAATGCAGTATTATCATAGAGCCGCCTGACGTTCCCTGCGTGCACCATCTCCAACAGGGCACAGGCCATAAGTAGTCTGCTTACTTATTGAGATCGACGCGGAGAAGAGAGCTTCTTTGCTCGTACTCCAAGTTGCTCTCACATCATTTGCATTTGCGTCGTATAGACATGACTATTTGATGGTGAGGAGGTAATGCCAGCCAGGGCGCAGCGGTGAGCGAAGTCCATGACTTAATGACACTGCGCACCTGTGTGCCTGTGCCCTGGACATCAGTGTGGTGAATGCCTGCGCTGGGTGGCCGCAGACATTCAACATTTTTTTTTCAAAATGCACCACCTCAAGTAGGCAAGAGACAGCTGCATAGGTGGGTGCATAACCTGCCTACCCATTGTCTTGGCCCTGCACAGAGCTACACATCCACATTTACATACACACACTGCTCTGTTACACATGCACATTCACATATACACACAGCTATGCTACTTATGCACATTTACACACACACAGCTCTCTTTCATATACCCACACACACACTGTTTATATATTATCCCATTTTGTAGTTCCTTTCAGGTAATGTGATTGATCGAATGACCTGAAAGGTCCTGAAAGTAGTTGGTTGGAAGGCTCACTCAGGACGTGCAGCCTCTGTACAGGTCCCGGTATCTTTCTCTCATTCTCTGCAGTGTTCGCATAGCTTGTCTGGGGCAGGAGCAGAGAGACCAGTAGTTTCAGTGATTGTGAATGACGCTGTCTCAGCATTCTCCTCCATCACAGGAAGCTTATTCCGGACTAAAAGGCAAAGTCACTTATTAGCAAGTATTTTCTTGTGAAAAGTGCGTCTTATAGTCAAAACAATATGGTAAATTCTGAAGTAATTTTCCTTTCTTGTTTAATTATACAACTGTGTTATATTGGTTTTTACACAATGTCAAAAACATATATAGTTTATCCCATTTGATTTATATTTGATGGTAAGCAAAAAAAATTTCCAACATTCTGAACCTGAATATGGCTTCTTCCCTGTGTGAATTTTCTGGTACTTAACAAACCTTGACGTATCTGCCCAACATTTCCCACATTCTGAACATAAATATGGCTTCTCCCCAGTGTGAATTCTTTGGTGTGTATCAAGATGTGATTTTTCTGCAAAACATTTTCCACATTCTAAACATGGAAAGGGCTTCTCACCTGATTGAGATCTCTAGCGTCTTTCAAGACCAAATTTCTGGTTAAAATACTTCCTTCACTCTGAACATGGATATGGCTTCTCCCCAATATGAATTTTCTGGTGCTTAACAAAACTTGATTTATCTGCCCAACATTTCCCACATTCTGAACATAAATATGGCTTCTCCCCAGTGTGAATTCTTTGGTGTGTATCCAGATGTGATTTTTCTGTAAAACATTTTCCACATTCTGAACATGGAAAAGGCTTCTCCCCTGTGTGAGTTCTCTGGTGTCTTTCTAGAATCATTTTCTGGTTAAAACATTTCCCACATTCTGAACATGAAAAAGGTTTCTCCCCTGTGTGACTTCTCTTGTGTTTAACAAGATATGATTTATCTATAAAACATTTCCCACATTCTGAACATGAAAAAGGCTTCTCGCCTGTGTGAGTTCTCTGATGTGCAACAAGATGTGATTTATTTACAAAACATTTTACACATTCTGAACATGAATATGGCTTCTCCCCTGTGTGATATCTCTGGTGCATAACAAGCTGTGATTTACTTACAAAACACTTGCCACATTCTGAACATGAATATGCCTTATCCTGTTTGTGAATAATTTGATGTCTAAGAAGAGATGATTTATGTACAAAATATTTGCCACATTCTGAACATGAAAAAGGCTTCTCCCCTGTGTGAGTCCTTTGGTGTATAACAAGAGTTGATTTTTGTACAAAACATTTTCCACATTCTGAACAAGGAAAAGGCCTCTCCCCTATGTGACTGCTCTGGTGTCTAACAAGAGTTGATTTCTGTGCGAAATATTTTCCACATTCTGAACAAGAATATGGCTTCTCCCCAGTATGAATTCTCTCATGTATGGCAAGAATTGATTTGTTTTTACAATATCTCCCACACTTGGAACAACAAAATCTATTCTCCTTTGTGTGAATGTTTAAATTAAAATTTTTAGTAACAGAATTTTCAAGGGGAAAACTATTTCCATATTCTGAACGTGAATTTAGCTTCTTTGCTTTAAGAGCAGTTTGTTTTTTAATGACTTTTGTGTTAAATATTTTTTTCTTAGTAGTCTGTAATGAATCAGTAGATAGGACCTGTTCCAAAGGATCAGATGATAGATCGTTGCTGTGAAGAGATGATGGTATATCTGGAGTAATGGTATTCACTTGACTTATATCTTGTGTGACATCAAGGTCATTTGACTTAAAAACTGAAGATGGCAGCTGTCCCTCTGATCTCCTGGTACAGTCATCTGCCAAGAATAAAACAAACTATGATCATTAAATAAAATATCCTTAAAATTTATATTTTTGTACATTTCTACATAAAAGGGCATTAGAAATGAATGGCAAGTTATGAAGCAAAACTGAATTATTCACTAAGAAAATTATTCTAGTTACAAGTAAGCTGAGCAGTAATACTCAATATCAAACCGCAACAGCAAACAAGATTTTAGGATGTATAAAGAAAATCCTTCAATCCCAACGTATTATTACCCTTTTATATATCACTGGTGAGGTAACATCTAGAATACTGGATCCAGTTTTGGGCTCCATATCTTGAAAAGGATATTCAGAAGTTAGAATCAGTTCAAATACGGGCAACTAGATTATTACAAGGGATGGAACGCCTCTCATAAGATGAGAGGTTGGAAAAGTTGGGTTTGTTTAACTTACAAAAAAAGAAAGCCTCAGAGGAGATCTCATTTACATGTATAAATATATGTTTGGCCAGTACAAAAAACTGGCACATGACTTATTCCTTCCAAAGACCGTACTAAGGACCAGGGGGCACTAATTACGGGAGGAAGAAAGGCGATTCCGGCAGATAAATAGGAAAGGGTTCTTTACAGTTAAAGCAATTAAACTTTGGCTTTGGAATGCCCTATCACAAGAGGTAGTAATGGCAGACATGATAACAGCTTTTAAAAAAGGGCTGGATGGTTTCCTTGATACACATAACATTGTGGGTTATAGTTAAATTAGTGACAAATGTAAAATTGGTGGAGAAAGATTGAACTTGATGGACATAGGTCTTTTTTCAATCTATGTAACAATGACAGATCACAGACTAATACAGTGGTTCCCAAACTCCAGTCCTCGCGGATCCCAACAGATCATGTTTTCAGGATTTCCTTAGTATTTCACATGTGATGGAAATATCCTCAAGGCATCAGGAATTCTCTCACATGTGTAACACTATAGAAATCCTGAAAACATGACCTGTTGGGTCCGCGAGAACTGGAGTTTGGGAACCACTGGTCTAATAGAAAACGTCATAGCATGAATCAGTAGGGCGGGGTATTCAATCTTTTGTTAATTCAGCCTCTCAAGCAATGGAATAAAAAGTCACCAAAAAATGTTATATAGGCAAAAATGATACCAATAAAAAAGTCTACTCATCCCATAAAAAATAAGCTCCCACTCAGGTCTATCATCTGTCAATGGAAAAACAGAGGTTTCCACATTACTGTTAGCTCAAAAACTCTTGAAAAGCAACATGGCTTCCATAAACAAATTCAACAAAGTCCGCTATTCCAAAGCCAAATTTCCCCTTCGCTTCTGATCCTTGCAGTGTACCCAAACCACATTTAGCATCCATGTGTTTGGTATTGCTATAGAGAGAACAACCCACTTTATTTACCGTGTGCATGTGTGGTGCCCCTGAGGGTTCAGTCACCACAGCGGTACTGCACCTCTTCCTGAGGTGTGGTGCCCCACTATTCAGGTAAGGTGTAGACTCCTGACCACGCTCCAACACCTGCATCCCACACAACATAGTAGTGTAGCAAAGCACCCTTTGGTGGCTCCCTGCTTGGAACACGAAGCGTGCTGGGAGGCGGGTGGAGTTTAGTTTGCACTCAAAAGAGCGGGAAGAGGATAGGATTTAGGCAGTTAGTCACAGGAGTCTGACGAGGTCAGTCTATGAAAGGAGATACTCTGAGTGGGATGGATGAAGGAAGTGCTGCAGCTGACCTCAGTGATCTGGGTCCGCTGGCACAGGAAAGGAACATTAATAGAAAGCCTGACTCTCCATAAGAAGGAAAGAATTAGTATGGAACGTGAGGAGAAGAAGAGAACCAAGGATCAGGGTTAGAGGAGAACCCTTCCTAAGTTCTAAGCGCAAGGTCGGGGTCCGGTCCCCGAGGTTGTATGGATACTAATGGTCCTGCAGCAGACACCGGAGGAATAGAAGTTGTCACTGCTTTATTCCCACACAAGACTTGGAGGCACAACAGCATCTATAGTGAGCCGGGATTAGGTAGTGAGGAGTCCCCGAAGCAGGCTACAGCTGTCTGCCGTACAAGTAGAGTTCATAGGAACATCTGACAGGAGGAACTCCAGTGTAACTCAGTACTGTGAGTATTTCACTAAAGGCGCTAAGAGGGAGACGTTCAGAAAAGGCACATATGTTGGCGGAGTGTTGGAAAGGAGTACTTCATCTTGCCTGGAAGTTGCCTGAGCTCCTGACCCGGAGGAAACGGCACGGATGTGGGCTCTGGTGCCACAACAGACTGTGAGTAAAACTTTGGAACTACATGCCCCGGTGTTCTCCACTTATTCCTGCGTCAACCTGCCCAGCACTGCTACATCATCTAAGTGTCACTTCACCTACTCTGCCCTGGGACTACAGCCCTGCCTGTGAAGGGCTATAACATCATTGCTGCACCACACCATCTGTCCCAGAGGATCTGTCTGCAGCGTCGGCTCAACATCTTCATTGCCGAACACCACAGGTGGCGTCACGACTCATTCATTCATAAACTCTAATCATCATAAGCACAATGAACATTCCCCCCCTTTTACAATGGGAGCCCAGGGCCACGGGTCGGGTCCCAGCTGCCGTGACAACTCCCATTGAAGCTCATCGGGCCCGGTACCGAGTACCCCACGGCCCTGGGAGGGCGACCCACATGTCTACTGGAGCAGACTATGGGCACTATGTGTTGGGTAATAAAATGGCAAATTTGCATTTTTCACTCTTCAATATCCCACTAAAGCTCGAAACTTATTGCCGGAAGATACCAGATATAGTCTTGTTCTCCTCTGGTTCAGTCCTCTGTGCTCAACTCCTGGCTTGTATATTTGTTCTCTGTTCTGAATCCAGCCTGCTTAGGAACTACTCTATTGGTTTCTGATTTTGTATTTTTTCTGTCATCCTGGTTCTGACCTGGCAACTTGACTATTTTTCTTGCCATCTCACACCAATGAACAGAGCTAACTCCGTGGCCCTAGTCTAGGGTTCTCTATTAAAGTCCAGATCCATGTATAAGGGTTAAAGGGTGGAGGGCAAGGCAATCCCTGGGATTTGGAAAACGGAGTAGCTAGCTCCAAGCTTGTTCATGGTAGTCATCTTTTGAGCTGCCAAGTGACCACAAACAGTGCCACTCTCTAGGCCTCTCAAAGTAATTTCAAAAGTGATTTGTTACCCAAAGAAAAGGTTTTGTAAATTTTATTGAACATAACCTTGTTGCTAAACTTGTAATCCTTCTATCATTCTAAAAAATAAAAAGGGATGTTGGAAAAATGCTGCCAATCTAAAGAAGAAATACAGAAAATGTTATTTACGTTATTAATGTTGTGTGGTATCTCTATCTGTTTTTAGAGCATACACATTTCAAGTTTAATTAAAGCTATGTTCACACGATGAGTTTTTGATGTGTTTTCGCGGCTTTTTTACTTTCGGAAATGCTCCAAAAACGCAATGGAATACTAAAGCAAGGTAATTCAATGACAATTAAATGATCAAACGGAAAATAAACCACTTGGTAAAGGTCAGTTGGTAAAGGACCCCACATAGCTACCAGTTTACTGCAACCTCAACCTGTTTCCCCATCCTTGATATTGATTCAGGAAGTATTAGGTGTAGTCCAAAGCAATTTCTTGGAGTCATGATGCCTAAATAAAAGTATGTCTGTCTGTGTGAAAGGACATCTTTTAAATATGTCCTCATATCAATAATCAGGAATGAGGACTAAGGCTATGTGCACACGATGCGTATTTTTAACGTGCGGAAATGCTTCAAAAACGCAATGGAATACGAAAGCAAGGTAATTCAATGACAATCCTAAAGTGTTGTGCACATGATCTGAAAATTTCTGTCCTTGTTTGTAGGGTTTTATTTTCTGCAGCATGTGAATTCATATCCATGGCCCCTTCCCAGGCTATTAATATCAGCCCGCAGCTGTCTGCCTAGCCTTTGCTGGTTCGATTTTATAGGGTGACCACATGACAATTTTTTTCTGGGGTTCCTCCGTAAACTAGCCAGTAAAGGCTAAGCAAACAGCGGTGAGCTGATATTAATAGCTTGGGAACCTTTATGGTTATTGGCTCCTTCCCAGAATATTAACATCAGCCCTCAGCCGTCTGCTTTCCCTCTGCTGGTTATGAAAATTATGAGGGAGCCCACGCAATTTTTTAAAAAATTTTTTTGAAAAAAAACAAACAGATTTTGCGTTTCATGCAAATTTTTGACAGTTGCTGTTTTGCTACAGCATATGTAGGTTAATTATGTTAATGCTCCTACATAGACTGGTGACTCTGTGTGTGTGTGTGTGTGTGTGTGTGTGTGTGTGTGTGTCTTTGTTTAACTCTTTATGTACCATTCTATTAATGAGGGTATCTGGCTGACATCTGTTCATTACTAAACCTCGGGCTCGGCATTACATATATATATATATATATATATATATATATATATATATATATATATATATGAGAGAACGAGAGAGAGAGATACACACTGCTTAAAAAAATAAAGGGAACACTTAAACAACAGACTATAACTTCAAGTAAATAAAACTGTGAAATCAAACTGTCCCCTTAGGAAGCAACACTGATTGACAATCAATTTCACATGCTGTTGTGCAAATGGAATAGACAACAGATGGAAATTATTGGCAATTATCAAGACACCCTCAATAAAGGAGTGGTTCTGCAGGTGGGGACCACAGACCACAACTCAGTACCAATGCTTTCTGGCTGATGTTTTGGTCACGTTGGAATGTTAGTTGTGCTTTCACACTCGTGGTAGCATGGGACGGACTCTACAATCCACACAAGTGGCTCAGGTAGTGCAGCTCATGCAGGATGGCATCAATGTGTGCTCTGGCAAGAAGGTTTGCTGTGTCTGTCAGCGTAGTGTCCAGAGGCTGGAGGTGCTACCAGGAGACAGACCAGTACACCAGGAGATGTGGAGGGGGCCGTAGGAGGGAAACAAGCCAGCAGCAGGACCGCTACCTCAGCCTTTGTTCAAGGAGGAACAGGAGGAGCACTGCTAGAGCCCTGCAAAATGACTTCCAGCAGGCCACAAATGTGCGAATCTCTGCACAAAAGGTTAGAAACCGACTCCATGAGGATGGTCTAAGTGCCCGTCGTCCACAGATGGGGGTTGTACTCACAGCCCAACACCGTGCAGGATGCTTGGCATTTGCCACAGAACACCAGGACTGGCAAATTCACCACTGGCGCTCCGTGCTCTTCACAGATGAAAGCAGGTTCACACTGAGCACATGTGACAGGCGTGACAGAGTCTGGAGATGCCGTGGAGAGTGATCTGCTGCCTGCAACATCCTTCAGCATGACCGGTGTGGCAGTGGGTCAGTAATGGTGTGGGGTGGCATTTTTTTGGAAGGCCGCACAGCCCTCCGTGTGCTCGCCAGAGGTAGCCTGACTGCCATTAGGTACCGAGATAAGATCCTCAGACCCCTTGTGAGACCATATGCTGTTGTGGTTGGCCCTGGATTCCTCCTAATGCAGGACGATGCCAGACCTCATGTGGCTGGAGTGTGTCAGCAGTTCCTGCAAGATGAAGGCATTGAAGCTATGGACTGGCCCGCCCGTTCCCCAGACCTGAATCCGATTTGAACACATCTGGGACATCATGTCTTGCTCCATCCACCAACATCACGTTGCACCACAGACTGTTCAGGAGTTGGCGGATGCTTTAGTCCAGGTCTGGGAGGAGATCCCTCAGGGGACCATCCGCCGCCTCATCAGGACCATGCCCAGGCATTGCAGGGAGGTCATACAGGCACGTGGAGACCACACACAATACTGAGCATCAGTTTGACTTGTTTTAAGGACATTACATTCCAGATGGGGCCCACACTCTCAACATTCCACTTTAATTTATGTGTGGGGACTCAAATCCAGGCCTCCATTGGTTAATAAATTTGATTTCCATTGATGATTTTTGTGTGTTTTTGTTGTAGCATATTCAACTTTGTGCAGAACAAAGTATTCAATGAGAATATTTCATTCCTTCAAATCTAGGATGTGCTATTTGAGTGTTCCCTTTATTTTTTTGAGCAGTGCATAAATATATACATATATATATATATATATATACACATACATACATATATATATATATATATATATATATATATATATATATACACACACACACACACTCTATATATATATATATATATATATATATGTATATATATATATATATATATATATAGAAAATGGTTCCCAGTTCCTAACAAAGTGACAAGTCAGATTTAAAATATGTTGACTGGCTGGAAACACAAAACTAGTTGCGGTCAGTGGTAAAATCAGAGTATCTTGGGCACTAGCTACTGTAGCTACTGTAGTCAGAAGCTGTGACTATAGACAATAACACATATACTGAAATTATCAACTCAACAGTTTTCCATCAGTAAAAGGTAAGTAGCTAGTTGAGAAACCTCTCTGGAGTAATTAGAGAATGCGGCTCGGTGGGTCTTGGCAATCTAAACTATCTTAGGGCCATTATTGTCTATCAGATGAGTTTCTTTAAGAAATATTATACTTTTAACCCCTTTACCCCCAAGGGTGGTTTGCACGTTCATGACCGGGCCAATTTTTACAATTCTGACCACTGTCCCTTTATGAAGTAATAACTCTGGAACACTTATATGGATCCCGGTGATTATTGTTTTCTCGTGACATATTAGTGGTAAAATTTCATTCATATAACTTGCGTTTATTTGTGAAAAAAATGGAAATTTGGCGAAAATTTCGCAATTTTCCAAATTTGAATTTTTATTCCCTAAAATCACAGAGATATGGCACACAAAAAACTTAATAAGTAACATTTCCCACATGTTTACTTTACATCAGCACAATTTTGGAACCAAAATTTTTTTTTTAAGAAGTTATAATGGCACCATTTTGGAAACTAGACCCGCCCAAGGAACTTATCTAGATGTGTAGTGAGCACTTTGAACCCTCAAGGGCTTCACAGAAGTTTATAACGTCCGGGCGTGAAAATAAAAAAATCATATTTTTTCCACAAACATGATCTTTTAGTCACCAATTTTTTTATTTTCCCAAGGCTAACAGGAGAAAATAGACCCAAAAAGTTGTCCAATTTGTCCTCAGTACGCTGATATCCCATATGTGGGAAAAAACTACGGTATGGGCACACGTCGGGGCTCGGAAGGGAAGTAATGACGTTTTAGAATGCAGACTTTGATGGAATGGTCTGCGGGTGTCATGTTGCCTTTGGAGAGCGCCCCTAATGTGCCTAAACTGTGGAAAGCCCCCACAAGTGACCCTTATTCTAGATAAGTTCCTTGGGGGTCGAGTTTCCAAAATGGGGGTCACTTGTGGGGGGGTTTCCACAGTTTAAGCACATCAGGGGCTCTCCAAAGGCAACATGACACCTGCAAACCATTCCATCAAAGTCTGCATTCCAAAATGTCACTATTTCCCTTCCGAGCCCCGACGTGTGCTCATACAGTAGTTTTCTCCGACATATGGGACCCCCCCAAGGAACTTATCTAGATGTGTGGTGAGCACTTTGAACCCCCAAGTGCTTCACAGAAGTTTATAACGCCCGGGCGTGAAAATAAAAATAAATCATATTTTTTCCACAAACATGATCTTTTAGTCCTCAATTTTTTTTATTTTCCCAAATGTAACACGAGAAATTGGACCCAAAAAGTTGTTGTCCAATTTGTTCTGAGTAAGCTGATATCACATATGTGGAAGAAACCCCCCCAAAAGTGACCCCATTTTGGAAACTCCCCCCAAGGAACTTATCTAGATGTGTGGTGATCACTTTGAACCCCCAAGTGCTTCACAGAAGTTTATAACGTAGAGCCATAAAAATAAAAAAAAATCATATTTTTTTTCCTCAAAAATGATATTTTTGCCCCTCAATTTTTTATTTTCCCAAGGGTAACATGAGAAATTGGACCCCAAAAGTTGTTGTGCAATTTGTCCTGAGAAGGCTGATACCCCATATGTGGGGGTAAACCACTGTTTGGGCATATGGCAGAGCTTGGAAGGGAAGGAGCACCGTTTGACTTTTTCAATGCAGAATTGGCTGGAATTGAGATCAGACGCCATGATGCGTTTGGAGAGCCCCTGATGGGCCTAAACAGTGGAAACCCCCCAATTCTAACTCCAACCCTAACCCCAACACACCCCTAACCCTAATCTCAGCCCTAACCCTAACCCTAGCCATAATGGGAAAATGGAAATAAATGCATTTTTAAAAAAAATTTATTATTTTCCTTTAACTAAGGGGGTTTGATTTACTATTTTTAGTGGGTTTTTATGTTTGGCAGCTGTCACACGCTAAAAGACGCTTTTTATTATAAAACACGGGTATTACATACCTGGTAATGTGCTTTTCATGAGACATGATGGCACCACGAGAGAGGGGATCCGCCCTTCAAGGACAGGAAACCTTCAAGATAAAAGGGGCGGCTCCTCTCTCTGCATCATTTGTTTTACAGAGAACGAGAGGAACTCCGCAGATTAGTGTACATATAATACATCCTTTATACTACTAAATTACACTGTCCCACAAGGGTTGCCGTGACGTGGCGGGATGGCTTCTACATTATTTTGATCAAAATTATGTTAACTAAATACCCTTATTATTACTATTATTACTACCTTCATGCAATTTTTGCAATATATTTTTTTACTTTTTTATTCCAGGATATTTGTTTTGTGTTTTGCTTTTGGTTTTCTCTGTGTAAAGGTCATGTGTTCATATGCAATTACATTTTGCATGCACATTAATTTACTTTTTCTGCTCAGACCCAGTTTCTAAATTACAAACACCCAAGGGAGTGTAAAACGCTAATAATGCACCCAACTACTAATGTGATCAATAGGGAGGGAATATAAGGGTGCCGTCATGTCCATGAAAAAACACATTACCAGGTACGCAATACCCGTGTTTTTCCATCATACTTGACGGCACCATGAGAGTTACAGAGTTTTGTATTCCCTTAGGGAGGGATCACTGCTTGTAACACTCTTCTCCCGAATGTGAGATCAGAGGTAGCAGATAGTTCTAACCTATAATGTTTGAAAAAGGTAGACAGAGAGGACCAAGTGGCCGCCTTACAGATTTGGTCGATGGAAGCATCTGCTCTCTCCGCCCAGGATGTCGCCATGGCCCTGGTGGAATGGGTTTTTAGACCCTCTGGAACAGCCCTGCCTGCACCACTATATGCTAGCATAATGGCCTCTCTCACCCATCTAGCTATAGTCTCTTTAGAGGCTTTAAGGCCCTTTCTTGAAACCTGAAATTAAACAAATAAAGCCCTCTGCTTTCTCCAAGGTCTTGTCATCTCTAAATACTGCAGGAGACATCTCTTCACGTCTAGACAATGAAGCCTTTCCTCCTTCTGGTTGCTAGGGTTAGGACAAAAGAATGGTAAGACTATCTCCTGAGCCCTATGGTATTTTGATACCACCTTGGGAAGGTATGCTGGATCTAATTTTAACACAACTCTATCGTCCATGGCCTGAGTGTAGGGAGAGTCTGCTGATAATGCGTGTAAATCCCCACTCCTACGGGCCGATGTGAGCACCACTAGTAAGGCTGTTTTTAATGTAAGTATCTTATTTGACGTTGTGTTTAATGGCTCAAAGGGGCTTTCTGTCAAGGCTGACAAAGCTAGATTTATATCCAACGGTGGAGGAGTGGGAGATGGGATAGAGCCAGCTCTACTACAGGCTTGGATAAACCTGGCCACCCACCTATTGTTTGCCAGGTCAAAGTTGAATAAAGCTGCCAGGGCTGAGACGTGTACTTTGAGGGTACTAACGGCTAACCCCAACTCTAAACCCTTCTGCAGAAATTCCAGTATTGCCACTATCGGGACTCCCCCTTCCCGTATTGGCCCCGAGACTGATAAGAACTTTCTCCATATCCTCCCATAAATTTTGAAAGTTACTGGCTTTCTGCTAGTGAGTAAAGTTGGATATTAACCCAGCTGAGAATCCATTTTTCTCTAGAAGTGACCTCTCAAATTCCAGGCTGTCAAATGCAGCCCGGACTTCTGGGGGTGATTGAAGCCTGTGTTAGAAGGTCCTGGTCCTCTGGGAGCACCCATGGATCCGTCACTGACATCACTCTCAGCCAGTAGAACCATGGTCTTTTCAGCCAAAAGGGGGCTATCACAATCACCCTGGCTTTATCCTCTCTGATCTTCCTCAGAACTGCTGGAATGAGGCATATCGGAGGGAAGGCGTACAGAAGTCCTGATGTCCACTCTATCCTGAAGGCGTCTACTGCCAATCCTCTGCTTCCTGCCACGCATGCGCGCTGTATCCTTGCCTGTGCGCGCACCCGTCAACCATAACCAGTGCGCGCGCTATCCTAGTGTATGCCGGCTTGAGGATCGCGTACGCGTGCGCACCCGGCAACCACTTCCGATGCGTACTGTTTCCGGTGCCCGCACCCTGCCATGTGCGTGCACCCGAGGATTACTTTCAGAGCACACCGACTACCTCCAGTGCGCGCTCCCCGTCATTCCGGCCCTCATCTGCTGCTGGCACGCGTCCTGAGCTCCCGGGTGTACACGCCGCTGCGTGCACCCGGCTTCCACTTCCGTGATCGCACCTGACTACTTCCGGTGTGCGCTCCCTCCTCACAAACCCGACAGCTGCCTGTGCTCCCAGGTGTCCATGCCAGCTGCGCGCACCCGGCTTTCACTTCCGGTGCGCACCAGGGTCACAGTGCGCACCTGTTGCGGCTTTCACACGCCACCAACGTCATAACGCCCGCTGCTGCCGCCCTCATACCTGTGGCCCCTATGGACCTGGTCTCAGGAGGAAGCATCAACGCCACCCTGGCCACCACAGTTGCAGGTACTTTTTTTTTCCAGGGCAGTCCACGGTGTCAGGCTTGTGCTCAACAGGGAGGGACCCCTAAAAGGTGGCATCCAAGGAGTTTTAATTCTGCCCGGGCACCGATGTGCCTCATGGGCTGCATGGCCACCAGATGTCGACATGGAGGGCACAGTAACATGTGGACTCTGAGAAACTTACAATAACGTGGGACATGTCGGCGTCAGGGAGGGTGCACTCAATGTCTCCCCCGAGGCTCCAGTCTTCACCCGGGCATTGCCTCATGGGCTGTGGCCATGCGTTCGCTCAGGGGGGGCATGGGAATACATGGACCCCGAGGCGACTACCGGCACCTGGTGATGGATGCAGCAGACCAGTGCCTGCCAAAACCCATCCGACCCAGGTCCGGACATCCTCTTCTTTCTTCAAAAATCTTCAGGAAACCAACTGATGCGGAGAGAGGGGCTGCCCCTTTTCCTGTCCTTGAAGGGTGGATCCCCTCTCTGGTGGTGCCGTCATGTATGATGGAAAAAATAGTTTTTGCATCACCAAATTTTGAGAGCTATAATTTTTCCATATTTTGACCCACCAAGTCATTTGAGGTATTATTTTTGCAGGACGAGTTGACGTTTTTAATGGTACCATTTTCGGGCACGTGACATTTTGTGATCGCTTTTTATTCCGATTTTTGGGACGCAGAATGAACAAAAAACAGCATTTCATGAATTTCTTTTGGGGGGTGCATTTACACTGTTCCGCGTGTGGTAAAATAAAGCGGTTTTATTCTTCGGGTCAGTACGATTACAGCGATACCTCATTTATGCCATTTCTTTTCTGTTTTGGTGCTTTTATGCAATAAAAACAATTTTATATAAAAAATAAATATTTTTGCATCGCTTTATTCTGCGAGCTATAACTTTTTTATTTTTTCGCCGATGATGCTGTATGGAGGCTCGTTTTTTGCGGGACAAGATGACGTTTTCAGCAGTACCATGGTTATTTATATCCGTCTTTTTTTTTATCACACGTTATTGCATTTTTTGTTCGGCGGTATGAAGATAAAGCATTGTTTTTTGCTTTGTTTTTTATTTTTATTTTTTAAGGGGTTCACTAAAGGGGTTAACTAGTGGGATAGTTTTATAGGGCGGGTGGTTACGGACGCGGCGATACTAAATACGTGTACTTTTATTGTGTTTCTTTTTTATTTCCAAAAAATGAATTTATTAGGGAATATATATTTTTTAACCCCTTCACCCCCAAGGGTGGTTTGCACGTTCATGACCGGGCCAATTTTTACAATTCTGACCACTGTACCTTTATGAGGTCATAACTCTGGAACGCTTCCATTGATCCCGGTGATTCTGACATTGTTTTCTCGTGACATATTGTACTTCATGTTAGTGGTAAAATTTCATTCAAATAACTTGCGTTTATTTGTGAAAAAAATGGAAATTTGGCAAAAATTTTGAAAATTTTGCAATTTTCCAACTTTGAATTTTTATGCCCTTAAATCACAGAGATACGGCACACAAAAAACTTGATAAGTAACATTTCCCACATGTTTACTTTACATCAGCACAATTTTGGAACCAAAATTTTTTTTTTGTTAGGAAGTTATAAGGGTTAAAAGTTGACCAGAGATTTCTCATTTTTACAACACCATTTTATTTTTAGGACCACATCACATTTGAAGCCACTTTGAGGGGTCTATATGATAGAAAATACCCAAAAGTGACACCATTCTAAAAACTGAACCCCTTAAGGTGCTCAAAACCACATTCAAGAAGTTTATTAACCCATTAGGTGCGTCACAGGAATTTTTTTGAATATTTAAAAAGAAATGAACATCTAACTTTTTTTCACAAAAAAAATACTTCAGGTTCAATTTTTTTTATTTTACCAAGGGTAACAGGAGAAATTGGACTGCAAAAGTTATTGTGCAATTTGTCCTGAGTACGCTGATACCTGTTTTGTGGGGGGGAACGACTGTTTCGGCGCATGGCAGAGCTCAGAATGGAAGGAGCGCCGTTTGACTTTTTCAATGCAAAATTGGCTGGAATTCAGATCGGACGCCATGTCACGTTTGGAGATTCCCTGATGTACCTAAACAGTGGAAACCCCCTACAAGTGACCCCATTTTGGAAACTAGACCCCCCAAGGAACTTATCTAGATATGTGGTGAGAACTTTGAACCCACAAGGGCTTTACAGAAGTTTATAACGTACAGCGGTACAATTAAAAAATCATATTTTTTCCACAAAAATGATCTTTTCACCCCAATTTTTATTTTCCCAAGGGTAACAGGACCCTAAAAGTTATTGTGCAATTTGTCCTGAGTACGCTGATACCCCACATGTGGGGGTAAACCACTATTTGGGCGCATGGCAGAGCTCGGAAGGGAAGCAATGCCATTTGACGTTTTTGGCTGGAATTGAGATCGGACACCATGTCGCGTTTGGAAAACCCCTGATGTACCAAAACAGTGGAAACCCCCCACAAATGACACCATTTTGGAAACTAGATCCCCTAAGGAACTTATCTAGATGTGTGGTGAGAACTTTGAACCCCCATGGGCTTCACAGAAGTTTATAACATACAGCCATACAATTAAAAAATCATATTTTTTCCACAAAAATGATCTTTTCACCCTCAATTCTTATTTTTCCAAGGGTAACAGGACCCTAAAAGTTATTGTGCAATTTGTCCTGAGTACGCTGATACCCCACATGTGGGGGTAAACCACTATTTGGGCGCATGGCAGAGCTCGGGAGGGAAGCAGCGCCATTTGACGTTTTTGGCTGGAATTGAGATCGGACACCATGTCGCGTTTGGAAAACCCCTGATGTACCAAAACAGTGGAAATCCCCCACAAATGACACCATTTTGGAAACTAGACCCCCTAAGGAACTTATCTAGATGTGTGGTGAGAACTTTGAACCCCCATGGGCTTCACAGAAGTTTATAACATAAAGCCATACAATTAAAAAATCATATTTTTTTCCACAAAAATGATCTTTTCACCCTCAATTCTTATTTTTCCAGGGGTAACAGGACCGTAAAAGTTATTGTGCAATTTGTTCTGAGTACGCTGATACCCCACATGTGGGGGTAAACCACTATTTGGGCGCATGGCAGAGCTCGGAAGGGAAGCAGCGCCATTTGACGTTTTTGGCTGGAATTGAGATCGGACACCATGTCGCGTTTGGAAAACTCCTGATGTACCAAAACAGTGGAAACCCCCCACAAATGACACCATTTTGGAAACTAGACCCCCTAGGGAACTTATCTAGATGTGTGGTGAGCACTTTGACCCCCCCAGTGCTTCACAGAAGTTTATAATGCCCGGGCGTGAAAATAAATAATTCGTATTTTTTCCACAAACATGATCTTTTAGTCACCATTTTTTTATTTTCCCAAGGGTACCAGGAGAAATTGGACCCCAAAAGTTGTTGTCCAATTTGTCCTGAGTATGCTGATACCCCATATGTGGGAGAAAACTACTGTATGGGCACACGTCGGGGCTCGGAAGGGACGTAGTGACGTTTTGGAATGCAGACTTTGATGGAATGGTCTGCGGGTGTCATGTTGCCTTTGGAGAGCCCCTAATGTACCTAAACAGTGGAAACACCCCACAAATGACACCATTTTGTAAACTAGACCCCCCCAAGGAACTTATCTAGATGTGTGGTGAGCACTTTGAACTCCCCAGTGCTTCACAGAAGTTTATAACGCCCGGGCGTGAAAATAAAAAATTCTTATTTTTTCCACAAACATGATCTTTTAGTCACCATTTTTTATTTTCCCAAGGGTACCAGGAGAAATTGGACCCCAAAAGTTGTTGTCCAATTTGTCCTGAGTATGCTGATACCCCATATGTGGGTGAAAACTACTGTATGGGCACACGTCGGGGCTCGGAAGGGAAGTAGTGACGTTTTGGTATGCAGACTTTGATGGAATGGTCTGCGAGTGTCATGTTGCCTTTGGAGAGCCCCTAATGTACCTAAACAGTGGAAACCCCCCACAAATGACCCCATTTTGAAAACTAGACCCACTAAGGAACTTATCTAGATGTGAGGTGAGCACTTTGAACCCCCAAGGGCTTCACAGAAGTTTATAATGCCAGGGCATGAAAATAAAAAAATCGTATTTTTTCCAGAAACATGATCAATTAGTCCCCAATTTTTTCATTTTCCCAAGGGTAACAGGAGAAATTGGACCCCAAAAGTTGTTGTCCAATTTGGCCTGAGTACGCTGACACCCCATATGTGGGAGAAAACTACTGTATGGACACACGTCGGGGCTCGGAAGGGAAGCAGTGACGTTTTGGAATGCAGACTTTGATGGAATGGTCTGCGGGTGTCATGTGCGTTTGGAGAGCCCCTGATGTACCTAAACTATTGAAACTCCCCACAAGTGACCCCATTTTGGACACTAGACCCCCCACGGAACTTATCTAGATGTGTGGTGAGCACTTTGAACCTCCAAGTGCTTCACAGAAGTTTATAACACTCGGACGTGAAAATAAAAAAATCATTTTTTTCCACAAAAATGATATTTTTGCCCCCAATTTTTTATTTTCCTAAGGGTAACAGGAGAAATTGGACCCCAAAAATTGTTTTGCAATTTGTCCTGAGTAGGCTGATACCCTACATGTGGGGGTAAAACACTGTTTGGGCGCATGGCAGAGCTTGGAAGGGAAGGAGCACCATTTGACTTTTTCAACTCAGAATTGGCTGGAATTGAGATCAGACGCCATGTTGCATTTGGAGAGCCCCTGATGTGCCCAAACAGTGGAAACCCCCAATTATAACTCCAACCCTAACCCCAACACACCCCTAACCCTAATCTGAGCCCTAACCCTAGCCCTAACCCTAGCCCTAGCCCTAACCCTAACCCTAGCCCTAACCCTAAGGCTGTGTGCACACGCTGCGGATTTTGCTGCGGTTCCGCAGCGGTTTTGGCTGCTGCAGACCCCAGTACCATGATTCCCTATGGGAATCAAAAACCGCAGTGCAGACGGTGCGGAATTTTCCGCGCGGATTATCTGCGGTTTTCAATCCGCAGAAAGAATTGACATGTCAATTCTTTCTGCGGATTCTCCTGCGGTTTGCCATCTCCTCTAATGAGGAGATGAAAAACCGCAGGACAAAAACGCAGAGCAATCTGCAGGTAAAACCGCAGGTCTTTTGACCTGCGGTTTCACCTGCGGATTTTACAAAATCCGCGCGGATGAATCCGCACCTAATCCGCAGCGTGTGCACACAGCCTTACCCTAACGGGAAAATGGAGATAAATACTTTTTTTTTAGTTTTATTATTTTTCCCTAACTAAGGGGGTGATAACGGGGGGGTTTGACTTACTATTTATGGCGGTTTTTATGTTTGGCGGCTGTCACACGCTAAAAGACGCTTTTTATTGTAAAATAGTTTTTGCATCACCACATTTTGAGAGCTATAATTTTTCCGTATTTTGACCCACTGAGTCATGTGAGGTCTTATTTTTTGCGGGACGAGTTGACGTTTTTATTGGTACCATTTTCGGGCACGTGACATTTTTTGATCGCTTTTTATTCCTATTTTTGGGACGCAGAATGAACAAAAACCAGCGTTTCATGAATTTCTTTTGGGGGGGTGCGTTTACACCGTTCCGCGTGCGGTAAAATTGATAAAGCGGTTTTATTCTTCGGGTCAGTACGGTTACAGCGATACCTCATTTAGGTCGTTTTTTTATGTTTTTGTCGGTTTTATGCAATGAAAACTATTTTATATAAAAAATAATTATTTTTGCATCGCTTTATTCTGTGAGCTATAACTTTTTTATTTTTTCGCTGATGATGCTGTGTGGCGGCTCGTTTTTTGTGGGACAAGATGACGTTTTCAGCGGTACCATGGATATTTATATGCGTCTTTTTGATCGCGCGTTATTACACTTTTTGTTTGGCGGTATGATAATAAATCATTATTTTTTGCTTCGTTTTTTATTTTTATTTTTTAAGGGGTTCGCTAAAAGGGTTAACTAATGGGACAGTTTTATAGGGCGGGTCATTACGGACGCGGCGATACCTAATATGTGTACTTTTATTGTTTTTTTTTTTATTATTTTCAAAAAATGAATTTATTGGGGAATATTTTTTTTTTTTTTTACTAATTTATTTGGCGATTTTTTTAAATTTATTTTTACATTTTTTTTTTATTTTTTTTTTACTTTATTACATAGTCCCAGGTGGGACATCACTGTCCTGTGACAGATTGCTGATCTGTCACATCACAGATCACTGTGACAGATCAGCAATCTGTCACAGGCATTGAAGCAGACTTCCTCTTGCCTGCGCTTTGCAGGCACTGAGGAAGCCAGCTTCCTCAGGTCCCCGAAGGCCCCCGTCGCCATCTTGGATTCGGGGGCCTGGAGGATAGGAGCCCCCCGCAGCAGCGCTGCACATTGCGCTGCCGTGGGGGGCTCAGGGAAGCACGGAGGGAGCCCCCTCCCTGCCGATGCTTCCCTTTAACGTGTCAGGGGCGGTCCGTGACCTCCCCTGACACATAGTGCCGGGTGTCAGCTGTGATAATCAGCTGACACCCGGCCACGATCAGCGGCGCTCACCACGTGGGCGCCGCTGATCGCGGTAGACGTACTATCCCGTCCACGGTCATACGGGCCCGGGTACCGTGGACGGGATAGTACGTCGGATGTCAGGAAGGGGTTAAATTTATTTAGGGATTTTTTATAAATTATATTTACACGTGTTTTTTTTCTTTTACTTTATTATTTTGTCCTAGTGTGTGACATCACTGTAATGTGTCAGATTGCTGATCTGACACTTTGCAGTGCAGTGTCAGATCTGCGATCTGAGACAGGCACTGCAGCAGTCTTCCTTGGTGCCTGCTCTCTGCAGAAGCCGCCTCCCTGCAGGCCCCCGTGGCCATCTTGGATCCGGGGGCCTGCAGGGAAGGAGACCCTCAGAGCAGGGCAGTACATCGCGTTGCTCGGGGGGTCTCAGGGAAGCACGGAGGGAGCCCCCTCTCTGCTGATGCTTCTCTAGTCCCACGGTACACTACAATCATGTTTGATCACAGTGTGCCAGGGGTTAACATGTCTGGGGCGGTCCATGACTGCCCCTGACACATAGTGCCGGGAGTCAGCTGTGATAATCAGCTGACACCCGGGGACGCCGCTGATCGCTTAGACGTGCTATCCCATCCTCGGTCATACGGGCCCGGGTACCGTGGACAGGATAGTACGTCTCATGTCAGAAAGGGGTTAAAGAAAACTTTTTAAAACAGAGCTGAGGTGTCTTAAATTTAAATCTCATACATTTGGCAGAGACAATGGAGACCTCTTAAAAGACTACTAAGAGGTTGCAGACTCACATAAGTGAGGCAGGCCCATCCTACCACAATCACACATACCACAGAGAATGTACCTGTAAAAAAGGAGACATAGAATAAAAAAAAGTATATAATAGCCATCAGCCACGCACATCTTAGAGATATATCATGGCACAGGTTTTATGTTTATTTGTGTAGTTTATTGCAATTAGTTGGTTTTATCCCCTTCCCTACATGAGCCGTACTAGTACTGCTCTGCGGGAAGTGCATTCCCGCAAACCACAGTACTAGTATGGCGCTGCTATTTCCGGTCACCGCGCTGCATTGTGTATGTGACTGGATTAAAGTGGCTGCTGTCCCCAGCATACCATCCCTGCACGTTGCCCGGAGGTCTGTACCGCCCCCCCACATCGGCGATCGTAACAATAAAGTTAGTAAAAAAAAAACAAAAAACATGTGACATGCTGTCTTCGGTGCTGTGTGACACAGCACCAATCACAGCCGTCACAATGGGTGGGGTGATCGTGACGTCACCTCACCAGAAACTATTGTTCAGCCAATCAGCGCCAAAGGGGTTAATCTAAAATAGCGATCATTGGCCCTGCACGCCATCTTTGTCTCAGACTTGTGGTGCAGAGCGATTGTGTACCTGATTCAAAGATACAATGGTGTCCAGTGTGATCCCCCTGCGATTTCCTGCCTCCAGCGCCAGCGTCCTTCTCTGCTGAGAGCCTGCATTGATCTGTGCTGTCTGCTGTGTGACTCATCAGTGATCACAGCAGCAGCATTCCAGATTTCAATGGCAGCTCAGGAATCCAGGTGTCATTTTTGGTTGCTTACCGTAAAATCTGTTTCTCTGAGCCTTCATTGGGGGGACACAGGAAATCATGGGTGAACGCTATGCTGCCACTAGGAGGCTGACACTATGTACAAAAAAGTTAGCTCCTCCTCCGCAGTGTACACCCCACCGACCGGAACTAGGATATTCAGTTAGTGAGAAAGCAGTAGGAGAAGAAATCTGTAAAAGAGACATAAACCACAGAAAAAAAACACAAACTCAAACTGCAACAATAAAATACAGTTAACAGAGTTGTTCAACTTGGGAGGGAGCTGTGTCCCTCAATGAAGGCTCCGAGAAACAGATTTTACGGCAAGCAACCAAAAATCCTGTTTTCTCTATCGCTCCATTGGGGGTCACAGGAAACCATGGGACGTCCCAAAGCAGTACCCAAGGGGAGAGAACAGCAGACAATTTCAATCAGGATGAAGAACTTACCATGGTCACCTGCAAGGTCACCTGCGAGGTCTTTTTACCCCAACCGGCACCCACCAAAGGTAGGCATGGGCTCTGAAAAACCTTGTGGACCTGTGGAGGACATATTATAACAATGCAGAGGTGCCCAGGCGGAGGCCCTAAGAGTACCGCCAGGAGGACGCACACTGCCCGGGTAGAGTGCGTCTAAACCCAGAAGAACGCGATCTTCTCTGACCCGGCAACCCTACCAATGCCGACCGGATTCAGCAAGCAGCCGCTGACCTGGAGGCCGGAGGACCTTTACACGCCAAGCTTGAGAACTGAAAGAAAAGGGAACGCCAGCCTTGGCCTGATAGGCACCGTTGCTTTGGCCAGGTAGCCTGATGAGAGAGCGTCACGAAGGATAAGTCCGAGTCTGAAGAAAGAAAGGGAATTAAGAATGATGGACACAAAACCTTTGATCTACAGAAAGTGTTCAACGGCTGCCACAGACTCTGCGAGACCCCGAGAGAGGTTGAGAGTCTGAAGGGGAAAGCTATCAAATGAAAAAGAAAATGGACCTGTCCCTTGCAAAACACAGAAATCTCCAAAGCCCTGAAGAAATCATGACCCGAATAAAGGCTTCATGGAACAATAGAAAGATCATGCGATTCTCAGAAAGCAAATACTGAACAAAGAGATTTCCTCCTAAAAGACAAGGATGGACTCAATCCTAGGTCCCCAACGAGTCACAAAATCCACTGGAGAATGACAAGGTTTAGCCTGAGGAAGGAGAAAGCTCGTTCCTCTGGTGACCTCCTTAATAATTTGGTCCATTGTAGCCAAATCGAAGGGAAACCCTGGAAAGGCAAGTTGGTGAGGGACCTCTTCAGGGATAAGTTCGCTTGTCAAGCCGTAAGCCAAATGGTCCTTCGGATGGGAACGAGTTTGCTGGATCTGGGAAGGAGGAAAACCATGTACTCCGTGCAATAGAAATTTGGGCAGTGAGGACGGTCTCCAGAAATGCCCTGATGAGCAACCTATCCCACTTGTCTATAAAACTTTGCAACCCGGATGGAGGCAAGGGCAGGACACAATGTAGAGGCGGACGCTTCCAAGGTTGACCATGCAAAGGACTCTGAGTCCACCGTTGGTATCCTTGAAGGATGCACGTCTGGGAGAGGAAGGAGCGTATTGGTGGAAAAACTGGAAACCGGAGGGTTCATAGTTGGAGAAGTAGGCCAATTTGCGGAGCACTCAGGAAAGAAGGGATATACCAAGGCGCTCCGTTCTTTGAAGCGGCTGGACTCAGTTCTCTGAGAAAATTACAAGAAAAGACCTGAGAGTAGGCTACTATGAACCTGCTTGCCCGACTAAGGAGGTAGAATGTAGACTACTGGACGGCTTTGCAGACTGAGATCAAAAGGAAGCTAAATCCAGCATACAGGGATGAGGATGGGTATGGAAAAAATAGTCTAGATGGGCTCTGAAATTACAACAAAAAGTGAGCAGTCGAACGAGGAAAGTCCATTAAAAAAACATGGGAGTATGTCAACTGCAAGGAAAGTTGGCTCTGGGAAGATCATAGACTTCCGAAGACAACTAGGCTGACGAAAAGAAGATCATTCCCTAGGACGATCTGAGCGACCGTATCCCTCCTGGACTTTATGGAACGGGGAGAGGATTGTAGTGTGTAGACCCGCTTACCTGAGTATAAGGCACCACGCGCCTGAGGATTAACAGTGAAAAAGATACGAATCTAGCTGAAGGCAGAAACGTGTTATCACCAAACTCTTCATTGGATCCAGGACTGGACCAGCTTCCTACTCTGGTCGATGCATGCACAGATTAAAATCCCATTCCTGTCCGAGGTGGGAGACTTGTTCCTACCACCCTCGGAAGTCACATCCCGAAGCTGCTGGAGGCTTTATCCGGTGTCTGCAGGAAAGAATAGGTACAGTGGGGAAAAAAAGTATTTAGTCAGTCAGCAATAGTGCAAGTTCCACCACTTAAAAAGATGAGAGGCGTCTGTAATTTACATCATAGGTAGACCTCAACTATGGGAGACAAACTGAGAAAAAAAATCCAGAAAATCACATTGTCTGGTTTTTTTTCATTTTATTTGCATATTATGGTGGAAAATAAGTATTTGGTCAGAAACAAGCAATCAAGAGTTCTGGCTCTCACAGACCTGTAACTTCTTCTTTAAGAGTCTCCTCTTTCCTCCACTCATTACCTGTAGTAATGGTACCTGTTTAAACTTGTTATCAGTATAAAAAGACACCTGTGCACACCCTCAAACAGTCTGACTCCAAACTCCACTATGGTGAAGACCAAAGAGCTGTCAAAGGACACCAGAAACAAAATTGTAGCCCTGCACCAGGCTGGGAAGACTGAATCTGCAATTGCCAACCAGCTTGGAGTGAAGAAATCAACTGTGGGAGCAATAATTAGAAAATGGAAGACATACAAGACCACTGATAATCTCCCTCGATCTGGTGCTCCACGCAAAATCCCACCCCGTGGGGTCAGAATGATCACAAGAACGGTGAGCAAAAATCCCAGAACCACGCGGGGGGACCTAGTGAATGAACTGCAGAGAGCTGGGACCAATGTAACAAGGCCTACCATAAGTAACACACTACGCCACCATGGACTCAGATCCTGCAGTGCCAGACGTGTCCCACTGCTTAAGCCTGTACATGTCCGGGCCCGTCTGAAGTTTGCTAGAGAGCATTTGGATGATCCAGAGGAGTTTTGGGAGAATGTCCTATGGTCTGATGAAACCAAACTGGAACTGTTTGGTAGAAACACAACTTGTCGTGTTTGGAGGAAAAAGAATACTGAGTTGCATCCATCAAACACCATACCTACTGTAAAGCATGGTGGTGGAAACATCATGCTTTGGGGCTGCTTCTCTGCAAAGGGGCCAGGACGACTGATCCGGGTACATGAAAGAATGAATGGGGCCATGTATCGTGAGATTTTGAGTGCAAACCTCCTTCCATCAGCAAGGGCATTGAAGATGAAACGTGGCTGGGTCTTTCAACATGACAATGATCCAAAGCACACCGCCAGGGCAACGAAGGAATGGCTTCGTAAGAAGCATTTCAAGTTCCTGGAGTGGCCTAGCCAGTCTCCAGATCTCAACCCTATAGAAAACCTTTGGAGGGAGTTGAAAGTCCGTGTTGCCAAGCGAAAAGCCAAAAACATCACTGCTCTAGAGGAGATCTGCATGGAGGAATGGGCCAACATACCAACAACAGTGTGTGGCAACCTTGTGAAGACTTACAGAAAACGTTTGACCTCTGTCATTGCCAACAAAGGATATATCACAAAGTATTGAGATGAAATTTTGTTTCTGACCAAATACTTATTTTCCACCATAATATGCAAATAAAATGAAAAAAAAACAGACAATGTGATTTTCTGGATTTTTTTTTCTCAGTTTGTCTCCCATAGTTGAGGTCTACCTATGATGTAAATTACAGACGCCTCTCATCTTTTTAAGTGGTGGAACTTGCACTATTGCTGACTGACTAAATACTTTTTTTCCCCACTGTAAGTACTGACAACTAGATAGGGAGCTTTGGTATTGTGGTAGCCGAAAGGCCCTTAGGATAGGAATAGTGAACAGACATTGAGAGTCAGGGTATACACATGGGCTTTGACTCAGAGAGAGACAGACAGACCACATAAACTACGATTGGCCAATCATGAATGATAGGCATAACACACTGGGCAGTAAAGATAGCATGCGGGCAGTACTGTAAACTGACCAACTGGGTAGTTAGAGGTATAGTCAAGTGTGGAAAAGCCCCTGTGGAGCAACTAACACTCAGGGTCCCGAGCGTGGCCGAAGGAGAAACTGCGACCATCCGGTACCTGACACAAGCGTGTGTAACCTACCTGAAAGTGGAGTATCTACTTATGCTGCTGCCGAAATTCACCCTGTGGTACCGAGATCCACTCTATTTGTGTATGGTAGATCTTTTGTTTAACTGTTAACAGACCACAGATGTTATTGACCATGGAAAACGCAGCAGAAGAAGCCTCTGACCCACCTGAAGGCAGCCTGTAACCGCTGCTGCCGCCCACCGGAAGTGATAAATATCGGACACCTCTCACTGAGTGTTGATTAGAAGGGAGCTTAACCAGATGCTGCAAAAGACCCTGAGGACAGTGAGAGAGGGCGCTTCTGACTCACCTGACAATGGGACAGAAGAGCCGAACCGATGCAGCCAATCGACCTCTCGGGTACGTTTGAGCCACAGGAAAGATGGGATGTATTGACTAGTAGAGGACTATCCAAGTCCTGGATAATGGATAGAGTACTGCTGCAATAGAACGCGGGGAACCTGAAGGCGAGAGCGTATGGCTCACCTGAATACGGACCAGAACACCAGTACCACTGCCGCCGTCAACCCAAGACACATCTGATCCAGTGGAATACGACAGTTTCAACTACTGTACCTGGTAGGTGGTGCGACTGAGGACTGGATAGCGGATAGAGCACAGCTGCAATCTGCTCTCATCATCTTGTGACTAAATCAGCTTGGAGAGAACCCGAAGGCTATAGGAGAGAGCCCATTCTGTGTTGTGGTCTAGGTCTGGATACCTGACGGCAATAGGCAGAATAACAGCTTCATGTGTAGTAAGCCACACCATGAAGTTTGTCCTGAAGTATATTCTGACCTGTCATTTCTCCTGACGGTAGAACGGTAGGCCTGGAATCAGAGGGAGACTAAACTCTACTCTCCGTTGTGCGCCTGGGTTCCAACCCTTGGACCTGCGACTTGTGGTCAGCATCTTTATCCACTGAACCACAGCAGACATTGCCGGGTAACACCAGTGAGTGCACAGCTCTGGAATACTATTACTCCAGTGACTGCACAGCTCTAGAGTACTATTCCACCCTATTGACTGTACACAAGAGCAGAAGAAGAAGCGGGAGGGCGAGAGTGCTCTCCTCTAGAGATAGGCATGATAAGAAGCAGACCCACTAACTGATGGTGCCAAAAAGTTAGGGGACAGAGAGCTGAAGAGAGTGTCAGTCCGCAGAGCAGAGATACTCACAGGAGAAGGCAGGTCCTTAACGACTGCTTCCAGGCTTTAGTCCAATAGAAACCAGTAAGGCTGCAGGGAGATTGCAGGAGGAGGGATGCAGGTCTTGCAGAGATGAGCCACTTTCCGGGTTTCGGCTACCAGAAAATGGCGTCCCAGAGAGGACAAGGAGGACTGGCAGTGCCAAGAAAAGGCGCACAGATGCTGATGGTGCAGATGGAGAGAGAGGGGAAATGGGCTGAAAAGCCCTCTCACTGAGGCCGGAAGGAGGGGCGGAGCTAACCACCAGAGCAGAGAGGCAGAGAAAACCTCTCAATTAAGTTGGGAGGAGTGGGCGGAGCTAACTGCCAGAGCCAGGAAGAGGTGTGACATCAAGAGGCGGGAGAAAAGCCTGCCCGAAGACACTGAGAAGGGGCGAGGCCAAACGCCGGGACTAGGCCGCGCTGCAGCCTGTGCCTAAATTAGTGGCTGAGGCCCTGGGAGCAGGGGAGGGCGGCGCGGAGGTCCGGATGTCGCCCTTCCTAGCCATGAAAATATCAATGAGGGGATCTAGGCAGACAGTGAAGCGAACATCCAGTACTGAGGAACATTGTCAAACATCACATCATCAGGTAACCGCCAGAATAAAGGCGGAAAAAAGGCCCCCTATAAAATAGAAACTTGAATAAAATCTTTGCGAAAAGAGGGAGAGAGATGAGGAGGTACTACTCAACCATCCTCTTCTGTTGCTTTCCTTCATCTTCTGCTATGTCTTCTTATCTACATCCTTCATAATCCTCTTCTTTCTTCATTATCCAACTTCTGTCTCGAATCTTCTCCTCTGGACCGGGATCTGTAGAGAACAAGAGATATACCTCTCCTGAAGAGGACCGGGATCTGTAGAGAACAAGAGATATACCTCTCCTGAAGATATGATGGATGGCCATGCCTCCTTACACCGACAGGCTATGGTGGGTGGGAGAAGGGGGCCAGGACCAGATCCGGATCACCTGAACACGCTTGTGTGTTAGGGGTTGGGGTCCTGCCGGCCAGACATATGAGAATACGGGGTGGCAGTACATGCCGTACTCATAGTCTCTAAGTGTGACTACAGTTGTGACTTTTCACACTGTATCCCTCCAGAGGTAATGGAGAATATCCACCTGAAAAGAAACGCCACACACTGAGGTAGATATGGGTCTAATGAAAGACCCGTGTCCACCTCCACTGACACTAAGCTAAACTGAATATCCCAGTTCCGGTCGGTGGGGTGTACCCTGCGGAGGAGGAGCTAACTTTTATCTACATAGTTTCAGCCTCCTAGTGGCAGAATAGCGTACACCCATGGTTTCCTGTTATGATTGGGTCACGAGAAGGAGAGCAAGACCAAGCTAAGCCACAGAAAACCAGAGAGGTTGGTAACTAAGCGGATTGCAGACCCCTGATCCTATCCACACAACTAGCAGTAGCCGTGGAGCGTACCTACGATGATCCTAGACGCCTCGACACAGCCGGAGATATAAATAAACCTAAAGCAATAAAGGGGAAATCTAAACTGCCCCGGAGCAGACCCCAAAGGAATAGATAGCCCCCAACATATATTGTCGGTGAGACAAGATGAAAACACAAACACAGGTAGGAAAATAGACTGAGCAAACGATGGGGCCCACACTAATTAGACAGGGCAGGAAAGGAAAGACACTGTCTGCAATCACGCAAAAAACCCTGCAAAAAATGTCCAAAAGGTCTGATAGAAAAATACTGAAGTCGCACAACTTCGCCCACTATATCAGCTCTCTGGTATATTCTGAAAGCAGAGCAAAAAGAGGCCAATCTAATAAGGGCCAAAAACTGGCACAAGCAGTAACATATGGATGAAGATTCAGCATAGCCTCAGCCGGAGCTGGCTGACCACACAAAACTGAAATAGACAAAACCAGATAAAATGTGAACAATAGCAAAAGAACACTTAGCTGAGCATGCATGAACTGAGATGGAAACTAAGACCTCAGGAGGCAGGAAAAATCACCAGCAGGGATAGAGGGAGACAGCTGTCTTAAATCCAGTCAGAAACTCCAGATCTCCAATCGTCCTCCTCATTATCAGGTGGCAAGCCTCTGTTAATCAGATCAGCTACATTACCTCCAATAACCACCAGAGGGAGCCCAGAAAGAGAACTCGCGACCCCTCTGTCAATATAACCAGCTCCACTACCTTCACTAGTAACCAGAGGTAGGCCAGAAAGCGAATTCACAACAGTTTCCGGTGTCCCCCAATGAAGCGATAGAGAAATTGTCTTCTTCAAAATCAATTTCTGTGAGGAATTAATAAATGTTATGGTGGCCCAGACAAACTTGTATGCCTGTCAATTTTTCACCTAAAATCCCATGTCATCATACGCCAGATGGACCTTTGTAAATGCATTAGAGATGATGACATTTTGGGGAATTGTGCTGAATATGGGCATAGTCCGAAATCCAGAGCTTCGGCAATACCGAAGTACTGATATAGTCTACAGTACACCGGTTTTCCGTATGGCCATGACAAGGAGACAATTTGAAGCGATCCAAAAATATTTGCATTATAGTGATGATGCGCAGTGTCCTCCTTGAGACGATCAAAACTTTGATCATCTGTATAAAATTCGGCCACTAGTTGACCACGTCAGCAGAAAATTTGCTTAGGCGTACAACCCCCAAAGAGACATCGCTATAGATGAATCTCTGGTTCATTTGAAAGGGAGGCTAAAATTCCAACAATACCTGCCCAGTAAGAGGGCCAGGTACGGAATAAAACTGTACAAACTGTGCAAGAGGACCTCAGGGTGTAATGGATTTTTGATTGATATAGATATATATCTCTGTGTGTGCTGCGGCCTGTCCTAATTAGACAGAGTCTTATTGAGCGCTCCAGGAAGGAAAGACGCCAAGCCTAGTTTGCAGCAATCCTTTCCAGCAGAACTCTGGAAGTTTATTGAATATACTTGGTTTTATTAGTTCGTACAAAGGAGTGGTTACTCATTAACATAAAGGCTGAACTTCTTATCTAATTGGTCAGTTTAAATACATGAACATATATGGGAGAGTTTACCAAAAAGCTGATTTCTAGCAATATAATTTACGGCCCATTGTCCTGCAGTGTCAGCAATGTTCTGATATCGGCTGGCACATCTGGCCTTACTTCCTCATTTCCCATGTCTGCTAGATATTTCTCAAGACACGAGAAAATTCAATAAGATATCAGGAGTCTAGGAAGCCAACAGCATCATTACCCTCCACTTCCTTTCAGAGGCTCATCATAATAATTTTTCTTCAATTGATTTTCTAACTTTTCAGCACATCCTACGTACACTAGCATTTGGTTTTGTAATCTATAGATCAGGGAAGATAAGAGTCAGCATATTCTGATCGCAGGTGTTAGGTGGATCCTCTAGGTTGTACACGCTATATAGAAGAAAAGAATACAATGCCAAAAAAAATTTGAACAGTATCGGGTGGAAGAGATTCTGTTGTCTTTCTGTGGATTGACCACTAGTGGCTACTTATTTTTAGATTGATAATAGTGCTGCATTTTTACTACTTACCACTGATATTGTGCCCTTACTAAGATGAACGATGTTAAACTTGTGAAGGCCATCTTGTTTCCTGTTTGGGTCTACTTATAGCCACATGGAACTCTCACCCACTGCTTGAGTATTGTATCTATCCTTTAGTCTAGTTCCAGTCTCCAGCTCCTGAGAACTGGAGTCCTCCCCTCTCTTGTTCCTTGGATTCCTAGAGCTAATTCCAAGAAAATCAACTGCCAATTGTTATTCCCTACTCGTTCTTTCCCAGTATCATAATAGACAATGACTGAAAAGAATCCGGGACTCTGTATTTAATGGATGCTACTCACCAGGGCAGTTATCTGTAGGAACCACCTCTTTACACCACTCATCACCCCTCACATATGTTTCTGTAGTATTAATATTGGTCAGATCTTCATTCTGAAACAAATATTGTAAAAGTCACATGATCAGCCCTAATCCTGCCATCTCCACCGTTCTCATTACAGAAGTATAAAACATATAATATTGGTGGATAAAACAAGACTGAGCAAAAGACCTTCACAGCCGTCTACACATCATAGGGGAGATCTCATGACACCTTCTCTCCATCTACCTGATGATCCTGAGGAACATCGGGATCTTCTTGTTTACAGTCCTGTGGAAGAAGAGGACGGGGGCATCTCTCTGGTGTTGTCCTCTTACCGGATAGAACTGGAGGAAACACAGACCAGGACTGAACTCATTCTTTACATACAGATAGATAATCATAGGCCATGTTTATTTATCTGTTACCTGGTGATGAAAGGGGTTGGGGAACCTCCATCATGATGTCCATGCACAGATTTTTGTGTTCTTCTAAATATTCCCACTCCTCCATGGAGAAATAGACGGTGACATCCTCACACCTTATAGGAACCTAATACATACAATCATACCGTCATCACCCCCGATCCCTTCATAGCATTACTGTATAATTCCCCAGCATTCCCAGCAGTGTCACCTCTCCAGTCAGCAGCTCAATCATCTTGTAGGTGAGTTCTAGGATCTTCTGGTCATTGATGTCCTCATGTATAAGGGGGTGAGGTGGAGGCCCTGTGATTGGGCTCAGTGGTCTTCCCCACACCTCAGACACAGGGTCCTGACAGCGCCCCCTAGAGGTCTTCTTCACTACTGTGTAATCCTGGTTATGGAGAGACACATTAATAAATTTCACTACAGACATTTCAAGAGTCCTCACCTCTCCAGTTCTGTCCATCTGATAAAAATTATATAATGTGAAGTCAGAGTCGCTCACCTCTCTAGTAAGCCGGAAGAGGATCTCTAGGGTGAGGTGTAATATTCTCTCTGCCATCTTGTCCCTGTTCTTTCATCCCTGATGGGTCAATCTGGAAAATTATAATATATAGAAGATTTACACTGAGGGGATTCAATACTGTAGAAACCTGAATGGTAAGAAGATGAGCCGATGTAACACAAAGAATTCCACATAATAATATAATATGATGAAACGTACCGTATTTTGTGGATTGTAAGACGCACTGAATTATAAGACGCACCCTAAATTTTGAGGAGAAAAATAGGAAAAAAATTTTTTTTTTTTAATAAAATGGTGGTGCCTCTTATAATCCATGCGTCTTACTGCTTACCGGGGGTGGTGGCTGCGGTGAAGTGCGTTCCCAGGTCGCTGCCGGAGGAGGCAAGAGTGGCTCGGAGCCCCCCGCACCACAGAGCACTGCAGCCATTTTCACCCGCAGCGGCGCACATCGGAACACCCCCTCATCCCAACCTGCGTCCTGCAGCAACGCACCACTCTTGCCTCCTCCAGCAGTGACCCTGGGACCCTGCTCCACCGCGGCCGGTAAGGTATATCCACATTATAAGACACCCCCCCCATTTTCCCCCCAAATTTAGGGTGGAAAAAAGTGCGTTTTATAATACAAAAAATACGGTATAGATTCTCTTTGTCTTGCGTGGACTGGAACATAAGTTGAATTGCTGAATAAGATGTCTCCCCCTAATCACTGGCTCTGTAGGTCCCTGATTCGGCTGCTGAATGGCTGTAGGGCTGAGTTGTTTGTCTGGACTGACCAGGGATACAGAATCTGCTGGGGGCTTAGCAGTGGTGGCACTGGAGTAATGGGGAATCATTAATATGTTACTAGTTTTTTTTTCTGCTTTTAAAGTCATGTTTCTATTGAGTGGCTTTACTGTATGCGAGCCTGAAATGCGCAAAGTAGACTATGAGTTTCATGGGGGGAAGGAATAATGCAGATGAAGAGTGATGAAATAATACATCCACATAATCTTAATATTATAGTAATATAAAAATATTATTAATTTTATATTACTATTTTTTTGTACACCCTGCATGTCGGAAGCAGGTGTATGGAGCGGGCTCATGCAGCGAGCCCGCCCCATACCCGGCAAATGATGGCTGTGTACTACAGTCAGGGCCTGCCACTAACAATCGGTGGTAGAGCAGTGCTCCACCTGCTATTGTTAACTTGTTAAATGCAGCTGCCCATCCGCGCGTCCATGATGCGATTGCGGGTCGCCGATGGGTTGTCATGACAGCCAGGTGTCAGCGAATTACCCCTGTGCCTGTCATTATGGAGCTCCTTTGAAACCCTGGTTGTGGCAGGGCTTCCATGGTGACTGCGATTTCCGCTACATGCTTATGTTCCTCACTGTATAGGTTTACTATTGTAACATATACATGATGTATGGTTCTCATCAATTCATTTGTTAACCCCCTATAAATCATAAGTACTAATCAATAATGTTATTATTAACATATGAACTAATAAACATTATATAATATCTAAATTGTAGTCATTATTATAGGTTCATAAATATTTTTTATTATTTTACAGTATTCAGTTTTTCTTCTTTACATCTACTATTAAACCTATATATTATGATGACGTCATTCATCTATCAACACGATTCTGAATAGTTTAGAATCCTCCATGGTCCATCCGTGGATTTCAGCGGGGTTGTTCAGATATGCAGATATAGTTGATTGAGACTCATTGGAAATCCAAACCTTTGAACATGTTAAATTAAAGCTTCCCATTATTAACCGTGAATTTTTTAAATATATTCAGATTAAACATTTGGCGTCTTCTCTATTTGATTCCGAGGAGTGTCTCAACCAACGGACTTTGCGTAAATGGGTAGGAGAGGCCCGTCTACCAAAAGTTTGATCTCCAATATTTATAGAATGCGAAGTCCATTGTCAGGATCTTCTTAGGCTAAGTACTCTTATATGGTCAGGTGGGAATCTTTCTTGGTCCCTGTGGTGTCAGCACTCGTGGTTCCGGAGCTCTGGTGTGGTGGAATGGCACGTGGTGTCCGGCGCCCAATCAGTTCTGGTGTCATTGTCACCGACTTTGTACGGATTGAACATGAAGAGAAATTCAGAACTGATTCAGCTTGGATTTCCTCTTCATGTTCAATCCATATGAAGGCGGGGATAGTGACGCCAGCGCTGATTGGGCGACAGACACATGTCATTCCACTGCACCCGAGCTCCAGGACCACAAATGCTGCCACTGCTGGAACAGCGCCGGTAAGGGAGGTGAGTATAGGTGATTTTATTTTATCAGGGCCAAACATGTAGCTCAAGAAGAGGTTGTCCTAGTAGTGGTCAACCCCTTGAACTGTGGCTAGATGCCTAATTGCTGTCCACTGGAAGAAGACGAACATCCCCTCTTTTCTGGACTAGCTCTGCAGAATTTCTGATATTAAGAGAATATAATATATGACAGCTGTCCTGAATGGTGGGATTCAATTATTTGAGTCAATTTGGGCACCCTGGGATTATTTTTGTACTCATCACAATGGATAATTATTTTACACCTCCCCCTATTTCCTCATTCTCCCAGTGTGTTTGTGCCTTCTTCTCTTTGGTGTGACTGTTATGTTAGATGGTAGGAATGATGTTGCTACTTGTAACTGCAATTCCTGACCTGCCTCAGTCTGGAGAGCAGAGGTCTCTTTGCAATGATAAATTTAGTAAAGAACTAAACACAGATGTATATTACACTGCAGATCTCCTCACAGCGGGAAATTTACTGCTCATGTAACATCTACAGAATTCAAGCAGTGGGAGGTCTGCAATACAGGCATCACATAGGAGACACCGAGACTGCTGTATATATATCACATAGGAAACACCTAGACTGTGGTCTAGTCATCACATAGGAGACAGCAAGACCGTTGTCTATACATCACATAAGAGACACCGATACCTCTGTCTATATATCACATAGCAGACACCAAGACTGTTGTATATACATCACATAGGGGACACAGAGACTGCTATATATACATCACAGGAGACATGGGACTGGGGCATGTACATCACAGGAGACATGGAGCTCCCTTCCCTGTCCCTAATACTAGATGCGCCCTAGCTTGCCCTGTTCCCCAGATTACTTCTGATGGTGAAGAAGCTGGCACCAATAGCTTGCCTTAGCTCCTGAATCCACCCTCAGTATGCACCCTTCCCCCACCCAGGGAATAGGGGAGTAGTAGTGTACCATACTACACCAACCAGATTATCAAGGTAACATGAACAGGGGTAAAGGAAAATACCAATTATACAGATATACACACATAAACAACAGAGGTAAAGACCGGGAGTGGAGGATGGGGTTAAACCAATGTAGGAGAAGAGAAGTATCACACACTCAAAATCTAGCAACAGTCATGGATATATCCACCAGACGCCTTCTCCATTAACAACCTCCTTCCTTGCAGCAAAAGCTAGCCCTGACAATGAGTGCAAGCCAGGGCCCAGTTTATATAGATGGGAGGGGCTAACAGTGCACAGCTGAGAGCCTTAATGCAGGAAAACTTCCAGGAGCTCTCAACTGAGCAGATTAACCCTCGCACTGCTAAAAGAAACTTACAATGTTTAATATGAAGGTGAAGTGCTTGTAATCAGTGCAGGAGTAGGAGAAATCAGACACTGTGGTCTTCTGGCTCCTCCCGGTCACGGTAAACCCGTGACAATGGGTTTACTGCACTGAAGATCATAAATAGTGTTGATTGTGGTGGTGTCTGTTTGCTGATGAATTTATAGTTATATGAAGTGAGACACATCATATAGGGGATTTGTGATGTGCCTTAAAACTGGGAGGTGCAATAACAGTTGCTGAGGGAACAGCTTTGTCCTAATGAATGGTGCTAATAGGAGCTGTGAACAAAAGGAGCAGCTAAATGAATAGTCATTTCCTAACAGAGTTTACTGATCGGACTTGAATTCTACAGGTCTCCTACTTAGTGTTGTTAATGAGAGCAGTTAATTATAGCAAAATATCATCATAGTTAACATTATATTAGTAGGCACTTGATATTATATAGACTATTATATAGACTGCTGATGTTTAAAACATTATTATAGCTATTATTTTACATAATCCCCTAATGTAAATAAATGATGGACATGAGTCTGTCTCTGTTTTTTTCTGTAAAATAAAAAAAAAAAATTTAGGCTGTGTGCTATATTGGTCCTCAAAGATTTGCCGGATAGACCAGCGCATAGCACGGCGGAATTGCATTATCATATTTTTAAGAAATTATTAAAAGCTATATTTTATTATACTAATCAACTTTGGTCAGTTATTTTCTAAATTTTTGGATAATAGATACTTTGGTGATACTCTGTGATATCTTGATCACATGAGACATGGGGCTGCGGTATATACATCACATGAGATATGAGGCTCCGGTCTATACATCACAGCAGATTCTGGGGCTGCAGTATATACATCACACGAGATTCTGGAGGTGCGGTATATACATCACAGGAGATTCTGGGGTTGCGGTATATACATCACAGGAGATTCTGGAGCTGCGGTATATACATCACAGGAGATTCTGGGGCTGCGGTATATACATCACAGGAGATTCTGGGGTTGCGGTATATACATTACAGGAGATTCTGGGGCTGCGGTATATACATCACAGGAGATTCTGGGGCTGCGGTATATACATCACAGGAGATTCTGGGGCTGCGGTACGTACATCACAGGAGATGCAGGGCTGCAGTATATACAGTGGCATGTAAAGGTTTGGGCACCCCAGTCAAAATTACTATTATTGTGAACAGTTAAGCTTGTTGAAGATGAAAGGATTTTTAAAAGGGCTAAAGTAAAACATGACACTTTTCTTATGTAATTTAGGCAATATATATATTCATTCATCTTTTACATTTTAAAATTTTCAGAAAGGAAAATGGTCCAATGCAGACGTCTGGACACCCTGCTTGGTAAGTACCTAATAGCACCTCATTTTGCAAGTATCACAGCTTGTACATTTGTTTTGTAGCCAGCCAAGAGTCTTTCAATTCTTGTTTGAGGGATTTTCATCCATTCTTCCTGGGAAATCTCTTCCAGTTCTGTGAGATTCCTGGGTCATCTTGCATGCAATGCTATTCTGAGGTCTGGCCACAGATTTTCAATGATGTTCAGATTAGCGGACTGTGAGGGCCATTGTAAAACTTTCATCTTGCGTCTTTTGTGGATTTTAATATATGTACAGGATCATTATTCATTTGTAGAAGCCATCCTCATTTCAACTTCAGCTTTTTTCTTTTACAGATGGTCTTATGTTTGCATCAAGAATTTGTTGAAATTTTATTGAATCCATTCATCCCTCGACCTGTGAAATGTTCCCTGTGCCACTGGCTGCAACCCAACCCCAAAGCATGATTGATCCTCTCCCATGCCTAATGGTTGGTGAGATGTTCTCTTCCTGAATTTTTGTGCCCTTTTTTCTCCACACATACAGTGGGTACGAAAAGTATTCAAACCCCATTAAATTTTTCACTCTTTGTTTCATTGCAGCCATTTGGTAGTTTCAAAAAAGTTAATTTTTTCTCATTAATGTATACTCTGCACCCCATCTTGGCTGAAAAAAAACAGAAATGTAGAAATTTTTACAGCGTACAGCACAGGATAAATGTGAGCTGAGCCTTACGGCGATCTTTGGGAGGCTGAATTAAAAAAAAAATCAACAGTAGGTGAAGAATTGGTGTTATTTATTTTTTACACCGTTCCTTGTGTGGTATAGGTGATTATTCATCTTTATACTTCGGGTCAGTGCGATTACAGCGATACCAGATTTATATTGGGTTTTCATGTTTGGCTGCTGTCCCACACTAAAAGATGCTGATTGGTTTTTTTTTTGCATCGCCATATTTTGAGAGCGATAATTTTTCCATATTTCGACTGACAAAATCATGTCAGGAATTGTTTTTTTTGTTTTTTTATGCTGTTCCGCATGCGGTAAAATTGATAAGGCAGCTTTATTCTTCGGATCAGTACGATTACAGTGATACCCCATTCATATTGGGTTTTTTTAGGTTTTGGCGCGTTTACACAGTAAAAACTATTTATAGAAAAAAATAATTATTTTTACATCGCTTTATTCTGAGAGCTATAATTTTTTTATTTTTCGGCTGAAGGAGCTGTCTGGCGGCTTGTTTTTTGCAGGACAAGAAGACAGTTGCAGAGATACCATATTTATTCACATTCGTCTTTTTGATCGCGTTTTATTCCACTTTTTGTTAAGCGCTATGATGATAAAGCATCGTTTTTTTGCCTCATTTTTTTTTACGATGTTAACTACACAGATTGACTAGTGGGACAGTTTTATAGGTCATGTTGTTCTGGACGCAGCGACACCAAATATGTGTACTTTCATTGTTTTTTTTCATAATAATATTTACCGTATTCATGGGTACAATATATATTTTTTTATTATTATTTTGTGATTTTGAAAAAAAAATATTTTAAAACTTTTTTTTTCAACTTTTTATCAACTCCCAGCCGCTGCAGGAAGCCAGTGGCTTTAGCCAACACTGTGCCCGCTATTAAAGAAGATGAATATGAATAACTGCTCAACATGCCCAGTGTTTCAGGCACGGGCAGCAGTGAGTATTCTGGCAGCTGTCATCTGCTTGTAAGCAGCATGTGACATCACTGTCATGCCCTGCTTACAAGCATAAATCAGCTGCAGGCATCACAACAGGACGCTGCAAGGGAGTACAGGGAAGGTAAGAAGAACGGATTAGGGTTTTTATTGTTTTTTTTCTGATGGGGGCCATATAAACCAGAATAGGGATGAGGGGCCATGCCTGACAGGAAAGAGATGAGAGAAAGAGAATTGGAGGGATCCAATAGCTGGATATCCTTAAAGGATATCCTTAAAGGATATCCTTAAAGACAAAAATGTCCAGGAAGGATGGGAAATCTTGAAAAATGAAATTCTCAAAGGACAGTTGTTAACAATTCCGAAAAGAGGGAAGAATAGGAAGCATTTAAGGAAACCAGGATGGATGAACACAGAACTTAAGCACATGCTAAAAAGGAAGAAAAAAAGTTTATAAAATGGAAAGAGGGAGGCATATCTAAAGAAGAATATAATGCTGTCTGCAGAACCTGCAGGGCACAAATCAGATTAGCTAAAGCTGAAAATGAATTGAGGCTTGCAAGAGATGTCAAAAGCAATAATAAAGGATTTTGGGGATATGTCAAAAGTAAAAGAAAAGTCAAAGATGCTATAGGATTTTTACAGGATGAAAATGATGAAATGGTAAGACAGGATGTTAAGAAGGCTGAACTTTTAAATTCCTATTTTGCATCTGTTTTCTCTCAGAAAGGAAATGTAACATCAACTGTTATTCACTGTCCTATTAAGGGAATAGAAGAATCCAGGATATCTATAAACAGAAAGATTGTGAGGAAACACTTAGCTAACCTAAATGAATTCAAGTCTCCAGGTCCAGATGAATTACACCCCAGAGTACTGAAGGAGATAGCAGAAGAAATTTTTGAACCCCTCTCCATAATCTTTGAAAATTCTTGGAGAACAGGAGAAGTGCCAGAAGACTGGAGAAGAGCAAATGTTGTTCCTATCTTCAAAAAGGGGAAGAAGGTGGACCCAGGCAACTATAGGCCGGTGAGTCTGACTTCTATACCAGGAAAGATCTTTGAACAAATTATTAAACAACATGTATGTCAATACCTGGATAAGAATGAAGTGATTAAACAGAGTCAGCATGGGTTTGTAACTAATAAGTCATGTCAGACTAACTTAATTTCCTTCTATGACGGTATCACTGATTGGGTGGATCAAGGAAATGCTGTAGATATAGTATATCTTGACTTCAGCAAAGCATTTGACAAAGTCTCTCATACAATCCTTATTGAAAAAATGACTAAGTATGGAATGGACAAGGCAACTGTTAGGTGGATTCATAACTGGCTTAGTGATCGGACCCAAAGAGTGGTCGTAAATGGCTGCACATCCAGTTGGAAGAATGTCTCAAGTGGGGTACCACAGGGCTCTGTCCTGGGCCCTGTATTGTTCAACATCTTTATCAACGATTTAGATGAAGGAATTGAGGTAAAACTGATTAAATTTGCTGATGACACAAAGCTAGGAGGGATAGCTAATACTAGAGAAGATAGAGAGAGGATTCAAAAAGATTTAAATAAACTGGAGAAGTGGGCAGCAACTAACAGAATGGTTTTTAACAGGGAGAAATGCAAAGTACTACATCTGGGCAATAAAAATGAAAAAAGCATATATAGAATGGGAGGAATAGGGCTAAGTGACAGCACATGTGAAAAAGACTTGGGTATACTACTAGATCACAGACTGAATATGAGTCAACAGTGTGATGCAGCAGCAAAAAAGGCAAATGCAATTCTAGGATGTATTAACAGAAGCATACAGTCTAGATCACGTGAAGTCATTATTTCCCTCTACTCCTCTTTGGTCAGACCTCATCTGGAATATTGTGTCCAGTTTTGGGCACCACATTTTAAAAAAGACATCAACAAACTGGAGCAAGTTCAGAAAAGAGCGACCAGAATGGTGACCGGTCTGCAAACCCTGTCTTATGAGGAAAGGTTGCAGGATTTGGGAATGTTTAGTTTGCAAAAGAGAAGACTGAGAGGAGACTTAATAGCTGTCTACAAATATCTAAAGGGCTGTCACATTGTAGAAGGATCAACTTTATTCTCATTTGCACAAGGAAAGACTAGAAGCAATGGGATGAAACTGAATGGGAGGAGACACAGATTAGATATTAGAAAAAACTTTTTGACAGTTAGAGTGATCAATGAGTGGAACAGGCTGCCACGAGAAGTGGTGAGTTCTCCTTCAATGGAAGTCTTCAAACAGAGGCTGGACAGACATCTGACTGGGATGATTTAGCGAATCCTGCCTTGAGCAGGGGGTTGGACCAGATGGCCCAGGAGGTCCCTTCCAACTCTACGGTTCTATGATTCTATGATTCTATGAGGGGGTCATGCCTAACAGGATAGGGCTGAGGGGATCATGCCTACAAGGATAGGGATGAGGGGGCCATGCACTCCAGGATGGGGATGAGGGAGGCCATGCACTCCAGGATGGGGATGAGGGGGGCCATGCACTCCAGGATGGGGATGAGGGGGGCCATGCACTCCAGGATGGGGATGAGGGGGGCCATGCACTCCAGGATGGGGATGAGGGGGGCCATGCACTCCAGGATGGGGATGAGGGGGGCCATGCACTCCAGGATGGGGATGAGGGGGGCCATGCACTCCAGGATGGGGATGAGGGGGGCCATGCACTCCAGGATGGGGATGAGGGGGGCCATGCACTCCAGGATGGGGATGAGGGGGGCCATGCACTCCAGGATGGGGATGAGGGGGGCCATGCACTCCAGGATGGGGATGAGGGGGGCCATGCACTCCAGGATGGGGATGAGGGGGGCCATGCACTCCAGGATGGGGATGAGGGGGGCCATGCACTCCAGGATGGGGATGAGGGGGGCCATGCACTCCAGGATGGGGATGAGGGGGGCCATGCACTCCAGGATGGGGATGAGGGGGGCCATGCACTCCAGGATGGGGATGAGGGGGGCCATGCACTCCAGGATGGGGATGAGGGGGGCCATGCACTCCAGGATGGGGATGAGGGGGGCCATGCACTCCAGGATGGGGATGAGGGGGGCCATGCACTCCAGGATGGGGATGAGGGGGGCCATGCACTCCAGGATGGGGATGAGGGGGGCCATGCACTCCAGGATGGGGATGAGGGGGGCCATGCACTCCAGGATGGGGATGAGGGGGGCCATGCACTCCAGGATGGGGATGAGGGGGGCCATGCACTCCAGGATGGGGATGAGGGGGCCATGCACTCCAGGATGGGGATGAGGGGGGCCATGCACTCCAGGATGGGGATGAGGGGAGCCATGCACTCCAGGATGGGGATGAGGGGGCCATGCACTCCAGGATGGGGATGAGGGGGCCATGCACTCCAGGATGGGGATGAGGGGGCCATGCACTCCAGGATGGGGATGAGGGGGCCATGCACTCCAGGATGGGGTTGAGGGGGCCATGCACTCCAGGATGGGAATGAGGAGGCCATGCACTCCAGTATGGGGGTTAAGGGGGCCATGCACTCCAGGATGGGGATGAGGGGGCCATACACTCCAGGATGGGGAAGAGGGGGCCATGCACTCCAGGATGGGGATGAGGGGGCCATGCACCCCAGGATGGGGATGAGGGGGCCATGCACTCCAGGATAGGGATGAGGGGGCCATGCATTCCAGGATAAGGATGAGGGGGCCATGCACTCCAGGATGGGGATGAGGGGGCCATTCACTCCAGGATGGGGATGAGGGGGCCATTCACTCCAGGATGGGGATGAGGGGGCCATGCACTCCAGGATGGGGATGAGGGGGCCATGCACTCCAGGATGGGGATGAGGGGGCCATGCACTCCAGGATGGGGATGAGGGGGCCATGCACTCCAGGATGGGGATGAGGGGGCCATGCACTCCAGGATGGGGATGAGGGGGCCATGCACTCCAGGATGGGGATGAGGGGGCCATGCACTCCAGGATGGGGATGAGGGGGCCATGCACTCCAGGATGGGGATGAGGGGGCCATGTATACCTGGATTGGGGATGAGGGGGCCATGCACTCCAGGATGGGGATGAGGGGGCCATGCACTCCAGGATGGGGATGAGGGCGCCATGTATACCTGGATTGGGGATGAGGGGGCCATGCACTCCGGGATGGGGATGAGGGGGCCATGCACTCCAGGATGGGGATAAGGGGGCCCATGCACTCCAGGATGGGGATAAGGGGGGCCCATGCACTCCAGGATGGGGATAAGGGGGGTTAGTTATGGGGGAGGGGCATTGGTCTGGTATACAAAAGGGTTGTGGTGGTTGAACAATAAAGACTTGCCTTGTTTGGTCTATCTTATTTTTGAAGTCTGTGGCAAAGTCCTCAGCAGAGATGAGGGAGGTTGGAGGGGGCAGTGGTGGGCGGAGGAGGGAGTTAAAATAGGATCCAATTCAAAGTACTTCTTCTCACCCACAAAGCTATCCACAGTGCGGCACCCCCCTACATATCCTCCCTCATTTCTGTCTATCAGCCTAACTGACCACTGCACTGTGCAAACGACTTTCGACTAACCTCTGCAGTAATCCACACCTCCCACTCCCGACTCCAAGATTACTCCCGCTTTGCCAATCCTCTGGAATGCTCTACTCCAAGAAATTAGGACTATCCACAATTTGCACAGTTTTAGGCGCTCCCTCAAAACTCATTTTTTCAGAGCGGCCTATCACGTTCACTAATCAAAGTCATTTTATGTGTAAGTGTGCGTGTGTAGCCCATTCACTATCTCCATCTATCCCTCACTCCCTCAAGATGGCTGGACCATCATTGTAAATACACCATTGTAAATACACACCTGTACTCTGCATTTCCCCCACCTCATTGTAGATTGTAAGCTCTCACGAGCAGGGTCGTCTTATTTTGCTTTAATTATTGTATTGTTAACGTTGTTACTTACGACTTGTGTTTTGAAGCTGTTAAACTGTAAAGCGCTGCAGAATATGTTGGCGCTATATAAAGATATTATTATTATTATTAATAAAATTTTTGAATAACTGTATGGGGTTGTAGGATAGGGAAGATACAAGGGTTGTGAAGTAGGCCTGTTTAGCAGAGGTGAGGGCAGATTTGAAAGCAAGTGTTGCTTGTTTGAGTGCAATGAAATCATCTTCCGAATTTGTTTTCTTCCAATGCCGCTCTGCAACCCTGGACACTTGCCGGAGCTTTTTAGTGATGTTATTGTGCCAGGGTTGTCCATTGATACGTCACACTCTGCCATGAACGAGAGGGGCGACCGTGTCAATGGCTGATGCGAGAGTGGCATTGAAGAAAGCAGTGGCACTGTCTGTGTCATGGAGCAAGGATATGGATGCCAGTGGTAGAATAGAGTCAAAGAGCGTCTGGGTGTCTAGGTGTGCGAGGTTTCTGCGGGGGTGCGCATGTTGCTGGACATGGGTGACAAGTGAGGAGGACAGGGATGAGAAAGTGAGTAGGTGGTGGTCAGAGGGAGAGGGGAGGTTGTGAAGTTAGATACTGAGCAGAGATGGGTGAAGGTCAGGTTTACCGTATGTCCGTCTCTGTGGGTGGCTGAGGAGGACCACTGAGTAAGTCCAAAAGATGAAGTAAGGGACCGGAGTTTGGAGGCTGTTGAAGTCACCCATGATGATAGTGGGAATGTCAGTGGAAAGTGAAGAAGCCAGGTAGAGAATTGGTCAATAAAGGCAGTGGCCGGGACCGCAGGTCGGTATATGATTGCAGGGAGAGTAGATGCGGACAGAGTGGACTTCAAAAGAGGGGAGGATAAAGGAGGGTAGAGGTGGGATTGGGTTAAAGGTGCAGTTAGTAGAAAGGAGAAGACCCACTCCACCACCATGCCTGTTGCATGTACGTGCATGTACATCAAATGTCATGACGTGTATGTACTTCAAATGTTGGGAAGTGGTTAATTACATTTTGAACTGAGGAAAGAGCAACTTGAAAAAGCTTTGCTATCTTCTCAGAGCCTTCTCCTGCTTTGGGGGCCTCCACCATTTTCTTTTTCAGAGTGCTAGGCAGCTTCTTATAAGAACCCATGGCTGCTGTTTTTTGGCACAAGGTTAGAGGAGGCTGGGTTTTTATAAAACTGGGAAATTTGGATCACCTGGCCGTTCCTATCGATGATTGTGAACAAGCCAAAACCTTAACAGGCTAATTGAGGTCTGAAACCTTGGTTAAAATTATCTGAGCACAAAAATCTCAAAGGGTGCCCAAACGTTTGCATCATCCCATTTTCCTTTTTGTCATTTTTAAAAAGTAAAAAATTACAATATATAATATAAAGTAAATGTGTCATCTTTAACTATAGGCCTTTTAGAGATCATTTCATCTTCAACTTGCTTAACTGTTCACAATAACAGAAATTTTGACCAGGGGTGCTCAAACTTTTACCGTCACAGGAAATATAAGGCTGCGGTTTATACATCCCAGTGAACATGGGTCTGCAGTATAAACATCACAAGAGACGCTTTGGGGATGCAGTATATACATAACAGCAGATATGGAGCTGCGATATGTATGGGAGCTCATCGTGAACTAACTTCGCCCACAAAGTACGTCCTCACGCTGGCACTGGCCAGTATGAGGATGTAATCTTTCATTACATGTGATGCTGCTATAATTAGTGAATCTCCTTGCCAGTGCATGTGGGTCGCCCTCCCAGGGTCATGGGGTACTCAGTACCGGGCCGGTATCAGTGGGATATGTCACGGTGGCGGTGACCCGGACCGTGGCCCTGGGCGCCCAAGTAATAGGAAGATGTGGATGTTAAATGTAATAGTTCGTGACGCCACCTGTGGTGTTCGGCAAGGGAGGTGTTAAGCCGACGCTGCATGCAGATCCTCCGGGACAGATGGTGTGGTGCAGCAATGATGGTATAGCCCTCCACAGGCAGGGCTGTTGTCCCAGGGCAGTGTAGATGTGGAGACACTTAGGTGATGTAGTGTCTGGCGCAGGGGATGTAGCAGTGTCAGGCGGACGGACGCAGGAAGGAATGGAGGACACCAGGGCATGTAGTTCCAAAGCTTTACTCACAGTCTGTAGTGCCCGCTTCTGTGCCGTGTCCTCCGGGTCAGAGACTCAGTCAACCTCCAGGCAAGAAGGAAAGCTCCCTTCCACACTCCGCCAACTTATGTGCCTTTCCTGAACGTCGCCTCTATAGCGCCTTTAAGTGTGAAGATCTCCAGTACCGTGGTACTCTGGAGTTCCTCCTGACAGATATTCCCAAGAGCTCTACTTGCACGGCAAACAGCTGTAGCCTGCTTCGGGGACTCTCTACTTCTAAGTCCCAGCTCTCTATCCGTATTGCTGTTGTGCCCTCAAGTCTTAGATGGGAGTAGTGCATTTACAGCCCATTACTCCACCGGTGTCTGCTGCAGAACCATTAGTGTTCATACAACCTCGGGGACCGGGCCCCGGCCTTGCGCTTAGAACTTCTAGGCAGGGTTCTTCCTCTAACCCATGTCCTCTGTGTTCCCTTTTACTCCTACGTTCCGTACTTGTCCTTTTCCTTCTATGGAAGCTCAGGCTTCAGGTCAACGTCCTTCTCCTTCTTTCTTTTCCCGTGCCAGCTGGCTCAGGTCACTGAGGCAGCTGCAGCACTCCTTCCTCCATCCCTTCTTCCAGGGATCCCCACTCCTCCCGAGTGGCTTCCTTCCTCACTGACCTCCTGTCAGACTGACCTCTCATCCTAAACCATCCCGCTCATATATATATATATATATATATATATATATATATATATATATATATATATATATATATATATATATATATTTTCTGAACTCCACCCACCTCCCAGCACGTCTAGTGTTCCAAGCAGGGAACCACCAAAGGTGCTCTGCTTCTCTCTAAGCAAGGAGCCGCAATGTGGTTGTGCTGAACTACTCTATTGTGTGGGAGCGTGGTCAGGAGCCTCCAACTTACCTGGATGGTGGGGCACCACACCTTAGGAGAGAGGAAGGGGCAGTACCTCTGTGGTGACTGAGCCACAGGGGCGACACACATGCAGAATAAGAAAGCAATTAAAGGGCCGGCAGCTGTTAAAGTGCAGCTGCCAGCCTGAGCACTGCAGTCTCCAGTAATCTTCCCAAGCCCCACTCCTGCATTAGACTAAGTCAGATGAAAGCACTGATTTCACACATATAGGTGCTTCTCACAAAATGAGAATATCATCAAAAAGTTAATTTATTTCAGTTCTTCAGTGCTAAAAGTGAAACTCATTATATACAGTAGAGCCATTACAAACAGACTGATCTACAGTATTTCAAGTGTTTATTTCTGTTAATGTTGATGATTATGGCTTACAGCCAATAAAAACCCAGAAGTCATTATCTCAGTAAATTAGAATAATTAACAAAAAAGACTTGCAAAGGCTTCTTAAGCATTTAACAAGGTCCCTTAGTCTGTTGCAGTAGGTTCTACAATCATGGGGAAGACTGCTGACTTGACAGATGTCCAGAAGGCAGTCATTGACAGATTCCATAAGGAGGGTAAGCCACAAAAGATCATTGCTAAAGAAACTGGCTGTTCTCACAGTGCTGTATCCAAGCATATTAATAGAAGGTTGAGTGGAAGGAAAAAGTGTGGTAGAAAATGGTGCACAAACAACCGGGATAACCGCAGCCTTGAAAGGATTGATAAGAAAAGGCCATTCAAAAATTGGGGTGAGATTCACAAGGAGTGGACTGCTGCTGGAGTCATTGTTTCAAGAGCCACCACACACAGATGTATCCAGGACATGGGCTACAAGTGTCACATTCCTTGTGTCAAGCCACTCATGACCAATAGACAACACCAGAAGCGTCTTACCTGGGCCAAGGAGAAAAAGAACTGGACTGTTGTTCAGTGGTCCAAGGTGCTGTTTTCAGATGACAGTAAATTTTGCATTTTATTTGGAAATCCAGGTCCCAGAGTCTGGAGGAAGAGTGGAGAGGCCACAATCCAAGCTGTTTGAGGTCTAGTGTGAAGTTTCCACAATCGGTGATAGTTTGGACCTACACCAGCAGATGACATGGCTCCCCACTGTGTTTTATCAAGACCAAAGTCAGCGCAGCCGTCTACCAGGAAATTTTAGAGCACTTCATGCTTCCCTCTTTTCTGACATGCTTTCTGGAGATGGAAATTTCATTCTCCAGCAGGAATTGGCACCTGTCCACACTGCCAAAAGTACCAATACCTGGTTTACAAACAACAGTATCACTGTGCGTTATTGGCCAGCAAACTCGCCTGACCTTAAGTCCATAGAGAATCTACGGAGTATTGTCAAGAGGAAGATGAGAGACACCAGACCCAACAATGCAGACAATCTGAAAGGCTGCTATCAAAGCAACCTGGGCTTCCATAACACATCAGCAGTGCCACATGCTGATTGCCTCCATGCCATGTCGCATTGATGCAGTAATTGATGCAAAAGGAGCCCCGACCCAGTACTGAGTGCATTTACTGAACATACATTTCAGTAGGCCAACATTTTGGATTTTAAAATCATTTTTCAAGCTGGTGTTATAAAGTGTTCTAATATACTGAGATAATGACTTTTGGGTTTTCATTGGCTGTAAACCATAATCATCAACATTAACAGAAATAAACACTTGAAATACTGTAGATCACTCTGTGTGTAATGGCTCTACTGTATATAATGAGTTTCACTTTTAGCACTGAAGAACTGAAATAAATTAAGGTCAATCTGTTTGTAACGATTCTATGTAATATACTGTATATACACTATATATATGTATAAGAACTGAAATAAGTTAAGCTTTTTGACGATATTCTAATTTTGTGAGAAGCACCTGTAGTATCTTGGTCCCCACACAGTATGTCGGCATGCCAGTATAATGGCCCCTCAGTACATACACAGTATACTGGACCCCATAACTGTCCACCCAGTATCATGGCCCCAACAGCCCTCTATTCAGCATAAGGGCCCCCCACAGCCTCTCGCACAATATCAAGTTCACAACAGCCCTTTACAAAGAAAAAGGAGACACACGCAATAAGGGTCCAACACAGTCCATCACAGACCCACACACTGTACTGTATAATGGCCCACCACCAGCTCCCATTCAGTATAATGACCCCCACAGTTACTCATCATATTTATAAAAAAAAGTGCAATGTAATGACATAATCCAAGCAGCGCTGTGGGGTAAATGGTCACATACTGTGTGTGTGGGGATGTCAGTACTGTGGGAATATTATACTATGTGGGGGATGGTGGTATTGTGGGAACATTATACTGTGTGTGGGGGGATGGCGGTACTGGGGGGAACATTATAATGTGTGTGGGGGATGGTGGTAATGGGGGAACATTATACTATGTGGGGGATGGTGGTATTGTGGGAACATTATACTGTGTGTGGGGAGATGGCGGTACTGGGGGAACATTATACTGTATATGGGGGATAGCGGTACTGAGGGAACATTATACTGTGTGTGGGGGATGGTGGTAATGGGGGAACATTATACTATGTGTGGGTGATGGTGGTACTATGGGAACATTACTCTGTGTGGGGTGATGGCGGCACTGTGGGAACATTATACTGTGTGTGGGGGGATGGCGGTACTGGGGGCACATTATACTGTGTGTGGGGGATGGCAGTACTGGGGGAACATTATACTGTGTGTGGGGGATGGTGGTAATGGGGGAACATTATACTGTGTGTGGGGTGATTGCAGCACTGTGGGAACATTATACTGTGTGGGGTGATGGCGGTACTGTGGGAACATTATACTGTGTGTGGGGTGATGGCAGTACTGGAGGAACATTATACTGTGTGTGGGGGATGATGGTACTGGGGGAACATTATACTGTGTGTGGGGTGATTGCGGCACTGTGGGAACATTATACTGTGTGTGGGGTGATGGCGGTATTGGGGGAACATTATGCTGTGTGTGGGGGATGGTGGTAATGGGGGAACATTATACTGTGTGTGGGGTAATTGCGGCACTGTGGGAACATTATACTGTGTGTGGGGTGATGGCGCTACTGGGGGAACATTATGCTGAATGTGGAAGGATGGGAGTGCCAGAACAGATAGCCGGCTTACAGAAGCTACAGCGTACTGACTTCCAGTGTTCAGCAGTGGTTGCGTCTTTTAGAGTGCTGACGTCACTCCCCAGCATGGAGAGCATTGGTGATAAGTGCTCCACGCTAGTGGAGCTGAAAACACTGAAGATGGGTATTTAGTGTAACGGGGTTAGGGGGTATTTACTGTGTGTGGGTGCATTTACAGTGTGGGGGAGATATTTACTGTGTGCATGTGTGTAGGTGTATTTACTGTGTGGGGGGGTGTATTTACTGTAATGGGGCTGGGGGATGCACTGTGATGGGGGTATGTAGTGTAATGGGGCTGGGGGAGATTTAGTGTAATGGGGGGATGATCTGAGAACACAAGTTTGGGGAGCAAAGAAGGGACAGGTGCAGGTGCAGACACATTATGGGGAGTGGGAGAAATTTGAAGACACAATATGAGGAGTAAAGGGTGAGATGGGGGTATGTATGGGGGATGGCTGCAGACACAGTATGGTGAGTGGGGGTAATGGAAGGGGTGCGACCACAGTATGGGGAGTTGGAGGGATGTGTAAGGAGACAGTATGGAAAGTTAGAGGGCACATATATGAGGTGGAAGGGGAAAACGTGTGAAGAGACTATTGAGAGGGATAGTGCGAGGAGACAGTATGGTGATAACAAAAGTGTGAGTAGGCATAGAATAGAGACTGTATAGTGTGGGGGTAGCATAGATGAACAGTGTAAAGGTGCAGCCAGGAGGTGAAGGTCATATTTTGTGCAGAGAATATAGTGAAGGGATCTTTTTATTCAGCAGCATTATCATGACTCTGCTATCTGCAGAGACAAGCTGTGGATGAGTAAAAACTCATCATAGCATCTGGACAAGATGAAGAAGAAAAGAAAGAGACATCAGGTATCTGGATATAGATTTTTTTGTGATTCTGACTAATTCTCATGTTTTTATTTATGTTAGGAACATTAAAGGGGTTGTCCAGGTTTGTGTTGAGTCTGCAGACATTCTATGTGGCTGCAGACTTCTGAATTCTCACAGTGCTCACTGCATGCTGTCAGGATTCTCTCGTGCTGGCATGCATGTGGTCACTTGCTGATTAGAGATGTGTGGCTTCATTCAGTGAAAATAAATTGAGCGAGGCCGGGCACGTCTTGTCGGAACGTGGCCAGAAGTATACACATCACATACTTGTGTAAGACAGAATCTTAAAAGTGAGCAGTGCATGTGCTGTGAGATTTCAGAAGCTGCAGCCACCTATAGTGACTGAAGACCTTCATCCCAAACCTGGATGCACCCATTAATTATAAAATGAAGCCCTGTAGCCAATCCTAACAGCGTGTAATATCCTCACTGTCAGGATTCAGCTGTCATCACACGGCCGCTTCAAACAAGCTTCTCTTCCTGCTTCTCTCAGTTTTTCACTGAACATTGAACTAGGGAGAGCAGCTCGTCAGTACATGGCTAAGGGCAGAGTCACACTGAGAATCGTATTGCAAAACTCGCACTGGCTGCTCTCCTGACCGGAGCTTAACAGCTGCATAGTAATCCATCATACTGTCATGCTCAGGTCAGGAGAGGTGCCGGCCAGTCCGTGCTATGCGATGCGATTATCGCAGGAGAAATACACCAGTGTGACTCTGCCCTAAGTGTACAAATCGCATACGTACATATGGGGGCAAACTGAATTCTTACCCTGGATGAGAGAAAACCTAGACACACCTCTGGGCGGTACTGAGGGAACTTTATACTATGTGTGGGGTCCAAGAAAGCGCACTGCTATGAAAGCAATGTGTTCGGGTCATATATGTATCTATCAGAAGAACAGGAACGACAAAAAATTGAGATTCTTTTACAGTGGCAACAGAGAAACCCCAGCACTGGACACTGAAGGGGTTACTGCCCCCTGTGCCCAGTAATGGAGGGGTTACTGCCCCCTGTGCCCAGTAATGGAGGGGTTACTGCCCCCTGTGCCCAGTAATGGAGGGGTTACTGCCCCCTGTGCCCAGTAATGGAGGGGTTACTGCCCCCTGTGCCCAGTAATGAAGGGGTTACTGCCCCCTGTGCCCAGTAATGGAGGGGTTACTGCCCCCTGTGCCCAGTAATGGAGGGGTTACTGCCTCTTGTGCCCAGTAATGGAGGGGTTACTGCCCCCTGTGCCAAGTAATGGAGGGGTTACCGCCCCCTGTGCCCAGTAATGGAGGGGTTACTGCCCCCTGTGCCCAGTAATGGGGGGGTTACTGCCCCCTGTGCCCAGTAATGGGGAATCTCCAGCACCTACCTCCACCTGCAGAGACGCACTCCACATATATGGCTGCTCTGTGCGCACAGGACCTGGGATGAGGTCACAGGAGGGGAGGAGTCAGGGGTCACATGATCAGGGGCCTCAGTGTATGCAGGACTCTGCTGTGCTGGGTGTCATGGTGCTGGATGAGGGGAAGTTTATGTGTGGGATCAGGAGGGGTTTACAGGGGGGATGTAGCAGAGCCGTGTGTGTACGAGGTGTACGGAGCGGAGCCGTGTGTGTACGAGGCGTACAGAGTGGAGCCGTGTGTGTACGAGGTGTATAGAGCGGAGCCGTGTGTGTACGGCTCCGCTCTATACACCTCGTACACACACGGCTCCGCTCTGTACACCTCGTACACACACGGCTCCGCTCTGTACACCTCGTACACATGGCTCCCATCCATACACCTTGTACACACACGGCTCCGCTCTGTACGCCTCGTACACACATGGCTCCCATCCATACACCTTGTACACACACGGCTCCGCTCTGTACGCCTCGTACACACATGGCTCCGCTCCGTACGCCTCGTACACACGCGGCTCCGCTCCGTACGCCTCGTACACACGCGGCTCCGCTCCGTACACCTCGTACACACACGGCTCCGCTCCGTACACCTTGTACACACACAGCTCCACTCCGTACACCTCGTACACACACAGCTCTCATCCATACACCTTGTAAGCACACATCTCCACTCCGTATAGGTCGCACATACACGGATCCGCTCCATACACCTCGTACACACATGGCTCCGCATGCTTCCTTCACAGCAAAACCTTCCAAATGCAAGCACCACACCTCAAATCAACTCCAGGCCTTTTACCTGCTTAATTGAGAATGACATAACAAAGGGATTGCCCACACCTGTCCATGAAATAGCCTTGGAGTCAATTGTCCAATTACTTTTGGTCCCTTTAAAAACAGGGTGGCACATGTTAAGGAGCTGAAACTCCTAAACTCTTCATCCAATTTTAATGTGGATACCTTCAAATGAAAGCTGAAAGTCTGAACTTCAACTGCATCAAATTGCTTTGTTTAAAATTCATTGTGGTAATGTCTATGTCATGATTCATGCTGGATCAGGACTGATAAAAAGCACAGGTAACCTTTTTTTTCTTAAGCTGTGTTTAAGTGTGGTTTTTGCCCCCAGTGGCCATTAGGATTATTGCACTGTGGTTTTTGCCCCCAGTGGTGGTGAGCGTCATTGCACTCTTGTTTCTTTAGTTAAGTGCACATGATTATATTGCAGGTGTGATTGCTTTGGCTCTGCTATAAAAGAGTCACAGGTGTTGCAATCATTGTTGGTGATAGCGTTCATTTCAACCATCCTTGGTGGAGAAAGGAGCTGGAGAACGTTCCTTGCAGCACTGTCTTAGCCCTGGTGTGGATGGAGTCATAGGGGATTTCCTTGTAGCTCTGACAGAGCTTGGTGGCAGCGATTCAGGAGGAGAGCTGCATTCTGGTGGTGGACTCTGTTGCCAGGAGCAAGAGCAACAGAGTAAAGCTAAGTGGTGTTTCCCTGTTTGTGTTTTTCCTTAGTGTGCATTAGTACAGCGGTGGGGCCAGTGCCTACGCCACCCAGCTCCCTAGCAAGGGAAAGGTGTAGGGTGTGCTAGGGCGACAGGTTCATCATCAGCGCTCGGTGCGGAACCGGCATAGGGAACGTTAAGAGCGTTAGGGACACTGACTCAGGGGAGTGCAGGAGGTCTCCACGTCTCCTTACCCTATCGCAGAGCCCACCGTTGTAACTGTTTCCCCTTTCCCCGTATCTTGTTGCTTTAGTTACTGGCCTGCGGGCTGTGTCACACAGGAGAGTATCACGTGCCACGTCTTGTTGTTTTAGTTACTGGCCTGCTTGTCGCGTCACATAGAACGGGTCATCGTGACATTATCACCAACCGATAACTTTTTTTTTTTTTCTGCTGAGCCATGGACCCAGTTCAGCCCTTTGCCCAAATCCTGCAGATCCTTACTAATGTGATTAGGGGGCTGCACGGATGGTTGGTGCGGCAGCTGCGGCTGTTGGTGGGTTCTAGGGCCTTGGTTCAGGAACAGGCTCAGCCAGAACCCAAGATATCCCTCCCTGACAGATTTTGTGGAGGGAGAGATCAATTCTTGGTGTTTCAACAAGCCTGCAAATTATATTTCAGGCTGCGCCCTCGTTCATCAGGGAGTGAAGAGCAACGGGTGAGAATCATTGTGTCCCTTCTTAAAGGGGATCCTGTTATGAACTCATTTTCGGCTCCACCAGTTGAGAGTTCCCCTCCCATTCTCCCTCTGGTGGTGACAGGAGGTAGTGAGGTTGGTTTAAGTGGTAGTTAAATGCCACCTGATGAGGAAGATAACGATTGGATCTCATCAGGTGGCAGATAACTAACACTTAAACCAACCTCACTACCTCCTGTCACCACCAGAGGGAGAACGGGAGGGGAACTCTCAACTGGTGGAGCCGAAAATGAGTTCATAACAGTACCTACTGTGGTTGTGAGAATGCAGCAGATATGGGACCAAGTGGTGGGATAAGTTGTCACTCTCAGGAAAAGGCCCAGCGTTTTTCCAACCGGCGTAGGACCATTGGTCCTCGGTTTAAAGTGGGTGATATGGTTTGGTTGTCGTCTAAGAATATTCCTATGAAGATTGCATCTCCAAAATTTAAGCCAAGTGTCACGGGGTCCTTCTCTGGTATCACACAATCAACAGAGCAAGCGAAGAGTGAACAATTCCAAGACCTTTATTCAGGCAAAAATAAGAAAAGGTCCATATTCAGTCCACCACACAAAGGATAAGATAGTCCAGAATAAGAATGCAGTCCAGTATCAGGATAAAATGTCCAGGGAAACGAGATTCCAAAACTCTAGCACCAAAGGATAAAATGGGTCCTTCTCTCTCTGAAGTGCTGTCTGAACACCATCCTGTCCACACCGGAACTGACTGTCCAGCTGCTGTTCTCCCCACCCCCTTCCTTGTCCAGGGGTAGTCAAACAAGTTGGGGCCGGTTTCATGGCCTCCCAGAGGAGAACAAAGGGCCTTAGGGATTAATGCACTACAGGGGGTCATCAAGAGACAGATACAGTGAGGCTGTAGACTTACAATGTAATAAGAAAAACACTATGGAAATGACTGAAATAGAAAAATAGGAATATACAAAAAATGATATCCACATAACATATCACACCATCACACCAAGATTTATTGGACCTTATAAGATTTTGGAGATTCTTAATCCTGTTTCTTTTCGATTGGTTCTTCCAGTTACGTTCAAAATCCATAATGTATTTCACAAGTCACTGTTGAAGAGGTTTGTTGAGCCAGTAGTTCCTGTGGCAGCACCTCCTGATCCTGTATTGGTTAAAGGCAATGTGGAATATGAGGTAGAGAAAATATTGGATTCTCGTTTGGTTAGACGGAGACTCCAGTATTTGGTCAAATGGAAGGGTTATGGCCAGGAGAATAATTCTTGGGTCTCTGCCTCTGATATTCATGCCAATAAATTGGTGCGTGCTTTTCACCGGGCCCATCCTGATCGGCCTGGTGGCATGGATGAGGGTTCAGTGACCCCTCCTCAAGGGGGGGGTACTGTTATGAACTCATTTTCGGCTCCACTAGTTGAGTTCCCATCCCGTTCTCCCTCTGGTGGTGACAGGAGGTAGTGAGGTTGGTTTAAGTGGTAGTTATCTGCCACCTGATGAGGAAGATAACGATTGGATCTCCGGAGTATCAGACTGGACATGACAGCCGACGCTCTATCCTACTGCTGGTGATTCAGTCTGCTTCTCAGGTCCTGGACTTCAGCTCTCTTCCAGTCTTCTCAAGTTAAGTTTGTTTTTTGCTATTGTTCACACTTGTTGCTTGTTGGTCAGTTCAGTTTCTTGTGTGGTCAGCCTGCCCCTGCTGGGGCTATGCTGAATTTCCACTCCTATGTATCAGTATTTGCCAAGCTGCTTTTTGTCCCTTAGTGGATTGGCCTCTTTTTGCTCTGTCTCAGAATATTTCAGAGTGCTGATATAGGTGTAGAAGTCTAGTCACTTCAGGGTTAATTTTGTTATCAGAAGTGTTGGACAATATTTTTGTAATTTTTTTGGCAGATTGCAGACAGTGTCTTTTCTTTCCTGTCCTGTTTAGTTAGCTGGGCCCCATCGTTTGCTCAGCCTATTTTCCTGCCTTTGTTTGTAATTTCATCTTATTTCACCGTCAATACTGTGGGGGGCTGTCTTTCCTTTGTGGTCTGCTCTGGGGCAGTTGGTTTTCCTCTTTTCCTGCTTTAGGCTTATGTAGCTCTCCGGTTGTGACGAGGCGTCTAGGAACATCGTAGGAACGCTCCACGGCTGCTGCTAGTTGTGCGGTTAAGTTCAGGGATCTGCAATCTGCATAGTTACCAACTTCTCTGGTTTTCTGAGACTTAGCTTGTTGTTTATTTTTTCCTCCTCGGTGACCCATTCATAACAGGATCCCCAATCCTGGGCCTTCTCCATCATTGGTGTCCGTGGATGAGTTTTTTGCAGCTTTGGCGCTTGTGTATGGGGATCCTGATGACGTCGCCCTGGCGGAATCCCGACTCCGTAGGTGTAAACAGGGAGCCCGGTTGAGGAGGAGTACTGCTTAGAGTTTAGGAGGTGGGCCACTAACACTCAGTGGAATGACCCTGCGCTTAGGAGTCAATTTGTGCAGGGTTTGTCTCCAAAGTTGCAGGATACTCTGGTGCAGTACGCCGCCCCCAGGTCACTGGAGGCCGCCATGTCCCTTGCCATCCGGGTGGATAGATGCCTTAGGGAAAGACATATACAAAAAGTGCCCCCTGATGTCCTCGCTAGGGAGGAGGACCCACCAGTGCAGACGGAGGAACCCAGACAGCCCGGTGTTGTTGATACAAAAAAGGGGGTGTCTGCGGCTCGTCGTGGTGGGGGGGTATGCTTTTCCTGTGGGAAGCCTGGCCATTTTATGAGAGCCTGCCCAGTTCATGCCAAGTCTCCAGACGAACCTATGCAAGTAGGAGGAGCTAGTTTGTATTTGGAGCTGCCTACGGTTCGGGGAGTGGTGTCGGCATGTTTGTACTGTGGGCAGACTGGTCATGTCCTGAAGGCTTGCCCATTGCATGCCAAATTATCTGTACCATCTGAGAAGCCGCATTCCCCTGGTCGCTTGGAGGGAGGCGACAAGGGAGTATACATTTCCTTCATTTTCCCCTCCCAAGGTACCATGTCAGCAGAGGTCTTGGCTGGTGGGGTACCGGAGGTGATACTGGTGCTTGTGGACAGCGGAGCAGGAGTCAGTCTGGTGGATGCTCGCTTTGTCCAGACTCATGGTCTGAAGTGTAGGACGCTAGCCCAGCCTATAGGCGTCCAGGCCATAAACTCTGTTCCACTGAGCCAGCGGAGCTTGACCCAAGTCGTAGAGAATATCCATCTGCGTATAGGACATCATGAGGAGTCCTTTTCATGCTGCGTCTTGGAGGGAATGCCAGTACCTATTGTTTTAGGCCTCCCTTGGCTGAAAAGACACAACCCGGTAATAGATTGGTGGGCGAGGGAAGTGGTCGGCTGGGAGCACTCGTGTGAGGGCTGCTGCTTAGGAACTACTGTCTCTACCGTCTCTCTTCAACGGACCCCTTCCTCTCCGGTGAGAGCAACAGAGGTGCTGCAGGAGAGTAGGGGCAAGTCTCAACCCTCGCCATTGGACAACCCTGGGAGGCGTAGACCTCGTGGTGGAAGTGGTTGAAGGGTGGTGTACCCCTTGGTGAAGTGCGAGGGTGTGAGTGTGGTGACACAGGGGGACGCCTCTGTTGTCAATCCCAGAAAGAGTTCTCCAAATGGTGACAAACGAATGAGTGGCAATAAACGTTCAGGTCCGGACCTGTGTGTGAACGAGCGTGTATGGGTCGCCACCAAAAAACATCCAGTGGAAGTGTGTTGTGGAGTGTTACCAGCTCATACCAAACATACACATACACAACTCGTTCCCCAGGTTAGCGCTTCGGAGATGTGTGGTGCCTCCAGAAACATTGCCAATACCAGCGAGCTTGTTTGTCATTAACCTGACGTGCAGGTAGTTGCTGGGGTGAACTCTGGGTCTGGGCATCCCCGCTGTAGCTGGTTCCCTGATGAGGAGCGGTCTTGTGGGTCCAGAGGCCCCTCATTAAGGGGAGGGTACTGTCATGATCCATGCTGGATCAGAACTGATAAAAAGCACAGGTAACCTTTTTTTTTCTTATTTTCTTAAGCTGTGCTTAACTGTGGATTTTGCCCCCAGTGGCCATTAGGATTATTACACTGTGGTGTCTTTTGTTCTAAGTTTGCCCTCGGTGGTGGTGAGCGTCATTGCACTCTTGTTTCTTTAGTTAAGTGCACATGATTATATTGCAGGTGTGATTGCTTTGGCTCTGCTATAAAAGAGTCACAGGTATTGCAATCAGTGTTGGTGATAGTGTTCATTTCAACCATCCTTGGTGGAGGAAGGAGCTGGAGAGCGTTCCTTGCAGCACTGTCTTAGCCCTGGTGTGGAAGGAGTCATAGGGGATTTCCTTGTAGCTCTGACAGAGCTTGGTGGCAGCGATTCAGGAGGAGAGCTGCATTCTGGTGGTGGACTCTGTTGCCAGGAGCAAGAGGAACAGAGTAAAGCTAAGTGGTGTTTTTCTGTTTGTGTTTTTCCTTAGTGTGCATTAGTACAGCGGTGGGGCCAGTGCCTGCGCCACCCAGCTCCCTAGCAAGGGATAGGTGTAGGGTGTGCTAGGGCGACAGGTTCCTGATCGGTGCCCGGTGCGGAACCGGCATAGGGAACATTAGGAGCGTTAGGGACACTAACTCAGGGGAGTGCAGGAGGTCTCCACGTCCCCTTTCCCTATCGCAGGGCCCACCGTTGTAACTTTTTCCCCTTTCCCCGTTTCTTGATGTTTTAGCTACCGGCCTGCGGGCCGTGTCACTCAGGAGAGTATCACGTGCCGTGTCTTGTTGTTTTAGTTACCGGCCTGCGGGTCGCGTCATACAGGAAAGGTCATCGTGACAGTCTAGAACCAAAATTAGAAAAATGTTGTCTCTGTCCAAATATATATGGACCTAACTAGATGCCGATAGGGCTTTCCTGCAGAACCAAACAAGATAACAACAATTGTCCTCGCAGGGACCAAACACAAAGAAACACTGATAATGCAAATACGACTAACCTGGCAAAGGCCGGTCACTATAGGGCTGCGGTATGGCCGACTACGGGTCCTTAGTTACTATGTGTCACTTAGCTGTCCTGACGTCCGACGGTGTGCTGTACGATGGTGCTTCGGCATCGCAGCCGCTGGGCCCAGCCGCCGAGGATCTGGCAAAAACTTCGGGCGTTCCTACGCCCAGGCGAGGCGGGGGCACAACAGGCCCTAGGAGAGTCCTTTGGCGGGATGGCTCCCCGCGGAGGCAGCGGGATACCGCCTGAAAGCGGGAGAGTGGAGGCCGCAGCCCCTGGGCAGGGACGGGCAGCGGTGATGCTGAGTGGCGGCTGGTAGGCAACCAGCGCAGCCTGAGGCTGTGCTAGGAGACCTGCGGATGGCGATGGGCAGGCCCCAACCGCGGACTGGAGCGGGACGATGGTGGCTGCGGGCGGCAACGGAGAGGCCGCAGCCACAGGGTGAAGTGTGGCGGCAGCGGGCAGGCCGCAGCCGCGGGCTGGAGTAGGGCGGCAACGGCCGCGGACGGCAGCGGGCAGGCCGCAGCCACGGGCTGGAGTGAGGCGGTGATCCTCCGTCGGTTGGCACTGTGCCATCTCCCTGCAGTCCACCATGAGTCTCTCTCTCTCTCGTCTCTCCTGTCGCTGTCCTCCTCTCTGGTTACTGCTGGAGGCTCTGGCTCCCTGGCCCCCCCTAGGTCCCCTGATCCTCCTCTCCCGATCTGCTGACTCACTCCGGCTAACGTCCTCCGCCCCTTTTATATAAGCTCCTCCCCCAACCGTTCTGGAAGTCTCTCCGGTCCGTCCCCTAATTCTGTCCCCCGGAAACAGACCCCCTAGGAACCTTGATGACGGTCCCCTTGGTTCCGGCCCGGACACGCGGCAGGGGCTCTTCCTCCTACACTCCCCATCCTTGGAGGGCCAGTTTGTACTGCTGGGAAGTCTTCTTCGTCGTCCAGGTCCCAGACTGTTGGCAGGGGTTCGGGGACCTGAGGAGTGGTCTTGGGTCATATGGGGTCGGTGGACGTACCGCAACATATTACGGTGCACAGTGCGAGTAGGGAGGGATCCATCTTTTTCAGGTTGTATTTTGTACACGGGCCCGTCGGGGCTTATTCGGCGCAATATTCGATAGGGACCCTCTTCCCACCAGGGATTCCAACTTGTTCTGAGGGCGTTAGTCTAGTACGAGTACTCAATCCCCAGCATGGAGGTCGATGGGCGGAGGCAGAGTCCCCCCTGGATGTTCTAGGTGCTGGAGTTTTGTATGGACGATTCGGTGGAGGGTTTGTAGCCGGTACCGGTGGTTCCGGACCCACGATGAAACCCCTATCCAGGGTTGTGGTTCTTCCGGGTTCAGTTCTACCTCCATGATCCCTTTGCCTTCCCCCCCAAATAGCAGCGAGTAGGGGTATAGCGGGTAACCCGGTGTACTCGGTTGTTATAAACCCACACTAGTTCAGGAACGTACTCAGGTCAGCGAGCCTTCCGGTCGTTCTCCAGGGTGCGCAACATTTGGATTAGCGTTCGATTAAATCGTTTGCAGGCCCCGTTCCCTGATCTGAATCTATCCGTTGGGGGCAGCCGTACACTTGGATGAAGTACCTGCAAATCGCATAGGCAGCCACGGCGAATTTGGTGAAATGATCCACCATGACGAGACAATGTTCATACCCCTGGTGTGCGGGGCCAATGGACAAGTAGTCCACCATCAAGAGTTCGAGGGGAGCTGATTTTACTATCGTCTGTACCGGGGCCCGTTGTGCGGGTGGTTTAGCTAGCTCGCATAGGCGGCACGCCCGGCAACCTTCCACTGCAGTTTGTAAGCGAGGGTGGTAAACCATTTGCTGCATCCACTGAAAGGTCTTTTGAGCTCCAAAATGGGCTCCTTTTTCATGGTCTTCCTGAGCCAGTTCACCGAGTTGGGCTCCGGGCACGACTACCTGCCAAGATGTTGTTGATGTCGTCCGTGATACTGCCTTACATTATATTTGTCCCTTTTTGATGACTAATTTCTCCCATTGGCATAGCATTAGCAACATGTCCTGAGTCAAGGTCTGCCTCTGGGAGTCGGTAGGTACTTTGCTTGTGGCTACCCATTGGCGTAGGGACCCAATCTCTCCGTCTTCTTGCTGCTGCTGGATCCATTTATCACGAGAATGTTCCAGCATACCCCTGGGGGGCCTAGATGGGATTGGGTGGTAGCTGTGAGTACGGTGGAGGCCAGAGCGAATGGCATTTCTTCTTCTAATTTGTCATCTCGACTCTGCCCTGGAGTTGCATGCCGGATCCTGGAGAGGGCGTCAGCATGTACAATCTCTGCTCCTCTTTTATAAATGATCTTGTAGTTGAACTTGGCCATCTGAGCCACCCATCGCTGCTCCAAAGACCCTAGTTTGGCATTTTCAAGGTGGGCCAGCGGGTTGTTGTCGGTCCGTATCACCACCTCGGAGCCCGCCAGGTACTCTGCGAACCGCTCCGTCATGGCCCACACTACCGCGAGGAGCTCAAGCTTAAAGGAGCTGTAATTGTCAGCATTACGTTCGGAGTCATGAAGTGATCGGCTGCCATAAGCGATCACTCTCTCCCGGCCGTCTTGGACTTGTGACAATACAGCCCCTAGCTCGTGGAGGCTCCCGTCGGTGTGCAGTATGAACGGCTGCGAGAAATCCGCACAAGCCAACCCCAGGAAGGCCCAAACATCTTTTACCGTCTCGGGGGTAGGCTACCCCTGGATTGCGGCGACCTTTTCCAGGGACAGTCTAACACCTTTGGCGGAGACGGTATGCCCCAGATATTCGATCTGGGTACGAAACAGGTGGCATTTCTGGGGTTTTACCTTCAACCCATACTTCTGCAGCCGGCCGAGCACCTGCCCCAGCCGTCGCAGGTGGTCCTCAAACATGGCAGCATAGATGATGATGTCGTCCAGGTATATCAGCGTGGCCTCAAAGTTGAGATCTCCCAAACACCGCTCCATCAGCCGTTGGAAGGTCCCTGTAGCGTTGGCCAGCCCGAACGGCATCCGATTGAACTCGAACAGTCCCATGGGAAGAATGAACGCAGTTTTGGCCCAGTCTTCCTCTGACATTGGCACTTGCCAGTACCCGCTGGCCAGATCCAAAGAAGAATGAACGCAGTCTTGGCCCTGTCTTCCTCTGACATTGACACTTGCCAGTACCCGCTGGCCAGATCCAAAGTCAAGAAGTACGTCGCTTTTCCCAAGGCGGACAGGGACTCTTCTATGCGGGGCAGCGGGAACGAGTCTTTGATGGTGCAGGCGTTCAGTTTCCGATAGTCCACACAGAACCACAGGGTGCCATCCTTTTTGCGAACCAACACGATGGGAGCCGCCCAGGGACTCTGGCTTTCTCGGATGACCCCCTTCTGCAGCATTTGGCCCAGTAATGTTTTCACCTCCTGGTATAGTTGAGGAGGGGTCGGCCGATATCGTTCCCTGATGGGAGCCGCCCGCCGTGGGAATGCCATACGTAATGGCGGTGGTACATCTAAAATCATCCTCATGACTGGCGAATACCTCCTGGTACTGCCCTAGTAGCGTTTCCACCTGGAGAATTTGGGCTGGGGACAGGCCGGTGAGTTCGGCCCGCATTCTCTCCAGGATGGTTCGGCCCTTTTCCTGGGTCGAGGACCCTGCAGTCTGCGAAGATCGGATAGTCACTGCCCAAGGGTCCTCGGGCTGCACCTTTAACTGGATCGCAGGGGCTGGCAGCACCTCTTCCAAAGGCCTCACAAGCTTCGCCATTTCGGCCCGGGGCTTTAGGACGATGTCTTGGTCCTCTAGGTTGATGCAGCGCACCAGGAAGGTCCCCCTCCGCACAGTGGCCAGGGTGCGGGCCAACAGTATGCCAGGGTGCAGGTGTTCCAAGAAGCATGGCTCCACCTGCATCTCCACGCCCTCCAAAGGCACCGGGGCCTGGATAGGTAGGGCCACTATTGTTTGCCCGGGCGGCAGCACGAGTGGAGGAGCCGCTGGCACGATTACTTTTCCCAGTGCCTCACCCTTCTGGCAGTCCTGGAGGACTCGCACCCTCCGCACCAACTGCTGGAAGACCCGTCCTTGGGGCGTGCGGGAGCCCCACTGTTTCATGGTCTCTTGCGTGGGGTCATTAAGGAGTAAATTGCCGAACTCCCGCAGTATATTCATACCCAGGGTGACTGGATGTTTGTTATTGGTCTCCCCCTGTGTCAGGATCACTCCCCGGCGGCAGAGGGATTTGCCACACAGCGTCATCTGCATCCAAACCACTCTGGCGACAGGAACCGGCAGTTGGTTGGCAGCTACCAGTCTTATCATGGATCCCTACTGGAGTCTCACTGCCTCGGGAAAATGCTGCCAAAAATAAGTTGCAGGCATGGTCGTTACTTGCGACTCCGTGTCTACTAGGCACCGTACGGCACGGCCCTCGACCTCTGCCCATACCACTGGACACTTTGCAACTAGATCTTTGGGACTTCCACCACCCCATGTTGTGGCTTCTGGCTCCGAGCGGTGTCCCTCTAGTTTAATGGCCGCCGGGGTGGGCGTCTCTTATGCCACAGACATTCTCATGCGAAGTGGCCCAGCTCCCCTACACCGGGGTTGCGAGGGCCGGCCGCTCCAGGCATTGCGAAGCCCCCAGGACCCTGGGTTTGAACTAGGCCGCCCAGTTGTGGCCTCGACCCTTCTTTTCACTTTAGCCAACTCGCCCCTGATGTTGTTCAGCTCTTGTTTCATCTCTTCTATCCATTGAGGCTCCCCGACAGCGTTCACGGAGGCCTCCATGCTCCGGACCTTCCCCACGGGGACCGTCAGCCCCTGTTCCTGCTCTCGAGCGCGCGCCTGACTTCCCACCTTGGAGAAAGCCATATGCGGGTTCACCCGGACTTGCTCCTGTAATGCCTGCTTCGTCAGAGGGTCTCGAAGTCTAGTCACTAACAGGTCACATAGGGTAATTTCGATGGGTCCTACACGTACGCCGTCCTTCCGCTTGATGGCCGTGTAAAGTATAGCTCCTGAAGGAGCTCCCCCTCTCCCTGCATGTGGCTGAACAACCGGGTTCTCAACTCCCCCACATTCATCAGATCCCCATGGGTCTCTCTCAGGATCCACAAGACCCTAACAAAGGTGTTGCGGTGTCCCGGGGGCCTCAACATTACTGAATCCCGGGCCGAACCATCCAATGCCATGAGAGCTACTTCGGCTTCTAGGTCAGGGGTCATCGGATGCATTCGAAAGAGCCCTCGCATCCGCTCCGTCCAGCTCCACAGCATGGTGTTGGTGCCGGAGAACCTGGGCAGGTTGCTCAGCATAGCCCCCAAGGAGATACTGGACCGGGAGCCCTCGTTACTTATGGAGTCTGCGGCCCTGCTCTGGTCCGCGCTCGGAGACTGCATCCTGCCAACTACGCCAAATGTAGGTACGGCAGGTACGCGGGATGCAGTGACGAGACGCGAGACGGATTTAACTTTTAGTGGTAACTTTTATATATATATATAGATGCCGATAGGGCTTTCCTGAGCAACCAAACAAGATAACAATTGTCCTCGCAGGGACCAAACACAAAGAAACACTAATAATGCGAACACGACTAACCTGGCAAAGGTCGGTCACAATAGGGCCGCGGTATGGCCGACTACAGGTCCTTAGTTACTATGTGTCACTTAGCCGTCCTGACGTCCGACGGCGTGCTGTACGATGGTGCTTCGGCGTCGCAGCCGCTGGGCTCAGCAGCCGAGGATCAGGCGAAGACTTCGGGCATTCCTACGCTCAGCCGAGGCGGAGGCACAACAGGCCCTAGGAGAGTCCTTTGGCGGGATGGCTCCCCACGGAGGCAGCGGGATACCACCTGAGAGCGGGAAAGTGGAGGCCGCAGCTCCTGGGCAGGGACGGGTAGCGGTGATGCTGAGTGGTGGCTGGTAGGCCACCGGCACAGCCGGAGGCTGTGCTAGGAGACCCGCGGATGGCGTCGGGCAGGCCCCAACCACGGACTGGTAGCGGTTGCAGGCGGCAACGGACAGGCCGCAGCCGTGGGGTGGAGTGAGGCGGCAACGGCAGCGGGCAGGCCGCAGCCGCGGGGTGGAGTGAGGCGGTGATCCTCCGTCGGTCGGCTCGGTGCCGTCTCCCTGCGGTCCACAGTGAGTCTCTCTCTCGTCTCTCCTGTCGCTGTCCTCCTCTCTGGTTACTGCTGGAGGCTCTGGCTCCCTGGCGCCCTCTAGGTCTCCTGCTCCTCCTCTCCCGACCTGCTGACTCACTCCGGCTAGCGTCCTCCGCCCCTTTTATATAAGCTCCTCCCCAACCGTTCTGGAAGTCTCTCCGATCCATCCCCTAATTCTGTCCCCCGGAAACAGACCACCTCGGAACCTTGATGACAGTCCCCTTGGTTCCGGCCCAGACATGCGGCAGGGGCCCTTCCTCCTACATGTGCGACCTATATGGAGCGGAGCCGTGTATGTACGAACTGTATGGAGCGGAGCCATGTGTGCACGAAGTGTACAGAGCAGAGCCATATGTGCTTTGTGTACAGAGTGGAGAAGTCGGTATGTGTACGGAGCGGAGCTGTCTGTGTGTGTGTACGAAGTGGAGCCGTGTGTGTTCGACGTGTACTGAGCGGAGCACCAGGGCACTCTGGAAGAGCAATGGTGAAGCGCCAGAATTGGCTCATCTAATGTGATGCTCCATTTCTGGGACGGCTGCAGACTGGTATTTTAGGCTGGGAAGAGTCCAGTAACCATGGACACTCCCAGCCTGGTAATATAAACCTGTAGCTGTCTGCTTTACCTTAGCTGGTTATGAAACATAAGGGGGACCCCATGTCATTTCATTTATTTATAAGGTCAATACGCACAGCACTAATTATATATCTCACAGATATCTATTTGTCTAACATCTATTTACCCCATATCTATCTATCTGTATCTTTGCACATCTTTAACACATAAAAATCTCTATTCTGCATTCTATTCCAGTACATGGCACATGGATATCACACATACACACAAATACAGCCAAAAGAAAAGCACACAGATAGAAAAAACAGGCAGGATCACGAGTGTAGGAGCCCTTACAGGAGCCTTCAGTGACTCCCTCACAATCACACTTAGCCAGGTGTGCCACCGGGAATTTCAGTGCCCCATACAGGGAAAATTTTCGGACCCTGTTGAGACTCCACCCGGGCTCCACCCCAGCTCCGCCTCCAACCAGCGAACCTTTCACAATCCCACCGCCCAAATCATAGAAAAACTCCTCTTCTGCATCACATCCTCACCAATCATACATTAGCAGTTCCCATCTAACTCAAGATCTCACATATAGCCAGCAGCTTTTGTTTTGGCCAAAATAATTTTTTTTAAACTGCCACTACGAAAATGTAGACTCTTTTGGCCGGGCCCTACTCTACTCTAACCTATTAAACATTTGTTAAAATATCCTTTACTCCTTTTAGGTATATTTTAGTTTAGGTTTCTTTAAGGGAATGTCACATACGTTTTTTAAAATGAACAATAATACCACATACAAGAGACAAATACCTTCACACCATGGCCGGAACACATATTTCGACCACATAGTGACCGAAGAATACCACATACAGGCAACAAATACCGCCACACCATGGCCGGACCACGTATTGCCACCACATAGTGACCGAATAATACCACATACAGGCGACAAATACTGCCACACCACATATCACCACCACATAGTGAATGAATAATACCACTTACAAGGGACAAATACGGCCACACCATGACCAGACCACAAACTACTACCATATAGTGACCAATAATACTACACACAAGAGACAAATACCGCCACACCATGACCAGACCACATATTACCAACACATAGTGAACGAATACTACAATACTGATCATTAATTAAAAAAACACAAAACTACTGTCCTGTATATATATATATACGCTGCACAGTACCACTCCTCCTGTCCTGTATATATACACTGCACAGTACTACTTCTGTCCTGTATATATATATACTCTGCACAGTACCACTCCTCCTGTCCTGTATATATACACTGCACAGTACCATTTCTCCTGTCCTGTATATACAGTATACACTGCACAGTACCACTTCTCCTGTCCTGTATATATACAATGCACAGTGCCACTTCTCCTGTCCTGTATATATACACTGCACAGTACCACTCCTCCTGTATATACACAATGCACAGTACCACTTCTCCTGTCCTGTATATAAACATTGCACAGTACAACTCTTCCTGTCCTGTATATATACACTACACAGTACCACTCCTCCTGCATGTATATATACACTGCACAGCACCACTCCTCCTGTCCTGCATATATACACTGCACAGTACTACTTCTCCTGTCCTGCATATATACACTGCACAGTACTACTCCTCCTGTCCTGTTTATACAGTATACATTGCACAGTACTTCTCCTCCTGTCCTGTATATATGCACGGCACAGTACCACTCCTCCTGTCCTGTATATGTACACTGCACAGTACCTCTCCTCCTGTCCTGTATATATACACTGCACAGTACCACTCTCCCTGTCCTGTATATATACTCTGCACAGTACCACTCCTCCTGTCCTGTAAATATACACTGCACAGTACCACTCCTCCTGTCCTGTATATATACACTGCACTGTACCTCTCCTCCTGTCCTGTATATATACACTGCACAGTACCACTCCTCCTGTCCTGTATATATACACTGCACAGTACCACTCCTCCTGTCCTGTAAATATACACTGCACAGTACCACTCCTCCTGTCCTGTATATATACACTGCACAGTACCACTCCTCCTGTCCTGTATATATACACTGCACAGTACCACTTCTCCTGTCCTGTATATAAACATTGCACAGTACTTCTCCTGTCCTGTATATATACACTGCACAGCACCACTCCTCCTGTCCTGTATATATACACTGCACAGTACCACTTCTCCTGTCCTGTAAATATACTATGCACAGTACCACTTCTCCTGTCCTGTATATACACACTGCATAGTACCACTCTCCCTGTCCTGTATATATACTCTGCACAGTACCACTCCTCCTGTCCTGTATATACACTGCACAGTACCACTCCTCCTGTCCTGTGTATATACACTGCACAGTACCACTCCTCCTGTCCTGTATATATACCCTGCACAGTACCACTCCTCCTGTGCTGTATATATACACTGCACAGTACCACTCCTCCTGTCCTGTATATATACACTGCACAGTACCACTCCTCCTGTCCTGTATATATATACTGCACAGTACCACTCCTCCTGTCCTGTAAATATACACTGCACAGTACCATTTCTCCTGTCCTGTATATATACACTGCACAGCACCACTCCTCCTGTCCTGTATATATACACTGCACAGTACCACTCCTCCTGTCCTGTATATATACTCTGCACAGTACCACTCCTCCTGTCCTGTATATATACACTGCACAATATTTCTCCTGTCCTGTATATATACACTGCACAGTACCACTTATCCTGTCCTGTATATATACACTGCACAGCACCACTTCTCCTGTCCTGTATATATACACTGCACAGTAACACTCCTCCTGTCCTGTATATATACACTGCACAGCACCACTCCTCCTGTCCTGTATATATACACTGCACAGTACCACTCCTCCTGTCCTGTATATATATATACACTGCACAGTACCACTCCTCCTGTCCTGTATATATACACTGCACAATATTTCTCCTGTCCTGTATATATACAATGCACAGTACCTCTTATCCTGTCCTGTATATATACACTGCACAGCACCACTTCTCCTGTCCTGTATATATACACTGCACAGTACCACTCCTCCTGTCCTGTATATATACACTGCACAGCACCACTCCTCCTGTCCTGTATATATATATACTGCACAGTATCACTCCTCCTGTCCTGTATATATATACACTGCACAGTACCACTCCTCCTGTCCTGTATATATACACTGCACAATATTTCTCCTGTCCTGTATATATATACTGCACAGTATCACTCCTCCTGTCCTGTATATATACACTGCACAGCACCACTTCTCCTGTCCTGTATATATACACTGCACAGCACCACTTCTCCTGTCCTGTATATATACTGCACAGTACCACTCCCCCTGTCCTGTATATATACACTGCACAGTACCACTCCTCCTGTCCTGTATATATACACTGCACAGTACCACACCTCCTGTCCTGTATATATACACTGCACAGTACCACTCCTCCTGTCCTGTATATATACACTGCACAGCACCACTCCTCCTGTCCTGTATATATACACTGCACAGTACCACTCCTCCTGTCCTGTATATATACTCTGCACAGTACCACTCCTCCTGTCCTGTATATATACACTGCACAATATTTCTCCTGTCCTGTATATATACAATGCACAGTACCACTTATCCTGTCCTGTATATATACACTGCACAGCACCACTTCTCCTGTCCTGTATATATATACACTGCACAGTACCACTCCTCCTGTCCTGTATATATACACTGCACAGCACCACTCCTCCTGTCCTGTATATATACACTGCACAGTACCACTCCTCCTGTCCTGTATATATACACTGCACAGCACCACTCCTCCTGTCCTGTATATATACACTGCACAGTACCACTTCTCCTGTCCTGTAAATATACTCTGCACAGTACCACTTCTCCTGTCCTGTATATACACACTGCACAGTACCACTCCTCCTGTGCTGTATATATACACTGCCCAGTACCACTCCTCCTGTCCTGTATATATACACTGCACAATATTTCTCCTGTCCTGTATATATACACTGCACAGTACCACTTATCCTGTCCTGTATATACACACTGCACAGTACCACTCCTCCTGTCCTGTATATATATCCTGCACAGTACCACTCCTCCTGTCCTGTATATATACACTGCACAGTACCACTCCTCCTGTCCTGTATATATACACTACACAGTACCACTCCTCCTGTCCTGTATATATACACTGCACAGAACCACTCCTCCTGTCCTGTATACAGTATATACACTGCACAGTACCACTCCTCCTGTCCTGTATATATACACTGCACAGTACCACTCCTCCTGTCCTGTATATATACACTGCACAATATTTCTCCTGTCCTGTATATATACAGTGGGGCAAAAAAGTATTTAGTCAGTCAGCAATAGTGCAAGTTCCACCACTTAAAAAGATGAGAGGCGTCTGTAATTTACATCATAGGTAGACCTCAACTATGGGAGACAAACTGAGAAAAAAAAATCCAGAAAATCACATTGTCTGTTTTTTTTTCATTTTATTTGCATATTATGGTGGAAAATAAGTATTTGGTCAGAAACAAAATTTCATCTCAATACTTTGTGATATATCCTTTGTTGGCAATGACAGAGGTCAAACGTTTTCTGTAAGTCTTCACAAGGTTGCCACACACTGTTGTTGGTATGTTGGCCCATTCCTCCATGCAGATCTCCTCTAGAGCAGTGATGTTTTTGGCTTTTCGCTTGGCAACACGGACTTTCAACTCCCTCCAAAGGTTTTCTATAGGGTTGAGATCTGGAGACTGGCTAGGCCACTCCAGGACCTTGAAATGCTTCTTACGAAGCCACTCCTTCGTTGCCCTGGCGGTGTGCTTTGGATCATTGTCATGTTGAAAGACCCAGCCACGTTTCATCTGCAATGCCCTTGCTGATGGAAGGAGGTTTGCACTCAAAATCTCACGATACATGGCCCCATTCATTCTTTCATGTACCCGGATCAGTCGTCCTGGCCCCTTTGCAGAGAAACAGCCCCAAAGCATGATGTTTCCACCACCATGCTTTACAGTAGGTATGGTGTTTGATGGATGCAACTCAGTATTCTTTTTCCTCCAAACACGACAAGTTGTGTTTCTACCAAACAGTTCCAGTTTGGTTTCATCAGACCATAGGACATTCTCCCAAAACTCCTCTGGATCATCCAAATGCTCTCTTGCAAACTTCAGACGGGCCCGGACATGTACAGGCTTAAGCAGTGGGACACGTCTGGCACTGCAGGATCTGAGTCCATGGTGGCGTAGTGTGTTACTTATGGTAGGCCTTGTTACATTGGTCCCAGCTCTCTGCAGTTCATTCACTAGGTCCCCCCGCGTGGTTCTGGGATTTTTGCTCACCGTTCTTGTGATCATTCTGACCCCACGGGGTGGGATTTTGCGTGGAGCACCAGATCGAGGGAGATTATCAGTGGTCTTGTATGTCTTCCATTTTCTAATTATTGCTCCCACAGTTGATTTCTTCACTCCAAGCTGGTTGGCTATTGCAGATTCAGTCTTCCCAGCCTGGTGCAGGGCTACAATTTTGTTTCTGGTGTCCTTTGACAGCTCTTTGGTCTTCACCATAGTGGAGTTTGGAGTCAGACTGTTTGAGGGTGTGCACAGGTGTCTTTTTATACTGATAGCAAGTTTAAACAGGTGCCATTACTACAGGTAATGAGTGGAGGAAAGAGGAGACTCTTAAAGAAGAAGTTACAGGTCTGTGAGAGCCAGAAATCTTGATTGCTTGTTTCTGACCAAATACTTATTTTCCACCATAATATGCAAATAAAATGAAAAAAAAACCAGGCAATGTGATTTTCTGGATTTTTTTTTCTCAGTTTGTCTCCCATAGTTGAGGTCTACCTATGATGTAAATTACAGACGCCTCTCATCTTTTTAAGTGGTGGAACTTGCACTATTGCTGACTGACTAAATACTTTTTTGCCCCACTGTACACTGCACAGCACCACTCCTCCTGTCCTGTATATATACCCTGCACAGTACCACCTCTCCTGTCCTGTATATATACACTGCACAGTACCCCTCCTCCTGTCCTGTATATATACACTGCACAGTACTACTTCTCCTGTCCTGTATATACACTGCACAGTACCACTCCTCCTGTCCTGTATATATACACTGCACAGTACCACTGCTCCTGTCCTGTAAATATACACTGCACAGTACCACTCCTCCTGTCCTGTAAATATACACTGCACAGTACCACTCCTCCTGTCCTGTATATATATACTGCACAGTACCACTCCTCCTGTCCTGTATATACACTGCACAGTACCACTCCTCCTGTCCTGTATATATACACTGCACAGTACCACTCCTCCTGTCCTGTATATATACACTGCACAGTACCACTCCTCCTGTCCTGTATATATACTCTGCACAGTACCACTCCTCCTGTCCTGTATATATACACTGCACAATATTTCTCCTGTCCTGTATATATACACTGCACAGTACCACTCCTCCTGTCCTGTACATATACACTGCACAGCACCACTCCTCCTGTCCTGTATATATACACTGCACAGCACCACTCCTCCTGTCCTGTATATATACACTGCACAGCACCACTCCTCCTGTCCTGTATATATACACTGCACAGTACCACTCCTCCTGTCCTGTATATATACTCTGCACAGTACCACTCCTCCTGTCCTGTATATATACACTGCACAATATTTCTCCTGTCCTGTATATATACACTGCACAGTACCACTTATCCTGTCCTGTACATATACACTGCACAGCACCACTCCTCCTGTCCTGTATATATACACTGCACAGCACCACTCCTCCTGTCCTGTGTATATACACTGCACAGCACCACTCCTCCTGTCCTGTATATTTACACTGCACAGTACCACTCCTCCTGTCCTGTATATATACACTGCACAGTACCACTTATCCTGTCCTGTACATATACACTGCACAGTACCACTCCTCCTGTCCTGTATATATACACTGCACAGCACCACTCCTCCTGTCCTGTGTATATACACTGCACAGCACCACTCCTCCTGTCCTGTATATTTACACTGCACAGTACCACTCCTCCTGTCCTGTATATATACACTGCACAGTACCACTTATCCTGTCCTGTACATATACACTGCACAGTACCACTCCTCCTGTCCTGTATATATACACTGCACAGCACCACTCCTCCTGTCCTGTGTATATACACTGCACAGCACCACTCCTCCTGTCCTGTATATTTACACTGCACAGTACCACTCCTCCTGTCCTGTATATATACACTGCACAGTACCACTCCTCCTGTCCTGTATATATACACTGCACAGTACCACTCCTCCTGTCCTGTATATATACACTGCACAGTACCACTCCTCCTGTCCTGTATATATACACTGCACAGTACCACTCCTCCTGTCTTGTATATATACCCTGCACAGTACCACTCCTCCAGTCCTGTATATATACCCTGCACAGTACCACTCCTCCTGTCCTGTATATTTACACTGCACAGTACCACTCCTCCTGTCCTGTATATATACACTGCACAGCACCACTCCTCCTGTCCTGTATATTTACACTGCACAGTACCACTCCTCCTGTCCTGTATATATACACTGCACAGTACCACTCCTCCTGTCCTGTATATATACCCTGCACAGTACCACTCCTCCTGTCCTGTATATATACACTGCACAGTACCACTCCTCCTGTCCTGTATATATACCCTGCACAGTACCACTCCTCCTGTCCTGTATATATACCCTGCACAGTACCACTCCTCCTGTCCTGTATATATACACTGCACAGTACCACTCCTCCTGTCCTGTATATATACCCTGCACAGTACCACTCCTCCTGTCCTGTATATATACCCTGCACAGTACCACTCCTCCTGTCCTGTATATATACCCTGCACAGTACCACTCCTCCTGTCCTGTATATTTACACTGCACAGTACCACTCCTCCTGTCCTGTATATATACCCTGCACAGTACCACCACTCCTGTCCTGTATATATACCCTGCACAGCACCACTCCTCCTGTCCTGTATATATACACTGCACAGCACCACTCCTCCTGTCCTGTGTATATACACTGCACAGCACCACTCCTCCTGTCCTGTATATTTACACTGCACAGTACCACTCCTCCTGTCCTGTATATATACACTGCACAGTACCACTCCTCCTGTCCTGTATATATACACTGCACAGTACCACCTCTCCTGTCCTGTATATATACACTGCACAGTACCACTCCTCCTGTCCTGTATATATACACTGCACAGTACCACTCCTCCTGTCCTGTATATATACCCTGCACAGTACCACTCCTCCTGTCCTGTATATATACACTGCACAGTACCACTTCTCCTGTCCTGTATATATACACTGCACAGTACCACTCCTCCTGTCCTGTATACATACACTGCACAGTACCACTCCTCCTGTCCTGTATATATATACACTGCACAGTACCACTCCTCCAGTCCTGTATATATACCCTGCACAGTACCACTCCTCTTGTCCTGTATATATACCCTGCACAGTACCACTCCTCCTGTCCTGTATATATAAACTGCACAGTACCACTTCTCCTGTCCTGTATATATACACTGCACAGTACCACTCCTCCTGTCCTGTATACATACACTGCACAGTACCACTCCTCCTGTCCTGTATATATATACACACTGCACAGTACCACTCCTCCAGTCCTGTATATATACCCTGCACAGTACCACTCCTCTTGTCCTGTATATATACCCTGCACAGTACCACTCCTCCTGTCCTGTATATATAAACTGCACAGTACCACTTCTCCTGTCCTGTATATATACACTGCACAGTACCACTCCTCCTGTCCTGTATACATACACTGCACAGTACCACTCCTCCTGTCCTGTATATATATACACTGCACAGTACCACTCCTCCAGTCCTGTATATATACCCTGCACAGTACCACTCCTCTTGTCCTGTATATATACCCTGCACAGTACCACTCCTCCTGTCCTGTATATATAAACTGCACAGTACCACTTCTCCTGTCCTGTATATATACACTGCACAGTACCACTCCTCCTGTCCTGTATACATACACTGCACAGTACCACTCCTCCTGTCCTGTATATATATACACTGCACAGTACCACTCCTCCAGTCCTGTATATATACCCTGCACAGTACCACTCCTCTTGTCCTGTATATATACCCTGCACAGTACCACTCCTCCTGTCCTGTATATATACACTGCACAGTACCGCGCCTCCTGTCCTGTATATATACACTGCACAGTACCACTCCTCCTGTCCTGTATATATACACTGCACAGTAACACTCCTCCTGTCCTGTATATATATACACTGTACAGTACCACTCCTCCTGTCCTGTATATATACACTGCACAGTACCACTCCTCCTGTCCTGTATACGGTATATACACTGCACAGTACCACTCCTCCAGTCCTGTATACGGTATATACACTGCACAGTACCACTCCTCCTGTCCTGTATACGGTATATACACTGCACAGTACCACTCCTCCAGTCCTGTATACGGTATATACACTGCACAGTACCACTCCCCCTGTCCTGTATGTACAGTGGGTACAGAAAGTATTCAGACCCATTTAAATTTTTCACTCTGTTTCATTGCAGCCATTTGGTAAATTCAAAAAAAGGTAATTTTTTTCCCATTAATGTACACTGCACCCCATCTTGACTGAAAAAAAATGTCTGATTTTTCTCTTTTATTCTATAAACTACTGACAACATGTCTCCGAATTTACAAGCAATAATTTTGTATTTATTTTCAGAAAATGAGAAATGGTCAGAATAACAAAAAAATGTAGTGCTTGCAGACCTCAAATAATGCTAAGATAACAAGTTCATAATCATTTAGAAACAACAATACTAATGCTTTAACTCAGGAAGAGTTCAGAGATCAATATTTTCTGGAATAACCATGATTTTTAGTCACAGCTCTCATGCGTCTTGGCATGCTTGCCACCAGTCTTTCACACTGCTTTTGGGTGACCTTATGCCACTCCTGGTACAAAAATGTAAGTAGTTCTTCTTTGTTTGATGGCTTGTGACTATCCATCTTCCTCTTGATTACATTCCAGAGGTTTTCAATGGGGTTCAGGTCTGGAGATTGGGCTGCCCATGACAGGGATTTGATGTGGTGGTCCTTGATCCACACATTGATTGACCTAGCTGTGTGGCATGGAGCATTATCCTGCTGGAAAAAACAGTCCTTAGAGTTGGGGAACATTGCCTGAGCAGAAGGAATCAGCTGTTTTTCCAGGATAACCTTGTATGCAGCTTGATTCATTCACAAAGATTAACCTCTTTACCCCCAAGGGTGGTTTGCATGTTAATGACCGGGCCAATTTTTACAATTCTGACCACTGTCCTTTTATGAGGTAATAACTCTGGAGCTTCCATAGATCCCGGTGATACTGACAATGTTTTCTCGTGACATATTGTACTTCATGTTAGTGGTAACATTTCTTTGCTATTACTTGCGTTTGTGAAAAAATTTCGCAATTTTCCAACTTTGAATTTTCATGCCCTTAAATAACAGAGATATGTCACACAAAATACTTAATAAATAACATTTCCAACATGTTTACTTTACAGCAGCACAATTTTGAAACCAAAATTTTTTATTAGGAAGTTATAAGGGTTAAAAGTTGACCAGCGATTTCTCATTTTTACAACACCATTTTTTTTAGGGACCACATCACATTTGAAGTCACTTTGAGGGGTCTACGTGATAGAAATGATAGAAAATACTAGTGACACCATTCTAAAAACTACACCCCTGAGGCTGCATTCACACGTCGCGTGTTTTTTTGCGGCGTTTTTTAACACATGATTTTTCCGCGAAAACGCAAAAAAACAGCATCCCATGCAATTCCGCAATGCTGTGCTAATGCTGCGGATTTTCCAGCTGCGGAATCGCATCGGGGAAAAAAAACGCAGCATGCTCATTATTTTGCGGAATCGCGGCGATCCCGCACCCATAGGAATGCATTGTTCTGCTTACTTCCCGCATGTGGCTGTGCCCACCATGCGAAAAGTAAGCAGAACATTTGCGGATGGTACCCACGGTCCGGAGAAGAGGAGACTGTCCTCTGGGCTGTGGGTACCATATCCCTGTAAAAAAAATAGAATAAAAAATTTTGTTATATTCACCTTCCGGCGTCCCGCACAGCCTTCCCGGACCTCAGCGACGCTTCCGTTCCCAGTAATGCCTTGCGAGACTTTTGATGACGTCGCGGTCTCGCGATAATATAGCGGTCCCTATTCCTCGCGAGACCGCTATTTTTTACATCCTATCTTTTACTATTGATGCTGCATAGGCAGCCTCAATAGTAAAAAGTAGGTCACACTCGTCAAACACTGTGTTTGTCGAGTGTCACCAACCTGTCAATCAGTTCTCCAAACGATGCTACAGATCGCTTGGAAAACGCTAGCATTCTGCAAGCTAATTACGCTTGCAAATCGCTAGTTTTTCTGCGGGAAAATCAAGGGAATTTAAAATGCGATTTTCCCGTGGAATGGAATTCCGGAATTCTCGCGGTAACTTCCGTGAGAGTTCCGCTATGTGTGCACATAGCCTGAAGTTGCTCAAAACCACATTAATGATGTTTATTAACTCTTCAGGTGCTTCACAGGAATTTTTGGAAAAATGTAACTTTTTTTTCACAAAAAATTCAGTTCAGATCAAATTTTTTTTATTTTACCAAGGGTAAAAGGAGAAATTGGACCCCAAAAGTTGTTGTGCAATTTTTCCTGAGTACGCTGATACCCCACATGTGGGGGGTAAACCACTGTTTGGGCGAAGGCAGAGCACAGAAGGGATGGAGCGCTGTTCGACTTTTTCAACACAAAATTGTCTGGAATTAAGTTCGGATGGCATGTTGAGTTTGGAGAGCCCCTGATGTGCCTAAACAGTGGAAAATCCCCACAAGTGACCCCATTTTGGAAACTAGACCCCTTAAGGAACTTATCTAGATGCGTGTTGAGCACTTTGAACCCCCAAGTGATTCACAGACGTTTATAACTTAGAGCTGTGAAAATAAAAAATAAAAAATGATCATTTCATCCCCAATTTTTTTGTTTTCCCAAGGGTAACAGAAGAAATTGTACCCAAGAGTTATTGTGCAATTTGTCCTGAGTACGCTGATGCCCCATATGTGGGGATAAACCACTGTTTGGGCAAATGACAAAGCTCAGAAGGGAAGGATGCCAGATTTTACTGTTATGGTTGGCTGGTGCCATGACCCACTGGGAGAGCCCATGAGGCACCAAAACAGCAGAACCTCCCATAAGTGACCCCATTTTAGGAATTACACCTCTCAATGAATTCATCTAGGGGTGCAATGATCATATTGACAGTGGGTGTGACACAGAATTTTATACCATTGGGCAGCCATGCGGAGAGACTTGGGAGGAACGGAGCGCTATTTGCCTATTCAAGTGAATGGGTCTGTGCACATCAGTGTGTTTCCACAGACCATGTGTCCATGGGCAAAACAGGCTGGCATGCCCATTTTTTAATGTCAGCAAAGGCCACAAAACATCCAGCACATGTGCATTCACATAACACACATGGATGTCATCCATGTGACACGCATCGGCGCTGGGGAAAAACGTTACAGTACGTGCTGTTCCCCAGTGCCGGGTGCTGAACCCAGCTCTTATCATTCTCCCCTGCTTGTGCCGATCACCGGCAGAGCAGGAGAGACTGATGAGAGCCATGTTCAGCACCCGGTGCTGGGGAACAGCACTTACTGTAACACTCCTACCCTAGCGCACGTCCATGTACTGATGCAGCACACGCATGCCACACGTGTGCTGCAAGTATTACACATACGGACACTGACATCTCTGGTCCTGGAAATATCAGGACATGTTAAAGAGGCCTTCTAGCGCGTTTTTCTTTTTGGCAGCTGTCACACACTAAAAGACGCTTTTTATTGCAAAAAATAGTTTTTGCATCACCACATTTTGGGAGCTATAATTTTTCCATATTTTGGCCCACAGAGTCATGTGAGGTCTTGTTTTTTGCGGGACAAGTTGACGTTTTTATTGGTGCCATTTTTGGGAAAATGACATTTTTCGATCACTTTTTATTCCAATTTTTGGGAGGCAGAATGAACAAAAACCAGCAATTCATGAATTTCTTTTGGGGGGTTTATACCGTTCCGCGTGGGGTAAAATTGATGACAGTTTTATTCTTCGGGTCAGTACGATTACAGCGATACCTCATTTATATAATTTTTTTATGTTTTGGCGCTTTTGGGTCGCCCTCCCAGGGCTATGGGGTACTCGGTACCGGGCCGGTGTCAGGGGAATGTGTCACAGCAGCAGTGACCCGGACCGTGGCCCTGGGTGCCCAAGTCAATGGAGGAATGTATATGTAGTTAATGGCATGGAATAGTTCGTGACGCCACCTGTGGTGTTTGGCAAGCAAGATGTTAAGCCAACGCTGCGTGCAGATCCTCTGGGACTGATGGCGTGTTGCAGCATAGATGGTGTAGTTCCCCCCACAGGTGAAGCTGTAGCCCCAGTGCAGTGTAATTGCATTAGATGAGGATAGACGCAGGCGGTGTGAGGAATGCTGGTACCCAGATGTAGCGGTGCTGACGGTGTTAGCGCACAAATGAATGGAAGACACCAGGGCTTGCAGTTCCAAAGCTTTACTCACAGTCCGTGGTACACACTGGTGCCTGCCTCCGTGCCGTGTCTTCTGGGGCAGAGACTCAATAAACCTCCCGGGCAAGTCAGGATTCTCCTCTCCAACACTCCGCCAAAATGTACCTTTCCTGAACGACTCCTCTATTGCGCCTTAAGGTGTGAAGAGCTCCAGTACCGTGGTAATAATAATCTTTATTTATATAGCGCCAACATATTTCCTCCTGTTTCCTTCCTGCAGTTCCTCCTGCCAGATGTTCCAAACAACTCTACTCGTATGGCAGACAGCTGTAGCCTCTCTCGGGGACTCCCTTCTCCGGAGTCCTGGCTCTCTATTCAGTTGCTGTTGTGCCCCAAGTCTTAGATGGGAGTAGTGCATTTACAGCCAACTACTCCACCGGTGTCTGCTGCAGAACCATAAGTGTCCATACAACCTCGGGGACCGGGCCTCGGCCTTGTGCTGAGAACCTATAGGCAGGGTTCCTCTTCCAACCCACGTCTCCTCTCTGTTCTCCTACTCCTTCGTTCCGCACTGTGGTGTTCACTAAAGGGGTTAATTAGTGAGACCTATCTTTTACAGTTTGTCTCTCTATGGAACAATAATTTTTTGCAGGCTCATCACTTCTATAGCATGCAGATGAAGCAGCATCTGCATGCTATAGAAGCTGTCAGCTCTGCAATCCATGCACACTGACGTGAGACTTCCTGACATGCACTGCACATAACAGGAATTTTCTCAGCTCTGGTAACCTGGATGTCGTCATGATTACCATAGAAGCGATCTGGACCCCACGTCACGCCGCGGGGTCTCCGATCCAAAGGCAGAGGGGCTGTGTTCGATCGCAGTATTCCGGAGGTTAAAGTGCCGGGAGCAGTCTATGACCACTCCTGGCACTTAGTGCCGGATGTCAGCTGTGAGAATCACTATGACGTACTATTCTGTCCATGAGCAAACAGGCCCAGGGCACATGAAAGGAATAGTTATGTCTGGTGTCAGAGAGGGGTTAAACTGCCCAATTCCAGCCTTGCTGAAGCATCCCCAGATCTTCACCGATTCTCCACCAAATTTCACAGTGGGTGCAAGACACTGTGGCTTGTACGCCTCTCCAAGTCTCCATCTAACCATTAGACCAGAGGTGGGGAACCTCAGGCCCCAGGGCCATTTACGGCCCTTAATGACCTTTTATCCGGACCCCAGGCAGATTCTCAGGGACTGCAGTGCTTTGGCAGGGAGCTGTATTTTGACAGCCACCAGCTCATTAATTTCTTCTTGCTCTGTGAGCATACACACGCAGTGTTCACTACTGAACACTATGCAATGAAAGATTACGTCCTGACACCAGTGCCAGAGTCAGGATGTACTTTGTGGGGGCGGAGTTTGTATGGCCCCCGAAGGATGGTATAAATATCCAAATGGCCCTTGGCAGAAAAAGGATTCCACACCCCTGCATTAGACGATCAGGTGTAGGGCAAAGCTGACTCATCAGAGATGATTACCTTACTCCAGTCCTCTATGGTCCAATCCTAATGGTCTTTTGGCAAACTGCAGCCTGGCTCTCATTTGCTTCTCATTGATGAAAGCCTTTTTTTCTAGCTATACATGACTTGAGCCCTGCTTATAGGAGCCTGTTACGAACTGTTCTTGCCATGCACTTTACCCCAGCTGCCATTTGCCATTCCTTTTGTAGGTCACTTGATGTCATCCTACGATTGCTGAGTGACATTCGAATAAGATGGTCATCCCGGTCAGTGCAGAGTCATTTCCGCCCTCTGCTGGTTTGTAGCTTTGTTGTCCCCAATGTCTGCTACTTGACCTTGTTGTAATGGACTGCCGTCTTAGAAATTTTAAGGATGGAGGCAACATGACGCTCACTGTATCCCTCTGCTAGTAAAGCCAGAATTGAGCCCTTCTTTTCCTCACTCAAGACTTTTTTGGGGATATTACTATCACTTGTTTTGCCATCCAGCTTATTCTATTGCAAGAGGATTGTGAACACCACAGCAGGATTTTTTATACCTTCCTTCGTTAAATAAGATTTGGTTCAGGTGATCGCCTAATCAGAAACACATTAAGTAGAATGAGGTGTACTTTGGTTGAGGTGGAGGTAAAGAGCCAAGGTTGAAGAGGCTTCATCTTTAAAAGTCTACAGAACAGGGAGGATTCAAAACCGATGATATGCAACCATATAAAAAAAAATAATTATTGATTAAACAAAAAGTTAACAACAAATAACATACATAAAAAATGAAAAAGACTCAATAAGAAGATTGGCAACTCCAAATTCTATTGTCTATTTTATGATTTTGGGAGCTTTGAAACTTCTGAACCAGCAGGTTTGGATGAAATGGGCAACTCATCAGGTTCCATTTCTTGTCTTGAAGTGAATCAGTTCCCAATGATTGTTAATAAACTACTATACTTAGCACAGAATGGGATTTAATAAATAGATGACATCAGATGTTCCTACAAAGAAGGAATGGTTTGTATATGTAACTAGTAATGTGTAATTACTGTAGTGTAGAGAATCTACAGACTTTGTTCAGGCATGAAGATTTTTGGTTAAAGGTAACTGTAATGAATGGTAAATTACTGAGCTTGGGAGTTAGGAAGAAGAGAGAGGACATTTGGGATTTTTTTTTTAGGGGGGGGGTCTGTAATATTTGTCCATACAGTGTATGTAGATAACCATATAACAATGTGAAATACTCAATGCACATAGAATATTGCTTTTTGTTTGCTTTTTGAATGAAGATAATAACTGCAGATATTTTTAATTCTAATATACCGTATTTTTTTGGACTATAATACACACTTTACTGTAAGATGCACATATTTCCTACTAATTAAACCTTCCCTGGTGTGAAGTGGAAGAGTTAATTTCACCAATTGTAACGCACCCGGGTGGAATAGGGAAGTAATAAATCTATTGTTAGTTTTTCTCTTCACCATGATTTACATATAGTGTCACAGCATGGAGATTAATGAGCGCTCCACAGCACATAATACATACTGCTCTGTTACATATGCACATTTACATACAAACAGTTGTGCTACATATACGTATTTGCACACACAGTGTATACATTATCCCATTTTCCAGTTCCTTCCAGGTCATGTGAAATGTCCTGGAGCTAGTCAGGGGGAAGGTTCAGCGGCTGCTCACTATGTTCCACTCCTGCTCTGTTCACATAGATAAGTGTGGGGCAGGAGGAGAGAGCAGTCTTCTCAGTGATAGGGAAGGACACTGTTTCAGCGTATTCCTCCAGCGCAGGAAGCTGACTGTACACTGTAAGACACACTCCCTAGTTATTTTTTCTTGCTATATATGCAGCTTATAGTCCAAAAAATGTGTTAAAGTAATTTCCCTTTCTGGTATAATTATACAAAACTGTCTTGTGGTTATTCTGTACGATTTGTCAACAGCAGATATAGTTTTTCCCTGTGCAAGTTATTTTTGATGGTCAACAAAACATGATTTTCTGGCAAAAAATTTTTCACATTCTATGTATGACAATGGCTTTTCTCTGTGTAGGATTTGTGATATTCAAGAAAGTACCATTTGTGGTTAAAACATTTCCCACATTCAGAACATCAATCTTGCTTTTTCTTGGTGTGAATTTTCTGGTGTCTAACTAGAGTCGATTTATCTGCCCAACATTTCCCACATTCTGAACATGAATATGGCTTCTCTCCTGTGTGAGTTCTCTGGTGTCTAACAAGAACTGATTTCTTTATAAAACATTTTCCACAATCTGGACATGAATATGGTTTCTCCCCTGTGTGACTTCTCTGGTGACTAACAAGAACTGATTTATGTACAAAACATTTTCCACATTCTGAACATGAAAAAGGCTTCTCGCCTGTGTGAGTTCTCTGGTGAATAACCAGAATTGAATTCCGGTTAAAATATTTCCCACATTCTGTACATGAATATTGTTTCTCACCTGTATGAGTTATCTGATGTTTGATAAGATTTGATTTTTCTGTAAAAAATTTCCCACATTCTAAACATGAATATGGCTTCTCCCCTGTGTGTGTTCTCTGGTGTCTAACAAGTACTGATTTCTGAATAAAACATTTTCCACAATCTGAACATGAATATGGCTTCTCCCCTGTGTGACTTCTCTGGTGACTAACAAGAATTGATTTCTGAATAAAACATTTTCCACATTCTGAACAAGTAAAAGGCTTCTCCCCTGTGTGAGTTTTCTGGTGAATAACAAGATTCGATTTCATGTTAAAACATTTTTCACATTCTGAACAAGAATGTGGCTTCTCCCCAGTATGAATTCTCTCATGCCTATCAAAATCTGATTTCTGATTAAAATATTTCCCACACCTGGAACAAGAAAATCTATTCTCCTTTGGGTGAATTTTTTGATGTTTAACAAAAGATCTTTTCAGAGGAAAACTATTTCCATATTCTGAAAGTGAAATTGTCTTCTTTTCTTTAAGAGCAGTTTGTTGTTTAATGCCTCTTTTCTGACTGTTATTTTTCTTAGTAGTCTGTAATGAATCAGAAGATAGGATCTGTTTCATAGGATTAGATGAAAGATCTTTGCTGTGAAGGCATGATAGTATATCTGTAGTAATGACATTCACTTCAGTTGTACCCTGTGGGATCTCAAAATCATCTGATTTAAAAATTGAAGTCAGTTGTCCCTCTGATCTCCTGTCGTCATCTGCCAAGAATAAAACCAATTATTATTTTTGAATAAAATATCCTTCAAAGTTATATTTTTGAACAATTCTACTTAAAATGTCTGTAGAAATATTAAATTAAGTAGCAAAATTGAATTATTCCCTAAGACAATGACAGTTCACAGTCTAATAGAAGACCTCACAGCATGAACTAGTGGACTGTGGAGTTCAACTTTTTGTTCATTCTGCCACTGAAATATTGAAATAAAAAGCCAACAAATTGTTATTTAGGCAAAAAATAGTACTAATTAAAAACTTGTACTCATCCTAGTAAAGAAAACAATCCCTCACTCAGGTCCATTATCTTTCAGTGGAAAAACAGAGGTTTCCACATTATTAGTGGCTCAAAGACTCTTGAAAAATAACACGGCTTCCATAAACCAATCCAGCTAAATCCGCTCTCCCAAATTTAAATCTTCCCCTCACTTCAGAGCCTTGCAGTGTGCCCAACCCACATTTAGCATCTGTATATTTGGCACTGCACTTAACAATTTTCTCTTGGGCGTGTCTCCTGGAGCACAATCTGGTCACTATGTGATGAGTAAAACTAAAAATGCACATTTGCACTTTTCACTCTTCAACATACAGTGTACGCTAATTTCTGGAAAGTGCCTGTGGAGTCAAAATAGTCACTACTCCTATAGATGAATTCACTGAGGGTTATAATTTACAATATTGATTCACTTGATGGTATTTTTACTGCTCTGGTTTTTTTTTGTCATTCTTTCACGCTAAGGCTTCTGCAAATGGAATGACCCATCTCCTCTGCTTCTGTCTACTGATGTGGCCCTATCCATACTGCAGTGGGTACTAGTGATAAAGGAGATGTCGGAACCAGAAGCCCAGGATGGTGCAGGCTCTGTCCAGCCAAGGGAGGCTGGAACCTGTAGTATCCGTCAGTCTGGCAGTATGTGCAGTTCAGCTGGAATAATCAGCTGCCTGCTTCAGGCAATTGGAGAGCACCACACCCGACTAAAGCTCGAAGCATATTGCTGGGAGTTGCCAGATACAGTGTTGTTCTCCTCTGGTTCAGTCCTCTGTGCTCAGCTCCTGGCTTATGTAATTGACCCTGTAGTGATCCTGGCCCATTTACTGACTATCAGTGATTAGCGAACGTGCTCAGAAAAGTTGTTATCCGAGCTTGTTAGAGTGCTATCCGAGTGTCTTCAGCGGTTCGAATAATATGCCAAAGATACTCGAATAGCACTTTATCTTAGAGCTTTCACTTATCACTACTGACTACTCTTGTATCTTCGGATTTTGTATTTTCACTGCCCTCCTGGTTCTGACCTGGCTATCTGACTATTCTTTTTGCAAATTTGCACCATTAAACAAAACAGCAGGGTACTTTGTGGCCCCAGCCCAAGAAACAAACCCTGTTTCAGACCAGATCCATGTATAGGGGTTAAAGGGTGAAAGGCAAGGCAATCCCTGGGATCTGTAATGCTAAGCAGATAACACCAATGCTGTTCATGGTAGGTAGCCCTCTTTTAAGCTGCCATTTGACCACCAACAGTGTCCCCATTACATTGTGCCTGCAAACTATTCCAGCCCAATCTGTTTTCCAATCACTAAATGGCGCTCCTTTTCTTCTGATCCCTGCCATATGCCCAGACAGTAGTGTACAATCCTGCTTTGAGCAGGGGGTTGGACCAGATGGCCCAGGAGGTCCCTTCCAACTCTACGATTCTATATAGGGTACTGTCGGGTTCTGAAGTTGAATAATAATTAGTGAGGTCCATTTGTCTCTTTTTACCCTCTCTAAAAATGAAAAAATTGGGGCTACATCAACATTTTAATGAACAAAAAACATTTTTGCATTCCACTATGTGTTAATTACTGAATGTGGTTTTTGATACTATGAAGAGCGCAATTTTGTAAAATCGAGGCCCTTCAAGGTAATTTCAAAAGTGATTTGTTACTCAAAAATAGGTTTTGTACATTTAAATGAATTTATAAAAATAAAAACTTTTTGCTAAAGTCGTAAGCCTTCTATCATCTGAAAACAAAATTAACAGATGTTGAAAAAATAATAAAGGGTGCAGGAAAAAGGCTGCTGACTTAAAGAAGAAATACGGTACATGTTATTAACTGTTTTGTGTGGTAGCACCATCTGTTTTAAGAGCTTAAAAATATTACACTTGAAAATTACAAATCTTTCTGAATTAATTATCAATTTTCAGGTATTTTCAAAAATAAACTCAAAATATATTTACCTAAAATTACCAGAAGCAAATTACAATGTGCTACAGAAAAAATATTCCAGAATCACTGGAATCAGAAGAAGCATCCAAAGTTATCAGCAGTAAGTGACAAACATCAAATTTGAAAACTGGGGCCTGGGACTTCCGGCTCAGGCGCCCACATGCTGGTGATTGCTGCCCCGTGTCTCCTTCACTCTATATCAGGGGTGTCTGCTTCCTAATTACACACAACAGTGTGGAAACCTGAGACAAACTACCAGAAGACCTCCCAGAATGTATGGAGAGGTTTCTCACAAGGAACAGGACCCCTTGCACGACACGCACCATTACCTCAGAGAAACTCCCCACGAGGCAAGATGGCGCTGGACATATCAAAAGGCAAGAAAAACGTTAAATCTTCACTGCCCATAACAGATGCAAGGGAGCAAGAAGAAGTGAGAAAGGGGTAGACATACACAACTGATCTAAATGTTTCTTGCAAAACATTGGCAGCTGAAGTTGCCAAATTACTTGCGCCAGAGATAAAGCAATGTCTGGAATCCACAGCCACCATTACACTGAAGCAGATGCAGGGTGATATATCACATCAAAGTGAGAGACTGGATAAAGCTGAAGAGAGAATCAGCAATATGGAGGATGAACTGGATGAGCCTGTGCAGATTTTCAAAAAGCCAATAAACTAACTCACCAACTGATTAATAAAGTTGACGGCCTGGAAAATAGGTCCTGAAGAAACAATCTGAGGATCATTGGCCTTCCATAATCCAATACTCTCAGTCAGCTCATTTTTATATGCACAGAAGACTTACCTATGCACCACTGAAGGTGGAAAGGGCTCACAGAATAGGTCAAAAATGGGAGATTGATTTGACCCTTATCAGTTGAAGAAAGAACAAAGATTCTCTTATGTACATTCAGGTCATCGCTCTGCTCAACGTCACAGGAGAGGAGCTACAAAATCTTGTCGGGATGGTACAGATGCCCATCAGAATTAAACTTAATTTATCCAACAACACCAGATACGTGCTGGAGATGCTTAAAAGATAGAGGTTCATTTGCACACATTTGGTGGTACTGCCCACTCATACAGAAAGTGTGGTTGGCGTCCTTTGATCTCTTCAACAGATTGTCTATAACCAAAATTACACCCACAATGGCGGTGGCTTTGCTGTCCCTGTGTAGCTCCTTGATTTCTGGATTTAAGAAAGGTCTTCTTAGGCATAATCTCACTGCTACTAGGAACGTGATTCCTAGATTTTGGAAACAGGAAAAGGTTCCCTCGCGCTCTGATTTGGTGATGGAACTCAACATCATATATAGGATGGAACAATTGATAGGACAATTGAATGGTAACACTGGGAAGGTCTATAACACTTGGGCCTCCTGGGTTATATTTAGAAAATCGCCGGAATTGGATTCTTGGTTGTTGGATCCATAGACGGTGGGTCATATGAGTCTGTCTACAGGATGGATCACATCTTCTACCCTACTCCTTGAAACCCCCACCTTCCCCCTCTTTTTTTTTTCTATCCTTTCTTCTTTCCCTTTTTTTCTCTATCTCCTATTCTTTCACCGACCTAGAATCTTAGTCTAGGTACCTTCTTATTTAAAATTTAATTCAACTATAGACAAAGTTGTACTGATGTTAATTGCCTACATGAACAAGCACTTCAGGTGCTCATTCATAATTTGCTTCATATGTATGACTTTCTAGGGCAAAACTGTCATAGTTGTTATATAATTCTTTTTTGTCTGTGATAGTAGAAGCAGTATGTTCTTTTCTCTTTCTGTTAATAATGATTGACATGTCTAAATAGCTCAATAAACTTGATTTATACAAAAGGGCATAAAGTGTTAATCTTTGGAGATTATTCGGTGGAAATTACAAAAAGAAGACGGGCATTCAGTGGAATCGGTACTGAACTGGTAAAGAAGAAAATCGTTTTTTCACTACAATTCCCAGCCATCCTCAAAGTATTTTCACCAGGTGGTGGAACAGAATCATTCTCCGCTCCAGACCGAGCACTGGAATTTCTGAACAATATGGAGGACTGTCACAAAGAAAATAGAAGAGACAATTACCAAGCTGACGGAACACCGGTAGGGTCTTCTTGCTGGTCTGGTTACTTTGATCCAGGGGCATAAGGTTTGATATATAGTCATGGTATAGAACGGTGCAAAATAGATAATATAACATGCATTATAATAAACAAGAAGCTGTTGGGGAGATGATATATGTTTGAAAATTGTTGTGTATTTATAATACATTCTGTAGAAGATGCGGAAATTGTGAATCTACTTAAGTTGTTAAGGTTAACTTTACTATACACTTTTATATAAAAGTTAGGAAATAGACAGACTTCCCATAAGTGTGCGAAAAAAGTGAAGTCAATAAGATAAATACTGTTTCTGTTAAAGTAATGGGTTAAGAAAACTTTTAAGGTTAAAGGTTACTGTAGATCAGACACCATCCTGAAGAAGGAGAGTATTTTTGTGTCTTTTTTTTTTTACTTCTTTTTGCTATAACAACCAAATAATTTGTTCAATACAATATGAAGTTGATTACATTTGAATGTAAAAGGTCTTCAATCGCCAGAGAAAAGGATGATGGTATTGAGGCACTTAATAAAGCTTAAAGTAGATGTAGCATTATTCAAAGAGACACATCTGGGTGAACAAGACTATAAAAACCACAGAAAGAGGAAAAAATCCTCCAATATTCAGGAAAACACCAAAAACAGGCAGGATCACTATACAAACTAAATTTCCCTCATCAATAGACAAAATAATAAGAGAATTAGAAAAATGGAGAGAACTCCAGTTATCACTATTTGGGAGGGTGCATTTATTAAAAATGATTAGCTTCTCTCACATTCTATATCCCATACAAACAATACCTATACATTTGGATGTGCAGAGGCAACAGTCAGCACTTATATGTCTCTTGTGGCAAGGGAAAAGACCAAGAATTTCATACAAAAAATTGGCCTTGTCTAAAATAGAGGGGGGAATCTCATTACATTGGATAAGAACTTATAATCTGGCCGCATTAATGAGACACAGAGATTGGATTCATGGAACCAGTAATTTCCCAAACACCATGTTGGAGAGGGAATTAGCGGCCCCAAATAACCCGCAGAGGCTCTTACATTTGAGATTCGGAGAATTGCCATCTCATGTCAAACATAGTGTCCTTCTGAAAGATACCATAGGCGCGTGGAAAGCTCTAAGAAAACTATATAAACTGCCGTTCCATTTATCAAAAATAGTTCCTCTATGGGAAGATCCTGGTTTTCTTCAGGGTAAAAAAAACAACTTTTTGAACAATGGAAACAGAAAGGGATCATAAAAGTAGGGGATCTACTGAATATCAATGAGGGAAGGATACTTACATGGCAAGAATTCTCAGAGAAGTATAATATGGGAGATCAGCAATATCTGCAATATTGTCAAACGATTGGTTACCATAGCTCAGTGGTCAAGGATTTTGGGAGAGTGGAAAGGAAAGCGGATTGTGACTCCTTGATAGGAAATGGCTTGGGGGTAGAATCTTTATCCACATTGCACTAAAAAATTCGAACACAAAGTCTTTCTTTGACGACGCCCGAGTTATTGATCCATAGGGATAAAACACTGAATGACTCTGAGATAGAGGGTAAAATTCTGGCAGGATGGGATAAAGTCAAGAAAGCAATGATCGGCGAACAATGGAGAGACATGCCGTATAAATTGATGCATAATGCTATATATGCCTTTAGATGCCCCAGCGCACTATTTAAGGAAATGCCCTAAATGCAATTTACTTAAAGCAAATTTATTCCATGGTGTTTGGGAATGTCCATCGATCCAAGTGGTTTGGGAAGAGTCCCTCTCATCTAGAGACAAAGTATGGAAAATTAAAATCCCCAAATCCCCCCATAGTAACAGAGCAGTGAGAGGGCAGTGACAGAATACTATGTATCCAGATAATACACGGAGCTCTACTGGTGGCCAAAAATGCATACTTAGAAACTGGCTGACGAAAGAGACACCCCTTCTATCCGATATAATCAATACCTCTAAGATGTTATTAATATATGATAAACTTGAGACAGAAAAACAAAGAAAAGTCAACAATTCATTAACAAATGGAGAACTTTCATTGAGTATAGCTATACACAACTAGAAATTTCACATATGATGAAGACAATTCATCACACCTCATGGTATAACATGGAAGAAATCAAAGGTACAGTTGGTATACTAAAAATATAATGCTCAGGAACAAACATATATTTACCCTTGCACAGATCCATATGGGAAATTTTGAATAAACATGCGTAAATATATAATTTTTTTTCTTACTTTGCTGTTTGTTTTCTCTCACCTCCTAGATTGTGATGAGTTAAACAGAACCTGTCACCTGTTTTGGCCGTTATAAGATGCGGCCGCTGCCTTTCAGGGCTTATCTACAGGATTCTATAATGCTGTAGATAAGCCCCTGGTCTGACCTGAAAGAAAAATAAATTTTTTTATACTCACCTGGGGGGCGGTCCAGTGCCGTCCGGTCCGATGGGTGTCGCGGGTCCGGGTCCGACGCCTCCCATCTTCTTGTGATGCCGCCCTCCTGCTTGAGTCATCGCTCCAGGCATCGCGCTTCTGCGCAGGCATACTTCTATGCCCTGTTGAGAGCAGAGTAAAGCACTGTAGTGTGTAAGCGCTGGGCCTCTCTGACCTTTCCCGGCGCCTGCGCACTGCAGTACTTTGCTCTGCCCTCAACAGGGCATAGAAGTATGCCTGCGCAGATGCGTGCTGCTTAGTATGTCTGCGCAGATGCGTGATGCTGGGAAGTATGATAATACTTAGTTTTCTTATTTTTCAGGTCGGACCGGAGGCTTATCTACAGCATTATAGACGCGGTCCTTCCTGCCGGCTGTGACTGCACGGAGGTGGATGGGCAGGCAGCGGCGGGTCCTAGCGGTGGTCCGGTGGCAGGTCCTGGCAGCGATCCAGCGGCGGGTCCTGGTGGGGGTCCAGCGGCAGGTCCAGCGTCGGGGGGGGGTCTGGCGTGGGTGTAACGGCGGTATCCCGCTGGTGGTACTGCGCAAGGACCTGGTACCACCAGTGGGTGCCATATTGGAATACCCAACACTTGGGTATTCCAATATGGTGGTCGGCTTACTTCCAGTGCGGCGCGGTGTATTGTGGGATTCAAGGACGTCCGGACGGAAGTGGATGACAGACAATTTTAGGTAAGTATACAATAGATGATGTTGGAATACATGTTCATACGATTAAATAAAACCCCCTCTCATTACACCCCCTCATTACACCCCTCTCATTATACCCCTCGCATTACACCACCTCATTACACCCCTCTCATTATAACCTCTCATTACACCCTCTCACTACTCCCCCCCTCATTACACCCCTCATTATACCCCCCTCATTACACCCACTCATTATATTCCTCTCATTACTCCCCTCTCATTATAGCCCTCATTATACCCCTCTCATTATACCCTTCTCATTACACCCTCTCACAGCCAGCAGGAAAGACAGTGGTTTGCGGCCCGTGCTGGAGATGAAGTGCGGCGCCACCAGAGGGCGCCCGCACCCCATCTCCAGCACAGGCCGCAAGCCGCGGTCTTTCCTGCCGGCTGTGACTGCATGGAGGTGGGTGGGCAGGCAGCGGTGGGATCCGGCGCGTGTAGTCAGACGGCAGGTCCAGCGGCGGGTCTGGCAGCGGGTCCTGGCCGGGGTCCAGCAAGGGGTCAAGCGGCGGCGGGGGGTCCAGGTGTGGGTGTAACAGCGGTGTCCCACTGGTGGTAATGCCAAGGGCCTGGTACCACCAGTGGGTGCCATATTGGAATACTCATCACTTGGGTATTCCAATATGGCGGTTGGCGTACTTCTGGTGCGGAGCGGTGGATTGTGGGATTCGAGGACGTCTAGACAGAAGTGGACGATGGACAATTTTAGGTAAGTATATAATAGATGATGTGGATTGCTGTACTGGTTGCATTAGTGCATGTCTTGAAAAACTTGTGAACATAACTTGTTTGATTTGTTGAATTTGTCTCATCAAATAAAAATTGTTATAAAAAAATAAAGAAAAATGGGGCCTGTTTAAGAACAATCTCAAATATAATACTTTAAGGGTTCTCAAATACACTCATATATATATCCCCTAAAATGATACTTTATTGTTTAAAAACCACGACTGTGGTATACACCAGAAAAAACGTGACAGAAAAAAAGAGAAAACAAATGAAAAGGTGTTCAAGCAAAGCCCATACTAAGGTGACACCTTGGAATCCCTCATCCGTTGCTGAGCTGTATCCTGCCTGGCCGTGGAGGTTGGCACCCTAGAGGGGAACGTTGTGGCGCCCCCGCTCAACGATGGCTGTCCCTAGGGGCCCTGATGAACCCTACAGCCACTAGTGGTCCCTTCTACCCGATATATATAAGGGAACCCCTGCTTCTAGACAGAGACCAAACTGCTCTATAGAGGACCCTGTGTCCCAAAGAACCTTCATGGGACACAAGATATCGCAGCATCAGGCCTCCTGATGAGCCTAATAAGGCGAAACGCGTTGAGGCGTTAACTATTTGATGGCAGGTGGCGACAAACGCAGATGAGTATCGCTGTTGCAGCTCTGCGTTCATTGTATATTTATAACAATGGGATATTGTTGATGGCCGATTTTTTTGGGTTATGGTTTGTCACTAATTCAATAGAATATGTGCCTCTTTTTGCTATAACAATAGATCTTTTGTATATGAGACTGAGGCATTATCTGAATTGTTTTATCCCATTGTTTTGTCTCACGGTTGTTGTTGTGGGACAGGATCTTATATGACCACCTAATGCCATGTGTGTTCTAATTTTATTTTTAACCTCTTTCCCTGTTTAAGAACAAAAAACTGCGGGAAGTGGTTAAATCAAAGTATTTTAGACACTTACTATTGTAGTCAAAAACTTTGCCTAAATACAATAACATATCTAATCAGATAATTTTTCAGTTATCATGTATTATATGATATTTCCATATTATAAAACAAAGACAAAACATCACAACATCAATTCCCTAGCTATCCCTTAACCCAAATTCCAACATTCCAGAGAGAACCTGTAACAACTCTATTGTCGGGTGTCCCAGGACCAGGGGCTCCTTCCCTGTCCCTAATGCAAGCGGTACCCTCGCTCGCCCTGTTCCGCAGATGACTTCTGATGGTGAAGATGCTGGGCCTACATACCTTGCCTTAGCGCCTGAATCTACCCTCAGTCTGTACCCTTTCCCCACCCAGGGAAGAGGGAATTAGTAGTGTACTGTAATACACCAACCAGAATATAAAGGTAATACGAACAGGGATAATGGAAAATACCAAACATACTCAGACAGGCAACAAAGGAATGAACCGGGGAGTGGAGGATGGGGTTACATCAAAGTAGGAGCAGAAAGGGAATTATCACACACTCAAAACCTAGCAACAGTCACAGATAAACCCATCAACCGCCTTCTCCAATAATAACCACCGTCAACTTCCGATTGTGAGCCACTTCGGGGACAGTGATAATAATGTGTGCAAACTGTAAAGCGCTGTGGAATATGTTAGCACTATATAAAAATAAAGATTATTATTATTATTATGCAGCAAAAGCCACTCTGACAATGAGTGCTAGCAAGGGCCCAGATTATATAGGAGATGGGAGTGGCTAACAGTGCACAGCTGAGAGCCTTAATACAGGCTCACGTGCTTCAAATAGAATAAAAGTGTCACCTATGAATAGGGGCAAGTAGGGATCCACTCCATCTTTAAATAATCCCAAAATACATACATGGGGATCTGTTAATAATTTCACCTCATACACCCCTTCTATCAAGACGACTTTGTTCCAAAACGAGCCTGTCTACATTCCTACATCATATGCATCAGATGTGTCTCATCAATCCTACATTTAGGTCATTTTGCATCATGGTGATATCTTGTGTAGAAAGCTAGGAGTTTGGTGCACTCTCTGAATTAAAAAAAAGCTGAGATAGCCTTTGGGCTTCACAGGGTGATAGTTTGGGAACAGTTAGTAAAATCTTTCCCATTGCTCCTCTGATATAGGGCCTGCATCTGCCTCCCATTTAGCTTGAGTTGTCATGGTGTGATTATCCAGTTGGGATGAGTATAGATATTTATATATGGTAGAGATTAAACCTTTCGTATGGTCTGCAGAAGCAATAGCATCTATTAGCAGATGATGTTGTATGCTAAGGTCTATCAGACCTGATTGAGCCGAGAGAGCATGTTGGATTTGTAGATATTGGTAAAAGTGTTACGTGACCAACTAAATTCCTTTTGAAACTGTTTAAAGAATTTAAGAACAGGGAAGTCCTTCAGCTTTGGCACTTTGCCCAGAGTCTGATTACGCCATGTGGGTGTGTATTTTGTGTATCTTTTAATACCCAGAAGTTTCTATCCCCTGCCCACACTATATGTACTAAAGCCAAAGTGAGAATTCCCCCAGGGAGAAAGCCCAGTCTCTAGAAAACACAGAGGTGAGGCCCATTTCACATTTTGTAAGACGAGAGCACCCGACTTGCCCATGTCATCTCTATGTTCTCACTCATGGAAGTGTTGTAGTTGGAATGCAATAAAATGCAGCCATGGATCAGGAATAGCCAATAGCCAATGCTCCCTCATCCATATCACATTGGAGAGTTTATGGTTTTATTCGTAATTTTATTATTGTTTTATTTATAATTGGGGCATAACAGATTTGTTCCAATTAATTGCTAAACCTGACCACCTTCCTAAGTCTGTTATAATTGACATTTCTGGACTGATTGAGGATGTTACGTTATCTATAAAAATCAGCATATCATCTGCTTAGAGGCTCATTCACTCCTCTGTTTCTCCACATCTAAACCCAGTAAGATCCTTTGACTGTCTTAAGCAACATGGCAATAGTTCAATGGTCAAGACAAAGTGGAAGGGCAGCAACAGGTAGCCTTGTCTAGTACCTCTCTGTAATTTGAAAGTCTCAGAAAGTTGGCCAACAATAACACATCTACTATAATGATCAAACTCAACAGTCTTAATCAGGAAGGCAACAGCATAATTCCCCCTTTTTTTGTCTTAGAGGCCCATTGTAATATTTTTCTTCAAGTGATTTTCTAACTTGTCAGCACATTCTACCTATGTTGTCATTTGGTTTTGTAGTTTACAAATCTGGGCAGACAAGGGTCAGCATCTTCTAATCCCAGGAGGTAGGTGAATCCTCCAGATTGTAAGCTAATTTGAACAGTTTTTGTGGAGGAGAATGTTATGAATGGGTCACCAAGGAGGATAGAAGGCCCAGGCTAAGCCACAGAAAACCAGAGAGGTTGGTAACTAAGCGGATTTCCAGACCACTGATCCTGTCCACACAACTAGCAGTAGCCTTGGAGCGTACCTACGATGATCCTAGACGCCTCGGCACAGCCGGAGAGCTAACTAAGCCTAAAGCAAGAAAGGGGAAATCTAAACTGCCCTGGAGCAGACCCCAAAAGAATAGATAGCCCCCAAACATATATTGTCGGTGAGACAAGATGAAAACACAAACGCAGGCGAAAAATAGACTGAGCAAACGATGGGGCCCACACTGACTACAGCAGGTGAATGAGAAGAATCTGTGAATTATGAGCATTTAGCAGTTACTACTCACCTGGGTAGTCATATGTAGGAATCTCCTTTTTACACCATTCATCATAAATAAAGGACAGATATTCACCCTGAAACAAATATTGTAAAAAAAGTCATCGACAGATGAAGATCCTGCCATCTCCACCGTTCTCATTACACAAGTATAAAACATATAATACAGGTGGATAAAACAAGACTTAACACAAGATCTTCACAGATGTCTACACTTCATAGGTAAGATCTCATGTCACCTTCTCTCCATCTACCTGATCATCCTGAGGAACATCGGGATCTTCTGGTTTACAGTCCTGTGGAAGAAGAGGACGGGGACATCTCTCTGGTGTTGTCCTCTTAATGGATAGATCTGGAGGAAACACATACAGGGACTGAATTCATTCTTTCCATACAGATAATTATAGATCGTGTCTTTTTAATCCTGTCTATTACCTGGTGATGTGAGGGGCTGGGGAACCTCCATCATGACGTGCTGATACAGATCTTTGTGTCCTTCTAAATACTCCCACTCCTCCATGGAGAAAAAGATGGTGACATCCTGACACCTTATAGGAACCTGACACATACAATTATACCGTCATCCCCCGATCCCTTCATAGCATTACTGTATAATGTCCCAGCATTCCCAGCAGTGTCACCTCTCCAGTCAGCAGCTCAATCATCTTGTAGGTGAGTTCTAGGATCTTCTGCTTAGTGATGTCCTCATTTATCAGGGGGTGAGGTGAAGGCCCCGTGATTGGGCTCAGGGATCTTCCCCATGCCTCAAACATAGGGGCCTGACAGCATTCACCAGTGGTCTTCTTCACTACTGTGTAACCCTGGTTATGGAGAGACACATTAATAAATCTCACTACAGACATTTCCAGAGTCCTCACCTCTCCAGTTCTGTCCATTTGTTATTCCTATACAGTAGATAAGAATGATGTAATGTGACGTCATCAGAATCTCTTACCTCTCCAGTAAGCCGGAAGATGATCTCTAGGGTGAGGTTTAATAGCCTCTCCGCCACCTTGTCCCTGTCCATAATTGATGAGTCTATAAAAAAAAAATCTCTCATATAGAAGATCTCCACTGTAAGGATCCGCTAGCTATTGTAAGGACCTGAAAGGGAAAATAACGACGTGATGTAAAATCATAAAGAATCTCATGTAATAATATAAAAAACTGAAACATATATGTATTCTCTTTGTCTCACATGGAGTGGAGCATAAGTTGAATTGCTGATTAAGACATGTCCTCCATTCTCCCAATCACCTCTCTGGCTACTAAATGTCTGCACTGATTACTTGCTCATCGGCACGGACCATGGAATACAAAGACTGGAAAGGGACCAAAGCAGTGGTGGCATTGGACTAGTAAGAGATCATTAATTTATTACTATTTTAAAAACACATAACTTGGTAACGCCTATATTTATAGGACGGTCGGAACCAAATGTGATTGGATGTAAATATAGGCTTTAACAAGTTATTAGCCAGAGGTAAGTGTTCACACTAGGCAGTTAGGTCAGGGACCCATCTGATCCATGAGATTACCTTAACGTTGGTGGATGGGCTCACAATTTTTGGCCAAATTTTGTGCTAAGCATCTTATGTGTTTTTCTAATTTCCAAAAGCCATTATGCTATTCACACTTCACGTATCACACACTGATTTGCTTTAGTGCAATTGAGTGCAATATTTGCTTTATTTACTTTGATTTGTAAAGGCACACACCTGTCTATATAAGACCTCACAGCTCACAGTGCATGTCAGACTAAAGGAGGATCATGAGGTCAAAAGGAACTGACCAAGGAACTCAGAGACAAAACTGTGGCAAGGCATAGATCTGGCCAAGGTTACAAAAGAATTTCTGCAGTACTCAAGGTCCCCAAAAGCACAGTGGCCTCCATAATCCTTAAATGAAAGGAGTTTGGGACCACCAGAAGTGTTCCTAGACCTGGCCGTCCAGCCAAACTGAGCAATCATGGGAGGAGAGCCTTGGTAACAGAGGTAAAGAAGAATCCCAAGATCACTGTGACTGAGCTCCACACATGCAGTAGGGAAATGGGAGAAAGGTCCACAAAGTCAACTATCACTGCAGCCCTCCACCAGTTGGGCCCTTATGTCAGAGTGGTTCGACGGAGGCCTCTCCTCAGTGCAAGACATATAAAAGACCACATAATGTTTGCTAAAAAACACATGAAGGACTCCCAGACTATGAGAAATAAGATTCTCTGGTCTGATGAGACGAAGATAAAACTTTTTGGTGATAATTCTAAGTGGTATGTGTGGGAAAAAAACAGGCACTGCTCATCACCTGCCCAATACAATCCCAACAGTGAAACATGGTGGTGGCAGCATCATGCTATGGTGGTGTTTTCCAGCTGCAGGGACAGGACGACTGGTTGAGATTGAAGAAAACATGAATGCAGCCAAGTACAGAGATATCCTTGATGAAAACCTCTTCCAGAGTGCTCTGGACCTCAGACTTAGCCAAATGTTCACCTTCCAACAAGACAATAACCCTAAGCACAAAGCTAAAATAACAAAGGAGTGGCTTCAGAACAACTCTGTGACCATTCTTGACTGGCCCAGCCAAAGTCTTAACCTAAACCCAATTGAGCATCTCTGGAGAGACCTGAAAATGGCTATCCACCAAAGTTCACCATCCAACCTGGAGAGGATCTGCAAGGAAGAAAGGCAGAGGATCCCCAAATCCAGGTGTGAAAAACTAGATGCATCTTTCCCAAGAAGACTCATGGCTGTACTAACTCAAAAGGGTGCTTCTACTCAATACTGAGCAAAGGGTCTGCATACATATGACCATGTGATATTGCAGTTTTTCTTTTTTAATAAATTTGCAAAAATTTCTACATTTCTGTTTTTTTTCCAGTCAATATGGGCTGCAGAGTGTACATTAATGAGAAAAAAATGAACTTTTTTGAACTTACCAAATGGCTGCAATGAATCAAAGAGTGAAAAATTTAAAGGAGTCTGAATACTTTCCGTACCCACTGTATATTTTACACCACACACAACAAGCAGTTTCTTCCTCGGAGTCTGCACCTGAATACGTTTCTCATAGACTCATCTTCCATAATGCTAATTCTCGTCTCATTTACCGACACTGGAATCGGCATTAGTAATACTGCAGGAGATATTCATTACATGTGACATGAGAAATAACTACTTCAGGATGAGGACGACATCTTCATCTTCTACTACGGCTCCAGAAACATATCTGGCCAGAGTCCATCACTGTCTCCATCACCTCCAGCCTCCTGTATGAATGCTTCCCATCTTCACAGGGCTGTAATTCTATCATATTAAATCTCATATCTGATTCACACAAAAGATTGAGACATTTCTAAAAAGCTTTTTGCTTGCAAAAATACCAAGGACAGGAATTACCGTATTTGATACCAAAGTCTCCAGTGTTTTATGGGGCTTAGATTTCCCTATATTCATATGCTCAGTATGAATCTGTTCTGCACATTATGCACACGATCAGTAGTGAGGCAGTGTTATGAAGTCGGAGTCAGATTTGGAAGTCATGGAAATTGAGGAGTCGGGAGTCAAAGTCGGTGGTTTGGCTTACCAACGCCACAGCTTTTCTTATCCACTACTACGCTGTTGTGAATTCTGTTTCTGGGCTCCCTCTGGTGGTTACTGAAGGTAGTGGAACTGGTCAGATTGACAGAGGTGTTGCGAGTTCTCTTTCTGGGCTCCCTTTGGTGGTTACTGGAGGTAGTGGAGCTGGTCAGACTGACAGAGGCTTGCCACCTGATAATGATAATGACGATTGGAGATCTGGGGTTTCTGACTGGTGTATTTAAGACAGCTGACTTCCTTCAATCCCTGCTGGTGATTTTCTTCCTGTGCCTTCTGAGGTCTGATGTCTCCTGCTCTGTTTCTGCATGGTTCAGCTAAGTGGTTCATTTGCTAATCTTTTTGCATTTGATCTGGTTTTGTCTATCTCTGCTTTGTGCGGGTCAGCTTGCTCCTGCTGGGGCTGTGCTGGATCACCGCCCATATGTCACGGCTTGTGTCAGTTTGTTCTGTCCCCTGTTATATTGGTCTCTTTTGCTTTGCTTTCAGTATATACCAGAGTGCTGATATAGTGGGGGGCGAAGTCATGTGACTTCAGTGTTTTTTTGTGCATCAGACTTGTTGGATTTTTCAGAGTTTTTTGCGTGATTGCAGACAGTGTCTTTCCTTTCCTGTCTAGTCAGTCTGGGCCCCATCATTTGCTCAGTCTATTTTTCTACCTGCGCTTGTGTTTTCATCTTGTCTCACTGACAATGTATGTTTGGGGGCTATCTATTCCTTTGGGATCTGCTCCGGGGCAGTTTAGATATCACCTTTCTTGCTTTAGGCTGAGTTAGCTCTCCGGCTGTGCCGAGGCGTCTAGGGCATCGTAGGTACGCTCCACGGCTACTGCTAGTTATGTGGATAGGATCAGGGGTCTGCAATCCGCTTAGTTACCAACTTCTCTGGTTTTCTGGTGGCTTAGCCTGGTCCTGCTATCCTCCTTAGTGACCCATTCATAACACTACGCCACATAAACTACAGGATGAGAAGATCAAGATACAGGGAAACGAAGGAACCCGATGCTTTCCCTAAATGATGCCCTAACTGACCCGTGGAAGCGCTATTAGGCACGAAACGGCCGTCGTCGGTGCGTGCTCACTCTGTCCCACAGCCTCCCAGCCATGAAGTTTTAATTGTGTGCCAATAAAAGCGGATTTTCTATGTGGATCGGTGAGTGCTATGGTCATTTTTTCTTCTGATTGTGGACTTAGACTTCCCTATATTACTGGAAAAATGACAGAAAAAAAATCAGATGTTAAAAGGTTTCAAAAGATGATTGGCACCAAAAATTTTTGTAAAATACCATACAGAGAGCATAAGACATATTTTGTTCCTTTTTACCATATTTTTTGTTTAAAATTTTTTTTTACTCTTTTGGGCACCAGAAAATACAAGGATGTCACAGGCACGGCTGCAACAATAATCCTGGCAGTTTAATCACTTGCTTCTGTCAAAAGAAAACATGACATCTAAGAAGGTTTGACAGAGTTTGGCTCAATACCCTCCTCCCCCAAGTACTCGATAGTATGGAGCTGTTGGGTTGGAATGCTACCTGGAGGCCTAATAATGGTCTCTGGGCCTGTAATGTACAAAAGTTTATTAGGCCCTACCCAAAGCTGCTTCCAATAAGTTACCTCTTAATGCTCCCATACAAATTAGACTAAAGTTGGATAAAAGCACTGATTTTAGGAGGATTGGTTGCCTATATAATGTAAATGGGAGACCCCCTGATTAATGATGTCAGGACAGAGGTATATCTGACATGCTGAATTTCAGAGTTTCGAATATCTGTCTGTTCATCCTGCAGATAGTCAAAAGTTCCCCCTCAATAAAAATAACCTTAATTTATCACAATTAAACGGAAAAATAACACAAACGTTCCTTAAATACCCAAATGACGTCGTCCTGAGTGGTTTTCTCAGGGCTGTGGAGTCGGAGTCAAAGTCGTGCACTCTGTGTCCATTTTGGTGGAGTTGGAGATGGTATAAAATGGACTGACTAAGACTCCTAAAATATGCGAAAAAAATTGTTACAGTAGTTCAATGCAGGATGTACTATAAATGTTTTCATAATAATTTGGGAAAGTTCTAAAATGTCCTAGAAATGTCTGTTCTGTTCCCGATCTAAGGATCTCGGCTTTTAGTTGGTAAGAATTGGTGCTGTACTTTATATACCTGCTCAGTATGAATCTGTTGTGCACTTTATGCACATGATCAGTAGCAAGGCAGTGTTATGAAGTTGGAGTCAGATTTGGAAGTCATGGAAATTGAGGAGTCGGTGGTTTGGCTTACCGATGCCACAGCTTTTCTTATCCACTACTATGCCACATAAACTACAGGATGAGAAGACCAAGATACAGGGAAATGTAACCCGATGCTTTCCCTAAACGATGCTCTACCCGCCCACAGGGGTTGGCACCGTAGATTGAAGCACGCAAGATTGGCTCCCCTGCTCACCATCATCTAGCACTAGGATACCCTTGGGAGCTCTGTACTCAAAAGAGTCACCCCTAATCTAGATGAATTTTTAGTAAAGATAGTCACTTTGTCCATATTTATGGATGCTCTGTCAAGGTAATATGTAAGTGTAGAATAGACAGATGAAATAGAGTGCAAGTGCAAACAAGTAACATGATAATATCACAATTAAGGTGCAAATAGTGCTTAGGTTGTGAGGGCAACAGGTTACAGTAAAAGACCCCTACTAGGTCCAATGGGCAGCATTACAACACAACATGATCAAACGGAATATAAGTCACTTGGTAAAGGTCAGTTGGTAAAGGACCCCACATAGCTGCCAGTTCACTGCAACCTCGGCATCTTTCCCTATCCTTGATATTGATTCAGAAAGTATTAGGTGTAGTCCAAAGCAATTTCTTGGAGTCATGATGCATAAATAAAAGTATGTGTCATGATCCCAGTGCAGGTTTTGACCTGCACGTCAGGGGTTAATGTCTTGAGCCCAGTGCAGGCTTTGACCTGCACGCCTGGGGTTAATTATTGTGGCCTCTCTTTGGTTCAGGGAGAGCTTCTTATAGCCCTGGGAAACTCCAATCCCTGTCAGTTATACTTTTGCCTTTGGCCGAGTGTGTTGACCCCTGTGTGCCTGTTCGTTGTCTTCTAGCTTGCTTTATGGTTCTGACCCGGTTCTGTCCACCGGTGTGAGTTTGCCTGTTGATTCTGTACTGTGCTACCCTCTCTGTGTATGACTCCTTGCCTGTGACCTGACTATTGTTTGCTCGCCTCTCTTGCACTTTGCAGCTATCTCCGTGTATGACTCATTGGCTACGTCCTGACTCCCCCGTTCTGTCTATCCTCTGGTTTTGTCGTGCTATCTCGTGCTTTGACCTCAGCCTGTCTATGCCCCTTGGTAACTTTGTCCCGTAGTTACCCTGCTAGGAGTTTTCCTACAGCTCCTAGCTCTCTGAGGTTTAGTCCACGCCCCCAGCAGTCACGTGCTTTAGGTCCTGCTGGTCTGAAGCACACATCTTCACCGCTGCTGCCCGCTCCACAGGTATCGCTGAGCACAGTTGGTCTTACTCAGGACACGCGCACTGGCTCAGTGAGCAAGTGCAGTGCGGTGCTCCTGACATTATGTCTGCCTGTGCAAAAGGGCATCTTTTTAAAGATGCCCTCATGTCAATAATCAGGCATGAGGACTAAAAAGCCCCAGGTAGTGATTGTGTTCAGGGTGTAGTAAAGCATGTCTATCTCTGATAGCGATCAATTCAAAAGGGGACAAATGTCTCCCCAGTATACATCTACATGAACTGATCTTGGGTTACGGCAAGATGGCATCCGCCAACCGATTAGATGTAGTTTCCGGCTAATGTGCGGCATCTTCCACTCATCGCACTCCTAACAGCTGGGGGGGGGAAAGCGCATGCGTACGGCCGACTCACTGCACAAAAGTGATGAAATCACGTCATCTCATAAGTCCCGTGTTCATTTGTATCTGCACCAAGGCTGGGCTGAGTATTTATCTATTAGTCAAACCCCCCCCCCCAAAAAAAATTAAAAGAGAGGAAACTGAATTACTGGACGGAAGGCACCTACAGATCCACTAATAGATAACCAGAAAATCTATAATTTAAGTAGTCATACTTTAAATAAAGAGGAAGAATTATTATTACGTAGGGGTATGAAATATTTACCTTTGGCAAAATGTAACCAATTCGGTGCTTTTATTAGTATTAAACAATATATTTTCAAACGGCACCTTAAAAAAAACATTTTTTTTTTTAAAGAAAGAATCATAATTTATATGGAACGATACAATCTAACACCTTGATCCATAGAAAGAATGCTCCTTTACCAATAATAACAATATAAATAATGCTTAATATAGCCATACTGCGCTAGCTGATAAACCAAAATCAAACCCCATCAATGAATATTCCACTGCATTTAAAACATTTGAAATAATGGTGATAGGGGGAGGGGGATTGGATAGATGCAATGTAATAAATGGAAATGTATTCATTCAAATTTAAAGATATAAAGAATGTAAGGCAATTATACACCTACAAGAAAACCAAAGTATTATTACAAAAATGAAGGTTCTTAAGATTAGGTACCCATCAGAGAAGTGTCACCTTGCCGAGGCTGATGGGCATTCATGAATTGGCCAATATACAGTTGTGGCCAAAAGTATTGCCACCCCTGCAATTCTGTCAGATAATACTCAGTTTCTTCCTGAAAATGAATGCAAACACAAATTCTTTGGTATTATTATCTTCATTTAATTTGTCTTAAATTAAAAAAACACAAAAAGAATTGTCCTAAAGCCAAATTGGATATAATTCCACACCAAACATAAAAAAGAGGGTGGACAAAAGTATTGGCACTGTTCGAAAAATCATGTGATGTTTCTCTAATTTGTGTAATTAGCAGCACCTGTAACTTACCTGTGGCACCTAACAGGTGTTGGCAATAACTAAATCACACTTGAAGCCAGTTGACATGGATTAAAGTTGACTCAACCTCTGTCCTGTGTCCTTGTGTGTACCACATTGAGCATGGAGAAAAGAAAGAAGACCAAAGAACTGTCTGAGGACTTGAGAAACCAAATTGTGAGGAAGCATGAGCAATCTCAAGGGTACAAGTCCATCTCCAAAGACCTGAATGTTTCTGTGTCTACCGTACGCAGTGTCATCAAGAAGATTAAAGCCCATGGCACTGTGGCTAACCTCCCTAGATGTGGACGGAAAAGAAAAATTGACAAGAGATTTCAACGCAAGATTGTGCGGATGTTGGATAAAGAACCTCGACTAACATCCAAACAAGTTCAAGCTGCCCTGCAGTCCGAGGGTACAACAGTGTCAACCCGTACTATCCGTCGGCGTCTGGATGAAAAGGGACTGTATGGTAGGAGACCCAGGAAGACCCCACTTCTTACCCCGAGACATAAAAAAGCCAGGCTGGAGTTTGCCAAAACTTACCTGAAAAAGCCTAAAACGTTTTGGAAGAATGTTCTCTGGTCAGATGAGACAAAAGTAGAGCTTTTTGGGCAAAGGCATCAACATAGAGTTTACAGGAGAAAAAAAGAGGCATTCAGAGAAAAGAACACGGTCCCTACAGTCAAACATGGTGGAGGTTCCCTGATGTTTTGGGGTTGCTTTGCTGCCTCTGGCACTGGACTGCTTGACCGTGTGCATGGCATTATTAAGTCAGAAGACTACCAACAAATTTTGCAGCATAATGTAGGGCCCAGTGTGAGAAAGCTGGGTCTCCCTCAGAGGTCATGGGTCTTCCAGCAGGACAATGACCCAAAACACAATTCAAAAAGCACTAGAAAATGGTTTGAGAGAAAGCACTGGAGACTTCTAAGGTGGCCAGCAATGAGTCCAGACCTGAATCCCATAGAACACCTGTGGAGAGATCTAAAAATGTGAGTTTGGAGAAGGCACCCTTCAAATATCAGGGACCTGGAGCAGTTTGCCAAAGAAGAAGGGTCTACAATTCCAGCAGAGCATTGTAAGAAACTCAATGATGGTTACCGGAAGCGGTTGGTCGCAGTTTTTTGGCTAAAGGTTGTGCAACCAAGTATTAGGCTGAGGGTGCCAATACTTTTGTCTGGCCCATTTTTGGAGTTTTGTGTGAAATTATCAATGTTTTGCTTTTTGCTTCATTCTCTTTTGTGTTTTTTCATTTAAGACAAATTAAATGAAGATAATAATACCAAAGAATTTGTGTTTGCAATCATTTTCAGGAAGAAACTGAGTATTATCTGACAGAAATGCAGGGGTGTCAATACTTTTGGCCACAACTGTATGCACTAAAAACCTTCATTTTTGTAAGTACATTTTATTTAGCAATAATGCATTTCAGATAATTATTATTCATTTTTATAGCGCCATTTATTCCAAGGTGTGAAAAAGGGGCATACATAGACAAGTACACTAAACATGAGCAATACAAGGAACACACAAGTACAGGAGGAGAGAGGACCCTGCCCGCCAGGGCTCACAGTCTACAGGGGATGGGTGAGGATACACTAGGTGAGGGGAGAGCTGTTCTCAAGTATTCAGTGTTTCCATGTTTTGGCTGCTGTGCTCTATCTTGTCTGTCAAGAACTGTCTCCCTGCTCAGGACACCCTTACTTATCACACACACAGAAATCTACCAGAAGTTTATGAACAACCTACATTTAGGTCCGATCTCCTCCCCCCTCCTACCCAGACTTAGCATTAAGTCCTCCGTGCTCCCAATAGCACCCGGTGACTGCACTTACACAGATCCTGGCTGATGACGGATCCTGTGGCTTTATATTATAACCCCTATGTGTTATAGTGATGGCCGGAGCAGACATGACGGCGCGGTCTACCTATTGTGCCCCCTATTCCTGATAGATTGTAGTGTGAGCAGGAACCGCGCTGCTCCTGCAACCGGGGAGCTACGGGTTACTATATATTGTGCACGGCCCCGATTATTGTACAGTGCTGCGGTATATGCTGGCGCCATCTACTATATAATTGCCTTAAATTGTCTGTGATCCACTTCTGTCAGGATGTCCTCGAATCCCACAATTCACCGCGCAGCACCGGAAGAACATCGATGGGTATTCCAATATGGCACCCTCTGGTGGTACCAGGCCCTTGCACAGTACCACCAGCGGGAGTACCACCAGCGGGACACCCGCCGCCGGGACACCCACAGCCGCCATCGGACCCCCGCCGGGACACCTGCTCCTGCCGCATCCTGCAGCTGCCTGCCCACCCACGTCCATGCCGTCACAGCAGGCAGGAAAGACCGTGGCTTGCGGCCTGTGCTGGAGATGGCGTGTGGGTGCCCTCTGGTGGCACCGCACCCCATCTCCAGCACAGGCTGCAAACCACCGTCTTTCCTGCCGGCTGTGACTGCACGGAGGTGGGTGGGCAGACAGCTGCAGGACACACATACACACACTACAGACATGAATGTACACACACACACACATACATGTACTCACATACATACACACATAGACATGCATACATATACACACAGTATAATGTCCCCACACGCACTTACACAGACACATACATACAGAGTATAATGTCCCCACATACACACACAAGCACGCACATACACTCACGCCTATATATACATGCAGATACACACAGTGTAATGTCCCCACACACATTCATGTGCACGCACACACACACATACAAGGACGCACATACAAACAAAAACACATACGCACATGTATACACACACAGTATAATGAAACCACACGCACGCAGATACACACATGTAGATACACACACGCACATACAGTATAATGTTCCCACACGCACATACACACAGTATAATGTCCCCACATGCTCACACACACGCACACACATATACACACACGCAATCACGCACATACAGACGTAAGCACAAATGTACACACGCAAGCGCATACACGCTTGTGCATACACACACACAGATACGCACATACACACAGTATAATATCCCCATACACACATGCCCGTGCATACACACAGATATACACGCACTCACAAACACGCATACGCACGTGTATACACACAGTATAATGTCCGCATGTACACATGCACGCACATACACACATGCAAGCACAAACATACAAACACATACACACAGTATAATGTCCCCACACGCGCATACACAGACGCACATAAACAAGCAAGCATGCACATACACGCATACGCACGCGCATACAGTCACATACACACAGTACAATGTCCGCACACACACATACACACAAACCTGCACATACACACAAACGTGCATATATGCACGCAGATACACGCACATACGCACGTGCATACACATATACACACACAGTATAATGTCCCCACACACACGCACAAACACGCATACACACAAACACGCATACACACAAACATGCATGTACTCACGCACTTACACACATGCACATGCATACATGCACACATACGCATACACACGCGGCCGCCATCTTTGAACACTCAGGCATACAAAGATGGTGGCTGCATGACACATCACACCGCCAGCGCCACAGAGCTGTCCCCATCGTGATGTCACTGCCCTCCCAATGCGATAGCATGGGGCCCACATCTAGTAGATAAAAAATTATTACCTCCACCTGCAGAGCCGCACTCCACATATATGGCTGCTCTGTGCGCACAAGACCTGGGATGAGGTCACAGGAGGGGAGGAGTCAGAGGTCACATGATCAGGGGCCTCAGTGTATGCAGGACTCTGCTGTGCTGGTTGTCATGGTGCTGGATGAGGGGAAGTTTCTGTGTGGGGTCAGGAGGGGTTTACAGGGGGGATGTAGCAGAGCCGTGTGTGTACGAGGTGTACGGAGCAGAGTATTGTGTGTACAAGGTGTACGGACCGGAGCCGCGTGTGTACGAGGTGTACGGAGCGGAGCCATGTGTGTACGAGGTGTACGGAGCGGAGCCGTGTGTGTACGAGGTGTACGGAGCGGAGCCGCGTGCGTACAAGGTGTACGGAGCGGAGCCATGTGTGTGTACGAGGTGTACGGAGCGGAGCCATGTGTGTGTACGAGGTGTACGGAGCGGAGCCGTGTGTGTACGAGGTGTACGGAGCGGAGCCGTGTGTGTACGAGGTGTACGGAGCGGAGCCGTGTGTGTACGAGGTGTACGGAGCGGAGCCGTGTGTGTACGAGGTGTACGGAGCGGAGCCGTGTGTGTACGAGGTGTACGGAGCGGAGCCGTGTGTGTACGAGGTGTACGGAGCGGAGCCGCGTGTGTACGAGGTGTACGGAGCGGAGCCGCGCGTGTACGAGGTGTACGGGGCGGAGCCGAGTGTGTACGAGGTGTACAGAGCGGAGCCGCGTGTGTACGGAGCAGAGCTGCGTGTGTACGAGGTGTACGGAGCGGAGCCGCGTGTGTACGGAGAGGAGCCGTGTGTGTACGAGGTGTACGGAGCGGAGCCGCGTGTGTACGAGGTGTACGGAGCGGAACCCTGTGTGTACGAGGTGTACGGAGCGGAGCCGTGTGTGTATGAGGTGTACGGAGCGGAGCCCTGTGTGTACGAGGTGTACGGCGCAGAGCCGCGTGTGTACGAGGTGTACGGAGCGGAGCCGTGTGTGTACGAGGTGTACGGAGCGGAGCCGTGTGTGTACGAGGTGTACGGCGCAGAGCCGCGTGTGTACGAGGTGTACGGAGCGGAGCTGCGGGTGTACGAGGTGTACGGAGAGGAGCCGCGGGTGTACGAGGTGTACGGAGAGGAACCGCGGGTGTACGGAGTGGAGCCTTGTGTGTACGATGTGTATGGAGAGGAGCCTTGTGTGTATGAGGCAGCGTCGGACTGAAGCACCTTGGGCCCACCAGAGAAAATCATTCTTGGGGCCCACTATGTAGTTACATAGAAATAAATACAAGACCACCATTTGTGCAGTAAAACACGCTAATAGCAGGGTATAATAAAAGGTAGTACACATCTTAATTATGTAGCAGGGGTTGGGGTAGACCCCTCATAGAATATAAAGTACCCCCACTCATAGAATATAATGTAGCCCCCTCATAGAATATATTGTAGCCCCCTCATAGGGTATAATGCAGGCCTCACACAGAATTTAATGTAGCCCCCTCATAGGGTATAATGCAGCCACTCTCATAAGGTGTTATGCAGCCCCCATAGAATATTGTAATGATCAACGTGTGACTGGACACACCGCCTCCAGCAGGGCGAATTTATATGACACACGTGACCCTGGATACACCGCCTCCAGCAGGCGAATTTCAATATTAAGGGGAAACACCATGGAAACAATTACAATGGTGGGCCCTGTGATAGGGAACAGGGACGTGGAGACCTCCTGCAGTCAGTATCTCTACATTCCTACCGATCCCTAGGCCGGTTCCGCATCGGGCACCGCACAGGATACCTTTAAACCCTAGCTCGCCCTGCACCTACCCTTTTCTAGTGAAATGGCCGGTGCAGAGACTAATCCCACCTCTGCACTGAAACACACATAAACGAAAGGCACAAACAGGGAAACACCACTTAGCTTTGCTCTTGCTCCCAGCAACAGAGTCCACCACCAGAATGCAGCTTTCCTCCTGAATAGCTGCCACCAAGGTCTGTCAGAGCTGCAAGGAAATCCCCTCTGACTCCTTCAACACCAGGGCTCTGGCTGTGCTGCAAGGAACTCTCTCCAGCTCCTTTCTCCACCAAGGATGGTTGGAAATGAATACTATCACCAACACCAGTGAGAGCACATGACACACCTTTATAGATAAGCCAGAGGAATCACACCTGTTAGATTCCCGTGTAATAACGCTAACCACCACCGGGGGCAAACTAGAAAAGACACCACTGTGTAATAATCCTAATGGCCACCGGGGGCAAAACTAAACTTAAGCACACAGCTTAAGGAAAAAAAAGGTTACATGTGCTTTTAACTGTCATTATCCAACCTGGATCATGACAAATATAATGTAGCCCCCTCAGAGTATAACGCAGCCCCCTCATAGGGTTCAATGCATTCCCCTCAAAGGGTATAATGTAGCCCCCCTCATATAATATAATGCAACCCCCCTCATAGGGTATAAAGCAGCCACCTCATAGGGTATAATGTAATCCCCTAACAGTGTAATGCAGCCTCCCTCATAGGGTATAATGCAGCCCCCCTCATAGGGTTTAATGCAGCCTCCCCCCACCGAATACAATGCAGCCCCCACACAATATAATGTAGACCTCATAGAGTATAATGCAGCCCCATATGGAATATGATGTAGCCGCCTCCCACCACCCCATAGAATATAGTCCAGTCACCAAGTCCTATAGTCTTAAGGCCACCAGGATTCACTCATTGACACACACACATATATATATATATATATATATATATATATATACACTGCCCAAAAAAATATGTATTGTTTAGTGTTCCTTTTATTTTTTTGAGCAGTATATATATATATATATATATATATATATATATATATATATATATATATATATTTAGATTGTGAGCCCCGGGGACAGTGATGATAATGTGTGCAAACTGTAAAGCGCTGCGGAATATGTTAGCGCTATATATAAATAAAGATTATTATGGTGCTTAAACCTCTAGGTTCAAGCAACATATTGTAATCCGATTCCTTATATTTATAGTGCTTTTGAAAAAACCACTATATTGTAATCCGAACGCTGCTAACTTATTCTTCTTCTTATTATTTTCCAGTTGATTTCTGCAATTAATACAGCCCGAACCGCTACACGCACAGACTCCGTTGAGGTGTCGTTTCGAAGCCAGCGCCCACGAGAGGTGTGCTAAGTATTTTTCGTGTCGATCAGATTTGTAGTTTTTGCGCAATTTGCGTTTGAAAATTTTTTTTCCGTCATTGGAATGCACTGTCTCAATGCTTTTTCAATGGGAAGCTTAAAACGTGCCCTGAGGCGATTGAAATGGCAGTTTAGCTCATTGATATGCGCAGGCAGAACCAGTTACTATGCCAACGCCTACGAACGTCACATGACGACCCCAGGAGAGAGCTTCTGCCACATAATATCAGTTCTTAAAGCGAAACCCACAGCACAAATGCAAATCTAGCTTCATCACATGACGCATGCCCCTGAGAGAGAATGTGCGCCAAAGTGGATTTAGAAGCCCAGTGAGCCACCCTGGCTCTTAAAGGGCCGACGTGCCAAAGTGATTCTTAAAGGGCCGGCGCGCCAAATCGAAAGCTGAGTGACCCCAGGCTCCAAATCGGAGGCTGAGCCACCCCGGCCTCCAAATCGGAGGCTGAGCCACCCTGGCCTCCAAATCGGACCCAGTGTGGCCCCGCTAAAAAAATCAGACCCAGAGTGGCACAGCCCACCAAATCGGATCCTGAGGGGCCCCGCCCACCAAATCAGACTCCGAGTGGCCCCGCCCACCAAATCGGACTCTGAGGAGCCCTGCCCACCAAATCGGACCCTGAGGAGCCCCGCCCACCAAATCGGACCCAGAGGGGCCCCGCCCACCAAATCGGACCCAGAGTGACCCGCCCACCAAATCGGACCCTGAAGGGCCCCGCCCACCAAATCGGACCCAGAGGGGCCCCGCCCACCAAATCGGACCCAGAGGGGCCCCGCCGACCAAATCGGACCATGAGGGGCACGCCCACTAAATCGAACCCAGAGTGGCCCCGCCCACCAAAATGGACCCAGGGGGCTCCACCGACAAAATCAGACCCTAAGGGGCCCCACCCACAAAATCGGACCCTGAGTGGGCCCGGCCACAAAATCAGACCCTGAGGGGCCCCAACCACAAAATCGGACCATGAGAGACCCCGGCCACAAAATTGGACCCTGAGGGGCCCCGGCCACAAAATCGGACCTTGAGGGGCCCCACCCGCAAAATCGGACCCTGAGGGGCCCCACCAGCAAATTGGACCCTGAGGGGCCCCACCCACAAAAACGGACCCTGAGGGGCCCCGCCCAACAAATCGGACCCAGAGGGGCCCCGCCCATCAAATCGGACCCTGAGGAGCCCCGCCCACCAAATCGGACCCAGAGGGGCCCCGCCCACCAAATTGGACCATGAGGGGCACCGCCCACTAAATCGAACCCAGAGTGGCCCCGCCCACCAAAATGGACCCAGGGGGTTCCACCGACAAAATCAGACCCTAAGGGGCCCCACCCACAAAATCGGACCCTGAGTGGGCCCGGCCACAAAATCAGACCCTGAGGGGCCCCAACCACAAAATCGGACCCTGAGAGACCCCGGCCACAAAATCGGACCTTGAGGGGCCCCGGCCACAAAATCGGACCCTGAGGGGCCCCGGCCACAAAATTGGACCCTGAGGGGCCCCACCCGCAAAATCGGACCCTGAGGGGCCCCACCAGCAAATCGGACCCTGAGGAGCCCCGCCCACCAAATCGGACCCAGAGTGACCCCGCCCACCAAATCGGACCCAGAGTGACCCACCCACCAAATCGGACCCTGAAGGGCCCCGCCCACCAAATTGGACCCTGAAGGGCCCCGCCCACCAAATCGGACCCAGAGGGGCTCCGCCCACCAAATCGGACCCAGAGGGGCCCCGCCCACCAAATCGGACCCAGAGGGGCCCCGCCCATCAAATCGGACCCTTAGGAGCCCCGCCCACCAAATCGGACCCAGAGGGGCCCCGCCCACCAAATCGGACCATGAGGGGCACCGCCCCCCAAAATGGACCCAGGGGGCTCCACCGACAAAATCAGACCCAGAGGGGCCCCAACCACAAAATCGGACCCTGAGAGACCCCGGCCACAAAATCGGACCCTGAGGGGCCCCGGCCACAAAATCGGACCTTGAGGGGCCCCCGGCCACAAAATCGGACCCTGAGGGGCCCCGGCCACAAAATCGGACCCTGAGGGGCCCCACCCGCAAAATCGGACCCTGAGGGGCCCCACCAGCAAATTGGACCCTGAGGGGCCCCACCCACAAAATCGGACCCTGAGGGGCCCCGCCAACCAAATTAGACCCTGAGGGGCCCCACCCTCAAAATCAGTCCCTATGGGGCCCCACCCACAAAATCGGACCCTGAGAGACTCCGGCCACAAAATCGGACCCTGGGGGGCCCCAACCACAAAATCAGACCCTGAGGGTCCCCGGTCACAAAATCGGACCCTGAGGGGCCCCACCCACAGAATCAGACCCTGAGGGGCCCCAGCCACAAAATCAGACCCTGAGGGGCCCCAGCCACAAAATCGGACCCTGAGGGACCCCACCCACAAAATCGGACCCTGAGGGGCCCCACCCACAAAATTGGACCCTGAGGGGCCCCGCCCACCAAATTAGACCCTGAGGGGCCCCACCCGCAAAATCGGTCCCTGAGGGGCCCCGGCCACAAAATCAGACCCTGAGGGGCCCCGGCCACAAAATCGGACCCTGAGGGGCCCCGGCCACAAAATCGGACCCTGAGGGGCCCCGGCCACAAAATCGGACCCTGAGGGGCCCCACCCACAAAATTGGACCCTGAGGGGCCCCGCCCGCAAAATCGGTCCCTGAGGGGCCCCGGCCACAAAATCAGACCCTGAGGGGCCCCGGCCACAAAATCGGACCCTGAGGGTCTCTGGCCACAAAACTGGACCCTGAGGGGACCCACCCGCAAAATCGGACCCTGAGGGGCCCCACCCGCAAAATCGGACCCTGAGGGGCCCCGGCCACAAAATCGGACCCTGAGGGGCCCCGGCCACAAAATCGGACCCAGAGGGGCCCCGCCCACCAAATCGGACCCAGAGTGACCCGCCCACCAAATCGGACCCTGAAGGGCCCCGCCCACCAAATCGGACCCAGAGGGGCCCCGCCCACCAAATCGGACCCAGAGGGGCCCCGCCCACCAAATCGGACCATGAGGGGCACGCCCACTAAATCGAACCCAGAGTGGCCCTGCCCACCAAAATGGACCCAGGGGGCTCCACCGACAAAATCAGACCCTAAGGGGCCCCACCCACAAAATCGGACCCTGAGTGGGCCCGGCCACAAAATCAGACCCTGAGGGGCCCCAACCACAAAATCGGACCATGAGAGACCCCGGCCACAAAATCGGACCCTGAGGGGCCCCGGCCAGAAAATCGGACCTTGAGGGGCCCCACCCGCAAAATCGGACCCTGAGGGGCCCCACCAGCAAATTGGACCCTGAGGGGCCCCACCCACAAAAACGGACCCTGAGGGGCCCCGCCCAACAAATCGGACCCAGAGGGGCCCCGCCCATCAAATCGGACCCTGAGGAGCCCCGCCCACCAAATCGGACCCAGAGGGGCCCCGCCCACCAAATTGGACCAAGAGGGGCACCGCCCACTAAATCGAACCCAGAGTGGCCCCGCCCACCAAAATGGACCCAGGGGGTTCCACCGACAAAATCAGACCCTAAGGGGCCCCACCCACAAAATCGGACCCTGAGTGGGCCCGGCCACAAAATCAGACCCTGAGGGGCCCCAACCACAAAATCGGACCCTGAGAGACCCCGGCCACAAAATCAGACCTTGAGGGGCCCCGGCCACAAAATCGGACCCTGAGGGGCCCCGGCCACAAAATCGGACCCTGAGGGGCCCCACCCGCAAAATCGGACCCTGAGGGGCCCCACCAGCAAATCGGACCCTGAGGAGCCCCGCCCACCAAATCGGACCCTGAGGAGCCCCGCCCACCAAATCGGACCCAGAGTGACCCCGCCCACCAAATCGGACCCAGAGTGACCCACCCACCAAATCGGACCCTGAAGGGCCCCGCCCACCAAATTGGACCCTGAAGGGCCCCGCCCACCAAATTGGACCCTGAAGGGCCCCGCCCACCAAATCGGACCCAGAGGGGCCCCGCCCACCAAATCGGACCCAGAGGGGCCCCGCCCACCAAATCGGACCCAGAGGGGCCCCACCCATCAAATCGGACCCTTAGGAGCCCCGCCCACCAAATCGGACCCAGAGGGGCCCCGCCCACCAAATCGGACCATGAGGGGCACCGCCCCCCAAAATGGACCCAGGGGGCTCCACCGACAAAATCAGACCCTAAGGGGGCCCACCCACAAAATCGGACCCTGAGTGGGCCCGGCCACAAAATCAGACCCAGAGGGGCCCCAACCACAAAATCGGACCCTGAGAGACCCCGGCCACAAAATCGGACCCTGAGGGGCCCCGGCCACAAAATCGGACCTTGAGGGGCCCCCGGCCACAAAATCGGACCCTGAGGGGCCCCGGCCACAAAATCGGACCCTGAGGGGCCCCGGCCACAAAATCGGACCCTGAGGGGCCCCACCCGCAAAATCGGACCCTGAGGGGCCCCACCAGCAAATTGGACCCTGAGGGGCCCCACCCACAAAATCAGACCCTGAGGGGCCCCGCCAACCAAATTAGACCCTGAGGGGCCCCACCCTCAAAATCGGTCCCTATGGGGCCCCACCCACAAAATCAGACCCTGAGGGGCCCCGCCAACCAAATTAGACCCTGAGGGGCCCCACCCTCAAAATCGGTCCCTATGGGGCCCCACCCACAAAATCGGACCCTGAGAGACTCCGGCCACAAAATCGGACCCTGGGGGGCCCCAACCACAAAATCAGACCCTGAGGGTCCCCGGTCACAAAATCGGACCCTGAGGGGCCCCACCCACAGAATCAGACCCTGAGGGGCCCCAGCCACAAAATCAGACCCTGAGGGGCCCCAGCCACAAAATCGGACCCTGAGGGACCCCACCCACAAAATCGGACCCTGAGGGGCCCCACCCACAAAATTGGACCCTGAGGGGCCCCGCCCACCAAATTAGACCCTGAGGGGCCCCACCCGCAAAATCGGTCCCTGAGGGGCCCCGGCCACAAAATCAGACCCTGAGGGGCCCCGGCCACAAAATCGGACCCTGAGGGGCCCCGGCCACAAAATCGGACCCTGAGGGGCCCCGGCCACAAAATCGGACCCTGAGGGGCCCCACCCACAAAATTGGACCCTGAGGGGCCCCGCCCACCAAATTAGACCCTGAGGGGCCCCACCCGCAAAATCGGTCCCTGAGGGGCCCCGGCCACAAAATCAGACCCTGAGGGGCCCCGGCCACAAAATCGGACCCTGAGGGTCTCTGGCCACAAAACTGGACCCTGAGGGGCCCCACCCGCAAAATCGGACCCTGAGGGGCCCCACCCGCAAAATCGGACCCTGAGGGGCCCCGGCCACAAAATCACACTCTGAGGGGCCCCGGCCACAAAATCGGACCCTGAGGGGCCCCGGCCACAAAATCGGACCCTGAGGGGCCCCACCCACAAAATCGGACCATAAGGGGCCCCACCCACAAAATCGGACCCTGAGGGGCCCCACCCACAAAATCAGACCATGAGGGGCCCCACCCACAAAACTGGACCCTGAGGCATCCCGGCTACCAATACAAGCCCTGAGGAGCCCAGGCCACCGAATTGGATCCTGAGGGGCCCCACCCACCAAATCAGACCCTGAGGCCAAAATGGCCCCTGAGAGGCACCCACACTTAAAACAGATCCTGAGTTGAAAGTCTTGCAGGGGCAGCAGGCAAGTCTCTCTTAAAGGGGCAGCCCGGGCACCATTTCAAACCACTATCTGTACTTCCTTCAGGAAATACACATCTAGTTCTTCTTATTATTATTATTCAGTTGATTTCCGCAATTAATGCGGCCCGAACCGCTACACGCACAGACTCCGTTGAGGTGTCGTTTCGAAGCCAGCGTCCAAGAGAGGTGTGCTAAGTATTTTTCATGTCGATCGGATTTGTAGTTTTTGCGCAATTTGCGTTTGAAAATTTTTTTTCCCGTCATTGGAATGCAGTCTCCAATGCTTTTCAATGGGAAATGGCAAAACGTGCCCTGAGGCGATTGAAATGGCAGTTGAGCTCATTGATATGCGCAGGCAGACCCAGTTACTATGCCAACGCCTACGAACGTCACATGACACCTCCAAGACAGAGCTTCTGCCACATATCATCAGCTCTTAAAGCGAAACCCACAGCACTAATACAAATCTAGCTTCATCACATGACACATGCCCCTGAGAGAGAATGTGTGCCAAAGTGGATTTAGAAGAAGCCCAGTGAGCCAAACTAGCTCTTAAAGGGTCGACGCGCCAAAGTGATTGTTAAAGGGCCGGCGCACCGAAATGAGTCTTAACCCCTTCACGACCAATGACGCCACATAGGCGTCATGAAACCTGGTTCAAATCTGACCAGTGACGCCTATGTGGCGTCATGACTTCAAAGCCCCCCTGCGGGTCGGGTGACCGGGGTCACTGAAAGGTCACCCGACCCGCAGATACAGGGGGCTTTGTAATTCACCTCACGGGGCGTGGCTTCGCCCCCACGTGGCTACGATCGCTCTGATTGGCTGTTAAAAGTGAAACAGCCAATCAGAGCGATAGCAATATTTCATCAATGAAAATTGATGAAATATTACAATCCAGCCATGTCCGACGCTGCTGTAGCATCGGACATGGCTGGAGACACCGATTCCACCCCCCCCCCCACCGGCGATCGCCCCCCCGCAACTGAATGACAGCGGCGATCTGCCGCTGCTGTCATCATCTGCCCCCCTCCCATTCCCTCTGCTCCCCGCCAGCCTCCGATCCCCCCCTCACCCCCCCGGTACCTCCTGAGTCCCCCCGACCCTCCCGGTGTCCCTCGGGTCCGGATGATGGGCGCCGCCATCTTTGAAAATGGCGGGCGCATGCGCAGTGCGCCCGCCCGAATCTGCCGGCTGCAGATTCCATTCTTTCATTTTGATCACTCTCACAGTGATCAAAATGAAAGAAAAAGTAAATAAACCCCCCGATTATCACCCCCATAGGTAGGCAGAACTAATAAAATAAAGAAAATATTTTTATTTTTATTTTTCCATTAGGGTTAGGGTTGAAAAGAGGGTTAGGGTTAGGGTTGAAAAGAGGGTTAGGGTTAGGGTTAAAAAGAGGGTTAGGGTTAGGGTTGAAAAAAGGGTTAGGGTTGAAAAGAGGGTTAGGGTTAGGGTTGGAAAGAGGGTTAGGGTTGGAAAGAGGGTTAGGGTTAGGATTGGAAAGAGGGTTAGGGTTGGAAAGAGGGTTAGGGTTGGAAAGAGGGTTAGGGTTGGAAAGAGGGTTAGGGTTGGAAAGGGTTAGGGTTGGAAAGAGGGTTAGGGTTGGAATTAGGGTTAGGGTTGGAATTAGGGTTAGGCTTGTGGTTAGGGTTATGGTTAGGGTTGGGATTAGGGTTCGGGGTCTGTTGGGGTTAGGGTTATGGTTAGGGCTGGAATTAGGGTTAGGGGTGTGTTGGGGTTAGGGCTGGAGTTAGAATTGAGGGGTTTCCACTGTTTAGGCACATCAGGGGGTCACCAAACGCGACATGGTGCAACCATTGATTCCAGCCAATTTTGCGTTCAAAAAGTTAAACGGTGCTTCCTCCCTTCCAAGCCCCGACGTGTGCCCAAACAGTTGTTTACCCCAACATATGGGGTATCAGCGTACTCAGGAAAAATTGCACAACAACATTGGCGGTCTAATTTCTCCTGGTACCCTTGGGAAAATAAAAAATTGGGGGCTAAAAAAATATTTTTGTGGAAAAATTTTTTTTTTTAATTTTCACGTCTCTGCGTTATAAACTTCTGTGAAGCACTTGGGGGTCCAAAGTGCTCACCAGGCATCTAGATAAGTTACTTGGGAGGTCTAGTTTCCAAAATGGGGTCACTTGTGGGGGGTTTCTATTGTTTAGGCACATCAGGGGCTCTGCAAACGTAATGACGACCGCAGACCATTCCATCAAAGTCTGCATTTCAAAACGCCACTACTTCCATTCCGAGCCCTTACGTGTGCCCAAACAATAGTTCCCCCCATATATGGGGCACCAGCGTACTCAGGACAAACTGTACAACAACTTTTGGGGTCCAATTTATCCTGCTACCCTTGTGAAAAAAAAAATTGCTGGCTAAAAATCATTTTTTTTGAGGAAAAAAAAATATTTTTTATTTTCACGTCTCTGCGTTATAAACTTCTGTGAAGCACTTGGGGGTTCAAGGTGCTCACCACACATCTAGATAAGTTCCTTAGGGGGTCTAGTTTCCAAAATGGGGTCACTTGTGGGGGGGTTCCACAGTTTAGGTACATCAGGGGTTCTGCAAATGTAACATGATGCCCGCAGACCATTCCATCAAAGTCAGCATTTCATAATGTCACTACTTCCCTTCCGAGCCCCGACGTGTACCCAAACAGTGGTCATCCCCCACATATGGGGTATCAGCGTACTCAGGACAAACTGGACAACAACTTTTGGGGTCCAATTTATCCTGCTACCCTTGTGAAAAAAAAAATTGCTAGCTAAAAATCATTTTTTTGGAGGAAAAAAAAATTTTTTTTATTTTCACGGCTCTGCGTTATAAACTTCTGTGAAGCACTTGGGGGTTCAAGGTGCTCACCACACATCTAGATAAGTTCCTTGGGGGGTCTAGTTTCCAAAATGGGGTCACTTGTTGGGGGTTCCACAGTTTAGGTACACAGGGGCTCAGCAAATGTAACATGATGCCCGCAGACCATTCCATCAAAGTCAGCATTTCATAATGTCACTACTTCCCTTCCGAGCCCCGACGTGTACCCAAACAGTGGTCCCCCCCACATATGGGGTACCAGCGTACTCAGGACAAACTGGACAACAACTTTTGGGGCCAATTTATCCTGCTACCCCTGTGAAAAAAAAATTGCTGGCTAAAAATCATTTTTTTTTTGTGGAAAAAAAAATATTTTTTATTTTCACGGCTCTGCGTTATAAACTTCTGTGAAGCGCTCGGGGGTTCAAGGTGCTCACCACACATCTAGATAAGTTCCTTGGGGGGTCTAGTCTCCAAAATGGGGTCACTTGTGGGGGGTTCCACAGTTTAGGTACATCAGGGGCTCTGCAAATGTAACATGACACCCGCAGACCATTCCATCAAAGTCAGCATTTCAAAATGTCACTACTTCCCTTCCGAGCCCCGACGTGTGCCCAAACAGTGGTTCCCCCCCACATGTGGGGTACCAGCGTACTCAGGACAAACTGGACAACAAATTTTGGGGTCTAATTTATCCTGGTACCCTTGTGAAAATAAAAAATTGCGCACTAAAAAATAATTTTTTGAGGGAAAATTTTTTTTTTTTATTTTCACCGCTCTGCGTCATAAACTTTTGTGAAGCACTTGAGGGTTCAAGGTGCTCACTACACATCTAGATAAGTTCCTTAGGGGGTCTAGTTTCCAAAATGGGGTAATTTGTGGGGGAGCTCCAATGTTTAGGCACACAGGGGCTCTCCAAACACGACATGGTGTCCGCTAACGATTGGAAGTAATTTGCATTTCAAAAAGTCAAATGGCGCTCCTTCCCTTCTGAGCCCTGCCGTGTGCCCAAACAGTGGTTCCCCCCCACATATGGGGTACCAGCGTACTCAGGACAAACTGGACAACAAGATTTGTGGTCCAATTTCTCCTGTTAGCCTTGTGAAAATTAAAAATAGTGTGCTAAAAATCATTTTTGAGGAAAAAAAATATTTTTTATTTTCACTGCTCTGTGTTATAAACTTTTGTGAAGCACTTGGGGGTTCAAAGTGCTCCCTACACATCTAGATAAGTTCCTTAGGGGGTCTAGCTTCCAAAATGGGGTCACTTGTGGGGGAGCTCCAATGTTTAGGTGCACAGGGGCTCTCCAAATGCGACATGGTGTCCGATAACGATTGGAGCTAATTTTCCATTCAAAAAGTCAAATGGTGCTCCTTGCCTTCCGGGCCCTGCCGTGCGCCCAAACAGTGGTTTATGACCACATATGAGGTATCTGTGCACTCAGGAGAAATTGCTCAACAAATTTTAGGATCCATTTTATCCTGTTGCCCATGTGAAAATGAAAAAACTGAGGCTTAAAGAAAATTTTTGTGAAAAAAAAGTATTTTTTTTTTTTTACAGATCAATTTGTGAAGTACCTGGGGGTTCAAAGTGATCACTATGCATCTAGATAAGTTCCTTGGGGGGTCTAGTTTCCAAAATGGGGTCACTTGTGGAGGAGCTCCAATGTTTATGCACACAGGGGCTCTCCAAACGCGACATGGCAAGCGCTAAATATTCCAGCATATTTTCCATTCAAAAAGTCAAATGGCGCTCCTTCCCTTCTGAGCCGTGCCGTGCGCCCAAACAGTGGTTTATGACCACATATGAGGTATCGTTGTACTCAGGAGAAATTGCCCAACAAATTTTAGGATCCATTTTATCCTGTTTCCCATGTGAAAATGAAAAAATTGATGCTAAAAGAAAATTTTTGTTGGAAAAATTAAAATGTCCATTTTTTCTTTCCACATTGCTTTAGTTCCTGTGAAACACCTGAAGGGTTAATAATCTTATTGAATGTAGTTTTGAGTAGCTTGAGGGGTGCAGTTTTTAGAATGGTGTAACTTTTGGGTATTTTCTGCCATATAGACCCCTCAAAGTGACTTCAAATGTGAGGTGGTCCCTAAAAAAAATGGTTTTGTAAATTTTATTGTAAAAATGAGAAATCGCTGGTCAACTTTTAACCCTTATAACTTCCTAACAAAAAAATATTTTATTTCCAAAATTGTGCTGATGTAAAGTAGACATATGGGAAATGTTATTTATTAACTATTTTGTGTCACATAACTCTCTGGTTTAACAGAATAAAAATTCAAAATTTGAAAATTGCAAAATTTTCACCAAATTTCTGATTTTTTGACAAATAAACGCAAAAATTATCAACGTAAATTTACCACTAACATGAAGCCCAATATGTCACGAAAAAACAATCTCAGAATCGCTAGGATCCGATGAAGCGTTCCTGAGTTATTACCTCATAAAGGGACACTGGTCAGAATTGCAAAAAATGGCCTGGTCATTAAGGTCAAAATAGGCTTGGTCATGAAGGGGTTAAAGGGCTGACACGCCAAATCGAAAGCTGAGTGACCCCAGGCTCCAAATCGGAGGCTGAGACACCCCGGCCTCCAAATCGGAGGCTGAGCCAACTCGGCCTCCAAATCGGAGGCTGAACCACCCCGGCCTCCAAATCGAAGGCTGATCGACCCCGGCTTCCAAATCGGAGGCTGAGCCACCCCGGCCTCCAAATCGGAGGCTGAGCCACCCCGGCCTCCAAATCGGAGGCTGATCGACACCGGCCTCCAAATCGGAGGCTGATCGACCCCGGCCTCCAAATCGGAGGCTGAGCCACCCCGGCCTCCAAATCGGAGGCTGAGCCACCCCGGCCTCCAAATTGGAGGCTGATCGACCCTGAGTTCCAAATCGGAGGCTGAGCCACCCTGGCCTCCAAATCGAAGGCTGATCGACCCTGGCCTCCAAATCGGAGGCTGATTGACCCCTGCCGCAAAATCAGACCCTGAGGGGCCCCAACAATATCGGACCCTGAGGGGCCTCGGCCACAAAATCGGACCCTGATGGGCCCCAGCCACAAAATCGGACCCTGAGGGGCCCCAGCCACAAAATCGGACCCTGAGGGGCCCCAACCACAAAATCGGACCCTGAGGGGCCCCAACCACAAAATCGGACCCTGGGGGCCCCGGACACAAAATCAGACCCTGAGGGGCCCCGGCCAGAAAATCGGACCCTGAAGGGCCCAACCCACAAAATCGGACCCTGAGGGGCCCCGGCCAGAACATCGGACCCTGTGGGGCCCCACCCACCAAATTGGACCCTGAGGGGCCCCGCCCACCAAATTGGACCCTGAGGGGGCCCGCCCACCAAATCGGACCCTGAGGGGGCCCGCCCGCCAAATCGGACCCTGAGGGGCCCCGCCCACCAAATCAGACCCTGAGGGGCCCCGCCCACCAAATCGGACCCTGAGTAGCCCCGCCCAAAAAACGGACCCAGAGTGGCTCCACCCCCAAATCGGACCCTGAGTGGCCCCACCCACAAAATCGGACCCTGAGGGGCCCCGGCCACAAAATCGGACCCTGAGGGGCCCCAACCACAAAATCAGACCCTGAGAGGTCCCAACCACAAAATCGGACCCTGAGGGGCCCCGGCCACAAAATCGGACCCTGAGGGTCCCCGGCCACAAAATCGGACCCTGAGGGGCCCCACTCACAAAATCGGACCCTGAGGGGCCTCACCCACAAAATCGGACCCTGAGGGGCCACACCCACAAAATCGGAACCTGAGGGGCCCCACCCACAAAATCGGACCCTGAGGGGCCACACCCACAAAATCGGACCCTGATGGGCCACACCCACAAAATCGGAGCCTGAGGGATCCCCGCCAACAATTCAAGCCCCGAGGAGCCCAGGCCAAGGAATCAGATCCTGAGGGGCCCCACCCACCAAATCAGACCCTGAGGCCAAAGTGGCCCCTGAGAGGCACTCACAGTTAAAACGGATCCTGAGTTGAAAGTCTTGCAGGGGCAGCAGGCAAGTCTCTCTTAAAGGGGCAGCCCGGGCACCATTTCAAACCACTATCTGTACTTCCTTCAGGAAATACACATCTAGTTCTTCTTATTATTATAGTGGTTTGAAAAAACCACTATATTGTAATCCGAACGCTGCTAACTTCTTCTTCTTCTTATTAAGTTGATTTCCGCAATTAATACAGCCCGAACTGCTACACGCACAGACTCCGTTGAGGTGTCGTTTCGAAGCCAGCGCCCATGAGAGGTGTGCTAAGTATTTTTCGTGTCGATCGGATTTGTAGTTTTTGCGCAATTTGCGTTTGAAAATTTTTTTTCCCGTCATTGGAATGCACTGTCTCCAATGCTTTTCAATGGGAAATGGCAAAACGTGCCCTGAGGCGACTGAAATGGCAGTTAAGCTCATTGATATGGGCAGGCACACCCAGTTTTATGCCAACGCCTACGAACATCACATGACGCCCCAAGGACAGAGCTTCTGCCACATAATATCAGCTCTTAAAGCGAAACCCACAGCACAAATGCAAATCTAGCTTCATCACATGACACATGCCCCTGAGAGAGAATTTCCGCCAAAGTTGATTTAGAAGAAGCCCAGTGAGCCAAACTAGCTCTTAAAAGGCCGAAGCGCCAAAGTGATTGTTAAAGGGCCGGCGCACCGAAATGAGTCTTAAAGGGCCCACACGCCAAATCGAAAGCTGAGTGACCCCAGGCTCCAAATCTGAGGCTGAGCCACCCCGGCCTCCAAATCGGAGGCTGATCGACCTCGGCCTCCAAATCGGAGGCTGAGCCACCCCGGCCTCCAAATCGGAGGCTCAACGACCCCGGCCTCCAAATCGGAGGCTGAGCCACCCCGGCCTCCAAATCGGAGGCTCAACGACCCCGGCCTCCAAATCGGAGGCTCAACGACCCCGGCCTCCAAATCGGAAGCTCATCGACCCCGGCCTCCAAATCGGAAGCTCATCGACACCAGCCTCCAAATCGGAGGCTGAGCGACCCCAGCCTCCAAAACTTACCCAGAGTGGCCCCACCCACCAAATCGAACCCAGAGAGGCCCTGCCCACCAAACCGGACCTTGAGGGGCCCCGCCCACCAAATCGGACCCTGTGGGGCCCCGCCCACTAAATCGGACCCAGAGTGGCCCCTCCCACCAAATCGGACCCTGAGAGGTCCCGCCCACCAAATTGGACCCAGAGTGGTCCCGCCCACCAAATCGGACCCAGAGTGGTCCCGCCCACCAAATCAGACCCTAAGGGGTCCCACCCACAAAATCGGACTCTGAGGGGCCCCTGCCACAAAATCAGACCCTGAGGGGCCCCAACAAAATCGGACCGAGAGGCCTCGGCCAGAAAATCGGACCCTGAGGGGCCCCGCCCACCAAATATAGACCCAGAGGGGCCCCGCCCACCAAATTGGACCCAGAGTGGCCCCACCCACCAAATCGGACCCTGAGGGGACCCGCCCGCCAAATCGGACCCTGAGGGGCCCCGCCCACCAAATCGGACCCTGAGTAGCCCCGCCCAACAAAACGGACCCAGAGTGGCTCCACCCACCAAATCGGATCCAGAGTGGCCCCACCCACAAAATTGGACCCTGAGGGGCCCCGGCCACAAAATCGGACCCTGAGGGGATCCGGCCACAAAATCGGACCCTGAAGGGCCCCACCCACAAAATCGGACCCTGAGGGGCCCCACCCACAAAATCGGACCCTGAGGGGCCACACCCACAAAATCGGAGCCTGAGGGATCCCCGCCAACAATTCAAGCCCTGAGGAGCCCAGGCCAAGGAATCAGATCCTGAGGCGCCCCACCCACCAAATCAGACCCTGAGGCCAAACTGGCCCCTGAGAGGCACTCACAGTTAAAACGGATCCTGAGTTGAAAGTCTTGCAGGGGCAGCAGGCAAGTCTCTCTTAAAGGGGCAGCCCGGGCACCATTTCAAACCACTATATGTACTTCCTTCAGGAAATACACATCTAGTTATTATTATTATTATTCAGCTGATTTCCGCAATTTATGCGGCCCGAACCGCTACACGCACAGACTCCGTTGAGGTGTCGTTTCGAAGCCAGCGTCCATGAGAGGTGTGCTAAGTATTTTTCGTGTCGATCGGATTTGTAGTTTTTGCGCAATTTGCGTTTGAAAATTTTTTTTCCCGTCATTGGAATGCACTGTCTCCAATGCTTTTCAATGGGAAGCTTAAAACGTGCCCTGAGGCGATTGAAATGGCAGTTGAGCTCATTGATATGCGCAGGCACACCCAGTTACTATGCCAACGCCTACGAACGTCACATGACGCCCCCAGGAGAGAGCTTCTGCCACATAATATCAGCTCTTAAAGCAAAACCCACAGCACAAATGCAAATCTAGCTTCATCACATGACGCATGCCCCTGAGAGAGAATGTGTGCGCCAAAGTGGATTTAGAAGCCCAGTGAGCCACCCTGGCTCTTAAAGGGCCGACGCGCCAAAGTGATTCTTAAAGAGCCGGTGCACCAAAATGAATCTTAAAGGGCCGGCGCGCCAAATCGAAAGCTGAGTGACCCAAGGCTCCAAATCGGAGGCTGATAGACCCTGGCCTACAAAAAGGAGGCTGAGCAACCCTGGCATCCAAATCGGACCCAGAGTGGCCCCGCCCACCAAATCGGACCGAGTGGCCTCGCCCACCAAATCAGACCCAGAGTGGCCCCGCCCACCAAATTGGACCCTGAGGAGCCCCACCCACAAAATCGGACCCTGAGGGGCCCCACCCACAAAATCGGACCCTGAGAGGCCCCACCCACAAAATCGGACCCTGACTGGCCCCGGCCACAAAATCGGACCCTGACGGGCCCCGGCCACAAAATCGGACCCTGAGGGGCCCCGGCCACAAAATCGGACCCTGAGGGACCCCACCTACAAAATTGAACCCTGAGGGGCCCCAACCACAAAATCGGACCCTGAGGGGCCCCAACCACAAAATTGGACCCTGAGAGAACCCGGCCACAAAATCGAACCCAGAGGGGCCCCGGCCACAAAATTGGACCCTGGGGGCCCCGCCCACAAAATCGGTCCCTGAGGAGCCCCGCCCTCAAAATCGGACCCTGAGTAGACCCGGCCACAAAATCAGACCCTGAGGGGCCCCAACCACAAAATCGGACCCTGAGGGGCCCCGGCCACAAAATCGGACCCTGAGGGGCACCACCCTCAAAATCGGATCCTGAAGGGCCCAACCAACAAAATAGGACCCTGAGGGGCCCCAGCCACAAAATCGGACCCTGAGGGGCCCCACCCACAAAATCGGACCCTGAGGGGCCCCACCCACAAAATCGGACCCTGAGCGCCCCCAACCACAAAATCGTACCCTGAAGGGCCCCAACCCCAAAATCGGACCCTGAGAGACCCCGGCCACAAAATCGAACCTTGAGGGACCCCACCCACAAAATTGGACCCTGAGGGGCCCCGCCCACCAAATCGGACCCTGAGGGGCCCCGACAACCAAATCGGACTCTGAGGGGCCCCACCCTCAAAATCGGACCCTGAGGGGCCCAACCAACAAAATCGGACCCTGAGGGGCCCCAGCCACAAAATCGGGCCCTGAGGGGCCCCAGCCACAAAATCGGGCCCTGAGGGGCCCCAGCCACAAAATAGGACCCTGAGGGGCCCCGGCCACAAAATCGGACCCTGAGGGGCCCCACCCTCAAAATCGAATCCTGAAGGGCCCAACCAACAAAATAGGACCCTGAGGGGCCCCAGCCACAAAATCGGACCCTGAGGGGCCCCACCCACAAAATCGGACCCTGAGGGGCCCCACCCACAAAATCGGACCCTGAGCGCCCCCAACCACAAAATCGTACCCTGAAGGGCCCCAACCCCAAAATCGGATCCTGAGGGGCCCCGGCCACAAAATCGGACCCTGAGAGACCCCGGCCACAAAATCGAACCTTGAGGGACCCCACCCACAAAATTGGACCCTGAGGGGCCCCGCCCACCAAATCGGACCCTGAGGGGCCCCGCCCACCAAAACGGACCCTGAGGGGCCCCGCCAACCAAATCGGACTCTGAGGGGCCCCGACAACCAAATCGGACTCTGAGGGGCCCCACCCTCAAAATCGGACCCTGAGGGGCCCAACCAACAAAATCGGACCCTGAGGGGCACCAGCCACAAAATCGGGCCCTGAGGGGCCCCAGCCACAAAATCGGGCCCTGAGGGGCCCCAGCCACAAAATAGGACCCTGAGGGGCCCCGGCCACAATATCGGACCCTGAGGGGCCCAGGCCACAAAATCGGACCCTGAGGGGCCCCACCCTCAAAATCGGACCCTGAGGGGCCCAACCAACAAAATCGGACCCTGAGGGGCCCCAGCCACAAAATCGGGCCCTAAGGGGCCCTGGCCACAAAATCGGACCCTGAGGGGCCCCGGCCACAAAATCGGACCCGGAGGGGCCCCGGCCACAAAATCGGACCCTGAGGGGTCCCGGCCACAAAATCGGACCCTGAAGGGCCCCGGCCACAAAATCGGACCCTGAGAGGCCCCACCCACAAAATTGGACCCTGAGGGCCCCACCCACAAAATCGGTCCCTAGGGGACCCACCCACAAAATCGGACCCTGATGGGTTACACCCACAAAATCAGACCCTGAGGGGCCACACACACAAAATTGGACCCTGAGGGATCCCGGCCACCAATTCAAACCCTGAGGAGCCCAGGTCACCGATTCGGATCCTGAGGGGCCGCTGCCACCAAATCAGACCCTGAGGCCAAAGTGGCCCCTGAGAGGCACCAACACTTAAAATGGATCCTGAGTTGAAAGTCTTGCAGGAGCAGCAGGCAAGTCTCTCTTAAAGGGGCAGCCCGGGCACCATTTCAAACCACTATCTGTACTTCCTTCAGGAAATACACATCTAGTTATAGTGGTTTGAAAAAACCACTATATTGTAATCCGAACGCTGCTAACTTATTATAGTGGTTTGAAAAAACCACTATATTGTAATCCGAACGCTGCTAACTTATTCTTCTTATTATTATTCAGTTGATTTCCGCAATTAATGCGGCCCGAACCGCTACACGCACAGACTCCGTTGAGGTGTCGTTTCGAAGCCAGCGTCCATGAGAGGTGTGCTAAGTATTTTTTGTGTCGATCGGATTTGTAGTTTTTGCGCAATTTGCGTTTGAAAATTTTTTTTCCCGTCATTGGAATGCACTGTCTCCAATGCTTTTCAATGGGAAGCTTAAAACGTGCCCTGAGGCGATTGAAATGGCAGTTGAGCTCATTGATATGCGCAGGCACACCCAGTTACTATGCCAACGCCTACGAACGTCACATGACGACCCCAGGAGAGAGCTTCTGCCACATAATATCAGCTCTTAAAGCAAAACCCACAGCACAAATGCAAATCTAGCTTCATCACATGACACATGCCCCTGAGAGAGAATGTGTGCGCCAAAGTGGATTTAGAAGCCCAGTGAGCCACCCTGGCTCTTAAAGGGCCGACGCGCCAAAGTGAGTCTTAAAGAGCCGGCGCACCAAAATGAGTCTTAAAGGGCCGGCGCGCCAAATCGAAAGCTGAGTGACCCAAGGCTCCAAATCGGAGGCTGATAGACCCTGGCCTACAAAAAGGAGGCTCAGCAACCCTGGCATCCAAATCGGACCCAGAGTGGCCCCGCCTACCAAATCGGACCCAAAGTGGCCTCGCCCACCAAATCAGACCCAGAGTGGCCCCGCCCACCAAATTGGACCCGGAGGAGCCCCACCCACAAAATTGGACCGAGGGGCCCCACCCACAAAATCGGACCCTGAGGGCCCCACCCACAAAATCGGACCCTGAGGGGCCCCACCCACAAAATCGGACCCTGAGGGGCCCCAACCACAAAATCGGACCCTGAGGGGCCCCAACCACAAAATCGGACCCTGACTGGCCCTGGCCACAAAATCGGACCCTGACCGGCCCCGGCCGCAAAATCGGACCCTGAGGGGCCCCGGCCACAAAATCGGACCCTGAGGGACCCCACCTACAAAATTGAACCCTGAGGGGCCCCAACCACAAAATCGGACCCTGAGGGGCCCCAACCACAAAATCGGACCCTGAGAGACCCCGGCCACAAAATCGAACCCAGAGGGGCCCCACCCACAAAATTGGACCCTGGGGGCCCCGCCCACCAAATCGGACACTGAGGGGCCCCGCCCTCAAAATTGGACCCTGAGTAGACCCGGCCACAAAATCAGACCCTGAGGGGCCCCGGCCACAAAATCGGACCCTGAGGGGCCCCGGCCACAAAATCGGACCCTGAGGGGCCCCACCCTCAAAATCGGACCCTGAGGGGCCCAACCTACAAAATCGGACCCTGAGGGGCCCAACCTACAAAATCGGACCCTGAGGGGCCCCAGCCACAAAATCGGGCCCTGAGGGGCCCTGGCCACAAAATCGGACCCTGAGGGGCCCCGGCCACAAAATCGGACCCCTGAGGGGTCCCGGCCACAAAATCGGACCCTGAGGGATCCCGGCCACAAAATCGGACCCTGAGGGGCCCCGGACACCAAATCGGACCCTGAGGGGCCCCGCCCACCAAATCGGACCCTGAGGGGCACTGCCCACTAAATCGGACCGAGAGAGGCAACACCCACCAAATCGGACTCTGAGGAGCCCCGCCCACCAAATCAGACCCTGAGGGGCCCCGCCCACCAAATCGGATTCAGAGTGGCCCCGCCCACCAAAATGGACCCAGGGGGCTCCACCCACAAAATCAGACCCTAAGGGGCCCCACCCACAAAATCGGACCCTGAGTAGACCCGGCCACAAAATCAGACCCTGAGGGGGCCCAACCACAAAATCGGATCCTGAGGGGCCCCAGCCACAAAATCGGACCCTGAGGGGCCCCGGCCACAAAATCGGAACCTGAAGGGCCCCGGCCACAAAATCGGACCCTGAGGGGCCCCAGCCACAAAATCGGACCCTGAGGGGCCCCAGCCACAAAATCGGACCCTGAGGGGCCCCGGCCACAAAATTGGAAATTGAAGGGCCCCGGCCACAAAATCGGACCCTGAGGGGCCCCAGCCACAAAATCGGACCCTGAGGGGCCCCGGCCACAAAATCGGACCCTGAGGGGCCCCGGCCACAAAATCGGACCCTGAGGGGCCCCGGCCACAAAATCGGATCCTGAGGGGCCCAACCAACAAAATCAGACCCTGAGGGGCCCCAGCCACAAAATCGGACTCTGAGGGGCCACAGCCACAAAATCGGACCCTGAGGGGCCACGGCCACAAAATCGGACCCTGAGCGGCCCAACCACAAAATCGGACCCTGAGGGGCCCCGGCCACAAAATCGGACCCTGAGGGGCCCCAGCCACAAAATCGGACCCTGAGGGGCCCAGGCCACGAAATCGGACCCTGAGGGGCGCAAGCCACAAAATCGGACCTTGAGGGGCCCCAACCACAAAACCGAACCCTGAGGGGCCCCAATCACAAAATCGGACCCTGAAGGGCCCCAACCACAAAATCGGACCCTGAGGGGCCCCAACCACAAAATCGGACCCTGAGGGGCCCCAACCACAAAATCGGACCCTGAGGGGCCCCGGCCACAAAATCGGACCCTGAGAGACCCCGGCCACAAAATCAAACCCAGAGGGACCCCACCCACAAAATTGGACCCTGAGGGGCCCCGCCCACAAAATCAAACCCTGAGGGGCCCCGCCCTCAAAATCGGACCGTGAGAGGCCCCGCCCACCAAATCGGACCCTGAGGGGCCCCGCCAACCAAATCGGACTCTGAGGGGCCCCACCCACAAAATCGGACCCTGAGGGCCCCAATCACAAAATCGGACCCTGAGGGGCCCCGCCCACAACATCAGACCCTGAGGGGCCCCGCCCTCAAAATCGGACCCTGAGTAGACCCGGCCACAAAATCAGACCCTGAGGGGCCCCAACCACAAAATCGGACCCTGAGGGGCCCCGGCCACGAAATCGGACCGAGGGGCCCCACCCTCAAAATCGGATCCTGAGGGGCCCAACCAACAAAATCCGACCCTGAGGGGCCCCAGCCACAAAATCGGACCCTGAGGGGCCTCGCCCACAAAATCAGACCCTGAGGGGCCCCAACCACAAAATCGGACCCTGAGGGGCCCCGGCCACAAAATCGGACCCTGAGGGGCCCCACCCTCAAAATCGGATCCTGAGGGGCCCAACCAACAAAATCGGACCCTGAGGGGCCCCAGCCACAAAATCGGACCCTGAGGGGCCCCGGCCACAAAATCGGACCCTGAGGGGCCCCACCCACAAAATTGGATCCTGAGGGGCCCCAACCACAATATCGGACCCTGAGGGGCCCCACCCACAAAATCAGACCCTGAGGGCCCCGGTCACAAAATTGGATCCTGAGGGGCCCCAACCACAAAATCGAACCCTGAGGGGCCCCAACCACAAAATCGAACCCTAAGGGGCCCCACCCACAAAATTGGACCCTGAGGGGCCCCACCCACAAAATTGGACCCTGAGGGGCCCCGGCCAAAAAACTGGACCCTGAGGGGCCCCACCCACAAAATTGGACCTGAGGGACCCCGGCCACAAATTCGGACCCTGAGGGGCTCCGGCCACAAAATCGGATCCTGAGGGGCCCCAACCACAAAATCGGACCCTGAGGGGCCCCGGCCACAAAATCGGACCCTGAGGGGCCCAACCCACAAAATCGGACCCTGAGAGGCACCGGCCACAAAATCGGACCCTGAGGGGCCCCGGACACAAAATCAGACCCTGAGGGGCCCCGGCCACAAAATCGGACCCTGAGGGGCCCAACCCACAAAATCAGACTCAGTGTCCCCACCCTCCAAATTGGACTCTGAAGTGCCCCGCCCCAAAATCGGACCCAGAGTGGCCCCGCCCACCAAATCAGACCCAGAGTGGCCCCGCCCACCAAATCGGACCCTGAGGGGCCCCGCCCACCAAATCGGACCCTGAGGGGCCCCGCCCACCAAATCAGACCCTGAAGGGCCCCGCCCACTAAATTGGACCCTGAGGGGCTCCGCCCACCAATTCAGAACCTGAGGGGCCCCGCCTACTAAATCGGATTCTGAAAGGACCCAACCACAAAATCGGACCCTGAGGGGCCCCACCCACAAAATCGGACCCTGAGGGGCCCCGCTGACCAAATTGAACTCTAAGGGGCCCCACTCACCAAATCGGACCCTGAGTGGCCCCGCCCACCAAATTGGTCCCTGAGTGGCCCCGCCCACCAAATTGGACCCTGAGTGGCCCCGGCCACAAAATCGGACCCTGAGGGGCCCCACCCACAAAATTGAACCCTGAGGGGCCCCACCCACAAAATTGGACCCTGAGGGGCCCCGGCCAAAAAACTGGACCCTGAGGGGCCCCACCCACAAAATTGGACCTGAGGGGCCCCGGCCACAAATTCGGACCCTGAGGGGCTCCGGCCACAAAATCGGATCCTGAGGGGCCCCAACCACAAAATCGGACCCTGAGGGGCCCCGGCCACAAAATCGGACCCTGAGGGGCCCAACCCACAAAATCGGACCCTGAGGGGCCCCAACCACAAAATCGGACCCTGAGAGGCACCGGCCACAAAATCGGACCCTGAGGGGCCCCGGACACAAAATCAGACCCTGAGGGGCCCCGGCCTCAAAATCGGACCCTGAGGGGCCCAACCCACAAAATCAGACTCAGTGTCCCCGCCCTCCAAATTGGACTCTGAAGTGCCCCGCCCACCATATCGGACCCAGAGTGGCCCCGCCCACCAAATCAGACCCAGAGTGGCCCCGCCCACCAAATCGGACCCAGAGTGGCCCCGCCCACCAAATCGGACCCTGAGGGGCCCCGCCCACCAAATCAGACCCTGAAGGGCCCCGCCCACCAAATCGGACCCTGAGGGGCCCCACCCACCAAATTGGACCCTGAGGGCCCCCGTCCAACAAATCAGACCCTGAGGGCCCCCGCCCACCAAATCAGACCCTGAGGGGCCCCGCCCACCAAATCGGACCCTGAGGGCCCCCGCCCACCAAATCGGACCCTGAGGGCCCCCGCCCACCAAATCGGACCCTGAGGGGCCCCGCCCACCAAATCGGACCCTGAGGGGCCCCACCCACCAAATCGGACCCAGAGGGGCCCCGCCCACCAAATATAGACCCAGAGGGGCCCCGCCCACCAAATTGGACCCAGAGGGGCCCCATCCACCAAATCAGACCCTGTGGTGCCCCGCCCATCAAATCGAACCCTGTGGTGCCCCTCCCACCAAATCGAACTCTGAGGGGCCCCGCCCACCAAATCGGACCCAGAGGGGTCCCACCCGCCAAATCAGACCCTGAGGGGTCATGCCCACCAAACCGGACCCTGAGGGGCCTCGCCCACCAAATCGGCCCACCAATTCAAGCGCTGAGGATGGGCTGAATCGGATCCTGAGGGGCCCCACCCACCAAATCAGACCCTGAGGGGCCCCACAGGCCAAAGTGGCCCCTGAGAGGCACCCACAGGTAAAACGGATACTGAGTTGAAAGTCGTGCAGGGGCAGCAGGCAAGTCTCTCTTAAAGTCGCATCCCGGGCACCATTTCAAACCACTATCTGTACTTCCTTCAGGAAATACACATCTAGTTATAGTGGTTTGAAAAAACCACTATATTGTAATCCGAACGCTGCTAACTTATTCTTCTTCTTCTTATTATTATTATTAAGTTGATTTCCGCAATTAATACAGCCCGAACCGCTACACGCACAGACTCCGTTGAGGTGTCGTTTCGAAGCCAGCGCCCATGAGATGTGTGCTAAGTATTTTTCGTGTCGATCAGATTTGTAGTTTTTGCGCAATTTGCGTTAGAAAATTTTTTTTCCCGTCATTGGAATGCACTGTCTCCAATGCATTTGAATGGGGAAATGGCAAAACGTGCCCTGAGGCGATTGAAATGGCAGTTGAGCTCATTGATATGCGCAGGCAGAACCAGTTACTATGCCTACGCCTACGAACGTCACATGACATCTCTAGAACAGAGCTTCTGCCATATAATATCAGCTCTTAAAGTGAAACCCACAGCACAAATGCAAATCTAGCTTCATCACATGGCACATGCCCCTGAGAGAGAATGTGCGCCAAAGTGTATTTAGAAGCCCAGTGAGCCAAACAGGCACTTAAAGGGCCGAAGTGCAAAAGTGATTCTTAAAGGGCCGCTGCACCGAAATGAGTCTTAAAGGGCCGACGCGCCAAATCGAAAGCTGAGTGACCCCAGGCTCCAAATCGGAGGCTGAGCCACCCTGGCCTCCAAATCGGACCCAGAGTGGCCCCGCCCACCAAAAACGGACCCAGAGTGGCACAGCCCACCAAATCGGACACTGAGGGGCCCCAACCACAAAATCGGACCCTGAGGGGCCCCGGCCACAAAATCGGACCCTGAGAAACCCCGGCCACAAAATTGAACCCAGAGGGGCCTCACCCACAAAATTGGACCCTGAGGGGCCCCGCCCACAAAATCGGACCCTGAGGGGCCCCGCCCTCAAAATCAGACCCTGAGAGGCTCCGCCCACCAAATCGAACCCTGAGGTGCCCCGCCAACCAAATCGGACTCTGAGGGCCCCCAACCACAAAATCGGACCCTAAGGGGCCCCGGCCACAAAATCGGACCTTTGAGGTGCCCAAACCACAAAATCGGACCCTGAGGGGCCCCGGCCACAAAATCGGACCCTGAGGGGCCCCACCCACAAAATCGGACCCTGAGGGGCCCCGGCCACAAAATCGGAACCTGAAGGGCCCCGGCCACAAAATCGGACCCTGAGGGGCCCCGGCCACAAAATCGGACCCTGAGAGACCCCGGCCACAAAATCGAACCCAGAGGGGCCCCACCCACAAAATTGGACCCTGAGGGGCCCCGCCCACCAAATCGGACCCTCAGGGGCCCCGCTCACAAAATCGGACCCTGAGAGGCCCCGCCCTCAAAATCGGACCCTGAGAGGCCCCGCCCACCAAATCAGACCCTGAGGGGCCCCGCCAACCAAATCGGACTCTGAGGGGCCCCACCCACAAAATCGGACCCTGAGGAACCCCAGCCACAAAATCGGACCCTGAGGGGCCCCGGCCACGAAATCGGACCCTGAGGGGCGCCGGCCACAAAATCGAACCCTGAGGGGCCCCAACCACAAAACCGGACCCTGAGGGGCCCCAACCACAAAATCGGACCCTGAGGGGCCCCAACCACAAAATCGGACCCTGAGAGACCCCGGCCACAAAATCGAACCCAGAGGGGCCCCACCCACAGAATTGGACCCTGAGGGGCCCCGCCCACAAAATCGGACCCTGAGGGGGCCCCGCCCTCAAAATCGGACCCTGAGAGGCCCCGCCCACCAAATAGGGACCCTGAGGGGCCCCGCCAACCAAATCGGACTCGGAGGGGCCCCACCCACAAAATCGGACCCTGAGGGCCCCCAACCACAAAATCGGACCCTAAGGGGCCCCGGCCACAAAATCGGACCCCGAGACCCCGGCCACAAAATCGGACCCAGAGGGGCCCCGCCCACAAAATCGGACCCTCGGGGGCCCCGCCCACAAAATCGGACCCTGAGGGTCCCCGCCCTCAAAATCGGACCCTGAGGGTCCCCGCCCACAAAATCGGACCCTGAGGGGCCCCGCCCTCAAAATCAGACCCTGAGGGGCCCCGCCTACCAAATCGGACCCTGAGGGGCCCCGCCAACCAAATCGGACTCTGAGGGGCCCCACCCACAAAATCGGACCCTGAGGGGCCCAACCAACAAAATCAGACCCTGAGGGGCCCCAGCCACAAAATCGGACCCTGAGGGGCCCCGGCCACAAAATCGGACCCTGAGACACCCCGGCCACAAAATCGAACCCAGAGGGGCCCCGCCCACAAAATTGGACCCTCAGGGGCCCCGCCCACAAAATCGGACCCTGAGGGTCCCCGCCCTCAAAATCGGACCCTGAGTGTCCCCGCCCACAAAATCGGACCCTGAGGGGCCCCACCCTCAAAATCGGACCCTGAGGGGCCCCATCTACCAAGTCGGACCCTGAGGGGCCCCGCCAACCAAATCGGACTCTGAGGGGCCCCACCCAAAAAATCGGACCCCGAGGGGTTCCACCCTCAAAATCGGACCCTGATGGGCCCAACCAACAAAATCAGACCCTGAGGGGCCCCAGCCACAAAATCGGGCCCTGAGGGGCCCCGGCCACAAAATCGGACCCTGAGGGGCCCCGGCCACAAAATCGGACCCTGAGGGGCCCCACCCACAAAATCAGCCATGAGGGGCCCCACCCACAAAATCGGACCCTGAGGGGCCCCACCCACAATATCGGACCCTGAGGGGACCCACCCACAAAATCGGACCCTGAGGGGCCACACCCACAAAATCGGACCCTGAGAGGCCACACCCACAAAATCAGAACCTGAGGGGCCCCACCCACAAAATTGGACCCTGAGGAATCCCGGCCACTAATTCAAATCCTGAGGAGCCCAGGCCACCGAATCGGATCCTGAAGGGCCCCACCCACCCAATCTGACCCTGAGGCCAAAGTGGCCCCTGAGAGGCACCCACATTTAAAACGGATCCTGAGTTGAAAGTCTTGCAGGGGCAGCAGGCAAGTCTCTCTTAAAGGGGCAGCCCAGGCACCATTTCAAACCACTATCTGTACTTCCTTCAGGAAATACACATCTAGTATTAATGTTGTAATCCGAACGCTGCTAACTTTTTCTTTTTATTCAGTTGATTTCTGCAATTAATGCGGCCTGAACCACTACGCGCACAGACTCCGTTGAGGTGTCGTTTCGAAGCCAGCATCCACGAGAGGTGTGCTAAGTATTTTTCGTGTCGATCGGATTTGTAGTTTTTGCGCAATTTGCGTTTGAAAATTTTTTTTCCCGTCATTGGAATGCACTGTCTCCAATGCTTTTCAATGGGAAATGGCAAAACGTGCCCTGAGGCGATTGAAATGGCAGTTAAGCTCATTGATATGCGCAGGCACACCCAGTTACTATGCCAACGTCTACGAACGTCACATGACGCCCCGAGGACAGAGCTTCTACCACATAATATCAGCTCTTAAAGCGAAAACCACAGCACAAGTGCAAATCTAGCTTCATCACATGACACATGCCCCTGAGAGAGAATGTCCGCCAAAGTTGATTTAGAAGCCCAGTGAGCCAAACTAGCTCTTAAAGGGCAAACGCGCCAAAGTGTTTGTATAGGGCCGACGCACCAAAATGAGTCTTAAAGGGCCTACACGCCAAATCGGAGGCTGAGCCACCCCGACCTCCAAATTGGAGGCTGATCGACCCCGGCCTCCAAATCGGAGGCTGAGCCAACCCGGCCTCCAAATCGGAGGCTGAGCCACCCCGGCCTCCAAATCGGAGGCTGAGCCACCCCGGCCTCCAAATCGAAGGCTGAGCCACCCCAGCCTCCAAATCGGAGGCTGAGCCACCCCGGCCTCCAAATCGGAGGCTGATCGACCCCGGCCTCCAAATCGGAGGCTGAGCCACCTCTGCCTCCAAATCAGAGACTGAGCCACCCCGACCTCCAAATAGGAGGCTGAGCCAAACCAGCCTCCAAATCGGACGATGAACCACCCCGGCCTCCAAATAGGAGGCTGCGCCACCCCGGCCTCCAAATAGGAGGCTGCGCCACCCCTGCCTCCAAATCGGACGATGAGCCATCCCGGCCTCCAAATAGGAGGCTGAGCCACCCCGGCCTCCAAATACGAGGCTGAGCAACCCCAGCCCAGGCACCATTTCAAACCACTATCTGTACTTCCTTCAGGAAATACACATCTAGTTATAGTGGTTTGAAAAAACCACTATATTGTAATATTATTATTACTATTCAGTTGATTTCCGCAATAAATGCGTCCCGAACCGCTACACGCACAGACTCCGTTGAGGTGTCGTTTCGAAGCCAGCATCCACGAGAGGTGTGCTAAGTATTTTTCGTGTCGATCGGATTTGTAGTTTTTGCGCAATTTGCATTTGAAAAATATTTTCCTGTCATTGGAATGCATTGTCTCAATGCATTTTAACGGGAAAATGTTGCCATAGGGAAAACATGGGGCAATTGCGGGGCCCTGGCGAGATGGGAGGGCCCACTCACGCTGTCTGGGATACCCGCCGGCCGCCGTCACGCCCCCCATGTACTGACTCCATCCTGCGCCCTCCGCGAGGGACCCACACAGTGATTCAGCCCCTTAGGCTGAGTGCATACAACATTTTAGCCCTGCGGATTTCTTCCATTTTTCCTGCGGTTTTATTGCGGCTTTATTGCGGTTTTTGTGCAGTTTTCCCCCTGCGGATTTGGAGACAGGGGAGATGGAAAACCGCACAAAAGTAACATGCTGCGGATTTTGTACCGCAGGAAAACCACGCCGAAAAATCCGCAGCGTCTGCACAGCGGTTTTTTTTTCCCACTGATTTTAAGGCTACTGTACTTCACAATGCGGATATGCAACGCTTCTGCGCGGTAAAATCCGCTGCGGATCCGCTGCAAATCTGCATCGTGTGCACACAGCCTTACTGCCAGCAATGATCATCGCTTCCTTCGGCTGTAATCTTGTGTGCGGTGCCGGCACAGGACCTGTGATGAGGTCACAGGAGGGGAGGAGTCAGGGGTCACATGATCAGGGCGGCTGCAGGACTCTGCTGTGCTGGTCGCTTGTCATTATGGTGCTAGTCTGGATGGATGAGGTAACGTTTATGTGTGGGACAGTGGGTTCAGGGAGGTGTTTTACAAGGTGGATGTAGCAGAGTCGTGTGTGTACTTTGTGTGGGGTTAGGAGGGGTTTACAAGGTGGATGTCTACATAGCAGAGCCGTGTGTGTACTTGTGTGGGGTCAGGAGGGGTTTACATGGTGGATGTAGCAGAGCCGTGTGTGTACTTGTGTGGGGTCAGGGAGGTGTTTTACAAGGTGGATGTAGCAGAGCTGTGTGTGTACTTGTGTGGGGTCAGGAGGGGTTTACAAGGTGGATGAAGCAGAGCCGTGTGTGTACTTGTGTGGGGTCAGGAGGGGTTTTACAAGGTGGATGTAGCAGAGCCGTGTGTGTACTTGTGTGGATCAGGAGGTGTTTTACAAGGTGGATGTAGAAGAGCCGTGTGTGTTCTTGGGTGGGGTCAGGAGGGGTTTACAAGGTGGATGTAGCAGAGCCGTGTGTGTACTTGGGTGGGGTCAGGAAGGGTTTTACAAGGTGGATGTAGCAGAGCCGTGTGTGTTCTTGGGTGGGGTCAGGAGGGGTTTACAAGGTGTACGGAGCAGAGCCGTGTATGTACGAGGTGTACAGAGCGGAGCCGTGTGTTTGTGGAGCAGAGCTGTGTGTTTATGGAGCGGAGCAGAGCCGGGGGTGTACGGAGTGAAGCCGCGTGTGTACAAGGTGTACAAAGCGGAGCTGTGTGTGTACGAGGTGTATGGTGGGGAGCATTTATACCTCCCGAGTCCCAACCGTCCCGGATCCAGGGAGACAGTCCCGATTTTGTGAGAGAGACTGCCCCAGCCGGGAGCTTACTTTCCCCGCGGGACACAGGAGTACACAGCGGAGCCCCAAGGAGCAATTTAAAACTTGCACGTAACATTCTACCGGAATTGACGTGCTGGAAGCTGACCAGAAATTAGGTAATTTCAGTAGGAGATTGTGACGGAACCATGGAGGCACTTTAGGGAATGCTTCAGATCCATCACTGTGTCCTCCAACAGCGCGGATAGCAGGATCGCCTTGGAATCGGGGATGTCGGCCATGTGAGCGGATCATGATATGTCCTGCACCAGGAGGCTCAGGTGGGCACTACAATGGGAGCTGGGGTGCTATGGTATCTTTATAGAATCTTTCTGTCTCTATTCTTTCTCTCTTTCTGGCCCCGCCCACCAAATCGGCCCCCGAGTGGCCCCCACAGTTAAAATGGATCCAGAGTTGAAAGTCTTGCAGGGGCAGCAGGCAAGTCTCTCTTAAAGGGGCAGCCCGGGCACCATTTCAAACCACTATCTGTACTTCCTTCAGGAAATACACATCTAGTTATAGTGGTTTGAAAAAACCACTATATTGTAATCCGAACGCTGCTAACTTCTTCTTCTTATTATTATTATTATTATTAAGTTGATTTCCGCAATTAATACAGCCCGAACCGCTACACGCACAGACTCCGTTGAGGTGTCGTTTCAAAGCCAGCGTCCATGAGAGGTGTGCTAAGTATTTTTCGTGTCGATCGGATTTGTAGTTTTTGCGCAATTTGCGTTTGAAAATTTTTTTTCCCGTCATTGGAATGCACTGTCTCAATGCATTTGAATGGGGAAATGTTGCTATAGACAAAACATGCCCTGAGGCGATTGAAATGGCAGTTGAGCTCATTGATATGCGCAGGCAGACCCAGTTACTATGCCAACGCCTACGAACGTCACATGACCTCTCCAAGACAGAGCTTCTGCCATATAATATCAGCTCTTAAAGCAAAACCCACAGAACAAATGCAAATCTAGCTTCATCACATGACGTATGCCCCTGAGAGAGAATATGCGCCAAAGTGGATTTAGAAGCCCAGTGAGTCACCCTGGCTCTTAAAAGGCCGAAGCGCCAAAGTGATTCTTAAAGAGCCGGCGCACCAAAATGAGTCTTAAAGGGCCGGCGCGCCAAATCGAAAGCTGAGTGACCCAAGGCTCCAAATCGGAGGCTGATAGACCCTGGCCTACAAAAAGGAGGCTGAGCCACCCTGGCATCCAAATTGGACCCAGGGTGGCCCCGCCCACCAAATCGGACCCAGAGTGGCCCAGCCCACCAAATCAGACCCAGAGTGGCCCCACCCACCAAATTGGACCCTGAGGGGCCCCACCCTCAAAATCAGACCCTGAGGGGCCCCAGCCACAAAATCAGACCCTGAGGGGCCCCAGCCACAAAATCGGACCGAGGGGCCCCAGCCACAAAATCGGACCCTAAGGGGCCCCACCCACAAATCCAGACCCTGAGGGGCCCCAGCCACAAAATCGGACACTGAGAGACCCCGGCCACAAAATCGGACCCTGAGGGGCCCCAACCACAAAATTGAACCCTGAGGGGCCCCACCCACAAAATCAGACCCTGAGGGACCCCAGCCACAAAATCAGACCCTGAGGGGCCCCGCCCTCAAAATCGGACCCTGAGAGGCCCCGCCCACCAAATCGGACCCTGAGGGGCCCCGCCAACCAAATCGGACTTGGAGGGGCCCCACCCACAAAATCGGACCCTGGGGGCCCCCAACCACAAAATCGGACCCTAAGGGGCCCCGGCCACAAAATCGGACCCTGAGAGACCCCGGCCACAAAATCGAACCCAGAGGGGCCCCGCCCTCAAAATCGGACCCTGAGGGGCCCCGCCCTCAAAATCGGACCCTGAGGGGCCCCGCCTACCAAATCGGACCCTGAGGGGCCCCGCCTACCAAATCGGACTCTGAGGGGCCCCACCCACAAAATCGGACCCTGAGGGGCCCCACCCTCAAAATCAGACCCTGAGGTGCCCCGCCCTCAAAATCGGACCCTGAGGGGCCCCGCCTACCAAATCGGACCCTGAGGGGCCCCGCCAACCAAATCGGACTCTGAGGGGCCCCACCCTCAAAATCGGACCCTGAGGGGCCCCACCCTCAAAATCGGACCCTGAGGGGCCCAACCAACAAAATCGGACCCTGAGCGGCCCCAGCCACAAAATCGGGCCCTAAGGGGCCCCGGCCACAAAATCGGACCCTGAGGGGCCCCGGCCACAAAATCGGACCCTGAGGGGCCCAGACCACAAAATCGGACCCTGAGGGGTCCCGGCCACAAAATCGGACCCTGAGGGGTGCCACCCACAAAATCAGACCCTGAGGGGCCCCGGCCATAAAATCAGACCCTGAGGGGCCCCGGCCATAAAATCGGACCCTGAGGGGCCCCACCCACAAAATCGTACCCTGAGGGGCCCCACCCACAAAATCAGCCATGAGGGGCCCCACCCACAAAATCGGACCCTGAGGAGCCCCACCCACAAAATCGGACCCTGAGGGGACCCACCCACAAAATCGGACCCTGAGGGGCCCCACCCACAAAATTGGACCCTGAGGAATCCCGGCCACTAATTCAAATCCTTATTAGCCCAGGCCACCGAATCGGATCCTGAGGGGCCCCACCCACCAAATCAGACCCTGAGGCCAAAGTGGCCCCTGAGAGGCACCCACATTTAAAAAAGATCCTGAGTTGAAAGTCTTGCAGGGGCAGCAGGCAAGTCTCTCTTAAAGGGGCAGCCCAGGCACCATTTCAAACCACTATCTGTACTTCCTTCAGGAAATACACATCTAGTATTATTATTACTATTCAGTTGATTTCCGCAAGTAATGCGGCCCGAACCGCTACACGCAAAGACTCCGTTGAGGCCACGCTTCGAAGCCAGCGTCCACGAGTGGTGTGCTAAGTATTTTTCATGTAGATCGGATTTGGAGTTTTTGCGCAATTTGCGTTTGAAAAAACATTTTCCTCAATGCATTTCAATGGGAAAATGTTGCCATAGGGAAAACATGGGACAGTCGTGAGGTGGCAGTTAAGCTCATTGATATGCGCAGACTCACCCAGTTACTATGCCAACGCCTACGAACGTCACATGACCTCTCTACGACAGCGTTTCTGGCAGATAATTTCAGCTCTTAAAGCGAAACCAACAGCATAAATGCAAATCTAGCTTCATCACATGACGCATGCTCCTGAGAGAGAATGTGCGCCAAAGTGGATTTAGAAGCCCAGTGAGCCAAACTGGCTCTTAAAGGGCCGACGCACCAAAGTGATTCTTAAAGGGCCAGCTCACCGAAATGAGTCTTAAAGGGCCGGCACGTCAAATCGAAAGCTGAGTGACCCCAGGCTCCAAATCGAAGGCTGAGCCAACACGACCTCCAAATCGGAGGCTGATCCACCCTGGCCTCCAAATCGGACCCAGCGTGGCCCCGCTAAAAAAATCAGACCCTGAGTGGCCCCGCCCACCAAAACGGACCCAGAGTGGCCCCGCCCACCAAATCGGACCCTGAGGAGCACCGCCCACCCAATCGGACCCAGAGTGACCCCGCCCACCAAATCGGACCCTGAGAGGCCCCGCACACCAAATCGGACCCTGAGGGGCCACACCCACCAAATCGGACCCAGAGTGGCCCCACCTACCAAATCGGACCCTGAGGGGCTCAACCCACAAAATCGGACCATGAGGAAAAAGTGGCCACTGAGAGGCACCCAGTTAAAACGGATTCTGATTTGAATGTCTTGCAGGGGCAGCAGGCAAGTCTCTCTTAAAGGGGCAGCCCGGGCACCATTTCAAACCACTATCTGTACTTCCTTCAGGAAATACACATCTAGTTATTATTATTAAGTTGATTTCCGCAATTAATACAGCCCGAACCGCTACACGCACAGACTCCGTTGAGGTGTCGTTTCGAAGCCAGCGTCCACGAGAGGTGTGCTAAGTATTTTTCGTGTCGATCGGATTTGTAGTTTTTGCGCAATTTGCGTTTGAAATTTTTTTTCCCCGTCATTGGAATGCACTGTCTCCAATGCTTTTCAATGGGTAATGGCAAAACGTGCCCTGAGGCGATTGAAATGGCAGTTGAGCTCATTGATATGCGCAGGCAGACCCAGTTACTATGCCAACGCCTACGAACGTCACATGACATCCCAAGGACAGAGCTTCTGCCACATAATATCAGCTCTTAAAGTGAAACCCACAGCACAAATGCAAATCTAGCTTCATCACATAACACATGCCCCTGAGATAGAATGTGCGCCAAAGTGGATTTAGAAGCCCAGTGAGCCACCCTGGCTCTTAAAGGGCCGACGTGCCACAGTGATTCTTAAAGGGCCAGCGCACCGAAATGAGTCTTAAAGGGCCGGCGTGCCAAATCGAAAGCTGAGTGACCCCGGCCTCCAAATCGGAGGCTGAGCCACCCCGGCCTCCAAATCGTAGGCTGAACCACCCCGGCCTCCAAATCGGAGGCTGAGCCACCCTGGACTCCAAATCGGACCCAGTGTGGCCCCGCTCAAAAAATCAGACCCAGAGTAGCACAGCCCACCAAATCGGATCCTGAGGGGCCCCGCCCACCAAATCGGACCCTGAAGGGCCCCGTCCACCAAATCGGACCCTGAGGAGCCCCGCCCACCAAATCAGACCCTGAGGAGCCCTGCCCATGAAATCAGACCCAGAGTGACCCCGCCCACCAAATCGGACCCTGAAGGGCCCCGCCCATCAAATCGGACCCAAAGTGGCCCCTCCCACCAAATCGGACCCAGAGGGGCCCCGCCCATCAAATTGGACCCTGAAGGGCCCCGCCCACCAAATCGGACCCAGAGGTGTCCCGCCCACCAAATCGGCCCTGAAGGGCCCCGCCCACCAAATCGGACCCAGAGGGGCCCACCAAATCGGACCTAGGGCGGCCCCGCCCACCAAATCGGACCATGAGGGGCCCCGCCCACCAAATCGGACCATGAGGGGCACCGCCCACTAAATCGGACCCAGAGTGGCCCCGCCCACCAAAATGGACCCAGGGGGCTCCACCCACAAAATCAGACCCTAAGGGGCCCCACCCACAAAATCGGACCCTGAGTGGGCCCGGCCACAAAATCAGACCCTGAGGGGCCCCAGTCACAAAATAGGACCCTCAGGGGCCCCAACCACAAAATCAGACCCTGAGGTGCCCCGGTCACAAAATCGGACCCTGAGGGGCCCCACCCACAAAACCAGACCCTGAGGGGCCCCAGCCGCAAAATAAGACCCTGAGGGGCCCCACCCACAAAATCGGACCCTGAGAGACCCCGGCCACAAAATCGAACCCAGAGGGGCCCCAGTCACAAAATCAGACCTTAAGGGGCCCAGGTCACGAAATCGGACCCTGAGGGGCCCCACCCACCAAATCAGACCCTGAGGGGCCCCGCCCACCAAATTAGACCCTGAGGGGCCCCACCCTCAAAATCAGACCCTGAGGGGCCCCACCCTCAAAATCAGACCCTGAGGGGCCCCAGCCACAAAATCAGACCCTGAGGGGCCCTAGCCACAAAATCGGACTCTGAGGGGCCCCACCCACAAAATCGGACCCTGAGGGGCCCCACCCACAAATCCAGACCCTGAGGGGACCAGGCCACAAAATCGGACCCTGAGAGACCCCGGCCACAAAATCGGACCCTGAGGGGCCCCAACCACAAAATCAGACCCTGAGGGGCCCCAGTCACAAAATCGGACCCTGAGGGGCCCCACCCACAAAATCAGACCCTGAGGGACCCCAGCCACAAAATCAGAACCTGAGGGGCCCCACCAACAGAATCGGACCCTGATGGGCCCCAGCCACCAAATTAGACCTTGAGGGGCCCCACCCTCAAAATCGGTCGCTGAGGGGCCCTACCCACAAAATCGGACCCTGAGAGACCCCGGCCACAAAATCGAACCCAGAGGGGCCTCAGTCACAAAATCAGACCCTAAGGGGCCCCGGCCACAAAATCAGACCCTGAGGGGCCCCACCCACAAAATCAGACCCTGAGGGTCCCCGGTCACAAAATCGGACCCTGAGGGGCCCCACCAACAGAATCGGACCCTGATGGGCCCCACCCACAAAATCAGACCCTGAGGGGCCCCAGCCACAAAATCGGACCCTGAGGGGCCCCAGCCACAAAATCGGACCCTGAGGGGCCCCACCCACAAAATCGGACCCTGAGGGGCCCCACCCTCAAAATCAGACCCTGGGGGGCCACAGCCACAAAATCAGACCATGAGGGGCCCCGCCCACCAAATTAGACCCTGAGGGGCCCCACCCTCAAAATCAGACCCTGGGGGGGCCACAGCCACAAAATCAGACCATGAGGGGCCCCAGCCACAAAATCGGACCCTGAGGGGCCCCACCCACAACATCGGACTCTGAGGGGCCCCACCCACAAATCCAGACCCTGAGGGGCCCCACCCACAAAATCGGACCCTGAGAGACCCCGGCCACAAAATCGGACCCTGAGGGGCCCCAACCACAAAATCAGACCCTGAGGGGCCCCGATCACAAAATCGGACCCTGAGGGGCCCCACCCACAAAATCAGACCCTGAGGGACCCCAGCCACAAAATCAGACCCTGAGGGGCCCCAGCCACAAAATCGGACCCTGAGGGGCCCCACCCACAAAATCGGACCCTGAGGGGCCCCACCCACAAAATCGGACCCTGAGGGGCCCCACCCACAAAATCGGACCCTGAGGGGCCCCACCCACCAAATTGGACCCTGAGGGGCCCCACCCTCAAAATTGGTCCCTGAGGGGCCCCAACCACAAAATCAGAACCTGAGGGGCCCCACCCACAAAATCAGACCATGAGGGACCCCACCCACAAAATCGGACCCTGAGGGGCCCCGCCAACCAAATTAGACCTTGAGGGGCCCCACCCTCAAAATCGGTCGCTGAGGGGCCCCACCCACAAAATCGGACCCTGAGAGACCCCGGCCACAAAATCGAACCCAGAGGGGCCTCAGTCACAAAATCAGACCCTAAGGGGCCCCGGCCACAAAATCAGACCCTGAGGGGCCCCACCCACAAAATCAGACCCTGAGGGACCCCAGCCACAAAATCGGACCCTGAGGGGCCCCACCCACAAAATCAGACCCTGAGGGTCCCCGGTCACAAAATCGGACCCTGAGGGGCCCCACCAACAGAATCGGACCCTGATGGGCCCCACCCACAAAATCAGACCCTGAGGGGCCCCAGCCACAAAATCGGACCCTGAGGGGCCCCAGCCACAACATCGGACCCTGAGGGGCCCCACCCACAAAATCGGACCCTGAGGGGCCCCGCCCACCAAATTAGACCCTGAGGGGCCCCACCCTCAAAATCAGACCCTGGGGGGCCACAGCCACAAAATCAGACCATGAGGGGCCCCAGCCACAAAATCGGACCCTGAGGGGCCGCACCCACAAAATCGGACCCTGATGGGCCCCACCCACAAATCCAGACCCTGAGGGGCCCCACCCACAAAATCGGACCCTGAGAGACCCCGGCCACAAAATCGGACCCTGAGGGGCCCCAACCACAAAATCAGACCCTGAGGGGCCCCGATCACAAAATCAGGCCCTGAGGGGCCCCACCCACAAAATCAGACCCTGAGGGACCCCAGCCACAAAATCAGACCCTGAGGGGCCCCAGCCACAAAATCGGACCCTGAGGGGCCCCACCCACAAAATCGGACCCTGAGGGCCCCCGCCCACAAAATCGGACCCTGAGGGGGCCCGCCCACCAAATTAGACCCTGAGGGGCCCCACCCTCAAAATCGGTCCCTGAGGGGCCCTGGCCACAAAATCGGACCCTGAGGGGCCCCGGCCACAAAATCGGACCCTGAGGGGCCCCACCCGCAAAATCGGACCCTAAGGGGCCCCACACGCAAAATTGGACCCTGAGGGGCTCCACCCGCAAAATCGGACCTTGAGGGGCCCAACCCACAAAATCAGACTCAGTGTCCCCGCCCACCAAATTGGACCCTGAAGGGCCCCGTCCACCAAATCGGACCCAAAGTGGCCCCATCCACCAAATCAGACCCTGAGGGGCCCCGCCCACCAAATGGGACCCTGAGGGGCCCCGCCCACCAAATGGGACCCTGAGGGGCCCCGACCACCAAATGGGACCCTGAGGGGCCCCGCCCACCAAATGGGACCCTGAGGGGCCCCGCCCACCAAATTGGACCCTGAGGGCCCCGCCCACCAAATCGGACCCTGAGGGGCCCCACCCACCAAATCAGACCCTGAGGGGCCCAGCTCACCAAATCGGACCCAGAGTGGCCCCGCCCACCAAATCGGACCCAGAGTGGCCCCGCCCACCAAATCAGACCCAGAGTGGCCCCGCCCACCAAATTGTACCCTGAGGGGCCCCACCCATAAAATCGGACCCTAAGGGGCCCCACCCACAAAATTGGACCCTGAGGGGCCCCCGGCCACAAAATTGGATCCTGAGGGGCCCCAACCACAAAATCGGACCCTGAAGGGATCCGGCCACAACATCGGACCCTGAGTGGCCCCACTCACAAAATCGGACCCTGAAGGGCCCTACCCACAAAATCGGACCCTGAGGGGCCCCAACCACAAAATCGGACCCTGAGGGGCCCCGGCCACAAAATCGGACCCTGAGGGGCCCCGGCCACAAAATCGGACCCTGAGGGACCCCACCTACAAAATTGAACCCTGAGGGTCCCCAACCACAAAATCGGATCCTGAGGGGCCCCACCCACAAAATCGGACCCTGAGGGGCCCCACCCACAAAATTGGACCCTCAGGGGCCCCTGCCACAAAATTGGACCCTGAGGGACCCCGGCCACAAAATCAGATCCTGAGGGGCCCCAACCACAAAATCGGACCCTGAGAGGCTCCGGCCGCAAAATCGGACCCTGAGGGGCCCCAACCACAAAATCGGACCCTGAGAGGCACCGGCCACAAAATCGGACCCTGAGGGGCCCCAACCACAAAATCGGACCCTGAGAGGCACCGGCCACAAAATCGGACCCTGAGGGGCCCCGGACACAAAATCGGACCCTGAGGGGCCCCGGCCACAAAATCAGACCCTGAGGGGCCCAACCCACAAAATCAGACCCTGAGGGGCCCCGCCCACCAAATTAGACCCTGAGGGGCCCCACCCTCAAAATCGGACCCTGAGGGGCCCCAGCCACAAAATCAGACCCTGAGGGGCCCCAGCCACAAAATCGGACTCTGAGGGGCCCCACCCACAAAATCGGACCCTGAGGGGCCCCACCCACAAATCCAGACCCTGAGGGGACCCGGCCACAAAATCGGACACTGAGGGGCCCCACCCACCAAATAGGACCCTGAGGGGACCCGCCCACTAAATCGGATTCTGAAAGGCCCCAACCACAAAATCGGACCCTGAGGGGCCCCGCTGACCAAATTGAACTCTGAGGGGCCCCGCCCACCAAATCGGTCCCAGAGTGGCCCGCCTACCAAATCAGACCTAGAGTGGCCCCGCTCACCAAATCGGACCCCGAGGGGCCCCACCCACCAAATCGGACCCCGAGGGTCCCCACCCACCAAATTGGACCCCGAGGGGCCCCGCCCACCAAATCGGACCCCGAGGGATCCCTCCCACCAAATTGGACCCTGAGGGGCCCCGCCCACCAAATCGGACTCTGATAGATCCCGCCCACCAAATCAGACCCTGAGGGGCCCCGCTCACCAAATCGGACCCTGAGGGGCCCCACCCACCAAATCGGACCCTGAGGGGCCCCGGCCACAAAATCGGACCCTGAGGGGCCCCACCCACAAAATTGGACCCTGAGGGGCCCCGGCCACAAGATTGGACCCTGAGGGGCCCCAACCACCAAATCAGACCCTGAGGGGACCCGGCCACAAAATCAGACCCTTAGGGGCTCCACCCACCAAATCAGCCCCTGAGGGGACCCGGCCACCAAATCGGACCCTGAGGGGCCCCACCCACCAAATCTGACCCTGAGGTGCCCCAACCACAAAATCGGACCCTGAGGGGCCCCAACCACAAAATCGGACCCTGAGGGGCCCCGGCCACAAAATCGGACCCTGAGAGATCCTGGCCACAAAATCAAACCCAGAGGGGCCCCACCCACAAAATCAGACCCTGAGGGGCCCCACCCTCAAAATCGGACCCTGAGGGGCCCCGCCCTCAAAATCGGACCCTGAGAGGCCCCGCCCACCAAATCAGACCCTGAGAGGCCCCGCCCACCAAATCGGACCCTGAGGGGCCCCACCCACAAAATCGGACCCTGAGGGCCCCCAATCACAAAATCGGACCCTGAGGAGCCCCAACCACAAAATCAGACCCTGAGGGCCCCGCCCACCAAATCGGACCCTGAGGGGCCCCGCCCACAACATCAGACCCTGAGGGGCCCCGCCCTCAAAATCGGACCCTGAGTAGACCCGGCCACAAAATCAGACCCTGAGGGGCCCCAACCACAAAATCGGACCCTGAGGGGCCCCGGCCACAAAATCGGACCCTGAGGGGCCCCACCCTCAAAATCGGATCCTGAAGGGCCCAACCAACAAAATAGGACCCTGAGGGTCCCCAGCCACAAAATCGGACCGAGGGGCCCCACCCTCAAAATCGGATCCTGAGGGGCCCAACCAACAAAATCGGACCCTGAGGGGCCCCAGCCACAAAATCGGACCCTGAGGGCCCCGCCCACCAAATCAGACCCTGAGGGGCCTCGCCCACAAAATCAGACCCTGAGGGGCCCCGCCCTCAAAATCGGACCGTGAGTAGACCCGGCCACAAAATCAGACCCTGAGGGGCCCCAACCACAAAATCAGACCCTGAGGGGCCCCGGCCACAAAATCGGACCCTGAGGGGCCCCACCCTCAAAATCGGATCCTGAGGGGCCCAACAAAAGGACCCTGAGGGGCCACAGCCACAAAATCGGACCCTGAGGGGCCCCGGCCACAAAATCGGACCCTGAGAGATCCTGGCCACAAAATCAAACCCAGAGGGGCCCCACCCACAAAATTGGACCCTGAGGGGCCCCGCCCACAAAATCAGACCCTGAGGGGCCCCGCCCTCAAAATCGGACCCTGAGAGGCCCCGCCCACCAAATCAGACCCTGATGGGCCCCGCCAACCAAATCGGACTCTGAGGGGCCCCACCCACAAAATCGGACCCTGAGGGCCCCCAATCACAAAATCGGACCCTGAGGAGCCCCAACCACAAAATCAGACCCTGAGGGCCCCGCCCACCAAATCGGACCCTGAGGGGCCCCGCCCACAACATCAGACCCTGAGGGGCCCCGCCCTCAAAATCGGACCCTGAGTAGACCCGGCCACAAAATCAGACCCTGAGGGGCCCCAACCACAAAATCGGACCCTGAGGGGCCCCGGCCACAAAATCGGACCCTGAGGGGCCCCACCCTCAAAATCGGATCCTGAAGGGCCCAACCAACAAAATAGGACCCTGAGGGGCCCCAGCCACAAAATCGGACCGAGGGGCCCCACCCTCAAAATCGGATCCTGAGGGGCCCAACCAACAAAATCGGACCCTGAGGGGCCCCAGCCACAAAATCGGACCCTGAGGGCCCCGCCCACCAAATCAGACCCTGAGGGGCCTCGCCCACAAAATCAGACCCTGAGGGGCCCCGCCCTCAAAATCGGACCGTGAGTAGACCCGGCCACAAAATCAGACCCTGAGGGGCCCCAACCACAAAATCGGACCCTGAGGGGCCCCGGCCACAAAATCGGACCCTGAGGGGCCCCACCCTCAAAATCGGATCCTGAGGGGCCCAACAAAAGGACCCTGAGGGGCCCCAGCCACAAAATCGGACCCTGAGGGGCCCCGGCCACAAAATCGGACCCTGAGAGATCCTGGCCACAAAATCAAACCCAGAGGGGCCCCACCCACAAAATTGGACCCTGAGGGGCCCCGCCCACAAAATCAGACCCTGAGGGGCCCCGCCCTCAAAATCGGACCCTGAGAGGCCCCGCCCACCAAATCAGACCCTGATGGGCCCCGCCAACCAAATCGGACTCTGAGGGGCCCCACCCACAAAATCGGACCCTGAGGGCCCCCAATCACAAAATCGGACCCTGAGGAGCCCCAACCACAAAATCAGACCCTGAGGGCCCCGCCCACCAAATCGGACCCTGAGGGGCCCCGCCCACAACATCAGACCCTGAGGGGCCCCGCCCTCAAAATCGGACCCTGAGTAGACCCGGCCACAAAATCAGACCCTGAGGGGCCCCAACCACAAAATCGGACCCTGAGGGGCCCCGGCCACAAAATCGGACCCTGAGGGGCCCCACCCTCAAAATCGGATCCTGAAGGGCCCAACCAACAAAATAGGACCCTGAGGGGCCCCAGCCACAAAATCGGACCGAGGGGCCCCACCCTCAAAATCGGATCCTGAGGGGCCCAACCAACAAAATCGGACCCTGAGGGGCCCCAGCCACAAAATCGGACCCTGAGGGCCCCGCCCACCAAATCAGACCCTGAGGGGCCTCGCCCACAAAATCAGACCCTGAGGGGCCCCGCCCTCAAAATCGGACCGTGAGTAGACCCGGCCACAAAATCAGACCCTGAGGGGCCCCAACCACAAAATCGGACCCTGAGGGGCCCCGGCCACAAAATCGGACCCTGAGGGGCCCCACCCTCAAAATCGGATCCTGAGGGGCCCAACCAACAAAATCGGACCCTGAGGGGCCCCAGCCACAAAATCGGACCCTGAGGGGCCCCGGCCACAAAATCGGACCCTGAGGGGCCCCAGCCACAAAATCTGACCCTGAGGGGCCCCAGCCACAAAATCGGACCCTGAGGGGCCCCAACCACAAAATCGGACCCTGAGGGGCCCCAACCACAAAATCGGACCCTGAGGGGCCCCAGCCACAAAATCAGACCCTGAGAGATCCTGGCCACAAAATCAAACCCAGAGGGGCCCCACCCACAAAATCGGACCCTGAGGGGCCCCGCCCACAAAATCAGACCCTGAGGGGCCCCGCCCTCAAAATCGGACCCTGAGGCCCCGCCCACCAAATCAGACCCTGAGGGGCCCCGTCAACCAAATCGGACTCTGAGGGGCCCCACCCACAAAATCGGACCCCGAGGGCCCCCAATCACAAAATCGGACCCTGAGGAGCCCCAACCACAAAATCAGACCCTGAGGGCCCCGCCCACCAAATCGGACCCTGAGGGGCCCCGCCCACAACATCAGACCCTGAGGGGCCCCGCCCTCAAAATCGGACCCTGAGTAGACCCTGTCACAAAATCAGACCCTGAGGGGCCCCAACCACAAAACCGGACCCTGAGGGGCCCCGGCCACAAAATCGGACCCTGAGGGGCCCCACCCTCAAAATCGGATCCTGAAGGGCCCAACCAACAAAATAGGACCCTGAGGGGCCCCAGCCACAAAATCGGACCGAGGGGCCCCACCCTCAAAATCGGATCCTGAGGGGCCCAACCAACAAAATCGGACCCTGAGGGGCCCCAGCCACAAAATCGGACCCTGAGGGCCCCGCCCACCAAATCAGACCCTGAGGGGCCTCGCCCACAAAATCAGACCCTGAGGGGCCCCGCCCTCAAAATCGGACCGTGAGTAGACCCGGCCACAAAATCAGACCCTGAGGGGCCCCAACCACAAAATCGGACCCTGAGGGGCCCCGGCCACAAAATCGGACCCTGAGGGGCCCCACCCTCAAAATCGGATCCTGAGGGGACCAACCAACAAAATCGGACCCTGAGGGGCCCCAGCCACAAAATCGGACCCTGAGGGGCCCCGGCCACAAAATCGGACCCTGAGGGGCCCCAGCCACAAAATCTGACCCTGAGGGGCCCCAGCCACAAAATCGGACCCTGAGGGGCCCCAACCACAAAACCGGACCCTGAGGGGCCCCAACCACAAAATCGGACCCTGAGGGGCCCCGGCCACAAAATCGGACCGAGAGACCCCGGCCACAAAATCGAACCCAGAGGGGCCCCACCCACAAAATTGGACCCTGAGGGGCCCCGCCCACAAAATTGGACCCTGAGGGGCCCCGCCCTCAAAATCGGACCCTGAGAGGCCCCGCCCACCAAATTGGACCTTGAGGGGCCCCGCCCACCAAATTGGACCCTGAGGGGCCCCAACCACAAAATCGGACCCTGAGGGCCCCGCCCACCAAATCGGACCCTGAGGGCCCCTGCCCACAAAATCAGACCCTGAGGGGCCCCGCCCTCAAAATCGGACCCTGAGTAGACCCGGCCACAAAATCAGACCCTGAGGGGCCCCAACCGCAAAATCGGACCCTGAGGGGCCCCGGCCACAAAATCGGACCCTGAGGGGCCCCACCCTCAAAATCGGATCCGGAGGGGCCCAACCAACAAAATCGGACCCTGAGGGGCCCCAGCCACAAAATCGGACCCTGAGGGGCCCCGGCCACAAAATCGGACCCTGAGGGGCCTCAGCCACAAAATCGGACCCTGAGGGGCCCCAGCCACAAAATCGGACCCTGAGGGGCCCCAACCACAAAACCGGACCCTGAGGGGCCCCAACCACAAAATCGGACCCTGAGGGGCCCCGGCCACAAAATCGGACCGAGAGACCCCGCCCACCAAATTAGACCCTGAGGGGCCCCACCCTCAAAATCAGACCCTGGGGGGCCACAGCCACAAAATCAGACCATGAGGGGCCCCAGCCACAAAATCGGACCCTGAGGGGCCCCACCCACAAAATCGGACCCTGATGGGCCCCACCCACAAATCCAGACCCTGAGGGGCCCCACCCACAAAATCGGACCCTGAGAGACCCCGGCCACAAAATCGGACCCTGAGGGGCCCCAACCACAAAATCAGACCCTGAGGGGCCCCGATCACAAAATCAGGCCCTGAGGGGACCCACCCACAAAATCAGACCCTGAGGGACCCCAGCCACAAAATCAGACCCTGAGGCGCCCCAGCCACAAAATCGGACTCTGAGGGGCCCCACCCACAAAATCGGACCCTGAGGGGCCCCGCCCACAAAATCGGACCCTGAGGGGCCCCGCCCACCAAATTAGACCCTGAGGGGCCCCACCCTCAAAATCGGTCCCTGAGGGGCCCCGGCCACAAAATCGGACCCTGAGGGGCCCCGGCCACAAAATCGGACCCTGAGGGGCCCCACCCGCAAAATCGGACCCTAAGGGGCCCCACACGCAAAATTGGACCCTGAGGGGCTCCACCCGCAAAATCGGACCTTGAGGGGCCCAACCCACAAAATCAGACTCAGTGTCCCCGCCCACCAAATTGGACCCTGAAGGGCCCCGTTCACCAAATCGGACCCAAAGTGGCCCCATCCACCAAATCAGACCCAGAGTGGCCCTGCCCACCAAATGGGACCCTGAGGGGCCCCGCCCACCAAATTGGACCCTGAGGGGCCCCGCCCACCAAATCGGATCCTGAGAGGCCCCGCCCACTAAATCGGATTCTGAAAGGCCCCAACCACAAAATCGGACCCTGAGGGGCCCCACCCACAAAATCGGACCCTGAGGGTCCCCGCTGACCAAATTAAACTCTGAGGGGCCCCGCCCACCAAATCGGACCCAGAGTGTCCCGCCCACCAAATCAGACCTAGAGTGGCCCGGCTCACCAAATCAGACCCCGAGGGGCCCCACCCACCAAATCGGACCCTGAGGGGCCCCGCCCACCAAATCGGACCCCGAGGGGCCCCGCCCACCAAATCGGACCCCGAGGGATCCCGCTCACCAAATCAGACCCCGAGGGTCCCCGCCAACCAAATTGGACCCTGATGGGCCCCGCCCACCAAATCGGACTCTGATGGATCCCGCCCACCAAATCAGACCCTGAGGGGCCCAGCTCACCAAATCGGACCCAGAGTGGCCCCGCCCACCAAATCGGACCCAGAGTGGCCCCGCCCACCAAATCAGACCCAGAGTGGCCCCGCCCACCAAATTGTACCCTGAGGGGCCCCACCCATAAAATCGGACCCTAAGGGGCCCCACCCACAAAATTGGACCCTGAGGGGCCCCGGCCACAAAATTGGATCCTGAGGGGCCCCACCCACAAAATCGGACCCTGAGGGGCCCCGGCCACAAAATCGGACCCTGAGGGACCCCACCTACAAAATTGAACCCTGAGGGGCCCCAACCACAAAATTGGATCCTGAGGGGCCCCACCCACAAAATCGGACCCTGAGGGGCCCCACCCACAAAATTGGACCCTCAGGGGCCCCTGCCACAAAATTGGACCCTGAGGGACCCCGGCCACAAAATCAGATCCTGAGGGTCCCCAACCACAAAATCGGACCCTGAGAGGCTCCGGCCGCAAAATCGGACCCTGAGGGGCCCCAACCACAAAATCGGACCCTGAGAGGCACCGGCCACAAAATCGGACCCTGAGGGGCCCCAACCACAAAATCGGACCCTGAGAGGCACCGGCCACAAAATCGGACCCTGAGGGGCCCCGGACACAAAATCGGACCCTGAGGGGCCCCGGCCACAAAATCAGACCCTGAGGGGCCCAACCCACAAAATCAGACCCTGAGGGGCCCCGCCCACCAAATTAGACCCTGAGGGGCCACACCCTCAAAATCGGACCCTGAGGGGCCCCAGCCACAAAATCAGACCCTGAGGGGCCCCAGCCACAAAATCGGACTCTGAGGGGCCCCACCCACAAAATCGGACCCTGAGGGGCCCCACCCACAAATCCAGACCCTGAGGGGACCCGGCCACAAAATCGGACACTGAGGGGCCCCACCCACCAAATAGGACCCTGAGGGGCCCCGCCCACTAAATCGGATTCTGAAAGGCCCCAACCACAAAATCGGACCCTGAGGGGCCCCGCTGACCAAATTGAACTCTGAGGGGCCCCGCCCACCAAATCGGACCCAGAGTGGCCCGCCTACCAAATCAGACCTAGAGTGGCCCCGCTCACCAAATCGGACCCCGAGGGGCCCCACCCACCAAATCAGACCCCGAGGGTCCCCACCCACTAAATTGGACCCCGAGGGGCCCCGCCCACCAAATCGGACCCCGAGGGATCCCTCCCACCAAATCGGACCCCGAGGGTCCCTGCCCACCAAATTGGACCCTGAGGGGCCCCGCCCACCAAATTGGACTCTGATAGATCCCGCCCACCAAATCAGACCCTGAGGGGCCCCGCTCACCAAATCGGACCCTGAGGGGCCCCGCTCACCAAATCGGACCCTGAGGGGCCCCACCCACCAAATCGGACCCTGAGGGGCCCCACCCACCAAATCGGACCCTGAGGGGCCCCACCCACAAAATTGGACCCTGAGGGGCCCCGGCCACAAGATTGGACCCTGAGGGGCCCCAGCCACCAAATCAGACCCTAAGGGGACCCGGCCACAAAATCAGACCCTTAGGGGCTCCACCCACCAAATCAGCCCCTGAGGGGACCCGGCCACCAAATCGGACCCTGAGTGGCCCCACCCACCAAATCTGACCCTGAGGTGCCCCAACCACAAAATCGGACCCTGAGGGGCCCCAACCACAAAATCGGACCCTGAGGGGCCCCGGCCACAAAATCGGACCCTGAGAGATCCTGGCCACAAAATCAAACCCAGAGGGGCCCCACCCACAAAATTGGACCCTGAGGGGCCCCGCCCACAAAATCAGACCCTGAGGGGCCCTGCCCTCAAAATCGGACCCTGAGAGGCCCCGCCAACCAAATCGGACTCTGAGGGGCCCCACCCACAAAATCGGACCCTGAGGGCCCCCAATCACAAAATCAGACCCTGAGGAGCCCCAATCACAAAATCAAACCCAGAGGGGCCCCACCCACAAAATTGGACCCTGAGGGGCCCCGCCCACAAAATCAGACCCTGAGGGGCCCCGCCCTCAAAATCGGACCCTGAGGGGCCCCGCCAACCAAATCGGACTCTGAGGGGCCCCACCCACAAAATCGGACCCTGAGGGCCCCCAATCACAAAATCAGACCCTGAGGAGCACCAACCACAAAATCAGACCCTGAGGGCCCCGCCCACCAAATCGGACCCTGAGGGGCCCCGCCCACGACATCAGACCTTGAGGGGCCCCGCCCTCAAAATCGGACCCTGAGTAGACCCGGCCACAAAATCAGACCCTGAGGGGACCCAACCACAAAATCGGACCCTGAGGGGCCCCGGCCACAAAATCGGACCCTGAGGGGCCCCACCCTCAAAATCGGATCCTGAAGGGCCCAACCAACAAAATAGGACCCTGAGGGGCCCCAGCCACAAAATCGGACCGAGGGGCCCCACCCTCAAAATCGGATCCTGAGGGGCCCAACCAACAAAATCGGACCCTGAGGGGCCCCAGCCACAAAATCGGACCCTGAGGGCCCCGCCCACCAAATCAGACCCTGAGGGGCCTCGCCCACAAAATCAGACCCTGAGGGGCCCCGCCCTCAAAATCGGACCCTGAGTAGACCCGGCCACAAAATCAGACCCTGAGGGGCCCCAACCACAAAATCGGACCCTGAGGGGCCCCGGCCACAAAATCGGACCCTGAGGGGCCCCACCCTCAAAATCGGATCCTGAGGGGCCCAACCAACAAAATCGGACCCTGAGGGGCCCCAGCCACAAAATCGGACCCTGAGGGGCCCGGCCACAAAATCGGACCCTGAGGGGCCCCAGCCACAAAATCTGACCCTGAGGGGCCCCAGCCACAAAACCGGACCCTGAGGGGCCCCAACCACAAAATCGGACCCTGAGGGGCCCCGGCCACAAAATCGGACCCTGAGAGACCCCGGCCACAAAATCGAACCCAGAGGGGCCCCACCCACAAAATTGGACCCTGAGGGGCCCCGCCCACAAAATTGGACCCTGAGGGGACCCGCCCTCAAAATCGGACCCTGAGAGGCCCCGCCCACCAAATTGGACCCTGAGGGGCCCCAACCACAAAATCGGACCCTGAGGGGCCCCGGCCACAAAATCGGACCGAGAGACCCCGGCCACAAAATCGAACCCAGAGGGGCCCCACCCACAAAATTGGACCCTGAGGGGCCCCGCCCACAAAATTGGACCCTGAGGGGCCCCGCCCTCAAAATCGGACCCTGAGAGGCCCCGCCCACCAAATTGGACCCTTAGGGGCCCCAACCACAAAATTGGACCCTGAGAGGCCCCGCCCACCAAATTGGACCCTGAGGGGCCCCAGCCACAAAATCGGACCCTGAGGGCCCCGCCCACCAAATCGGACCCTGAGGGCCCCCGCCCACAAAATCGGACCCTGAGTAGACCCGGCCACAAAATCAGACCCTGAGGGGCCCCAACCGCAAAATCGGACCCTGAGGGGCCCCGGCCACAAAATCGGACCCTGAGGGGCCCCGGCCACAAAATCGGACCCTGAGGGGTCCCGGCCACAAAATCGGACCCTGAGGGGCCCCACCCACAAAATCGGACCCTGAGGGGCCCCACCCACAAAATCAGACCCTGAGGGGCCCCGGCCATAAAATCAAACCCTGAGGGGCCCCGGCCACAAAATCGGACCCTGAGGGGCCCCGACCACAAAATCGTACCCTGAGGGGCCCCACCCACAAAAACAGACCCTGAAGGGCCCCACCCATAAAATCGGACCCTGATGGGACCCACCCACAAAATCGGACCCTGAGGGGCCACACCCACAAAATCGGACCCTGAGAGGACACACCCACAAAATCGTACCCTGAGGGGCCCCACCCACAAAATCAGACCCTGAGGGGCCCCACCCACAAAATCGCACCCTGAGGGGCCCCACCCATAAAATCGGACCCTGAGGGGACCCACCCACAAAATCGGACCCCGAGGGGCCACACCCACAAAATCGGACCCTGAGAGGCCACACCCACAAAATCAGACCCTGAGGGGCCCCACCCACAAAATTGGACCCTGAGGAATCCCGGCCACTAATTCAAATCTTGAGGATCCCAGGCCACCGAATCGGATCCTGAGGGGCCCCACCCACCAAATCAGACCCTGAGGACAAAGTGGCCCCTGAGAGGCACCCACATTTAAAACGTATCCTGAGTTGAAAGTCTTGCAGGGGCAGCAGCCAAGTCTCTCTTAAAGGGGCAGCCCAGGCACTATTTCAAACCACTATCTGTACTTCGTTCAGGAAATACACATCTAGTATTAATGTTGTAATCTGACCGCTGCTAACTTATTCTTATTATTCAGTTGATTTCCGCAATTAATGCGGCCCGAACCGCTACACGCACAGACTCCGTTGAGGTGTCATTTCGAAGCCAGCGTCCACGAGAGGTGTGCTAAGTAATTTTTGTGTCGATTGGATTTGTAGTTTTTGTGCAATTTGCATTAGAAATTTTTTTTTCCCGTCATTTGAATGTATTGTCTCAATGCTTTTCAATGGGGAAATTTTGCCTTAGCGAAAATATGCCCTGAGACGATTCAAATGGCAGTTTAGCTCATTGACATGCGCATGCAGACCCAGTTACTATGCCAACGCCAAAGAACTTCACATGACGCCCTCAGGACACAGTTTCTGGCGATAATATCAGCTCTTAAAGCGAAACCCACAGCACAAATGCAAATCTAGCTTCATCACATGACGCACGCCCCTGAGAGAGAATGTACGCCAAATTGAATTTAGAAGCCCAGTGCGCCAAACTAACTCTTAAACAGCCGACGCGCCTAAGTGAATCTTAAAGGGCCGGCGCACCAAAATGAGCCTTAAAGGGCCGGCGTGCCAAATCGAATGCTGAGTGACCCCAGGCTCCAAATCGGAGGCTGATCGACCCTGGCCTACAAATCGGAGGCTGAGCCACCCAGGCCAACAAATCGGCCCCGGAGTGGCCCCGCCCTCCAACTCGGACCCAGAGAGGCCCCGCCCACCAAATTGGACCCTGAGGGGCCCCGCTCACCAAATCAGACCCATAGTGCCCCCGCCCTCCAAATCGGACCCAGAGTGGCCCGCCCACCAAATCGAACCCTGAGGGGCCCCTCCCACCAAATCAGACTCAGAGTGGTCCCGCCTACCAAATTGTACCCTGAAGGGGCCCGCCCACCAAATTGGACCCAGAGTGGCCCCGCCCACCAAATCAGGCCATGAGGGGCGCCGCCCACCAAATCAGACCCTCAAGGGCCCCGCCTGCCAAATCATACCCTGAAGAGCCCCACCCACCAAATCGGATCCTGAGGGGACCCGCCCACCAAATCGGACCGAGAGGCCCCGTCTACCAAATCGGAACCAGAGGAGCCCCGCCCACGAAATCGGACCCTGTGGGGCCCGCCCACCAAATTGGACCCAGAGTGGCCCCTCCCACCAAATCAGACCCTGTGGGGCCTCGCCCATCAAGTCGGACCCTGTGGTGCCCCACCCAACAAATCGAACTCTGAGGGGCCCCGCCCACCAAATCGGACCCAGAGGGGTCCCACCCGCCAAATCAGACCCTGAGGGGCCGTGCCCACCAAACCGGACCCTGAGGGTCCTCGCCCACCAAATTGGCCCACCAATTCAAGCCCTGAGGAGCCCAGTCCACTGAATCGGATCCTGAGGGGCCCCACCCACCAAATCAGACCCTGAGGGGCCCCACAGGCCAAAGTGGCCCCTGAGAGGCACCCACAGGTAAAACGGATACTGAGTTGAAAGTCGTGCAGGGGCAGCAGGCAAGTCTCTCAAAGTCGCAGCCCGGGCACCATTTCAAACCACTAACTGTACTTCCTTCAGGAAATACACATCTAGTTATAGTGGTTTGAAAAAACCACTATATTGTAATCCGAACGCTGCTAACTTCTTCTTATTATAGTGGTTTGAAAAAACCACTATATTGTAATCCGAACGCTGCTAACTTATTCTTCTTCTTATTATTCAGTTGATTTCCGCAATTAATGCGGCCTGAACCGCTACACGCACAGACTCCGTTGAGGTGTCGTTTCGAAGCCAGCGTCCATGAGAGGTGTGCTAAGTATTTTTCGTGTCGATCGGATTTGTAGTTTTTGCGCAATTTGCGTTCGAAAATTTTTTTTCCCGTCATTGGAATGCACTGTCTCCAATGCATTTCAATGGGGAAATTTTGCTATAGACAAAACATGCCCTGAGGCGATTGAAATGGCAGTTAAGCTCATTGATATGCGCAGGCAGACCCAGTTACTATGCCAACGCCTACGAACGTCACATGACCTCTCCAAGACAGAGCTTCTGCCATATAATATCAGCTCTTAAAGCAAAACCCACAGCACAAATGCAAATCTAGCTTCATCACATGACGTATGCCCGAGAGAGAATGTGCGCCAAAGTGGATTTAGAAGCCCAGTGAGCCACCCTGGCTCTTAAAGGGCCGACGCGCCAAAGTGATTCTTAAAGAGCCGGCGCACCAAAATGAGTCTTAAAGGGCCGGCGCGCCAAATCGAAAGCTGAGTGACCCAAGGCTCCAAATCGGAGGCTGATAGACCCTGGCCTACAAAAAGGAGGCTGAGCCACCCTGGCATCCAAATTGGACCCAGAATGGCCCCACCCACCAAATCAGACCCAGAGTGGCCCCGCCCACCAAATCAGACCCAGAGTGGCCCCACCCACCAAATTGGACCCTGAGGGGCCCCACCCACAAAATCGGACCCTGAGGGGCCCCGGCCACAAAATCGGACCCTGAGGGGCCCCAGCCACAAAATCGGACCCTGAGGGGATCCGGCCACAACATCGGACCCTGAGGGGCCCCACCCACAAAATCGGACCCTGAGGGGCCCCAACCACAAAATTGGACCCTGAGGGGCCCCGGCCACAAAATCGGACCCTCACGGGCCCCAGCCACAAAATCGGACCCTGAGGGGATCCGGCCACAAAATCAGACCCTGAGGGGCCCCGGCCACAACATCGGACCCTGAGGGGCTCCACCCACAAAATCGGACCCTGAGGGGCCCCGGCCACAAAATCGGACCCTGAGGGGCCCCGCCTACAAAATTGAACCCTTAGGGGCCCCACCCACAAAATCGGATCCTGAGGGGCCCCAACCACAATATCGGACCCTGAGGGGCCCCACCCACAAAATCAGACCCTGAGGGCCCCGGTCACAAAATTGGATCCTGAGGGGCCCCAACCACAAAATCGAACCCTGAGGGGCCCCAACCACAAAATCGAACCCTAAGGGGCCCCACCCACAAAATTGGACCCTGAGGGGCCCCACCCACAAAATTGGACCCTGAGGGGCCCCGGCCAAAAAACTGAACCCTGAGGGGCCCCACCCACAAAATTGGACCTGAGGGGCCCCGGCCACAAATTCGGACCCTGAGGGGCTCCGGCCACAAAATCGGATCCTGAGGTGCCCCAACCACAAAATCGGACCCTGAGGGGCCCCGGCCACAAAATGGGACCCTGAGGGGCCCAACCCACAAAATCGGACCCTGAGGGGCCCCAACCACAAAATCGGACCCTGAGAGGCACCGGCCACAAAATCGGACCCTGAGGGGCCCCGGACACAAAATCAGACCCTGAGGGGCCCCGGCCACAAAATCGGACCCTGAGGGGCCCAACCCACAAAATCAGACTCAGTGTCCCCACCCTCCAAATTGGACTCTGAAGTGCCCCGCCCCAAAATCGGACCCAGAGTGGCCCCGCCCACCAAATCAGACCCAGAGTGGCCCGGCCCACCAAATCGGACCCTGAGGGGCCCCGCCCACCAAATCGGACCCTGAGGGGCCCCGCCCACCAAATCAGACCCTGAAGGGCCCCGCCCACCAAATCGGACCCTGAGGGGCTCCGCCCACCAATTCAGAACCTGAGGGGCCCCGCCTACTAAATCGGATTCTGAAAGGACCCAACCACAAAATCGGACCCTGAGGGGCCCCACCCACAAAATCGGACCCTGAGGGGCCCCGCTGACCAAATTGAACTCTAAGGGGCCCCACTCACCAAATCGGACCCTGAGTGGCCCCGCCCACCAAATTGGTCCCTGAGTGGCCCCGCCCACCAAATTGGACCCTGAGTGGCCCCGGCCACAAAATCGGACCCTGAGGGGCCCCACCCACAAAAATGGACCCTGAGGGGCCCCACCCACAAAATTGGACCCTGAGGGGCCCCGGCCAAAAAACTGGACCCTGAGGGGCCCCACCCACAAAATTGGACCTGAGGGGCCCCGGCCACAAATTCGGACCCTGAGGGGCTCCGGCCACAAAATCGGATCCTGAGGGGCCCCAACCACAAAATCGGACCCTGAGGGGCCCCGGCCACAAAATCGGACCCTGAGGGGCCCAACCCACAAAATCGGACCCTGAGGGGCCCCAACCACAAAATTGGACCCTGAGAGGCACCGGCCACAAAATCGGACCCTGAGGGGCCCCGGACACAAAATCAGACCCTGAGGGGCCCCGGCCACAAAATCGGACCCTGAGGGGCCCAACCCACAAAATCAGACTCAGTGTCCCCGCCCTCCAAATTGGACTCTGAAGTGCCCCGCCCACCAGATCGGACCCAGAGTGGCCCCGCCCACCAAATCAGACCCAGAGTGGCCCCGCCCACCAAATCAGACCCAGAGTGGCCCCGCCCACCAAATCGGACCCTGAGGGTCCCCACCCACCAAATCAGACCCTGAAGGGCCCCGCCCACCAAATCGGACCCTGGGGGCCCCACCCACCAAATTGGACCGAGGGCCCCCCGCCCACCAAATCAGACCCTGAGGGCCCCCGCCCACCAAATCGGACCCTGAGGGGCCCCGCCCACCAAATCGGACCCTGAGGGCCCCCACCCACCAAATCGGACCCTGAGGGGCCCTCCCACCAAATCGGACCCTGAGGGGCCCCACCCACCAAATCGGACCCAGAGTGGTCCCGCCCACCAAATCAGACCCTAAGGAGTCCCACCCACAAAATCGGACTCTGAGGGGCCCCTGCCACAAAATCAGACCCTGAGGGGCCCCAACAAAATCGGACCCTGAGAGGCCTCTGCCAGAAAATCGGACCCAGAGGGGCCCCGCCCACCAAATATAGACCCAGAGGGGCCCCGCCCACCAAATTGGACCCAGAGGGGCCCCACCCACCAAATCAGACCCTGTGGTGCCCCGCCCATCAAATCGGACCCTGTGGTGCCCCACCCACCAAATCGAACTCTGAGGGGCCCCGCCCACCAAATCGGACCCAGAGGGGTCCCACCCGCCAAATCAGACCCTGAGGGGCCGTGCCCACCAAACCGGACCCTGAGGGGCCTCGCCCACCAAATCGGCCCACCAATTCAAGCCCTGAGGATGGGCTGAATCGGATCCTGAGGGGCCCCACCCACCAAATCAGACCCTGAGGGGCCCCACAGGCCAAAGTGGCCCCTGAGAGGCACCCACAGGTAAAACAGATACTGAGTTGAAAGTCGTGCAGGGGCAGCAGGCAAGTCTCTCTTAAATTCGCAGCCCGGGCACCATTTCAAACCACTATCTGTACTTCCTTCAGGAAATACACATCTAGTATTATTATTACTATTCAGTTGATTTCCGCAATTAATACAGCCCGAACCACTACATGCACAGACTCCGTTGAGGTGTCGTTTCGAAGCCAGCGTCCATGAGAGGTGTGCTAAGTATTTTTCGTGTCGATCGGATTTGTAGTTTTTGCGCAATTTGCGTTTGAAAATTTTTTTTCCCGTCATTGGAATGCACTGTCTCAATGCATTTGAATGGGAAACTTAAAACGTGCCCTGAGGAGATTGAAATGGCAGTAAAGCTAATTGATATGCGCAGGCACACCCAGTTACTATGCCAACGCCTACGAACGTCACATGATGCCCCCAAGACAGAGCTTCTGCCACATATCAGCTCTTAAAGCGAAACCCACAGCACAAATGCAAATCTAGCTTCATCACATGACACATGCCCCTGAGAGAGAATGTGCGCTCCCGCCCACCAAATCGGACCCTGAGGGGCCACGCCAACCACCAAATCAGACCCTGAGGGGCCCCGCCCACCAAATCGGACCCTGAGGGGCCCCGCCCACCAAATCGGACCCTGAGGGGCCCCGCTCACCAAATCGAACTCTGAGGGGCCCCGCTCACCAAATCGGACCCTAAGGGGCCCCGCTCACCAAATCGGACCCTAAGGGGCCCCGCTCACCAAATCGGACCCTGAGGGGCCCCGCCCACCAAATCGGACCACGAGGGGCCCCGCCCACCAAATCGGATTCTGAAGGGCCCCAACCACAAAATCGGACCCTGATGGGCCCCACCCACAAAATCAGACCCTGAGGGGCCCCAACCACAAATTCGGACCCTGAGGAGCCCCACCCACCAAATCGGACCCTAAGGGGCCCCGCCCACCAAATTGGACCCAGAGTGGCCCCGCCCACCAAATCAGACCCAGGGGGCCCCACCCACAAAATTGGACCCTGAGGGGCCCCAGCCACAAAATCGGACCCTGAGAGGCCCCACCCACCAATTCGGACCCTGAGGGGCCCCGGCCACAAAATCGGACCCTGAGGGGCCACAACCACCAAATCGGACCCTGAGGCGCCCCACCCGAAAAATCGGACCCAGAGGCCAAAGTGGTCCCTGAGAGGCACCCACAGGTAAAACGGATCCTGAGTTGAAAGTCTTGCAGGGGCAGCAGGCAAGTCTCTCTTAAAGGGGCATCCCGGGCACCATTTCAAACCACTATCTGTACTTCCTTCAGGAAATACACATCTAGTATTATTATTACTATTCAGTTGATTTCCGCAATTAATGCGGCCCGAACCGCTACACGCACAGACTCCGTTGAGGCCTCGTTTCGAAGCCAGCGTCCACAAGTGGTGTGCTAAGTATTTTTCATGTAGATCGGATTTGGAGTTTTTGCGCAATTTGCGTTTGAAAAAACATTTTCCTCAATGCATTTCAATGGGAAAATGTTGCCATAGGGAAAACATGGGACAGTCGTGAGGTGGCAGTTAAGCTCATAGATATGCGCAGGCTCACCCAGTTACTATGCCAACACCTACGAACTTCACATGACCTCTTTAGGACAGCGTTTCTGGCAGATAATTTCAGCTCTTAAAGCGAAACCAACAGCATAAATGCAAATCTAGCTTCATCACATGACGCATGCCACTGAGAGAGAATGTGCGCCAAAGTGGATTTAGAAGCCCAGTGAGCCAAACTAGCTCTTAAAGGGCCGACGTGCCAAAGTGATTCTTAAAGGGCCGGCGCACCGAAATGAGTCTTAAAGGGCCGGCGCGCTAAATCGAAAGCTGAGTGACCCCAGGCTCCAAATCGGAGGCTGAGCCACCCCGACCTCCAAATCGGAGGCTGATCCACCCTGGCCTCCAATTGGACCCAGCGTGGCCCCTCTACAAAAAATTAGACCCTGAGTGGCCCCACCCACCAAAACGGACCCAGAGTGGCACAGCCCACCAAATCGGACCCTGAGGGGCCCCACCCACCAAATCAGACTCAGTGTCCCCGCCCACCAAATTGGACCCTGAAGGGCCCCACCCACCAAATTGGATCCTGAAGGGCCCTGCCCACCAAATCGGACCCAGCGTGGCCCAGCTAAAAAAATCAGACCCTGAGTGGCCCCGCCCACCAAAACGGACCTAGAGTGGCACAGCCCACCAAATCGGACCCTGAGGGGCCCCACCCACCAAATCAGACTCAGTGTCCCCGCCCACCAAATTGGACCCTGAAGGGCCCCGCCCAACAAATCGGACCCAGAGTGGCCCCGCCCACCAAATCGGACCCTGAGGGGCCCCGCCCACCAAATCGGACCCTGAGGGGCCCCGCCCAGCAAATCGGACCCTGAGGGGCCCCGCCCACAAAATCGGACCCTGAGGGTCCCCGCCCACCAAATCGGACGCTGAGGGGCCCCGCACACCAAATCGGACCCTGAGGGGCCCAGGCCACCAAATCGGATTCTGAAAGGCCCCAACCACAAAATCGGACCCTGAGGGGCCCCGCTGACCAAATTGAACTCTAAGGGGCCCCACTCACCAAATCGGACCCTGAGTGGCCCCGCCCACCAAATCGGACCCTGAGTGGCCCCACCCACAAAATCGGACCCTGAGGGGCCCCGCCCACCAAATTAGACCCTGAGGGGCCCCACCCTCAAAATCGGTCCCTGAGGGGCCCCGTCCACAAAATCGGACCCTGAGGGGCCCCGGACACAAAATTGGACCCTGAGGGGCCCAACCCACAAAATCAGACTCACTGTCCCCGCCCACCAAATTGGACCCTGAAGGGCCCCGTCCACCAAAACGGACCTAGAGTGGCACAGCCCACCAAATCGGACCCTGAGGGGCCCCACCCACCAAATCAGACTGTGTCCCCGCCCACCAAATTGGACCCTGAAGGGCCCCGCCCAACAAATCGGACCCAGAGTGGCCCCGCCCACCAAATCGGACCCTGAGGGGCCCAGCCCAGCAAATCGGACCCTGAGGGGCCCCGCCCAGCAAATCGGACCCTGAGGGGCCCCGCCCACAAAATCGGACCCTGAGGGTCCCCGCCCACCAAATCGGACGCTGAGGGGCCCCGCACACCAAATCGGACCCTGAGGGGCCCAGGCCACCAAATCGGATTCTGAAAGGCCCCAACCACAAAATCGGACCATGAGGGGCCCCGCTGACCAAATTGAACTCTAAGGGGCCCCACTCACCAAATTGGACCCTGAGTGGCCCCGCCCACCAAATCGGACCCTGAGTGGCCCCACCCACAAAAACAGACCCTGAGGGGCCCCACCCACAAAATCGGACCCTGAGGGGCCCCGCCCACCAAATTAGACCCTGAGGGGCCCCACCCTCAAAATCGGTCCCTGAGGGGCCCCATCCACAAAATCGGACCCTGAGGGGCCCAGGCCACAAAATCGGAACCTGAGGGGCCCCACCCGCAAAATCGGACCCTAAGGGACCCCGGCCACAAAATCGGACCCTGAGGGGCCCCACCCGCAAAATCGGACCCTAAGGGGCCCCACCCGCAAAATCGGACCCTGAGGGGCTCCACCCGCAAAATCGGACCCTGAGGGGCCCCAACCACAAAATCGGACCCTGAGAGGCACCGGCTACAAAATCGGACCCTGAGGGGCCCCGGACACAAAATCGGACCCTGAGGGGCCCCGGCCACAAAATTGGACCCTGAGGGGCCCAACCCACAAAATCAGACTCACTGTCCCCGCCCACCAAATTGGACCCTGAAGGGCCCCGTCCACCAAATCGGACCCAAAGTTGCCCCGCCCACCAAATCAGACCCAGAGTGGCCCCGCCCACCAAATCAGACCCTGAAGGGCCCCGCCGACCAAATGGGACCCTGAGGGGCCCCGCCCACCAAATTGGACCCTGAGGGGCCCCCCCACCAAATCGGACCCTGAGGGGCCCCGCCTACCAATTCGTACCCTGAGGGGCCCCACCCACAAAATCGGACCCTGAGGGTCCCTGCTGACCAAATTGAACTCTGAGGGGCCCCGCCCACCAAATCGGACCCAGAGTGGCCCGCCCACCAAATCAGACCTAGCGTGGCCCCACTCACCAAATCGGACCCCGAGGGGCCCCACCCACCAAATCGGACCCTGAGGGGATCCGCCCACAAAATTGGACCCTGAGGGGCCCCTCCCACTAAATCGGACCCAGAGGGATCCCGCCCACTAAATCGGACCCCGAGGGATCCCGCCCACCAAATCGGACCCCGAGGGTCCCCGCCAACCAAATTGGACCCTGAGGGGCCCCACCCACCAAATCGGACTCTGATAGATCCCGCCCACCAAATCAGACCCTGAGGGGCTCAGCTCACCAAATCGGACCCAGAGTGGCCCCGCCCACCAAATCGGACCCAGAGTGGCCCCGCCTACCAAATCAGACCCAGAGTGGCCCTGCCCACAAAATTGAACCCTGAGGGGCCCCACCCACAAAATCGGACCCTAAGTGGCCCCACCCACAAAATTGGACCCTGAGGGGCCCCGGCCACAAAATTGGACCCTGAGGGGCCTCACCCACAAAATCGGACCCTGAGGGGATCCGGCCACAACATCGGACCCTGAGTGGCCCCACTCACAAAATCGGACCCTGAGGGGCCCTACCCACAAAATCGGACCCTGAGGGGCTCCAACCACAAAATCGGACCCTGACGGGCCCCGGCCACAAAATCAGACCCTGAGGGGCCCCGGCCACAAAATCGGACCCTGAGGGACCCCACCTACAAAATTGAACCCTGAGGGGCCTCAACCACAAAATCGGATCCTGAGGGGACCCACCCACAATATCGGACCCTGAGGGGCCCCACCCACAAAATTGGACCCTCAGGGGCCTCGGCCACAAAATCAGACCCTGAGGGACCCCGGCCACAAAATCAGATCCTGAGGGGCCCCAACCACAAAATCGGACCCTGAGAGGCTCCGGCCGCAAAATCGGACCCTGAGGGGCCCCAACCACAAAATCGGACCCTGAGAGGCACCGGCCACAAAATCGGACACTGAGGGGCCCCGGACACAAAATCGGACCCTGAACGGCCCCGGCCACAAAATCGGACCCTGAGGGGCCCAACTCACAAAATCAGACCCTGAGGGGCCCCGCCCACCAAATTAGACCCTGAGGGGCCCCCACCCTCAAAATCGGACCCTGAGGGGCCCCAGCCACAAAATCAGACCCTGAGGGGCCCCAGCCACAAAATCGGACTCTGAGGGGCTCCACCCACAAAATCGGACCCTGAGGGGCCCCACCCACAAATCCAGACCCTGAGGGGACCCGGCCACAAAATCGGACCCTGAGGGGCCCCGCCCACCAAATCGGACCCTGAGGGGCCCCGCCCACTAAATCGGATTCTGAAAGGCCCCAACCACAAAATCGGACCCTGAGGGGCCCCGCTGGCCAAATTGAACTCTGAGGGGCTCCGCCCACCAAATCAGACCCCGAGGGGTCCCGCCCACAAAATCGGACCCCGAGGGGCCCTGCCCACTAAATCTGACCCCGAGGGATCCCGCCCACCAAATCGGACCCCGCGGGTCCCCGCCAACCAAATTGGACCCTGAGTGGCCCCGCCCACCAAATCGGACCCAGAGTGGCCCCGCCCACCAAATCAGACCCAGAGTGGCCCCGCCCACCAAATTGTACCCTGAGGGGCCCCACCCACAAAATCGGACCCTAAGGGGCCCCACCCACAAAATTGGACCCTGAGGGGCCCCACCCACAAAATTGGACCCTGAGGGGCCCCGGCCACAAAATTGGACCCTGAGGGGCCCCACCCACAAAATCGGACCCTGAGGGGATCCGGCCACAACATCGGACCCTGAGTGGCCCCACTCACAAAATCGGACCCTGAGGGGCCCTACCCACAAAATCGGACCATGAGGGGCTCCAACCACAAAATCGGACCCTGTCGGGCCCCGGCCACAAAATCGGACCCTGACGGGCCCCGGCCACAAAATCGGACCCTGAGGGGCCCCGGCCACAAAATCGGACCCTGAGGGACCCCACCTACAAAATTGAACCCTGAGGGGCCCCAACCACAAAATCGGATCCTGAGGGGCCCCACCCACAAAATCAGATCCTGAGGGGCCCCAACCACAAAATCGGACCCTGAGAGGCTCCGGCCACAAAATCGGACCCTGAGGGGCCCCAACCACAAAATCGGACCCTGAGAGGCACCGGCCACAAAATCGGACCCTGAGAGGCACCGGCCACAAAATCGGACACTGAGGGGCCCCGGACACAAAATCGGACCCTGAACGGAACCGGCCACAAAATCGGACCCTGAGGTGCCCAACCCACAAAATCAGACCCCGAGGGGCCCCGCCCACCAAATTAGACCCTGAGGGGCCCCACCCTCAAAATCGGACCCTGAGGGGCCCCAGCCACAAAATCAGACCCTGAGGGGCCCCAGCCACAAAATCGGACTCTGAGGGGCCCCACCCACAAAATCGGACCCTGAGGGGCCCCACCCACAAATCCAGACCCTGAGGGGACCCGGCCACAAAATCGGACCCTGTGGGGCCCCGCCCACCAAATCGGACCCTGAGGTGCCCCGCCCACTAAATCGGATTCTGAAAGGCCCCAACCACAAAATCGGACCCTGAGGGGCCCCGCTGACCAAATTGAACTCTGAGGGGCCCCGCCCACCAAATCGGACCCAGAGTGGCCCTCCTACCAAATCAGGCCTAGAGTGGCCCCGCTCACCAAATCGGACCCCGAGGGGCCCCACCCACCAAATCAGACCCCGAGGTTCCCCGCCCACCAAATCGGACCCCGAGGGGCCCCGCTCACCAAATCGGACCCCGAGGGATCCCGCCCACCACATCGGACCCCGAGGGTCCCCGCCCAGCAAATTGGACCCTGAGGGGCCCCGCCCACCAAATCGGACTCTGATAGATCCCGCCCACCAAATCAGACCTTGAGGGGCCCCGCTCACCAAATTGGACCCTGAGGGGCCCCACCCACAAAATCAGGCCCTGAGGGGTCCCACCCACAAAATCGGACCCTGAGGCCAAAGTGGCCCCTGAGAGGCACCCACAGTTAAAACGGATCCTGAGTTGAAAGTCTTGCAGGGGCAGCAGGCAAGTCTCTCTTAAAGGGGCAGCCCGGGCACCATTTCAAACCACTATCTGTACTTCCTTCAGGAAATACACATCTAGTTATTATTATTAAGTTGATTTCCGCAATTAATACAGCACGAACCGCTACACGCACAGACTCCGTTGAGGTGTCGTTTCGAAGCCAGCGTCCATGAGAGGTGTGCTAAGTATTTTTTGTGTCGATCGGATTTGTAGTTTTTGCGCAATTTGCGTTTGAAAATTTTTTTTCCCGTCATTGGAATGCACTATCTCCAATGCTTTTCAATAGGAAATGGCAAAACGTGCCCTGAGGCGATTGAAATGGCAGTTAAGCTCATTGATATGCGCAGGCAGACCCAGTTACTATGCCAACGCCTACGAACGTCACATGACGCCCCAAGGACAGAGCTTCTGCCACATAATATCAGCTCTTAAAGCGAAACCCACAGCACAAATGCAAATCTAGCTTCATCACATGACACATGCCCCTGAAAGAGAATGTGCGCCAAAGATGATTTAGAAGAAGCCCAGTGAGCCAAACTAGCTCTTAAAGGGCCGACGCGCCAAAGTGATTGTTAAAGGGCCGTCGCACCGAAATGAGTCTTAAAGGGCCGACACGCCAAATCAAAAGCTGAGTGACCCCAGGCTCCAAATCGGAGGCTGAGCGACCCCGGCCTCCAAATCGGAGGCTGAGCGACCCCGGCCTGCAAATCGGAGGCTGAGCGACCCCGGCCTCCAAATCGGAGGCTGCTCGACCCCGGCCTCCAAATCGGAGGCTGATCGACCCCGGCCTCCAAATCGGAGGCTGATCGACCCCGGCCTCCAAATCGGAGGCTGAGCCACCCCGGCCTCCAAATCGGAGGCTGAGCCACCCCGGCCTCCAAATCGGAGGCTGAGCCACCCCGGCCTCCAAATCGGAGGCTGAGCCACCCCGGCCTCCAAATCGGAGGCTGAGCAACCCCGGCCTCCAAATCGGAGGCTGAGCAACCCCGGCCTCCAAATCGGAGGCTGAGCAACCCCGGACTCCAAATCGGAGGCCGAGTCACTCCGGCCTCCAAATCGGAGGCTGAGCCAAACCGTCCTCCAATTCGGAGGCTGATCGACCCCGGCCTCCAATTCGGAGGCTGAGCCACCCCGGCCTCCAAATCGAAGGCTGAGCCACCCCGGCCTCCAAATCGGAGGCTGAGCCACCCCAGCCTCCAAATCGGAGGCTGAGCCACCCCAGCCTCCAAATCGGAGGCTGAGCCACCCCGGCCTCCAAATCGGACGATGAGCCACCCCGGCCTCCAAATAGGAGGCTGAGCGACCCCGGCCTCCAAATCAGAGACTGAGCGACCCCGGCCTCCAAATCGGAGGCTGAGCGACCCCGGCCTCCAAATCGGACGCTGAGCCACCCCGGCCTTCAAATCGGACGCTGAGCCACCCCGGCCTCCAAATCGGAGGCTGAGCCACCCCGGCCTCCAAATCGGAGGCTGAGCCACCCCGGCCTCCAAATCGGAGGCTGAGCCACCCCGGCCTCCAAATCGGAGGCTGAGCCACCCCGGCCTCCAAATCGGAGGCTGAGCCACCCCGGCCTCCAAATCGGAGGCTGAGCCACCCCGGCCTGCAAATCGGAGGCTGAGCCACCCCGGCCTGCAAATCAGAGGCTGAGCCACCAGGGCCTCCAAATCGGAGGCTGAGCAACCCCGGCCTCCAAATCGGAGGCTGATCGACCCCGGCCTCCAAATCGGAGGCTGATCGACCCCGGCCTCCAAATCGGAGGCTGAGCCACCCCGGCCTCCAAATCGGAGGCTGAGCCACCCCGGCCTCCAAATCGGAGGCTGAGCCACCCCGGCCTCCAAATCGGAGGCTGAGCCACCCCGGCCTCCAAATCGGAGGCTGAGCCACCAGGGCCTCCAAATCGGAGGCTGAGCAACCCCGGCCTCCAAATCGGAGGCTGCGCCACCCCGGCCTCCAAATCGGAGGCTGATCGACCCCGGCCTCCAAATCGGAGGCTGATCGACCCCGGCCTCCAAATCGGAGGCTGAGCCACCCCGGCCTCCAAATCGGAGGCTGAGCCACCCCGGCCTCCAAATCGGAGGCTGAGCCACCCCGGCCTCCAAATCGGAGGCTGAGCCACCCCGGCCTCCAAATCGGAGGCTGAGCCACCCCGGCCTCCAAATCGGAGGCTGAGCCACCCCGGCCTCCAAATCGGAGGCTGAGCCACCCCGGCCTCCAAATCGGAGGCTGAGCCACCCCGGCCTCCAAATCGGAGGCTGAGCAACCCCGGCCTCCAAATCGGAGGCTGAGCAACCCCGGCCTCCAAATCGGAGGCTGAGCAACCCCGGCCTCCAAATCGGAGGCTGAGTCACTCCGGCCTCCAAATCGGAGGCTGAGCCAAACCGTCCTCCAATTCGGAGGCTGATCGACCCCGGCCTCCAATTCGGAGGCTGAGCCACCCTGGCCTCCAAATCGAAGGCTGAGCCACCCCGGCCTCCAAATCGGAGGCTGAGCCATCCCAGCCTCCAAATCGGAGGCTGAGCCACCCCGGCCTCCAAATCGGACGATGAGCCACCCCGGCCTCCAAATAGGAGGCTGAGCGACCCCGGCCTCCAAATCAGAGGCTGAGCGACCCCGGCCTCCAAATCAGAGGCTGAGCGACCCCGGCCTCCAAATCAGAGGCTGAGCGACCCCGGCCTCCAAATCAGAGGCTGAGCCACCCCGGCCTTCAAATCGGAGGCTGAGCCACCCCGGCCTCCAAATCGGAGGCTGAGCCACCCCGGCCTCCAAATCGGAGGCTGAGCCACCCCGGCCTCCAAATCGGAGGCTGAGCCACCCCGGCCTCCAAATCGGAGGCTGAGCCACCCCAGCCTGCAAATCAGAGGCTGAGCCACCAGGGCCTCCAAATCGGAGGCTGAGCGACCCCAGCCTCCAAAACTTACCCAGAGTGGCCCCGCCCACCAAATCGGACCAAGAGAGGCCCTGCCCACCAAACCGGACCCTGTGGGGCCTCGCCCACCAAATCGGACCCTGTGGGGCCCCGCCCACTAAATCGGACCTAGAGTGGCCCCGCCCACCAAATTGGACCCAGAGTAGTCCCGCCCACCAAATCGGACCCAGAGTGGTCCCGCCCACCAAATTGAACCCAGAGGGGCTCCTCCCTCAAAATCAGACCCTAAGGGGCCCCACCCACAAAATCGGACCCTGAGGGGGCCCTGCCACAAAATCAGACCCTGAGGGGCCCCAACCACAAAATCGGACCCTGAGGGGCCCCTGACACAAAATCGGACCCTGAGGGGCCCAACCCACAAAATCGGACCCCGAGGGGCCCCGGCCAGAAAATTTTACCCTGAGGGGCCCCGCCCACCAAATCAGACCCTGAGTAGCCCCGCCCAACAAATCGGACCCAGAGGGGCCCCACCCACCAAATCGGACCTAGAGTGGCCCCACCCACAAAATCGGACCCTGAGGGGCCCCAACCACAAAATCAGACCCTGATGAGCCCCGGCTGCAAAATCGGGCCCTTAACCCCTTCACCCCCAAGGGTGGTTTGCACGTTCATGACCGGGCCAATTTTTACAATTCTGACCACTGTACCTTTATGAGGTCATAACTCTGGAACGCTTCTATGGATCCCGGTGATTCTGACATTGTTTTCTCGTGACATATTGTACTTCATGTTAGTGGTAAAATTTCATTCAAATAACTTGCATTTATTTGTGAAAAAAATGGAAATTTGGCAAAAATTTTGAAAATTTCGCAATTTTCCAACTTTAAATTTTTATGCCCTTAAATCACAGAGATACGGCACACAAAAAACTTGATAACTAACATTTCCCACATGTTTACTTTACATCAGCACAATTTTGGAACCAAAATTTTTTTTTGTTAGGAAGTTATAAGGGTTAAAAGTTGACCAGCGATTTCTCATTTTTACAACACCATTTTATTTTTAGGACCACATCACATTTGAAGCCACTTTGAGGGGTCTATATGATAGAAAATACCCAAAAGTGACACCATTCTAAAAACTGCACCCCTTAAGGTGCTCAAAACCACATTCAAGAAGTTTATTAACCCTTTAGGTGCGTCACAGGAATTTTTTTGAATATTTAAAAAAAAATGAACATCTAACTTTTTTTCACAAAAAAATACTTCAGGTTCAATTTTTTTATTTTACCAAGGGTAACAGGAGAAATTGGACTGCAAAAGTTATTGTGCAATTTGTCCTGAGTACGCTGATACCTGATTTGTGGGGGGGAACGACTGTTTCGGCGCATGGCAGAGCTCAGAATGGAAGGAGCGCCGTTTGACTTTTTCAATGCAAAATTGGCTGGAATTCAGATTGGACGCCATGTCACGTTTGGAGAGTCCCTGATGTACCTAAACAGTGGAAACCCCCTACAAGTGACTCCATTTTGGAAACTAGACCCCCCAAGGAACTGATCTAGATATGTGGTGAGAACTTTGAACCCACAAGGGCTTTACAGAAGTTTATAACGTACAGCGGTACAATTAAAAAATCATATTTTTTCCACAAAAATGATCTTTTCACCCCAATTTTTATTTTCCCAAGGGTAACAGGACCCTAAAAGTTATTGTGCAATTTGTCCTGAGTATGCTAATACCCCACATGTGGGGGTAAACCACTATTTGGGCGCATGGCAGAGCTCGGAAGGGAAGCAGCGCCATTTGACGTTTTTGGCTGGAATTGAGATCGGACATCATGTCGCGATTGGAAAACCCCTGATGTACAAAAACAGTGGAAACCCCCCACAAATGACACCATTTTGAAAACTAGACCCCCTAAGGAACTTATCTAGATGTGTGGTGAGAACTTTGAACCCCCAAGGGCTTCACAGAAGTTTATAACATAAAGCCGTACAATTAAAAAATCATATTTTTTCCACAAAAATGATCTTTTCACCCTCAATTCTTATTTTTCCAAGGGTAACAGCACCCTAAAAGTTATTGTGCAATTTGTCCTGAGTATGCTGATACCCCACATATGGGGGTAAACCACTATTTGGGCGCATGGCAGAGCTCGGAAGGGAAGCAGCGCCATTTGACGTTATTGGCTGGAATTGAGATCGGACACCATGTCGCGATTGGAAAACCCCTGATGTACCTAAACAGTGGAAACCCCCCACAAATGACACCATTTTGGAAACTAGACCCCCTAAGGAACTTATCTAGATGTGTGGTGAGAACTTTGAACCCCCAAGGGCTTCACAGAAGTTTATAACATAAAGCCGTACAATTAAATGATCATATTTTTTCCACAAAAATGATCTTTTCACCCTCAATTCTTATTTTTCCAAGGGTAACAGCACCCTAAAAGTTATTGTGCAATTTGTCCTGAGTACGCTGATACCCCACATGTGGGGGTAAACCACTATTTGGGCACATGGCAGAGCTCGGAAGGGAAGCAGCGCCATTTGACGTTTTTGGCTGGAATTGAGATCGGACACCATGTCGCGATTGGAAAACCCCTGATGTACCTAAACAGTGGAAACCCCCCACAAATGACACCATTTTGGAAACTAGACCCCCCAAGGAACTTATCTAGATGTGTGGTGAGCACTTTGAACCCCCCAGTGCTTCACAGAAGTTTATAACGCCCGGGCGTGAAAATAAAAAATTTGTATTTTTTCCACAAACATGATCTTTTAGTCACCATTTTTTTATTTTCCCAAGGGTAACAGGAGAAATTGGACCTCAAAAGTTGTTGTCCAATTTGTCCTGAGTATGCTGATACCCCATATGTGGGAGAAAACTACTGTATGGGCACACGTCGGGTCTCGGAAGGGAAGTAGTGACGTTTTGGAATGCAGACATTGATGGAATGGTCTGCGGGTGTCATGTTGCCTTTGGAGAGCCCCTAATGTACCTAAACAGTGGAAACCCCCCACAAATGACCCCATTTTGAAAACTAGACCCCCTAAGGAACTTATCTAGATGTGAGGTGAGCACTTTGAACCCCCCAAGGGCTTCACAGAAGTTTATAATGCCAGGGCATGAAAATAAAAAATTTGTATTTTTTCCACAAACACGATCAATTAGTCCCCAATTTTTTTATTTTCCCAAGGGTAACAGGAGAAATTGAACCCCAAAAGTTGTTGTCCAATTTGTCCTGAGTACGCTGACACCCCATATGTGGGAGAAAACTACTGTATGGACACACGTCAGGGCTCGGAAGGGAAGTAGTGACGTTTTGGAATGCAGACTTTGATGGAATGGTCTGCGGGTGTCATGTTGCCTTTGGAGAGCCCCTAATGTACCTAAACAGTGGAAACACCCATAAATGACCCCATTTTGGAAACGAGAACCCCTAAGGAACTTATCTAGATGTGTGGTGAGCACTTTGAACCCCCATGGGCTTCACAGAAGTTTATAATGCCCGGGCATGAAAATAAAAAAATCGTATTTTTTCCACAAACATGATCAATTAGTCCCTAATTTTTTCATTTTCCCAAGGGTAACAGGAGAAATTGGACCGCAAAAGTTGTTGTCCAATTTGTCCTGAGTACGCTCACACCCCATATGTGGGAGAAAACTACTGTATGGGCACACGTCGGGTCTCGGAAGGGAAGTAGTGACGTTTTGGAATGCAGACTTTGATCGAATGGTCTGCGGGTGTCATGTGCGTTTGGAGAGCCCCTGATGTACCTAAACTATTGAAGCTGCCAACGAGTGACCCCATTTTGGACACTAGACCCCCCCCACGGAACTTATTTAGATGTGTGGTGAGCACTTTGAACCCCCAAGTGCTTCACAGAAGTTTATAACGCTCGGACGTGAAAATAAAAAAATCATTTTTTTCCACAAAAATGATATTTTTGCCCCCAATTTTTTATTTTCCTAAGGGTAACAGGAGAAATTGGACCCCAAAAATAGTTTTGCAATTTGTCCTGAGTAGGCTGATACCCTACATGTGGGGGTAAAACACTGTTTGGGCGCATGGCAGAGCTTGGAAGGGAAGGAGCACCATAGGACTTTTTCAACTCAGAATTGGCTGGAATTGAGATCAGACGCAATGTTGCATTTGGAGAGCCCCTGATGTGCCCAAACAGTGGAAACCACCAATTCTAACTCCAACCCGAACCCCAACACACCTCTAACCCTAATCTCAGCCCTAACCCAAGCCCTAACTCTAGCCCTAGCCCTAACCCTAACCCTAGCCCTAACCCTAACCCTAGCCCTAACCCTAGCCCTAACGGAAAAATGGAAATAAATACATTTTTTTAATTTTATTATTTTTCCCTAACTAAGGGGGTGATAACGGGGGGTTTGATTTACTATTTATGGCGGTTTTTATTTTTGGCAGCTGTCGCACGCTAAAAGACGCTTTTTATTGTAAAAATAGTTTTTGCATCACCACATATTGAGAGCTATAATTTTTCCGTATTTTGACCCACCGAGTCATGTGAGGTCTTATTTTTTGCGGGGCGAGTTGACGTTTTTATTGGTACCATTTTCGGGCACGTGACATTTTTTGATCGCTTTTTATTCCGATTTTTGGGACGCAGAATGAACAAAAACCAGCGTTTCATGAATTTCTTTTGGGGGAGTGCGTTTACACCGTTCCGCGTGCGGTAAAATTGATAAAGCGGTTTTATTCTTCGGGTCAGTACGGTTACAGCGATACCTGAATTAGGTCTTTTTTTATGTTTTGGCGCTTTTATGCAATGAAAGCTATTTTATATAAAAAATAATTATTTTTGCATCGCTTTATTCTGCGATCTATAACTTTTTTATTTTTTTGCTGATGATGCTGTGTGGTGGCTCGTTTTTTGCGGGACAAGATGACGTTTTCAGCGGTACCATGGATATTTATATGCGTCTTTTTGATCGCGCGTTATTACACTTTTTGTTTGGCGGTATGATAATAAATCATTATTTTTTGCTTCGTTTTTTATTTTTAATTTTTTAGGGGTTCACTAAAGGGGTTAACTAATGGGACAGTTTTATAGGGAGGGTCGTTACAGACGCGGCGATACCTAATATGTGTACTTTTATTGTTTTATTTTGTTTTTATTTTCAAAAAATGAATTTATTGGGGAATATTTTTTTTTTTTTTTACTAATTTATTTGGCGATTTTTTTAAAATTATTTTTACACTTTTTTTTAATTTTTTTTTTACTTTATTACATAGTCCCAGGTGGGACATCACTGTCCTGTGACAGATCGCTGATCTGTCACATCACAGATCACTGTGACAGATCAGCAATCTGTCACAAAGCAGTGCACAAGGCTTCCTCATGCCTGCGCTTTGCAGGCACTGAGGAAGCCAGCTTCCTCCAGGCTCCCGAAGGCCCCCGTCGCCATCTTGGATCCGGGGGCCTCGAGGAAAGGAGTCCCCCGCAGCAGCGCTGCACATTGCGCTGCCGTGGGGGGCTCAGGGAAGCACGGAGGGAGCCCCCTCCCTGCCGATGCTTCCCTTTAACTCCCGGTACACCGCGATCATGTTTGATCGCGGTGTGCAAGGGGTTAACGTGTCGGGGGCGGTCCGTGACCGCCCCTGACACATAGTGCTGGGTGTCAGCTGTGATAATCAGCTGACACCCGGCCGCGATCAGCGGCGCTCACCACGTGGGCGCCGCTGATCGCGCTAGACGTACTATCCCGTCCATGGGCATAGGGGCCCGGGTCCCATTGACGGGATAGTACGTCTGATGTCAGGAAGGGGTTAAGGGCCCCACCCACAAAATTGGACCCTGAGGAGCCCCGGCCACTAAAATCGGACCCTGAGGGGCCCCACCCACAAAATCGGACCCTGAGGGGATCCGGCCACAAAATCAGACCCTGAGGGGCCCCGGCCACAAAATCGGACCCTGAGGGGCCCCACTCACAAAATTGGACCCTGAGGGGCCCCACCCACAAAATCGGACCCTGAGGGGCCACACCCACAAAATCGGACCCTGAGGGGCCACACCCACAAAATCGGAGCCTGAGGGATCCCCGCCAACAATTCAAGCCCTGAGGAGCCCAGGCCAAGGAATCAGATCCTGTGGGGCCCCACCCACCAAATCAGACCCTGAGGCCAAAGTGGCCCCTGAGAGGCACTCACAGTTAAAACAGATCCTGAGTTGAAAGTCTTGCCGGGGAAGCAGGCAAGTCTCTGTTAAAGGGGCAGCCCGGGCACCATTTCAAGCCACTATTTGTACTTCCTTCAGGAAATACACATCTAGTTATTATAGTGGTTTGAAAAAACCACTATATTGTAATCCGAACGCTGCTAACTTATTCTTCTTCTTCTTCTTCTTATTATTATTAAGTTGATTTCCGCAATTAATGTGGCCCGAACCGCTACACGCACAGACTCCGTTGAGGTGTCGTTTCGAAGCCAGCGTCCATGAGAGGTGTGCTAAGTATTTTTCGTGTCGATCGGATTTGTAGTTTTTGCGCAATTTGCGTTTGAAAATTTTTTTTCCCGTCATTGGAATGCACTGTCTCCAATGCTTTTCAATAGGAAATGGCAAAACGTGCCCTGAGGCGATTGAAATGACAGTTGAGCTCATTGATATGCGCAGGCAGACCCAGTTACTATGCCAACGCCTACGAACTTCACTTGAACCCCAGCACAGAGCCTCTGCCACATAATATCAGCTCTTAAAGCGAAACCCACAGCACAAATGCAAATCTAGCTTCATCACATGACACATGCCCCTGAGAGAGAATGTGTGCGCCAAAGTGGATTTAAAAGAAGCCCAGTGAGCCAAACTAGCTCTTAAAGGGCCAACGCGCCAAAGTGATTGTTAAAGGGCCAGCACACCCAAATGAGTCTTAAAGGGCCGACACACCAAATCGGAGACTGAGCCACCCCGGCCTCCAAATCGGAGGCTGAGCCACCCCGGCCTCCAAATCGGACAATGAGCCACCCCGGCCTCCAAATCGGAGGCTGATCCACCCCGGCCTCCAAATCGGAGCCTGATCCACCCCGGCCTCCAAATCGGAGGCTGATCCACCCCGGCCTCCAAATCGGAGGCTGATCCACCCCGGCCTCCAAATCGGAGGCTGATCCACCCCGGCCTCCAAATCGGAGGCTGATCCACCCCGGCCTCCAAATCGGAGGCTGATTCACCCCGGCCTCCAAATCGGAGGCTGATCCACCCCGGCCTCCAAATCGGAGGCTGATCGACCCAGGCCTCCAAATAGAAGGCTGATCGACCCCGGCCTCCAAATCGGAGGCTGATCCACCCCGGCCTCCAAATCGGAGGCTGAGCCACCCCGGCCTCCAAATCGGAGGCTGAGCCACCCTGGCCTCCAAATCGGAGGCTCATCGACCCCGGCCTCCAAATCGGAAGTTCATCGACCCCGGCCTCCAAATCAGAGGCTCTTTGACCTCGGCCTCCAAATCGGAAGCTCAACGACCCCGGCCTCCAAATCTTACTCAGAGTGGCCCCGCCCACCAAATCGGACCCTGTGGGGCCCCGCCCACCAAATTGGACCCAGAGTGGTCCCGCCCACCAAATTGGACCCAGAGGGGCTCCGCCCACAATATCCGACCCAGAGGGGCCCCTGCCACAAAATCAGACCCTGAGGGGTCGCGGCCACAAAATCGGACACTGATGGGCCCCAGTCACAAAATCGGACCCTGAGAGGCCCCGCCCACCAAATTGGACCCAGAGTGGTCCCGCCCACCAAATTGGACTCAGAGGGGCCGCGGCCACATAATCGGACCCTGAGGGGACCCAACCACAAAATCGGACCCTGAGGGGACCCAACCACAAAATCGGACCCTGAGGGGCCCCACCCACAAAATCAGGCCCTGAGGGGCCCCACCCACAAAATCAGACCATGAGGCTAAAGTGGCCCCTGAGAGGCACCCACAGTTAAATCGTATCCTGAGTTGAAAGTCTTGCAGGGGCAGCAGGCAAGTCTCTCTTAAAGGGGCAGCCCGGGCACCATTTCAAACCACTATCTGTACTTCCTTCAGGAAATACACATCTAGTATTAATGTTGTAATCCGACCGCTGCTAACTCATTCTTATTATTCAGTTGATTTCCGCAATTAATGCGGCCCGAACCGCTACACACACAGACTCCCTTGAGGTGTCGTTTCGAAGCCAGCGTCCACGAGAGGTGTGCTAAGTAATTTTCGTGTCGATTGTATTTGTAGTTTTTGTGCAATTTGCATTAGAAAATTTTTTTCCCCGTCTTTTGAATGTATTGTCTCAATGCTTTTCCATGGGGAAATTTTGCCTTAGAGAAAATATGCCCTGAGGCGATTCAAATGGCAGTTTAGCTCATTGATATGCGCAGGCAGACCCAGTTACTATGCCAACGCCAAAGAACTTCACATGACCCCCTCAGGACACAGTTTCTGGCGATAATATCAGCTCTTAAAGCGAAACCCACAGCACAAATGCAAATCTAGCTTCATCACATGACGCGTGCCCCTGAGAGAGAATGTACGCCAAAGTGAATTTAGAAGCCCAGTGTGCCAAACTAGCTCTTAAACAGCCAACGCGCCTAAGTGAATCTTAAAGGGCCGGCGCACCAAAATGAGCCTTAAAGGGCCGGCGCGCCAAATCGAATGCTGAGTGACCCCAGGCTCCAAATCGGAGGCTGATCAACCCTGGCCTACAAATCGGAGGCTGAGCCAACCAGGCCAACAAATCGGCCCCAGAGTGGCCCCGCCCACCAAATCGGACCCAGAGAGGCCGCGCCCACCAAATTGAACCTGAGGGGCCCCGCTCACCAAATCAGACCCAGAGTGGCCCCGCCTACCAAATTGTACCCTGAAGGGCCCCGCCCATCAAATTGGACCCAGAGTGGCCCCGCCCACCACATCTGACCCTGAGGGGTCCCACCCACCAAATCTGACCCCAAGGGGCCCCGCCCACCTAATCAGACCCAGAGTGGCCCCGCCCACCAAATCAGGCCATGAGGGGCGCCGCCCACCAAATCATACCCTGAAGAGCCCCGCTCACCAAATCGGACCCTGAGAGGCCCCATCTACCAAATCGGAAACAGAGGAGCCCCGCCCACGAAATTGGACATGTGGGGGCCCCACTCACCAAATCGGACCCTGTGGGGCCCCGCCCCCAAATTGGACCCAGAGTGGCCCCTCCCACCAAATCAGACCCTGTGAGGCCCCGCCCATCAAATCGGACCCTGTGGTGCCCCACCCACCAAATCAAACTCTTAGGGGCCCCGCCCACCCAGAGGGGTTCCACCCACCAAATTAGACCCTGAGGGGCCGTGCCCACCAAACCGGACGCTGAGAGTCCTCGCCCACCAAATCGGCCCACCAATTAAAGCCCTGAGGAGCCCAGTCCACTGAATCAGATCCTGAGGGGCCCCACCCACCAAATCAGACCCTGAGGGGCCCCACAGGCCAAAGTGGCCCCTGAGAGACACCCACAGGTAAAACGGATACTGAGTTGAAAGTCGTGCAGGGGCAGCAGGCAAGTCTCTCTTAAAGTGGCAGCCCGGGCACCATTTCAAACCACTATCTGTACTTCCTTCAGGAAATACACATCTAGTTATTATTATTAAGTTGATTTCCGCAATTAATGCGGCCCGAACCGCTACACGCACAGACTCCGTTGAGGTGTCATTTCGAAGCCAGCGTCCATGAGAGGTGTGCTAAGTATTTTTCGTGTCGATCGGATTTGTAGTTTTTGCGCAATTTGCGTTTGAAAATTTTTTTTCCCGTCATTGGAATGCACTGTCTCCAATGCTTTTCAATAGGAAATGGCAAAACGTGCCCTGAGGCGATTGAAATGACAGTTGAGCTCGTTGATATGCGCAGGCAGACCCAGTTACTATGCCAACGCCTACGAACTTCACTTGAACCCCAGCACAGAGCCTCTGCCACATAATATCAGCTCTTAAAGCGAAACCCACAGCACAAATGCAAATCTAGCTTCATCACATGACACATGCCCCTGAGAGAGAATGTGTGCGCCAAAGTGGATTTAAAAGAAGCCCAGTGAGCCAAACTAGCTCTTAAAGGGCCAACGCGCCAAAGTGATTGTTAAAGGGCCAGCGCACTCAAATGAGTCTTAAAGGGCCGACACACCAAATCGGAGACTGAGCCACCCCGGCCTCCAAATCGGAGGCTGAGCCACCCCGGCCTCCAAATCGGAGGCTGAGCCACCCCGGCCTCCAAATCGGAGGCTGAGCCAACCCGGCCTCCAAATCGGAGGCTGAGCCACCCCGGCCTCCAAATCGGAGGCTGAGCCACCCCGACCTCCAAATCGGAGGCTGATCCACCCCGCCCTCCAAATCGGAGGCTGATCCACCCCGGCCTCCAAATCGGAGGCTGATCCACCCCGGCCTCCAAATCGGAGGCTGATCCACCACGGCCTCCAAATCGGAGGCTGATCCACCACGGCCTCCAAATCGGAGGCTGATCGACCCAGGCCTCCAAATCGGAGGCTGAGCCACCCCGGCCTCCAAATCGGAGGCTGAGCCACCCCGGCCTCCAAATAGGAGGCTGAGCCACCCCGGCCTCCAAATAGGAGGCTGAGCCACCCCGGCCTCCAAATCGGAGGCTGAGCCACCCCGGCCTCCAAATCGGAGGCTGAGCCACCCCGGCCTCCAAATCGGAGGCTGAGCCACCCCGGCCTCCAAATCGGAGGCTGAGCCAACCCGGCCTCCAAATCGGAGGCTGAGCCACCCCGGCCTCCAAATCGGAGGCTGAGCCACCCCGGCCTCCAAATCGGAAGCTCATCGACCCCGGCCTCCAAATCGGAGGCTCTTTGACCTCGGCCTCCAAATCGGAAGCTCAACGACCCCGGCCTCCAAATTGGAGGCTGAGCGACCCCAGCCTCCAAATCTTACCCAGAGTGGCCCGACCCACCAAATCAGACCCAGAGAGGCCACACCCACAAAATAGGAGCCTGAGGGATCCCGGCCAACAATTCAAGCCCTGAGGGGCCCCACCCTCAAAATCAGACCCTGAGGGGCCCAATCAACAAAATCGGACCCTGAGGGGCCCCAGCCACAAAATCGGACCCTGAGGGGCCCCACCCACAAAATCGGACCCTGAGAGGCCCCACCCGCAAAATCAGACCCTGAGGGGCCCCGGCCATAAAATCAGACCCTGAGGGGCCCCGGCCATAAAATCGGACCCTGAGGGGCCCCGGACACAAAATCATACCCTGAGGGGCCCCACCCACAAAATCAGACCATGAGGGGCCCCACCCACAAAATCGGACCCTGAGGGTCCCCACCCATAAAATCGGACCCTGAGGGGACCCACCCACAAAATCGGACCCTGAGGGGCCCCAACCACAAAATCGGACCCTGAGGGGACCCAACCACAAAATCGAACCCTGAGGGGCCCCTGACACAAAATCGGACCCTGAGGGGCCCCGGCCACAAAATCGGACCCTGAGGGGCCCAACCCACAAAATCGGACCCTGAAGGGCCCTGCCCACCAAATTGGACCCTGAGGGGCCCCGCCCAAAAAATCGGACCCTGAGAGGTCCCACCCACAAAATCGGACCCTGACGGGCCCCGGCCACAAAATCGGACCCTGAGGGGCCCCACCTGCAAAATTGGACCCTGAGGGGTTCCGGCCACAAAAATCGGATCCTGATTGGCCCCGGCCACAAAATCGGACCCTGAGGGGCCCCAGCCACAAAATCGGACCTTGAGGGGCCCCACCCACCAAATCAGACCCTGAGGGGCCCCGGCCACCAAATCGGACCCTGAGGGGCCCCGGCCACCAAATCGGACCCTGAGTGGCCCCGGCCACAAAATCGGACCCTGAGGGGCCCCACCCACAAAATCGGACCCTGAGGGGCCCCACCCACAAAATCAGGCCCTGAGGGGCCCCACCCACAAAATCAGACCATGAGGCCAAAGTGGCCCCTGAGAGGCACCCACAGTTAAATCGTATCCTGAGTTGAAAGTCTTGCAGGGGCAGCAGGCAAGTCTCTCTTAAAGGGGCAGCCCGGGCACCATTTCAAACCACTATCTGTACTTCCTTCAGGAAATACACATCTAGTTCTTCTTATTATTATTATTAAGTTGATTTCCGCAATTAATGCGGCCCGAACCGCTACACGCACAGACTCCGTTGAGGTGTCGTTTCGAAGCCAGCGTCCATGAGAGGTGTGCTAAGTATTTTTCGTGTCGATCGGATTTGTAGTTTTTAAGCAATTTGCGTTTGAAAATTTTTTTTCCCGTCATTGGAATGCACTGTCTCCAATGCTTTTCAATGGGAAATGGCAAAACGTGCCCTGAGGCGATTGAAATAGCAGTTAAGCTCATTGATATGCGCAGGCAGACCCAGTTACTATGCCAACGCCTACGAACGTCACATGACGCCCCGAGGACAGAACTTCTGCCACATAATATCAGCTCTTAAAGCGAAACCCACAGCACTAATGCAAATCTAGCTTCATCACATGACACATGCCCCTGAGAGAGAATGTGCGCCAAAGTGGATTTAGAAGAAGCCCAGTGAGCCAAACTAGCTCTTAAAGGGCCGACGCGCCAAAGTGATTGTTAAAGGGCCGGCGCACCGAAATGAGTCTTAAAGTGCCGACACGCCAAATCGAAAGCTGATGACCACAGGCTTCAAATGGGAGGCTGATCGACCCCGGCCTCCAAATCGGGGGCTGAGCCACCCCGGCCTCCAAATCGGAGGCTGAGTCACCCCGGCCTCCAAATCGGAGGCTGAGTCACCCCGGCCTCCAAATCGGAGGCTGAGTCACCCCGGCCTCCAAATCGGAGGCTGAGCCACCCCGGCCTCCAAATCGGAGGCAGAGCCACCCCGACCTCCAAATCGGAGGTTCTTTGACCCCGGCCTCCCAAATCGGAGGCTGAGCCACCCCGGCCTCCAAATCGGAGGCTGAGTCACCCCGGCCTCCAAATCGGAGGCTGCGCCATCCCGGCCTCCAAATCGGAGGCTGAGCCACCCCGACCTCCAAATCGGAGGCTCTTTGACCCCGGCCTCCCAAATCGGAGGCTGAGCCACCCCGGCCTCCAAATCGGAGGCTGAGCCACCCCGGCCTCCAAATCGGAGGCTGAGCCACCCCGGCCTCCAAATCGGAGGCTGAGCCACGCCGGCCTCCAAATCGGAGGCTGAGCCACGCCGGCCTCCAAATCGGAGGCTGAGCCACGCCGGCCTCCAAATCGGAGGCTGAGTCACCCCGGCCTCCAAATCGGAGGCTGAGCCACCCCGACCTCCAAATCGGAGGCTCTTTGACCCCGGCCTCCCAAATCGGAGGCTGAGCCACCCCGGCCTCCAAATCGGAGGCTGAGCCACCCCGGCCTCCAAATCGGAGGCTGAGTCACCCCGGCCTCGAAATCGGAGGCTGAGCCACCCTGGCCTCCAAATCGGAGGCTGAGCCACCCCGGCCTCCAAATCGGAGGCTCTTTGACCCCGGCCTCCCAAATCGGAGGCTGAGCCACCCCGGCCTCCAAATCGGAGGCTGAGCCACCCCGGCCTCCAAATCGGAGGCTGAGCCACCCCGGCCTCCAAATCGGAGGCTGAGCCACCCCGGCCTCCAAATCGGAGGCTGAGCCACCCCGGCCTCCCAAATCGGAGGCTGAGCCACCCCGGCCTCCCAAATCGGAGGCTGAGCCACCCCGGCCTCCCAAATCGGAGGCTGAGTCACCCCGGCCTCCAAATCGGAGGCTGAGCCACCCCGACCTCCAAATCGGAGGCTCTTTGACCCCGGCCTCCCAAATCGGAGGCTGAGCCACCCCGGCCTCCAAATCGGAGGCTGAGCCACCTCGGCCTCCAAATCGGAGGCTGAGCCACCCCGGCCTCCAAATCGGAGGCTGAGCCACCCCGGCCTCCCAAATCGGAGGCTGAGCCACCCCGGCCTCCCAAATCGGAGGCTGAGCCACCCCGGCCTCCCAAATCGGAGGCTGAGCCACCCCGGCCTCCCAAATCGGAGGCTGAGCCACCCCGGCCTCCCAAATCGGAGGCTGAGCCACCCCGGCCTCCCAAATCGGAGGCTGAGCCACCCCGGCCTCCCAAATCGGAGGCTGAGCCACCCCGGCCTCCCAAATCGGAGGCTGAGCCACCCCGGCCTCCCAAATCGGAGGCTGAGCCACCCCGGCCTCCCAAATCGGAGGCTGAGCTACCCCGGCCTCCAAATCGGAGGCTGAGCCACCCCGGCCTCCAAATCGGAGGCTGAGCCACCCCGGCCTCCAAATCGGAGGCTCTTTGACCCCGGCCTCCCAAATCGGAGGCTGAGCCACCCCGGCCTCCAAATCGGAGGCTGAGCCACCCCGGCCTCCCAAATCGGAGGCTGAGCCACCCCGGCCTCCCAAATCGGAGGCTGAGCCACCCCGGCCTCCAAATCGGAGGCTGAGCCACCCCGGCCTCCAAATCGGAGGCTGAGCCACCCCGGCCTCCAAATCGGAGGCTGAGCCACCCCGGCCTCCAAATCGGAGGCTGAGCCACCCCGGCCTCCAAATCGGAGGCTGAGCCACCCCGGCCTCCAAATCGGAGGCTGAGTCACCCCGGGTGGATCACCCTCCAAATAGGAGGCTGATCCACCCCGGCCTCCAAATCGGACCCTGAGGGGCCCCGGCCACCAAATCGGACCCTGAGTGGCCCCGGCCACAAAATCGGACCCTGAGGGGCCCCACCCAAAAAATCGGACCCTGAGGGGCCCCACCCACAAAATCAGGCCCTGAGGGGCCCCACCCACAAAATCAGACCATGAGGCCAAAGTGGCCCCTGAGAGGCACCCACAGTTAAATCGTATCCTGAGTTGAAAGTCTTGCAGGGGCAGCAGGCAAGTCTCTCTTAAAGGGGCAGCCCGGGCACCATTTCAAACCACTATCTGTACTTCCTTCAGGAAATACACATCTAGTTATTATTATTCAGTTGATTTTCCGCAATTAATGCGGCCCGAACCGCTACACGCACAGACTCCGTTGATGTGTTGTTTGGAAGCCAGTGTCCACGAGTGGTGTGCTAAGTAATTTTCGTGTCGATCAGATTTGTAGTTTTTGCGCAATTTGCGTTTGAAAAAACATTTTCCTCAATGCATTTCAATGGGAAAGTGTTGCCACAGAGAAAACATGCCCTGAGGCGATTCAAATGGCAGTTAAGCTCATTGATATGCGCAGGCAGACCCAGTTACTATGCCAACGCCTACGAACTATACATGACCCCCCCCAGGACAGAGTTTCTGGCAGATATCAGCTCTTAAAGCGAAACCCAAAGCACAAATGCAAATCTAGCTTCATCACATGACGCATGCCCCTGAGAGAGAATGTGCGCCAAACTGGATTTAGAAGCCCAGTGAGCCAAACTGGCTATTAAAGGGCCGACGCGCCAAAGTGATTCTTAAAGGGCCGGCGCGCCAAATCGAAAGCTGAGTGACCCCAGGCTCCAAATCGGAGGCTGAGCCACCCTGGTCTCCAAATCGGAGGCTGATCGACCGACCTACAAATCGGACGCTGAGCCACTCTGGCCTCCAAATCAGACCCAGAGTGGCCCCGCCCACCAAATCAGACCCTGAGGGGCCCCGCCCATCAAATCGGATTCTGAGGGGCCCCGCCCACCAAATCAGACCCCGAGGGGCCCCGCCCACCAAATCAGACCCCGAGGGGCCCCGCCCATCAAATCGGACCCTGAGGGTCCCCGCCCACCAAATCGGACCCTGAGGGGCCCCGCCCACCAAATCGGACCCTGAGGGGCCCCGCCCACCAAATTGGATCCAGAGGGGCTCCGCCCAGAAAATCAGACCCTAAGGGGCCCCACCCACAAAATCGAACCCTGAGGGGCTCCGGCCACAAAATCAGACCCTGACGGATCCCTTCCACCAACTCAAGCCCTGAGGAGCCCAAGCCACCGAATCGGATCCTGAGCTGCCCCACCCACCAAATCAGACCCTGAGGGGCCCCACAGGCCAAAGTGGCCCCTGAGAGGCACCCACAGTTAAAACGGATTCTGAGTTGAAAGTCTTGTAGAGGCAGCAGGCAAGTCTCTCTTAAAGGGGCAGCCCGGGCTCCATTTCAAAGCACTAACTGTATTTCCTTCAGGAAATACACATCTAGTTTATTCTACTCCTTCTTCTCCGCGTTTTCTGCCATTAATGCGGCCCGACTCGCTCGGCGCAGAGACCCCGTTCAGGCGGCGTTTCGAAGCCCTCGGTGGGGACAGGTGTGCTATTTATTTTTGGAGTCGATCCGATTTGTAGTTTTAAAAAAAAATGCATTTTAAGCAAAAATTTTCCCATAGGAATTAATGGTGACCTTTCCATGACCCCCAACTGACATGGATTGAAGCCACAGCGCAGGTGCAGTGAGCTTACAAAGATGGCAGCTATGCAAATGCAGCTTCCACACATGACCCATATTAGCAAATAGCCAATAGCCAAAGTGGCTACCAAGTTGTCAGAGGCTGGAAGAGCCTAGGGCAGGTTGTCAGAGGCAGTCAGAGCCTGGGGGTGGGTTGTCAGAGGCTGGAGGCAGGTTGTCAGAGGCAGGTTGTCAGAGGCTGTCAGAGCCTGGGGCAGGTTGTCAGAGGCTGGAAGAGCCTGGGGGCAGGTTGTCAGAGGCTGGGGGCAGGTTGTCAGAGGCTGCAGGAGCCTGGGGCAGGTTTTCAGAGGCTGGAAGAGCCTGGGGCAGGTTGTCAGAAGCTGGGGGCAGGTTGTCAGAGGCTGTCGGAGCCTGGGGCAGGTTGTCAGAGGCTGTTGGAGCCTGGGGGCAGGTTGACAGAGGCTGGGGGCAGGTTTTCAGAGGCTGGAAGTGCCTGGGGCAGGTTGTCAGAGGCTGGAAGAGCCTGGGGCAGGTTGTCAGAGGCTGGGGGCAGGTTGTCAGAGGCTGGAAGAGCCTGTGGGCAGGTTTTCAGAGGCTGGAAGTGCCTGGGGCAGGTTGTCAGAGGCTGTCGGAGCCTGGGGCAGGTTATCAGAGGCTGTTGGAGCCTGGGGGCAGTTTGTCAGAGGTTGGGGGCAGGCTGCCAGAGGCTGGAAGAGCCTGGGGGAAGGTTGTCAGAGGCTGTGGGCAGGTTGTCAGAGGCTGTAGGAGCCTGTGGGCAGGTTGTCAGAGGCTGGGGGCAGGTTGTCACAGGCTGGAAGAGCCTGGGGGCAGGTTGTCAGAGGCTGCTGGAGCCTGGGGCAGGTTTTCAGAGGCTGGAAGTGCCTGGGGCAGGTTGTCAGAGCTGGGGGCAGGTTGTCAGAGGCTGTCGGAGACTGGGGCAGGTTGTCAGAGACTGTTGGAGCCTGGGGGCAGGTTGTCAGAGGCTGGAAGAGCCTGGGGGCAGGTTTTCAGAGGCTGGAAAAGCCTGGGGCAGGTTGTCAGAGGCTGGAAGAGCCTGGGGCAGGTTGTCAGAGGCTGGGGGCAGGTTGTCAGAGGCTGTCGGAGCCTGGGGCAGGTTGTTAGAGGCTGGGGGCAGGTTGTCAGATGCTGGAAGAGCCCTGGGGCAGGTTGTCAGAGGCTGTCGGAGCCTGGGACAGGTTGTCAGAGGCTGCTGGAAGTGCCTGGGGCAGGTTGTCAGAGGCTGCTGGAAGTGCCTGGGGCAGGTTGTCAGAGGTGATCTGTGAAGAAAAGGTCACTCTGACTTCGGTTTTCGGGGTATTTTGGCATCGTAGTGCAATTTTCATGTGTGCAGTAGCATCAGCTAAGGATTCCTCAGATTTTCCCAAAAAAAACGCATGCGGTTTTTAAAAAACGGTTGCGTTTTTTGCGGGAAAATCTGAGGAATCCTTAGCTGATGCTACTGCACACATTAACATTCGACTGCGACGAAAAAATACCCCGAAAAACGGGGTCTGAGTGACTTTTTCGTCACAGATTTAATTTTAAGTGTGTGCATTAGGTTCAAGGCACCCCCCAAAGGCTGACTGTTTAAAAAATGACTTAAAAACAGCCCCAAATCACTAGAACGGGGATGTGTAATGCATTCATATTCTAACTTTACTTTCTTACAGTCGACACCTGATACACTGCTGTAAAGCTGGCAGCGCTGTTCAAGCACCATGTATTTCCTTCAGGAAATGCACATCAGGTTATTATTATTATTATAAAACAAACACAATACTCACCTCTCCTCATTACCACGCTGATCCCGACTCTGCTATGGTATCAGCAGCTGCACTGTCATCTGCCCGACACACAGCTCACATCATCTAGCATCCACAGTGACAGAGGCAGAGGGGAATGATGGGGGAGGGAGCGTCATCTGATGCTCTCTCCTCCATTATTGCTTTCAACTGTACAGGCATCTATATGCCGTGGTCAGCACTAATAGCATTTCTGCTACACATAGGCAATCTGATCATTGCCTGTGTGTAGCAGAAGCGATCAAAATACTAAAGCTTCTAGTCTCCCATGGAAACTATTGCACTTTTTTCCAGTTTAACTGCATTTGTATTTTTTTCCCGTTTTCTAGTTCATGATATGTTAAAACTATAGATAAGCGAATATGTTCGGGTGCCTCCTTATTCAGCAAGCTATAGTGCTTACAGAAGAAGCTGGAGTGGGAACTCGGCTACCTGGATCGCTCCTGCTGATCCGCTGTCTAGCGCCGTAGCTGCATGTGTCGAGGTTATTTCACTGAAACAAAAGAAAGGGTTTAAAAATTTGTCTGTATTCAATTAGTCAACCATATAGCATTTGGTGCTTTTTGTGACATTTTGTTGGTACATAAGACTCCAAAAAAAAATGTTGAAAAATTTGTTTGAATTCAATTAGTCATCCATATAGTATTATGTGCGTTCTGATAAATGTTGGTGGTATATAAGACTCCAAAAAAAGCATTTAAAAATCTGTCTGTATTCAATTAGTCATCCATACAGTATCAGGTGCTGTCTGTTAAATTTCGGTAGTATATAAGGCTCCAAAAAAAGTTCCAAAAATTTCAATTAGTTATCCTTATAGTTTAATGCTCTTCTTGTTACATTAGAGTGGTATATAAAACTTGAAAACAAACCTTCCAAAACTTTTTATGGATTCAATGATTCATCCATACCATGCAACGCGGTTTTTGTTACATCACTGTGCTATATAAAACTTGAAAAAACTCTTTCAAAACTTTTTTAGGGATTCAATGATTCATCAATACTCTGTATCGCAGTTCTTGTTACATTATGTAGTATAAAACACTCCAAAAATCTGTTGAAAATTTTTCTGGATTCAATTAGTCATCCATACAGTTTAACAATAATTTGTGTGAAAATACAGTGTTTTAAAATTAAAAAAAAAAACTCTTGGCCTGGTACAAGTCACAAAATATTTTTGTTTCAAAAATTTTCTTTTGTCATACATACTGTATAACCTGCTTTATGTAAAATTTTGTTTGTTTGAAATAAAAAAAAATAAAAATTGGCATGTTACAGGTCTACAAGTTTGGTTGGTCAAAAATTGATTATTGTCATATATACTGTAGAACTTGCTTTTATGAAATTTTGTTGATTCAAAATGTTTATAAAATATGCCCTGCTAGTTATACAAATTTGGTTGTTCAATAATTGACTAGTCCAATTAGCGTTCCGACACTCAAGGTGTCTTTTTCAAGGTGACACCTTGAGTGTTGGAACGCGTGGGTCCTTCCACACCACTCTACCTGCTTGTTGGTCTGACTGCTGTACATGGGTGACGGGGCGACTATGACTCCTTACTAATTGGACTAGGCTGCGGTGATGTATTTTTCTACTGACTGTTTGCAGACTTAGGAATGTTTTTGTATATTATGTTGCATGCCGTCATACTCTAGTACCCATGGGCTCATTATATGTTAGGTCCTGATTTTTTTGGTTGTTTATTATCTTGCTAAACAATCTGTATTAATCTTTGACTTTTGGGGGGCCTATATCAGCAGCATACCAATATTATTCTATATGTATTTGTGTGCTATTTATTTATCAAGCGGCTAGTGGCTATATTATTATGACCATCTTTGATTATAGCGACTACATTTGTTTCAGCCCCTTGAATTATTTTTAAGTGTATGCAGTGTTTTTTTGGTCCTGTAAACAATAAATTATAATTTGTTATATCTATTGGTATATTGTGTGGTGATCCTAAAAAACTCTTTGCATGGCTTTTTCTATTGATTGGTACAGATTTTTTGCATGCATTTTTAGTGATCCCAGTGGGACTCATTTCCTCTATTATTTAATAATGGTGCCCGCTTAAGTACTTTATAGGGTAGAGCATCCCTCTTGCTAACTCCTCTACCACTAGAAATTCTTCACCACAAGCAGTGTACCCAGATTCCATCACCTTCGCCTCAGAGTTTGAGTCAATCTTTCCCCATAGGTCCATAAGCTTAGTGCGCCCAAAGGCCCCCACGTCCGTCTTGAGGTGTCCGGGCCGACAGTCGGATTAGCATGGAAGGGTTCTTTGTCAGTCCACTACCCGAGTAAAATGCTCATGCTGTCCTTAGCAGCCTATTGCTTGTGACCACTGCTGTCACTTCACCACACTTTCTCTAACTGAACTTGATACTTCCTGAACTTGGCACTAACCCTTAGCTCAGCCTCCCTAATCTAAGCCGTCCATTACAGTTAATCCTGTCTAGGCTAGACTGAAGCCCCAAAGGGTTTTACTTTCAAATAACATATATTAATATAAAATATATTTAACCACTAAGGCTAAGTTCACACGTAGCGAAACTCTCTCGGAATTTACCGTGAGAGTTCCGGAATTCCATTCCGCCGGAAAATCGCATGTTAAATTCCCGCGATTTTCCGGCGAAAAAACTATCATTTTGCAAGCGTAATTAGCTTGCAGAATTGCTAGCGTTTTCCAAGCGATCTGTAGCAGCCTTCCCGCCTTCCCGCGAGAACGGACGTCATCGCGGGCATTTTCGCAAAGGATTACTGGGAGCGAGAGAGTGGAGAGAGGCAGGAAGGCTGCACGGGACGTCGGGAGGTAAGAATAACACCATTTTTTATTTTAAATTCTATTTTTAACAGGGATATGGTACCCAAAGCCCGGAGGACAGTCTCCTCTCCTCCGGACCGTGGGTACCATCCGCAATTGTTCTGCTTACTTTTCGCATGGTATGCACAGCCACATGCGGGAAGTAAGTGGAACAATGCATTCCTATGGGTGCGGGATCGCCGCGATTCCGCAAAATTAATGAGCATGTTGCGTTTTTTTACCGCGAAGCGATTCCGCCGCGGTAAAAACCGCAGCATTAGCACAGCATTGCGGAATCCCATAGAATCATAGAATCGTAGAGTTGGAAGGGACCTCCTGGGCCATCTGGTCCAACCCCCTGCTCAAAGCAGGATTCGCTAAATCATCCCAGTTAGATGTCTGTCCAGCCTCTGTTTGAAGACTTCCATTGAAGGAGAACTCACCACTTCTCGTGGCAGCCTGTTCCACTCATTGATCACTCTGTCAAAAAGTTTTTTCTAATATCTAATCTGTGTCTCCTCCCATTCAGCTTCATCCCATTGCTTCTAGTCTTTCCTTGTGCAAAAGCATCGGATGCTTTTTGTGTTTTCGCGGCAAAATCGCGCGGTTAAAACCGCCGCGGAAGCGCGAAAAAAACGCCACGTGTGAATTCAGCCTTAGGCTTTCGAGAAGTAGAACATCACCTCCACCACTCCTACATGTGTGAGATTTCAAATGTGCTCTTATTATGCTACCTGGCTATCCCTGTCCTAGGATTACCCCTGAAGGTGGAGAGGTCTGGGCCTTGGTCCTTTCAATGCTCCTAAATAGCTCTTAATTGTACAATGTTTGCGGAAATACAAAATAAGACACACAGGTCAGAAATGGAAGCACAATCACACAACACTCTCTCAGGAAAATACACAGAGGAATATAAAATGTATAGCACAAGAGATGTGTCTGACAGGATATCAGGACTCTTCAGACCTACAGATGACTACCCATTCCTGCTACTACATGTGGGGACAAATGACACCGCAAGAAACGACCTGGAAACCATCTGCAGAGACTTTGAAGACTTAGGCAAGAAAGTGAAAGAACTGGGAGCGCAGGTGGTCTTCTCTTCCATCCTCCCAGTGGATGGCCATGGAACAAGGAGGTGGAATAAGATTCTGCAGGTGAACAACTGGCTACGTCGATGGTGCCGTCAGCAACGATTTGGATTTCTGGATCACGGAGTGAACTACTTATACGATGGACTACTTGCTAGAGATGGGGTGCACCTTACGAAGACTGGAAAGCAGGTATTTGGAAGTCGCCTTGCTACACTTGTAAGGAGAGCTTTAAACTAGAACAACATGGGAAGGGAAGCAAAAGACCAGAAAAAGCCATACACCTGACAAATGCTACTGAGAACTCTGCTATTAGAAGTGGAAAGGAAGAACAAAGACGAAAGAATCTAATTAAAAAAAATATTGGAGAAAGAGAAACCAATCACAAACTAAAATGTTTCTATACTAATGCACAAAGCATGGGCAACAAACAAGGAGAATTGGAACTACTAACACAGGAAAAGAAATATGATGTCATTGGAATCACTGAAACTTGGTGGGACAATACACATGATTGGAATACAAGACTAGAAGGATACAACTTATTTGCAAGAAACAGACTTGATAAACGAGGAGGGGGTGTCGCATTGTATGTTAGAAATGCGTATATCTGCACAGAGATTGAAGCTTCAGAGACTGGGAGTTCTGTGGAAACTGTTTGGGTAAGAATACAAGGACAGAACAATGGGAAGGACACCATTGTAGGCATTTACTACAGGCCGCCTGTGCAAGCTGAAGATATGGATGAACTCTTTATGCATCAAATGGCCAAGTTCTCCAAAAAATATGACATAGTTGTCATGGGAGATTTCAACTATCCAGACATTTGTTGGGAATCTCTCTCAGGCAAAACTAACAGGTCAAGGAAATTCTTATCCTCTCTTGCTGACAACTTTATCTTCCAAAAGGTAAAGGAGAAAACAAGGGGAACTGCTACCTTGGATCTAATCCTTATAAACAGGGAGGAAATGGTTGAGGAGGTAAAAGTGGCTGGGACCCTAGGAGGTAGCGACCATGCTATTTTAGAATTTTGGATAACTAGAGGCGGAAGACCTGTGAAGACTCAGACGTCAAGGTTAGATTTCAGAAAGGCAGATTTTAAGGGATTCAGAAAGAGAATTGGAGGGATCCAATGGCTGGATATCCTTAAAGACAAAAATGTCCAGGAAGGATGGGAAATCTTGAAAAATGAAATTCTCAAAGCACAGTTGTTAACAATTCCGAAAAGAGGGAAGAATAGGAAGCATTTAAGGAAACCAGGATGGATGAACACAGAACTTAAGCACATGCTAAAAAGGAAGCAAAAAATGTTTATAAAATGGAAAGAAGGAGGCATATCTAAAGAAGAATATAATGCTGTCTGCAGAACCTGCAAGGCACAAATCAGATTAGCTAAAGCTGAAAATGAATTGAGGCTTGCAAGAGATGTCAAAAGCAATAATAAAGGATTTTGGGGATATGTCAAAAGTAAAAGAAAAGTCAAAGATGCTATAGGATTTTTACAGGATGAAAATGATGAAATGGTAAGACAGGATGTTGAGAAGGCTGAACTTTTAAATTCCTATTTTGCATCTGTTTTCTCTCAGAAAGGAAATGTAACATCAACTGTTATTCACTGTCCTATTAAGGGAATAGAAGAATCCAGGATATCTATAAACAGAAAGATAGTGAGGAAACACTTAGCTAACCTAAATGTATTCAAGTCTCCAGGTCCAGATGAATTACACCCCAGAGTACTGAAGGAGATAGCAGAAGAAATTTTTGAACCCCTCTCCATAATCTTTGAAAATTCTTGGAGAACAGGAGAAGTGCCAGAAGACTGGAGAAGAGCAAATGTTGTTCCTATCTTCAAAAAGGGGAAGAAGGTGGACCCAGGCAACTATAGGCCGGTGAGTCTGACTTCTATACCAGGAAAGATCTTTGAACAAATTATTAAACAACATGTATGTCAATACCTGGATAAGAATGAAGTGATTAAACAGAGTCAGCATGGGTTTGTAACTAATAAGTCATGTCAGACTAATTTAATTTCCTTCTATGATGGTATTACTGATTGGGTGGATCAAGGAAATGCTGTAGATATAGTATATCTTGACTTCAGCAAAGCATCTGACAAAGTCTCTCATACAATCCTTATTGAAAAAATGACTAAGTATGGAATGGACAAGGCAACTGTTAGGTGGATTCATAACTGGCTTAGTGATCGGACCCAAAGAGTGGTCGTAAATGGCTGCACATCCAGTTGGAAGAATGTCTCAAGTGGGGTACCACAGGGCTCTGTCCTGGGCCCTGTATTGTTCAACATCTTTATCAACGATTTAGATGAAGGAATTGAGGGTAAACTGATTAAATTTGCTGATGACACAAAGCTAGGAGGGATAGCTAATACTAGAGAAGAGAGAGAGAGGATTCAAAAAGATTTAAATAAACTGGAGAAGTGGGCAGCAACTAACAGAATGGTTTTTAACAGGGAGAAATGCAAAGTACTACATCTGGGCAATAAAAATGAAAAAAGCATATATAGAATGGGAGGAATAGGGCTAAGTGACAGCACATGTGAAAAAGACTTGGGTATACTAATAGATCACAGACTGAATATGAGTCAACAGTGTGATGCAGCAGCAAAAAAGGCAAATGCAATTCTAGGATGTATTAACAGAAGCATACAGTCTAGATCACGTGAAGTAATTATTTCCCTCTACTCCTCTTTGGTCAAACCTCATCTGGAATATTGTGTCCAATTTTGGGCACCACATTTTAAAAAAGACATCAACAAACTGGAGCAAGTTCAGAAAAGAGCGACCAGAATGGTGACCGGTCTGCAAACCCTGTCTTATGAGGAAAGGTTGCAGGATTTGGGAATGTTTAGTTTGCAAAAGAGAAGACTGAGAGGAGACTTAATAGCTGTCTACAAATATCTAAAGGGCTGTCACATTGTAGAAGGATTAACTTTATTCTCATTTGCACAAGGAAAGACTAGAAGCAATGGGATGAAGCTGAATGGGAGGAGACACAGAATAGATATTAGAAAAAACTTTTTGACAGTTAGAGTGATCAATGAGTGGAACAGGCTGCCACGAGAAGTGGTGAGTTCTCCTTCAATGGAAGTCTTCAAACAGAGGCTGGACAGACATCTAACTGGGATGATTTAGCGAATCCTGCTTTGAGCAGGGGGTTGGACCAGATGGCCCAGGAGGTCCCTTCCAACTCTACGATTCTATGATTCTATAAGAGGCAAAGTAATATAAAGATACCTAGGGAAAAGGAAAGGGCTAACCAAACACCGCTCACAACAACTTTAGAAATAACCACAAAATACCCAACTCTCCAGACCAAGGTTGAGAGCTATTGCTGGTATTACTTGAACTGTGGAGCCAGCTTACGTAGGGAAAGAGCAGACACAACTGGTTCTCCTGCAGCATGTGACCACAGGCAATCAACAAGCTAAGTCCAGCAAAAATTAATTCTAACCTGCATAGGATCTGCAGCTCTAGAAGTGGACGCCCAAGTCACTTTGTGCTTTCTATGGAGTCATAAGTCACAAGGAGGAGTGTCTGAATCTGCGGAATCCACACACCCTGACGCCGTCATGACAGTTGGAGATGTTTGAGAAATCTCCTTGTGACACTACCCTGAGAGCCCCACTGCTGGGAGGAATTGCACTTTATTCCCTTGGGTAGCTTCTTTCTGTCATAGGGTAAGCGCTGGCACAGTTTCAGTTATTGTTGTATGTAGATAGCATTGGTTATAACAATGCTCCTAGCACTCACTGACAGCCGGCTCTAATGAAAGAGGCAAAGATAACAGCCCCTCATACAGCATATCTGCTGGAGGTCCCAGATCCACATTTCCAGACTTGCTATGTCCCAGGGTCATCTGTACACTGTGTGCAGAATTATTAGGCAAATGAGTATTTTGATCACATCATCCTTTTATACATGTTGTCCTAAGCTGTATAGGCTTGAAAGTCAACTGCCAATTAAGTAAATCAGGTGATCTGCATCTCTGTAATGAGGAGGGGTGTGGTCTAATTACATCAACACCCTATATAAGGTGTGCTTAATTATTAGGCAACTTCCTTTCCTTTGGCAAAATGGGTCGCAAAATGGGTCAGAAGAGAGATTTGACAACTCTGAAAAGTCAAAAATTGTGAGATGTCTTGCAGAGGGATAAAAAAAAACACATGAAGAAAAGAAAGTATATGCACACTAATGGGACCCATAGTATTTAACTATTTATCAAAATGACCCATTGTCTTTGTTTTGTTATCAGTGTCTGGTTGTTCAGACTTTTTAATTGTTTTTAAACAAAGTGTCTGTTTGTTGTGTCCATTAATAAAATTGATACTTTTTGATTATCATATCTTTGTGGTGATCCCTATTTGTGTGCATATACTTTCTTTTCTTCATGTGTTTTTTTTTTTGTCAATTCATTTATATGCACTAGGTGATCCCACCTAAATTGACATTGTGGTTGGTGCCCGTTTATTCTATATCTTGTCAGGTCTTGCAGAGGGATGCAGCAGTCTTGACATTGCCAAACTTTTGAAGCGTGATCACCGAACAATCAAGCGTTTCATGGCAAATATCCAACAGGGTCGCAAGAAGCGTGTTGATAAAAAAAAGGCGCAAAATAACTGCCCATGAATTGAGGAAAATCAAGCGTGAAGCTGCCAAGATGCCATTTGCCACCAGTTTTGCCATATTTCAGAGCTGCAACGTTACCGGAGTATCAAAAAGCACAAGGTGTGCCATACTCAGGGACATGGCCAAGGTAAGGAAGGCTGGAAAACGACTACCTTTGAACAAGAAACATAAGATAAAACGTCAAGACTGGGCCAAGAAATATCTTAAGACTGATTTTTCTAAGGTTTTATGGACTGATGAAATCAGAGTGACTCTTGATGGGCCAGATGGATGGGCCCGTGGCTGGATCAGTAAAGGGCAGAGAGCTCCACTCCAACTCAGACGCCAGCAAGGTGGAGGTGGGGTACTGGTATAGGCTGGTATCATCAAAGATGAACTTGTGGGACCTTTTTGGGTTGAGGATGGAGTGAAGCTCAACTCCCAGACCTACTGCCAGTTTCTGGAAGACACCTTCTTCAAGCAGTGGTACAGGAAGAAGTCGGTATCGTTCAAGAAAAACATGATTTTCATGCAGGACAATGCTCCATCACATGCATCCAAATACTCCACAGCGTGGCTGGCCAGTAAAGGTCTAAAAGAAGAAAAAATAATGACATGGCCCCCTTGTTCACCTGATCTGAACCCCATAGAGAACCTGTGGTCCCTCATAAAATGTGAGATCTACAGGGAGGGAAAACAGTACACCTCTCGGAACAGTGTCTGAGAGGCTGTGGTGGCTGCTGCACGCAATGTTGATCGTAAACAGATCAAGCAACTGACAGAATCTATGGATGGAAGGCTTTTGAGTGTCATCGTAAAGAAAGGTGGCTATATTGGTCACTGATTTTTTGGGGGGGGGGGTTTGAATGTCAGAAATGTTTATTTCTAAATTTTGTGTTGTTATATGGGTTTACCTGGTGAAAATAAACTAGTGATATGGGTATATGTTTGGTTTTTATTAAGCTGCCTAATAAGTCTGCACAGTAATAGTGACCTGAAAAAAAAAAACAGATATCCTCCTAAGATAGCCAAATCTAAAAAAAAACCACTCCAACTTCAAAAATATTAAGCTTTGATATTTATGAGTCTTTTGGGTTGATTGAGAACATAGTTGTTGTTCAATAATAAAAAGAATCCTCTCAAATACAACTTGCCTAATAATTCTGCACTGGGTGTATGTGAATAACTAAACCTAGTATTGCTACTACATGCACCACTAGATCTCTTACTTTTTGACTTGAACATTTAACTTCCCAACTAAAAGGGGAAAGCTTCTGGGAATCAGATTCTGGAGATAAATGACCCCTCTGTTTCACCAAAGGATTGGAAAACGTACAGAGGCTAAAAGTGCAAAGTGCTTAGCGGAAGCTGCTGATCTTATACACATGCTGCAGGATTATAAATACTTTTTGGAGTAAAATTATTACAATTGTATAATAATAGTCAGCAGGTTTAGTCGGAGACACCAAGGTATTTTATTAGGGAACTGACACTGGACACACACGGTAAAGCTGCGGTAGGACGTTTATTGTTTCTTGTTAAAAAAATTTGTACATTTAGATGGATTCAGAGTGCTTCCAATACTCCAAAAAATACAGTATGTACAAAATAATTTCCCTTTCTCATTTAATTATACAGCTGTCTGTTATATGCTTTGTACAATTTAAAAAAAAAAATAGTTTCTCACCATGTGTTTTATGTTTGATGTTTAACAAAATATGTTTTCTAATAATTCAATTTCCACATTCCTGGTATGATAATGGCTTCTCCCCTTGTGGGATTTTAGATATTTAAGAAAATAGCATTATTGTTCAAAACATTTCCCACATTCTTAATATGAACATTGCTTCTCCCCTGTGTGAATTATCTGGTGTCTAAGAAGCGAAGATTTATGGCCAAAACATATTCCACATTCTGAACATGAAAATGGCTTCTCTCCAGTGTGAGTTCTCTGGTGTCTAACAAGATGTGATTTCTGTACAAAACATTTCTCACATTGTGGACATGAATATGGCTTCTCCCCTGTGTGAGTTCTCTGGTGATTAAGAAGATCTGGTTTCTGTACAAAACCTTTCCCACATTCTAGACATGAATATAGTTTCTCCCTTGTGTGATTTCTCTGATGTCTAACAAGGTGTGATTTCTGTACAAAATATTTTTCACATTCTGAACATGAATAAGGCTTTTCCACTTTGTGAGTTCTCTGGTGAGAAACAAGACATGATCTCTGCCCATAACATTTTCCACAGTCTGAACATGAATATGGCTTTTCTCCTGTGTGAGTTCTCTGGTGACTTACAAGAGTCGACTTGCACTTAAAACATTTTCCACACTCTGAACATGAATATGGATTCTCCCCTGTGTGAATTCTTTGATGTGCAACAAGTAACAAGTTACGTGTAAAACATTTCCCACATTCTGAACATGAAAACGGCTTTTCCCCTGTGTGAATTCTCTGGTGTGTAATAAGACATGATTTCTGGTTAAAATATTTTCCACATTCTGAACATGAAAAAGGCTTCTCCCCTGTGTGAATTCTGTGGTGACTAACAAGATGCGATTTCCGGGTAAAACATTTTCCACATTCTGAACATGAATATGGCTTCTCCTCAGTATGAATTCTCTTATGCCTAAAAACATCCGATTTCTGTTTAAAATATATCCCACACTTGGAACAAGTAAATCTCTTCTCCTCTGTGTGAATTTGTTGATGTATTACAAAAGATGTTTTTAGAGGAAAACGATTTCCATATTCTGGATGTGTTATTGGCTTCTTTGCTTTAACAGCAGTTTGTTTTTCAATGTCTCTTTTGTGAATTTTATTTTTCTCAGTCTGTAGTGAATCAGAAGAAAGGACCTCTTTCATAGGATCAGATGACAGATTTTTGCTGTGAATGGATGATGGTATATCTCTAGTAATGGTATTCACTTCAATTGTATCCTGTGTGATCTCAAGGTCCTCAGATTTAAAAATTGAAGCTGTCAGTTGTCCCTCTGATCTCCTGGTACAGTCATCTGCCAATAATAAAACCAATTATTATTTTTGAATAAAATATCCTTGAAATTTATATTTTTGAGCATATCTACTAAAATGTTCAAAGAAATGGGAAGTTATGTAGTAAAATTGAATTATTCACTAAGATAGTGACAGTCCACAATCTAATAGATGACTTCATTGCATGTGCCATTGAAGCATGGTATTCAACTGTTAAAGTTACAAAATGGAGTCACTTTATGGGATTTTCTAATCCTCTGATTTTCTGTAACATTAGGGCTTCTCAAATGGTGTGTCTGATCTCCTCTGGTGTCTGATCCTGCGATGTCTGCTTCTATAATCAGTTGCCGCCATCATTCCTTCTGCAGGTGGGGTTGGTGATTATTATTATTATTTATATAGCACCATTGATTCCATGGTGCTGTACATGAGAATGGGTTTCATACAAATTACAGATATCACTTACAGTAAACAAACTAACAATGACAGACTGATACAGAGGGGAGAGAGGACCCTGCCCTTTCGGGCTTACATGCTACAGGATGGTGGGGAAGGAGACAATAGGTTGGTGGGTTGCAGCAGTCCCGGTGTTGGTTGAGGTGATATCACCGGTAGTGGTGAGAGAGAAGGAGGTAGCGGGGTCATTGCAGGCTGTAGGCTTTCTTGAAGAGGTGGGTTTTCAGGTTCTGTCTGAAGGATCCAAATGTGGTTGATAGTCGGACTTGTTGAGGCAAAGAATTCCAGAGAATAGGGGCTATTCGGAAGAAGTCTTGGAGGCGGTTGGGTGAGGAGCGAATAAGTGTAGAGGAGAGAAGGAGGTCTTGGGAGGACCGGAGATGGAAGAGACATTGTAGCCAGAAGCTCTGGGTGGCGCAGGCTCTGTCCAGCCACTAAGGATAGGGTGGCTGGGACCAGCAGTACCACAGTATGGCAGTGTGGGTGTGTGTGCAGTCCACCTGAAATAATCAACTCCCTGCTTCAGGTAATTGGAAAGCACCACACCCTACTAAAGGTCCAAGTATATTGCCGTAAGCTGCCAGATACAGCATTGTTCTTCTCTGGTGCAGTCCTGTTTGCTCAGCTCCCGACTTGTGCATTTGATGCTGTTGTGATACTGGCCCGTTTACTGACTTCTCTTATGCCCTCTGATTTTGTATTTTCTCTGCCCTCCTGGTTCTATCTAAAATCTAGACGCCTCAAAGTAATTTCAAAAGTGATTTGATACCAAAAAATAGCTTTTGTAAATTTTAGTTGAACATATACATTCTTTTTCCCCAACTTGTAATTTTACTCTCATCTGAAACAAAATGAAAGAATGTAAAAAAAATAAAATGGAATGCTGGAAAAATGCTGCCGACCTAAAGTAAGAATACAGTTAATGTTTTTTATTACCAATTTTGTCTGGCATCACTATCTGATTAAGGCGCGTACAAATTGAAAGTTTGCAAATTAAATCTTTCTTAATTATTTGGCAATTTTCAAGCATTTTCACAAATAAACGCAAAATATATTAACCGAAAATTACCAGAAACTTAGTACAATATGTCACAGAAAAAAATATTTCACTGGAATCACTACATAAAGTGAAAAAGGAGGAGAGGCAAGTATTGTATTTTATTTTTTTAATCAATAAGTTCATTGTGTTGGCCATAATACTGTATTGAGGGCTAGGGGGAGTGCAATATACTGTATGGACTATGGGGAGCACATTATGCTGCATGGACTATGAGGACAGCATTATACTGCATGGACTATGGGGAGAGCATATATTGTATGGACTATGGGAAGTGTATTAAACTGTATTGATTATGGGAAATGCATTATATGGTATGGATTACTGGGATAGCTTTATACTGTATGGGCTATGTGAAGTGCATTATACTGTATGGATTACGGGGGTAGCATTATACTGTATAGATGGCTATGGGGAGTGCATTTTACTGTATGGAGGACTATGGGGAGTGCATTATACTGTATTGAGGACTATGGAAAGTGCATTTTACTGTATGGAGGACTATGGGGAGGGTAATATATTATATGGAGGACTATAAGGTGCATTTATACTGTATGGCGGACTATGGGGAGTGCATTATACTATATAGAGGACTATGGGGGTACATTATATTATATGAAGGACTATGGGGTGTGTGAAGATTTGAGGTTGTGGGTTGTAATAATCTTCTAGATATGTTAACAACGCAACTATTTTTTATCCCTTACGTCCATGGCATCATAGCAACTCCAGGTAGATAGCCACAATGCAAAGCCCCCAATCCACAAAATCCCAATCTGGGGCCGGTAGTTCCACTGCCCCCCTACCAGGAGATACTGTCTCTAAATTCTTGATTGGCCATCAACTTTTGTATCTCCCGATAGTATAGTATGCAGTCACAGTCTATGCTCCTGTAGACGACGGATACCCCGACCAAAGCACATGTATCCAGCTTCAAGCAGAGACAACATCTCCATTTCTTTGTCAGTGTCCTAAATATCCCAAGCCGCCCCATGGAATTGAGCCCAGCTCTTGGGAAACATCCCTCCCAAAGCTAACTGTGCTTTGGTGGGAGAATGTTCCTGAGGCCCTTCACCTGGGACTGCATACGAGATCCCCTGTGCTGATGGCTCCACTGGGTCTACTACCCCCTTCCATACAATGAGACTAGTAGGTGGGAAAACAATGGTTTAATTGAGGCCTCTGAGACACTTACATTCACCTTTATCACTCTCTTGTCTGGCCTTTGTATACATAAGATTCAGCAATCTTCCTCTGCTTACTGTCACTGAATGGAAACTTATTCCTGAGGCTCAACTGACGAGCAAGCAAATCTCTAATAAAACACAACAAGATGGAAGTAACCGTTGCTCCATGCTGGAAAAAGTCAGCATCCCTTAGAGCCGTGGACTTTGCTCTATGTCCAATGGTCCAATAGTCTTAATTTTGTGGCCAATTCCTTAAATGGTGAATTATACTATATGGATAACTCTCGGGGGTGCAATATACTGCATGGAAGACAATGGGGAATACATTGTCCTGTATTGAGGACAATGGAGGGTGCATTACACTATGTGGAGGGCTATGGGTAGTGCATTATCCTATATCGAGGGCTATGGGAAGCGCACTATACTATATGGAGGGTTATGGGGAGTGCATTATACTATATGGAGGACTAAGCATAGTGCACTATACTATATGGAGGACTATGGGGGTACATTATATTATATGAAGGACTATGGGGTGTGTGAAGATTTGAGGTTGTGGGTTGTAATAATCATCTAGACATGTTAACAATGCAACTATTTTTTATCTCACACATCCATGGCATTATAGCAACTCCAGGTAGATGGCCACAATGCAAAGCCCCCAATCCACAAAATGCCAATCTGGGGCCAGTAGTTCCCCTGCCCCCCTACCAGGAGATACTGTCTCTAAATTCTTGATTGGCCGTCAACTTTTGTATCTCTCAAAAGTCTAATATGCAGTCACAATCCATGCTCCTGTAGACGACGGATAGTACCCCGACCAAAACACATTTATCCAGCTTCAAGCAGAGACAACATCTCCATTTCCTCGTCAGTGTATTAAATATCCCAAGCTGCCCCAAAGAATTGAGCCCAGCTCTCGGGAAACACCCCTCCCACCCAAAGCTAATTTTTCTTTGGTGGGAGAATGTTCATGAGGCCCTTCACCTGGGACTGTATATGAGATCCCCTGTGCTGATGGCTCCACTACCCCTTTCCATACAATGGGACTAGTGGCTGGGAGAACAATGGTTTAATTGAGGCACCTGAGACACTGACATTTACCTTTATCAATCTCCTGTCTGGCCTTATGTATGCATAAGATCCAGCAATCTTCCTCTTACTGTCACTGAATGGAAACTTATTCCAGAGGCTGAACTGAAGAGCAAGCAGATCTCTAATAAAACACAACAATAAGATGGACGCAACCGTTGCTCCATGCTGAAAAGTCAGCATCCCCTAGAGCCGTGGACTTTGCTCTATGTCCATTGGTCCAATAGTCTTTATTTTGTGGCCAATTCCTTAAATGGTGAATTATACTATATGGATAACTCTCAGGGGTGCAATATGCTGTATGGAAGACAATGGGGAGTACATTGTACTGTACTGAGGACAATGGAGGGTGCATTGCACTATGTGGAGGGCTATGGGTAGTGCATTATCCTATATGGAGGGCTATGGGAAGCGCACTATACTATATGGAGGGTTATGGGGAGTGCATTATACTATATGGAGAACTGGACTACGCGTATTATACTGTATGGAGGACTATGGAGGGTGCATTATACAATATGGAGGAATTTGGGTGTACGTATACTGTATGGAGGACTATGGAGGGTGCATTATAGTATATGGGGGAATATGGGGAGTGCATTATACAATAGGAAAGACTATGGGGGGTGCATTATACTATATGGAGAAGTCTGGGGCCCATTATACTATATGGGGGCAATAACAATATTTGGAGGGCTATGTGGGAGCTTTTATACTTTATGGAAGCTTATGTGGGGGCAATTATAGTGTATTCAAGAAATTATACAGTGAGAAGGTTTGTGTTGGGTCTATCATACTGTGTAGAAGCCATTATACTGTTGGTGGGGACCTTACAGTGTGATGAGGTGTTGGGTCATTATTCTGCATGGAGGGCTGTGTGGGAGGTCACAGTTCGGGAATCATACTGCGTTGGAATCACCATAATTTGCCGGGGAAGTTGAAGTGGGTACAGTGGGGTCTTCATACTGTGCGTGTGAAGGGTACTGTTAAAGAATTCACTTTGGCGGTATCATACTGTGTTTGTGGGGCACTTTTGTTGGCATCATACTTTATGGGTGCAATGAAAGGGGAATCTAAGTCTTCAGTAGGAGGAAAATTACTCTGAGAATTTACAGGAACTGAATGCTTTTTGCCAAGAATAGTGGGCAGCTTTACCATCTGAGAAAATAAAGAACCTCATCCACAACTACCACAAAAGACTTCAAGCTGTCATTTATGTTAGAGGGGGCAATACACGATATTAAGAAATGGGATATGTAAACTTTTGATCAGGGTCTTTTAGGTGTTTTGGGTTGTTATTATGATTTAAAAAGTGAAAACACAGTAGTTTGGCAAAAAATGGCTTCACCCAACTACAAACCATGAGTGGAGAAAAAGGTTTTGTGTTATCATTCACATTCTCTGAAAAAAGGCCAAAAAAGCAAAAATTCTGCTGGTGTATGTAAGCACAACTTTTGAGCACAACTGTATGGGTTTCCGTCTAAATCTCCAAATGACGCAATTCAGCAGAGTTACTCTGGACTCTGTCCGGCCTCTGTTCAGCGGTGTCCTTCTTTTCAGAAGTGCACAAAACTGTGGCAGACTCCACTTTTATGCATTCCTAAAATGACGGACACTGCCAGATCACAGGCCAGATGGCGTCCACAGTGCCTTCATCTGCCTCATTATAGGGAATCTTGAACCGGGGGTTCTGTCTGATTCACGTATTTCAGAGACTTACACAGAAACCTCGATGAAAGCGCTCAGCGTAAAGCGCAGGATAAATGTGAGCTGACCTTACTGCAATCTTTGGAATGCAATGCAGAATGAACAAATCAACAGCAGGTCAAGATTTGGTTTTATTTATTTTTCTACGATATTTCTTGTGCGGTATATGTCATTAGACTACTTTAGTCTTCGGGTCGGTGCGATTACAGCGATACCAGATTTATATTGTGTTTTTATGTTTGGCTTCTGTCACATGCTAAAAAAAAAAGCTTTCTTTGTGCAAAAAAAAAAAAGTTTTGGATCCCCATATTTTGAGAGCTAAAATGTTTATAAATTTCTGCTGACAAAGTCATGTGAGGGCTTTTTTTAAGGGCCGGGTTGCTCTTTTTTGGGTACATGATATTTTTGATCACTTTCTATTCTGATTTTCAGTCGCCAAAATGAACAAAAACAAGGAATTCAGGAATTTTTTAAAATACCGTTTTGCGTGTGGTATAATTGATAAGACAGCTTTATTCTTCGGGACTGTATGATTACAGCGATACCACAACTATATTGTTTTTTTAATGATTTGCCTCTTCTACACAAGAAAAAATATTTTATAGAAAAAATAATTATTTTTGCATCGCTGGACTCTGAGAGCTATAGCTTTTTTTATTTCTCTGCCGATGCAGTTGTTTGATGGCTTGCTTTTTGCAGGACAAGATGTCATTTTCAGCTATACCATTTTTATTTCCATTCGAGTTTTCACTCACATTTTATTCCACTTTTTGTATCGCGGTATGTTGAAACAGAGTAGTTTTTTCCACTTTTTTTTTACGTTGTTCATTGAAGGGGTTGACTAGTGAGACAGTTTAACAGGTTGGGTGTGTCTGGACATGGCGAATATGTGTATTTTTTTTTACATACCTATTAATTGGTATAATTTTTTTTATTTGTTTTATTTTTTTAATTAGACCCTCTATGGGACGTTCACTTTTTTTTACTCTGATCGCTGGCATAATGCATTGTAATTAGTGATGATCGAGCACTAAATTACTCAAATCGAGCAGGTTGGACGTTCGGACGTGCTTGACTCGAGTACCGAACATAATGGAAGACAATGGGAAATTTCAGCATTTTTCCAGAAGACCCTAACAGGAGGGCTGGGGGAAGCAGGAAAATATCTGAAATGGATGGAAACAGCACTCAAATAGAATGGGAACAGCATGGGGAAGACGCCTGAGCGCATCTCTGACTCCCAGGTCGCTGCTGGGAAGAATGTTTTCAGAATATTAGTACACACATGGAATGACAAAAAAACATACAAAACCAAAGATAAAATGGATTTTACAGGAAAAAAATAAGAAGTATTCTTTCCTATATAATGACTTGTATATAAGGCAAAAATTTAAAAAGAAAAAAAAGAAAACGCCTCCTACACCTCTTCATGGCCATGCCATCTCTCACTGTAGAATCACCAGCACAGGAGAGAGAGAAAATAAATTCAGCCAGTAAGATATAAAGATACTAAAAAGGCAACAGCATCATTAACCTTAACTTTCTCTTAAAATCTACCCAACACTATTTCTGATACATAAAATATGGGGGAGGATCAAACAAATTCGGGGGGGTCACCTGTCTAACTAGTTTCTCCATTATGGCATAATAACAATCTTCCGGAGTTTATGACGTTGGGATGTTTGTCGGAATGGCTGGCCAGGGGGATACGGTATGTCTTTCAGATATTAGGGCAGCGGGAGTTGAAATCTTTTTCCAGGCTGCAGTCGGAATATGGTGTTAAGGCCTCCGGGGAATATCAGTATGCTCAGATGAGGCATGCGTACAGAGCTCAAAACAGAGATGATTGCATTAAAATTCAGGGCGACCTAGTGCTGGAGTATGTGTGTGTGTGGGGGGGGGGACTATGAGGGGGGTCATCTCCTCTATACTGTATATAGAGACCTAATACATACTCATTTACTTGGATATCCAATCAATGCGAGGGCTAAGTGGGAAAGAGAGCTGGGTCACTTGGACGATGAAACGTGGGAGTCGATTCTGGAGTGGATACCAAAATTGTCACTGAGTGAGCCGTATAGACTCTCTCAGCTTTATATTTTACATAGAGTATATAGGTCTCCGGAAGTTATGTATAGGGCTGGATTACGGTCTAACTCTGAGTGTACTCGGTGTAAGAACGAAAATGCTGGATTATTTCATATGCTGTGGACGTGTCCAAGATTGGCTGCCTTTTGGTTAGTGGTCCTGAGTCCTGTGGAAGAGGCTTATAGGTGTGTGGTCCCAAGAGGGCCAGTGGTTTGCTTGCTGGGATATGTGAAGGAGATAAAAGTCGAAAACAATCTGAAGGTGGCAATTGCTAGATTACTATATATGGCTCGAAAGGTAATAGCGAGGAATTCGATAAAGGAGGATCCACCTTCAAGAGGAGAATACCTTGCCTATGTGAAGCATGTCCTTAAGAAGGAGAAGGGGGTCTAAAAGAAAAGGGGAAAACTGGTGATGTATGACAAACTGTGGACGCCTTGGATGGATTTGGGATGCGTGGATAGGTGAATGAACGGTCTCAAGGGTATGTATATGCGGGTTGCTTGTCTGCACTGCTATAACAGATGTTGTATAATGTAATTCTATATACGTGTACAGGTGGTGTTAAAGGGATAATATGAGCTATCTAAAGGGGGAAGGGGGTGAGTTTGATTGTTGAGGGGGTGGTTTATGGGAATATCAAAAATGCTTGTATCACTGTTGTATGAATACTGTGATGTTCTTCTTAATAAAAATCTATTTGAGTTAAAAAAAAAAAACCATCTCTTAGAGGCCGATCATACTATTTTTCTTCAAATGATTTTCTAAATTGTCAGCACATTCTAAGTTTGCTGTAATTTGGCTTTGTAGCCAACCCTCCAGGTTGTAAGCCCCATAAAAGAAAGGGTTTCAATTCCCAAATTGGAAAAGTTTTAAGTGGAGGAACATGTAGGGGTCTAATGGCAGAAATGTGATCACATGATTGTGATATGTCCGGACTACATTGCTGATAAAGCAGTGAAAGCTGATGCTGAGAAGAATCTATGACTCTGTATTTAGTGGGTACAACTCACCTGGGCTGTTATCTGTAGGAATCTCCTCTTTACCCCGCTCATCACCCCTCACGTATGTGTCTGTAGTATTAATATGGGTCAGATCTTCACCCTGCAACAAATATTGTAAAAGTCACAGACAGATGGAGAAGTCACATTTATGATCAGCTCTAATCCTGCCATCTCCACTGCTCTCATTACACAAGTATAAAACATATAATACTGGGGGATAAAACAAGACTGAGCACAAGACCTTCACAGCCGTCTACACATCATAGGGGAGATCTCATGACACCTTCTCTCCATCTACCTGATGATCCTGAGGAACATTGGGATCTTCTTGTTTACAGTCCTGTGGGAGAAGAGGACGGGCACATCTCTCTGGTGTTGTCCTCTTAGAGGGTAGAACTGGAGGAAACACATACAGGGACTGAATTAATTTGTTACATACAAATAAATATAGGCCGTGTGTATTTAGTCCTGTTTTTTACCTTGTGATGTGAGGGGCTGGGGAACCGCCATCATCACGGTCTTGTACAGATCTTTGTGTGCTTCTAAAAACTCCCACTCCTCTATGGAGAAATAGATGGTGACATCCTGACATCTTAAAGGAACCTGAAACATAGAATGATACCGTCATCACCCCGATTCCTTCATAGCCTTACTGTATAATGTCCCAGCATTCCCAGCAGAGTCACCTCTCCAGTCAGCAGCTCAATCATCTTGTAGGCGAGTTCTAGGATCTTCTGGTCATTGATCTCCTCATGTATCAGGGGGTGAGGAGGAAGCCCCGTGATTGAGCTCGGGGGACTTCCCCATCTCTCACACTCAGGCGCCTGACAGCGCTCACTAGAGGTCTTCTTCACTACTGTGTAATCCTTTATATGGAGAGACACATTAATAAATCTCACTACAGACATTCCCAGAGTCCTCACCTCTCCAGTTCTGTCCATCTGTTATTCTCATAGATAAGAATGCTGCAATGTGACATCATCAGAATCTCTCACCTCTCCAGTAAGTCGGAAGAGGATCTCTAGGGTGAGTTGTAATATCCTCTCCACCAATTTGTTCTTGTCTATATCCATCCTTGATGGCTTTATCAGAAAAACCGTCTAAATATAGAAGATTTCCACAGAGGATCCGATATCGTAGGGACCTTGATGTGAAGATGAGACTGATATAACATCATGCATCATAAAGAATCCCATGTAATAATACAATTACTGAAGATAATAAGAAGAAGCACATGATGAGATATAATTTGTATGCTGACCAAGTCATCTCCTCCATGCTCACTATCACTATCTATGATGGCCATTGCTTCAGCAACTAATTGGCCATAGGTATCTCAAATTTGTTGGGCCAGATCAGGAAATACAGAGACTGGTGGAGGACTCATGCAGTGGTGGCACAAAGTAGTGTGGAATCATCGATGTGTTACTATCTTTACTTATTTTTCACATTCTCTTTTTTTCCTGACATCTACTGATAAAACCTATACACTTTAATCCACACAAACAAAAAAAACGAAATGGTCATGAGCCCTCAGCTATGCAGAAAGTAACAATCTTTATTAGGCAAAAGAAGCAGTTTAAATGGCATCATCCATAGCCCATCTCCCAAAGGAAGGCAGGGCTCCCGCCATTACAGAATGAAAGGATGCTTATAGGTAAGTGTATGTCTTGCAACAATGCTACTCACATAAAGCGCATCACAGGAAAAAAATACAGCCCTTGTCTGGCACAAAGTGGAACATAAAGTAAAAAGTCCATACAGCAGTACATGTTTGCCCGCTTGGGTTAGAGTCCAGCTGTTTAGTCCTTTAGGGAGGACACACAATTTTGGAGGTCTGCACACCTCCACACATAAATAATGTATGAAACAAACAAGCCCCATTTTACAATGTGAGCCACACCCAGGATTGTAGATATGGTAAGCAGCCATCCCGCCCAACTCTTGCGCTGGTCACACTAAACTTGACCCTGTCATGGCCGATTAACCGCTCTGAGTACTATGTGTACTTAAAACATTACTCCAGGTCTACATCACAGAGGACAACCACCTCTGTGATACATATCTCCCATCCAATAGGTGTCCAGCAGACACATACTTCCCCCTCTGCCTAAAGATGAGGGGCATGGCACCTTTTACCACTAGACACGCGATTCTCGAGAGAGCATCGGCATTAGCATGTAACATCACGTCTCTATGTTCCACATGGAAGCAGAAATCCTGCAGGGCTAGAAACCAGCCGCTAACAAGATAATTTTTCCCCTTTTCCTGCCTCATCCATCTAAGGCTAAAGTCTGACACTAGTTAAAATTTTCACCCCAACAGATGATACTATCATGTATCGACCTCCCAATTTGTGGCCAAGTATTCCATTCTAAAATGGAATACATTTTCTCACATGCCGACAGTTTACTACAAGGTAGAGAACAGAGTGCTCCTCTCCGTGTATCTCCATAGAAAGGACAGCTCCTAATGCGACTTCTGAGGCATCCATCTGGAGTACAAATTCCTTCTTAAAGTCGGGGACTACCAGGACAGGGTGCTTACACAGAGCTTCTTTCAGTTCTTGAAAGGTTATCTACACCTCCAAACTCCATTTGGCCATAAATGATTTTATCCTCTTAAGGAAGTAGGTCAGGAGTGTGGCCATTATGGTAAAATTTGGAAGGAACCACCTGTAGTACCCTACGATTCTCAGAAAGGCCCTAACTTTCTTCTTTGAGTGGTCTTGGCCAGTTCTACATTGCGTCCATTTTACTCATCTGAGGTTTGATCTTGCCTATACCTACTACATATCCTAGGTATCTGGTCTTTTCTGTTCCCATGACACTTTTTTGGATTTATTGAAATCTCCGCCTTCCTAAAAGCATCAAACACAACCTGGATCTTTTTCAGATGACTTGCCCAATCCATGCTGAAGATTACAATATTGTCTAGGTATGCTGCGGTGCAATTCTTATGGGGTGTGAGGATCCGGTCCATGGCCCTGTGGAAGATAGCCAGAGCTCCCTGCAGTCCGAACGGCATCCGGAAGTATCGGAAGTATCTGTCGGGCATAGAGAAAGCAGTCTTCTCCTTGGCTTATTGTGACATACAGATTTGCCAATATCCCTTTGTTAGATCCAAGGAGGTTACGAACCAAGCCGGCCAATGTCTCTTGATCAAGTCATCGACATGCGGCATTGGATAGGAGCCATTACAGAATCTCCATTCGCCATCAGGTTTTGGAACATTAACTATCGGGCTAGACCACCCACTCTAAGATTCCTCAAAGACTCAGAGATTCAGCATACATTTCACTTTCTTGGAGATCAGTTCTTAAGTAGGGCTTCAAGTTCAACCAGCACATGAGGTTCAGTTAGAAGCCCATGTTCTATGACGTTTGTACTCCCTGGTAAATCCAAGAACAGGTCCCGGTCCTGCTGCAGCAATTTCTGACAGTGCTGTTTTTGGGCCTTTGACAGTGTAACACCTGTCCTGTTCCCTTCTGGTTTAACCAGCAAACATGGACTTGCAACAGGGTCTCTTTCTTGCCATGACTTGATTAGATTGACATGGTAGACCTAGTACAGCTTTCGTCTTCCCGATTGATGAACCTTGTAGTTCACTTCACCCAGCTTCTCTACCCCTTTAGAGGGGCCTTGCCATTTGGGCGGCACGGTGGCTCAGTGGTTAGCGCTGCAGCCTTGCAGCGCTGGGGTCCTGGGTTCGAATCCCACCAAGGACAACATCTGCAAGGAGTTTGTATGTTCTCCCCGTGTTTGCGTGGGTTTCCTCCGGGCACTCCGGTTTCCTCCCACATTCCAAAGACATACTGATAGGGAATTTTAGATTGTGAGCCCCATCGGGGACAGTGACGATGATGTGTGCAAACTGTAAAGCGCTGCGGAATTTGTTAGCGCTATATAAAAATAAAGATTATTATTTATTATTATTTGACCAAAAATGTACTCTCTACCACAACGCACGAGGACTCGGACCCCAAGGATGAACAGCATTACCCCAGCTGATTGGTTGCAGACTCAGGATTCAGCACGTGGAAGAGATGTTCCTTTACAATAGGCATTACCTTCACAACAGTGATGAGTGAACATGCTCGGATAACGTCTTATCTGAGCATGCTCGGGTGTTATCCTAGTATCTTGGGCGGGCTTGTATATTATGTTCGCATCCCTGTGGCTGCATGATTTATGGCTGCTAGACAGCCTGAACAAGTGCAGGGATTGCCTGTTTATTAGACAGCCTGAACACATGTGGGGATTCCCTAACAACCACAAATCATGAAACTACAGGGATGCGAACATAATATACGAGTACATCTAAGATACTTGGATAACACACAAGCATGCTCGGATAAGGTGTTATCCAAGCACGTTCGCCCATCACCATTTCACAACTATCTCCTGCATCTAGGTACCCTGCTCAATGGCGACTGGTGGGGCATGACCTCGGCTTCCTAGGTTTCCTTCACTATATCAAGGAGACCCCACGGATATCAGCCATACAGGAGTTCAAACAGAGAGAATCCGGGAGAAGTTTGTGGAACCTCCCAGATAGAGAATAATAAATATGGAAGGAGACAGTCCCAGTCTCGGCTGTCCTTTTCTATGACTTTCTTAAGCATTCTATAAGGTTTAATTAAACTTTGCCACAATGCCGTCCGTCTGTAGATAGCAAACTGACGTCTTCAGTTGAGTAATTTGCTAGGCCTTACACAGTTCCCTCATTAATTTGGTGAGTCATAATCTCACTCGGTATTCCTGTCCGGGAAAAGAAGTGGTCCAATACTGGGCTATACATTTCGGAGGAGGTTTCTTTGGGGAACCGCTACTGGTTACCGTGTAGCATAGTCAAGGACAACCAATATATATTGTTGAACATGAGCAGACTTAAGCAGGGGGCCGACCAGGTCCATGGCAATTTGCTCAAACATCACCTATATGATGGGTAGCGGCACGAGACAAGTCCTGAAGTGACTGGTGGGAGAGGTTAACTGGCAGGTGGGACAAGACTTGCAATACCATAGGATTTCCTGATGATATTGGGGCTAATAGAACCTCTGAATGACCCATTCTTGGGTTTTGTCCACACCCAAATGGCCACCCAGGATATAGGAATGGACCATGTCCAACATCTTCCATCTATAGGGACCTGCTACCAACAATTACTCCACTATTTCCTCTCTAACCCTAGTAACCCGGTACAATAAGTCCCATTTCATCATAAAATAGAATTTTTCTTGTCAGCCCCCGAGCTATGCCGTTTATAAACGTTACATTACAGTAATGAACACCTCTTTTAGAGTTAGGTCCCTATGTTAGGCATACCCAACATTTATATAACACAAATCTCATAAATGTAGCATGGAACAAAGAAGAGATCCCAATAATGTTAAAATATCATTTTATTCAAAAATTCTAAAATGACAAAAGCATAATGCCGGATAGGGGATGCCGTAAACACTCAAAAAATCATCATGAGGAGGAAATATAAATGAACAGGTCTAAAACATGTGTGAACCAATCACATAACAATACATGTCAATTATCATATCAAATAATACAATCCTGATTCCATACTGTCAAAGACCATATGTTATGTCCAAACAAGATGAATATAGTCAAAAATGTCCCTCCCCAAAAGTGTAAGGAAAACCACTCTGTGAGCTAATGGCATACTGTATGTGCTGCAAAACCGTGTATAATAACACAGACACTATGTGAAGGCAAAACATCCTAATCATGAAAATGCCAGTATGCAGAGCAAGAGAGAAATGTATAATTACCTCTATAAGAGAGTGTGGTCCAGCGTCCCCTCACCCCAACGCGCGTTTCGCCGCCTGCTTCTTCTGGAAGAAACGCGCGTCGGGGTGAGGGGACGCTGGACCACATACTGGCATTTTCATGATTAGGATGTTTTGCCTTCACATAGTGTCTGTGTTATTATACACGGTTTTGCAGCACATATGCCATTAGCTCACAGAGTGGTTTTCCTTACACTTTTGGGGACTATATTCATCTTGTTTGGGACCCTCGCTGGGTGGGCAATCCATACTGCAGGCTGGATATGCATAGTATGAACACCAGTGTCTAATGCTACAGTACATCTGCTTGGTGGTCAGGAGACAACTAGCGGCTATATAACCTGGGCCGTGACATCTCCAGCAAATTACATCCCCTTGGACATCCCACCCTCTATTGAGCACACACACCCTATTGGAACCAACAGTATGGAATAGGTTGCCTCCCCAAGAAACCATTGACCCCCCGATACCTTTTGACAAGTCCGACCATGTCATCGGCGTTCCAGGGTTTCCCTGGCCAACTCAGACCTTCATCGGCCTCAAAAGGGACTCCGGCTGCAACCATTTTTTAATGAGGTGCAGTAGACCAAACATTTTGGAAAGAGGGGTTTTGTGCCAGTTATATGCCCTGCATTGGACCCAATTTGTCCTGACAGTCATCACCTTGTCTGTTTTCTATTTTGAATATTCTTTGGCATCCTGTAATTCTAAGTCATATTAGGTCTTTTGTGGCTCCCCCATTAAGAATGGCTCCAAGACTTTTGCCCACTGCTCTGGCGGGAGTTTCTCCCTATCGGCGAGCCTTTAAAAAATAGTTAAAAAGGCCTCAATGTCGGCAGTCGGGTTCATTTCCTGTAAAGCTCTCCTCACTGCCTTCAGGACAGAGAAATCAGCAGCTGACCTTGGAGTCAGAGCTGCTGCCGTGCCACGAACCGCATCTATGAGGAAAAAACTGCTGCTGCTAGACCTTTTGCATAAACAGCTTATTTGTCTCCTGTTGTGCAAGCTATTGGTGTTGCTGCTGCTGTTATTGCTGGGCTTGCATCAGGTGTTTAATCAGGTCCTTTATGCTATCTGACATTGCTTCCTGGTTTATAGCCGCTTTTATCCAAGACATGCAGTACTTCTGTAGTAGTCACACGTGTTCTCTGGGAATGCTGCCCGCACTTATAATATCACATGTAACAATGCTACTCACTTGGGTGCAGGATGAGCTATCACAAGAGCCATTTCTATTTAAAAGTCCGGCTCGTTTATTTCACTCCACATAAACCGCATCACAGGAAAACTTGAATACAGTCCTTGTCTGGCACAAAGTGGAAGTAAAGAGTCCATACAATAGTGTGGGTTTGCTAGCTTGAGTACAGCTGTTCAGTCCTGTATTGAAGACACAATTCTGGAGGTCTGCACACCTCCACACAGAGACCATGTGTTAGGTGTCGGGACTCATAGGCGCTTGTTCGGGATAGATCTCAAGCATTATCTGGTACTGTGGTCCCTCATACAGGTCCGGCTGCTGCGGTTGCTGCTCAGCAGACGTCGATCTGAGCGTCTTGCTCAGGCTCGTGGTATACATTTGGATACTGCTGGCTCTCCAGCCAAGTCTATGGTAACCAGTGATATACAGGTGCAGTCTTGCGTTCTGGAGTCTAAGTCCAGAGATCACCTTACTGAGCATGTCTGTGGTGTGGTGCCCTCTTATTGGTGGTCGGACGTTAGCTGCTCTGGTGAAGTGGCAGCTCTGGATTGGCCCGCGGGCGATGCCTCGACCAACTGGGCATGAGTGTTTGGGGTGTAGCCTAGCATATAAAAGGCTCTCAGTGGTGCACGCGGGCGCGCTAGCGTCATTTATGTTTGGTGTGTGTGGAGGGTTACTCTACCACTGCACATTTGCGTGTGTCTGTGTATGCTCAGTGAGTGTATTAATTGGCAGGCAGGTTATACACTTATGCAGTTTCGTACCCATGGCTCATGCCCGAGTTTCTAGTCTGCTACATGCTTAGGGTACTGGTCAGACACAGGTTCAGTAGTATCAGGACTGGGGTAACTAGCCGCTTGGCTTAGCATCTGTTTCGTTCTTGTGTGTGGTTAGCACAGTTCAGTTACAGAGCAAGCTCAACCCTTATACTATACTTCTCTATGAAGGCAACCGGGTATTAGGCTAAGTGCACACGTAACGGAACTCTCGCGGAAATTACCGCGAGAGTTCCGGAATTCCATTCCGCGGGAAAATCGCATTTTAAATTCCCGCGGAAAAACTAGCATTTTGCAAGCGTATTTAGTTTGCAAAATGCTAGCGTTCTCCAAGCGATCTGTAGCATCGCTTGGAGAACTGATTGACAGGTTGGTCACACTCGTCAAACAGTGTTTGACTTCGCGATCCCGCGAGATCGAACGCCATCGCGGGCATTTTCGCAAAGGATTACTGGGACCGGGAGCGTAGAGAGAGGCGGGAAGGCTGCGCGGGACGTCGGAGGGTGAGAATAACAATATTTTTTATTTTATAATTCTATTTTTACAGGGATATGGTACCCAAAGCCCAGAGGACAGTCTCCTCTCCTCCGGACCGTGGGTACCATCCGCAATTGTTCTGCTTACTTTCCGCATGGTGTGCACAGCCACATGCGGGAAGTAAGCGGAACAATGCATTCCTATGGGTGCGGGATCGCCGCGATTCCGCAAAATAATGAGCATGCTGCGGTTTTTACCGCGAAGCGATTCCGCCGCGGTAAAAACCGCAGCATTAGCACAGCATTGCGGAATCCCATAGGAATGCATGGGATGCTTATTTTTCGTGTTTTCGCGGCAAAATCGCACGGTTAAAACCGCCGCGGAAACGCGAAAAAAACGCCACGTGTGAACTCAGCCTTATACCTAGCGTCATAAGAGTTCTTTCTTTCGGTTCAGGACCTGCTTCATTCGTGTGTGTGGTTAGCACAGTTTGGTTGCAGTGCTAGCTCTATCCACGCGCTAACTTCCCTGTGATGTTAACAGGGTATAGGACTTAGCATACTTTGTGACGTACCTCTCTGTGAATTAACAGAGCTTGGTACTCAGTGTTCCATTCCCACTGTGTGAGTTTAAGGTGAATGCTTGCTGCTTTGTTCCGTCATTGTTCACACTAGCAGCAGGTTACAACTCTGCACGGTGGACCCCTAGTTGCGATTGCACTTTATTTTATATTTTATTAGTGCAATCCGCCAACCCTAACACCATGTGTGAGACAAACAGGCCTCATTTTACAATGAGAACCACACCCAGTGGTGGTAACGTGGTGAACAGTCATCCCACCAAAAACAAAGCTGAGCTGTGATTGGATGCTATGAGCAACAGTTTTACTTACTCCACGACAACATCTCAGCAGACAGTGACATGGTGGGAGAAATCTAGCATCCCTGGGAACATAAGCTCCCAGCTATTGTGTGCCCCCCAGAAAGGAGCAGAGAGCACATGACAGAAATGAATCCCCCCTCCCGTGCCCATATCCCCATCACACATCCTCCATTCCATAGGCACATCTTCCCTCTTAAAGGGATCTCCAGTATGGAAGTTAGGGCAAATCCATCCAGCACTTTGGTTTGACCCCAGGCCTCTCTTAAAGGAATCCCCGGTATGGAAGTTAGGACCGTTCCACTCAGCTCTGTGATTCTGACCCCAGGGTCTCTTAAAGGGATCCCCGGTATGGAAGTCAGGGGAACTGCCTTCAAATGCTCTGGTACTGACCCCAGGCCTCTATTAAAGGGATCATTGGTATGGAAGTTAGGGCAATTCCACTCAGCACTCTGGTTCTGACCCCAGGCCCCTCTTAAAGGGATCCCCAGTATGGAAGTGAGGGCAAATCCACTCTGCGCTTTGGTACTAACCCCAGGCCTCTCTTAAAGGGATCTTCAGTATGGAAGTTAAGGTAAATCCCTCAGCGTTGATTCTCACTCCAGGCTTCTATTAAAGGGATCATTGGTATGGAAGTCAGGGCAAATTCACTCAGCGCTCTGATTCTGACGCCAGGCCTCTCTTAAAGGGATCCGCGGTATGGAAGTTAGGGCCATTCCACTCAGCGCTCTGGTTCTGACCCCAGGCTGACGGGATGATGGGGGATATTAGGGGTAGTAGTCTGGTGGCTCTAGCTGATGGGATGATGTGGGATATTAGGGGTAGTAGTCCGGCGGCTGTGACGGGATGATGTGGGATATTAGTGGTAGTTGTCCGGTGGCTATGGCTGACGGGATGATGTGGGATATTAGGGATAGTAGTCCCGTGGCTCTGGCTGATGGGATGATGTGGGATATTAGTGGTAGTTGTCCGGTGGCTATGGCTGACGGGATGATGTGGGATATTAGGGATAGTAGTCCGGTGGCTTTGACAGGATGACGTGGGGTATTAGTAGTCCGGTGGCTCTGGCTGATGGGATGATGTGGGATATTAGGGGTAGTAGTTCGGTGGCCCTGGATGACGGGATGATGTGGGATATTATAGTGAATGTGAATATGCGGAGTGGGCGGGGCTATACACTCAGCTATATATATATATATATATATATATATATATATATATATAGATATAATCATTATAATTTGTTATAACTAACCGTAGTTAGTTACTATGCCCGGGCAGCGCCGGGCTCTTCCGCTAGTCAACCTATAAATATGATGCACAACAATATGTATATTATTTCAAATTTAATTATTCAAATCATAAAAGCATGACAAGACACATGTGAGGAAAAAACACTCAACAAGATAAAAACATCAGGAGATGGGGCTGTATAAAACCTAAATATGAATATTTTATAACAAATGGTATATAAATGTGAGAGCCACAGAACAGTCAGTATAGGTGAATATCAAAAGCAAATAATCATGTGCAGATAATGCAATAATAATAATAAATCATTCATCCTGAACTGGGTGTAAAGTGGTACACATACATGTCAGACACTCCCATATTCACATGGAACATGCGACTCTTATTATATGTAACTATAATAACAATGAAAAATTATATACATTTTAGTACTGTGAATACAGTGATAAATCATGTTTAAATAATAAAAAATGAAAGTCACAAAAAATTCACATAGATCTGATGATAGCGTTATACTTGTGTAGCAACTTGCTCAGAGATTTTAACCCTGCAGTCCCTAGGGGTTCTTGCGTTAGGAGAGATAGCCCTAACCACAGATGAAAAGATAGTAACTCGGACCTAAACTGCACAAAAAGCCCCAAAGTTGCTTCACGTTCCTCCTAAAGAACCGGAGGGCAGGGCAGCGTGTGGATTGTCTACAAAAGGGAACGTGTGCTGAATAAGGACAGATCTACTACTTAGGAATAATCATTCCAGATGGCCCCCACTAAGATTTGGCTCAGGAGTTCACATATTTTTGGTCTGAGTGCTATCAATTAAAAAAAAAATTAAAAAAAATCACACGATACACGATTTTGCTCCTGAAATCAGATGAGACTCACCCATTGAAGTCTATGGGTGCATGAAAAAACTCAAATCCGGCACTGAGCCACAGTACAGCATCCCGTTATTACCAATACATTGCATTTCTGTAACAGGAAACTGTAAACGATTAATAGCTGCTGAGTAGAAAACGGATTGGATACGGGGACTGCACACGGACAAAAATTGAGAAAAATCATCCCACTTTTTTGGATGAAAAGCGGACATTTTTTTTATTCCGTGTTGTGACCCCGGCCTTACCGGAGCCTTCAGAGACTCCCTCACTTCTCACACAGATCATTGAGAACAAGACACAACTTATTAATTGTAGTTTGATGCCAAAAACAGTCACATGGATTATTTACTACAGAGAAAAAAAGATACATGTTGAAAATTTACCAATTTTCAATTTTTTTATTTTGAAGCCCTTATAACAGAAAGTCACCTAACAGAATAGGTAAGAAATAGCATTTCACATATGTCTAGTTTACAACAGATTTGAAATGCCCTTTTAATTTCTAAGGATTTTACAAGGGTTAAATTCTAGCAGCAATTTTTCATTTATTTTTTAGAAAATTCACAAAATGTATTATTTTTACTGACTTTTCACTTTTGAAGTGAATTTGATGAGCCCATATACGAGGGAACCGCAAATTTTACACCAATTTTAAAACTGCAGCCATCATAGTGCGCAAATCCGCTTTCAGGAAGTCTTCTAACCCTTCACTTCACAGCCATTAATGGAAGTGAAATGGAAGACTGTGGGTCCGATCCATCATTAGCAACTTATTGATGTCACTTTTCATTCTTTTGTCTTGTGGTATTCGCTGAACATTTCTGCTCAAAACTCTTCAGAAAGGCACGAGCAAGTCAACAATTTGGAGTAAAATAGTTTTGAACGCTGGGATATGAAAATTAAAGGTTTTTTTTCACATCAACATGTTGTTTTAGTCCCAAATTTTTAATTTTCACAAGAGTAGCAGGAGATATTGGAGCCCACAATTTCCCCAGGTGACAATGCCCAGTATGCGCCCAGAAAATAGAATTACAGTATACTTAGAGGTAATTTGCTTTCGAAGACCCTCCACGACTGCACACAGGAGGTTGCCTCCTAATCAGGGACAGGAAACAAGAGGTTTAAATAGCCCTCCACTTCCTTCTATGCCCAGTGTTTTCCATGTACCACACAGACTGAATGCGTGAGTTTTTTTATTTACACTAAGGAATCAAATGAACTTAACTTTAACTTTATTAGGGGGAGAATTACCCGTCGTGGAGGGTCTTAGAAACCAAATTACCGGTAAGTGTAATTCTGTTTTCTCTAATTCACTCCACGAAAGCACACAGGAGAAACACCAAAGAATAATGGTTAGGGAGGGACAACAGCCTGGAGGACTTTCCTGCCAAAGGCAAGATCTCTTATAGACATTAGATCTAATCTATAGCGTATAGTGAAGGTGTGGACCGAGGACCAGTTAGCAGCTCTGCAGTTCTGCTCAATGGTTGCATTGGCCCTTTCAGCCGAGGAGACAACGACGGCTCTAGTGCAATGGGCCTTTAGCAATTCTGGAAGAGATAGGTCCTGATTTCTATACGTGTCTGTGATTGCTTTTTTGATCCAATTCGCCAGAGAGCTCTTGGAGGCTTTCTTTTGTTTGGTCCTTTCTTTGGTTTGACTCTGTTCCTAAGTTTGACTCAAGTAGGTCCCCTGATGGATAGGGCCTGAATCTCGCCCACCCTTCTTGCTGTTGTAATGGCTACAAGTAGTGCCGCTTTTCAGGATAGTTTGTCTATCTGGTCCTGGTCCATAGGGTCAAATGGTGGAATAGTTAGACCTTTCAGCACTATATTGAAATTTCAAGATGTATTTACATTAGATTTCCTTGGATGGATTTTGGAGGCAGCTGACATGAACCTCCTTATCCATCGGTGTTCTGCCAGGTTCTGATCAAAGTAGGAGCTCAGAGCCGACACCTGGACTTTCAAGGTACTGGGTTTTTGTCCTTTTGATAAGTCATCCTCTAGGAAGTTTAGTATTTTAGCCATGTCAGGGTGGAAAGTATCGATGGGAGTGGATCCATACCATACCGAGAAGGTCTTCCATATTTTGGAGTAGATGGCATTTGTGACCTGTTTCCTACTTTTTTACAAAGTGTATATGATGGCATTTGAGAGGCCTCTAGTTGTTAGGATTGTGGCTTCAGAAGCCAGGCTGCCAAGCGTAGGCTGTGGGGAGCCAGGTGAAAATGGGACCTTGATGTAGAAGGTCGTGATCTAGAGGCAGGGTCAGAGGTTCTTCTGAACTCAGGAGTTTCAGAGCCCCGAACCAGCTCCTCTTTGGCCAGACAGGGGCGATCAGGATTGTTTTGACCCTGTCCGTTCTGACCTTTTGAAAAGTCCTTGGCAACAGCAGAATTGGAGGGAACTAGTAGGCCAACCTGAAACTCCACGGGTGAGAGAAGGCATCCACTTTTGATTGGGTTTTTCTTGGACCTATGGAGAAATAGTGCTCTACTTTTGCATTTTCCCGATTCACAAACAGGTTCACCTCCAGGAGACCCCATTTTTTGGTTATTAACTGGAATACTCCCGTACTGAGGTACCATTCCCCTGGGTCTAAATCCATCCTGCTCAGAAAGTCTGCTTCGATGTTGTCGGATCCTTTTAGGTGAAGAGCTGATAAAGACAGGAGGTGACGCTCTTCCCAAATAAAAATTCCTGCCGAGACCTGCTGCATACTCTCGAATTCTGTGCTGCCCTGATGACATAGATGGGCCACAGTGGTCATGTTGTTGGAGTTAACTCGGACATGGGTTCCCTGGAGTATTGGTTTTGCTGTTCTCATAGCCTCCTCTACTGCTCTTAATTCTCTGAAATTAGAGGATCGGTTGTCCATCTTTTTGGGCCAGATTCCGTGAAAGACTCAAGATGTCACCGCTCCCCAACCGCGTTTGCTGGCATCTGTTGTTACTGAAGACACTAGATATTGGATCCAAGGTATTCCATTTGCCAGATTTTCTTGGCTTAGCCACCAGTTCAGGGATAGTTTTACATGGTGAGGAAGAGAGATTCTCATACTGAGTGCTTCTGGAGTTTTGTCCCAGCGAGAAGGGGATACATTTTTGGAGAATCCTTGAATGAGCGTGGCCCCAGGGAACTGCCTGAATGCATGCTGTCATTGATCCCAGGACTGACATGGCAAATCTTAAGGTCACCATCTTCTGGGTTTTTAGGGTCCGAACCCTTGATCTTATGTTTAATTGTTTGGTGACCGGAGGAGAGGATCTTTGGCTTTGGGTGACTAAGAGGATTCCTGAAAAGATCTTCTCGGTTGATGGGTTCAGGTCTGATTTTCCCCAATTTATGATAAAGCCTAAAGATGTTAGGCTATACAGAACTGAATGGAGATGTGTTCTTAGAGTTACACTGGAAGGAGCCATGATGAGAAGGTCGTCCAGGTAAGGAAGGATATAGATGTCTTGCTTCCTGTAAAAGGCTACTACCTCCGCCATGATCTTTGTGAATGTTCGGGGGGGCAGATGATATGCCGAAGGAAAGGACCTTGAACTGGAAGTGACCCACCTCTTGGCCTAGCGTGACCGCAAACCTCACATACCGATGGTACGTTGGTTGAATGGGTATATGGTAGTATGCCTCCAGGAGGTCTATGGTGGCCATGGCGAAACCCATCACGTTCAACGGGATTGTAGATTTCACTGACTCCATCTTGAATCGTCGATACACGCACTGATTCAGCCGTTTCAGGTTGATGATAACCCGGTAATCTCCACTCGGCTTCTTTATAAGGAACATGGGGAGTAATGACCTTGGCCTTGCTCTGCTTCTGGAACCGACGATATTACCTCAGATAGCATTTGCTAGAGTTCTGTGTACTGAATATTCTGATTGATGATGGAAGCGATGTCACTTCCAGTGTTTGTGGAGGAAAGGAGGAAAATTCTATTTTTACTCCTCTTCTGACTGAGTCCAGGATTTTGCTGTCTGATGTTACTTCCCACTATTTTGAGAAGTAGTTTGAAATCCTGCCCCCTACTCGTTTGGTGTCATTTCCTATCTGAACGTAGGTTTTGAAAATATTTCTTCCTTTACCCCCTTTCGGATAGCTCCACCACCCATTTTTACCTTTCCCTCTGCATTGAGGGATTTGCATCTGAGGTGGACGAAATGGCGTCTTTTTGAGGGTTTTTGGTTCAGGAAGATTTTTCTTTTTGTCTTTCACCTTCTCCAATAATTCCTCCAGCGCAGGACCAAACACGTATTCTCCTTTGAAGGGAATAGAGCATAATTTAGACTTGAATAGGATGTCTCCGCTCCACATCTTCAACCATAGTGCCCTTCGGGTGGTGTTGAAGAGTACCAATGTCCTCGCAGCAATGTGAACTGACTCAGCCAATGCTTCTGCAAGGAAACAAGCAGCTTTCTGTAGAAGAGGTAATGAGGCCAGAAGGTCTTCTCTAGGGGTACAACCCCTAATATGGTCTTTCAATTGTTGCAACCAGAGAAATAGAGTTCTCGTGACGCAGGAGGATGCAACATTTGTCTTTAAGGAGGCCGTCGATGCTTCCCAAGACTTCCTCAATTAGCTGTCCATCTTGCGGTCAAGTGGATCTTTAATTTGAGAGTAGTCCTCAAAGGGTAACATTGTTTTTTTGGCTACCCTAGCCACCTGGATATCCACTATGGGGATTTCAGTCCAGCACTTATAGACGTCTTCATTTAGAGAGAAGCGATCTTTCATGTCACTTGGGACGTTCAGTTTCCTTTCTGGGAATTCCCATTAACCCAGGATTAAATTTTGAATGTTTCACTCTGTAGCGCTATAGCATGCAAACATGAAATATGAAAATTGAATTGCGTTACTGTACTAGAAAATATGAAAAATTGAGAATACTTAGCGCATAAATTGGCCAATTCAATGTGTACCTGCAACCATGATAAGGCGACTCTCGTTCTCAGGAGCTGCCTAATGTAAATCCTCTCAAACTAAAGTCTACATCTCTATGGGAAGGTAGGATCTTGTTGTAATTAAAAACACCTGAGGCCGAGGGGCGGAGTGCTCTGTCCGAGAGCTAATGCATACAAATATCAAAAGACTGACTGTCCCTTCCAAACAGAAACCAGGTATGAACAGGTGCTTACTAAGAGTAGCCATTTCCATATACAACTAAACAAATAAAGTAGCATAGAGATGTAGACTTTAGTCTAAGAGAGGGGGCTATAGGAGGCCCCTAGCCACTCCTCACCATACTGCATTGCCAGCAGGTGCCAGAGGATGGTGCAGTCCTGCCCGGGCCAGGAGCAGATGCAGAAGGAAGGTACGGGACTTTTGACCAGGTTTCCCAGCTTAAAGGTACTACAAGAGAGTGTCGCCGGCCCAGCTCCCAGGAATGCACACAAAAACCTCTTCAACACTTAGGGCAGGGGTGGGGAACCTTTTTCAATCCGGGGCCATTTGGAAATTTCTACCATCATTCGAGGGCCACACAAAAATGATCACCTTGAGGCTGTGTACCCACGTAAGCGTTTTTTTTTTCTCTTTTTTTAAGCCTTTTTACCAGCAAAAACGCTTAAAAAAAGCATCCCATTCATTTTAATCAATTCTGCACTTTTTGTGCATATTGATGCATTTTTTTCCGTGAAAAAAACGCATCACGGTAAAAAACGCAGCATGCTCATTAATTTGGTGGAAAAATCCACATTTCTAGCTTTTTTTCTATGAGACTGGGGACGCGCGGAAAAAAAAGCGTGTTTTCTGGGAAGGAGTCCGGTTTTCATGCAGAAATTTTCTGCAAACGTGGGTACATTGACTAAATATACTAGGGTAATTTCCAGGCTAACAATTAATTACGATAACTCACCCTTAATGTGACGGCTGGAGCTGCTTCTCCATCACTGGGGGCTATATATATATATCACAGGTGGTAGGTTATACAGTACTCGGGGTCATATACATCACTTTCGGGGTAAATGCAGCAGCTGTGGGGGGATATATAGCACTGGGGATGACGGGGATCGTCGGGGAGGCTCATAGATCACCGGGGGGGACAGATCACAGAGCGGTGACACAAAGATCACAGGGGTGCATATAGCTGGGGGGCACATAGCTTTAGGTGACAGATCACAGGGGGCACATGTGAGCACAAACATCACAGGGGGTACATAGCAGGGGGGCACATAGATAACAGGGGGCACAAAGCTGGGAGCCACAGATATCACAGGGGTGCACATAGCTGGGGGCACAGATCATGGGGGGCATATAGCTAGGTGGCACAGATCACAGGAAAAAAATCACAGGGAGCACATAGATCACAGGGGACACAAAGCTGGCAGCCAAATATATCACAGGGGTGCACATAGCTGGGGGCATAGAGGTCACGGGGGCATATAGCTGGAGGGCACAGATCACAGGGGGCATAGATATCACATGGGGAAACAGCTGGGGGGGCACATAGATGGAGGGCACAGTGATCACAGAGGGGCATATAGCTGGGGTGGCACAGATCACAGGGGGCACATAGCTGGAGGGCACAGATCACAGGGGGTATATATAGGTGAGGGGCACAGATTACATGTGGAAACAGCTGGGGGCATAGAAATCACGGGGGCACATAGCTGGAGGGCACAGATCACAGGTGGTATATATAGGTGGGGGGCACAGATCACGTGTGGAAACAGCTGGGGGCACAGAGATCACAGGGGGCACATAGCTGGAAGGCACAGATTCCCGGGGAGGCACAGAGCTGCGGGCACGCAGAGATCGCTGACTCTCTGGCAGCAATGCAGGATCCATCTCTCCTCTTCCGGGACATGTGGACGGGAGAGCATTGGGCACTAATCCCTCCCACCCAGATGCTAAACCCGCCCACCCCGACGACTTCATCATGCGCAGGGCAGGCAGCGTTTTGTAATGAACGCTGCGTGCCCGTGCACTTGGGGGTTAAAGGGTCAGCAGCTGACAGGATACAGCTGCCACCTGAGCATTGGGGACTCCAGGGACCTGTCCGCGGGTCACGTGAAAAGTCACTGCGGGCCGCATGCGGCCCTAGAGCCGGAGGTTCCCCACCCCTAACTTAGGGACAGGAAAACACTGGGGATAGAGGGAAGGGGAGGGCTATTTAAACCTCTTGTTTACTGTCCCTAATTAGGATGGGGAGGCAACCACCTGTGTGCTGTCATGGAGGGGATTAGAGAAACTATTGTTTGTGCACAGTATGGTTCGGAAGGGAGGTATCACTGTTTGGTTTTTGGAGTGCACATTTGGCTGGAATACTGTGCAGATGGCAGAACAGCAGAAACCCCCAAAGTGACCCCATTTCAGAAACAACATTCCTCTAGTAATTCATCTCGGGGGTGAGGAGCATTTTGAACCCACAATTGCTTCATAAACATTTTATAACACCGAGTCTTGTCACTAAAATGTAGCTTAAGGCCCAATTTTTGAAATTTCACATAGGGTTAAAAATGGACCCCACAATTTGTAAAAAAATTTCTTCCAAAACTTGAGGTCAGAAGCTCCTGTTATGCACATGGCCGGGCTCGGATGGGAAGAGCCACTGTTTGGCCTTTAGAACAGTAATTTGGCGGTCCTAGATTGTGGGGGCCAACTGCAGAGCCCCCGAGGTGTGTGACCAGCAGAAGACCCCAAAGGTGACCCCATTTCTGACACTATACCCGTCAGTGATCATCTAAGTAATGGGTATTTTTATCCTGATGAATGTCAATAGAAGAAATAGGAAAAGTGTTCCAGCTCCTTAAAATCACAAAAAAAATGTATTCATCCATTTACTGTAAAACACAGCTGTGATAAAGATCTATGCACAGATCGAAACGCGTTGCTGAACACACTCTCCCCCAGGCACATGTCCATGTTCCCTGAGGATTTTTTTGCCGTTTTCATGTTTTAAACGGATTTAAAAGAGAATCTGTCACCTATTTTTTCACATATAAGATGCGGCCACCACCATCAGGGACTTATCTATAGACGAAAAACAAGTTATAGTATACTCACCCAGGGGCGGGCCGGGTCCGGAGGGTGTCGAGATCCGGTCCGGCGACTCCCATCTTCTAGCGATGACGTCCTATTCTTTGCTTCCTGTCGCGACCGGACCGCCCCTGGGTGAGTATACTATAACTTGTTTTTCTTCTCTTTCAGGTTACATCGGGGCTTATCTACAGCGTTACAGAATACTAAAGATAAGTCCCTGATGGTGGTGTCGGCAGCTGATACTCGAAAAAATAGGTGTCAGATTCCCTTTAAGGAGCTGGAACACTTTTCCTATTTCTTCCATTGACTCTACGGTCATCAGGACGAAGTTCCGTGCACCTGTGGCTGTCGGTGAGCTGGCTAGGCTTTGTATTCTTTCTATGTTTGCATTTTTATCCCACAGATATTTCACTGCTTTCTTTACCATGTGGTTGTGAGAGAATGATATATTCCATCTGTTACACGAAGAAGTAGTGTCACGGCCTCCCTCACTTACCCTGGTGTGACTGGGGGGGTCCACTACAAGACCACCCAGTCTGAGGAGATTACACCCTAATGTACGTCTCACACTCCTGACAGCCCTCACTAAGGATTGGCCCAGGAGCAGCACTCTTCTCCCTGCCTCCATGTTATCTGTAAGGGGTTACTGCCCAGTAATGGAGGGGTTACTGCCCCCTGTGCCCAGTAATGGAGGGGTTACTGCCCCCTGTGCCCAGTAATGGAGGGGTTACCGCCCCCTGTGCCCAGTAATGGAGGGGTTACTGCTTCCTGTGCCCAGGAATGGAGGGGTTACTGCCCCCTGTGCCCAGTAATGGAGGGGTTACTGCCCCCTGTGCCCAGTAATGGAGGGGTTACCGCCCCCTGTGCCCAGTAATGGAGGGGTTACTGCCCCCTGTGCCCAGTAATGGAGGGGTTACTGCCCCCTGTGCCCAGTAATGGAGGGGTTACTGCCCCCTGTGCCCAGTAATGGAGGGGTTACTGCCCCCTGAGCCCAGTAATGGAGGGGTTACTGCCCCCTGTGCCCAGTAATGGAGGGGTTACTGCCCCCTGTGCCCAGTAATGGAGGGGTTACTGCCCCCTGTGCCCAGTAATGGAGGGGTTACCGCCCCCTGTGCCCAGTAATGGAGGGGTTACTGCCCCCTGAGCCCAGTAATGAAGGGGTTACTGCCCCCTGTGCCCAGTAATGGAGGGGTTACTGCCCCCTGAGCCCAGTAATGGGGGGGTTACTGCCCCCTGAGCCCAGTAATGAAGGGGTTACTGCCCCCTGTGCCCAGTAATGAAGGGGTTACTGCCCCCTGTGCCCAGTAATGGAGGGGTTACTGCCCCCTGTGCCCAGTAATGGGGAATCTCCAGCACCTACCTCCACCTGCAGAGCCGCACTCCACATATATGGCTGCTCTGTGCGCACAGGACCTGGGATGAGGTCACAGGAGGGGAGGAGTCAGGGGGGTCACATGATCAGGGGCCTGAGTGTATGCAGGACTCTGCTGTGCTGGTTGTCATGGTGCTGGATGAGGGGAAGTTTCTGTGGGGTCAGGAGGGGTTTACAGGGGGGATGTAGCAGAGCCGTGTGTGTACGAGGTGTACGAGGTGTACGGAGCGGAGCCGTGTGTGTACGAGGTGTACGGAGCGGAGCCGTGTGTGTACGAGGTGTACGGAGCAGGGCCGTGTGTGTATGAGGTGTATGTAGCAGAGCCGTGTGTGTACGAGGTGTACGGAGCGGAGCCGTGTGTGTACGAGGTGTACGGAGCGGAGCCGTGTGTGTACGAGATGTACGGAGCGGAGCCGCGTCTGTACGAGGTGTACGGAGCGGAGCCGCGTGTGTGCGAGGTGTACGGAGCGGAGCCGTGTGTACGAGGTGTACGGAGCGGAGCCGTGTGTGTACGAGGTGTACGGAGCGGAGCCGTGTGTGTACGAGGTGTACGGAGCGGAGCCGTGTGTGTACGAGGTGTACGGAGCGGAGCCGTGTGTACGAGGTGTACGGAGCGGAGCCGTGTGTGTACGAGGTGTACGGAGCGGAGCCGTGTGTGTACGAGGTGTACGGAGCGGAGCCGCGTGTGTACGAGGTGTACGGAGCGGAGCCGTGTGTACGAGGTGTACGGAGCGGAGCCGTGTGTGTACGAGGTGTACGGAGCGGAGCCGTGTGTACGAGGTGTACGGAGCGGAGCCGTGTGTGTGCGTGGTGTACGGAGCGGAGCCGTGTGTGTACGAGGTGTACGGAGCGGAGCCGCGTGTGTACGAGGTGTACGGAGCGGAGCCGTGTGTACGAGGTGTACGGAGCGGAGCCGTGTGTGTACGAGGTGTACGGAGCGGAGCCGTGTGTGTACGGAGCGGAGCCGCGTGTGTACGAGGTGTACGGAGCGGAGCCGCGTGTGTACGAGGTGTACGGAGCGGAGCCGCGTGTGTGCGTGGTGTACGGAGCGGAGCCGTGTGTACGAGGTGTACGGAGCGGAGCCGTGTGTGTACGAGGTGTACGGAGCGGAGCCGTGTGTACGAGGTGTACGGAGCGGAGCCGTGTGTGTACGAGGTGTACGGAGCGGAGCCGCGTGTGTACGAGGTGTACAGAGCGGAGCCGTGTGTGTACGAGGTGTACGGAGCGGAGCCGCGTGTGTACGAGATGTACGGAGCGGAGCCGCATGTGTACGAGATGTACGGAGCGCAGCCGCGTGTGTACGAGGTGTACGGAGCGGAGCCGCGTGTGTACGAGGTGTACGGAGCGGAGCCGTGTGTGTACGAGGTGTACGGAGCGGAGCCGTGGGTGTACGAGGTGTACGGAGCGGAGCCGCGTGTGTACGAGATGTACGGAGCGGAGCCGCGTGTGTACGAGATGTACGGAGCGGAGCCGTGTGTGTACGAAGCGTACGGAGCGGAGCCACGTGTATTCGAGGCATACAGAGTGGAGCTGTGTGTGTATGAGGCATACAGGGCAGAATTGCGTGTGTACAATGTGTGCGGAACGAAGCCGTGTGTGTACGAGGTGTACAAAGCGGAGCCGTGTGTGTATAAGGTGTATGGAGTGGAGCCTCAGTGTATGAAGTGTGAGCTGTGCAGCTCCTGTACACTGATATCCGGAGCGCAGACACTGCATGGAAACTTCTCCTCAGTCCCGTGGGTCCTGGCACTCTTGTAACTGTGGTGGGAGCTGATGGATTGCTCCCTGACACTCAAGGGTTAATTACATGTGATGTTCATGTATCTGATAAAGGTATGATACCCACTTGAGCGGCAAGTAGCTAGGACAGGGTTAATTATAATGGCCTACCAAGTTTGGGAGGGGGAACTGAGTGTTAGTGGTAAATGGAGGAAGTGACAGTCCATGTGAGTGTAGCAGTGAGTAACCTAGCTCTACTGAGGCTGCTAGCGACAACGTGGGCCTAATACTTGATTGCTGAAAATACCCTTCCATGTGATTGTCTAAATGGCCTAGGACAACCTCCAGATGGACGTCGGGGGCCGGGGCACACTCAGCTTGTGAAGCTACGGGGAAAGATGGACTCAGACCACATGGGGTGAAAGTTATTGCAATCCATATATACTGCTAGAGGTGAGGAAGATTCCCTAAGGCTAGGAAAGCCAGAGAGGGGACTATGCCACCTATACCAGGGCTGAAATTGTATCCGGTACCTGTGGGAGACATGACAACCCGTTGAGCCTTATCCTTTGTGTCTGACTGTAAATTGTCATGATCCTAGTGCAGGTTTTGACCCGCACGTCTTGGGTTAATCTCTTGAGCCCAGTGCAGGCTTTGACCTGCATGCCTGGGGTTAATTATTGTGGCCTCTCTTTGGTTTGGGGAGAGCTTCTTATAGCCCTGGGAAGCTCCAATCCCAGTCAGTTACACTTTTGACTTTGGCCGAGTGTGGTGACCCGTGTGCCTTGTGCCTGTCTTCTAGCTTGCTTCTATGGTTCTGACCCGGTTCTGTCCCCCGTTGTTAGTTTGCCTTTTGATTCTGTACTGTGTATCTGCTTCTCTGGTTTCTGACTGCTGCTACGTCCTGACTATCCGTTCTGTGTCTAATCCTTTGGTACTGTCATGCTATCTCGTGCTTTGACCCCGGCCTGATCTGTTTACGTCTCTGTCTATGCCCCTTGGTAACTTTGTCTCGTAGTTACCCTTGTAGAAGTTTTCTTGAAGCTCCTAGCTCTCTGGAATTTAGGCCACGCCCCCATCAGTAACGTGCTTCAGGTCCTGTTGGTCTTGCACGCATCTTCACTGCTGCTGCCCCGCTCCACAGGTATCTTAGAGCACAGTTTGTCTTAGGCCTCTTTCACACTTCAGTTTTTCGCATCAGTTATAATCCGCCAAAAAGGCGGACAAGCGGATCCGTTGTCAACTGATGTGAACGGATGGCACAGGATCCGTTTTTAGACGGATCCTGAAAATGAAGAAATTTAAAGGAATCGCTGGCTGGGAAGGAAGAGAGAGAGAGAGAGAGAGAGAGAGAGAGAGAGAGAGAGAGAGAGAGAGAGAGAGAGAGAGAGAGAGAGAGAGAGAGAGAGAAATTTGAGGATCCGTTTTTTTTCAAAACCTGGCGGATTGTGACTGATTGTAAAAAACGGAAGTGTGAAAGAGGCCTTACTCAGGACACGTGCACTGGCTCAGTGAGCAAGTGCAGTGCGGTGTTCCTGACATGAATACTACACATACTACCATTCACAAAGTAAAAGTATGGATTTTATAACCCTTGTGTTCCCTGGATTAATTGCTGCCCTGGTTCCAGAAGAAGGATTCCTGGAGTCAGAAGAGGCCTGCAAGCCAGAAATGGGAAGTACCACATACTTAGCAGCACAAGCACACCTAGACTGAGACACACCTTGTCTGTAGGATGCCAGAGCGAGTGGGGACTGTTGCTCACCCACAACTACCTCGGTTGGGCACTCGCTCTTACAGATTTGAGGCATCTTGGTAGAAGTCTCTCCATGTCTCTTACACGGAATCTCAGTACCGGGGTCCAGCGCTCTCTCTTACAGATTTGGGGCATCTTGGTAGAAGTCTCTCCCTGTCTCTTTCTTACATGGACTCTCATTTCCGGGGGTCCAGAGCGCTCTCTTACAGATTTGGGATATCTTCGTAGAAGTCTCTCCTGATCTCTTACTTACATGGACTCTCAGTCCCGTGGATCGGTGCTCTCTCTCTTAAAATTTAGGACATCTTGGTAGAAGTCTCTCCCGGTTTCTTACTTACACGGACTCTCAGTCCCGGGGTCCGGCACTCTCTCTCTTACAGATTTGGGGCATTTTGGTAGAAGTCTCTCCTGATCTCTTTCTTTCATGGACTCACAGTCCTGGGGGTCTGATGCTCTCTCTCTTACAGATTTGGAACATCTTGGTATAAGTCTTTCCTGGTCTCTTACTTACAAGTGGACTCTGATTTGTCTGCTTGGAGACAAAGAAACCCCATACATGAGGGAATTATCACCATTCACCAGATGTCTACTATATGGCGGCAATAATACAGAGATAATATTGAGCTCGCCCCACTTGCATGTGGTCGCCCTCACGTCCCAAGGCTGTGAGGTACTCGGTACCGGGCCGGTGTCTTGGGGAATGTGTCACAGCAGCGGTGACCCAGTCCGTGGCCCTGGGCGCTCAATATCAATGGTGTTTTGTGGTTTAGTTTATAGGGATAGTTCGTGACGCCACCTGTGGTGTTCGCCAAATATGATGTTAGGCCGACACTGCATGCAGATCCTCTGGGACTGATGGTGTGTGCAGCATAGATGGTAAAGCTCCCCACAGATGGAGCTGTAGTCCCAGGGCAGTGTAGACGCTGGTAGTCAGATGTAGCAGAGCTCGGTGTGTCGGCGCAGAAAGAATGGAAGACACAGTTGTAGTTCCAAGGCTTTACTCTCAGTTCTTAGTGCACACCAGTGCCCGCCTCAGTACCGTGTCCTCCGGGGCAGAGACTCAGCCAACCTCCAGCCAGATAGGGCTCTCCCTGCCAACACTCCGCCAACGTATGCCTTCTCTGAACGACTCCTCCAATGCGCCTTTGAGGGCGAAGCACTCCAGTACTTAGTTACCCTGGAATGCCTCTCTCTAGGTGTTCCTAGTCTCTACTTGTATGACAGACAGCTGTAGCCTGCTCGGGGACCTCGTGGATCCTGGCTCTCTATTCAGTTGCTGTTGTGTCCCAAGTCTTGGATGGGAGTAGTGCATTTACAGCCAACTACTCCACCGGTGTCTGCTGCAGAACCATAAGTGTCCATACAACCTCGGGGACTGGGCCCCGGCCTTGCGCTGAGAACCTATAGGCAGAGTACTCTCTCAACCCACTCCTCCTCTCTGTTCTCTTCTCCTTCGTTCCGTACTTGACTTCTCTTCTATGGAAATGTGACGACTCCTGGAGTGGACCCTCTGGGTCGTGACACCAACCCTCCCAGGGCGAGCTGACCTAGTGAAGACCATCCCCTATACAGGGAGTGTCAGGGGCAAGCCCCAGGGGGTGAGGCACCACGACTGCTGGCACCAGGCGGCCGGCTCACAGGAGACACGAGTGGGTGAGTGTGTCTGCAGGAACGTGTACAGCGTGGACACGGCAACGCATGGTATACAGAGACTACGTTCGTCCGGGTGTGAGTGAAGCAGAATTTGTGCAAGGCGCACGTCAGAGCACTGAGTCAGGCAGCAGGTGTGCCAGGTGGTGTAACAGAGTACAGGAGCAGGGTGTGTGCCAGAGGGCACAACAGAGCATAAGACAGAGCGCAGGATTGGTACATGTGCCAGGAGGCACAACAGAGTAAGAGACTGAGTACAGGATCAGGGCATGTGCCAGGAGGCACAACTGAGTATAAGACAGAGCACGGAATCAGAGTGTGTGCCAGGAGGCACAACTGAGTATAAGACAGAGCACGGAATCAGAGTGTGTGCCAGGAGGCACAACTGAGTATAAGACAGAGCACGGAATCAGAGTGTGTGCCAGGAGGCACAACTGAGGATGAGACAGAGTACAGGGTAAGAGCGTGTGCCAGGAGGCACAACCGAGTACGAGACAGAGCACAGGGTCAGAGCGTGTGCCAGGAGGCACAACCAAGTACAAAGCAGAGGATCTGAATACAGCGCACAGCCAGGCAGGGACACTGCAGACCAAGCCAGGAAGCACAACAATAATCAGGCACCTCCCCTAGGGGGAGGTCGTCTGATATAGCACATGACTACTACTGGTTCCGGGTCAGGACCTAGCCAGAAAGCACATGACCACTACAGGTTCCGGGTCAGGTCCTCCATTACCATAGAGAGGACCGAGCCCTATACAGCACTGACAGGAGCGCGCAAGCGCAAACGTGACATGTAGGAGGAGACCCGGGGACGAGAGCTGCGCGTGCGCACCCGACGGGACCCCCGGAGTGACCGCGGCTCCGGAAGAGATGACGTCGGGACCGAGGTCCCGCCCCAGGTGAGCACGGCGTGACAGGAAACTTAGGTTACAGTTCTACGTCTCTCCTTCTCACTCCGTTCCTTAAAAAAAAATCAAGACAAAAGTTTGAAATCACAGTAATCATACTGAGCTGGATACTCCTACTGACGGGTCATTTTACCATAAAGTTAATGTCAAAACTAACAAAAGCAAAACTCTTCTCCCCCTCAAAGAAAAAATAAAGGATTTATGTTCATTCACTACTTGTCTTTATTGCAGTGTTCTAAAGGGACACCATTTTAATTGACACCTCAGCAGGAACAAGAGAGTCAGCCCTGTCCAATGACAGACGTAGCACATCATTGGTGGGTGTCAGTTCCCACACCAGAACGGGCTATGTCTGTCATGGCTTTGAACTATCACTGCGTGTTTAGCTGACAGGCACTGGATGATGTGTGGGGACCTATGCCGATGGTCCCGGCACCCAGATTGCTATGATCAGTCATGCAATCTGAATGACCTATCACAGCCTGATCGTGCAGAAGATGCTGAAATATCAGCACCTCCTGCACGATCAGTGCAGCAGGGACCTGATCATTGCCATGATAACGACAACCCCCAGGTCACCAAGCTATAGAAAGCTTTTGGGACCATGCTCAGAGCATGGTGTCAGAAGCTTTCAGTATAGGTATATGCTGGTGCATTTGCAATGCATTATACCTGCAGTCGAAGCAAAAAAGTGAAAGTCCCATAAAGGGACTGTGATGTCACATGTGACTGGATACTTCGCCTCCAGCAGGGCGAATTTCTATGACACCTGTGACCCTGGATACACTGCCTCCAGCAGGGCAAATTTAAAGAATGAAACGTGCAGCCGGATACACCGCCTCCAGCAGGCGAATTTCAATAGTTACACGTGTATCTGGATACACCGCCTCCAGCAGGGCGAATTTACAGAGATAAGGGAAACACCAGGGAAACCGATACAATGGAGGGCCCTGCAGTAGGGAACGGGTTCGTGGAGACCTCCTGCACTCCCCTGAGTCAGTGTCTCTACACTCCTGACGGTCCCTAGACAGGTTCCGCACCTGGCGACGAGCAGGATACCTAAAAACCCTAGCTCGCCCTGCACCTATCCCTTTCTAATGAATTGGACGGTGCAGAAACTAATCCCACCACTGCACTAATACACACATAAGGGAAGTTACAAACAGGGAAAAACTACTTAGCTTTGCTCTGTTGCTATTGCTCCCAGCAACAGAGTCCAGCACCTGAGTGCAGCTTTCCTCCTGAGTAGCTGCTACTTCACCAAAGCTTTGTCAGAGCTGCAAGGAACTCCTCACTGTTGCTCCTTCCACACCAGGACTCTGAGCTGCAAGGAACTCTTCTCTAGCTCCTTCCTCCACCAAAGATGGTTGGAAATGACAAATATCACCAACAGTGAGTGAGACCACCTGACTCTCCTTTATAGGCAAGAGCCAGAACAATCACACCTGCTAGTGATTCCCGTGTAATAATACTAGCCACCACCGGGGGCAAAACTAGAACTAAAGACACCACTGTATAATGACCCTAATGGCCACCGGGGGCAAAACTAACTTTAAGCAAAGAGCTTAAAGGAAAAAAAAGTTACATGTGCTTTTATCTGTCACAATCCATCATGGATCGTGACAGGGACTAAGTAAAAATATGTAAAAAATAATTATAAGATAATAATAATTAATATCACACTATACACATTTTCATGTAAAAAAATAAAAAAAGTACACGTTTGGTATCGTCGAGTCCAGAACAACTAGATCTATAAAAGTGTCACACTAACTAACCCCTTCAGTAAACGTAAAAACAAAACATGCTTTCTCACCATACTGCTGGAAAAAAGTGGAATTAAACGTGATAAAAAACACAGATATAAATAACCATGATATCATTAAAAACAGAATCGTAGAGCTGGAAGGGACCTCCTGAGTCATTTGGTCCAACCTCCTGCTCAAAGCAGGATTCTATAAATCATCCCAGACAGATGTCTGTCCAGACTCTGTTTGAAGACTTCCATTGAAGGAGAACTCGCCACCTCTCGTGGTAGCCTATTCCACTCATTGATCACCCTTTCAAAAAGTTTTTTTCTAATATCTAATCTGTGTCTCCACCTATTCAGTTTCATCCCATTGCTTCGAGTCTTTTCTTGTGCAAATGAGAATAAAGATGATCCTTCTACAATGTGACAGCCCTTAAGATATGTGTAGACAGCTATTAAGTCTCCTCTCAGTCTTCTTTTTTTTCAAGCTAGTCATTCCCAAATTCTGTAACCGTTCGTCATAGGACATGTTTTGCAGACCGGTCACCATTCTGGTCGCTTTCCTCTGAACTTGCTCCAGTTTGTTGATGTCTTTTTTAAAATGTGGTGCCCAGAACTGGACACAGTATTCCAGATGAGGTCTGACCAAAGAGGAGTAGAGGGCAATAATGACTTCACGTGATCTAGACTGTATGCTTCTGTTAATACATCCTAGAATTGCATTTGCCTTTTTTTGTTGCTGCATCACACTGATGACTCATATTCAGTCTGTGATCTATTAGTATACCCAAGTCTTTTTCACATATGCTGTGGCTTAGCCCTATGCCTCCCATTCTATATATGCTTTTTTCATTTTTATTGCCCAGATGTAGTACTTTGCATTTTTCTCTGTTAAAAACCATTCTGTTAGTTGCTGCCCACTTCTCCAGTTTATTTATATCTTTTTGAATCCTCTCTCTCTCTTCTCTAATATTAGCTATCCCTCCTAGCTTTGTGTCATCAGCAAATTTAATCAGTTTACCCTCAATTCCTTCATCTAAATCGTTGATAAAGATGTTGAACAATACAGGGCCCAGGACAGAGCCCTGTGGTACCCCACTTGAGACATTCTTCCAACTGGATGTGCAGCCATTTACGACCACTCTTTGGGTCTGATCACTAAGCCAGTTATGAATCCACCTAACAGTTGCCTCTCTTCTATAGTATTAGCTATCCCCCTAGCTTTGTGTCATAAGCAAATTTAATCAATGTACCCTCAATTCCTTCATTTAAATCATTGTGCAAAAAAAAAAACCCTGTTTGGGAGATAAGAACAGACAAATCGCGGCGCCCTAAGTGCGTAAACACAATATTGTAGCCTTTAAAGGGTGCACAATTTTATGCACTCGCCTGATAGAAGACTAATATGGCTTTAGATTGTGTATCCTCAAAAATCCTTCCTTCTGCGATACTTCTCAGTAGACAGGGCTTGCAGCTTTCCTTGGGTGGATCCAAGTGAAAGAGCCAGGTTCAGGCTCACACAGGATGAGTAAATCAAGAAAGGCACATCCAGCCCATGAACGGCAGCGCTTCCCAGGACTCACATCAAAAGATGATATTTCATATTTTTTTATTTCATAGGTTAAAAAAGAAGAGATACAACGCGTTTCGGATACAGTGTATATCAGTCATCGGGTATCATAAAAACACAGTACAAATCCTAATAGTATAAAATTCAGTAACACTTATATATAGTAGCAACCTTTTATCCCAGTCTCAGAAACATGATTTAGGGTGTGGACCAATTTCAGGAACACACCCACTGATTGATCCAACCTTGACAACATAGATGCAAGAAGGAAAAAAAAGAAGGCAATGTTCAAACTCTCTCTATGATATTCAATCCATTTGGATTTAATGTTCCCAGATGATATATCCAAAACGTTTCTTTCCGGTTTAAAAGAGCATTCCTATTTGCAACACCAGACGGTATCTGTTCCACTGAGTTACTCCGGTGCCTTTTTTTTTTTTTTTCTTGTTTTTTTTTTCCTTCGGGTTTGTTTTTTTTCCTTCTTGCATCTATGTTGTCAAGGTTGGATCAATCAGTGGGTGTGGTCCTGAACTTGGTCCACACCCTAAATCAAGTTTCTGAGACTGGGATAAAAGGTTGCTACTATATATAAGTGTAACTGAATTTTATACTATTAGGATTTGTACTGTGTTTTTATGATACCTGATGAAGGATATACATTGCATCCGAAACGCGTTGTAACTCTTCTTTTTTAACCTGTGAAATAAAAAAATATGAAATATCATCTTTGGATGTGAGTCCTGAGAAGCGCTGCCGTTCATGGGCTGGATGTGCCTTTCTTGATTCATTTAAATCATTGATAAAGATGTCGAACAATACAGGGCCCAGGACAGAACCCTGTGGTACCCACTTGAGACAATCTTCCAACTGGATGTGCAGCCATTTACGACCACTGATCACTAAGCCAGTTATGAATCCACCTAACAGTTATCTTATCCATTCCATACTTAGTCATTTTTTCAATAAGGATGATGTGAGATACTTTTGTCAAATGCTTTGCTGAAGTCAAGATGCACTATATCTACAGCATTTCCCTGATCCACCCAGTCAGTGATTCTGTCATAGAAGGAAATTAAGTTAGTCTGACATGACTTAATTAATTACAAACACACGCTGGCTCTGCTTAATCACTTCATTCTTATCCAGGTACTTACACACATGTTGTTTAATTTTAATTTGTTCAAAAATCTTTCCCGGTATAGAAGTCAGACTCACAGGCCTATCGTTCCTTGGGTCTACCTTCTTCCACTTTTTGAAGATAGGAACATTTGCTCTTCTCCAGTCTTCGGGGACTTCTCCTGTTGTCCAAGAATTTTCAAAGATTATGGAGAGTAGTTCAAAAATTTCTTCTGCTATCTCCTTCAGTACTCTGGGGTGTAATTCATCTGGACCTGGAGACTTGAATTCATTTATGTTAGCTAAGTGTTTCCTCACTATCTTTCTGTTTATAGTTATCCTGGATTCTTCTATTCCTTTAATAGCACAGTGAAGATCAGTTGATGTTGCATTTCCTTTCTGAGATAAAACAGATGCAAAATAGAAATTTAAAAGGAATTTAAAACATCATCTTGTCCCGCAAAAAAACAAGCCGCCGAGGGGGGCGTGGCCAGCAGCCTAGGGAGCAAGATGTGTCTCCTCTGGGCTCTGCTTTCAGAGAGAAAGAATCTGCCATTTATTCCAATCCTGGTGGCCCATCTGAATCACAAATGGTCCCCTGACAGAGGATTAAGCTGAGGAAGATCAAATTTAGAGGAGTGCCTTGATCCCCTGTGGCACGGCACGGAGGGAGATAGCTGAGGCCTAGCAGAGGTGCTTCCCGTCCGCCATCTTGCCACCTGGAGGACAGCTTACCCTCACACTAAAGGACTGCCGGAGGCCAGAGGGAGATTACAGAGAGAGACTTCTACCCCCCACCTGGATGGCATATTGGTGAGTCGTAATCCGGACGCGCTGTGGACGCCTGGGGCACTGAAGAGATTTAAGGCCGAAGAGAAGCATGGGGCCTGGTCAGCGGGGCTCCCGCCACCCTCCATTACCTACTTTCCCGCTCCCTCACTTACCGACATTGCAGCGAGCTTTGTGATCAGCTTAGTTGCAGCGGTCGTCCTCGCGAACGGACCCGGGGGAGGCTTCTTGAGGCGTATTGGTGTGACGGATGGAGTGGAGGGGAAGGCCTCGTGGTAGGCCCCGGGACCGGCAGGAAATGCTCATCGCCTGTTGGCCTGCACCAACAGCTGTCTTTTAATCCACTGCCAACTTAATGTCTTAAAGATAAGAGCGCTACTCTGATCCTCTGCATAGTAACACCATAACAGCTCCAGGCTGCCCCGGGCACGCTGTGAGTCGGAAAGCTCTGTGACACACCTGGAGCCCGTTTTATTAGAAGCACAGGCTAAAAGGCAGGCTTGAGATAATACAGGCACTACAGCAATAAATACAGTATGCTGAGCCCTTAGTGGGCTGAATTGAACTTATCTAGCAAAATCCAGATGGATCCTCTGTCCGATGGACATAAAAATAGAGCCACCACTTTCTCTTTTTAAACATTGAGCACACTCCTGATTGTGGAGCTCCACCTGCTGGCCACTATTGAACTATGCTGACTTCTTAGAAATGACTGCTTAATAATACTGGAATGCCCAAACAGTGAAAGGGGATTGCCCGTATTCATTTGCATTCATAATGGTTCGCTCAAAAAATATACGGACGAAAAGTTTACCAAGAAATACTGGGGAGAATCTGAAACACACACCCAGGGGAGATTTAGAGAAATTCTTAACCAAAAAAACAAGGTCAATGTGGCCTTCAGACAACTTACAGGACTCTAACATGGACTCTACTAAACTACCAGAAATTTCAGACATAAGCCCAGATGAGTCTGAGTCGGAAGGTGAATCGAATACGGGTGACCAGGCACCCATTTCACAAAATTTTATGAAGAAACGTTTGGCTACTAGTATGAAACCCTTGACCAGGGAGATTGCAGGCCTAAGATCCGACATGAAACATATAGGCCACAGAGTGGAGGCACTAGAAAGCTACCAGACTGAACTGATTGAAGCTTCTAACTCATTAGGCGATCATCTGCTCGCTCATCAAAAACAGCTCAACGCTGCCTTCCTTGCAATAGAGGATCAGGAGAACAGGAGCAGAAGGAAAAATATAAGACTGAGAGGGATTCCGGAGTCTTTTGCTCCCGAGTCTCTAAACAAAGTCTCCAAAGAGATCTTCTCAGCTATTCTGGGACAAGACCGAGCAAACAACATCATTATTGAAAGGGTCCATAGAGCTCTGAGACCGAAACCTAAGTCCTCTGAGCCTCCGAGGGATATAATCTGTGGACTCCTCAGTTACCTCAACACTGCGGCAATTCTGAGGGGAGCCAGAGAGCACTCCCCCCTGATATATGGAGATACCACCACTCAAATTTTTCAAGATATTTCCCCTTCTACACTGGCCAAGAGGAGAGTGCTGAAACCTATGACGGATGCATTAGTGGCCAAGGGCCTAAGATTCAAATGGCTTTTTCCGTTTGGTGTAGGGATCACTAAAGACGGACGTCCAGAGAACTTGGAGAACTCGTGGGAAATCCTACAAATGGATCCTATATCAGTTCCCTCCTGGTTACCCCTGGATCTGGGAGTGGATACTCTGAAACTTGCAAGAATCCTGAAAATCACTAGACCAGTCTGTCAGGAAGAGAATCATAGAATCATAGAATCATAGAATCGTAGAGTTGGAAGGGACCTCCTGGGCCATCTGGTCCAACCCCCTGCTCAAAGCAGGATTTGCTAAATCATCCCAGTCAGATGTCTGTCCAGCCTCTGTTTGAAGACTTCCATTGAAGGAGAACTCACCACTTCTCGTGGCAGCCTGTTCCACTCATTGATCACTCTAACTGTCAAAAAGTTTTTTCTAATATCTAATCTGTGTCTCCTCCCATTCAGTTTCATCCCATTGCTTCTAGTCTTTCCTTGTGCAAATGAGAATAAAGTTGATCCTTCTACAATGTGACAGCCCTTTAGATATTTGTAGACAGCAATTAAGTCTCCTCTCAGTCTTCTCTTTTGCAAACTAAACATTCCCAAATCCTGCAACCTTTCCTCATAAGACAGGGTTTGCAGACCGGTCACCATTCTGGTCGCTCTTTTCTGAACTTGCTCCAGTTTGTTGATGTCTTTTTTAAAATGTGGTGCCCAAAACTGGACACAATATTCCAGATGAGGTCTGACCAAAGAGGAGTAGAGGGAAATAATGACTTCACGTGATCTAGACTGTATGCTTCTGTTAATACATCCTAGAACTGCATTTGCCTTTTTTGCTGCTGCATCACACTGTTGACTCATATTCAGTCTGTGATCTATTAGTATACCCAAGTCTTTTTCACATGTGCTGTCACTTAGCCCTATTCCTCCCATTCTATATATGCTTTTTTCATTTTTATTGCCCAGATGTAGTACTTTGCATTTCTCCCTGTTAAAAACCATTCTGTTAGTTACTGCCCACTTCTCCAGTTTATTTAAATCTTTTTGAATCCTCTCTCTCTCTTCTCTAGTATTAGCTATCCCTCCTAGCTTTGTGTCATCAGCAAATTTAATCAGTTTACCCTCAATTCCTTCATCTAAATCGTTGATAAAGATGTTGAACAATACAGGGCCCAGGACAGAGCCCTGTGGTACCCCACTTGAGACATTCTTCCAACTGGATGTGCAGCCATTTACGACCACTCTTTGGGTCCGATCACTAAGCCAGCTATGAATCCACCTAACAGTTGCCTTGTCCATTCCATACTTAGTCATTTTTTCAATAAGGATTGTATGAGAGACTTTGTCAAATGCTTTGCTGAAGTCAAGATATACTATATCTACAGCATTTCCTTGATCCACCCAATCAGTGATACCGTCATAGAAGGAAATTAAGTTAGTCTGACATGACTTATTAGTTACAAACCCATGCTGACTCTGTTTGATCACTTCATTCTTATCCAGGTATTGACTTACATGTTGTTTAATAATTTGTTCAAAGATCTTTCCTGGTATAGAAGTCAGACTCACCGGCCTATAGTTGCCTGGGTCCACCTTCTTCCCCTTTTTGAAGATAGGAACAACATTTGCTCTTCTCCAGTCTTCTGGCACTTCTCCTGTTCTCCAAGAATTTTCAAAGATTATGGAGAGTGGTTCAGAAATTTCTTCTGCTATCTCCTTCAGTACTCTGGGGTGTAATTCATCTGGACCTGGAGACTTGAATTCATTTAGGTTAGCTAAGTGTTTCCTCACTATCTTTCTGTTTATAGATATCCTGGATTCTTCTATTCCCTTAATAGGACAGTGAATAACAGTTGGTGTTACATTTCCTTTCTGAGAGAAAACAGATGCAAAATAGGAATTTAAAAGTTCAGCCTTCTCAACATCCTGTCTTACCATTTCATCATTTTCATCCTGTAAAAATCCTATAGCATCTTTGACTTTTCTTTTACTTTTGACATATCCCCAAAATCCTTTATTATTGCTTTTGACATCTCTTGCAAGCCTCAATTCATTTTCAGCTTTAGCTAATCTGATTTGTGCCCTGCAGATTCTGCAGACAGCATTATATTCTTCTTTAGATATGCTTCCCTCTTTCCATTTTATAAACATTTTTTTCTTCCTTTTTAGCATGTGCTTAAGTTCTGTGTTCACCCATCCTGGTTTCCTTAAATGCTTCCTATTCTTCCCTCTTTTCGGAATTGTTAACAACTGTGCTTTGAGAATTTCATTTTTCAAGATTTCCCATCCTTCCTGGACATTTTTGTCTTTAAGGATATCCAGCCATTGGATCCCTCCAATTCTCTTTCTGAATCCCTTAAAATCTGCCTTTCTGAAATCTAACCTTGACGTCTGAGTCTTCACAGGTCTTCCGCCTCTAGTTATCCAAAATTCTAAAATAGCATGGTCGCTACCTCCTAGGGTTCCAGCCACTTTTACCTCCTCAACCATTTCCTCCCTGTTTATAAGGATTAGATCCAAGGTAGCAGTTCCCCTTGTTTTCTCCCCTACCTTTTGGAAGATAAAGTTGTCAGCAAGAGAGGATAAGAATTTCCTTGACCTGTTAGTTTTGCCTGAGAGAGATTCCCAACAAATGTCTGGATAGTTGAAATCTCCCATGACAACTATGTCATATTTTTTGGAGAACTTGGCCATTTGATGCATAAAGAGTTCATCCATATCTTCAGCTTGCACAGGCGGCCTGTAGTAAATGCCTACAATGGTGTCCTTTCCATTGTTCTGTCCTTGTATTCTTACCCAAACAGTTTCCACAGAACTCCCAGAGAACAGCTTCTCCAATGGCTAAGAAGACCTCCTCCAAACATGGCTTAACCTGAAATGCCACAGAACTCTTTGGTCTACTCTTCATGAAGGGACTCGGGGATTACCTGAGTTTTGGTGGTCAAATTTTTCTTGTCAACTGTATAGTCTTTCTACAGTTATGCAAAATTGTACTGATTTTACGATATTTCCCCAGTGTACGCTGATCTTTCACAATTATTCTAAGTCACTGTTTGGGCCCGTTATTCCTCGTCTTCGAAATAGGGTTCCTAGTACCCCCCGGCTGAAGATGAGAAAGTTTTTGTTAATAGTTTTGTGTTGATTTTTATGTTATATTTCCACAGGTGCTTAATGACGGCGACAGACTTTTATATTATCTATGTCAAGAGCTGAACAGGCTTTGGGAGACTCGATCACCGTGGCCTCCTTTAACGTGACGGGTATTAATGCTCCAGCAAAACGTAGCTAGATTCTCTCTCTGTTAAGGAAGAATCATGCTCAGGTATTGTTCCTACAAGAGACACATTTCAAAGCAGGCAGAGTACCAAACACTTCCTTCTCCCCATATCCAATTTGGTTTAACAGTTGCTCTCATTTGTCCTCAAAAGGGGTTAGTATTGCATTTATGAGGGGACTGCCCTTCACTTTGAAGGACTGTCTTACTGATGCAGAGGGAAGATATGTATTTGTAAAGGGACTCCTAGCAAACACACTAATTACTTTTGGGAATCTCTATGCTCCAAATACTGGACAGGCGATATGGCTGTCTGGGGCTTTGGATACACTTGCATTGTTCAAGGAGAGCCTCTTGGTCCTGGGGGTGATTTTAACCTAACCTTACACCCGAACCTAGATGCATCTAACGGTAAATCCTCAATTCCAAAAAATGAAAGGAGAGTCCTTCTGAATAAATTAAATACACTTGGCCTGATCGATCCATGGAGAATTGCTCATCCTACCACAAAGGATTACTCCTTTTATTCAAAGCCACACAATTCTTACCACAGATTAGATTACCTGCTGATTCAAACCTCAGCAATCTCACTGATCCTAGACACCTCTATAGGCTCCATAACACTTTCGGACCATGCACCGATTTTCATGAAGTTACAAATTGCTTCGTTACCCCGGCCTGCTACAACCTGGCGACTGATTGAGTCGCTTTTGGGAAAACCGGAGCATCTGCTCCAACTAAACTTTCATATTGCTAGATTCTTCAGGGAGAACACTGTAGATGGAGAAACTAACCCCATAATTTGGGAAACACATAAAGTGGTCCCCAGGGGAGAGTTGATTGCATTAGGGACTCATGTTAAACGAGAAAGAGAGAAAGAAATTTCTTATCTCCTACACCAAATTAGCACTCTGGAAAGGATTCACAAAAAAGGGGGGCCGACCGTGACCTAACAGAGTTGTCCACCCTGCGCTTGCAAACCCAAAGATCTACTCAACTTAACCTCAGCTAAAGTATTTGCCCGATGTAGACAAAAGGTTTACATGCATGGGAACAAAGGGAGCAAAGTTATGTCCCGACTACTAAAGAAACAAAAGGGAGAAACACTTTGTTAAGCAGGTGGATACAGGTGGTGGCGCAAGGGTGGATAAGTCAAGCGAAATAGCGGATGCTTTTCGGAATTACTACGATTCTTTATATAACTTGGCCCCACTAGAGTCCATGAAAGATCCTATTGTAGCTACAGAGAACATCCGTAATTTCCTAGCCCAGCTTTCGCTACCTAAGATTTCTCCCCTGGGGCAATCGTTACTTACTAAAGAAGTTACAGCACAAGAGGTTAATGACACACTGGCGGAAATTCCAAATGGAAAAACTCCAGGCCCCGATGGCTTCCCGATAATATATTATAAAAAATTCACAGACACGCTAATCCCTCGTTTAGTAGACGTTTTCAACTCTTTTAAAAGGTGCAGTTCCCCCACCACAATCACTAGAAGCATACATCACCGTTATACCCAAGGAAGGGAGAGACGGAACGCAGTGCAGTAATAACCATCCTATATCACTTCTTAATACGGATATTAAGTTGTGGGCAAAAATTCTGGCCTCAAGAATTAATTTGGTGTTGACAGATCTAGTGCACCCTGACCAGGCCGGGTTTATACGTGGAAGAGAGTGCAAAGACAACTCTACAAAAGTTCTGCAGATTATCTCATATGCAAAACATACAGGTCAGGCCCTCACGGTCCTTTCTACTGATGCTGAGAAGGCCTTTGACCAGGTTGGCTGGCAATATATGAACTGTGTTCTGCAAAAATTTGCCTTTCCACCATCATTTATTGAAACTATATTTTCGCTATACACTTTCCCGACAGCCAGGGTCAGGGTGAACGGAATTCTATTGGACTCCTTCAAAATTAGGAACAGTACCAGGCAGGGTTGCCCTCTCTCCCCCTGCATATTCGTCCTAGTTATGGAGACGTTGATTCAGGCCATCCGACAAGACAAAGACATTGGGGGTATCAGGATTAATCAAATTGAAGTGACGGCGGCAGCCTTCGCAGATGATCTATTGTTGATGCTCTCAAACCCAGGGACTGCCTTCCCAAAGCTTCTTGAAATCTTCTATTTATTTGGAGAACTCTCTAACTTTAAGATAAACCTGGATAAGTCTGAGGCCTTCAATGTTTCAACTGAGACAGAGGTTATTTCTGTACTTAAAAGGACTACCCCCTTCAAGTGGCCTAAGGAAAAAATTAAATATCTAGGGGTTTTCATTATGAAAGATCCACATTCCCTTTTCCAACATAATTTCACTGGGGAAAATCAAATCCTCTTACTGGGGAAAATCAAAAACCTCCTTAGTTCCTATGACCTTCCCTTTATTTCCTGGATGGGTAGAGTCAACGCAATTAACCCCTTCACCCCCAAGGGTGGTTTGCACGTTCATGACCGGGCCAATTTTTACAATTCTGACCACTGTCCCTTTATGAGGTAATAACTCTGAAACGTTTCCATGGATGCCGGTGATTCTAACTTTGTTTTCTCGTGACATATTGTACTTCATGTTAGTGGTAAAATTTCATTCAAATAACTTGTGTTTATTTGTGAAAAAAAACGGAAATTTGGCGAAAATTTTGAAAATTTTCCAACTTTGAATTTTTATGCCATTAAATCACAGAGATATGGCACACAAAAAAATTAATAAGTAACATTTCCTACATGTCTACTTTACATCAGTACAATTTTGTAATCAAAATTTTTTTTTGTTAGGAAGTTATAAGGGTTAAAAGTTGACCAGCGATTTCTCATTTTTGCAACACCATTTTATTTTTACGGCCCACATCACATTTGAAGCCACTTTGAGGGGTCTAAATGATAGAAAATACCCAAAAGTGACACCATTCTAAACACTGCACCCCTTAAGGTGTTCAAAACCACATTCAAGAAGTTTATTAACCCTTCAGGTGCGTCACAGGAATTTTTTGAATATTTAAAAAAAAATGAACATTTAACTTTTTTTCACAAAAAAAATACTTCAGGTTCAATTTTTTGAATTTTACCAAGGGTAACAGGAGAAATTGGACTGCAAAAGTTATTGTGCAATTTGTCCTGAGTACGCTGATACCTGATATGTGGGGGGAACCACTGTTTCGGCGCATGGCAGAGCTCAGAAGGGAAGGAGCGCCGTTTGACTTTTTCAATGCAAAATTGGCTGGAATTCAGATCGGACGCCATGTCACGTTTGGAGAGCCCCTGATGTACCTAAACAGTGGAAACCCCCGACAAGTGACCCCATTTTGGAAACTAGACCCCACAAGGAACTTATCCAGTTATGTGGTGAGAACTTTGAACCCACAAGGGCTTCACAGAAGATTATAACGTACAGTGGTACAATTAAAAAATCATATTTTTTGCAAAAAAAGTTTTTTTCACCCCCAATTTTTATTTTCTCAAGGGTAACAAGACCCTAAAAGTTATTGTGCAATTTGTCCTGAGTACGCTGATATGCCATATGTGGGTGTAAACGACTATTTGGGTGCATGGCAGAGCTCAGAAGGGAAGCAGCACCATTTGACTTTTTTGGCTGGAATTGAGATCGGACACCATGTCGCGATTGGAAAACCCCTGTTGTACCAAAACAGTGGAAAGCCCCCACAAATGACACTATTTTGGAAACTAGACCCCCCAAGGAACTTATCTAGATGTGTGGTGAGCACTTTGAACCCCCAAGGGCTTCACAGAAGTTTATAACGTACAGCCTTACAATTAAAAAGTCATATTTTTTCCACAAAAATGATCTTTTCACCCTCAATTATTATTTTTCCAAGGGTAACAGGACCCTAAAAGTTATTGTGCAATTTGTCCTGAGTACGCTGATTCCCCACATGTGGGGGTAAACCACTATTTGGGCGCATGGCAGAGCTCGGAAGGGAAGCAGCGCCATTTGACGTTTTTGGCTGGAATTGAGATTGGACACCATGTCGCGTTTGGAAAGCCCCTGATGTACCAAAACAGTGAAAATCCCCACAAATGACACCATTTTAGAAACTAGACCCCCCAAGGAACTTATCTAGATGTGTGGTGAGCACTATATACCCCCCAGTGCTTCACAGAAGTTTATAACGCCCGGGCGTGAAAATAAAAAAATCGTATTTTTTCAACAAACATGATCTTTTAGTCACAAATTTTTTTATTTTCCCAAGGGTACCAGGAGAAATTGGACCCCAAAAGTTGTTGTCCAATTTGTCCTGAGTACGCTGATACCCCATATGTGGTAGAAAACTACTGTATGGGCACATATCAGGGCTCGGAAGGGAAGTAGTGACGTTTTGGAATGCAGACTTTCATGGAATGGTATGCAGGTGTCATGTTGCTTTTGGAGAGCCCCTGATGTACCTAAACAGTGGAAACCTCCCACAAGTGACCCCATTTTGGAAACTAGACCCCCTAAGGAACTTAAACTTAAATGATATTTTTGCCCCCAATTTTTTATTTTCCTATGGGTAACAGGAGAAATTGGACCCCAAAAGTTGTTTTGCAATTTGTCCTGAGTAGGCTGATCCCCTATATGTGGGGGTTAAATACTGTTTGGGCACATGGCAGAGCTTGGAAGGGAAGGAGCACAATTTGACTTTTTCAACGCAGAATTGGCTGGAATTGAGATCAGATGCCATGTTGAATTTGGAGAGCACCTGATGTGCCCAAACAGTGGAAACCTCCCAATTATAACTCCAACCCTAACCCCAACACACCCCTAACCGTAATCTCAGCCCTAATTCTAGCCATAGCCCTAAACCTAGCCCTAGCAATAGCCCTAACCCTAATGGAAAAATGGAAATAAATACATTTTTTTTTATTTTATTATTTTTCCCTTACTAAGGGGGTGATAACGGGGGGTTTGATTTACTATTTATAGCGGGTTTTTATGTTTGGCAGCTGTCGCACGCTAAAAGACGCTTTTTTTTTTCTAAAAATAGTTTTTGCATCACCACATATTGAGAGCTATAATTTTTCCATATTTTGACCCACCGAGTCATGAGAGGTCTTATTTTTTACGGGACGAGTTGACGTTTTTATTGGTATCATTTTCGGGCACGTGACATCTTTTGATCGCTTTTTATTCCGATTTTTGGGACGCAGAATGAGCAAAAACCAGCGTTTCTGGTTTCTTTTGGGGGGTGTGTTTACACCGTTACGCATGCGGTGAAATTGATAAAGTGGTTTTATTCTTCGGGTCGGTACGGTTACAGCGATACCTCATTTAGGTCTTTTTTTATGTTTTGGCGCTTTTATGCAATGAAAACAATTTTATATAAAAAATAATTATTTTTGCATCGCTTTATTCTGCGAGCTATAACTTTTTTATTTTTTTGCTGATGATGCTTTATAGCGGCTCATTTTTTGCGGGACGAGATGACGTTTTCAGAGGTACCATGGATATTTATATGCACTTTTTGTTTGGCGGTATGATAATAAATCATTTTTTGCTTCAGTTTTTATTTTTATATTTTAAGGGGTTCGCTAAAGGGGTTAACTAATGGGACAGTTTTATAGGGCAGGTCATTACGGACGTGGCGATACCAAATATGTGTACTTTTATTGTTTTGTTTTTTATTTCCAAAAAAAGAATTTATTAGGGAATATTTATATTTTTTATCTATTTAGTGATTTTTTAAAATTATTTTTACACTTTTTTTAACTTTATTACATTGTCCCAGGGGGACATAACTGTCATGTGACAGATCACTGATCTGTCACATCACAGATCACTTTGACAGATCAGCGATCTGTCACAGGCACTGCACTTGGCTTCCTCGTGCCTGCGCTTTGCAGGCACTGAGGAAGCCAGCTCCCTGTAGGCCCCCGAAGGTCCCTGTTGACATCTTGGATTCGGGGACCTGCAGGGATGAGCCCCCCGCAGCAGCGCTGCACATTGCACTGCTGTGGGGGGCTCAGGGAAGCACGGAGGGAGCCCCCTCCCTGCCGATGCTTCCCTTTAACCCCCGTACACCGCGATCGTGTTTGATCGCGGTGTGCAAGGGGTTAAAATGTCGGGGGCCGTCCGTGACCGCCCCTGATACATTGTGCCGGGTGTCAGCTGTGATAATCAGCTGACACCCGGCCGCGATCTGCGGCGCTCACGTGAGCGCCGCTGATTGCGTTAGACGTACTATCCCGTCCATGGGCATAGGGGCCCGGGTCCCATGGACGGGATAGTACGTCTGATGTCAGAAAGGGGTTAAATCATATGTTTTACTTAAAATTTTCTATGTGATGAAAATGGTCCCAATATCCCTACCGAAATCTGTCATCAAATTATAGCCAGATTCGTCTGGAAATCCAAAAAGTTCGGCTCCCTTTTAAGGACTTTGATCTTACCGAGACAGGCGGGGGGTTGGGTTTACCAGATTTGGTGTCTTATTATCAAGCCATACACTTGACCAGATGGATAAAACTATTCCATTTGATAGATCAGGATTCCCAAACTCACATCGATTTGCAATTATTGGGTACAGATGCGAAAAAACTAATATGGACAAATAACCCCACCTCAAAAATTAATTTTGATGATATTCTTCTGACGTCCATTTTGACCAGGCGTTTGTTGGTTCTAAACCTCCCGCCAGATTGCCATTTTCTTGATAAAATACCAATAGGGATAATCCCATATATTTACAACCCAGACTTTACGGATCCCTATGACTTATGGGAATCTCTACCAAATAAACCAATCTCCCACCTTTTGAATAACAAGATTCTCTGTAAAACTTCTGGCCTCAAGAAGCAAAAAGCACCCAAATAATTTCCTTCAACAGATCCATGTCTTCCACTATATGAAACAAATCAGAAAAGTAACCACTCCTTCACCTAATTGGCACTGGTTAGACTTACTGACGAAAATAAAACCACCTATTTCAAGACCTCTAAAATATATAATAATCTCCTTCAATCTAAAAACAACTACACCCCATTATTTCTCTATTCCTGGGAACGAGATCTTAACATTATGTCACCAAAAGAGAAACAATTGATTTGTTCTAACTCCCATGGCTTCTCGAGATGGATCCTGTTACAGGAATCGGCATAAAAATTTTTATCGAGGTGGTATTACACCCCAGAGAGGCTCTTTCATTTAGGTCTATCTGATTCTCCGATGTGTTGGAGATGCGAAAAATCGAGAGGTACTATTACTCACATTTTTTGGACCTTCAGAAAATCTTAAAGTTCTGGCGGGATATCAATGATGTCTTGAAGGCCTTCGGAGTGTTGCATTTGGATCTTGTTGCCTCTGAGGTGCTTTTATCTCTCCCCTCCACCAATTTCAAACCTAAAAAGCATGATCTTCTACCCTTGTTGCTGGGTGCCGCAAAACACTTAATAGTTTTAAGATGGAAGCAAAAATCTCCACCAACACATAGGGACTGGTTAGTGAAAGTCGGAGAGATCTTTTGACTAGAGGAACTCTCGAGCTGGGAAACCTTTTCCCATGACCGATTTCTGAAGATGTGGGATCCCTGGATTAAATGGAATGGCAGGAACTAGATTCCAGGTTCTGATTTTTTCTGCAATGTCTTGGGGGTTCACGGTGGTCGGGCTCCTTCGAGCCCCATTGAGCTAAAAAACATAGAAGCTTTTCAGCCTTGAATTTTTTCTATTCTCTAGATAGAAAACAAATTTCGTTCATATTACGCATACTTCGACATGTCGCCAGTCTGTTCCAGTTAGTTGCACCTGAACGTTACTTTGTTATTGCGTTTCTTTAAAAATCTTATTTTCATTTATGTAAACTCGACACTGCAAATTTTATGTCTTATCTATCCCACAGGTACTTAAGGACTTTTACCATATATGATTTAAGTGTCAGTAATCATAATTTGTAGTGTTTCTTTAAAAATCCATAAATAAAGAATTACAAAAAAAAAAAAACAAGCCGCCATACACTTTTGAAAATAAAAAAATCGGGTCCTAAGTTAAATTTTTATGAAAAAACAGTTAAATGTTGATTTTTTCTTCCACATTGCTTCATTTTCTGTGAAGCACTTTAAGAGTTAATAAACTTCTTGAATTTTGTGGTAAAAATGAGAAATCGCTGGTCAAATTTGAACTCTTATTACTTCCTAATAAAAAAATATATTTCAAAAATTGTGCTGATGTAAAGATGACATGTGGGAAATGTTATTTATTAACTATTTTCTGTGACATTACTCTCTGATTTAAGAGTCTAAAAATTTAAAGTTTAAAAATAGTGAAATGTTCAACATTTTTGCCAATTTTTTTATTTTTTCCTAAGTAAATACAAGTCACATCAAAGAACTGTTACTTCTAACATGAAGTACAATGTGTCACAATAAAGCAATCTCAGAATCAGTGGGATCTGTTGAAGCGTTGTAGAGTTATTACCTCATAAAGTGACAATGGTCAGATTTAAAAAATGAGTCCTGATCATTAACCTTCAAAGTGGCTCAGTCCTTAAGGGGTTACATTTTTAAAATCACTTTACATTTTTACTGGCTAATACATTCATTTTAATCGTTTCCCATGTGTAATGTATGTGTATTTCACAGATCATATACATTAATTACTCATGATAAAGGTTTAAGAGCTACAGATAAATTACTAAGAGAGGCAGATGTCAACAGGGACATAAGAGAGTTCTGTTCCGATTTATTGGAACTGGTCTTGAAAGAGAGCTTTTTCCGCTTTCAGGATACAACAAGGAACAGCCATGGGCTCAAACATAGCGCCTCCCTACGCCATTGCATGTATGTTCGCATTTAAAGAAGAATATATCTACACTAATCCACTTTTCCATCATCATTCACACATATGGTGCAGGTACATTGATGACATTTTTTTGCATATGGGACGGTCTATTAGAGACACTTTTAAAGGGAACCTGTCACCTTGTTTTTCAGTTATAAGCTGCAGCCACTGCCTTCTGGGGATTATGTACATAATTCTAGAATGCTGTACATAAACCTCAGCTGTTGTGAGTTCATTTTCCCCTTCGTCACTGAGGTCTGGTGAACTCCCTATTCTGGTAAAGAAAGGTAATGAGCCTGATTATCAGGCACCTGAGTCTAATGAGGATGACTGGCTGAGTGGAGTCACGGACTGGATATAAGGCTGCCGACGCCCTTCTGCCCTGCGGGTGATTTCTCTGTGGACTTCTAGGACACCAGTCTGATTCCTGCTCCTCTAAAGATAAGATTTTTGCATTTGTGTTTTGTTTTTGTTTTCCTTGCTTTTCTGGATTCTGCCATTCCCTGCTGGGGTGAGCTGAATCTCCTTTTGCCTGTTGCTCTGTCTTCAGAATATTCCTGAGTACTGACATAGCTTTTTGAAGCCTAGTGTCTTCAGGGCCTTTTTCACTGTCAGTCTGTTGGCTCTTATTTTCATAGGGTTTTTCATGGATTGCAGACAGCAGCCTTCCTGTCCTTTTCTATCTAGTTAGCTGGGGCCCCGTCTTTGCTCAGTCTATCTTTCTGTCTGTGTTAGTGTTTTCATCTTGCTTCACCGTCATTATATGTTGGGGGCTGCCTATTGCTTTGGGGTCTGCTCTGGGGCAGTTTAGATTTCCCCTTTCTTTCTTTAGGCCTATTTAATTCTCCGGCTGTGATCGAGGGGTCTAGGGCATCGTAGGAACCCCCCACGGCTACTGCTAGTTGTGTTGATAGGTTCAGGGGTCTGCAATCCGATAGCTGCCAACTTCTCTGGTTTTCTGGACTTAGCTAGCATTTCTGTTTTTGCCTCCTATGGTGACTCATTCATAACAGAATCACCCGCCATACCGCAGATCCTAGGGTACTCAATAGCAGGAAAGAATTGTGCCTAAAAAAAAAAAAAAAGTGTGTGTATATTCTTTCCTCTATATCTCTGAGGCCGTAAGGGGAATTTTTTTCTCTCAATGGAGATAAAGCAATTGTCTGATCATGTGGAGCAGCTCGCTGCGGAAGTGCGGGGAATTTCCGCCTACCTTGCTCATTCGCATGCTGTTGAACCAAAGATCCCAACACCTGATGTATTTTTTGGGGATCGATCTAAATTTTTGAGTTTCAAAAATAATTGTAAATTATTTTTTGCCTTGAAGCCTAACTCGTCAGGGAGCTCCGTGCAGCAGGTTAAAATTGTCATCTCTTTGCTGCGTGGAGATCCCCAGGATTGGGCGTTTTCTTTGAAACCAGATGATCCTATTCTGACTAATGTGAACGCATTCTTTCAAGCTTTGGGGTTGTTGTATGACGAACCTAATGCTATTGATCAGGCTGAAAAGACCCTGTTGGCATTGAACCAGGGTCGAGATTCTGCAGAGTTGTACTGTCAAAAGTTCCAAAAGTGGGCGGTCCTTACTACCTGGAATGATAATGCCTTGGCTGCTCTCTTTCAGAAGGGTTTGTCAGAAGCCGTAAAAGATACTATTGTGGGATTTCCTGTTCCCTCTGGTCTGGACGATTCTATGTCATTAGCCATTCAGGTTGGTCGGCATTTGCGTGAACGCAGGATTGCACGAGAGGTGTTGCCACCGGTTGAACAGATGTCTGAACCTATGCAATGTGATAGAGTTTTGTCTAAGGCGCAACGTCAGGAGTTCAGAAGGCGTAATAAGCTGTGTTTTTTCTGTGGAGATGCCTCGCATATTATTTCTGTTTGTCCTAAATGAGAGAAACGCTTGCACACACGTTTTCTGTTGGTGGTGTTCAACCTAAGTTTCTTCTGGCAATTACTCTGATCTGCTCCCTGTCCACATTTTCCGCCAAGGCTTTTGTGGATTCGGGAGCAGCGCTAAACCTAATGGACTTGAATTTTGCTAAACGTTGTGGATTTCCGATGACACCTCTGCAGACGCCTATCCCTTTGAGGGGGATTGATGCTACTCCTTTGGCTAAAAATAAACCTCAGTTTTGGACCCAGGTGGTCATGCGGGTTGCCCCAGACCATCAAGAAAATTGCAGATTTTTGGTGTTGCATGGTCTGCATGATGCCGTTGTTCTGGGGTTTCCCTGGTTGCAAATTCATAATCCAGTTTTGGATTGGAAATCTCTGGTGAGTTGGGGTTGTTGGTGTGCCTTTAGTGAGGCTCCGGTTTTTTCCACCTCTCCTCAGTCGCATGATGTTCCTGACTATTTGGCGGACTTTTATTATGTATTTAGTGAGAATGAGTCTGCGTCCTTGCCTCCTCATAGGAGTTATGACTGTGCAATTTAACTAAGCCCGGGGTGTAAATTTCCCAAGGGTCGGCTCTTCAATTTATCTGTACCCGAGCACGAGGCTATGCGGTCCTATATTAAGGAGGCGTTGGAGAAGGGTCATATTAGACCATCCTCTTCACCCTTAGGTGCCGGGTTTTTTTTCGTGGCCAAAAAGGATGGTTCTTTAAGGCCTTGTATTGATTATCGTGCCCTCAATAAAATTACTATTAAATATCATTATCCGTTACCCCTGATTTCGGATCTATTCTCTAAAGTTAGAGGTGCTTGCTGGTTTACCAAGCTTAACCTCAAGGGGGTGTATAATCTTATCCGCATTAAGCAGGGGGATGAATGGAAGACGGCGTTTAATACTCCGGAGGGACATTTTGAGTACCTGGTGATGCCTTTTTGTGCTCACTAATGCCCCTTCTGTCTTCCAGTGCTTCATGAACGATATTTTCCGAGACTTTGTCGATAAATTTTTGATTATCTATCTGGATGATATTTTGATCTTCTCCAAGGATTGGGATTCTCATGTGGAACATATTCGGACTGTGTTCCGGATCTTGAGGGAGAATTCCCTGTATGTCAAAGGATCGAAATGCCTTTTTGGAGTACAGAGGATTTCATTTTTGGGATTTATTTTGTCTCCGTCAACTATTGAAATGGACCCGGCCAAGGTACAGGCCATTTATGATTGGGTTCAGCCCACTTCTTTGAAGGCCCTCCAGAAGTTTTTGGGTTTTGCTAATTTTTATCGGAAATTTATAGCAAAATTTTCTAGTATTGCCAAGCCATTGACTGATCTGACTAAGAAGGGTGCTGATGTGTTGAATTGGTCTCCAGAGGCTGTTGCTTCCTTTCAGGAGCTGAAGCGAAGATTTACCTCTGCCCCGGTTTTGCGGCAACCTGATGTCTCACTCCCGTTCCAGGTAGAGGTGGATGCTTCTGAGATTGGTGCAGGAGCTGTTTTGTCCCAAAAGGATCCTGTAACATCTAAAATGAATCCCTGTGCTTTCTTTTCCCGAAAGTTCTCTCCATCTGAACGTAACTATGATGTGGGGAATCGGGAACTGTTGGCCATGAAGTGGGCATTTGAGGAGTGGAGACATTGGTTGGAGGGAGCTAAACATCAAGTTGTGGTCCTCACTGACCACAAGAATTTGATTTACCTAGAGTCGGCTAAACGCTTGAACCCTAGACAGGCTAGGTGGGCCTTGTTTTTTACTCGTTTTGATTTTGTGGTCTCTTTTCTTCCTGGAACTAAGAATGTCAAGGCAGATGCCCTCTCTAGGAGTTTCTTTGCTGATTCTCCTGTGGTGACCAAGCCTGCTACCATCTTAGGCGAAGGGGTAGTTCTTTCTGCCATCTCGCCCGATTTGAGACTTGCACTGCAAGAGTTCCAGGAGGACAAACCTGAGCGTTGTCCCAGTGGAAAGTTGTATGTTCCTGACCAGTGGAAGAAGAGAGTGATGTCTGAAGTTCATTGTTCTGCATTGGCTGGTCATCCAGGTATTTTTGGTACTAGAGATCTGGTGAGTCGCTCTTTTTGGTGGACCACCTTGTCTCATGATGTCAGGAATTTTGTGCAGTCCTGTGGGACTTGCTCCCGGTCTAAATCTTGTTCTCGCTCTAATGGGTTGTTGTTGCCTTTGCCGGTCCCCAGGAGGCCATGGACCCATATTTCAATGGATTTCATCTCTGATATGCCGGTCTCTCAAAGAATGACTGTTATTTGGGTGATTTGTGATAGGTTCTCTAAGATGGTTCATCTTGTACCACTCCCTAAGTTGCCATCTTCCTCTGAGTTGGTGCCCCTGTTTTTGCAACAGGTGGTTCGCTTACACGGGATTCCTGAGAACATTGTATCTGACAGAGGAGTTCAGTTTGTGTCTAGATTTTGGAGGACTTTCTGTTCCAAGCTGGGAATTCAGTTGTCCTTCTCCTCTGCTTTTCACCCCCAGACCAATAGGCAGACAGAGAGAACAAACCAGACCTTGGAGTCGTATTTGAGATGTTTTATTTCCGCTGATCAGGATGATTGGATTTCATTTTTGCCCTTGGCCTAATTTGCTTTAAATAATAGAGCTTGTTCTGCCACTTTGATGTCACCTTTTTTTTGTAACTTTGGGTTTCATCCTCGATTTTCTTCAGGGCAGGTGGAGCCTTCTGCCTGCCCAGGTGTTGATACTGTGGTGGAGAGAATGCACCAGATCTGGGACCAAGTGGTGGATAAGTTATCTCTCACCCAGGAAAAGGCCCAGCGGTTTTTTAATCGACATAGGACCATTGGTCTCCAGTTTAAGATTGGTGATATGGTGTGGTTATCATCAAAAAATATTGCTATGAAGGTGGCTTCTCCTAAGTTTAAGCCTAGATTTATTGGACCTTACAAGATTTTGGATATTATTAATCCGGTCTCTTTTCGTTTGGCTCTTCCTGTCACATTTAAAATCCATAATGTGTTCCATAAGTCCTTGTTGAAGAGGTTTGTTGAACCAGTTGATCCTGGGGTGCCACCTCCAGACCCTGTATTGGTTGAAGGTAACATGGAATATGAGGTAGAGAAAATACTGGATTCCCGTTTGGCTAGACGGAGACTCCAGTATTTGGTTAAGTGGAAGGGTTATGGTCAGGAGGATAATTCCTGGGTCTCTGCCTCTGATATTCATGCCAAAAGATTGGTGCATGCCTTTCATCGGGCTCACCCTGATCGCCCTGGTTGCGTGGTTGAGGGTTCGGTGACCCCTCCTCAAGGGGGAGGTACTGTTGTGAGTTCATTTTCCCCTTCGTCACTGAGGTCTGGTGAACTCCCTTTTCTGGTAAAGGAAGGTAATGAGCCTGATTATCAGGCACCTGAGTCTAATGAGGATGACTGGCTGAGTGGAGTCACGGACTGGATATAAGGCTGCCGACGCCCTTCTGCGCTGCGGGTGATTTCTCTGTGGACTTCTAGGACACCAGTCTGATTCCTGCTCCTCTAAAGATAAGATTTTTGCATTTGTGTTTTGTTTTTGTTTTCCTTGCTTTTCTGGATTCTGCCATTCCCTGCTGGGGTGAGCTGAATCTCCTTTTGCCTGTTGCTCTGTCTTCAGAATATTCCTGAGTACTGACATAGATTTTTGAAGCCTAGTGTCTTCAGGGCCTTTTTCACTGTCAGTCTGTTGGCTCTTATTTTCATAGGGTTTTTCACGGATTGCAGACAGCAGCCTTCCTGTCCTGTTCTATCTAGTTAGCTAGGGCCCCGTCTTTGCTCAGTCTATCTTTCTGTCTGTGTTAGTGTTTTCATCTTGCTTCACCGTCATTATATGTTGGGGGCTGCCTATTGCTTTGGGGTCTGCTCTGGGGCAGTTTAGATTTCCCCTTTCTTTCTTTAGGCCTATTTAATTCTCCGGCTGTGATCGAGGGGTCTAGGGCATCGTAGGAACCCCCCACGGCTACTGCTAGTTGTGTTGATAGGTTCAGGGGTCTGCAATCCGATAGCTGCCAACTTCTCTGGTTTTCTGGACTTAGCTAGCATTTCTGTTTTTGCCTCCTACGGTGACTCATTCATAACACTCGGCTCTAACCTGAAAGAGAATAAAAACAAGCTTTATTATACTCACCCGGGGGCGGTCCGGTCTGATGGGCATCGCAGTTCCAAGTCCGGCACCTTCCCATCTTCATACGATGTTGTCATCTTCCTTGCTTCAAGTCTTGGCTCCTGCACAGGCGTACTGATCTGCACTGTTGAGGGAAGAGCCAAGTACTGCAGTGCGAAGGTGCCAGGATAGGTCACAGAGGCCCAGCGCCTGCGCACTGCAGTACTTTGCTCTGCCCTCAACAGGGCAGATCAGTATTCCTGCGCAGGCGCCATGACACGAAGCAAGGAAGATGATGACCTCATATGAAGATGGGAGGCGCCGGACCTGAACTTGCGACACCCATCGGACCGCCCCCCCGGGTGAGTACAATAAAACTTGTTTTTCTTATCTTTCAGGTTAGATCGGGGGCTTATCTACAGCATTCTAGAGTGCTGTAGATAAGCCCGGAAAGGCAGTGGCCGCAGCTTATACCTGAAAAACGAGGTTACAGGTTCCCTTTAAATTTTAACACCTACATTAACCAAATCTGGCCTGAACTACAGTTCACCATGCAGTATAGCATGAATACCATTAATTTCCTAGACACCATGGTCTGCAAGGACGTCAATGGAACTCTGTCCATTGTTTATTATACTTTGCACACAAACAGGAATAGTCCACTACACTTCTCCAGGTTTCACTACATAGCAACTAAAAAGTGTACCTCAATATCACAATTTTGTAGAGTAGACAGAATAGTGTCCCAAGATCACACAAAACAAATTAGAATCAGCAAGAAGAAGAATAAGTTCTTGGCCCGGGATTATCCCAGCAAAATCTTCTCAATAGTAAAAAATAAACAATCAGAATCTCGCAATCCCAAATCACAAAAGAGAATTGCTTTTGTCCATACCTACCGTCCTTTCCCTTACTGAATCCAGAGAGCAACTTGTAAACATTGGTCCGTCCTTCACAATAGCTATCCACACTTCGCCGAATTCCAAGAACCATTTCCTCCCTGTTACAGACGCTCCCCCCAATCTCAAAGACAAACTTGTCAGGACGGATGCCGGCTCCCAATCCCTGGTCCACTTACAAACATTCCTTCGCACACAAAAACAATGTACTTTTCCCTGCTTGAATTGCATTCAGTGCAATAATATACAAAGGGGTCACCTTATATTCCATCCCCATACAGGTACAGGCATCCCCATAAAGGGCTTCTTTACATGCAAATCTTCTTACGTCATCTATGATATTAAATGTCCGTTTGGTCTAGATAGTATAAGTAAGAGAAAAAACAACCCATTCATGATCCTTTCATTACATCTAAATTATACTCCAGCTATAACTCTCTATGTCCCTCAACGGTTCACCGTATGACACCCTAAGGCCTCTTTCACACATCAGTTTTTTGGTGTCAGTCGAAATCAGTCATTTTTGAAAAAAAAAACGGATCCTGCGTTTGATGCCGCTGGATCCGTTTTTTTCTCATAGACTTGTATTAGCGACGGATCTTGACACGTTTCATCCGTTGTTCGCTGGATCCGTCAGAATTTGTCCGTCGTCGAGTAGACGGACAAAGTAACGTTTTTTGTATGCGTCAAAAAGTCGGACGACGGATCCAATAATTGAAGACTCTTTTAGTTGGTGTCAAGCCAATAATTCCATATGGCTTGAGCAGGTGTTGCGAAAGTTGGAAGGCTTCATCTCCAACACACACAAATGGCATTGGTGGCCCAGAGGTTCCAGGGAGTGGTCTTGGAGGTGGAAATTGGAATGTGTCTCCGTATAAATGACGCCCCCTTGCAGACATTTTAAAAACCTGTGAATCATTGGAGTGGCCATAGGCACCAATATCCACCGCTATAAACTTACATTGGGTGTCTGCAATGGCCATCAGCACAATTGAAAAATATTTTTTATAATTAAAATATTCCAAGCCAGATGCAGCTGGTTCGATAATCCTCATGTGCTTACCATCCACTGCACCCAAGCAATTGGGAAACAGGCAGATCTTTTCAAAGTTTTCTGCCATCTCCAGCCACCTCTCTGGTGTTGGATGTGGGATATACTCCTCCTGTAAACAGTCCCACAATGCCCGGCAAGTCTGTTTTACTATCCCTGATATATGGTTGAAATCCCAAGCCAGAATTGATAATGTAGTGAGTAAAGGGATTCGCCAGTTGCAAGGAATCTGTTCAAAAAATAAAAATAATTAATACAAACTACCAGCAACAACATTACAGTTATAAGTCTGCAGGAGGAGAAACAGTAAAAAAGGCTTACCGAAGAGTCACCATCAGAAGCTCCACCGTGATATGGAGAAGCGGCAAAACGTGTCATTTCTCCTGATTAGTTCTCCAACACGTTTCACCAAAATATTAAAACTTTCAGCTCTCATGCGTACATACAGTAGTTGAAGAATTTCTCAGGGTTTACCCTCAATTCCATATACAGTGTTGAATAGACCCCATGTGTCAGTCGCTGTGCAGTGATCGGGTGGATCCAAAGACGTCGTCGCCGGATGAGCTGTCTTGCTTCTTCCTTTTCCCAAACGATCACTGCCAACCGATTTGCCTCAAAAGCAAAATCTGCATAGATGTTCACAATCTTCGCTATAACTCCTTCTATTTCTGCCACTTGCTCTACAACCTTTCAAAGATGGGGTGTTAAAACAGTCTATAGGTTTCCAGTAGCCAATCACGTTTGGGAGCCTTCCATTTGGCATTTTAAAAAAATGGATCCGTCGAAAAAACGGAGGAAACGGATGAAAAAAAACGAGGCGATGGATCTGTTTTTCAATGGATCCGTCGCATCACTTTTTCGCAATTTGACGGATCTGTCACGACGACGGATTTTGACTGACGCCAAAAAACTGATGTGTGAAAGAGGCCTAAACTGAAAGTAACAAACCCAGTATATACCACCAATCATTTATTCAGATATGCACATTACATGATGCACACCTTGCAATCTACCTCCTCTCTCCATACCGTTGCATTTCTGCCCTACTCTTTCTACAGACACATGACCCCAGCAGGCATCACTTGACCTGTAGACATAATGCTGCCAGAGGGATCGCAGTACAACACACTCCTCCGTGTGATGCGACGCTGTCATATGTGTCCTGTCCGTCCGCTTGTCTTTTCGTACACACGCCCCCATATTTCAACCTGGATTAAATAATTGTCCACAACACATAGTCCCTTCTAAAATGAACTGAGCACCACTTACATATGACAAATGGAATCCCCTCCAATCATAGTCTAGTACCTCCAGTATCCTTTATAATCTCGTCTTCTAGCACTACAGCTTATATTAGATTATATGTAACTTGCAATTCTATTGCAATGTTTAATTGTTATAAAAAGTTTGCACATATTTTGCACATATTACCTTTATTCACTGGATAAAAGATCCTGCGGTCTGTTGCATTCTATATGAAATATATTAATAGGACATTTATTTCAAAATAGTTATAGAATGTTATATATAATGATTGAAACCTTGCTCTTTATTAAATTTTACCATTATCCTTTTCTATATATAACCTATTTTTCTTTTTGTACAATTCCCACAGTTCTGATGAAGGTCCGATTGTAAGACAGAAAACGTTTAACTTTCTTTTGATTGCCTGAATATAATTATTCTCAATTACTGCAAATCCATTTGAGTGCCAAGTTTTACTTTTGATTCCATAACTTAGAGATATTATCACTTCCGCATCCTCCTCTGCTTCCTCCTCTTCCTCTGGGACCACCACCTCCTCCTGCAGACTATTCAAAGTGTGGTCCAGCATGTAGATGACCAGAATAGTGATGCTGATGATGGCAATGTCATCACTAACCATCTTAGTAGCCATTTCAAAACTGTGCAGAAGGCTACATAGGTAGTTCATCTGTGCCCCCTCTGCAACTGTGATTTCCTACAGTCATGGCCAAAAGTTTTGAGAATGACACAAATATTATATTTTCACATGATCTGCTGGCCTTTGGTTTTTATGTGTGTTTGTCAGATGTATTTATCACATACAGAAATATAATTGCCAGGGCCGGACTGGGACTAAAATTCAGCCCTGGCATTTGAAGTTACACAGGCCCACTAGTCACATGGTGACTATATAATATTTTTGTACAGTTGTAGGTTACAAGCAGTGAGAGGAGATTAACACGACTATATAACATGTAGTCACAGCTGTGCCCAGTATTTCAGCTCAGTCCTATTTATTGCTTTTAGGTACAGTACTCCTCCCAAAGCTCTGTCCCCTTTTGTACGCACGGTGACAGAATTCCTGGCAGAACTGCTATCCATTGGGCAACCAGACTCCCTGGTCATAGCTGCCTCTATCATACCTCCCAACTTTTGAGGGAGGGAAAGAGGGACAAAGACTGCGGCGCGCGCAGCCGGTCACACCCATTCCGCAACTAGTCACACCCATGTCCACGCCTAATCACACCCATTTAGCACTGCTGATCACACTGACTTGTACTGAGGGCACAGTGGCTGGCATTATGGGCACACTGACTGGCACTAAGGAAGAGAGAAAACAGAGAGAGAGAGAGAAAAAAGAGAAAGAAAGAAAAAGAAAGAAAGAGGGGAAAGAAAGAAAGAACAGAGAGAGAGAGAGAAAGAGGGGAAAGAAAGAAAGAACAGAGAGAGACAGAGAAAGAATAGAGAGAAAGAAAGAAGTAAAGAAAAGAAAGAAAGAACAGAGAGAAAGAAAGAGAGGAAAGAAAAAGAAAGAGGTGAAAGAAAGAACAGAGAGAGAAAGAAAAAAGAAAGATTAGAGAGAGAAAGAAAGAACAGAGAGAGAGAGAAAGAAAATGAGGGAAAGACAGAACAGAGAATGAGAAAGAAAGAACAGAGAAAGAAAGAAAAAGAGAGAAAGAAATAAAGAAAGATTCTATAAAGATACTATAGTAGCCCGGCTCCCATTGTAGTGCCCACCTGAGCCTTCCGATGCAGGACATATCATGATCCGCTCACATGGCCGGCATCCCCGATTCCAAGGCGATCCTGCTGTCTGCGCTGTCGGAGGAGGACACGGTGATGGATCTGAAGCATTCCTGGTTCTGTTACAATCTCCTCAAGAAATTATCTCATTTCCGGTCAGCTTCAAGCACATCACTTCAGGTGGAACATGATGTGTGTGTTTTAAAATGCTCCTCAGGGCTCCGCCGTGTACTCCTGTGTCCGTGGGAAAAGCACGCTTTGTATGCTTTGTACACACTTGGCTCCGCTCCGTACATACATACACATATGGCTCCACTCCGTACACACACGGCTCCTCTCCGTACACCTCGCACACACACGGCTCCTCTCCGTACACCTCGCACACACACGGCTCCTTTCCGTACACCTCGTACACACGGCTCCTCTCCGTACACCTCGCACACACACGGCTCCGCTCCGTACACCTCGCACACACACGGCTCCTCTCCGTACACCTCGCACACACACGGCTCCTCTCCGTACACCTCGCACACACGGCTCCGCTCCGTACACCTCGCACACACACGGCTCCGCTCCGTACACCTCGCACACACACACGGCTCCTCTCCGTACACCTCGCACACACACGGCTCCGCTCCGTACACCTCGCACACACGGCTCCTCTCCGTACACCTCGCACACACACGGCTCCTCTCCGTACACCTCGCACACACACGGCTCCGCTCCGTACACCTCGCACACACACGGCTCCGCTCCGTACACCTCGCACACACACGGCTCCTCTCCGTACACCTCGCACACACACGGCTCCGCTCCGTACACCTCGCACACACACGGCTCCTCTCCGTACACCTCGCACACACACGGCTCCTCTCCGTACACCTCGCACACACACGGCTCCGCTCCGTACACCTCGCACACACACGGCTCCGCTCCGTACACCTCATACACACACGGCTCCGCTCCGTACACCCCATACACACACGGCTCCGCTCAGTACACCCCATACACATACAGCTCTGCTACATCTACCCTGTAAACCCCTCCTGACCCCACACATACTTATCTCATCCAGCAACATGACAACAGCACAGCAGTCTTGCAGACACCAAGAGGCAAGGCTGAGTGCACAGGACCTGTGATGAGGTCACAGGAGGGGCGGAGTCAGGGGTCTGGACAAAGGCTCCTGATCATGTGACCCCCTGACTCCTCCCCTCCTGTGACCTCATCACAGGTCCTGCGAACGGAGAAGGCAAGCGACACTGAGTGGCTGCGGGGGCGGGGGGTCTCATGCTACGGCGAGGATGGGGTGCGTGGGGGAGGCATGGTGGCTTATCTCCCTGCAGTGCGGGAGGAACTTAGAAACTTAGAAACTATCACCGCCGTGCCCGCAGAGGGCCGGCGGCAGGAGCAACAGTGGCCGCAGCAGCTGGCAAGCGGCCAGATGATCGGGAGCTGCCGCCCGATGATCGGGAGCTGCCGCCCGCGGCCCACATGACAGCGACCCAGCGGGAAAATGCCCGGTTGGTTATATTGCCAATCCGGGCCTGATAATTGCAATCATATTATGAGTAGCAAAAGGTTATATTGACAGTTAGAATGAGTTAATGCAGCAAGTCAATATTTGCAGTGTTGACCCTTCTTCTTCAGGACCTCAGCAATTCTCCCTGGCATGCTCTCAATCAACTTCTGGATCAAATCCTGACTGATAGCAGTCCATTCTTGCAAAATCAATGCTTTTATTTTGTCTGAATTTGAAGGTTTTTGTTTGTCCACCCGTCTCTTGATGATTGACCACAAGTTCTCAATGGGATTAAGATCTGGGGAGTTTCCAGGCCATGGTCCCAAAATCTCTATGTTTTGTTCCCTGAGCCATTTAGTTATCACTAGAGTTGAGCGACTTTTGGTTTTTTAGGGTCGAGTTTCGTTTCGTGAAACCCGACTTTTCCAAAAGTCGGGTCGAGCAAGATCGGCCGATTATAGGGAAAAGTCGGGGTCGTCCCGAAACACGAAACCCAATGGGGAATAAAAGTCGGCAGTGAGAGGAGGACAGGAAACACACCTACAGTGCCCATTTGAATGCCAAAAGCATCAATTCTTCTTACTTAAGCTTGTCAACCTTAATTAACTTCATAATACAAGTTACGCACTGAAAAATGGGGGTTATTTGGCTAAAGTTGTGGGGGGGGTAGGGCTGGCTCCAGGTTTTCATGTGCCCTGGGCGAAAGAGCGCCCCTTTAACACATACCACAACTCATCATGCTCCGATACGGCAGAGAAATAGCGGTATAGTACAATGAAAAATACTTCACTTTTTACATCTCATGACGAGGCCCATCTATTTCTCCATACAGAATCATTGGTCCCATATAATGTTTGAAACAGTATATGATGAGCTCCACATAATGCTACAGTATATGTTGGTCCCCATGGATGAAGCTCCACTGTCTTATGGGCCCAAATAATGCTCCAAACATAATGGGCCCCATTTCTAATGCTCTAGTGTATAATGGGCCCTGTAAATGCTGCTCCAGTGTCTGATGTCCACCTTTGGAATGTTCCAGTGTATGGTGGGCCCCATCTATCATTCTCCAGAGTATAGTGCTCCCCAAAAATTGCTGTCCCAACATTGAAAACAATCAAATAAGTCTCCTCGCAAGGGAATCCCTGTACTAGTCTGGACTCCTCGTCGTCCCCATCTTACATCTCACTGCACAGTATTTCAACCTTGCAAGTGCTGTGATCCTGAGCAAGCAGGGGGGGCCCACTCGTTGGCGACGGCACTGGCACAGGGCCCCTGATAGTACGGTGGTGTGTCTGATGGCGGGTGGGCCGAACCTGCACTTTCATCTGCAGCTTCCTCTTTGTCACCGTGTAAGATGGAACTGTATATGGGAAGGGTAACCTGAGTTTCATCAGGGTCAGATTCAGGCCGTGTAGCGTGCGAGGGGAATGTAGTGGTCTGGGTCAATGTACCAGCAGATTCATCGAGCAGTGGCTGGGCATCAGTGCACTTGTGTCGCCCCCAGGAGTACGGTCGCCACAGTGGCATTACCTTCCTCCTAGGGAGTGTGATGTCATGCTTGGGAGCAACGAAGGATCTCTCTAGCAGGTTAACTGATTGGGCGGCGTTATTCCCACGAGTCATGACCCTCCAAACAGCGTTCATGAAGGCAAAGTGTTTGTTTTACGTGGGCAGTATGGTTGCAAAGCTGAACCTTAAAGGAATGTCCAGAAGGGCACCACCAGGAGTGGAGCCTACGGTTAAATTCGACTCCACCTGGGAAACCTCAACCATGCGAGCTACAGAAAAGATGCACACATTGCAAGCTTAATTCCGTTAACGAACGAGACTCCGTCATGCCCCACGGTCCGAGTCCGGCTTACTAGAGGGACACGTGAGGCTCTGGCACATGAGATTGGCCAATAACTGGTGTGTCATGCCCTTACATGTCCGTGGCTGCATGTGCGCTACACTGAAAAGGCCAGCGTTTGTCGCTTACAGGTGCAGATAACCCGCTGAACAACGTTAGTGATGGGGATCACTGATTACAATTATTACCCGCGAACGATGATTTCCCAGTAAGTGCAGGTCAACCGCAGTTCCGGAATTAGGCCTAACCGTCATTCCTGAAAAAATGAAAAACTTATGTGTGCAAACCACAGGTGCTGTAGCTTGCTTAACAGCTCGCCAGCCGTTCTCACGCCCAGTATGGATTACACGTGATTGCACAAAGGTGAGAAAGGGTACCGTATCCCCGGATAACATGTATGGATAGCGTACACATTCAAAATATATGTCAATACATCAGGAGGCAGGCTCAGACGGTGTTAGGCCCAGTATGGCTTGCACGTGATTGCACAAAGGTGAGAAAGGGTACCGTATCCCCGGATAACATGTATGGATAGCGTACACATTCAAAATATATGTCTATACATCAGGAGGCAGGCTCAGACAGTGTTAGGCCCAGTATGGCTTGCACGTGATTGCACAAAGGTGAGAAAGGGTACCGTATCCCCGGATAACATGTATGGATAGCGTACACATTCAAAATATATGTCTATACATCAGGAGGCAGGCTCAGACGGTGTTAGGCCCAGTATGGCTTGCACGTGATTGCACAAAGGTGAGAAAGGGTACCGTATCCCAGGATAACATGTATGGATAGCGTACACATTCAAAATATATGTCTATACATCAGGAGGCAGGCTCAGACGGTGTTAGGCCCAGTATGGATTGCACATGATTGCACAAAGGTGAGAAAGGGTACCGTATCCCCGGATAACATGTATGGATAGCGTACACATTCAAAATATATGTCTATACATCAGGAGGCAGGCTCAGACGGTGTTAGGCCCAGTATGGATTGCACGTGATTGCACAAAGGTGAGAAAGGGTACCGTATCCCCGGATAACATGTATGGATAGCGTACACATTCAAAATATATGTCTATACATCAGGAGGCAGGCTCAGACGGTGTTAGGCCCAGTATGGATTGCACGTGATTGCACAAAGGTGAGAAAGGGTACCGTATCCCCGGATAACATGTATGGATAGCGTACACATTCAAAATATATGTCTATACATCAGGAGGCAGGCTCAGACGGTGTTAGGCCCAGTATGGATTGCACGTGATTGCAAAAAGGTGAGAAAGGGTACCGTATCCCCGGATAACATGTATGGATAGCGTACACATTCAAAATATATGTCTATACATCAGGAGGCAGGCTCAGACGGTGTCAGGCACAGTATGGATTTGACGGCCCAGACTACACAGCGGAGGAGCAGGGAGAGGTAAAGATTGCAAATGCTGGGGCCCTGCCCAAGCAAGGGGGGCCCACTCGTGGGCGTCGGTACTGGCACTGGGCCCCTCATAGTACGGCGGTGTGTCTGACGGCGGGTGTGCACCACCACCGTCAGAGACACTTGATTGCACTATGAGGGACCCTGTGCCAGTGCCCGCGCCCAAGAGTCGGCTTACCCACCTGTCCAGGGCAACGGCACTCGCACGGTGTCGTGCGCTAGGTGGTGACCCCGGCCATGGGGGGGGAGGCAGCACAGTTAGGGAGTTTTAGAAAGTGGCATATGTTGATGTTGGACATTCAACGGATGCAAAAGGCGAAATAGGTCAAGTCCCAGGAAGAGGTGGACCAAAGCAAGCCATTTTTCTGTCACCCTATGTGTCATCAGGGGAAGGTGGGACAAAATCCTTGGAAACCCATGCGTGGTTCATTTTAATGAAGGTTAGATCATCCACATTTTGGGTTGACAGACGGGTCCTTTTTTCTGTCAGGATTGATCCAGCTGCACTGAAGACTCTTTCCGATAGCACACTTGCAGCTGGGCAAGCGAGCTCCTGTAAGGCATATTGTGCCAATTCAGGCCAGGTGTCCAGTTTAGCAGCCCAATAGTCAAAGGGGAATGACCTGTGTGGGAGAACATCGATATGGGAGGAAAAGTAGTTTGTAACCATAGTTGACAACTGCTGTCTCCTGTCACTTTCCATCGATGCAGTATTACCAGTTGTGTGAGCGGTACTTGAAAAATCAGTCCACAACATTGTCAAGAAACCCCTGTCTCCAATGCCACTTCTGCTGTGTGCACCATGAACACCTCTGCCAAGCTGCCCCCGGCCCGTACGGCTCGTGTGAGAACCATCACCGCTGCTGTGTGCTGGGAATGCCTCAAGCAACCGATTTACCAGAGTTGCTTGTTTATTAGCCAATATTAGGTCAAGGTTCTCCTGTGGCATGATGTTTTGTAATTTGCCTTTATAGCGTGGATCCAGGATGCTGGCCAACCAGTAGTCGTCATCGTTCATCATTTTGGCAATGCGGGGGTCCCTTTTTAGGATCTGCAAGGCATAATCTGACATGTGGGCCAATGTTCCCGGTGTCAATGATGCACTGCGAGTGCTGGTTGGAGGAGCACTTTCTGGCAAATCCACATCCCTCCAGTCACGCACAAACCCTGTACCAGACCTTGCCATGCCAACATTTTCACTTGCCCCACGAGATGCATCCTCCTCCCCTAAGTAATCATCCCCATCATCATCCTCCTCCTCCTCTTCTTCCTCCACCTCATCCAGGAGAGGTCCCTGAGCAGACAATTGCTGAATGTCATCAAGGATTCCCTCCTCCTCTTCCTCCTCATCAACATTGGCTGCAGACGCCTGCTCCTTAAGGTGCGTCAAAGTTTGCATGAGCAGACGCATAAGTGGGATGCTCATGCTTAGGATGGCGTCGTCTGCGCTTACCAGCCATGTGCATTCCTCAAAACACTGAAGGACTTTACAGAGGTCTTTCAGCTTCGACCACTGCACACCTGTCAACTCCATGTCTGCTCTCAAAGTGCCTGGCCGTGTATCCTCCCACAAATGCATTATGGCCTGCCTCTGCTCGCACAGCCGCTGCACCATGTGCAGGGTGGAGTTCCACCTTGTTGCAATGTCGATAATGAGGCGGTGGTTGGGAAGGTGGAGCAATCGCTGCAGCTTCTGCATACGAACGTACAGGCGACCGGCGGATGTGCGCGCACAGTCTTCGCACCTTCTGGAGCAGGGCTGTTAACTCCGGATAATTTTTGAGGAAGCACTGCACCACCAGGTTCAAGGTGTGAGCCAAGCAAGGTATGTGGCTGAGTTTTGAAAGGGCTATGGCTGCCACAAAATTACGGCCGTTATCACTAACTACCTTGCCTGCCTCAAGATGTACACTGCCCAGCCATGACTCAGTTTGTCGCTTCAAGTACTCGGCCAGCACCTCGGCGGTGTGTCTGTCGCCCAAACACATCATCTGCAACACAGCCTGCTGATGCTTTCCACTAGCTGCTCGATAGGGGGACACCTCGTGTGCAACAGTGGCAGCTGCAGATGGAGTGCTCGTACGACGGCGCTCTGTGGACGACCTTTTGCTTCTGAAGGAGGAGGAGGAGGGTCGAACGCCTACAGCCAACTGTTTCCTATACCGTGGGCTAGGCAGCAGTGTCCCACCACCGCTGTCCCCTGTGGACCCTGCATCCACCACATTAACCCAGTGCGCAGTGATGGACACGTAACGGCCCTGGCCATGCCGACTGGACCATGCATCAGTTGTGAGGTGCACCTTTCCACTCACTGACTGCTTGAGTGCATGGACAATGCGGTCTTTTACATGATGGTGGAGGGCTGGGATGGCTTTGCGAGAGAAGTGGCGACTGGGTAGGTCATAGCGTGGTACTGCATAGGCCATGAGTTGCGCTTTCCACCAACCGATAGAGCATCATCTCAAACGAGATTAGTTTGGCAATGTGGGCGTTCAAACCCAGTGTACGCGGATGAGAGACTGAGTACTTTCTTGACCTACTCATAGTGTCTGGGAGGGTGAGCTGCACTTGAGAGCTGAATATGGTGGAAGTAGCGGTGGACAGGGTGGACTGAGAGAGGGTTGATGATGGTGATGGAGTTGGTGTTCTTTCTGATGGCCTAGATTCAGTATTTCGTTGATATAACAGTGGGATTCCCTGACTGCTGTGGCCTTGCAACGACACTAGGGATGGGCGAATCTACTCGTTAGGACTCGTTACTCTGCGAGTAGTAGGGGACTCGCAGGAGTCGGTACTCTGCGAGTTTCCAAGCGATTACTCGCACAGTAACGAGTCCAATGCAAATAAGGCCAAGTGCACACGTACCGGAACTCTCACGGAAATTACCGCGAGAATTCCGGAATTCCATTACGCGGGAAAATCGCATTTTAAATTCCAGCGATTTTCCCGCGGAAAAACTAGCATTTTGCAAGCGTAATTAGCTTGCAAAATGCTAGCGTTTTCCAAGCGATCTGTAGCATCGCTTGGAGAACTGATTGACAGGTTGGTCACACTCGTCAAACATAGTGTTTGACAAGTGTGACCAACTTTTTACTACTGAGGCTGCCTATGCGGCATCAGTAGTTAAAGATAAAATGTAAAAAAATATAAAAAATGGTGTTATTCTTACCCTCCAACGTCCCGCGCAGCCTTCCCGCCTCTGCACGCATCCATTCCCAGTAATCCTTTGCGAAAATGCCCGCGATGACGTCCGTTCTCGCGGGATCGCGATGTCTCGCGGTAATTCGCGATGACGATGCGCGAATGACCGCGAGACTTCGCGATCCCGCAAGAACGGACGCCATCGCGGGCATTTTCGCAAAGGACTACTGGGAACGGATGCGTGGAGAGGCGGGAAGGCTGCGCGGGACGTCGGAGGGTGAGAATAACAATATTTTTTATTTTTAAATTCTATAATCAACATAATGTAAAATCACAAAAATCACAAATTCATCTATAAAACAGACTTCTATAAAAACACACATATGTAAAACTTCACACTAGAAAAAATGTAAAACATTATACTAAAATTATGATTATTAGTATAATTTTAGTATAATGTTTTACATTTTTTCTAGTGTGAAGTTTTACATATGTGTGTTTTTATAGAAGTGTGTTTTATAGATGAATTTGTGATTTTTTACATTATGTTGATAGTTATCTGTGAATTTTTTTAAGTGCAATGAGCACCTACCTCACTTCCTGGGGGAGTTAGTATATAAGGAGAATGGAATGTGATGCCAGTGTAACTTTGCTCCTGAGGAAGTGTACAGTGTGTACACGAAACGCGTAGAGTTTATGGAATAAAAAGAAAGTTATAATCACTGCTTGGTCCTTGGATTAACTCCTTGTGAACTTTGGACTGGAACAGCGCGATCCTGAAAGCCGGACTTCTCTCCTTCCTATATATGCAATTCTAGTGACAGGCTGATTGCTGCAGTTCATCGGATCCTACCCATTTGTGCTTATGGTTGTTGTGTTCCACACAACTGAACCAGGTGAGTGGATCCATATCTGTGAAACGTTTATATCATTGGATAAGACCCTATTGTGCGCTTCTGTCTCCCCCTTTTTTTATAGGAAGCCTTAGAAGGCATCCTAACAACCAACACCGCTGATCCACCACAATATAGCCTCCCCTTGCACTGCACACACAGTGACTGGTGTGTTGTACAGGCAAAATCGCTAGCAGCAGAAGCAGTTTTTTTTTCTTCTTCCCTGCCTAACGCTCTCCCTACAGAATCAGCAGCAGCAACCTCTCTCTATGCTAAGATCGGCAGAAGTAAGATGGCGGTCGGCGTGCACGCCCTTTTATAACCCCTGTGACGCCCACCAAAGCAAGCCAATCACTTGCATGCCCTTCTGAAAGATGGTGGTGACCCCTGCCTATGTCATCCCGTTGCCCACAGTGTCCGTGGATCCTGATTGGCTGAAAAAGAGCGCAAAACAAACTTTTGAAACGCGACTTTGGGGCGTAAGTCGCCGACCTCGTGGCCGACCTCATCCTAGGGTCGGATTTCGTTTCATGAAACCCGACTTTTGAAATTTTTCGACCCGTTTCGCTCAACTCTAGTTATCACCTTTGCTTTATGGCAAGGTGCTCCATCATGTTGAAAACGGCATTGTTGATCGCCAAACTGCTCTTGGACGGTTGGGAGAAGTTGCTCTTGGAGGACATTCTGGTACCATTCTTTATTCATGGCTGTGTTTTTAGGCAAGACTGAGAGAGAGCCCATTCCCTTGGCTGAGAAGCAACCCCACACATGAATGGTTTCAGGATGCTTGACAGTTGGCATGAGACAAGACTGGTGGTAGCGCTCACCTGGTCTTCTCCGAATAAGCCGTTTTCCAGATGTCCCAAACAATCGAAAAGGGGATTCATCAGAGAAAATGACTTTACCCCAGTCCTCGGCAGTCCACTCCCTGTACCTGTTGCAGAATATCAGTCAGTCCATGATGTTTTTCCTGGAGAGAAGTGGCTTCTTTGCTGCCCTCCTTGACACCAGGCCTTGCTCCAAGAGTCTCCGCCTCACAGTGCGTGCAGATGCACTCACACCTGCCTGCTGCCATTCCTGAGCAAGCTCTGCACTGCTGGTAGCCCGATCCCACAGCTGAAACACTTTTAAGAGACGGTCCTGGCGCTTGCTCGTCTTTCTTGGGTGCCCTGGAGCCTTTTTGGCAACAAGGGAACCTCTCTCCTTGAAGTTCTTGATGATGCGATAGATTGTTGACTGAGGTGCAATCTTTCTAGCTGCGATACTCTTCCCTGTTAGGCCATTTTTGTGCAGTGCAATGATGACTACACGTGTTTCTTTAGAGATAACCATGGTTAACAGAAGAGAAACAATGATGCCAAGCACCAGCCTCCTTTTAAAGTGTCCAGTGGTGTCATTCTTACTTAATCATGACAGATTGATCTCCAGCCGTCCTCATCAACACCCACACATGTGTTAATGGAGCAATCACTGAAACGATGTTAGCTGATCCTTTTAAGGCAGGGCTGCAATGATGTTGAAATGTGTTTTGGGAGATAACGTTCATTTTCTAGGCAAGTATTGACTTTGCAAGTAATTGCTGTTAAGCTGATCACTCTTTATAACATTCTGGAGTATATGCAAATTGCCATTAGAAAAAATGAAGCAGTAGACTTTGTAAAAATTAATATTTGTGTCATTCTCAAAACTTTTGGCCATGACTGTACATGTTCGTACTGCTTTTGGCCAGAGTATGCAAAATGTCACACTTTATCAGAGGTCGTCACTGTTACCACAATCGCTGCAGCATGTGTAGATTGAAATTCAACCGTGTCGGCATATCGCAAATCAAACAGGCTATGTGCACACAAAACGTTTTTGATGCATTTTTGCGATGTTTTTTTCCGTGCGGAAATGGTCCAAAAACGCAATGGAATCCTTATGCTTATGAAGTGTTGTGCACATGATCAGTAAATTTCCGTGCGTATTTGCAGTGCATTTTTTTCTGCAGCATGTCAATTCTTTTTGGGGTTCTGCAGCGTTTCTGCACCCATTTACTTCAGTTGTGTCAGTCAAATCCGCAGCAAAACAGTAGGTTTAAAAATGTTGCGGATTTGCTTAGTTTTTGTTTTGTGTTTTACTGGCTTCCTATGGTGTTTCCCATGCTGTCATCTTTGTGAACGCGTGGGAAACAGACATGGTAGTTCTTATTGGCGTTAATGTTACCGCCAGTTAGACCGCTGGTCAGAGAGCTGCAGGATAATATTGGCAGATGTCAGCGTGACCCTGCAGCTGTGACTACGACCCGCGGTACCGTCGATACAGTCAGAGCGCTGCGGGATCATGCTGGTAGATGTCAGCATGATCACGCAGCAGTGACCTGCGCAGTGGATGGCTGGCACTTTTTAGCCAGGAGGGCAATCACAAGGTAGTGGCAGTTGAGTTGCGGTTGCCCACCTTTGCCCTGCTTATATGTGGCCACTGCATTAAAGCAGCAGAGATAACAGGCTTTAAAAACAGGCTGGTACATAGATATGGGAACAGAATGGAACTTGCTGCATAGATATGGGAGCAGAACCAAGCCAACTACCTACATTGATACTGTAACAGAAGCAAGCTGACTACATAAGACATGAGAATGGAACCAAGATTACTATGCAGATTAGGGAACTGAAAGGAGAGTACTACAGACATATGAAAGCAGAACCGAGCTTACTACAGAGATACGGAAGTGGAACCAAACTTACTACAGAGATATTTTTTCACCACTAAAATGTTGTTATAGGTCCCAATTTTTCAAATGGTAAAAATTGACCCCACAATTTGTAAAGAAATTTCCCCCAAAACCTGAGGTCAGAAGCTCCTGTTGTGCACATGGCCAGGCTCGGATGGGAAGTCACTGTTTGACTTTTGGAGCAATAATCTGGCAGTCCGAGGTGTGTGACCAGCAGAAGACACCAATGGTGACCTATTTCTGACACTATACCAATCATTGATCATCTAAGGGAGTATATTTCACTGATTTCTTTACCATTTGGCTGTGAGAGAATGATATATTCCTTCTGTTACACTAAGAAGTAGCATCATGGCATCCCGCACTTCCCAATGTCTAACACTGGTAACATCCCTTTCTTTATAAATTAGTCCTGGGGCAGATTCTCGGGGGGGGTTCTCTGTCCAGGCCATAGATCTTAACAGCTCATTCACATATTGGGAAAAGCGTGGATTTCTCTAGAATAAGACTGTCAGAAAGACTCCATGAGAGTGGTATGAGGGACCAACGTCCACAAGTGGGTGTTGGGCTTACAGCCCAACACCGTGCAGGGTGATTGACATTTGCCAGAGAACACCAAGATTGGCAGATTCGATATTGGCGCTCTGTGCACTTCACAGATGAGCACAAGTGGCAGACGTGACAGAGTCTGTATATGCTATGGAGAACGTTCTGCTGCCTGCAACATCCTCCAACATGACTGCTTTTGGCAGTAGGTCAGTAATAGTGTATTAAGGCATTTCTTTGGAGGGCCTACAGCCCTCCATATGCTAGACAGAGGTACCCTGACTGCCAATAGGTACCAGTATGAGATTCTCAGACTCCTTGTGAGAACATATGCAGGTGTAGTGGGCCCTTGGTTCCTTCTGATGCATGACAATAATAAGCCTCATATGTCTGAAGTGTGTCAGCGTTGATGCTATGTTTTATTGTTCTTAACACATTCAACCATTTAAAGGGAATCTGTCACCCCATTTTTGGCCTATAAGCTGCGGCCACCGCCATCAGGGGCTTATCTACAGCATTCTGTAATGCTGTAGATAAGCTCCCGATGTAACCTGAAAGATAAGAAAAACTTGTTAGATTATATTCACCGGCGTCCTGTCCGGGCTGGCTCCTCCCATCTTCTAGAGATGACGTCCTTCTTTTTACTGCTGCTGTGGCTCCTGCACAGGCATACTTACTCTGCCTGGTTGAGGGCAGAGTAAAGTACTGCAGTGCGCAGGCCCTCTCCGCCCTTTCTCAGCGCCTGCGCACTGCAGTACTTTACTCTGCCCTCAACAGGGCAGAGAAAGTACGCATGCGCAGGAGCCGCAGCAGAAGTAAGAAGGAGGACGTCATCTCTAAAAGATGGGAGGCACCGGACCGGACCGCGACACCCATCGGACCGGACCCCGGGGTGAGTATAATATAACTCGTTTTTCTTCTATTTCAGGTTACATCGGGGGCTTATCTACAGGATTACAGAATGCTGTAGAATAAGTCCCTGATGGCAGTGGCCGCAGCTCATAGGCCGAAAATGGGGTGACATATTCCCTTTAATGAATAAAGATATGCAACTGGAATATTTAATTCAGTGATATCTAGGATGTGGTATTTTAGTGTTACCTTTATATTTTTGAGCAGTGCATATAATGTACAGTATAAATATATAAAAATGTAAAATATTCAATGCAGAATAGATGACTTTTTATTTGCTTATTACATGAAAGATATTAGTAACTGCAGATACTTTAAATTCTAAACATATAATTATAATTCTGAATTTTTTAGACTATAAGATGCACTTTACCATAAGACGCCCAGGTTTAGAAAGCAGAAAGTAGGAAAACATTTTTCGTACTACTAAAATTGAAGTACTAAACCTATTGTTAGTGTTTCTCTTCACCATGTGTTATATTTACATACAGCGTCACGGCATGGATATTAATGAACACTCTTCAGAGCGCAGCGCTTTGCAGACATTATTACCGCTGTCCCCAAGGGGGCTCACAATCTAAATTTCCTATCAGGATTTCTTTGAAGTGTTGGAGGTAACTGGAATACCCAGAGGAAACCCACGCAAACACAGGGAGAACATACAAACTCCTTGCAAATGTGGTCCTTGATGGGATTTGAGCTCAGGACCCCAGAGCTGAAAGGCTACAGTGATGACCACTGAACAACCATGCTGCAACTCTACAACATACACATTTATAATATATATATATATATATATACACATATACATACTAGCTGAAGAGCCCGGCACTGCCCGGGCATAGTAACTGTGGTTAGTTATAGCAAATTATAATTATCCTCCATCCCATGGTCCCGTGCCCATATACTCATCATACATATCCACGATCCCATAGTCCCATGCCCATATACCCATCATACATCCTCCATCCCATGCCCATATACCCATCATACATATTCGCCATCTCATAGTCGAGTGCCCATATACCCATCACACATCCTTCATCTCATAGTCCCATAGCAAATTATAATTATCCTCCATCCCATAGTCCCGTGCCCATATACCCATCATACATATCCTCCATTCCATAGTTGAGTACCCATATACCCATCACACATCCTTCATCCCATAGTCCCATGCCCATATACCCATCATACATATTCTCCATCCCATAGTCCCATGCCCATATACCCATCATACATATTCGCCATCCCATAGTCGAGTGCCCATATACCCACCATACATATTCACCATCCCATAGTCCCGTGCCCATACACCCATCATACATATTCTCCATCCCATAGTCCCATGCCCATCATACATATTCACCATCCCATAGTCAAGTGCCCATATACCCATCACACATCCCCCATCCCATAGTCCCATGCCAATATACCCATCATACATATCCTCCATCCCATAGTCCCGTGCCCATACACCCATCATACATATCCGCCATCCCAGTCCCGTACCCATATACCCATCATACATATCCTCCATCCCATAGTCCAGTGCCCATATACCCATCACACATCCTCCATCCCATAGACCCATGCCCATGTACCCGTCATACATATCCTCCATCCCATAGTCCAGTGCCCATATACCCATCACACATCCTCCATCCCATAGTCCCATGCCAATATACCCATCATACATATCCTCCATCCCACAGTCCCGTGCCCATACTCCCATCATACATATCCGCCATCCCATAGTCCCATGCCCATATACCCATCATACATATCCTCCATCCCATAGTCCAGTGCCCATATACCCATCACACATCCTCCATCCCATAGTCAACCATTATGACATCATGAGTGGCGGGGCTTGCAACCTATGATGACATCAGCGTTGCCATGGCAACCATTATGATATCATAATGAGGGGCGGGGATTGATACACACACACTTTTTCCCCATTATGTAGATAGGGGCAAAATTGTTTGGTGAATTGGAACGCGCGGGGTTAAAATTTCGCCTCACAACATAGCTTAGGACACTCTCGGGGTCCAGACGTGTGACTGTGCCAAATACACACACTTGAGCTTTATATAATAGATATATATATATACTGTATATACACATACAGACTATGCAAAGAAACCTCAGAAACAGTCCAACACAAAGTGGCAGGATGCAAAATGCAAGCAGGAACAGTGTATACCGAACGCCACAACCAAGTAGCGGGAATTGAATACAGGAACATCTGCACAGCATATGGGTTAAGTCCCCCTAAGACCAGGTGGGAGACCCTAGAAAAAGTGGTGGAGGATGAAAGGGCTAAAATCCTGTGGGACTTCCAAGATTCAGACGGATAAGCAGGTGTTGGCTAACCAACCAGACATTGTCATAGTAGACGAGGATCAGAAGACAGCAATGATAATAGATGCGGCAGTGCCAAGTGACAGCAACATCAGAAAGAAGGAATATAAGAAGCTGCAGAAATACCAGGGCCTCAAAGGAGAAGGTGGAGAAGATGTCGAAAGTGAAGGCAACAGTAATTCCAGTGGTGATAGGAGCACTTGGAGCAGTGACCCCCTAACTTTGAAAAATGGCTACAACAGATACCAGGAGAAACATCTGAATTCTCTGTCCAGAAAAGAATAATGCTGGCAAAAGCTAAGATCCTGCGCAGAACCCTCAAACTCCCTGGCCTCTGGGAGGAAACCCAAGAATGAGTAGGGACAAAAAAGACCAGGAAGTCTTTTATATACATACACACACAGCTCCAATACATATGCAAATTTACATACACACAGCTCTACTACAAACACATGCAGAACTACTATATACACAAGTAGCTCTGTGCACATTTATATACATGTACACTGTATACATTGGCCCATTTTGCGGTTCCTTCCAGGTCATGTGAAAGATCCTGGAACTAGTCAGATGACAGGTTCTTCAGCTGCTCACTCAGCATGAGCAGTCTCTGTGCAGATCCCGGTATCTTCCTCTCCTGCTCTGCACAGATCACGTAGATCAGTGTGGGTCAGGAGGAGAGAATACTTTTTGCAGTGATCGTGACGGATGCTCTCTTAGCGTTGTGCTCCATCACAGGAAGCTACCTTCAGACTATAATAGGCATTTATTAGCAAGAATTTTTCGAGTTAAAAGTGTGTCCAATAGTCCAAAATAAGTTCTAAAGTAATTTTCCATTCATATTTAATTATACACACCAAATTCCCAAAACATATTCTGGACAGCTTAGATCTCATTTGCCAGTCCAAGTAAGAGAAAATGCACCAGCTCAAAGTATACCAAAACCACAGGAGGAAGAAAAGAGCCAAAGGTGTCTTAGAGATAAAAGTCAAATTTTTATTTTACAAATAATCATAGTATAAGTTATTATAACAATGCACAGATCCCAGTGAAAAAGCAGAAAAGGGAAACTATCCCTAAGTGCCGCGTTGCCTTGTAGGTAAGTAAAAAAGCATGACACATAATTGTTGTGAACCTAATGAGCCATAGCAGCAAGTATTAACCAGTAAAAGAACAACAACCATGGCACAATGCGCACCAGGCGTTATGTAACAACAAATGGAGGCTCAATATGTAATGATACAAATTGTCCGACTTACCAGGAAAGGACAGCGGGCACGAGTAGGAGGGTGTGATGCCCCCCAACGCGCGTTTCGCAGCCTCAAAGAGCCGCTTCCTCAAGGAAACGCGCGTCAGGGGGCATCACACCCTCCTACTCGTGCCCGCTGTCCTTCCCTGGTAAGCCGGACAATTTGTATCATTACATATTGAGCCTCCATTTGTTGTTACATAACGCCTGGTGCGCATTGCGCCATGGTTGTTGTTCTTTTACTGGTTAATACTTGCTGCTATGGCTCATTAGGTTCACAACAATTATGTGTCATGCTTTTTTACTTGCCTACAAGGCAACGCGGCACTTAGGGATAGTTTTCCTTTTCTGCTTTTTCACTGGGATCTGTGCATTGTTATAATAACTTATACTATGATTATTTGTAAAATAAAAATTTGACTTTTATCTCTAAGACACCTTTGGCTCTTTTCTTCCTCCTGTGGTTTTGATATTTAATTATACGACTACCTGTTATATGGTTTTTGTACAATTTCTCTATAAAATATATGTTCTCCCCGTCAGCGTTACTTTTGATGTTTAACAAAGTATGTTTTCTAGTACTTATTTTTTCCATTCCAGGTATGATAATGGCTTCTCCCCTTGTGGGATTTTATATGTTTAACAAAGTAGCATTATAGTTCAAAACATTTCCCACATCCTTAATATGAACACTGTTTCTCCTTTGTGTGAATTCTCTGGTGCTTATCAAGACTTGATTTATCTGACCAACATTTCCCACATTCTGAACATAAATATGGCTTCTCTCCTGTGTGAGTTCTCTGGTGTATAACAAGTTGTGCTTTCCATGCAAAACATTTTCCACATTCCGAACAAGAAAAAGGCTTCTCACCTGTGTGAGTTCTCTGGTGATTATGAAGACCTTTTTTGCCTACAAAACATTTTTCACATTCTGAACATGAATATGGCTTCTCTCCTGTGTGAGTTCTCTGATGTGAAATAAGATTAGCTTTCTCCCCGTAACATTTTCCACATTCTGAACATGAAAACAGCTTCTCCCCTGTGTGAGTTCTCTGATGTATAACAAGTTGTGATCTCTGTCCATAACATTTTCCACATTCTGAACATGAAAAAGGCTTATCCCCTGTGTGAGTCCTCTGATGTGTAACAAGTTGTGTTCTCTGTCCATAACATTTTCCACATTCTGAACATGAAAAAGACTTATCCCCTGTGTGAGTCCTCTGATGTGTAACAAGGTGTGTTCTCTGTCCATAACATTTTCCACATTCTGAACATGAAAAAGGCTTCTCTCCTGTGTGAGTTCTCTGGTGTATATCAAGGTATGATTTGAGTACAAAACATTTCCCACATTCTGAACATGAATATGGCTTCTCTCCTGTGTGAGTTCTCTGGTGAATATCAAGATTACCATTATGTTTAAAACATTTCCCACATTCTAAACATGAAAAAGGCTTCTCCCCTGTGTGAGTTTTTTGATGTTTGTTAAGATTTGATTTCTGTGTAAAACATTTCCCACATTCTGAACATGCAAAAGGCTTCTCCCCAGTATGAATTCTCTTATGCCTAAAAAGGTTGGATTTCTGTTTAAAATATTTCCCACATTTCAAACAAGAAAATCTCTTCTCCTCTGTGTGAATTATTTGATGCTTAACAGAAGATGTTTCGGTGGGAAAGCCATTTCTATAGTCTGAATGTTTAATTGGCTTTTTTGCTTTAAGTGAAGTCTGTTTTTTAATGCCTCTTTTCTGACTTTTATTTTTATTAGTAGTCTGCAATGAATCAGAAGATAGGACCTGTTTCAAAGGCGCAGATGATAGATTTTTGCTGTGAATGGATGATGGTATATCTGAAGTAATGATGTTCACTTTAATTGTATCGTGTGTGATCTCAAGGTCATCTGATTTAAAAATTGAAGATGTCAGCAGTCCCTCTGATCTCCTAGTTAAGCCATCTGCCAAGATAAAACCAATTATTATTTTGAATAAAATATCCTTGAAACTTATATTTAACATTTCTACTCAAAATATCCATAGAAATAGGAATTTATGTGGTAAAACTGAATTATCTACTAAGACAATAACAGTTAACAGTCTAATAGAAAAACTCATAGCATGAACCAGTAGAGTGGTGTTCAACTGTTTCTTCATTCTGCCTCTCAAATATTGGAATATAAAGCCACGAAAAATGTTATGTAGGCAAAATATTGATTTTTTTTTTTACTTACAGTAAAATCTATTTCTCGTAGTCTTCATTGGGGGGGGGGGGGCGGACACACAGAACTATGAGACGAGATAGTCTGCCGCCACCTTGAGGCTGGCACTATTATTAAAATTAAATAAAATTGGCCTCTCCCCTGCCAACTATACTGCACCTGCTGGTAAAAACTTATACTCATCCCGCAAAAAAATAGGACTCGAATCAGGTGTCAAAATAGTCACTAGTCCTATAAATTAATTAACTTATGGTGATGTTGAGAAGACATTATAACAAGAAGCTGGGGGCAGCGCAGGCTCTGTCCATCCACCAACAATAGGGTTTCTGGGACCTGTAGTATTACCCAGTCTGGCAGTATGTGTGTGTTGTCCAGCTGGAATAATCAGCTCTCTGCTTCAGGTTACTGGGAAGCACCACACACTACCAAAGCTCAAAGCATATTGCTGGAAGCTGCCAGATACAGCCTTGTTCTCCTCGGGTTCAGTCCTCTGTGCTCAGCCCCCGGCTTGTGTATTTGATCCTGTTGTGATCCTGGCCCGTTTCTATCTGATTTTGTACTTTTTCTGCCCTCTATCAATCTAAAAGCTAGGCCCCTCAAAGTAATTTAAAAAAAGATTTGTGAGGCTATGGGCCCACGTAGCGTTTTAAAACGCACACTAAAAACCGGACTCCTTCCCAGAAATCGCGCGTTTTTTTCCGCGTGATTTCACCGCGATTATGTTCGCGATTTTGCCGCGATTTTCTCAAGCACTTTCCAAGCGATTTGAAGCATCACTTGGAAAGTGATTGACAGGTTGGTCACACTCGTCAAACATAGTGTTTGACAAGTGTGAGCAGCTTTTTACTATTGAGGTCGCCTATGCGGCATCAATAGTAAAAGATAAAATGTTAAAAATGATAAAAAAAATAAAAAAATCGGGGTATATTTACCTTCCGACGTCCCGCGCTGCCATCCCGGGCCTCAGCGTTCCCAGTAATGCCTTGCGAGACCTGTGATGACGTTGGTCTCGCGTTACTATAGCGATCTCGCGTGACCGCTAGAGTCACGCGAGACTACGTCATCACAGGACCTTGCCGCAAGGCATTACTAGGAACGCTTAGGCCGGGAATGCAGCACGGGACGCCGGAAGGTAAACATACCCCGATTTCTTATTTTTTATTTTTTTTTTTACAGGGGTATGGTACCCAGGGCCTGGAGGACAGTCTCCTCTCCTCCACACCGTGAGTACCAACCGCACATGAGACGCTTAACTTCCCGCATGGTGGGCATAGCCACATGCGGGAAGTAAGCGATTCTCATGCATTCCTATGGGTGCGGAATCGCGGCAATTCTTTGCGATTCCGCACAAAAGAATGAGCATGCTGCGATTTTTTCCGCGATGTGATTCCGCCGCGGAAAAAAGCGCAGCATTAGCACAGCATGTGCGGAATGCCATAGGAATGCATGGGGGGCGTTCTGTACACGATTTTTAAACGTTTTCGCTCCGAAAATCGCGGCAAAAACGCTTAAAAATTGCATCGTGGGCACATAGCCTGACTCAAAAACTAGCTTTTGCAAATTGAATTGAACATACAAAAACTTTTGCTAAACTTGTCATCCTTCTATTCCCCCCCCCCAAAAAAAAAAAAAAAATTGGAAAAAAATAAAATGGGATGTTAGAATGTTAGAAAAAAGCTGCCAACCTACAAAAGAAATTTTCAGGTATTTTAAAAAATAAATGCAAAATATATTAACCTAAAATTACTAGAATCATAAAGTACAATTTGTCACAGAAAATTGTTTTTCAGAATCACTGGAATCAGAAGAAGCAGCCAAAGTTATCACCACATAAAGTGACATGTCAGATTTGAAAAATAGGCCCTTGTTAGGACCACAAAATTGTTTGCTGCAAATGGTTAAATCAGTGTATTTTGGGCAGTAAAAACTGTTACTATAGACAATAGCACATCTAGTGAAATGATCAAACTCAATAGTCTTAATCAGTAAACATTGAGTAACAAATGGTGAAACATCTCTGGAGTAAGTAAGAGTATGTGCAGTGGAGTACCGTCAATGGTGGCAGGCTATGTGACTACTATGGAGCCCCTGGGCCGAGGGAGGGGGGACCAGTGCCAGCACTGGGACCCCTCTGCCCGTCACCACAAATTCAACTGTATCGGCATCCTGGATGCAGACACAGTTGAAAGCAATGATGCAAGAGGGAGCGTCAGATGATGCTTCCTTCTCTATCATTCTTCCTCAAGGTCTGACATCTCAACGCAGCGGGCGCGAAAACATCACACATGATGCCCCCTGTGTTGAGATGTATGGGCGCTTCAGACATGTATAGACTATGGTGAGTGCATTATACTCTATGAACTATGGTGAGGGCATTATACTGTATGGATTATGGTGAATGCACTATACTATATGGATTATGGGGAGTGCATTATATTATATAGAATACTATAAGGGATTGAATTATACTATATAAATAAAACTGAACGAGAATTTTACTGTATGGAGGACTATGGGGAATACATTATACTATATAGAGGACTGTGGGGAGCGCATTATACTATATGGATGACTATGGGAAGTGCATTAAACTATATGGAGGATTATGAGGACTGCATTATACTATATACAGAACTATGGGGGGCTTAATACTGTATGGAAGACTATGGGGTGCATTAAACTCTATGGAGGACTACAGAGGGTGCATTATACTGTAATGAGTATGGTGAGTGCATTTTACTATATGGATGACTATGGGGAGTGCATTTTACTATATGAAGGGTTATGGGGAGTGCATTATACTTTATGGACTATGCGGAGTGTGTTATACTGAATGGACTATGGAGGAGTTAATTATTCTATATGTAGGACTACGGGAAGTGCATTTTACCATATGGAGGATTATGGTGGGGCATTATAATAATATTAATCTTTACTTATATAGCGCCAACATATTCTGCAGTGCTCTACAGTTTAACAGTTTCAAAACACAAGTCATAAGTAACAACGCTAATAATACAATCATTAAAGCAAAATAAGATGACCCTCCTCGTGAGAGCTTACAATCTACAATGAGGTGGGGGAGATACAGAGTACAGGTACAATAATGTATATACAATGATGGTCCAGCCATCTTGATGGAGTGAGGGATAGATGGAGCTGGTGAACGGGCTACACACACACTTACACATAAAATGAATTAGATTTGTGAATGTGATAGGCCGCCCTGAACAAATGTGTTTTGAGGGAGCGCCTAAACTATGCAAATTGTGGATAGTCCTAATTTCTTGGGGTAGAGCATTCCAGAGGATTGGCGCAGCATGGGAGAAGTCTTGGAGTCGGGAGTGGGAGGTACCGATTAGTGCCGAGGTTAGTCAATAGTCGTTTTCAGAGCGCAGAGGTCGGTTAGGCCAATAGACAGAAATCAGGGAGGAGATGTAGAGGGGTGCTGCACTGTGGAGAGCTTTGTGAGTGAGGAAAAAGTACCTTGAATTGGATCCTATAATGAATGGTCAGATAATGTAAGGACTGGCGAAGAGCAGACGCGTCCGAGTACCGATTAGCCAGATGGATGACCCTGGCTGCTGCATTAAGTATTGACTGGAGGGGGAAAGTCGAGTAATGGGGAGGCCAATTAATAGAGCGTTGCAGTAGTCCTGGCGGGAGTGGATCAATGGGACAGTGAGGGTTTCTGTTGTTTCCATGGTGAGAAAAGGGAGGATTGAAGAGATGTTCTTTAGGTGTAAGCGGCAAGAGATTGTATATGGGATGAGAAGGAGAGATTGGTGTCAAATATAACACCCAAACAGCGCACCTGCTGCTGGGGTGTTATTATGGTGCCACACACGGAGAGGGAAATGTCAGATTTATGGAGGTTAGTACACAGCGAGAGCAGAAGAAGTTCATTTTTGTGAGGCTGAGTTTCAGATAGAGAGCAGACATGATGTTGGAGACTGTGGACAGACATTCACTGGCGTTCTGTAGTACAGCGGGGGTAAGGTTGGGGGATGACGTGTATAGTTGTGTGTCATCAGCATAAAGATGGTACTGAAAGCCAAATCTGCTGTTGGTCTGTCCAATTGGGGCCATGTAGAGAGAGAAGAGAAGGGGGCCAAGGACTGAGCTCTGAGGTACCCCAACAGTGAGAGGAAGAGGAGATGACGTCGAGCAAGCGAACAAAACATTGAAGGAGCAGTCAGAGAGATAGGAAGAGAACCAGGAGAGAGCAGTGTCCTTAATGCCTAGTGACTGGAGCCTAGAGAGAAGGAGGCGATGGTCAACAGTGTCAAAAGGTCAGGAAGACTGAGCAGAGAGTGGTCACTGTTACATTTTACATTATACTATATAAAACACTATGGGGAGTGCATTATAGTATATAAAGAACTCTGGAGGTGCATTATACTGTATGGAAAAAGCGCATTATGCTATATGGAGGACTATGAGTGCATTATTCAATTTAAAGAACTCTGGAGGTACTTCAAAGACGACTATTTGGAGCGCATTAAACTATATAGAGGACTATGGGAGGTGGACTATACTGAATGAGCAATGGGAAGCGCATTATACTGTATGGAGGACTATGGGGGATGTATTATGCTGTATAGAGAATAATGGGGGCATTATACAACATGGATGACTATATGGAGTACATTATACTGTATGGAAGACTACAGGAAACATACTATATAGAGGACTATGGGGAGCGCATTATTATATGATATAAAGAACTCTGGGGGGTGAATTTTACAGTATGGAGAACTATGGAGGGTGCATTATATTGTTTGGAGAAGTATAGGGGTGCCTTGTACAATATGGATGACTGTGGGGAGTGCATTTTACTATATGGAGGACTATGGGGAGAGAATTATCCTATATAGATTATTGGAAGTGCTATATACTGCACTGAGGACTGTAATAATGTACATTATACTATATAAAAATGAGTGCAATAATGTGCATTATACTATATAAAAAAACTCTGGGGGTGCATTATACTGTATGGAAGACTATGGAGTGTGCATTTTTCTGTATGGAAGTGTATGGGGAGTGTATTATACTGTATGGAGGACTATGGGGAGTACATTATACTATATCTAGAACTATAGAAAGCACATTATCCTATATGGAGGACTATGGGGAGTGCATTATACTGTATGGACTATGGGACATGCATTAAACTGTATGGAGGACTATTGCAGGATGCATTATACTGTATGGAGGGCTATGGAAAGTACATTATATTGTATGAAGGACTATGGTGTGCATTACACTACATAGTGGACTATGGGGAGCTCATTATACTATATGGAGGACTATGAGGAGTGCATTATACTATATAGAGCTCTGGGGGTGCATTATACCATATGGAGAACTATGGGGAGCACTCTACTGTATGGAACACTATGCAGGTATATTTTACTGTATGGAGGACTATGTAGGGTGCATCTTAGTATATGGAGAACTATGGGGAATGCAAGTTACTATATGGAGGATTATGAGGAGTGCATTATACTGTATGGATTATGGAGAGTGCATTATACTATATGGTCTATGGAGAGTGCATTATACTGCATGGACTAGAGAAAGTTCATTACACTGTATGGAGGACTATAGGGAGTTCATTATAATATATGGTAGGAGTAAGGAGGGAGCATTATGCTGTATGGAAGACTATGTGGATTCATTTTTCTTTATTAAGGAGTATGGGGAGTGTATTATACTGTATTGAGGATTATGGAGGTGTCATGGTCACGCGCGGCTGGACACAGCGCCTCCAGCAGGGCGGATTTAGATGACACGCTTAACCTTGAATACACAGCCTCCAGCTGGGCGAATTTAAATAATAAAGCATGCAGCTGGATACGCCGCCTCCAACAGGCGAATTTCGGAAATACACGTATATCTGGAAACCCCGCCTCCAGTAAGGCGAATTTAAACAATAAAAGAGAAAACCTGGGTAACAATAACAATGGTGGCCCTGCGATAGGGAACGGGGAAGTGGAGACCTCCTGCACTCCCCTGAGTCAGTGTCTCTACACTCCTAACGATCCCTAGGCCAGTTCCGCACCGGGCGCCGATCAGGATACCTAATATCCCTAGCTCGCCCTGCACCTAAACCCTCACTAGTGAAGTGGACGGTGCGAAAACTAATCCCACCCCTGCACTAAAACACACATAAGGAAAAGAGACAAAACAGGGAAACACCACTTAGCTTTGCTCTGTTGCTTAAGCTCCCAGCAACAGAGCCCACCACCTGCGTGTATCTTTTCCTCCGACCGGATCCAACACCATAGTGCAGCCTTGGAGCAAACAGAGTCCACCAACTGTGTGCAGCTGTCCAGAAACAGAGTCCAGCATATGAGTCCAGCTTTCCAGCAACCGAGTCCAGCATCATGAGTGCAGCTCTGCACCATAGCTGCCACTCCACCAAGCCATGCAAGAACTCCTTGCTGACACCATAGCTGCAACTCCACCAAGCCATGCCAGCCCTCCTCGCAGACACCATAGCTGCCACTCCAGGACTCTCACTGAGCTGCTCGGGACTCTCCTTCAGCTCCATCCTTCACCCAGGCTTGCTTCTAACTGAGGACTAATCACCAACAGTGATTGACACACCTGACACTCTCTTATAAAGCAATCACACCTGTTACATAATCACGTGCACTAAACCAAAGGAACCAGAGTGCAATGACCCTAATGGTCACCGGGGGGAAAACTACCTTTAGCACAGCTAAAGGAAAAAAAAAAGGTTACTTGAACATTTAATCTGTCAGATCCAACCTGGATCATGACAGGAGGGCTGCCATTCAAGCCTATATCCCATTCCTTGATGACGCCGCTAACACGGTGAAACATGTTGGGGGACATTTGTGCTAAAAATTATCGTCCTATTCTACAAGATATGTGTTAGCATCCCAGGTGCTATACACTACACTAATACAGAGCAGCACTATGTTAATTTAATTATCAAAATAATTTCGGCAGATTAGGGACTGAATTTTATACCCTTCTGGTCACATTTTAGTTGAAAATTAAAAGTTAAATTTTCAAGTCTTCTACTAAGGGCCTATTTGGGGTTCTACCCAATTTGTTAATTATGTATATATTCCTCCAAAGGTTTTTTGATATCCTCAAATTATAGATTGCTATACAGATTTATATTGGGTTTTTATGTTTGGCTGCTGTCACACACTAAAAATTAATTTATAAAAAAAATAATTGTTTTTGCATTGCTATATTCTAAGAGCTATAGCTTTTTTATTTCTCCACTGACTGAGCTCTATGGTGGCTTATTTTTTGTAGGACAAGACAGTTTTTAGCTATACCATTGTTATTTATATTCAATGTTTTGATAGTGTTTTATTCTACTGTTTGTTCGGCAGTCTAATGAAAAAGCATAGTTTTTTGCAATGTTTTTAATTTTTTTACTGTGTTCACTGAAGATGTTCACCAATGTGACAGTTTTATACGTCGGGTCATTCTGGACGCGGCGATACCAAAAGTGTGATTTTTTTGTTTAGACATAAATATACCTATTTATTGGTATATATGTATATTTTTTTTACTCTATGGGCCTTTAGCCTTTATTACTCTTATTGTTGGTATAATACATTGCATTATACCTTCCAGTATTACAATGACAGAAGCCTCTTAGACCGTGTTCCTGTTATGGGCTATCAGGCTTGCTATAGGTCTCAATGATGACCTCCGGAGGCTATGTCAATGATCGGGCCCTTGCGATTATGTTGCAGGGGTGCCGATTATATGGGAGAGGGAGACCCCTCCGTCTCCTAGCCTCCCAAATGCTGTAATCTACTGCCGCATTTAAGAGATTAAACAGCAAAAAGCGGTGCTGGCACCACTCCTGGCCAGATCTCAGCTGTCACGTCACCAGGGCTCCCGAGGGCGTTCACTTGGGCACAGCTTCTGTGTCATGCACGATCGGCATAACATACACATTCGTCAAAGGTCAGGAACCCCTATTTGACCATTACGAATGGGTACATCAGAGGTCATGAAGGAGTTAAAGACTACCACAGAGTTGCACTCATAAGTGAGGAAGGCTGATCTCACTATAATCATCAAACACATCATACAGAATGAACTAGTAAAAAAGGAGACATTGCACACAAAAAAAATGTTACATTTCCAATAAGAACGTATGGTCAGTGAAAGAACTACAACACTATACCATAGTTGCTCTCATTTTTGATGGACCATTTGAGCTACTATGAGTTCTGACCAGAAAAGAAGAGAAGGTATTAGTGCTCCCCATTACAGGAGCGATTGTGCAGTAATCTGAATTCCTTAGTATCAAAAACATAATGTAAATAATGAGATGGCGTGATGCCATTAAACCAGGGAAAGAGGCATGCCAACACACACATACATATATATAATGTAAGGTAGCGCTGTCATTCAAGGTGGGGGATACTCGCTTGGCAGTCAATAAATCACATCCGGCACAGGTTTTCCATAAAACCATAACAATTCATGCGGTTTATTCGGCATCAAACCATGACCAGCAACAGAAAGTTCATATAAACGGCATAGCGCCCATGACAGAGCTTCACTCTGTTAGCAATGTCCAATACGCAGGCTCTCGAGCCTCACAGTTATATCCCCTGTCAGGGTTTTACCTCATGGCTGCTTCTCCATGCTTCAGACGTCCCTTCCCTCCTCTGGGAACTCTCAGACGCTGGCAGCCATTACTCACAGCCACTCCACATGCTGTTAGCCAGGAGACACATCTCCCAGCGGGACCTTTCACAACGGACCAAGCAGGTCCCTGCATTCACCCATGTGACCTACCCTGGCCACCTTATATGGTCAGTAGCCACGCCCACTGGGTCACATGGCTATGACCTCATCACAGGTCCTACAAGTATTCATACATTCTTTAGTATGACGTTCTAGACACACCCCTGGGTGGTTTTGTAGGCAACTGGCCCGCCCGTCTCCCCAGCTACCTGGAGACTTCTCCCGGACACATTGATACAACACGTCAGCAGTATCACTGCTGATCAACACACACATCAGTCTCCATCTCAAGGCCACCCACCTTGAGATGTATAATGGTCATTCACGACTGTTATGAATGAGTCACCGAGGAGGAAAAAACAAAAAGCAAGCTAAGCCCAGAAAAGCGGAGAGGTTGGTAACTAGCGGATTGCAGACCCCTGATCCTATCCACAACAACTAGCAGTAGCCATGGAGCGTGCCTACGGTGGTCCTAGACGCCTTGTCACGGCCGGAGAACTAAATAAGCCTAAAGAAAGAAAGGGAAAAACTAAACTGCCCCAGAGCAGACCCCAAAGCAATAGACAGCCCCCAACATGTATTGTCGGTGAAACAAGATGAAAACACAGACACAAGTAGAAAGATAGGCTGAGCAAACGATGGGGCCCTCGCTAATTAGAAAGGACAGGAAAGAAAAGCTGCTGTCTGCAATCACGCAAAAAACCCTGCCAAAAAGAATGTCCAACACGTCTGACAGAAAAAGGCCCTGAAGTCGCTAGACTTCAAATCACTATATCAGCACTCAGGTATATTCTGAAGACAGAGCAAAAGAGATCAACTGATCAGAGACAAAATGGGGATTCAGCCCAGTCCCAGCCAGGGCTGGCTGAACACAAAAACTAAGTAAACCAGACAAAAACTCATATGAACAATAGCAGAGAAAACTTAGCTTTAGGAAGGCAGGAACCAAACTGGAAACCAGGAGCCACAGTCAGGAAAAATTACCAGCAAGAAACTAGGGAGTTGGCTGCCTTAAATCCAATCAGAAACTCCTGATGTCCAATCGCAGTCCTCTTCCTCAGGTGGCCGGTCTCTGCCATTTAGATCAGCTTCATTACCTCCCTTCACCAACAGAGGGAGTCCAGATAGAGAACTAACTACTCCTCTGTCAGCACAGCCAGCTCCATAACCCTCACCAGAAGCCAGAGGCAAACCCAAAAATGAGCTCACAACAGTACCCCCCCTTGAGGAGGGGTCACCGAACCTTCATCCACGCCACCGGGCCGATCAGGATGGGCCCGATGAAAAGCACGAACCAATCTATCGGCATGAATATCAGAGGCAGAGACCCAAGAATTGTCCTCCTGGCCATAACCCTTCCACTTGACCAAATACTGGAGTCTCCGTCTAGCCAGACGAGAATCCAGTATTTTTTCTACCTCATATTCCACATTACCTTCAGCCAATACAGGGTCAGGAGGTGCAGCCATAGGAACTACTGGCTCAACATATCTCTTCAACAGCGACTTATGAAACACGTTATGGATCTTAAACGTAACAGGAAGAGCCAATCGAAAAGAAACCGGATTAAGAATCTCCAAAATCTTGTAAGGTCCGATAAATCTTGGCTTGAACTTTGGAGAAGCCACCTTCATAGAGATATTCTTTGATGACAACCAAACCATATCACCCACTTTAAACCGGGGACGAATGGTCCTATGCCGGTTAGAAAACCGCTGGACCTTTTCCTGGGAGAGAGACAACTTATCTACTACTTGGTCCCAAATCTGCTGCATTCTCTCTACCACAGTGTCAACACCTGGGCAGGCTGAAGATTCCACTTGCAATGAAGAAAATCGAGGATGAAACCCAAAGTTACAGAAAAAGGGCGACATCAAGGTGGCAGAACTAGCGCTATTATTTAAAGCGAATTCGGCCAAGGGCAAAGATTAAACACAATCATCCTGATCAGCAGATATAAAACATCTCAAATAGGACTCCAAAGTCTGGTTTGTTCTCTCCGTCTGCCCATTGGTCTGAGGGTGAAACGCAGAGGAGAAGGACAACTGAATTCCCAGCTTGGAACAAAAGGCTTTCCAGAATCCGGAAACAAACTGAACTCCTCTGTCCGATACAATGTTCTCAGGAATCCCATGCAACCGAACCACCTGTTGTAAAAACAAGGGTACCAACTCTGAGGAAGATGGCAACTTTGGGAGTGGTACAAGATGGACCATCCTAGAGAATCTATCACAAATCACCCAGATAACAGTCATTCTCTGAGAGACAGGAAGATCAGAAATAAAATCCATTGAAATATGGGTCCATGGCCTCTTAGGCACCGGCAAGGGCATCAACAACCCACTAGAGCGAGAACATGGTTTAGACCGGGAACAAATCCCACAGGACTAAACAAAATTCCTGACATCACGAGATAAGGCGGGCCACCAAAAAGACCGACTCACCAAATCTCTGGTACCAAAAATACCTGAATGACCAGCCAATGCGGAGAAATGAACTTCAGACATCACTCTCTTCCTCCACTGGTCAGGAACATATAATTTTCCCATAGGACAACGCTCAGGTTTGTCCTCCTTGAATTCTTCCAGAGCACGTCTCAAATCGGGAGAGATGGCAGAAAGAACTACCCCCTCACCTAGGATGGTAGTAGGCTTGGTCACAATAGGAGAATCAGCAAAGAAACTCCTAGAAAGGACGTCTGCCTTAACATTCTTAGTGCCTGGAAGAAAGGAGACCACAAAATCAAAACGCGTAAAAAACAAGGCCCACCTAGCCTGTCTAGGATTCAAGCATTTGGCCGACTCAAGGTAAATCAAATTCTTGTGGTCAGTGAGGACCACAACTTGATGTCTAGCTCCCTCCAACCAATGTCTCCACTCCTCAAATGCCCATTTCATGGCTAACAATTCCCGATTCCCCATATCATAGTTGCGTTCAGATGGGGAGACATTTCGGGAAAAGAAGGCACAGGGATTCATTTTAGACGTCAACGGATCTTTTTGGGACAAAACAGCTCCTGCACCAATCTCTGAAGCGTCTACCTCCACCTGGAAAGGAAGTGAGACATCAGGTTGCCGCAAAACCGGAGCAGAAGCGAACCTCTGCTTCAGCTCCTGAAAGGCCGAAACAGCCTCTGAAGACCAATTCAGCACATCAGCACCCTTCTTCGTTAAATCAGTCAGTGGTTTAGCAATACCAGAAAAATTAGCTATAAATTTATGATAAAAATTAGCAAAACCCAAAAACTTCTGGAGAGCCTTAAAAGAAGTGGGCTGAACCCAATCATAAATGGCCTGTACCTTGGCCGGGTCCATTTCAATAGTTGACAGAGACAAAATAAATCCAAAAATGAAATCCTCTGTACACCAAAAAGGCACTTCGATCCCTTAACATACAAGGAATTCTCCCTCAAAATCTGGAGCACAGTCTGAACATGTTCCACATGAGAATCCCAATCCCTGGAAAAGATCAAAATATCATCCAGATAGATGATCAAAAACTTATCCACAAAGTCCCGGAAAATATCATTCATGAAGGATTGGAAGACAGAAGGGGCATTAGTGAGCCCAAAAGTCATCACCAGGTACTCAAAATGTCCCTCCGGAGTATTAAACGCCGTCTTCCATTCATCCCCATGCTTGATGCGAATAAGATTATACGCCCCTCTGAGGTCAAGCTTATTAAACCAGCAAGCACCTTTAACTCTGGAGAATAAATCAGAAATCAGGGGTAACGGATACTGAAATTTAACCGCAATTTTGTTAAGGGAGCGATAATCAATAAACGGTCTTAATGAACCATCTTTCTTGGCCACAAAAAAAAAAACAGCGCCTAACAGTGACGAGGATGGTCTAATATGACCCTTCTCCAAAGACTCCTTAATATAGGATCGCATAGCATCATGTTCGGGTACAGATAAGTTGAAAAGCCGACCCTTGGGAAATTTACACCCAGGCATCAACTCAATTGCACAGTCATAACTCCCATGAGGAGGCAAAGACACAGACTTGCTCTCACTAAGTACATCATAAAAATCAGCCAAATAGTCAGGAACATCATGCGACTGGGGAGAGGTGGAGAAAACAGGAGTGTCACCAAGAGCACACCGACAACCCCAACTCACCACAGACACTGATTTCCAATCCAAAACCGGATTATGGATTTGCAACCAGGGAAAACCCAGAACAATGGTATCATGTAAATTATGCAACACCAAAAATCTGCAATTTTCTTGGTGGTCTGGGGCATTATCACCTGGGTCCAAAACTGAGGTTTATTCTTCACCAAAGGAGTAGCATCAATACCCCTCAAAGGAATAGGCGTCTGCAGAGGTGTCATAAGAAAACCACAACGTTTAGCAAATCCAAGTCCATTAGATTCAAGGCCGCTCCTGAATCCACAAAAGCCTTCGCGGAAAATGTGGATAAGGAGCAGATCAGAGTAAGTGCCAAAAGAAACTTAGGTTGTACACCACCCACAGCAAATGTGTGTGCAAAACGTTTCTCTCGTTTAGGGCAGACAGAAATAACATGAGAGGCATCTCCACAGAAAATACACAGCTTATTACGCCTTCTAAACTCCTGACGTTGCGCCCTAGACAAAACTCCATCACATTGCATAGGTTCAGACATTTGTTCAAAATGTGGCAGCGCCTCCCGTGTAGTCTTGCGTTCAGGAAACGCCGATCAACTTGAATGGCTAATGACATAGAATCGTCAAGACCAGAGGGAACAGGAAATCCCACCATAGTATCTTTTAAAGTCTCAGACAAACCCTTCCGAAAGAGAGCTGCCAATGCATGTAGTAAGGACCGCCCACTTTCGGAATTTCTGACAGTATAACTCTGCAGGATCCTGACCCTGGTTCAATGCCAATAGGGCTCTCTCAGCTTGATCAATAGCATTAGGTTCATCATATAACAACCCCAAGGCTTGAAAAAATGCATCCACATTAGTCAAAACAGGATCTTCAGGTGTCAAATAAAACGCCCAATCCTGGGGATCGCCGCGCAGCAAGGAGATGACAATTTTAACCTGCTGCGCAGAGCTCCCCGATGAGTTAGGCTTCAAGGCAAGAAATAATTTACAATTATTCTTAAAATTCAAAAATTTAGACCGATCCCCAGAAAACACATCAGGAGTAGGGATCCTTGGTTCAACAGCATGTTAATGAGTGAGACAGGCGGAAATTCCCCGCACTTCAGCAGCGAGCTGCTCCACACGATCAGACAATTGCTTAATCTCCATCAAGGAGAAAAAGAAAAAGAAAAAAAAAGAATCCTCCTATGGCCCCAGAGAAAAAAAGAGGAGAAAATATACATATAAAAAAAAAATTCTGACACTTTTTTTTCTTTTTTACAATTCTCTCCTGCTTTTGAGTACTCTAGAATCTGCGGTATGGCTGGTGATTCTGCTATGAATGAGTCACCGAGGATGAAAAAACAAAAAGCAAGCTAAGCCCAGAAAACCAGAGAGGTTGGTAACTAGCGGACTGCAGACCCCTGATCCTATCCACAACAACTAGCAGTAGCCGTGGAGCGTGCCTACGGTGGTCCTAGATGCCTCGTCACGGCCGGAGAACTAAATATGCCTAAAGAAAGAAAGGGAAAATCTAAACTGCCCCAGAGCAGACCCCAAAGCAATAGACAGCCCCCAACATGTATTGTCGGTGAAACAAGATGAAAACACAGACACAGGTAGAAAGATAGGCTGAGCAAACGATGGGGCCCTCGCTAACTAGAAAGGACAGGAAAGAAAAGCTGCTGTCCGCAATCACGCAAAAAACCCTGCCAAAAAGAATGTCCAACCCGTCTGATAGAAAAAGGCCCTGAAGTCGCTAGACTTCAAATCACTATATCAGCACTCAGGTATATTCTGAAGACAGAGCAAAAGAGATCAACTGATCAGAGACAAAAATGGGGATTCAGCCCAGTCCCAGCCAGGGCTGGCTGAACACAAAAACTAAGTAAACCAGACAAAAACTCATATGAACAATAGCAGAGAAAACTTAGCTTTAGGAAGGCAGGAACCAAACTGGAAACCAGGAGCCACAGTCAGGAAAAATTACCAGCAAGAAACTAGGGAGTTGGCTGCCTTAAATCCAATCAGAAACTCCTGATGTCCAATCGCAGTCCTCTTCCTCAGGTGGCCGGTCTCTGCCATTTAGATCAGCTTCATTACCTCCCTTCGCCAACAGAGGGAGTCCAGATAGAGAACTCACTACTCCTCTGTCAGCACAGCCAGCTCCATAACCCTCACCAGAAGCCAGAGGCAAACCCGAAAATGAGCTCACAACAGCGCCCCCTAGCGGACACAGTGGTCACTACACCACAATATATACACATAAATATATATATATATATATATATATATATATATATATATATATATATATACTAGCTGAAGAGCCCGGCGCTGCCCGGGCATGGTAACTAACTGTGGTTAGTTATAGCAAATTATAATTATCCTCCATCCCATAGTCCCGTGCCCATATACTCATCATACATATCCACGATCGCATAGGCCCGTGCCCATACACCCATCATACATATCCTCCATCACATAGTCGAGTGCTCATATACCCATCACACATCCTCCATCCCATAGTCCCATGCCCATATACCCATCACACATCCTCCATCCCATAGTCCCGTTCCCATATACCCATCACACATCCTCCATCCCATAGGCCCGTGCCCATATACCCATCATACATATCCTGCATCCCATAATCGAGTTCCCATATACCCTTCACACATCCTCCATCCCACAGTCCCATGCCCATATACCCATCATACATATTCGCCATCCCATAGTCGAGTGCCCATATACCCATCACACATCTTTCATCTCATAGTCCCATGCCCACATACCCATCATACATATCCTCCATCCCATAGGCCCGTGCCCATATACCCATCATACATATCCGCCATCCCATAGTCCCGTGCCCATATACCCCTCATACATATCCTCCATCCCATAGTCCAGTGCCCATATATCCATCACACATCCTCCATCCCATAGTCCCGTGCCCATATACCAGTCATACATATCATCCATCCCATAGTCCAGTGCCCATATACCCATCACACATCCTCCATCCCATAATCAACCATTATGACATCATAGTGAGCGGCGGGGCTTGCAACCTATGATGACATCAGCGTCGCCATGGCAACCATTATGACATCATAATGAGGGGCGGGGCTTGATACACATACTTTATCCCCATTAAGTAGATAGGGGAAAAATTGTTTGGTGAATTGGAACGTGCGGGGTTAAAATTTCACCTCACAAAATAGCCTAGGACACTCTCGGGGTCCATGTGTGACTGTGCCAAATTTTGTGGCTGTAGCTGCGACGGTGCGGATGCCAATCCCGGACATACATACACACACACATACATACACACACTTGAGCTTTATATATTAGATATTATATATATACACACACACATACTGCTCAAAAAATACAGGGAACAATTAAACAACAGAATATAACTCCAAGTAAATCAAACTTCTGTGAAATCAAACTGTCCACTTAGGAAGCGACACTGATTGACAATCAATTTCACATGCTGTTGTGCAAATGGAATAGACAACAGATGGAAATTATTGGCCACAAAAGTGACCAAAAGATCAGCCAGAAAGCATTGGTACTGAGATGTGGTCTGTGGTCCCCACCTGCAGAACCACTCCTTTATTGAGTGTGTCTTGATAATTGCCAATAATTTCCATCTGTTGTCTATTCCATTTGCACAACAGCATGTGAAATTGATTGTCAATCAGTGTTGCTTCCTAAGTGGACAGTTTGATTTCACAGAAGTTTTATATATATACAGCCATCAGGCACACACAGATTAGAGATGTATCATGGCACAGGTGTAATGTTCTTTTTCCCTTTCAGTTTATCACAATTCTCTTTGAAGTTAGTTGGTTTTAAAAGAAATTGAAAATTCAGTATAAAGGGAAACTCTGTTTTCTTGCAGAGGAATTCACACTTGGCCCTCACTGCACAATTAATGTTGTAGAACATAAAAGAGAAGTTTGGCCACAAACCTGGACCTGGTCTTGTAGTGACCATATTAGCACAGTCAGCAACACAGAAGGGAGAGAAGGTAGATTCATCCAATAAGATATCAGGATTCTAGGAAGGTAACAGCATCATTACCCTCACCTTTGTCTTGGAGGCCCATCATATTTTTTTTCCCAAGAGATTTTCTAACTTGTCAGCACATTCTACGTACGCTGGTAGTTGGATTCGTAGGTTACATATCAGGGCAAATAAGTCAGTGTCTTCTAATTTCAGGGGGATCCTTCACATTGTAAGGCCGGGGTCACACTGCGTTATGGCAGTCCGTTAGACGGACTGCATTACACCGCTGCATAACGCGGTGTAACGCAGTACATTAACGCTGCCATTGACCCTCATTATCGGGCGCATCGCGACGCATGCCGTAAAGCGGCATGCATTCGCGATGTGCCGTCATTTAGTGACGGAGCCTCGGACGCGGGCTGCAGTGTCTGAGGCTCTGTCACCACTAGTGGTATAGCATAACACATATCACGTTATGCTATAGCATTAACGCAGCCCGTCAACACTATGCGTTGAACGGGCTGCCTTAACGCACTATGAACCTGGCCTTAGCTCTATAGAAAGGCTTTCAATGCACAAAGAAATTGGAATATTTTAGAGTGGAGGAACATATAGGGATCAAACGGAAGAATGGTGATCACTTGATTGTGACTTGTTGGGACTACACCACCGATAAAGCAGTGAAAGCTGAAGACTGAGAAGAATCTGTGATTCTGTATTTAGTGGTTACTACTCACCTGGACAGATATCTGTAGAAATCTCCTCCTTACACCGATTATCACTCCTAACAAATGTCTCTGTAGTGTGCGTCAGATCTTTACCCTGAAACAAATATTGTAAAAGTCAGGCAGATGGAGAAGTCACATCTATGATCAGCTCCAATCCTGCCATATCCACCTTTCTAATTACACAAAACATTACATAAAACATATAATACTGGTGGATAAAACAAGACTGAGCACAAGACCTTCACAGCCGTCTACACATCATAGGGGAGATCTCATGACATCTTCTCCATCTACCTGATGATCCTGAGGAACATCGATTACTTCTTGCTTACAGTCCTGTGGAAGAAGAGGACGGGGACATCTCTCTGGTGTTGTCCTCTCACTGGATAGTTCTGGAGGAAACACATACAGGGACTGAATTCATTCTTTACATACAGATAATTATAGGCCGTGTGTATTTAGTCCTGTCTATTACCTGGTGATGTGAGGGGCTGGGGAACCTCCATCATGATGTCCTTGTACAGATCTTTGTGTCCTTCTAAATACTCCCACTCCTCCATGGAGAAATAGACGGTGACATCTTGACACCTTATAGGAACCTGACACATAAAATGATACTGTCATCCCCCCGATCCCTTCATAGCATTACTGTATAATGTCCCAGAATTCCAAGCAGTGTCACCTCTCCAGTCAGCAGCTCAATCATCTTGTAGGTGAGTTCTAGGATCTTCTGGTCATTGATTTCCTCATGTATCAGGGGGTGAGGTGGAGGCCCTGTGATTGGGCTCAGGGGTCTTCCCCATCCCTCAGACACAGGGTCCTGACAGCGCTCACTAGAGGTCTTCTTCACTACTGTGTAATCCTGGTTATGGAGAGACACATTAATAAATCTCACTACAGACATTTCCAGAGTCCTCACCTCTCCAGTTCTGTCCATCTGTTATTCCCATAGATAAGAATGATGTAATGTGACGTCATCAGAATCTCTCACCTCTCCAGTAAGCTGGAAGAGGATCTCTAGGTTAAGTTCTAACAGCCTCTCCGCCATTGCGTTCTTGTCCATATCGAACCTTGATGGGTAAATCAGAAAAATTGTCTTAATATAGAAGATCATATTGAGAGGATCCAATTTCTTAGGGACCCTGATGTGACGAAGGTGAGACTGATGTAACATCATCAAAGAATCCCCAAAATCCCATGTAATAATTAGAGATGAGCGAATATCTTCGGTTCCCTCCTTCGCTCATCTCTAGTAATAATACAATTACTGGATATAATAAAGGAAACATATGAGATGATATATCATGTAGGTGTTGTAATCTCTAGTCTTGTATAGACTGGAACATAAGTTGAATTGCTGAACAAGTCATCTACTGCATTCTCCCAATCACTAGTTATGAGGGCCATTGCTTCGGCAATCAATTGGTCATAGGTATGTCAAATTTGTTGGGACTGACCAGGAAATACAGAGACTGGTGGAGGACTCAAGCAGTGGTGGCACAAGAATCATTCATGTGTTACTATCTTTACTCTTAGAACATTCTCTTTTTTCCTGACATCTACTAATGAATCCTATATACTTTAGATCACACATCAAACATAAAAAAAAAAAGAAATAGACATGAGCCCACAGCTATTCAGAAAGTACCTAAATCTTTATTAGGTAAAAGTCTAGGACCAAAAGATGAATATATCAGTTTAAACGGCGTCATGCATAGCCCAAACACATGTTATATCAAAGAAATTTTACCACTAACATGAAGTACAATATGTCACGAGAAAACAACGTCAGAATCACCGGGATCCATGGAAGCGTTCCAGAGTTATAACCTCATAAAGGGACAGTGGTCAGAATGGCAAAAATTGGCCTGGGAATTAAGTACCAAATTGGCTCCGTCACTAAGGGGTTAAGGGCAATGGTACCAAATATTACAGAAATGTATGTAAACTTTTGATTTTGTAGTAAGCAATAAAAATGCCTTAAAAAATTCTCTCACTCATTATTCTGGTATTTGGCAAATATTAATAATTATGATAATCTTAATTGACCTAAAACGGGAAAGGTTTATTCTGATTTCATGTCAGACATTGAGAAAAACACGCAGATGTGTCTTTTTATATAGTGTATGGAAACTTCTATTTTCAACTGTATCTTCCCATTGCTGGGTCTCTACAGTTGGGTAATATATATAGTAACATAGTTTTGAAGGCTGAAGGAAGACCTTATGTCCATCTAGTTCAGCCAATTTTAAGTGCAGCTGTTCTGCATTGTTGATCCTGGGGAAGGCAAAAAACCCACAGAGTAGAAGCCTATTTTCTCCATAGGAAAAAAATTCCTTCCCCTAAGCTGGGTCAACCATCTACCTATAATATTATGTTATTCGTAACCTTCTATACTGTTACAAGAAAAGCATCCATTCCTTTCTTAAATTCATTCAGTGAGTTGGCCATCACCACTTCCTCAGGAAGAGAATTCCAGAGCCTCACTGCTCTTACCATGAAGAACCCTCTTCTATGCTGGTGCAGAAATTGTCTTTCCTCCAAACGAAGAGAATGCCCCCTTGTTCTTGTCACAGTCCTTGGTACAAACAATTCATTGGAGAGATCTCTGTATTACCCTCTGATATACTTGTACATATATATTAGGTCTCCCCTAAGTCTTCTCTTTCCTAGAGTAAATAGACCTAATTTTGATAACCTTTCTGGGTATTGTAGTGAACCAACTCCATTTATCATTTTAGTAGCCCGCCTTTGAACCCTTTCAAGTTCAGTAATGTCTTTCTTGAGCACCGGCGTCCAAAATTGCACACAATCCTCCAAGTGTGGTCTGACGAGTGATTTGCACAGAGGGAGAATTATGTTTTCATCTCGTGTCCCCAGACCTCTTCTAATGCATCCCATGGTCCTGATCCTGCTCAGCCCTTATTGATATTGAGGTCATTTCTGACACATGGTAAGGTTTTAATACTAGAGCTTAGTACTGTCTTGATTGGCTACACCTTGGGGCTGATGGGAGGGCTTTTATGCTTTTTTTTTAATCAAAAACCGAGTGTACTAAGTACCCTGTTATTTACATGCACTTTTGCTTTTTACTTATAGTAGGGTATATGTTCATTTAGAGTCTCTCTTAGGTTTTGTCTGTGTAATGGCCGGTGTGAACAAGCTACTACACATTCCATATTTACCAACTTAGGGCTCATACTCACTTGCGAGAGACTCACATGATTCTTGTGCGAGTCTCTCGCTTGAAAACCTGGCACTGCCGCTGGCACTCGGACCGGAGCGTGCGGCTGCATAGAAATACATGTAGCAGCACGCTCTTTCCCCAGTGCCGGCGGCAGTGCCAGGTTTTCAAGCGAGAGACTCGCACAAGAATCATGGGAGTCTCTCGCAAGTGAGTATGAGCCCTTATACTCCAGTTCATTTGTTTTGGTTTTCCTCTTCTGGGATTATCGGTCCCCAGAATGTCTCCATTCCATGTACAGCTCACACCGCAGATAACAGCCCCTCATACATCTATAGCACCAGCCCGGGGACTGGACTCAAGTTAGTCTGCAGTTAGCTATTAGTTAGCTATTCGATTTTCATGTATGATGAATTATTCATGTACTCAAAATGACCAGCTCAATGACCTGAATAATGTTTGCCAAAAAAATGATCAACTCTATGTGTAGTTCAGAAGTTATTCACGTAAATCGCCTATGTTGCGAACAAACAAGCGCACTCAATTGTACATAAGATTAATTTGAAAAGAGGTACCCTGGACCACTAGTACTCAAAAAGACCAGCTCAATGTCCTGAATAATATTTGCCAAAAAAATGATCAACTCTATGTGTAGTTCGGAAGTTATTCACGTAAATCGCTAATGTCGCGAACAAACAAGCGCACTCAATCGTACATAAGATTAATTTGAAAAGAGGTACCCTGGACCACTAGTACTCAAAATGACCAGCTCAATGTGCTGAATAATATGTGCCAAAAAAATGATCAACTCTATGTGTAGTTCAGAAGTTATTCACGTAAATCGCTAATGTCGCGAACAAACAAGCGCACTCAGTCATACATAAGATTAATTTGAAAAGAGGTACCCTGGACCACTAGTACTCAAAATGACCAGCTCAATGTGCTGAATAATGTTTGCTAAAAAAATGATCAACTCTATGTGTAGTTCAGAAGTTATTCACGTAAATCGCTAATGTCGCGAACAAACAAGCGCACTCAGTCATACATAAGATTAATTTGAAAAGAGGTACCCTGGACCACTAGTACTCAAAATGACCAGCTCAATGTCCTGAATAATATTTGCCAAAAAAATGATCAACTCTATGTGTAGTTCGGAAGTTATTCACGTAAATCGCTAATGTCGCGAATAAACAAGCGCACTCAATCGTACATAAGATTAATTTGAAAAGAGGTACCCTGGACCACTAGTACTCAAAAAGACCAGCTCAATGTCCTGAATAATATTTGCCAAAAAAATGATCAACTCTATGTGTAGTTCGGAAGTTATTCACGTAAATCGCTAATGTCGCGAACAAACAAGCGCACTCAGTCATACATAAGATTAATTTGAAAAGAGGTACCCTGGACCACTAGTACTCAAAATGACCAGCTCAATGTCCTGAATAATATGTGCCAAAAAAATGATCAACTCTATGTGTAGTTCGGAAGTTATTGTCATGTCGGACACTGTTCACACCAGGGTGTCCGGCAGACAGCGGTAATACCCTGTTGGGTATTCTGTTCCAGTCGGGATAGGGTTAACCAGGTTGTCATGCTGGCTGAGGGCTGGGCCACGCCCTAGGTCTTTAAATAGTTCGTCCTGACTATGGGCGTCGCCGACTATAGCTTTAGCCTAGTGCTAGCAATACCGGTCAGCATTGGTGGTGTTGGAGCGTCTGATATCTGGTGCAGTATATCCCTCAGTGGTTCTTTCTCCAATCTGTTATATATATATTTGGTTGCCCTTGCACATTATTGTATTCCCTTGTGTATTTACTGTGTGGTGTTTTCTTTTACCCCTGTCCATACGTATTTGTGGGGTCTGGTGTCTGGTCCCCTCACTGGGTGGAGGCAGGTGGGTTCAGCTTAGGGCTGGACAGGAGACAGGGACAGGGTGGAGGCTCAGGCAGGCACACCTTCAGTGTAAACCCTGGGTTGAGGGACAGACAGGGTTTTCCCTAGTCTGAGGGACATCACAGGGGTCCTGGGGTTTTTGCCTAAAGTAACCTAGGCATTCCATGACATTATAGTCGGCCCAAATAATAAAGTGAAAAAAAAAAAAAAAAAAAAAAAAAAAAAAAAGGGAATATAGGGGTTACTTACTATGGATCCTATACTTTCCCTAACCAAGCAGCTGGAGACTCTTTCCATACAGGTCACTGAACTCAGGGGGGCAGTCCAGCAACAAGGCCTGTCAGCTCCTGCAGTACCTGCTGAGGCTGCAGCCAGGGCAGCTGAGCCCAAGTTTCCCCTTCCTGAACGATTTGCTGGTGATCGTGGTAAGTTCACGGTGTTTCGTGAGTCATGCAAATTGTATTTCCGTATGCGTCCACATTCCTCAGGTAATGAGGCTCAACGCGTGGGCTTGGTGATTTCTTTGCTGAGTGGTGACCCACAGGCCTGGGCCTTTTCACTCCCTTCAGACTCACCGGCATTTGAATCTGTAGATTTTTTTTTCTCTGCTCTGGGTTTGATCTATGACGATCCAGATAGATTAAACTTAGCAGAGTCTAAGATACGCTCACTGCTACAGGGTGATCGACCAGCTGAGGATTACTGCACAGAATTCCGGCGCTGGGCGGTGGACACGCAGTGCAATGACCCTGCGCTTAGAAGTCAATTTTTGCATGGGGTTTCTGGAAGGGTTAAACAGACTCTCCTAATGTACGAGACTCCCGCCTCTCTGGAGGCTGCGATGGCACTTGTAGTACGCATAGACCGACGTCTCCGTCAGGGGGCGCTGGTTTCGTTGCCTCCGGGAGGTGGGGGGAGTGGTCGGTGAGGTTGCTGCGGGTGAATCCGTGGAACCCATGCAGATCGCTGGTATAGCACAGTCACCGAGTAACAAGCCTAAACGTCCTTGGCACAGAAGGCAGGGGCTCTGTTTTTTTTGTGGCAAAGGAGGACATTTTATTAACGCTTGCCCCTGGTACCTAAGAAGGGCGCGCCGGCGGAAAACTGATAGGCTCAGAGGGTTTGGAGGAGTCTAGTCTGAGCCTTTGTGTATCCTCCGTCATGGTTTCCCAGTGTATGCTCCCTGCTAGGGTGGTACTTGGGGGGCAAATGCTCTCTATTTACAGTATTTATTGATAGTGGCTCAGCTGCCAATCTCATTGATGAGAGGTTCGCGCATACAGCGGGATTTCCGGTGGAGAAATTGCCGAACCCCATCCGAGTGGTTACCATCAATGCTTCCCCGTTGTATCAAGGGGAGATCACAGAGTGTGTGTTGGATATACAACTCCACATCGGAGTATTACACTCAGAGCGGGTAACTTGTAAGGTGCTTAGTAACTTACCGGCTCAGATGGTTCTGGGCTTTCCATGGTTGTCAATGCATAATCCTGTTATTGATTGGAAGACCCAGGACATAATTCAGTGGAGCAGGGAGTGTCAGGAGAGGTGCCTGGCTACATGTATTTCCGCTTTGACCCCCAGTATCCCGGAGCCGTTGCTGGATTATGCGGATGTATTTTCTGAGAAGGGTTGTTCGGAACTACCACCGCATCGCCCCTATGACTGTGCTATTAGGTTGAAACCAGGGGCCAAGTTACCTAAAGCTAGAATGTTTAATATCCCAGGTCCCGAGAGGCTAGCTCTCAAGGAATACATTGCGGATAGCCTGAGCAAGGGTCATATTAGACCTTCCTCTTCTCCTCTGGCTGCTGGCTTCTTCTTTGTTAAAAAGAAGGATGGCGGTTTACGCCCGTGTCTGGATTTCAGAGAACTCAACCAGATTACGGTCCGTGATCCTTACCCTATGCCACTTATACCCGATTTATTCAACCAAGTGGTTGGTGCCAGGTGGTTCTCCAAACTGGACCTCAGGGGGGCGTACAATCTTATAAGAGTCCGTCAGGGGGATGAGTGGAAGACAGAGTTCAATACCCCTGAGGGTCACTTTGAGAGTTTGGTAATGCCGTTTGGGTTGACTATGGCACCGGCGGTCTTTCAACACTTCATTAACGATGTCTTCTCTCAGTTGTTGGGGAGGTTCGTTATAATTTATCTTGACAACATCCTCATTTTCTCTCGCGACCATGATACACATATAGAGCATGTTAGACAGGTTCTGCAGTTGCTCAGAGAGAACAGGCTCTATGTCAAGCTTGAAAAATGTGTGTTTTTCGTACAGGAGCTACCGTTCTTGGGTTATATAATCTCCGCCTCAGGTTTTAAGATGGACACCGCAAAGGTGCAGGCGGTACTACATTGGGATCGGCCTGATAATCTTAAGGCGCTTCAGCGATTTCTTGGCTTCTCCAATTACTATAGGAAATTTATTAAGAACTTCTCTATGATTGCCAAACCACTGACTGACATGACTAAGAAGGGTACTGACTTTTCTGACTGGTCTGAGCCTGCGGTACAGGCGTTTGAATTCCTCAAGAATAGTTTTGCCTCAGCGCCCATTCTGGGGCAGCCCGATGTCTCCTTACCGTTTGTCGTGGAGGTGGATGCGTCGGAGGTTGGAGTGGGGGCTGTACTGTCTCAGGGCCCTTCTTGGGCCAAGTTGCATCCGTGTGCCTTCTTCTCCAAGAAGCTGTCGCCTGCGGAGCGTAATTATGATATTGGCAACAGGGAACTATTGGCCATCAAATTGGCATTTGAGGAGTGGCGACACTTCTTGGAGGGGGCTGTTCATCAGATTACTGTGATAACCGACCATAAGAATTTGCTTTATATAGAATCTGCTAAGCGCCTGTCCTCCAGACAGGCTCGCTGGGCATTATTCTTCACCCGGTTCAACTTCATTGTTACCTATCGCCCTGGGTCGAAGAATGTTAAGGCAGGCGCTTTATCCAGGTGTTTTCCTGGTGGAGAGTTATGTGAAGAGCCGGTGCCTATTCTCCAAAAGGGTGTGGTGGTATCTGCCATCACGACAGAGATTGAGGCAGAGATTGCGGAGGCTCAGGAGGTGGTACCGCCGGGGTTGCCTGCTAATAAATCTTTTGTGCCGCTACATCTACGCTCTAGAGTGTTGGGCGAACATCACGACACGGTACTGGCAGGTCATCCAGGGGTTAAGAGCACTCTGGAACTGGTATCGCGTCGTTTTTGGTGGCCTAAAATCCGGCAGGATGTGGCCTCATATGTGGCTGCCTGTAACACGTGCGCACGGGCCAAGACTCCTCGTTCCCGTCCCGCTGGTAGCTTGCAGCCTCTCGGGGTGCCCAGTAAGCCATGGACTGAGATTTCCATGGATTTTATTACTGACTTGCCCGCCTCGGCAGGGAACTCGGTCATTTTGGTAATTGTTGATAGGTTCTCCAAAATGTCACATTTCGTTGCTTTACCGTCTTTGCCCAATGCTAAGACTCTTGCTCAGATATTTATTCACGAGGTGGTCAGACTTCATGGTGTCCCATCTGACATTGTGTCTGATCGAGGTACGCAGTTTGTGGCAAAGTTTTGGAGAGCTTTTTGTTCTCGCCTTGGAATCAAATTATCTCATTCATCGGCTTTCCACCCTCAGTCGAATGGACAGACTGAGCGGATGAACCAAAACCTGGAGCAATACTTGCGCTGCTTTATTTCCGACAATCAGGAAGAGTGGTCAGCGTTTCTTCCTCTGGCAGAATTCGCAATAAACAACCATTGCCAGGAATCGTCTGGGGAATCTCCTTTTTTTTGTGTGTATGGTCAATATCCTCAATTTTGCACCTTGCGTCAGGGGTGCTCAGTTGGCGTCCCTGAGGAGGACCAGTTGGGAGCTCAATTGTCGTCTGTTTGGAGGAGAGTCAAGCAGCGCTTGTTGAAGGTGGGTTCCAGGTACAAACGGGTGGCTGACTGCAGACGTGTGCCAGGTCCGGACCTGTGTGTGGGTGATTGGGTGTGGTTATCTACTAGGAACATTAAGCTCAAGATACCGTCACTTAAGTTGGGTCCCAGGTTCATTGGCCCATTTAGAATCTCCGCAGTGATCAACCCCGTGGCATTTCGTTTGGAGTTGCCGGCTGTGTATAAGATTCATAATGTATTTCACAAAGCATTGCTAAAGAAGGTCGTGGGTTTGGTGGATGGTTCCCCCGGGCCACCACCTCCCGTCTTGTTGGATGGCGCGTTGGAATTTGAGGTGTCCAAAGTGGTGGACTCTAGGGTTGTGCGTCGCACTCTACAGTACCTGGTCCACTGGCGTGGCTATGGTCCTGAGGAGAGGACATGGGTGCCGGCCTCTGACATTCATGCTGATCGACTGGTTACTATGTTCCATCGTCGCCATCCGGACAAGCCAGGTCCTCGACATGGTGAGGTTCCGGAGGTCCCTCGTAGAAGGCGGGGTACTGTCATGTCGGACACTGTTCACACCAGGGTGTCCGGCAGACAGCGGTAATACCCTGTTGGGTATTCTGTTCCAGTCGGGATAGGGTTAACCAGGTTGTCATACTGGCTGAGGGCTGGGCCACGCCCTAGGTCTTTAAATAGTTCGTCCTGACTATGGGCGTCGCCGACTATAGCTTTAGCCTAGTGCTAGCAATACCGGTCAGCAGTGGTGGTGTTGGAGCGTCTGATATCTGGTGCAGTATATCCCTCTGTGGTTCTTTCTCCAATCTGTTATATATATATATATATTTGGTTGCCCTTGCACATTATTGTATTAACTTGTGTATTTACTGTGTGGTGTTTTCTTTTACCCCTGTCCATACGTATTTGTGGGGTCTGGTGTCTGGTCCCCTCACTGGGTGGAGGGAGGTGGGTTCAGCTTAGGGCTGGACAGGAGACAGGGACAGGGTGGAGGCTCAGGCAGGCACACCTTCAGTGTAAACCCTGGGTTGAGGGACAGACAGGGTTTTCCCTAGTCTGAGGGACATCACAGGGGTCCTGGGGTTTTTGCCTAAAGTAACCTAGGCATTCCATGACAGTTATTCATGTAAATCGCAAATGTCGCGAATAAACAAGCGCACTCAATCGTACATAAGATTAATTTGAAAAGATGTACCCTGGACCACTAGTACTCAAAATGACCAGCTCAATGTCCTGAATAATATGTGCCAAAAAAATGATCAACTCTATGTGTAGTTCAGAAGTTATTCACGTAAATCGCTAATGTCGCAAACAAACAAGCGCACTCAATCGTACATAAGATTAATTTGAAAAGAGGTACCCTGGACCACTAGTACTCAAAATGACCAGCTCAATGTCCTGAATAATGTTTGCCAAAAATATGATCAACTCTGTGTAGTTCAGAAGTTATTCATGTAAATCGCTAATGTCGCGAATAAACAAGCGCACTCAATCGTACATAAGATTAATTTGAAAAGAGGTGTTAAGGGCTGGTGGATCACACCAAATAATAAGATGGTGTTTAGGTGCGTTCGCAGCCCGAGGTCCACCGTGCAGAGGTGTTAACTGCTGCTCGGTAATGGCGGACGCGATATGGCGGTGCAATAACGGCACACACGGGGTTAACCTCACCCAAGGTGTACCGAGGCGAACTCTTATAATAATAATAATAATAATTATTTTTATTTATATAGCGCCAACATATTCCGCAGCACTTTACAATTAAGCGGGGACATGTACAGACAATAAATTCAATACAAGTTAAGACAATTCAAACAGTGACATTAGGAGTGAGGTCCCTGCTCGCAAGCTTACAATCTACAAGGAAATGGGGGGGCACAGTAGGTGAGAAATGCTTGTTAATTCAGGTCTGGCAATTATAATAGGGATTTTCATATAAAGCTGCATGATCCGGTCATCAGCCCGTGTGTTTAAGTGCAATAGACAAGTATCAAATGCAGTTATCATGTGCATGAAGGGTGTGAAGACAGATGAATAGTAGGGTGCAGATTCAGAATAATATTTGGAAGGAGGGAACAGGGCAAAGTTAGCTTGCTAAGTAGTTGATGTGGTAGGCTTGTTTGAAGAGATGGGTTTTCAAAGCGCGCTTGAATAGGTCAGGGCTAGGTATCAGTCTGATCGTCTGGGGAAGTGCATTCCAGAGAGCTGGAGCAGCACGAGAGAAGTCTTGGAGACGGAGGTGCGAGGTTCGGATTACGGGGGATGTTAGTCTTAGGTCATTTGTAGAACGGAGGGCACGTGTAGGGCGATAGACAGAGACGAGAGAGGAGATATAAGGCGGTGCAGAACAGTGGAGAGCTTTGTGGGTGAGAGAGATGAGTTTATACTGGACCCTGTAGCGAATAGGTAGCCAGTGTAATGACTGGCACAAGATGGAGGCATCGGTGAAGCGGCTGGACAGAAATATGACCCTGGCTGCCGCATTCAAGATGGATTGGAGAGGAGAAAGTTTGGTAAGAGGGAGACCGATCAGAAGAGAGTTGCAGTAGTCCAGACGAGAATGAATAAGAGCGACAGTAAGAGTCTTAGCAGTTTCAAAGGTGAGAAAAGGTCGGATTCTGGAGATGTTTTTAAGATGCAGGTGACAAGAGCGACTGAGTGATCGGATGTACGGAGTAAAGGAAAGTTCAGTGTCGAATATGACCCCAAGACAGCGGGCATGCTGCTTGGGAGTTATGGTTGAACCCTCCAGGGTTATTTCAATGTTAGGTAGAGTGAGGTTAGTAGAGGGGAGAAACACAAGAAGTTCAGTTTTAGAGAGATTTAGTTTCAGATAGAGGGAGGACATGATGCTAGAGACAGCAGACAGACAATCCTTGGTATTTTGAATTAGGGTAGGGGTGATGTCAGGGGAAGAAGTGTATAATTGGGTGTCATCAGCATAGAGATGATACTGGAACCCAAATCTGCTGATTGTTTGTCCAATAGGGGCAGTGTATAAAGAGAAGAGGAGGGGGCCTAGGACTGAGCCCTGCGGGACCCCGATAGTAAGGGGACGAGAAGAGGAAGAGGAGCCGGAAAAAGATACAGTGAAGGAGCGGTCAGAGAGGTAGGAGGAGAACCAGGAGAGGGCTGTGTCCTTGAGGCCTATAGAGCGGAGCATAGTGAGGAGGAGCTGGTGATCCACAGTGTCAAATGCGGCAGAGAGATCCAGTAGAATCAGCAGGGAGCAATGACCTTTCGATTTAGCTGTTATTAAATCATTAGAGACTTTAGTGAGGGCAGTTTCAGTAGAGTGTAAAGAGCGGAAACCAGATTGTAAGGGGTCGAGAAGAGAGTTAACCGAGAGATAGCGGATTAGACGGGAGTGGACCAGGCGTTCCAGGAGTTTAGAGATGAAGGGAAGGTTAGAGACAGGTCTGTAGTTAGCAGTGCAGTTCTGGTCCAGGGATGGCTTTTTAAGTAAAGGGGTTATGATGGCATGTTTAAATGAGGAGGGAAATATACCTGAAGAAAGAGAGAGGTTAAATATTTTAGTCAGGTGAGTGGTGACCACTGGTGAGAGAGACTGCAGGAGCTGTGAAGGAATAGGGTCACTGTTGCAGGTTGTAGGCCGAGCAGAAGCGAGGAGCTTGGAAACTTCTTCTGAAACAGGCTCAAAGATGTCTAGTGAGCTTGAGGTGCGGCAGGGAAGGGGATCCAGGCACTGAGGAGATAGGGCTGAGATATCCTGATGTATGTGGTTGATTTTTTCTAGGAAATAAGTGGCCAGATCCTCACCGCTGAGGTTGGTGATGGGGGCCTGTACTTTAGGTTTCAGGAGGGAGTTTAAGGTTTCAAAAAGTCATCTTGGGTTGTTGGATAGTGAGGTGATGAGGGTGGTGAAGTAGGATTGTTTGGCCAGATGAAGGGCAGAGTTATAGGTTTTGAGCATGAACTTATAGTGGATGAAGTCTTCTGCTAAGAGAGATTTTCTCCACTGCCGCTCTGCACACCTCGAGCAGCGCTGAAGAAAGCGTGTTTGCGTTGTGTGCCAGGGCTGCCGTTGTCTGTGTCGGGTCTTTCTGCGTATAGAAGGTGCTGCTTCATCTAGGGCATTCTTCAGTGTATTATTGAAGTGTGACAATGCTATGTCTGGACAGGAGAGGGTGGAGATGTGGGCTAAAGATGTGTGGAGATTGTCCCTAAGCTGTTGGGTATTAATGGTACGTGTATTCCGATAAGTGTGGTAAGTGGGGGTGTCCCGGGTGAGGAGACAATTCTTGACAGAGAAGGAAAGAAGGTTGTGGTCCGAGAGCGGGAGAGGCGAGTTAGTAAAGTCGTGCAGCGAGCCGGGACGGGAGAAAACCAGGTCCAGAGTATTCCCGTCCTCATGTGTAGGAGAATTAGTAAACTGTGAGAGGCCGAATGAAGAAGTTAGAGAAAGAAGATGAGAGGCAGACTGGGAGAGCGGATCATTGATGGGGATGTTAAAGTCTCCCATGATGAGGGTGGGGATGTCACAGGATAGAAAGTGAGTAAGCCAGGTGGTGAAGTGGTCTAGAAACTGGCGGGAGGAGCCTGGAGGGCGATAAACAACCGCCACTCGTAAGGAGAAAGGCTTAAAGAGTCTGACGGCATGTACTTCAAAGGAAGGAAATGTAAGTGAGGGAACCGGGGGGATGACCTGGAAAGCACATTGTGATGAAAGCAGCAAACCAACACCTCCACCCTGTCTGTTCTCAGGTCTGGGGGTATGTGAAAATTTCAGCCCACCAAACGAGAGAGCGGCAGCAGCGGTGGTGTCTGAATGCTGGATCCAGGTTTCTGGAATAGCCAGAAGGTTAAGGGAATTAGAGAGAAAAAGATCGTGAATGTAAGTCAGTTTGTTACACACAGACCGTGCATTCCAGAGAGCACATTGGAAAGTGAGAGGAGAAGGCATGCACTGAATGTTAATAAGATTAGCAGGGTTTCTATATGCAGCTGGAGGAGAGTAACGTATGCTGGTGGAGGGAGGCCCAGGGTTGGGGGAGATGTCACCTGCAACTATTAAAAGGAGAAAAAACAGAAAAAGCAGGTGGTGGGATGATTTGTATGAACGTTTGGAGTGCTGCATGGAGGTTTTGGATGGTTTGGTGTGGGTAAGAAATGTCAATAGAGCCTCAGAGTTATACATGGGAGAGGGGAAAAGGGAGGGGTGGATATGCAGAGAGTGCACAGAATGTGTAAAAGAGCAGGCGAGTTGTTAAAAAGCAGAAGTGAAGACAAATAAGCAGCAGGGTAATATGATCAATGCATATGTAGTACGACTGACCAAGAAGCAAGCGTGCATGAAAAACTTATGCACCTTACCTGTCTCCTGCCCTGTCCAAATGCATTGTCTAACTGCAAAACACTTGATCCTGTTGCACTTAATATCTGTTGCACGCGTGAGCCCGCACGCGTGCTATCCCAGCCAGAGCTAAATATATATGAAATGAAATGTCTGCTAGCTTCAGCCACCAAAAGGCCACAATCAGTAATTAACCAATTAGCACAAGGCCAGTGCAGGCATTACTATGCAGGGTAAATAACTAATGCTGGACAAGGCCATCAAACAGAGAAAGGGAAAAAAAAAAAACCAAAAAAAAACCAAAAAAAAACAAAACACCTTTCTACACTTAAAAGCACAAACCAAATAGATAAAAAAAGAAAGACCCACCACAGGAGTGATGGAATGAATTACCATAAAAATATCTGGCAATATATGATGCAGTTCACACTTGTCAGACAGCACACATGGATGATGGAATGAATTACCATAAAAATATCTTATGACTTAGAGCCGCACTACTGCAAATAATAGATGCCGTAGCCTGTTTTCGCTCACAGAGCTCGGCAGAGTAAGCGCTAGCGTAACGTCACAGAACTCAGCCCTTAGACAGCAGGACTGAAGTCCCTCTAGACCGCTAGCGCCCGGCACCGCGACTGCGATACCAACAGGGATCAAATAAATGGCGTGTGCAAGTGTGCAGACGGCCGGTATGCACTGTGGCCTACAGGCAAGCCACTAGCAGGCGCTGACTCAGACTCTAAACCCTAACAACAGACGTATCAAAGGGTAGGGGTTTCATAATGAGTCAGACACCAGATACATGCATCCATCATCATACACACCAAACTATTTGAGTCTATCTTAGCGCATGGCCGAGCGGACATGTGAACCTTTTATAGCCGCAGGCGTCCGTGATCCTCCTTGCTTCTCGGATGGGCCAATCCGAACACGAGCAGGACCTGAGCACATGACCTTTGATCTCCAATGGGAGATCTCTCCACAGGCATGCTCAGTGGCCCGACATGAGGACTTAGTCCCTGGAGGATCTTGCTGCTGAGCAGCATGTATTGCCAAAGCTGAACCAGGGGTGGCAGCAACAAGCAAACCCACGGAGCTGGCCTGGACAGAGCGTCGGGACAGACGAGTTTGCTGAGCAAGCTCCTCTGCGGCTGGGGAGGAATGGGAGACCGTCGGAGGCAAGGCTCGGGATTCCCGCTGTGCAGTGCCAGAAATCCGACGCCTAACATTACCCCCCCTCCCAGGGCCCCCTCCTCTCTGAGCCTCGCTCCGCTCAAACTCTGCAATGAGAAGAGGAGCGTGGATATTCTCCACCGGCTCCCAGGTCCGGGCCTCTGGACCATGTTCCTTCCAATCCACCAAGTAAAACTTTTTGCCCCGCATCACCTTGCATCCCACGATGGCATTGACCTCAAACTCGTCAGACGACAGATCTGATGTTCTGGCAGCTGGCTCAGAAAACCGGGACATGTGAACTGGCTTGAGGAGAGACACATGAAACGTGTCCGAGATAGCCAAGTGTGGTGGAAGGGCTAGACGGTAGACCACAGGATTAATCTGCTCGAGGACCTTGAAAGGACCGATGTAGCGTGGTGTGAACTTAGCGGATTCCACCCGCAGCCTGATGTTACGGGCAGAGAGCCACACTAAGTCGCCAGGGGCAAAGGTCAGAGCAGGGCGCCGGCGGGTATCAGCGGAGGACCTCATTCTCTCCTTGGAGGCCCGGATAGCATCCTGCGTGCGGTCCCAAATGTCACGTGCTTCCACCGCCCAGTCTGCCACCCTAGAGTCGGTGGATGACACGGGCATGGGCACGGGGACGCGCGGATGCTGACCGTAATTTAAGAGAAATGGGGTCTGACCGGTGGAATCGGCTACCGCGTTGTTCAAAGCGAACTCCGCCCACGGCAGTAAGGATGCCCAATCATCCTGCCTAGCCGAGACAAAATGCCGCAGATATGTCACCAGGGTCTGGTTGGCTCTCTCCACCAACCCATTCGTCTCGGGATGATAGGCCGAAGAGAGATTTAGCTCAATGCTGAGCAGAGAACAGAGCTCTCTCCAGAACCGAGAAGCGAACTGGGGACCCCGGTCGCTGACAATCTTATCCGGCATGCCGTGTAGGCGGAAAACATGTTTAATGAACAATGCCGCTAGGCCTCGTGCCGACGGTAGCCGAGAGAGTGGTACTAGGTGCACCATCTTGGAGAAATGATCAGTGATCACCCAGATGACGGTGCTGCCACTGGACTTGGGCAGACCCACCACAAAGTCCATACCAACCATCTCCCAGGGCCTGTCCGCAACCGGCAGAGGATAGAGTAACCCAGCGGGCCGCTGCCGAGAGGGCCGATTCTGGGCGCAAGAGACGCACGCCTGAATATAGTCCTTGTAAGAACAAAACCGTTGGCACAACCCTGAGAATTGTAGGTGGTGCCCAAGTAGGATCCCAATCCGTGAACTAAATATATATAAACTTGGCACACACCAAAGGTTTCTGATGCAGAAAGGTGATTTTTAATTATACAACAGTACATACATACACAGACGTTTCGGTCTAGGACCTTCATCAATGTACGATATATTGTACTGTGAGATTCTTAGTGACTGGGCTTTGTGAGATAGACCAATCCTGTGAGGAGGCACATGAAGCCGTCCCACTGCGTGGTGGTTTGTGGAGTGTGGACGCAGTGTACTGTTGTATAATTAAAAATCACCTTTCTGCATCAGAAACCTTTGGTGTGTGCCAAGTTTATATATATTGAATATAGTCCTTGACGTCACGGGCCATATGCGGCCACCAGTACGTCCTCGCCAGTAGTTCAGTGGTCCGTTTGATCCCGAAATGACCTCCCACTCTGGACGACTGAGCCCACGAGAGGACCTCCGGTCGCAGATGGACAGCGACAAAAGTCTTGCCCGGAGGTACAGACTCAAGAGCAACCGGAGCCACGGTCCTCAGGCTCTCCGATGGGACTATCAGTCGAGGCTCCTCTTCCTCCTCTGATGACACCACAGAGCGAGAAAGAGCATCGGCTCGGACGTTCTTCTCCCCGGAGAGAAAATGTAGTGTGAAATGGAACCGGGAGAAGAACAAGGACCATCTGGCCTGACGAGAATTCAGCCGTTGAGCCGTCTGCAAATAGACCAAATTTTTGTGATTGGTGAACACCTGGAAAGGATGGCGAGCCCCCTCCAGGAGATGTCTCCATTCTGAGAAGGCCAGCTTCATTGCTAGCAACTCCCTGTCCCCGATGGAATAATTCCTCTCCGCCGGTGTGAAGGTCTTGGAGAAGAAGAAGCATGGGTGCTTCCGACCTTGCGAGTCCTTCTGGAAAAGGACCGCCCCAGCACCGACGGAGGAGGCATCCACTTCTAGAATGAATGGCTTATCTACATCAGGGCGATGTAGAATGGGAGCGCTAGCAAAGTGGGACTTAATGGAGGCGAAAGCCTTGGAGACAGTCTCCGACCACAGTTTGGGGTTCGCACCCTTCTTGGTGAGGGCTACCACGGGTGCAACCAAAGTTGAGAAATGGGGAATGAATTGGCGATAGTAATTTATGAACCCCATAAAGCGCTGCACCGCTTTGAGAGAATGGGGTTCCTGCCAATCCATCACCGCCTGTAGCTTGGCAGGATCCATGGCCAAACCCTGGGCTGAGATGATGTAACCCAGGAAAGGCAAGGACTCCTGCTCAAACACACATTTCTCCAATTTGGCATAGAGGGAGTTGGCCCGCAGGAGATCGAAAACTTTGCGAACATCTCTCCGGTGGGAGTCAATATCTGGAGAAAAAATAAGAATATCATCCAGATAGACTACTACTGAGGTGGCAAGCATATCCCGGAAGATATCGTTCACAAAATCTTGGAAGACGGCTGGGGCGTTACATAGCCCGAAGGGCATCACCAGATATTCATAGTGCCCATCTCTGGTGTTAAATGCCGTCTTCCATTCGTCCCCATCACGGATGCGAATTAGGTTATAGGCTCCCCGCAGATCAAGCTTAGTAAACACCCTCGCTCCCCGTAGCCTATCAAATAGTTCCGATATCAGGGGCAGAGGATACTTGTTCTTAACGGTTATGGCATTAAGTCCCCTGTAATCGATGCACGGACGTAATTCCCCATTCTTCTTTTGGACAAAGAAGAATCCCGCTCCCGCCGGGGACACCGACTTCCTAATGAATCCCCTTGCCAGATTCTCCCTGATATACTGCGACATGGCCTCTGTCTCTGGGAGAGATAGGGGGTATATTCGACCCAGGGGAGGCTCAGCGCCGGGCAAGAGGTCAATAGGACAGTCGTAAGGGCGGTGCGGCGGAAGGACCTCCGCCGCCTTCTTGGAGAAAACGTCTGCATACTGCCGATATGGCTTGGGAAGTGAGGAGAGATCTGCAGGAACCTCAGAAGTAGCGACCTGAATGCAGTCCCTCAGACACCTACCCTCGCAGGACTTACTCCAAGCGAGGATTTTCCCCGAGGACCAGTCTATGTGGGGAGAGTGGACCCGTAACCAGGGAACCCCTAGGAGGACCTGGTCGATACCTTCTGGCATCACAAGGAGAGACAGCATGTCCTGATGAGACGGAGACAGTGAGAGTCTCAGTGGAGCCGTTTGGTGGGTGATACGGGACGGGAGTGTCGCCCCATTCACCACCCTAATGGTGACTGGCTGAGGTAGCAAGACCAGAGGGACTGCGTGTTGTTGAGCGAAGGCAGAAGACATAAAGTTGCCCTCTGCCCCAGAGTCCACGCAAACCTCCACCATCAGAGTGGAAGACTCAAACTCTAACGCCCCTTTAAACAGGAGTTTGGAGGAGAAATTAGCTGTGTCTAGTAGGCCCCCTCCGATAACCACTAGACGGGGCGTTTCCCGGCCGCTGTGGGCACTGGTTAGCGTGGTGCCCAGTCTGCCGACAACGGAAGCAGACTGGGGGTACCCGCACGGACCGAGCCCTGGACCATGTGCGGGACACCTCCATGGCCTCTGGAGGCTCAGGCGGTGGGCCGAGGGGTTCCAGCGGTCTGGCAAAATTTGGAGCCAACTTATAGCGTTGGCGGGACCTGGAGCGCTCCAACCCTCGCTCAGTGAAGCGAACGTCAATCCGGGTGGAGACTGTAATGCGCTCCTCTAGGGTGGTGGGCACCTCCCTGGTGGCCAGGGCGTCCTTGACATGATCAGCCAGGCCTCTCCAGAATATGGGTATGAGCACCTTATCTGGCCACTCCAGCTCAGAGGCCAGAGTTCTGAAGAGGCTGGCATACTGGCTGACCAAAGATGAACCCTGGGTTAGCGCCAGCAACTGGAGTGCCGTATCATGTGTGACCTGAGGTCCCAGGAACACCTGTTTCAGAGCGACCAAGAAGTGGGTGGCACTCTGTACCAGGGGATCCCCACGCTCCCACAGTGGAGTGGCCCATTCCAAGGCCCTGCCCGACAGGAGGGAGATGATAAATCCCACCTTGGCCCGCTCAGAGGGAAATCGTGTAGCCAGCAGCTCTAGGTGAATGGAGCACTGACTCACGAAACCCCTACACGAAGCACTATCCCCTGAGAACTTCTCGGGCAGCGGGAGGCGGGACAAGGTCGGGGCAGGACTGGCCGTGGAGACACGAGCGACAGCCTCTGTAGCTGCCTGAACGGCGACCGAGGTAACATCCGCAGCTGAGGTGGAACGCTCTAGCGCTGCCAACCTACCCTCCAGCTGCTGGATGTACCTATGCAGTCGTTGTTCATCAGCCATTATCGGCCAGACCCTGGCGCTAAGATAATGTTAAGGGCTGGCGGAACACACCAAATAATAAGATGGTGTTTAGGTGCGTTCGCAGCCCGAGGTCCACCGTGCAGAGGTGTTAACTGCTGCTCGGTAATGGCAGATGCGATATGGCGGTGCAATAACGGCACACACGGGGTTAACCTCACCCAAGGTGTACCGAGGCGAACTCTTATGACTTAGAGCCGCACTACCGCAAATAATAGATGCCGTAGTCTGTTTTCGCTCACAGAGCTCAGCAGAGTAAGCGCTAGCGTAACGTCACAGAACTCAGCCCTTAGACAGCAGGACTGAAGTCCCTCTAGACCGCTAGCGCCCGGCACCGCGACTGTGATACCAACAGGGGTCAAATAAATGGCGTGTGCAAGTGTGCAGACGGCCGGTATGCACTGTGGCCTACAGGCAAGGCACGAGCAGGACCTGAGCACATGACCTTTGATCTCCAATGGGAGATCTATCCACAGGCATGCTCAGTGGCCCGACATGAGGACTTAGTCCCTGGAGGATCTTGCTGCTGAGCAGCATGCATTGCCAAAGCTGAACCAGGGGTGGCAGCAACAAGCAAACCCACGGAGCTGGCCTGGACAGAGCGCCGGGACCGACGAGTTTGCTGAGCAAGCTCCTCTGCGGCTGGGGAGGAATGGGAGACCGTCGGAGGCAAGGCTCGGGATTCCCGCTGTGCAGTGCCGGAAATCCGACGCCTAACAAGAGGTACCCTGGACCACTAGTACTCAAAATGACCAGCTCAATGTCCTGAATAATATGTGCCAAAAAAAGATCAACTCTATGTGTAGTTCAGAAGTTATTCACGCAAATCGCTAATGTCGCGAATAAACAAGCGCACTCAATCGTACATAAGATTAATTTGAAAAGAGGTACCCTGGACCACTAATACTCAAAATGACCAGCTCAATGTGCTGAATAATGTTTGCCAAAAAAATGATCAACTCTATGTGTAGTTCAGAAGTTATTCACGTAAATCGCTAATGTCGCGAATAAACAAGCGCACTCAATCGAATTGCATTTCATAGATATTACAAGGATTAGTAACAAAAAAATTTATGTCTAATTATCATAGTTTACTAAAACAATACACTACTAAATCAACAACCTTGATCAGGTGCATAAAACTTAATAATCCACATATTTAGAAATTATTGTCAGTGACCTGAATATAATAAGCATTTATAATATGTAAGCTTTCTAATATTATTATCAATTAATTTAATTTCACCTAATTTGTGCCTATAATACTTAGAGTATGAATATCTATTTGAAGCACTACTTCCTTGCACACTAGTTGACGAGATGATACTTGTCAACAATATTTATACATACGCTGGAGCAGTTTTGTATGAAGACAAAAAATTATAGCAAGACCTACAACATCTAACCTTTTTGAGATATCAAAACAAAAACATTCAAAAAATTTACATTAAGCAAGTAAATTTTTAATTAAAATGTTGAGACTGATATCATTTACTTTTATTCTTAAACATATTAGATATTTTATATACCCAAATATAAATATAGCTTTCAAACAGGACAAACACAACAACACTGAAATTCAGACTTGAGGTTACAGTGTAAGTTAACTCACGTATGCCAATTCAACACAAATCCTTCCCATGGACAGATGACGCTAACAGACAATCCTCCAAGTAGGGCCACTCTATGGAATACTTAGATGGCTTCCAAGTGAGTGTATCACTTCAGAGCAGTGATGACATGGACTCTTTCAATGCCTAGCATGGGTTGAGTTTCTTAAAATTTGGTCACACATGAAGGTATTCTGTTTATTACCATGTGATAAGCCCCTCATTGTTTCTACAAGACTCTAAAGGGGGTTTTACACTAAGCGATATCGCTAGCAATATCGCTAAAACGTCACTGGTTTTGTGACGTTATAGCGATATTGCTAGTGATATCGCTATGTGTGATACTTACCAGCGACCGGCTCCCCCGCTGTCCATCGCTGATCGCGCGAGAATGTCCGGCTCCATTTCTCGTCAGGCGCTTCCTGCTGAGACTTCCTGCTGTGACGTCCAGCGACGTGTGGAGGCGGGCGGGGGGACGCAGGATCGCTGTGTGTGAATGGTAAGTATCGTGCGCTGTGTCGCTTCTGAATCGCTGTGAGATCTTTCTGTATGAAAGCTCACTAGCGATCATTTAGCGATGCACCAGCGATCCTGACCGGGTCGGATCGCTGGTTGGATCGCTGGTGCATCGCTAACTGTAAAAGGGCCTTAAGGAGTCTAGGTTTACAGTTCCTGTTGACTCATGTAATTACCTTTGCCAGGGAAGGTCACAGACTCAGACAAATCAATTATGCTAACCTTTCATTGTATTGCTCCATTCTATGTAAATTAGCTGACTCTTCCTCATCTCTGTTAGACACCATTACTACTATGGATATTATGTACGCGGCTTGGAATCTAGCCAATTTAGCACACTCTTATTCCACTAATCATGAAGCCCCGAGGGTCTGAATTGAGAGCTCAGGGGTATAGAAGGAGGACTGTCCAGTGACCAAGTCTCTTTTGCTGCATGGTACCAATTTTGGATCTGCGGATCCGATTGGCAGGCCATAACCCCACATGGATTATAAGACTACATGGACTTCAGCATTGAATGCAAGGATTCGGCTGAGATATCAAAGACTACATAAGGATGGTATCCAGCTTTGGACAATCCAGTCCCCTGACTACAGAATTTGCGGTAGTCAGTCAGCTTCCTAAATCTGGCATTATTCCTTTCTCGGTGGGTGCACACCGAAAGCGGGGTGCTGCTGGCTTGGAGTAAGTAGCCCTGGAAGCTCTGAGGAACGGATATTATAATCCCTGGTGAGCCAGGGAAGGGTGATAAACTGTTTGCTGTTACATTTTGTGTTTTGCTGGTTGTGTGATATATGCCATTAATTGTTTGGATATCCAAGAAAGTCCTAATATTGTGATTCCCTCACCCTGTGTTGTCTGAGTAGTGAGCCACCCACTGTTAAGGAGGTCGGGCGTTCAGTTGGGATGAGCCATGGTCCATGCTGTCTTTGTAAAGGCGGCTGGGCAAGCGGACGAGAGCACCCACTGACCTCCGTGTCTACACAAGAACCACTATGTAAAGTTAAAAAAAAGGTTAATAAGGTCTCCCTTGAGCTCCTCTCTCCTGAGCCTTCAGGGGAACCTTCTGCTCCTTATAACCTAGGCTAAAGCCACTAAAAGACTCTCTGGAACATCGAGGGAGTTTCTGGGAGTGAAGGAGCAAAGTTTTATCGGTTTGAAGAGGACAGCGGCAGCTTATTTGGGACTCAGAGGCCCGTTGGTGGAGGGGCGCCGGCCATCTTTGCCCTGCGTGCTGGGAGGGAGAAGCCAATTCCCCTCATTAAGCCCGACTGAGAGACTGACCTGCAGCTTAACGGTGGAGCTGGACCTCTGGACTGCGAGAGCTGTGTGACAGGTGCGGCTGCAGAGGGGTCGGGTGGCCGGGGGCTGCTTCCCCACCACGGGGTCTCCCCCCTCCCCTCCTCCATTCCAGGCTCCAGCGAGGTGGGGGCGCCATCTTCCCGGGTCTCCCTCCCACCCTTTCCTGCCTGGAACGTTATAATAAGAGCTTAACAGCGGTCACTCCTCCTTCACCACGGGGAATCCCCAAGCAAGATGGACCCAGGAGTGTGCTGCTTGACAGGAGCCTCCCGCCCTCCCTCTTCCTCTTCTCCTGTGTGCAGCTGTCAGCACGCTGTGATTCACACACAGCAGCGCTCACTGAGCCTGCAGGTCCTCGGCTGCCCTGTCAGTGGAGGGGGGCTGTGGGAAATCAGACTGTGGACTGAGCCCCTGGGCACCGTGGCTTTGCAGGGTAAAGAGTTTTTACTGGGGCCAGTGTTGTGCTGTGATAAGGGGAAGTACAAGACACCATCACTATATCATTAACCCCGCCCACGAAGCTCCAAGCCCAATCCCCCCATCTGCTCCCTGCCAGCTCTGCTGATTAACCTCTCGTGCCCTGGAGGGGAAAAAACAGCAGCCCTATAAGGACCAATAAACTGGGGTCGTCGCCTTGCGTGAATCATAGTGCTCTGGCTCTGTAAATATCATCAACCAGCATCTCTCTGTGCCCCCTGTCCTCCTGGGTGCTATGCCATTTGGGTCATGGAGTAGGAGCACCATCTACTAGCCAGCCCTGGTAACAACATCTTATTAACCCCTTCACTACCAAGGGTGGTTTGCACGTTAACTCCCGGGCCAATTTTTACAATTCTGACCACTGTCCCTTTATGAGGTCATAACTCTGAAACGCTTCCATGGATCCCGGTGATTCTGACATTGTTTTCTCATGACATATTGTACTTCATGTTAGTGGTAAAATTTCATTCAAATAACTTGCGTTTATTTGTGAAAAAAATGGAAATTTGGCAAAAATTTTGAAAATTTTGCAATTTTCCAACTTTGAATTTTTATGCCCTTAAATCACAGAGATACGGCACACAAAAAACTTAATAAATAACAATTCCCACATGTTTACTTTACATCAGCACAATTTTGGAACCAAAATTTTTTTTTTGTTAGGAAGTTATAAGGGTTAAAAATTGACCAGCGATTTCTCATTTTTGCAACACCATTTTATTTTTAGGGACCACATCACATTTGAAGCCACTTTGAGGGGTCTATATGATAGAAAATACCCAAAAGAGACACCATTCTAAAAACTGCACCCCTTAAGGTGCTTAAAACCATATTCAAGAAGTTAATTAACCCTTTAGGTGCGTCACAGGAATTTTTTGAATATTTAAAAAAAAAAAATGAACATTTAACTTTTTTTCACAAAAAAAATACTTCAGGTTCAATTTTCTTTATTTTACCAAGGGTAACAGGAGAAATTGGACTGCAAAAGTTATTGTGCAATTTGTCCTGAGTACGCGGATACCTGATATGTGGGGGGGAACCACTGTTTCGGCGCATGGCAGACCTCAGTAGGGAAGGAGCACCGTTTGACTTTTTCAATGCAAAATTGGCTGGAATTCAGATCGGACGCCATGTCGTGTTTGGAGAGCCCCTGATGTACCTAAACAGTGGAAACCCCCCCAAGTGACCCCATTTTGGAAACTAGGCCCCCCAAGGAACTTATCTAGATATGTGGTGAGAACTTTGAACCCACAAGGGCTTCACAGAAGCTTATAACGTACAGCGGTACAATTAAAAAATCATATTTTTTCCACAAAAATGATCTTTTCACCCCCAATTGTTATTTTTCCAAGGGTAACAGGACCCTAAAAGTTATGTGCAATTTGTCCTGAGTACGATGATACCCCATATGTGGGGGTAAATGACTATTTGGGCGCATAGCAGAGCTTGGAAGGGAAGCAGCGCCATTTGACGTTTTTGGCTAGAATTGAGATCGGACACCATGTCGCGATTGGAAAACCCCTGATGTACCAAAACAGTGGAAACCCCCCACAAATGACACCATTTTGGAATCTAGACCCCCCAAGGAACTTATCTAGATGTGTGGTGAGAACTTTGAACCCCCAAGGGCTTCACAGAAGTTTATAACATACAGCCGTACAATTAAAAAATCATATTTTTTCCACAAAAATGATCTTTTCACCCTCAATTCTTATTTTTCCAAGAGTAACAGGACCCTAAAAGATATTGTGCAATTTATCCTGAGTGCGCTGATACCCCACATGTGGGGGTAAACCACTATTTGGGGGCATGGCAGAGCTCGGAAGGGAAGCAGCACCATTTGACGTTTTTGGCTGGAATTGAGATCGGACACCATGTCGCGTTTGGAAAGCCCCTGATGTACCAAAACAGTAGAAACCCCCCACAAATGACACCATTTTGGAAACTAGACCCCCCAAGGAACTTAGGCTGGTTTCACATTTGCGTTAAAACAACGCTGCGCCCTGCGTCGTTAAGCCCCGCCCCGAGCCGGCTCCCTGCCCGCCCCATCCGGGATCACCGCCTACTTTCGCATTTGCACGCATGCGATCGGCGCACCCTATCTTTAGCATAGGGTGCGCAGATCATGCGCTGCCAGTGTGAAAGTAGCGTGCTGCGCACTTTTGACGGTGCGCCGTGCGCGCCGAAATGCAGCATGTTGCATTTCGGCGCGCACGGCGCACCGTCAAAAGTGCGCAGCACGCTACTTTCACACTGGCAGCGCATGATCTGCGCACCCTATGCTAAAGATAGGGTGCGCCGATCGCATGCGTGCAAATGCGAAAGTAGGCGGTGATCCCGGATGGGGCGGGCAGGGAGCCGGCTCGGGGCGGGGCTTAACGACGCAGGGCGCAGCGTTGTTTTAACGCAAATGTGAAACCAGCCTTATCTAGATGTGTGGTGAGCACTTTGAACCCCCCAGTGCTTCACAGAAGTTTATAATGCCCGGGCATGAAAATAAAAAAAATCGTATTTTTTCAACAAACATCATCTTTTAGTCCCCATTTTTTTTTATTTTCCCAAGGGTAACAGGACAAATTGGACAACAACTTTTGGGGTCCAATTTCTCCTGAGTACGCTGATACCTCATATGTGGGAGAAAACTACTGTATGGGCACACGTCAGGGCTCGGAAGGGAAGTAGTGACGTTTTGGAATGCAGACTTTGATGGATTGGTCTGCGTGTGTCATGTGCGCTTGGAGAGCCCCTGATGTACCTAAACTATTGAAACTCCCCACAAGTGACCCCATTTTGGAAACTAGACCCCCCACGGAACTTATCTAGATGTGTGGTGAGCACTTTGAACCCCCAAGTGCTTCACAGAAGTTTATAACGCCTGGGCGTGAAAATAAAAAAATCATTTTTTTCCACAAAAATGATATTTTTGCCCCCAATTTTTTATTTTCCTAAGGGTAACAGGAGAAATTGGACCCCAAAAGTTGTTTTGTAATTTGTCCTGAGTAGGCTGATACCCCATATGTGGGGGTAAAACACTGTTTGGGCGCATGGCAGAGCTTGGAAGGGAAGGAGCACCATTTGACTTTTTCAACGCAGAATTGGCTGGAATTGAGATCAGATGCCATGTTGCCTTTGGAGAGCACCTGATGTGCCCAAACAGTGGAAACCCCCCAATTATAACTCCAACCCTAACCCCAACACACTCCTAACCCTAATCTGAGCCCTAACCCTAGCCCTAACCCTAGCCCTAATGGGAAAATGGAAATAAATACATTTTCTTTTAGTTTTATTATTTTTCCCTAACTAAGGGGGTGATAACGGGGGGTTTGATTTACTATTTATGGCGGGTTTTTATGTTTGGCGGCTGTCAGGCGCTAAAAGACGTTTTTTATTGTAAAAATAGTTTTTGCATCACCACATATTGTGAGCTATAATTTTTCCGTATTTTGACCCACCGAGTCATGTGAGGTCTTATTTTTTGCGGAACGAGTTGACATTTTCATTGGTACCATTTTCGGACACGTGACATTTTTTGATCGCTTTTTATTCCGATTTTTGGGACGCAGAATGAACAAAAACCAGCGTTTCATGAATTTCTTTTGGGGGGGTGCGTTTACACAGTTCCGCGTGCGGTAAAATTGATAAAGCGGTTTTATTCTTCGGGTCGGTACGGTTACAGCGATACCTCATTTAGGTCGTTTTCTATGTTTTGTCGGTTTTTTGCAATGAAAACAATTTTATATAAAAAATAATTTTTGTATCGCTTTATTCTGCGAGCTATAACTTTTTTATTTTTTTCCGGATGACGCTGTATGGCGGCTCGTTTTTTGCGGGACAAGATGACGTTTTCAGCGGTACCATGGATATTTATATGCGTCTTTTTGATCGCGCATTATTGCACTTTTTGTTCGGTGGTATGATAATAACCTCATTATTTTTTGCTTAGTTTTTTATTTTTATTTTTTAAGGAGTTCGCTAAAGGGGTTAACTAATGGGACAGTTTTATAGGGCGGGTCGCTACGGACGCGGCGATACCAAATATGTGTACTTGTATTGTTTTGTTTTTTTATTTTGAAAAAATGGATTTATTGGGGAATATTTTTTTTTTTTTTACTAATTTATTTAGCGATTTTTTAAAAATTATTTTTAACACTTTTTTTTTTTTTACTTTATTACCTTGTCCCAGGTGGGACATCACTGTCCTGTGACAGATCGCTGATCTGTCACATCACAGATCACTGTGACAGATCGCTGATCTGTCACAGGCAGTTCTGCAGACTTCCTCATGCCTGCGCTTTGCAGGCAGTGAGGAAGTCAGCTCCCTACAGGCTCCCAAAGGCCCCCGTCGCCATCTTGGATCCGGGGGCCTGTAGGGAAAGAGCCCCCCGCAGCAGCGCTGCACATTGCGCTGCCGTGGGGGGCTCAGGGAAGCACGGAGGGAGCCCCCTCCCTGCCGATGCTTCCCTTTAACCCCCGGTACAACGCGATCGCGTTTGATCGCGGTGTACAAGGGGTTAACGTGTCGGGGGCGGTCCGTGACCGCCCCTGACACATTGTGCCGGGTGTCAGCTGTGATAATCAGCTGACACCCGGCCGCGATCAGCGGCGCTCACCACGTGGGCGCCGCTGATCGCTGGGACGTAATATTCCGTCCATGGTAATTAGGTCCAGGGTCACATGGACGGAATATTACGTCCCTTGTAGGTAAGGGGTTAATGTCTTCCTTCACAGTAAAGGACATGTTCTATTAATCATCCTGATGTAGCCAAGTGGCGTGTATATTGGCCCGTTTTCAGCAGCCTTATAATGATCCGCACAAGTCATAAAACTCGGGCAAAAAGTTTCACCAAACATACCTCTTCAAGTAACTCATCAGCCCCCAGGGGTGAACTGGACAGATTCCTAAAAAAGAAATTAGTGATGTCACAATCGCCAGATAAACAGAAGGCACACAGTGCCCAGACTGAGACATTCAATGAGGCCTCAGACGCTGACAGAGACTGTGAATCCACTTCTGAGGATTCAGCCCCGATCTCTAGATCCTATATGAAACATTTATTAGAATCCACGATAAAACCTTTGCTTAAGGAAATGTCTGAGATCAGATCTGATATACGCCACATAGGCCATAGGGTGGAGTCCCTGGAAAATGCCCAAGTGGGTCTGATAGAAGCATCTAATGCCCTGGGCGACCATCTTCAGACTCATCGACAACACCTCAATTCTGTGTACCTTGCTTTGGAGGACCAAGAAAACAGGAGTCGAAGAAAAAACATACGCATACGCGGCATACCCGAGTCTTTCGCGCCAGAAGCACTCAACAAAGTGTCCAAAGAGATCTTTGCGAACATTTTAGGCCCAGACAGGGCAAACACTATCATCATAGAGAGGGTGCATAGAGCCCTCAGACCGAAACCTAAAGTCAATGAACGTCCAAGGGACATAATTTGTGGCCTCCTCAGTTTTGTTGACACTGCAGCAATTCTAACAGGCGCAAGAGAAAAAGCGCCATTGATATACAACGACGCTAATTTTCAAATTTTTCAAGATATCTCCCCAGCCACACTATCGAAGAGGAAAATCCTAAAACCATTGACTGATGCGATCTTGAACCATGGGCTGCGCTTCAAGTGGCTGTTCCCCTTTGGGGTGGGAATCACGAAGGAAGGTCGTCAGATCACTATCCGCACCTCGGAGGATTTAGACGCTGCCTGGGAGTCTTTGCAAATTGATCCCATTTCCATCCCCTCGTGGATGCCGCTTGATATGGGAGTTCCCATCCCACATCTGGATAAGCCAGGTGACTGGTCGACTAAGCAAAAGTCTGCCTCCCCAAAGGCTAAAAGGCATATGAACAAATCTCAATCTACTTGAGCGAGACTATTATCTTTCTATAGGTCAACCTTTGTCCTGGGGTTGAGTCGGCAAGGTGGTCACGGACAGCGATCGCCCAGCATGTGATCACTCCTTACTGACCCCCGCTTACTTATCTGCGAAAGGAACATTATATTTAGCTCATGGAGCAAGCCTCCCATCCGTGGTGCTCTTGGGCCTGCTGACGCAGGAGGGGAGTATTTTTGTTCTCCCCCTATTGCCCCCTGTTTTCTTTTTCAGATGGGAACTCAAATATATCTTCAAGTCGCCGGAAATAGTAATGGACTTTAGTTTAATAACAGGTTGCTAAATTGCCTCCCCATGTATCCTTAAAAGGTTTGCTAAGGAATGTGGGACTGTTGTCTACTCCTTATTCTATGCATTTTTACTTGCAGTTGATAACCTTCTAGATTCACACTGTTGTCTTAATTTGAGTGCTTAACTCTTCATTTTATTTTTACGCGTTGCTTGGCTATGTTAGAACTCATCTTCAACGATTGGGTCTCTACGAACCCCCCCCTGCAGAAGATGAGACTGTTTTTGTAATTAGTTTTGTTGTTCTATTGTTTTATACCCATTACAGGTATTCTCAGACTTTGATCTCCGATGACACATTTGAATATGGCTAACAATATTGGAGAGAGCTCGGTCGTTGTGGCATCCCTCAACGCGAAGGGTATGAATAGCCCCGCCAAACGTAGTCAGATTATTTCCCTCCTGAACAAGTCCCACTCCCAGGTAATTCTTTTTCAAGAAACACATTTTAAAGTGGGCAGGCCCCCAGACATGACTCGCTCAGCATTTCGAACATGGTATCATAGTTGCTCGAAGTCGGCCTCTAAAGGGGTTAGTATAGCGTTCAAGAGAGGACTTCCCTTTGTTTTAAAAGATAGTATTGCGGACTCGGAGGGCAGGTATATTTTTGTGAAAGGCTATCTGGCCTCAACTCTAATGACTTTTGCCAACATATACGCACCAAATCAAGGCCAAGTAGAGTGGCTGTCTACCACTCTGGAAGTGGTTACTCTATTTAAGGAGGGACTCCTACTCTTGGGGGTGACTTTAACCTGACAATGCAGCCAAATGTGGACTCGTCCTCGGGGAGATCGTCAATCTCTAAAAAGGAGAGAAAGGTGCTCTTGGAAAAACTTATGTCCCTTCACTTGGTGGACCCCTGGAGATTAGTACATCCCACCGACAAAGACTACACATTTTATTCCCCCACACATGACACATATCATAGACTCGACTATATATTGGTTCAAGCCTCGTCCATCAAATCGGTCACTTCTACCTCTATAGGCCCCATAACGCTATCGGATCATGCCCCGGTTTTCTTAGCATTAAAATTAGACTCCCTCTCACATGGCGACTGAACGAAACACTTCTAGATAATAAGGATAATGTTTCTCAGATTGATTTTTCTTTAAAGAGGTTTTTCAGGGAGAAAATGGTGGATGGGAGGTTAACCCCAATTATATGGGAAACACATAAAGCCGTCTTGAATCATAGAATCATAGAATCGTAGAGTTGGAAGGGACCTCCTGGGCCATCTGGTCCAACCCCCTGCTCAAAGCAGGATTCGCTAAATCATCCCAGTCAGATGTTTGTCCAGCCTCTGTTAGAAGACTTCCATTGAAGGAGAACTCACCACTTCTCATGGCAGCCTGTTCCACTCATTGATCACTCTAACTGTCAAAAAGTTTTTTCTAATATCTATAGAAAAAGGAGTTGATCTCCCTGGGGACCCACATTAAAAGGAGAAGAGACAGGGAAATCCTCTCCCTCTTACATCAAATTGCCACTATGGAACGCTTACACAAACGGAGGACGTCAGACAATGTCCGTGCAGACCTGATGTCATTAAGGGAAAAACTTAAAGATTTACTCAACGTGCGTTCTGCCAAAATGTATGCTCGTTGTAAGCAAAAAATATATATCCATGGGAATAGAGGAAGCAAGCTTACCTCAAAAATGTTAAAGGCACAGAGGGAAAAATGTTTCATCCGGCAAATACATACGGAGGGGGGACAGACTGTGACAGACTCCGAGGGTATAGCTGAAGCATTTTGATCATATTATCACTCACTATACAACTTAGATCCCCATGTGGATATGAGAGACCCCCCCCAGTGCGACTCAACGCATACAAGACTTCCTCTCCACCTCACATTACCTGTAATCCCCACCTCTGAGTATTCGACTTTACTTGCACCAATCTCCACCCAGGAAGTAGAGGAGGCAATTGCCTCGACCCCGGGAGGAAAAACACCGGGCCCAGATGGCTTTCCCATCATTTACTATAAGACATTTGCAGAAACTCTCGTCCCGCACTTGGTTGAACTGTTCAACCTGTTCCTTTCGGGCTCAACTCCTCCGCAGGCCCTGGAGGCACACATCACGGTGCTACCTAGGGAGGGGAGGGAGGGGACCCTGTGCCGTAATTACCGTCCGATTTCTCTACTGAACGCGGATCTCAAACTTTGGGCCAAAATATTGGCTAACAGGATACACCTAGTTCTATCTGATCTAGTTCTCCCTGACCAGGCTGGTTTCGTGCGTGGAAGGGAGGGGAGGGACAACTCTGGGAAGGTCCTACAGGCCATCTCTTACGCTAAACAGTCACGTCAACCAATTATCCTGCTCTCTACAGATGCCGAAAAGGCTTTTGACCGTATTGGCTGGAGATATATGGCTTGTGTTTTGCAGAGGTTTGCTTTCCCTCCTCCTTTCATAGACGCAATCATGTCACTGTATGCCTTCCCTACAGCCAGGGTCAGGGTGAATTGGATATTGTCGGCGCCTTTTGCCATCAATAATGGCACTAGGCAGGGTTGCCCTCTCTCCCCTACTTTATTTGTCTTAGTGATGGAGTCATTCATCCAAGCCATCAGGCAGGACCCTGGGATTGAAGGGTTTAAAATTAATCAGCTGGAATTGAAAGCGGTTGCCTTCGCAGATGACCTTTTATTACTTTTATCTAACCCGAGAACTGCAGTTCCTAGGGTCCTGGAACTCTTCTCCCTATTCGGAGAACTCTCAAATTTTAAAATAAACTTAGATAAATCTGAGGCTTTGAATATCACGGCAACGGAGAGGGATGTTCAGATTCTGAAAAGCCTGGCCCCTTTTACATGGCAACGCAATACACTCAAGCACCTTGGGATATATATCTAGAACGATCCCTGTACGCTGTTCCAGTATAACTCCCCCCCCCCCTGTTAAAACACATTGAAACTCTTTTAAAGACATACGACGTTCCTCTCTTGTCCTGGTTGGGTAGGGTAAATGTGATGAAGTCATACCTGTTCCCTAAAATATTCTATGTGATGAGTATGATCCCAATCGAACTCCCTGAGTCATTCTTACGCGCTTTAGATCGCCTGATGGCGAAATTTGTTTGGAGACACAAAAGGGCCAGGTTGCCCTTGCGACTCCTATCGCGCCCAAAGCGAGAAGGGGGAGTTGGCCTACCTAATCTCACGGCTTATCTTCTTATTGGCAAACTGGTTGAAATTAATAAAATGGGCAGAAAAAGGACAGGATGCACACATAGAGATGCAGCTCATGGGTAGGAATGCGCTAAAATTCTTGTGGACAGATTGCCCACTACCTAAAACTGGTCTGGGAGATATCCTTCTGGCCATCCTACGCACCAGACGCACACTGATACCGATAAGAGCAACCCACTGCAACTTCCTAGATAAAATTCCAATTGGGCTCATACCTTACATATTTATACCAGATTTCACAGACCCGTATGGACTCTGGTCCTCATTACCAAACAAACCTATTTCTCACCTATTATAGGGGAAAATTCTATGCGCAAATGGCTGGCCAGTGACTGCGGGGAGACGTCCCATAAACCATTTACAACTCTCACACGAAACTTACTTTATGAGTCAAATCAAAACACTTCCTCAGTTGCCCACTAAATGGCTCTGGTTGGAAATATTGACGAAGGTTAACCATTATGTCCCGAAAGTGGTATCAAAATTCTATTCCAATCTCATAGATGAGGAAAACTCCTCCCAGCCACCTTTCCTACATTCGTGGGAAGTGGAACTAAATATTTCTTTATCCCCACTGGACAAACAAAATATCTGTGCTGCTTCTCATGGCTTCTCCCGTTGTGTTCTATTTCAAGAGTCGGCTTATAAGTTACTATCGCGATGGTACTACACACCAGAAAAACTGCATCATTTGGGACTGATTAGCTCCCCTCTGTGTTGGAGGTGTGGGGAGTCGCGGGGTAACCTGTCTCACATTTTTTGGTTCTGTCCTACTCTCGCCCAATTCTGGTCAGATGTCATGGGGTTTATGAAGAACCTTAGCATACTTAAGGCAGACCTGACTGCGGCGGAGACACTCTTATCCTTACCCTCAGAGAATTTCCAACCTAAGAAGCATGAGCTAGCGCCATTGATGCTGGGAGCGGCAAAACAATTGATCGCCCTTAGGTGGAAACAGCAAACCCCCCCCGACTCTGACAGAGTGGAAATGTAAAATAAGAGATTTGTTTAGACTCGAGGAGCTCACGAGTTGGGACTCGTCATCTCATGAGAAATTTAAGAAAACCTGGGCACCTTGGAAACATTTCCAGGACACTGCGGGGAGGCTGGGGGGGTGCCACGGCGGCCGAGTAAGTAGCGAGGAGTGATTGAGCCCTGGGGGCCACTGAGCCAATTTCTTCAAACTATCTAAGGTCATAATTACAACAGATGTGCATGAGAGAGCGTTGTATCGGCTGAGGCGACATTCTGGTGGGGGCGGTTCATCGGGCCTCTTCACTAATATTTTTATCGGAGAACCTCAAGAGCTTGTTTTTCTTTGTAAAGTATGCCCTAAAGCATCAAGGATACCTGCCTATGTAATGGGTTAGTTTTAGTTAGGTTATTTACCTCGTTAAGTGTTATATTGTTTGAAAAGAGTAAAACTGTATAATTAATGCTCTGTAATTCTACATACAGACTTGTACCTCAAAATTTGAACATGTTTTGCTTCTGTATTGCTGTAATCTCTCTTTATTAATAAAATAAAGAATAAAAAAAAGGTTAATAATGATGTTACAATTACATATAGAATCATAGAATGGTAGAGTTGGAAGGGACCTCCTGGGCCATCTGGTCCAACCCCCTACTCAAAGCAGGATTCGCTAAATCATCCCAGACAGATATAAATAATTTGATGACATAAAACTTTATTAAGTGTAATTTCACACACAAACTTAGCATCTGTTCAACAACTCTTGAATTAAACATAGATTAGTGGGTTAAGCCCTTATGGAAACTTCAAGTAAGTTGTGATAGCAAAAAGTGAGGTACCTATAAAATGTTTCACATGTGGAGTTAGCATATTTTGTATAATTCTTCAACTATACATAGAGTTGTGAATTATTTGGGCAAAATTGGTTAGATTGAGTGCGTTTGATTATTCGCGACATTAGCGATTTACGTGAATAACTTCTGAACTACACATAGAGTTGATCATTTTTTTGGTAAACATTATTCAGGTCATTGAGCTGGTCATTTTGAGTACATGAATAATTCATCATACATGAAAATTGAATAGCTAACTAATAACTAATAGCTAACGGCAGACTAACTTGAGTCCAGTGGCCCGGGGCCACATCTCCAGACCTGGGAACCTGATCCAGGAGGGTGGTGCTGTGTCCCGGGGTCATCTGTATCTGCACCAGGAGTGGAGGAAGGGAGGGTTTATTTATTAGGAAGAGGGGGGACATATTGTGGGGGCAACTTGTACTATCATAGGTGGCATCAAAAAAGGACTAAACTAGTCTCAGCGCTGAAGGGGTTACTGCCCCCTGTGCCCAGTAATGAAGGGGTTACTGCCCCCTGTGCCCAGTAATGGAGGGGTTACTGCCCCCTGTGCAGCCCAATAACGGGGAATCTCCAGCACCTACCTCCACCTGCAGAGCCGCACTCCACATATATGGCTGCTCTGTGCACACAGGACCTGTGATGAGGTCACAGGAGGGGAGGAGTCAGGGGTCACATGATCAGGGGCCTCAGTGTATGCAGGACTCTGCTGTGCTGGTTGTCATGGTGCTGGATGAGGGGAAGTTTCTGTGTGGGGTCAGGAGGGGTTTACAGGGGGGATGTAGCAGAGCCGTGTGTGTACGAGGTGTACGGAGCTGAGCCGTGTGTGTACGAGGTGTACGGAGCGGAGCCGCGTGTGTATGAGGTGTGCGGAGCGGAGCCGCGTGTATACGAGGTGTGCAGAGCGGAGCAGTGTGTGTACAAGGTGTACGGAGCAGAGCCGTGTGTGTACGAGATGTGCAGAGCGGAGCAGTGTATGTACGAGGTGTACGGAGCAGAGCCGCGTGTGTACGAGGTGTGCGGAGCTTAGCAGTGTCTGTACGAGGTGTGCAGAGCGGAGACCACTGCAGAATGAATTAATTCATCTCTGCGCAGGCGCCCCCCGGCTGACCGGAGATGAACTAATAAGCGTGGGAAAGTTTCTGAACCTTTTCCCACGCTGTCAGTTTACCTCCGGTCAGCCGGGGACTCCGCGCAGCCTCAGTGACGTCAGTGGTAGTAAAGAACTAAATGAAATGAAATGGTTTACTGTATGTAAACCATGCGTCATTTCATGTCGGGTTTTGTAATGATTTTACAGAAGCCGGCAATTGATTTAGCGGCTATTAGGACACCAGTGCACACTTGTGGTCCATGTGTAATTTGCTCTTGCATTTGCAAGTCTCGGCCGAGAATCGCTGACAATCGCAGCTTGCTTCGATTTTCTCAGCCCGTTTAAAACGGCAAATATGGGGTTAATCTACAGGTTCAAAACCATTCTGACATGGTATAGCGCCCACCCAGAGAACCCCACTGCTGGGAGGAAATGAATTTCATTCCCCACCCAGTAGCCTCACACTTTCTGTCATAGGGAAGGCGCTGACGTAGTTTGTCATCATTGTGTGCAGAGAGTGGTGGCTATAACCGCTTCCCTCCACACACTGACAGGTCAGCTGTAAAGAAAGATCCAAAGATAACAGCCCCTCATACATCATAAAGTGGGGAAAATAAGTATTTGATACACAGCCGATTTGCACGTTTTCCCACCTACAAAGAATGGAAGGGACTGTAATTTTATCACAGGTACACTTCGCCTGACATAGACAGAATCTAAAAATAAAAATTCAGTAAATCACATTCTATGATTTTTACATAATTAATTTGAATTTAATTTCATGAAATCACTGTTTGATACAATAGAAAAACAGAACTAAATATTTGGTACAGAAACCTCTGTTTACAATTACAGAAGTCAGACATTTCCTGTAGTTCTTGACCAAGTTTGCACACACTGCAGCAGGGATTTTGGCCCAATCCTCCATACAGATCTCCAGATTTTTCAGGTTTCGGGGTTGTTGTTGGGCAAAATGGAGTTTCAGCTCCTCTCAAAAGATTTTCTATTGGGTTCAGGTCTAAAGATTGGCTAGGCCACACCAGGACCATGAAATGGTTCTTACGCAGCCACTTGTTGGCTACTGGCATTACTATGATTGGCCAGCCGCATAGCATCATCAGGTCTATATAAGACCCGGTGATACCATGTTTCCAGCATTGTACCCGGAAATAGTGTAGCGAGAATTTCTGCTGCAGAAGTGACAGTATGTAATAGAGTTCCAGTGCAACAATAAACCAACAGCCCTTTATAGGGCTAATTCAAATAGATTCTATTCTATTATAGTGCTCTTTGCTGCAATTAGGGTAGGATTAGCTGATGGAGTAGGAATAGTGCTGCTACGTTAAACCGATTGGGGATTCTGCCTTCCGATCACCATGGCCAGTTGTGGGGCACACCTTCCCACTCCTCTGACAGGTCATGGGTATCTCTTTCCTATCATCCTGCCAGACTGTGGGACACACATTCCCCTCGCCCTGCCCGGTTGTGGGAAATAGAATCCCAACCCCCTGACAGGCTATGAATAAGACCTTCCCTGCCCCCCTTTTCACCTGAGTCATGCTAATCATGGGTCAGCTTCCACCGGCCAAATCACAGTCTGTCATCACACTGATCAGCTGCATGGGACCACTTACTTCATGGTCTCCATGCCTGCTCCCATTGCCCTTAGCACTTATGCTGGCTCCTTTTAGGGGTTCCTCAGCAATGTCACCCTGCAGAGTGACATAGCCGAGTTCTCCTTTACCACAACACACACTTTCATCAGTCAGGACAGTCACATTATCAACTTTTGAAATGCATGACATATCAGATTTAAGAGGGTTGTCAGAGTTCAGTCCCAGATCAATTCCCCATAACACATTTTTGGGGAGATTCTTGGACACCCCTGCTTCCCTTATCCGCTTCCCCGCACCCCAATCCAAGAAAATAAGGGATAGCGAACACCCAGGAATTAGCTCTTCCGGTAACACAAACTCAGGGTGGAAGACGGTTCACTCTGCGTCAGTGTCCTTGAGCCCAACGGTAACAGTGTTGCCCACAGTGACTGGTTGCAAATTCTCACAGGCACTCCTAATCACCCCACCCACAAACAATAGCTGAACTAGGCCTCTGAACCTCAGGTGTGGGGTTAAACTTCTGGCTCACCAGGCAGACAAGGCTGATGTGACCAGTTCAGTTGCAGGTATAGCACCACTGAGAGTTAGATGCAGGCCGGGTGCTGGAAAATGGAGCAGTGGAGGTGGTTGTCAGCTTACCTCCTTTCCAGCTGTCGACAGCTGATTTCCGCACCTGCGGTATATGATTGACCTCATAGGCGTCTGCATTCTGTGCTGCTTTATCGGCCTCCATTGTCTCCCGATCCAACACGAACTGTCACACCTTCACTAGACAAAACTGAAGAAACTAGACTTCACTATCAGGTCTTTTAGGTCCTCGACAGTGGTGACTGAGAGTCTTTGGACCCATAGGTTCAGAACCAACTTTGAACTATCTACCACATCACTGTAGCTGTCATGTGATCCACGCTGGAGGGCTCAGAACTTTTTCCAGTACATTTCAGGAGTCAGCTAGTACTTTTTTATCAGAGCCTGTTTGATGGTCTTGTAGTCTCCATATTGGTCTTGAGGGAGAGAAGCAAACACCTCCAGAGCTTTTCCTCAAAGCCCTGGGTTAAATATTGGTCCCACTCGTCTTCAAGCAGCTGGTACTGCTTGCAGGCCATTTCATCCCCCACAAGTCCTGGTCCTTTATCATTACAAGAAAATGTTCAGGACCGGGTTTAAAGCTGTTGGTATCTCTGGACTCACTGCTCGATGAAGATCTCTGCATCTGGATATGGGCTAACGCCAGCTGGTACTGACGCTCTGATTGATGCTCAGCTCTCTCAGCCTCTCGGTACTGCTGAATCAGTTTCAGACGTCTCTCACAAACGCCTGCGTCGAGTTGCTGCAAGGCCATCTTCAGTTGGGGGTCCACACTACCCTGGTTGCGGGTATGGCTGCATTCACAAGTGGGACCTTTGCAGCAGCATCATCTGTGCCTTGCCTTGCTTCCCCATCATCAGGGCTTGGGTGATGAACTGGCTCTGTGTCCCATTGCAACAGTTCAGCAATCATTTGGTGCCTGGTTTTGACCATGAAGTCAATCTGTCTCGGTGTACAGAGGGCAATAAAAGTGTGCTTGGACTACAGGTTATACCATGGCTCTCCAACAGCAGCCATCATTTCCAAATAAAAAATAGGACAGAAAAGCAAGAGAAAGTGGGGGAGAATGTCTGAGGCAAGAGCAGACACACCGGTGGACGCCACCGCACCCCCCACAGTGCCGCAAGATGCAGGGACCAGCGCAGCTGCGTCTCAAATGGCACCGCAGAATCCAGCAGCCAGCGCTGCCTCCAGAGCACCGCAAGAATCAGTGCCCATCACAGCAGTCCCCATAATGCCGCTGTCCATGCCCTATATACCGGGAGCGGCCTAGCTACCGCAGTACTCAGGGGAGTCACATACCCTGAGTGAGTTTACAGAGAGACTGTGCAGTTTGTTTGAGGTGTATCCTCTATCTGAAAACCAAAAGGTGAACATCCTTATTGGGCAGCTAACTGGTGCAGCACAGAGGGAAGTAAAAGCCTGGCAGGACACTGATAAAGAGACTGTTAAAAAGATTCTGACTAAGCTAAGAAGCACCTTTGACACCCGCACTGCAGCTGAAATAAAAATGAGATTCTTTGAGTGTAAGCAGAGAGTGCAGGACAGTATATGGGACTATGCTCTTAACCTGCAGAAGGCGCTGCGAACCATCAAGCAGATTGACCCAGACAGTGTGAAAGATGGAGAAAGACTGTTAAAGGAGTAATTTATTGAGGGCCTCTTATCCAGTACCCACAGAGCACAGCTGCGCATCATAGCACTACAAAACCCTGACCTAGACTTTGCAGACTTCAAAGACAGGGCTATTCGGGTGCTGCATGAACCAAATGTCAGCTGTCCAGCGCCCCCTAGGCGCCCAGTGATCACATACCACCAAGAAGCAGCATCTTTCCCTCCCAGCCCTGTGGAGGCTGATGCACCGACTCTGGATAATGATCCATCTACAGAACTGCGCCTTCAGGTCCAAGAGCTGGCCAAAAGTATGGCAGCACTTGCCAAAACTGTGCAATCCATGCAGGTGTCCTCAAAGGAGAAGATCCAGCTGACCTCCAGTCCAGAGGATGTCCCATGGCTATGGAAGAAGAGGATCCCGCCACGCCGAGGGAGAGACAACGATCGCTATGACCAGAACTGACGTTCCATCTGTCGTCACTGCCACAAGGCAGGCCACATTGCAAGGTTCTGTTATTTAAACGAGCAACCCCTGGGGCAGAGGGCCAACCCCCAGGAGGAGGACCACAAGGCCCAAAGAACTGGCGAGCCAAGTATGCTGGAGGGAGACCGGTCCTCCCAGTGGTGATTGACGGCATCCCCATGAACGCTTTGCTGGACACTGGCTCTCAGGTGACAACTATGCCATATATCCTTTACAAGCGGTATTGGGCTGACTCTGAACTTACCCGTGGCCCAAGTGATGAACTGACAGTAGTTGCCACCAATGGTCAGTCTTTGCCGCAAGTAGGATGTAAACAGATTACCATTAAAGTGGGGCGAGTAGAGTTAAAATCTCAAGGTCTGATAGTTGTAGACATTGATCGATGAGAATGTAATCCAATGATGTCCTTAGGTACTAATGTGATTGAAAATTGTCTTGCCAAGGTTATTGTTTTGTTGCAACAGGTGGCTGAGACTGCTGGTTCCAGTGAACAACTAGTCCTGCAGAAGGAGATCAAGACCCTGATGCAAAGACAGCAGGTAGAACTGTCTGGAGGAGAAATTGGCAGCGTCAGAGTGAGTGATCCTTTTCCCATTGCGATACCCCCCAGATGTGAAATGTTAATTTGGTGTCAGGCAGCCATAGGCCTCAGAGGAAAAGATTACCAAGCATTGGTAGAGCCAGTGTACTCTGATAGCGGCCCACTGTCTTGACAGCCAGAGGGGTAGTTGATGTCCGCAAAGGGAGAGTACCTGTACGCCTCTTGAATTGTGGGGAGCAAGAGGCCACAATACCTCGGTATGCCACAGTTGCTAAGCTGCTTACTGTCAGTAACAATGCAATACGGGCAGCAGAGCCCTTGGTCTCATCCGACCAGGTGGAGGACAATGGCTCTGTAAAGCAGCTGGAGGAGTGGTGTCAGCAGCTGCATGTGAGGACTGACTCCACCCCTTCATACCAAAAGAATGGGATTTACCGAGTGACTCAGGAGTATGAGCTGGTATTCAGTAAACACCCTCTAGACTTTGGGAAGGCAAAAGGGGTTCAACACCATATCCCCACTGGAGATCATCCACCCATTAAAGAAAGGTACCGGCCTATACCCCCCACACAATACCAATGTGCCAAAAGTATGTTGCGGGAAATGAAGGAGGCTGGGGTGATAAGAGACAGTTGTAGCCCCTGGGCAGCTCCAATAGTCTTTGTGAAAAAGAAAGATGGTACCATGAGAATGTGTGTTGATTACAGAAAAAATAACAGCATTACACATAAGGATGCCTACCCATTACCCAGAATTGAAGAGTCATTAGCTGCACTTAAAACTGCTAACTATTTTTACACCTTAGATCTCACTAGTGGGTATTGGCAGGTTCCCGTGGCAGAGGCAGACGAGGAGAAAACAGCGTTTACTACACCAATGGGTCTCTGCGAGTTCAACTACATGCCATTCGGGCTCTGCACCGCCCCAGGGACATTTCAACGGCTAATGGAGTGCTGTCTTGGACACAAGAACTTCGAGACAGTTCTGTTATACCTTGATGATGTCATTGTTTTCTCCAAGACTTATGAAGACCATCTGAAGCACCTGGCTGAGGTGTTTGAAGCCTTGTCCAACTTTGGCCTGAAAGTGAAGCCATCCAAATGCCACCTCCTGATGCCCAAGGTACAGTACCTCGGTCATGTAGTGAGGGCAGAAGGTGTGGCACCAGATCCTGACAAAGTCACTGTCATCCGGGACTGGAAGAGGCCCAGCAACCTCCATGAAGTACGTCAATTCCTCGGGTTGGTAGGCTACTACCGAAGGTTCATCAAAGGCTTCACTGAGATAGCCACGCCTATGCAAAATCTTCTGGTGGGCCAGTCCAAGAAAGCCACAAAGAAGAGTCCTACATTTGAATGGAATGAGGAACTGGAGAGGTCCTTCACTCGACTGAAAATGGCTCTCACAGGAGATGAAGTTCAGGAATATCCAGATTATGACCAACCATTTGTTCTGTACACTGATGCCAGCATCGTGGGACTGGGAGCAGTACTGTCACAGGTACAGAATGGCAAAGAAAGAGTGATCTCCTACGCCAGCAGGAAGCTTCATCCCACTGAAAGGAACCCTGACAACTACAGTTCCTTCAAACTCGAGTTCCTCGTCATAGTCTGGGCTGTGACTGAACGATTCAAGCATTACCTAGCTTCAGTCAAATGTACCATCTTCACGGACAACCCGTTGACTAACTTGGAAACTGCAAAGCTAGGCGCACTGGAGCAGCAATGGATGGCCCGGCTGTCTAACTATGAATTTACCATCAAGTACCGAGCAGGCCACAAGAATGCCAATGCTGATGCGCTGTCCAGAATGCCCAATCTGCCAGATGCAGGAGAAGACCCTGAGGTACTTGAAGAAATAGAGTTACCTGCCTTCCACCGGCCAATTGCGGCCCAACGTGCCCAAAGAGTGAGAAACAGACGGTCTGTCATGAAAGAGGCCACCCTAAATCCATTGCCTCATCATGACTGGGCAGAAACCCAGGATAGCAACCCTGCAGTCTGCCTGGTAAAGGAGCTACTGTCACAAGCTGACTCGCGCCCAGGTCCAGATTCTCCTGAAGAAACCCAGCAGTTGTGGAAGGAAAGAGGCAGGCTGTTCCTCTATGAGGGAAAGCTGTGCCGGAGGAGTATCAATGCCTGCACTCATGACTTGGTCTGGCAAGTGGTAGTCCCAAAGAGGGAGGCATCAATGGTCTTGGAAGCATACCACAATGGAGCTGGACACTTCGGATGGAAGAAGTTGGAGGCCTTGTTCCGAGAGAGAGATCCTACTGGGCTGGTATGAGGAAGGCTATTGAAAATTGGTGCCGGGAGTGTGGACAATGCAACCTGCGCAGAAAGGACCGTAACAGCCAGCAAGCTCCTTTGCAGCCAATAATAACCAAACAACCACTCGAGTTGGTCGCCCTGCACCATGAGAAGCTGGTCCCAAGTCGTTCAGGCTACGTTTATGCTCTTACCATCGTTGACCACTACTTGAGATTCCTGGTAGTCGTGCCTGTCAAGGATCAAACAGCCAGGACAGCAGCCAGAGCATTCCAACAGCACTTTTGTCGACCACACGGATATCCCGAGCGAGTGCTTACAGATCAAGGTCCAGACTTTGAGGCAGAAGTGTTCCAGGAATTCTGTAACTTGTACGGTTGCAAGAAGATCAGGACAACACCATACGATCCACAGACAAATGGCATGTGTGAAAAGATTAATCAGGTGGTGATCAATCTACTGAAGACCTTGCCTTTGGAAGAGAGGAATCTGTGGCCAGAGAAGTTGCCAGATCTGGTTGACCGCTACAATCACATTCCTGTGAATTCCACCAACTGCACTCCAGCCTACCTAATGAGAGCGAGGCCTGGATAGCTGCCTATTGATTTGGATATGGGAGTCCTGACACCTGGAATAACATCACCAGATGCTGACTGGGATACAGAACGGCAGCAGCAGTACCGTAGAGTACAAGAGTGCGTAGAAAAGAGTCTAGCTCAGGCGAGACAAAAACAAGAAAAGAACTACAATCAACATGCACCTGCAGTTCCCTTATCACCAGGAGAACAAGTCCTAAAGAGGAAAAGAAGGATGCATAAATTGGATGACCAATGGGAAACTGAACCCTACACTGTCCTACTAAACTTTGACAACACCAAAGTGTGCCTTATCAGTAAGTATGGAGGAGAAACCTCATCAGCAGTATCAAGGGATCATCTGAAACTGTGCCCTGACCAACTAATGGACAGAATGGAAGAACAAAACAACCTTCATCCCATAGAAGAAGAAGAAAAGGTCAACTCTGTACTTGGAGAATTTCCTGCAAATTGGACAAGAATGGATCAAGCCATCGTAGTTCCTGTCCTAATCTTTCCCCAGCCTACTGCAACTGAAGTAGCAGAGATTCAAGACAACTCTGAAAATCAGTAAGTTCAGGCAGCGGATGTTACACCAGCAGTGGAACAAGAGAATTCTCACCCTGCCAGTGGTGAATCTGTCATGCCCATAGTGAGTCTAAGAATTCGCAGGCGGCTACTACCCAGTTTACACACACCAGTGCTACGTAGGTCTGTCCGTAGTACCCAAGGTATACCACCCCTAAGGTTTCGTATATAAATAAGTTTGTGTAAATGCTAAAATATAAATATGCAACTTCTCAAGTTTATGTGCCTACAGAGACTCTGTAAGAACCCTTTTTGAAGATCTTATTTTGTTTTGGACCACAGGACTATGTGTGGTCAAACCTAACTTGTACATAGTTACCAACTGCTTAGGAAATGGACCCATGGACATTGACGCATGGACTAATCGTCATCAGGACTATTTTTGAGCTTTGGTTTTTGTAATTTTTCATTTTTTAAAATCCTGTTACATTTACAATTGTTCAATTTGTTAATATGTTTGCATGTTTTCTTCAGTCCGGGAGTACTGAATTGCACTAGGGGGAATGTGGCACCACCAGGAGTATGGTCACCACAGTGGCATTACCTTCCTCCTAGGGAGTGGATGTCATGCTTGGAAGCAATGAAGGGTCTCTCTGTCAGTTAATCACGTCTATTAGAATCACTGCACACATACACTTAAGGAGTATTTGCTTATTTGTGAAATTTATTGAAAACAAGTGCTCTTATAGTGACTGCGACAGAATGACGTTTCGGTCATTCAAGACCTTGATCACATAAGTTGCTGAAAAAAAACAGAGATATATACAATCAGGTGTTGTTGTTACATATATTACATATTTACATTATATTTACAACATAATATATATGTCTAGTATATCCATGTCTGACATCTGGTGATGCTCATAGGAGGAATGCCAAGACTATGATAAATGTGAAAGTATTAACATATAAGTACTGAGAGAGAGACCGGAGGGCACAGATAATTGCATCATTATACAAAGTCAATAGACATGTGTGGAAAAAATATTGATGCATAAAATAACAAGAGGACATGCATACCCTTGAACAATGTAGTGGTTCATGAAGGATGTGGTCCTTATGATCAAAATAGGGACAGCGAGTATGCCTGGATAGAGGGATTTGTATGTTTAAATTAGAATGAATGGTTACTTATAATGCCTGGTGATAAAAAATTTTTGCTAAATATAAGTGACTAATAGCATGGTTGTATTTAAAACCCTGTGGTGTCATAGAACCGTCTAGAGAAATCTAGTATCAACCCCATTGGTGAAAATGGTATGGTGATAAGGTTATAAATATTTACCCGTAGTAGTTCTGAACTAAGGGCTGTCCTGAATTAGGTAATGGTCACTTATGCCTTTAGGTTAGCCAGGGTCAGAGCGGTCACTCTATGTGGCTGTGGAGGTAAGTTGCATAAACATTAGCCTGTGTAAATAGGTAGAAAAAATGTACTTAACTTAATTGACTGGGTCATCATAGTTCACTCACGGTGGTGGCGAGATGGTGGAGTGTGTTAACACTCAGGTGTAGCAAGGAGGAGTAACTAGGAGCGATGTTCATAGCTCCTTTTAAACATGTTTTGTCCATGTGACAGGAAATGACAATTGCTGGTCTCAGGACAGGATGTGACATCATCGCACATGCTCAGATGAAGTGTGAGGCTCATGGTGGCGGCCATGTTTTTGGTTGAAAAAGTCATGTGATCGCAACGGGTCACATGACTATGTGATGATAAAAAACTTATTTTATCATAGTATAGTCTTAATAACAATGTTGTTAAGGGGATAATGGTTAATTAAGAATGTAACACCAAAGTGTTACAAGGTAACAGTCGTCTGATTGTGGGATTTGTTATACATTTAAGATTGAATATAACACTCAAAGCCATGATGTTAGTCTGTGATTCAAATAGTGTGGGACAATGGTTCAACAACTTTGAACCAGTGTTGTAGTCAATATAAGCTAAAATACATTATGCATCGGCCATAAAGATGTTACTGGGTATGGATGCTATTATGCCGAAGGTCTGATGATATATATGATATATGTTGAGTACAGTGTATATGATGATAGACATTATGATGATAATACAGCAGAAAACAAGTAGGAGTCCAAACTTAAGGTTAAAGGAAAGCAATCAAAGAAAGGGAAAGGAAACTTATGGCCAAAATACTAATGGTATGCTTAATCTTACCAAAGGGTTATGTCGTGCCCTGTTATTTGTATACATTAGGTGACCTAGGAAAGAATGTCAATTGTTCGTTATGCCACTCTATTTCACGATTAAGACCCCTAGGAGCAAGGGTGTCGAGTGTGTATATCCAATAAGTTTCACGCTCTTTCAAGAGTTTGATGTGGTTACCCCCTCTTCTGGGTCTATGTACTTTTTCTAACACTTGGAAGCGTAATTGTGAGATGTTATGTCTGGCTTCTTTGAAATGGGCCGGAAGGGGTAGCCAGGTGTATTCACATCTGATTGCAGATTTATGGCTAGAGATCCTCCTCCTAATTGCCTGGGTTGTTTCCCCTAGATATAACAGTCCACAAGGGCACTTGATCACGTAAACAACAAAGTTGGAATCACAAGTGTAGAAGTCCTTTATGGGGTAGGATTTGCCTGTCTGGGGATGTGTGACTACATTGCCTCTGGTGACATTTGAACATGACATACAGCTAAGACAGGGATAAGTACCTGTCCTCCTTTGACCAGTGAGGGTAAGCGAATGGATGGTTTCCTTAGTCCCTATGTCCGCTCGTACCAGTCTGTCCCGTATGTTTGGGGGTCTCCGCAGACACATCAAGGGGGGGTTTTTGAATGACTCAACCCTGGGGTATGATCTTGTCAATAGTGGCCAGTGTTTGCGGATCAAATTATGTACCCTTAGTATGGAGGGATGGTGGTAATGGACAAAGGGAAGCCTCACAGGTTTTGTCATGTCACTGGGTGATGTAATATCAGTGCAGGCTCTATGTAGTTCATCAGTGAGTAATTTTTTCGGGTAATTTCGGCTGGCAAATTTATTGGACATTTCGATTAAACGTGTGTCTCTAATTGTGGGGTCGGAGACAATTCTATTGACTCTCTTAAATTGTGATCTTGGCAAGCTCTTTCTAGTTGCTTGTGGGTGACAGCTGTCATTTAGGAGGAGACTATTGACATCTGTAGGCTTTGAAAAAATGTCTGTAGTTAAATATCCCCGGTCATCTTTTATTACTCTTGTGTCCAGAAAGCTGATGTTATTGGCGTCATGGGATAGTGTGAATTTGAGTTCAGGTCTAATCTGATTGATGGAGTTAAAGAAGTCAAGGAGGCTGTCCTGGGGGCCGTGCCATATGCAGAAGATATCATCAATGTATCTTAACCATACGAGAGCCTGTTGCTGAAAGGTGGAATTGGGGTATATATGGTCTCTCTCAAACCTATCCATATAAAGATTTGCGTATGCGGGGGCTACGTTCGAGCCCATCGCAGTACCCCGTATCTGTACATAAAAGTCATCTTCAAAGAGAAAGTAATTTTCACGTAGTACCAGGTTTAATAGATCAATACATAGGTTTCTTTGTTTGGTATCAGTGTTAGCCTCCTGGAGGGTAAGGGAAACTGCCTCTATACCTTTGTCATGTTCAATGGAGGTGTATAAGCTGTTAACATCCAATGTACACAAGATACTATTAGGTGGAATGGGTCCCAGATCCTTCAATTTTTTAAGAAAGGAGCTAGTGTCTAGAAGGAATGATCTGGTCATGTGGGCATATGGAGTCAACAGCTTTTCTAAAAATACAGACAGTGGACTTAAGACCAAGTCAGTGGAGGCCACAATAGGGCGTCCTGGTGGATTATGGAGGTCCTTGTGGATTTTGGGAAGTATGTATATGACGGGGGTGATTGGATGTATGTTGGATAGAAAGGTTTTGGTCTTGGTATCAATCGTCCAATTTCTTATGTATTTGTTTGTGATGTTGTCTATTTTCCTACGTATGGAAAATGTGGGGTCAATCTGGACTCGTTTATAGGTCAAGGTGTCGGTCAGCTGTCTCCTAATCTCCTGGATGTACTGAGTTTTATTCATAACCACGATTGCTCCACCCTTATCCGCTGGTTTAATAATGATATTTTTGTTATTCTGAAGTGAGGTAATTGCCTGTTTATGAAGTGGTGATAAATTATGGTGGACAGGGAGTAAGCCAATACGATGGTCATGGATAATCTCCTTGATATCTCTATCAACCAGATTGATGAATGCTTCAGCTGCATGATGAGTTTTAGGTGGGATGAAGGTGCTAGGATTCCTTAAGCCCAAGTTGTCTATAGTCAATTGATTAGTAATCCTCTGGTTAGCTGTAAGGTTAAGTCTGTGGTCCCCAGTTGAAGGGTTCCCTTCGAAGTGTACTTTGAGTCTGATGTTACGATAGAACGTTTGGAGATCCTTCTCAAGTTGGAAGGAATCCCATTTAGGAGTGGGGCAGAAAGATAACCCTTTGTTTAAGACTTCTAGTTCTAGTGGTGAAAGAGAGTAGTCAGAAATATTGACGACTATGTTTGGACTCCTACCTGTGAGCGCAGAAGCATCCGGTCTGGATCTCTTCCCCCTCCTGGTCCTCCGGCTGGACGTGGTGATGGTGGGTCTAAAAAACCAGCTGGTCTGGGAACAGGATATCCGCCAGTGTCGCTGCCGGATCCTGGAGTAGAACTGCCCGAAGGAGTCGAACCTCCAGAAGGGGGGTTCCCCCTTGGAGGTCTGTTTGGTCTTGGCCGTGGTGGACGTCTTGGTGCTGGTTCATCCCATCTGTATATTCTGTTTGTTAAGTAGTCCTCAGTATCTCGTTGGAATTTACTTCTTTTACGTTCTTCAATGGTTTTGCGATGGATAGCTAGGGTTGTTTCGATCTTGGTCTTAAGTGAAGTTAATTCAGTAGAACTAAGAGTGGAAGTGAGTTGTGTCTCAATCGCCGTCACTTTAGCCTCGATATCCTTAATAGCTTCTTGTAGATACTCTATCGTCAGAAGTATAATATCGAAGGAACACTTGTTGAGGATTTCCTGAAAAGTTTTACAATACCTCTCATTATCTGAGAATAGCGTGGGTCTGAGATTACAGCGTAATCCCCGAGGAATTTTATTTTGTCTGGAATACTCGCCAAGAGTAGCACAATGGAGGTCGTAGCCTATCAGTTTCTTCCTTTCTCTCTCCCAGTCCTTGGTTTTCAAGTCTTAACTGGGGACGTGTAGAAAGTCAGAGGCAGTTCTTATTCTGGACAATATGGTTGGTCCAGCTGCGTCGTCATACCGTATACTCCAGATGACATTGGATCAATCGGTGCTTATTAGTGTTGAGCATTCTGATACCGCAAGTATCGGGTATCGGCCGATACTTGCTGTATCGGAATTCCGATACCGACTTCCGATATTTTTTCAATATCGGAAGTCGGCATCGGAATCGGAAGTTCAAAGTTGATTGACAGCTGAAATGACGTCATCATGATGCGCGGTGTGTGCGCATCATGATGCGCCGTCATTTCGGGCCTTCCGGGGGTCTCTGCCGGCCTGCCGGGGGGCTGTGTGGACTGCCCGGGGTCTGTACCGGCCTGCCGGGGGGCTGTGCCGGCCTGCCGGTGGTCTGTGCACCCTGTGGGGGTCTGTACCGGCCTGCCGGGGGGCTGTGCCGGCCTGCCGGTGGTCTGTGCACCCTGTGGGGGTCTGTACCGGCCTGCCGGGGAGCTGTGCCGGCCTGCCGGGGGGCTGTGCTGATGTCCGGGGGTCTGTGCAAGCATCGTCCGATGGGACTATAAGTCCCATCTGGCGATGCCTGCTACCATGACAGTGATTGACACATTAGCCAATGATGGGACAGTAGTAGTCCCATCATCCGGCTAATATGTTAAATGTTAAAAAAAAAAAAAAAATACTACATACATACTACATGCATGCTACATACATACTACATGCTACATACATACTACATATATACTACATGCATGCTACATACATACTACATACATACTACATATATACTACATGCATGCTACATACTGCATGCTACATACATACTACATACATACCACATATATATTACATACATACTACATGCATGCTACATACATACTACATACATACTACATACATACCACATATATACTACATACATACTACATGCATGCTACATACATACTACATACATACTACATGCATGCTACATACATAACACATATATACTACATGCATGCTACATACATACTACATGCTACATACATACTACATATATACTACATGCATGCTACATGCTACATACATACTACATATATACTACATACATACTACATACATACTACATGCTACATACATACTACATATATACTACATACATACTACATACATACTACATGCATGCTACATACATACTACATGCTACATACATACTACATATATACATGCATGCTACATACATACTGCATGCTACATGCATGCTACATACATACTACATACATACTACATGCTACATACATACCACATATATACTACATACATACTACATACAATACATTCATACAATACATACATAGACATACAGTACATATAACAGAGTAACATACTTACCAATACTTGTCACATTGTTCCCCGAAGCCATTGTCTTTTACGGAATAAATATTAACATAACAAACCACAAAAATACTCACCCACGATCCGAAGCAGTCCACGAGTGTGTCCCACGACGATCTTGGGTAGAGAACTGCAGCATCAGCTGATGCTGCCGTTCTCTACGGGCTGCAGGAATCCAATGACGGAAGGTAGGTATCCTTCCGCACTGTATTCCTCCGCCACTTAAAAAAAAAAAAAGTCCCTAGTCTCACTTTATGCCATTGCTGCGTGGGAAATTCCCATCGGACGATGCCTGCACAGACCACCGAAGCCTGCACAGACCACCGGCAGGCCGGCACAGCCCCCCGGCAGGCCGGAACAGCCCACCGGAGCATGCACAGACCACCGGCAGGCCGGCACAGCCCCCCGGCAGGCCGGCACAGCCCACCGGAGCCTGCACAGACCACCGGCAGGCCGGCACAGTCCCCGGCAGGCCGGCACAGACCACCGGAGCCTGCACAGACCCCCTGGCAGGCCGGCACAGCCCCCCGAAAGGCCCGTACAGACCCCAGAGAGGCTGTACAAGGCAAAAACAGGGTTTTTCTTATTCCGATACCGGAAGTCCCATAGACTTGAATGGGACTTCCGGTATCGGAATCGGCGATACCGATACTTTTTTTTAAGATCGGCCGATCCATTCCGATCCGATACTTTGAAGTATCGGACGGTATTGCTCAACTCTAGTGCTTATAGCCAAACACGCTTATAGTATGAGATTCAATGGCTAGCACACGATAGGTACGGGGGTATGGTGCTAGTGAAGGAGGCTCATGAGTCCCACATAAATGTCTATTAGAATCACTGCACACATACACTTAAGGAGTATTTGCTTATTAGTGAAATTTATTGAAAGCAAGTGCTCTTATAGTGATTGCGACAGAATAACGTTTCGGTCATTCAAGACCTTGATCACATAAGTCGCTGAAAAAAACAGAGATATATACAATCAGGTGTTGTTGTTACATATATTACATATTTACATTATATTTACAACATAATATATATGTCTAGTATATCCATGTCTGACATCTGGTGATGCTCATAGGAGGAATGCCAAGACTATGATAAATGTGAAAGTATTAACATATAAGTACTGAGAGAGAGACCGGAGGGCACAGATAATTGCATCATTATACAAAGTCAATAGACATGTGTGGAAAAAATATTGATGCATAAAATAACAAGAGGACATGCATACCCTTGAACAATGTAGTGGTTCATGAAGGATGTGGTCCTTATGATCAAAATAGGGACAGCGAGTATGCCTGGATAGAGGGATTTGTATGTTTAAATTAGAATGAATGGTTACTTATAATGCCTGGTGATAAAAATTTTTTGCTAAATATAAGTGACTAATAGCATGGTTGTATTTAAAACCCTGTGGTGTCATAGAACCGTCTAGAGAAATCTAGTATCAACCCCATTGGTGAAAATGGTATGGTGATAAGGTTATAAATATTTACCCGTAGTAGTTCTGAACTAAGGGCTGTCCTGAATTAGGTAATGGTCACTTATGCCTTTAGGTTAGCCAGGGTCAGAGCGGTCGCTCTGTGGCTGTGGAGGTAAGTTGCATAAACATTAGCCTGTGTAAATGTCACGTTGGCGGCGGTAGCCGCCGCCGTCCCAGCAACAGCGGGGCCCGCCGCCGCCTTTACTTACCTGCGCTCGCCGCGCCGCTCTGTGCCCGCCTCCTCTTCCTTCTCCTCCGTCCAGTGTGTGCCGGCTTCCTGCGGGCGCATTAGGCCGCGGGCGCTCGCTCTGCAGATCCTTTAACCCTGCAGCGCCGCCCAGCGGTCTGAGCGCCCAATCAGCCGACTTCTGCTGGGTATATCAGGCGTCTCCAACATGGTGGAGACGCCTGATTATCGTGTGGACTTCCGTGCGGTATCCTGGCCTGGGTGTTTAGGGGTTTCTCCCCTTCTCACTCCTTACACTCCTCTGCCCCGTCCTGTACTCCGTGCCTCTGCCCCGTCCTGTATTCCGTGCCTCTGCTCCGTCCTGTACTCCGTGCCTCTGCTCCGTCCTGTACTCCGTGCCTCTGCTCCGTCCTGTGCTCCAGTGCCCAGTCCTATACTCCAGTTCTCAGTCCGGCACCCTCCACTCAGTCCTTCGAGCCGCCCCTCTTGGTTCTAGCAGTCACGGTATCTGTCTTCTGAGGGTCTGCCCCTAATGGCCCCTGTATAGGGGTCGGCACCACCTGGCGCGCTCACCCCTGGGACCTCCAGTGCCGCGATCCAGAGGGTCCACTCTCGGACGTAACCTATTTTGTTATCACAGCATACGTCACAGCATAATCAGGCCATGGACCCTGCTAGCGCCTCAGCGGCCACCCAAAAAGAATAGCTCTTTTTGCGTGAAAATCAGACTAGAATAATGTCTTTTATGAAGTCCATGGACACCCGCCTTTCCGCCTTACAAACCACCGACCCGGGGAACGCCCCGTTGCTAACAGGACTCCAGCAGGAGCTCGCGCAGCAACGTGACGCCCAATCCCACATTCTTAGCTACATGGCGTCCGTGAACGACCTACTCCAATCGCTACAGTCCTCTGCTGCCGCTTCTGCCCTACCTCGGGATCCCCTATCCCATCCTCCACCACGCTTGGGGAAACCTCCCAGGTTTAGCGGTGACCCCAAGTTGTGTCGGGGGTTTTTGAACCAGTGCCGTTTGCACTTCGAGCTCCTGCCTCAGCAATACCCATCGGATCGGGCCAAGGTAGCTTTCATTGTGTCCCATTTAGAGGGAGAGGCCTTAGCCTGGGTAAATCCCCTCTGGGAGAGAGATGACCCGGTGGTATCTAGCATCCACAACTTCCTGGATACTTTCCGCAGAGTATTTGATGAGCCTGGCCGTGTAGCCTCCACCACGGAGGCTCTTTCCAATCTTTGCCAAGGCTCCCTCACCGTCGGTCAATATGCTATCCGCTTCCGGACCCTGGCCTCTGAACTGGGGTGGAATAACGAGGCTTTGGTTGGGGCCTTTTGGAGGGGACTCTCGGGTAAAATAAAGGATGAGCTGGCTGGCCGGGACACCCCTACCACTCTGGAGGATCTCATATCCCTAGCTACCCGTATTGATTTACGGTTCCAGGAACGCTCCTGGGAGTCAGTTAGGGAGAAGAGATCTTTTCGGTTATACCAGGCGCCCATTCCCCGCTCCCCAGCGTCTTCCAGTAATTCCACTCCTGAGCCCATGCAAGTAGACCGTGTGAGGTTGTCAGAGAAGGAACGCAGGGAGAGAAGGACACAGGGCCTTTGCCTTTATTGTGGCGGGGCTAACCATTTTGTGCGCACGTGCCCAGTGCGGCCGGGAAACGCCTCCGTCTAGGCCAGGTAAGAGAGGCCTCCCTAGGTGACACCGATTCCTCTCTACCCCTTACTATTTCGGCTTTAATTGTTTCAGGTCGGGAGCGCAGATCTGTGGAGGCGTATGTGGACTCGGGTGCGGCTGGTAACTTCATCCGGCTCAAGGAAGTGGACCAGCTGCGAATTCCGGTTGTGACGTTAGAGAGTCCGCGCTCCATCGCTTCCGTGGATGGCAAACCGCTACCTGAACCTATCACCATGGTCACTCTTGAGGTGGAGATACAAGTTGGAGCCCTTCACCGAGAAAAAAATCGCCTTTTATGTTTTGCCCAGTTTGTCTCATGCCGTGGTCCTCGGCTTACCCTGGCTTCGTCTACACAAGCCCGTTCTAGACTGGCATTCCGGGGAGATCCTCCGTTGGGGACACTTCTGCCATAAATGCTGTCTGTTGCCGGTATCTCGCCCCAGTCCGCAGCAAGCTCCTATCGATCTTCCTGGGCTTCCTACGGCTTACCACTCGTTTGCCGACGTCTTCAGTAAGAAGGAGGCTGAGATTCTACCGCCGCATCATGCTTATGACTGCCCAATTGAGCTGTTGCCAGGAGCAATCCCTCCCAGGGGAAGAATTTATCCCCTGTCGCCGGCAGAAACCGCGGCTGTTATGATTGAGTCACCGTAGGAGGCAAAATCAGAAATGCTAGCTAAGTCCAGAAAACCAGAGAAGTTGGCAACTATCGGATTGCAGACCCCTGATCCTATCAACACAACTAGCAGTAGCCGTGGGGGGTTCCTACAAAGCCCTAGACCCCTCGATCACAGCCGGAGAATTAAATAGGCCTAAAGAAAGAAAGGGGAAATCTAAACTGCCCCAGAGCAGACCCCAAAGCAATAGGCAGCCCCCAACATAAAATGACGGTGAAGCAAGATGAAAGCACTAACACAGACAGAAAGACAGACTGAGCAAAGACGGGGCCCAAGCTAACTAAATAGGAAAGGACAGGAAGGCTGCTGTCTGCAATCCGTGAAAAACCCTATGAAAATAAGAGCCAACAGACTGACAGTGAAAAAGGCCCAGAAGACGCTAGGCTTCAAAAAAGCTATAATCAGTACTCAGGAATATTCTGAAGACAGAGCAACCGGCAAAAGGAGATTCAGCTCACCCCAGCAGGGAATGGCAGAATCCAGAAAAGCAAGGTAAACAAAAACAAAACACAAAAGCTACCGGGCAAAGAAGAAACTTAGCTTTAGAGGAGCAGGAATCAGACTGGTGTCCTAGGAGTCCACAGAGAAATCACCCGCAGGGCAGAAGGGCGTCGGCAGCCTTATATCCAGTCCGTGACTCCACTCAGCCATTCATCCTCATCAGGCTCAGGTGCCTGATAATCAGGCTCATTACCTTCCTTCACCAGAATAGGGAGTTCACCAGACCTCAGTGAGGAAGGGGAAAATGAACTCACAACAGTACCTCCCCCTTGAGGAGGGGTCACCGAACCCTCAACCACGCCACCAGGGCGATCAGGGTGAGCCCGATGAAAGGCACGAACCAATCTTTTGGCATGAATATCAGAGGCAGAGACCCAGGAATTATCCTCCTGGCCATAACCCTTCCACTTAACCAAATACTGGAGTCTCTGTCTAGCCAGACGGGAATCCAGTATTTTCTCTACCTCATATTCCATGTTACCTTCAACCCATACAGGGTCTGGAGGTGCCACCCCAGGAACAACTGGTTCAACAAACCTCTTCAACAAGGACTTATGGAACACATTATGGATTTTAAATGTGACAGGAAGAGCCAACCGAAAAGAGACCGAATTAATAATCTCCAAAATCTTGTAAGGTCCAATAAATCTAGGCTTAAACTTAGGAGAAGCCACCTTCATAGCAATATTTCTTGATGATAACCACACCATATCACCAATCTTAAACTGGGGACCAATGGTCCTATGTCGATTGGAAAACCGCTGGGCCTTTTCCTGGGTGAGAGATAACTTATCCACCACTTGGTCCCAGATCTGGTGCATTCTCTCCACCACAGTGTCAACACCTGGGCAGGCAGAAGGCTCCACCTGCCCTGAAGAAAATCGAGGATGAAACCCAAAGTTACAAAAAAAAGGTGACATCACGTGGCAGAACTAGCTCTATTATTTAAAGCAAATTCGGCCAAGGGCAAAAATGAAATCCAATCATCCTGATCAGCGGAAATAAAACATCTCAAATACGACTCCAAAGTCTGGTTTGTTCTCTCTGTCTGCCCATTGGTCTGAGGGTGAAAAGTAGAGGAGAAGGACAACTGAATTCCCAGCTTGGAACAGAAGGTCCTCCAAAATCTAGACACAAACTGAACTCCTCTGTCAGATACAATGTTCTCAGGAATCCCGTGTAAGCGAACCACCTGTTGCAAAAACAGGGGCACCAACTCAGAGGAAGATGGCAACTTAGGGAGTGGTACAAGATGAACCATCTTAGAGAACCTATCACAAATCACCCAAATAACAGTCATTCTTTGAGAGACCGGCATATCGGAGATGAAATCCATTGAAATATGGGTCCATGGCCTCCTGGGGACCGGCAAAGGCATCAACAACCCACTAGAGCGAGAACAAGATTTAGACTGGGAGCAAGTCCCACAGGACTGCACAAAATTCCTGACATCATGAGACAAGGTGGGCCACCAAAAAGAGCGACTCACCAGATCTCTAGTACCAAAAATACCTGGATGACCAGCCAACGCAGAGCAATGAACTTCAGACATCACTCTCTTCTTCCACTGGTCAGGAACATACAACTTTCCACTGGGACAACGCTCAGGTTTGTCCTCCTGGAACTCTTGCAGAGCAAGTCTCAAATCGGGCGAGATGGCAGAAAGAACTACCCCTTCACCTAAGATGGTAGCAGGCTTGGTCACCACAGGAGAATCAGCAAAGAAACTCCTAGAGAGGGCGTCTGCCTTGACATTCTTAGTTCCAGGAAGAAAAGAGACCACAAAATCAAAACGTGTAAAAAACAAGGCCCACCTAGCCTGTCTAGGGTTCAAGCGTTTAGCCGACTCTAGGTAAATCAAATTCTTGTGGTCAGTGAGGACCACAACTTGATGTTTAGCTCCCTCCAACCAATGTCTCCACTCCTCAAATGCCCATTTCATGGCCAACAGTTCCCGATTCCCCACATCATAGTTACGTTCAGATGGAGAGAACTTTCGGGAAAAGAAAGCACAGGGATTCATTTTAGATGTTACAGGATCCTTTTGGGACAAAACAGCTCCTGCACCAATCTCAGAAGCGTCCACCTCTACCTGGAACGGGAGTGAGACATCAGGTTGCCGCAAAACTGGGGCGGAGGTAAATCTTCGCTTCCGCTCCTGAAAGGAAGCAACAGCCTCCGGAGACCAATTCAACACATCAGCACCCTTCTTAGTCAGATCAGTCAATGGCTTGGCGATACTAGAAAATTTTGCTATAAATTTCCGATAAAAATTAGCAAAACTCAAAAACTTCTGGAGGGCCTTCAAAGAAGTGGGCTGAACCCAATCATAAATGGCCTGTACCTTGGCCAGGTCCATTTCAATAGTTGACGGAGACAAAATAAATCCCAAAAATGAGCAACGGATCCGCTTTTCCGCCTTTTTGGCGGATTTTAACTGACACGAAAAACTTAAGTGTGAAAGAGGCCTAAGGCTTTGTATTCTTTCTATCTTTGCATTTTTATCCCAAAGGTATCTCACTGCTTTCTTTACCATGTGGCTGTGAGAGAATGATATATTCCATCTGTTACAGTAAGAAGTCGCGTCACGGCCTCCCTCACTTACCCTGGTGTGACTGGAGGGGTCCACTATAAGACCACCCAGTCTGTCTGAGAAGATTACACCCCAATGTGCATCTCACACTCCTGACTGCCCTCACTAAGGATTGGCCTAGGAGCAGCACTCTTCTCCCTGCCTCCATGTTATCTGTAAGGGGTTACTGCCCAGTAATGGAGGGGTTACTGTCCCCTGTGCCCAGTAATGGAGGGGTTACTGCCCCCTGTGCCCAGTAATGGAGGGGTTACCGCCCCCTGTGCCCAGTAATGGAGGGGTAACTGCCCCCTGTGCCCAGTAATGGAGGGGTAACTGCCCCCTGTGCCCAGTAATGGAGGGGTTACTGCTCCCTGTGCCCAGTAATGGAGGGGTTACCGCCCCCTGTGCCCAGTAATGGAGGGGTTACCGCCCCCTGTGCCCAGTAATGGAGGGGTTACCGCCCCCTGTGCCCAGTAATGGAGGGGTTACTGCCCCCTGAGCCCAGTAATGGAGGGGTTACTGCCCCCTGAGCCCAGTAATGGAGGGGTTACTGTCCCCTGAGCCCAGTAATGGAGGGGTTACTGCCCCCTGTGCCCAGTAATGGAGGGGTTATTGCCCCCTGTGCCCAGTAATGGAGGGGTTATTGCCCCCTGTGCCCAGTAATGGAGGGGTTACTGCCCCCTGTGCCCAGTAATGGAGGGGTTACTGCCCCCTGTGCCCAGTAATGGAGGGGTTACTGCCCACTGTGCCCAGTAATGGAGGGGTTACTGCCCCCTGTGCCCAGTAATGGAGGGGTTACTGTCCCCTGAGCCCAGTAATGGAGGGGTTACTGCCCCCTGTGCCCAGTAATGGAGGGGTTACTGCCCCCTGTGCCCAGTAATGGAGGGGTAACTGCCCCCTGTGCCCAGTAATGGAGGGGTTACTGCTCCCTGTGCCCAGTAATGGAGGGGTTACTGCCCCCTGTGCCCAGTAATGGAGGGGTTACTGCCCCCTGTGCCCAGTAATGGAGGGGTTACTGCCCCCTGTGCCCAGTAATGGAGGGGTTACTGCCCCCTGTGCCCAGTAATGGAGGGGTTACTGCCCCCTGTGCCCTGTAATGGGGAATCTCCAGCACCTACCTCCACCTGCAGAGCCGCACTCCACATATAAGGGTATGTGCACACTTAGTTTTTTGTCTCTGCGGATTTTGTAGAGAAAACCGCAGGAAATCCACAGGACAAAGTGCTGCGGTTTTTCTGTGGTTTATCTGCGTTTTTTCTGCGGTTTTGCCCTGCAGTTTTACACCTCATAATGGATGAGGTGTAAAACTGCAGCGTTTCTGCACCAAACAATTGACATGCTGCGTTTTGAAAACCGCAGCAAAGCCGCGCGGAAAAAAACGCAGCATGTGCACTGCTTTTTTTTTTATTTCCATAGGAAATAAAGGTACTGTACAACGCAGCAAAATCTGCTGCGTTTCTTCAGAGCCAAAACCGCTGCGGAAACGCAGCAGAAACCGCAAAGTGTGCACATACCCTATGGCTGCTCTGTGCGCACAGGACCTGGGATGAGGTCACAGGAGGGGAGGAGTCAGGGGTCACATGATCAGGGGCCTCAGTGTATGCAGGACTCTGCTGTGCTGGTTGTCATGGTGCTGGATGAGGGGAAGTTTCTGTGTGGGGTCAGGAAGGGATTACAGGGGGGATGTAGCAGAGCCGTGTGTGTACGAGGTGTACGGAGCAGAGCCGTGTGTGTACGAGGTGTACGGAGCAGAGCCGTGTGTGTACGAGGTGTACGGAGCAGAGCCGTGTGTGTACGAGGTGTACGGAGCAGAGGCGTGTGTGTACGAGGTGTACGGAGCGGAGCCGTGTGTGTACGAGGTGTACGGAGCGGAGCAGCGTGTGTACGAGGTGTACGGAGCGGAGTCGTGTGTGTACGAGGTGTACGGAGCGGAGCCGTGTGTGTACAAGGTGTACGGAGCGGAGCCGTGTGTGTACGAGGTGTATGGTGCGGAGCCGTGTGTGTACGAGGTGTGCGGAGCCGTGTGTGTACGAGGTGTATGGTGCGGAGCCACATATGTTCGAGGCATACAGAATGAAGCAGTGTGTGTATGAGGCGTACAGGGCAGAGTCGCATGTGTACAATGTGTGTGGAACAAAGCTATGTGTGTACGGAGCGGAGCCACGTGTGTACGAGGTGTACGGAGTGGAGCCATGTGTGTACGAGGTGTAAGGAGCGGAGCCGTATGTGTACAAAGTGCATGGAGCGGAGTGTGTGTGTACAAGGTGTACAGAGTGGAGCCACCTGTGTACGGGGTGTATGGAGCGGAGCCGTGTGTGTACGAGGTATACGGAGCGGAGCCGCATGTGTACGAGGTGTACGGAGCAGAGCCGCGTGTGTACGAGGTGTATGGTGCGGAGCCACGTATGTTCGAGGCATACAGAGTGGAGTCATGTGTGTATGAGGCGTACAGGGCAGAGTCGCATGTGTACAATGTGTGTGGAACAAAGCTATGTGTGCACGAAGCGGAGCCGTGTGTGTACGAGGTGCACGGAGCGGAGCCGTGTGTGTACGAGGTGCACGGAGCGGAGCCGTGTGTGTACAAGGTGTACGAAGCAGAGCCACGTGTGTACGAGGTGTAAGGAGCGGAGCCGTGTGTGTACGAGGTGCACGGAGCGGAGCCGTGTGTGTACGAGGTGCACGGAGCGGAGCCGTGTGTGTACGAGGTGTAAGGAGCGGAGCCGTGTGTGTACAAGGTGCATGGAGCGGAGCCGTGTGTGTACGAGGTGTACAGAGCGGAGCCGCCTGTGTACGGGGTGTACGGAGTGGAGCCGTGTGTGTACGAGGTATACGGAGCGGAGCTGCATGTGTACGAGGTGTATGGAGCAAATTCGCATGTGTACGAGGTGTACGGAGCAGAGCCGCGTGTGTACGAGGTGTATGGTGCGGAGCCACGTATGTTTGAGGCATACAGAGTGGAGCCGTGTGTGTATGAGGCGTACAGGGCACAGTCGCGTGTGTACAATGTGTGCGGAACGAAGCTGTGTGTGAACGAGGTGTACAAAGCGGAGCCGTGTGTGTATAAGGTGTACGGAGTGGAGCCTCAGTGTATGAAGTGTGAGCTGTGCAGCTCCTGTACACTGATATCCGGAGCGCAGACGCTGCATGGAAACTTCTCCTCAGTCCCGTGGGTCCTGGCACTCTTGTAACTGTGGTGGGAGCTGATGGATTGCTCCCTGACACTCAAGGGTTAATTCATGTGATGTTCATGTATCTGATAAAGGTATGATACCCACTTGAGCTGCAAGTAGCTAGGACAGGGTTAATTATAATGGCCTACCAAGTTTGGGAGGGGGAACTGAGTGTTAGTGGTAAATGGAGGAAGTGACAGTCCATGTGAGTGTAGCAGTGCGTAACCTAGCTCTACTGAGCCTGCTAGGGACAACGTGGGCCTAATACTTGGTGATTGCTGAAAATACCCTTCCGTGTGATTGTCTAAATGGCCTAGGACAACCTCCAGATGGAGTTCAGGGGCCGGGGCACACTCAGCTTGTGAAGCTACAGGGAAAGATGGACTCAGACCACATGGGGTGAAAGTTATTGCAATCCATATATACTAGATGTGAGGAAGATTTCCTAATGCTAGGAAAGCCAGAGAGGGGACTATGCCACCTATACCAGGGCTGAAATTGTATCCAGTACCTGTGGGAGAGATGACAACCTGTTGAGCCTTATCCTTTGTGTCTGAATGTAAATTGTCATGATCCTAGTGCAGGTTTTGACCTGCACGTCAGGGGTTAATGTCTTGAGCCCAATGCAGGCTTTGACCTGCATGCCTGGGGTTAATTATTGTGGCCTCTCTTTGGTTTGGGGAGAGCTTCTTATAGCCCTGGGAAGCTCCAATCCCAGTCAGTTACACTTTTGACTTTGGCTGAGTGTGGTGACGCCTTGTGCCTGTCTTCTAGCTTGCTTCTATGGTTCTGACTCGGTTCTGTCCCCCGTTGTGAGTTTGCCTTTTGATTCTGTACTGTGTATCTGCTTCTCTGGTTTCTGACTGCTGCTATGTCCTGACTATCCGTTCTGTCTAATCCTTTTGTACTGTTGTGCTATCTCGTGCTTTGACCTCGGCCTGATCTGTTTACGTCTCTGTCTATGCCCCTTGGTAACTTTGTCTCGTAGTTACCCTTGTAGAAGTTTTCTTGAAGCTCTTAGGCCACGCCCCCAGCAGTCACGTGCTTCAGGTCCTGTTGGTCTTGCACGCATCTTCACTGCTGCTGCCCCGCTCCACAGGTATCTTAGAGCACAGTTTGTCTTACTCAGGACACGCGCACTGGCTCAGTGAACAAGTGCAGTGCGGTGTTCCTGACATAAATACTACACATACTACCATTCACAAAGTAAAAGTATGGATTTTATAACCCTTGTGTTCTCTAGATTAATTGCTGCCCTGGTTCCAGAAGGATTCCTGGAGTCAGAAGAGGCCTGCAAGCCAGAAATGGGAAGTACCACATACTTAGCAGCACACCTAGACTGAGACACACCTTTTCTGTAGGATGCCAGAGCGAGTGGGGACTGTTGCTCACCCACGACTACCTCGGTTGGGCACTCACTCTTACAGATTTGAGGCATCTTGGTAGAAGTCTCTCCCGGTCTCTTACACAAACTCTCTGTCTCCGGAGTCTGGCGCTCTCTTACAGATTTGTGACATCTTGGTAGAAGTCTCTCCCTGTCTCTTTCTTACAAGGACTCTCATTTCCGGGGGTCCAGAGCGCTCTCTTACAGATTTGGGATATCTTCGTAGAAGTCTCTCCTGATCTCTTACTTACATGGACTCTCAGTCCTGTGGATCGGTGCTCTCTCTCTTAAAATTTAGGACATCTTGGTAGAAGTCTCTCCCGGTTTCTTACACGGACTCTCAGTACCGGGGTCCAGCGCTCTCTTACATATTTGGGGCATCTTGGTAGAAGTCTCTCCCGGTCTCTTACTTACACGGACTCTCGTTTACGGGGGTCCGGTGCTCTCTCTTACAGATTTGGGGCATCTTGGTAGAAGTCTCTCCTGATCTCTTTCTTTCACGGACTCACAGTCCTGGGGGTCTGACGCTCTCTCTTACAGATTTGGAACATCTTGGTAGAAGTCTTTCCTGGTGCCTTACTTACAAGTGGACTCTGATTTGTCTGCTTGGAGACAAAGAGACCCCATACATGAGGGAATTATCACCATTCACCAGATGTCTACTATATGGCGGCAATAATACAGAGATAATATTGAGCTCGCCCCACTTGCATGCAGGTAAGAAGCTGAGACTATTTTACCGGTGAGTGCCATGTCTGGCTGGTAAGATGCAGTCAAAAATATCAAAGTCTGGAGGAAAAGTTCGACAACCATTGGATAAAATAAAAAAATCTTTAATTCAAAAATAAAAACAGTAATCCCATGGTGAAAACTTGTAAGAACTGAACTGACGAATTTTTTAGGACATTAGAAGGATTTTAAGTTTAGCAGCAGATTTCTAATATTGATCTTTCGTCTTTGGAGACAAATTCATTTCTAAAATAGTTTTGAGGGGCCCAAATATTTTCCTGTATTAACGCTTCAGCTTTGGGAGTGTTCATCATAGCATGGGGGAAGATTGTTAGAGGGGGGTCAGATGCTGATCACAAAGCTGTCTGCTTCCCCAATGTCTCACACTGGTAACACCCTTTCTTTATAAATTAGCTCTGGGGGCAGATTCTCGGGGAGATCTTTTTTCCCTTCACCCATGACAGCACCACATGAGAGAGGGATCCGCCCCGCCAGGACAGGAACCTACTGAAACATAAGGGGCGGCACCTCTCCCCCGCTTCAGTTGGGTTCCTGTCCTGGAAAGGAATCCCTTTGACAGCGGCGGTGCCTGTCAGGATGAAAAGACCCAGGGCCGTCCCGGCGGGTAAAAATTGCAGGGCTAGCTTACCTGCGACGCCGGCCGTCGGCAGCTGGTAGCGCAGTCCCCGGGGTGTTGCCTGATTCGGGCCCTGGGTTCATGCGGGCACGTCCCGATGTCCTCCCTTCGGAGGTCCTCCCCGTGCCGCCCTCCCCCTGCGCGCGCACCCGTCCTTCGCCTGCATGCAGGGGAAGCCGGGGGCGGAGACCGGCGTCTGACGTCAGCGGCGCAGAGGATTCTGGGAGCGCGACCGCTGACGTCATCAGGACGCGACGGTCATGGCGCCGGGCGCGACGCCGGCCAGGAGAAGCGGCTGGCGGTCGCAGGGGGAGGGGTAATGAGGGGCTCACTCACCGATAAAAGAAGGAGCAGAAGCGGCTGCAGGGGTGACAATGGCGTCTCAGGAGGATCGCTCACCGTCCCCATTGTCCCTGCCCTCATCGCAAGCTTCTGGTCGCAAGAGCCGCTCGAGCGGCAAAAGCAGCAGCCGTCCAAGTCCAGACAGTGATACGGGGGGCAGACCTTGCTTTCCCGTAGAAGATACGGACGCTCTCCTTAAAGCCATCAGGTCCACTATGGGCCTGCAGGAGGAGAAGGTAGAGAGATCACTGGAGGATGTAATGTTTGGCGGCCTGCAAGAAAGGAAAAAGCGTACCTTTCCGGTCAATTACAAGGTTCAGGCCCTAATCGAGAGAGAGTGGAAGAAACCGGAGAAGTCAGGTAGCCTTCCCTCCTCTTCAAAGCGAAGATACCCCTTCGAGGCTAAAGACACGGACGTCTGGGACAAAGTCCCAAAGATTGACACAGCAGTGTCTAGGTCTTCCAAGAAGTCGGCCCTGCCCCTGGAGGATTCAGGGGTTTTGAGAGATCCCTTGGATAAAAAAGCGGACTCATACCTAAGGCACACTTGGGAGGCAGCGGCAGGGGGTCTGAAACCAGCAATAGCCGGCACCTGCACAGCCCGGTCATTAATGGTCTGGTTGCAACAACTTGAAGAAAAATTAGTCTCCAAAGTACCAAGAGAGAAAATATTAGGAGAAATGTACTTGCTACACGGAGCTGCCGCTTTCTTGGCTGACACCTCCGCCGACTCGATGAGGTTAACGGCAAGAGCAGCGGGGCTATCGAACGCCGCAAGACGGGCGTTATGGCTCAAAGGCTGCCCTGGGGACATTCAATCTAAGGCGAAATTATGCTCGTTACCATGTGATGGGCAGTTCCTGTTTGGAAAAAACCTGGATGACATCCTGGAAAAAGCCGGTGATAAAAAGAAGGGCTTACCCAGATTCATGGGTGATCAGAGGAGACCGCCCTTTCGGAGGGGAAGGTTCAATAGAGGCCGTCCCCCGGGAGAGCGGAAAAGGTGGGACGACAAGAGGAAAAAAGAACCAGGGTTCATGTTTGGGGGAACTACCTCAACCGCCAAAAAATCCCCGCAATGACACCAGCCCTCCTGTGGGGGGAAGATTGAGGCTCTTTTCCCAACAATGGGAGAAAATATCAGCCAACAATTGGATTCTGAACATTATAAAGAAAGGCCTAAAAATCCCCTTCTTCCAGCATCCAAGAGCTTCATTTGTGGTGACCCCCGTCAGAAAGGAACCAGGAGAGCAATCAGCCATAGAAACAGAAATCTTAGGACTGTTGGAGAAACAAGTTCTGATAGAGGTCCCAAAACATCAAGAGAGAAGGGGGTTCTATTCTCCCCTCTTCCTAATAAAAAAACCCGACCTTTCCTTCAGAACGATAATAAATCTCAGGCGCCTCAATCAATGGATTATGAACCAAACATTCAAAATGGAATCAGTGACTTCGGCCATAAAGCTGTTACACCACAACTGCTTCATGGCCGTAATAGATTTGAAGGATGCCTATTACCATATCCCGATGCACCAAGAATACCAGAAATACCTGAGGGTAGCCCTATACATCCAGGGCGACCTCAGGCATTTTCAATTTACAGCTCTTCCGTTTGGCATCTCCATAGCGCCAAGGATTTTTACAAAAGTAATAGCGGAAATGACAGCTTTCCTTCGAATCCACAATGTGATTATGGTGCCTTACTTAGATGATTTTTTGGTCATTGGCAATTCAGAACATCACTGCGCACATCAGGTAGAGAAAATAACAGAGACCCTGCAAGAACTGGGTTGGATGGTAAACTTAAAAATATCAAAACTTCAACCCCTAAGGAAACAAACATTTCTAGGTTTCGTCTTGGACTCCGACCGTCAAGTTTGTCTCTTGCCAGAGAAAAAACTAGAGAAGGTGAGAGAAATGACCCTTACAGCAATACAGCATCCTCACATGACCCTAAGAAGGGCAATGTCCCTGTTGGGCACGCTAACAGCCTGTATCCCGGCGGTCAACTGGGCACAGTTTCATACCCGACAACTGCAGGCGGAAATCTTGTCAGCCCAGAGACGATTGAAAGGGCGATTAGAAGGGAAGCTGGAACTTTCCGAAAGGGGGAAAAACTCTCTCACTTGGTGGCTAGACGGCACAAATTTAGCAGGGGGAACTTCGTGGCACAGGCCCATGTCCGATGTGATATTGACGGACGCAAGCTCCTCGGGATGGGGGGCACACCTGAGAGAACATATGGCCCAAGGGTCCTGGGGTCACATAGAGCAGAAGGCTTCCTCCAACTTAAGAGAGTTAAGAGCGATAAACAGAGCCCTAGAGGCATTCATTCCCATGTTACAGAGTCAAAACGTCCGAATTATGTCGGACAACAGGGTGGCAGTGGCGTATGTCAACCACCAGGGAGGGACAAGGTCAAACTCCCTAATGGACGAAGCCAAAAGAATCTTCCTCAAAGCAGAACAACATCTAACCTCCCTAACAGCCCTACACATCAAAGGGACAGAAAATGTTCAAGCCGACTTTCTAAGCCGCAACAAATTAAAACAGGGGGAGTGGGCCTTAAATCGTGTAATATTCCAGAGGATAGTACAGTTATGGGGGCAGCCAGAGATCGACCTCTTTGCCACCAAAAACAACCGGCAAGTGAGGAGGTTCTGCTCATTAAACCCAGGGGAAAACCCGTGGGCAGTAGACGCTCTACAAATCCCGTGGCTGTTCAAACTGAGCTATGCCTTTCCCCCAGTAGCGTTAATCCCGGCAGTGGTAAAAAAGATAAGAGACGAGCAAGCCAGAGTAATCCTCATAGCCCCGTTCTGGCCAAAAAGACCGTGGTTTTCACTACTACAAATGATGTCTCTCTCGGACCCGTGGGTACTGCCAGAAATTCCAGATTTATTAGCTCAGGGGCCGATATTCCACAAACAAGTCAAGGGGCTCCATCTGACGGCGTGGAATTTGAGAGGGCACTTTTGAGAGATAAAGGGTTTTCCCCGGGGTTGGTGACTACTCTAATGAAAAGTAGATAACCAATAACAACCAACATATATGGCAGGACGTGGAAGAAATTCCTACAATTCCTGGGAAAACCGTTAGGTCAAGAACCCCCAATCGAGTCCATCTTGGAGTTCTTGCAGGCAGGCCTACAGCTAGGCCTGGCGGTTAATACCCTCAAGGTGCAGGTTTCAGCGCTGGGTGCATTATACAATTGCAATATAGCGGCAAACAGATGGGTAGCCAGGTTCATAAAATCTTGCCACAGATCTAGGCCAGTTTCCTTACCGAAAATAGCTCCATGGGATCTAAATCTAGTGTTGGAAGCCCTTACGAAGGAGCCGTTTGAACCCATACAGCAGATTTCAACTAAAAATCTCACCCTAAAAACCATCATTTTGGTAGCTCTAACGTCGGCACGTAGAGTTAGTGACTTGCAGGCCCTTTCAGTCAACCCACCATATACCCAGATATACCAGGATAGGGTGGTTATGAGAACAGACCCTGCTTACTTGCCGAAAGTAGTAACTAACTTTCACCGAAACCAAGAAATTGTCCTCCCTTCCTTTTGCGAGAATCCGAAAAACCCAGGGGAGGAGAAATTTCATAGCCTAGACGTTAAAAGAACCCTAGTGGAGTATATGTCTATAACCAGCCAGTGGAGGAGGTCCCAGTCCTTATTTGTAGCCTTCCAGGGTGCCAGGAAAGGTTATGGAGTGTCAAAGGGGACTATTGCCCGATGGATTAGGGAGGCCATTAGTGTAGCCTATTCAGCTAGTGGCATCCCGGTTCCTGACGGCATCAAGGCTCATTCCACCAGAGCCGTGGCGACCTCCTGGGCTGAGAAAGCAGAGGTATCAATAGAGCAAATTTGTAAGGCCGCTACCTGGGCCTCACCCTCAACTTTCTTTAGACACTATAGACTAAACCTATCCTCCTCGGCTGACTTGACCTTTGGTAGAAGGGTGCTGCAAGCGGTGGTCCCTCCCTAAGGTGTTCAAAGTCTCCAGAATCTCTCATGTGGTGCTGTCATGGGTGAAGGGAAAACCACCATGGTTACTTACCGGTAGCCGGTTTTTCCGGAACCCATGACAGCACCCGTATATTTCCCCCCCCTTTTCACCGTTTGGGTGTGCACAATAGTCGGGTGTATTTGTGTGATGTGGTGTTGGATAAATATGTAACTAACCGGGAAGTCCTCTCAAGTGCTCTGTAATCCAACTGAAGCGGGGGAGAGGTGCCGCCCCTTATGTTTCAGTAGGTTCCTGTCCTGGCGGGGCGGATCCCTCTCTCATGTGGTGCTGTCATGGGTTCTGGAAAAACCGGCTACCGGTAAGTAACCATGGTGGTATCTGGCCCAAAGGTCTTAACAGCTCATTTATATATTGGGAAAAGTGTGGATTTCTCTAAAATAAGACATCAGATAACAAGGTATCATTTTTTTTCAGCGTTCTATGACCTGCATACCCATAGAAGAGGCTTGGGGGGGGGGGGTGGATCCTACTGACAAATTCCCTATAGACTTCATATTTTTTTTCTCAACATTAAAAAAAAATCAAGACAAAAGTTTGAAATCACAGTCATCATACTGAGCTGGATACTCCTACTGACGGGTCATTTTACCATAAAGTTAATGTCAAAACTAACAAAAGCAAAACTCTTCTCCCCCCTCAAAGAAAAAATAAATTAAAGGATTTATGTTCATTCACTACTTGTCTTTATTGCAGTGTGCTAAAGGGACACCATTTTAATTGACGCCTCAGCAGGAACAAGAGAGTCAGCCCTGTCCAATGACAGACATAGCACATCATTGGTGGGTGTCAGTTCCCGCACCAGAACGGGCTATGTCTGTCATGGCTTTGAACTATCACTGCGTGTTTAGCTGACAGGCACTGGATGATGTGTGGGGACCTATGGCGGTGGTCCCGGCACCCAGATAGCTATGATCAGTCAGTCAATCTGAATGACCTATCACAGCCTGATTATGCAGAAGATGCTGAAATATCAGCACCTCCTGGAAAGTCAGTGCAGCAGGGACCTGATCATTGCCATGATAATGACAACCCCCAGGTCACCAAGCTATAGAAAGCTTTTGGGACCATGCTCAGAGCATGGTGTCAGAAGCTTTCAGTATAGGTATATGCTGGTGCATTTGCGATGCATTATACCTGCAGTCGAAGTAAAAAAGTGAAAGTCCCATAAAGGGACTGTGATGTCACGTGTGACTGGATACTCCGCCTCCAGCAGGGCAAATTTCTATGACACCCGTGACCCTGGATACACCGCCTCCAGCATGGTGAATTTAAAGAATGAAACGTGCAGCCGGATACACCGCCTCCAGCAGGCAAATTTCAATAGTTACACGTGTATCTGGATACACCACCTCCAGCAGGGCGAATTTACAGAGATAAGGGAAACACCAGGGAAACCGATACAATGGAGGGCCCTGCAGAAGGGAACAGGGACGTGGAGACCTCCTGCACTCCCCTGAGTCAGTGTCTCTACACTCCTGACGGTCCCTAGACAGGTTCCACACCTGGCGACGAGCAGGATACCTAAAAACCCTAGCTCGCCCTGCACCTATCCCTTTCTAATGAATTGGACAGTGCAGAAACTAATCCCACCACTGCACTAATACCCACATAAGGAAAGTTACAAACAGGGAAAAACCACTTAGCTTTGCTCTGTTGCTATTGCTCCCAGCAACAGAGTCCAGCACCTGAGTGCAGCTTTCTGCCTGAATAGCTGCTACTTCACCAAAGCTTTGTCAGAGCTGCAAGAAACTCCTCACTGTTGCTCCTTCCACACCAGGACTCTGACTGAGCTGCAAGGAACTCTTCTCTAGCTCCTTCCTCCACCAAGGATGGTTGGAAATGACAAATATCACCAACAGTGAGTGAGACCACCTGACTCTCCTTTATAGGCAAGAGCCAGAGCAATCACACCTGCTAGTGATTCCTGTGTAATAATACTAGCCACCACCGGGGGCAAAATTAGAACTAAAGACACCACTGTGTAATGACCCTAATGGCCACCGGGGGCAAAACTAACTTTAAGCAAACAGCTTAAAGGAAAAAAGTTACATGTGCTTTTATCTGTCACAATCCATCATGGATCGTGACAGGGGCTAAGTAAAAATATGTAAAAAATAATTATAAGATAATTATAATTAATATCACACTATACACATTTTCATGTAAAAAAAATAAAAAATAGTACACGTTTGGCATAGTCGAGTCCAGAACAGCTAGATCTATAAAAGTGTCACACTAACTAACCCCTTCAGTAAACGTAAAAAACAAACATGTTTTTTCACCATACTGCTGGAAAAAAGTGGAATTAAACGTGATAAAAAACACAGATATAAATAAACATGATACCATTGAAAACATAGAATCGTAGAGTTGGAAGGGACCTCCTGGGTCATTTGGTCCAACCTCCTGCTCAAAGCAGGATTCGCTAAATCATCCCAGACAGATGTCTGTCCAGACTCTGTTTGAAGACTTCCATTGAAGGAGAACTCACCACCTCTCGTGGTAGCCTATTCCACTCATTGATCACCCCGTCAAAAAGTTTTTTTCTAATATCTAGTCTGTGTCTCCACCCATTCAGTTTCATCCCATTGCTTCGAGTCTTTTCTTGTGCAAATGAGAATAAAGATGATCCTTCTACAATGTGACAGCCCTTAAGATATGTGTAGACAGCTATTAAGTCTCCTCTCATTCTTTTTTTCAAGCTAATCATTCCCAAATTCTGTAACCGTTCCTCATAGGACATGTTTTGCAGACTGGTCACCTTTCTGGTCGCTCTCCTCTGAACTTGCTCCAGTTTGTTGATGTCTTTTTTAAAATGTGGTGCCCAGAACTGGACACAGTATTCCAGATGAGGTCTGACCAAAGAGGAGTAGAGGGCAATAATGACTTCACGTGATCTAGACTGTATGCTTCTCTTAATACATCCCAGAATTGCATTTGCCTTTTTTGCTGCTGCATCACATTGTTGACTCATGTTGAGTTTATGATCTATTACTATACCCAAGTCTTTTTCATATGTGCTGTTGCTTAGCCCTATTCCTCCCATTCTGTATATGCTTTTTTCATTTACAGTGGGGAAAAAAAGTATTTAGTCAGTCAGCAATAGTGCAAGTTCCACCACTTAAAAAGATGAGAGGCGTCTGTAATTTACATCATAGGTAGACCTCAACTATGGGAGACAAACTGAGAAAAAAAAATCCAGAAAATCACATTGTCTGTTTTTTTTTTCATTTTATTTGCATATTATGGTGGAAAATAAGTATTTGGTCAGAAACAAAATTTCATCTCAATACTTTGTGATATATCCTTTGTTGGCAATGACAGAGGTCAAACGTTTTCTGTAAGTCTTCACAAGGTTGCCACACACTGTTGTTGGTATGTTGGCCCATTCCTCCATGCAGATCTCCTCTAGAGCAGTGATGTTTTTGGCTTTTCGCTTGGCAACACGGACTTTCAACTCCCTCCAAAGGTTTTCTATAGGGTTGAGATCTGGAGACTGGCTAGGCCACTCCAGGACCTTGAAATGCTTCTTACGAAGCCACTCCTTCGTTGCCCTGGCGGTGTCCTTTGGATCATTGTCATGTTGAAAGACCCAGCCACGTTTCATCTTCAATGCCCTTGCTGATGGAAGGAGGTTTGCACTCAAAATCTCACGATACATGGCCCCATTCATTCTTTCATGTACCCGGATCAGTCGTCCTGGCCCCTTTGCAGAGAAACAGCCCCAAATCATGATGTTTCCACCACCATGCTTTACAGTAGGTATGGTGTTTGATGGATGCAACTCAGTATTCTTTTTCCTCCAAACACGACAAGTTGTGTTTCTACCAAACAGTTCCAGTTTGGTTTCATCAGACCATAGGACATTCTCCCAAAACTCCTCTGGATCATCCAAATGCTCTCTAGCAAACTTCAGACGGGCCCGGACATGTACAGGCTTAAGCAGTGGGACACGTCTGGCACTGCAGGATCTGAGTCCATGGTGGCGTAGTGTGTTACTTATGGTAGGCCTTGTTACATTGGTCCCAGCTCTCTGCAGTTCATTCACTAGGTCCCCCCGCGTGGTTCTGGGATTTTTGCTCACCGTTCTTGTGATCATTCTGACCCCACGGGGTGGGATTTTGCGTGGAGCACCAGATCGAGGGAGATTATCAGTGGTCTTGTATGTCTTCCATTTTCTAATTACTGCTCCCACAGTTGATTTCTTCACTCCAAGCTGGTTGGCTATTGCAGATTCAGTCTTCCCAGCCTGGTGCAGGGCTACAATTTTGTTTCTGGTGTCCTTTGACAGCTCTTTGGTCTTCACCATAGTGGAGTTTGGAGTCAGACTGTTTGAGGGTGTGCACAGGTGTCTTTTTATACTGATAAGTTTAAACAGGTGCCATTACTACAGGTAATGAGTGGAGGAAAGAGGAGACTCTTAAAGAAGAAGTTACAGGTCTGTGAGAGCCAGAAATCTTGATTGCTTGTTTCTGACCAAATACTTATTTTCCACCAGAATATGCAAATAAAATGAAAAAAAAAACAGACAATGTGATTTTCTGGATTTTTTTTTCTCAGTTTGTCTCCCATAGTTGAGGTCTACCTATGATGTAAATTACAGACGCCTCTCATCTTTTTAAGTGGTGGAACTTGCACTATTGCTGACTGACTAAATACTTTTTTTCCCCACTGTATATTGCCCAGATTTTTCTCTGTTAAAAACCATTCTGTTTAGTTTCTGCCCACTGCTCCAGTTTATTTATACCTTTTTGAATCCTCTCTCTCTTCCTCTCTTTTTAACAGGGAAAAATGCAAAGTACTACATCTGGGCAATAAAAATGAAAAAAGCATATACAGAATGGGAGGAATAGGGCTAAGCAACAGCACATGTGAAAAAGACTTGGGTATACTAATAGATCACAGACTGAATATGAGTCAACAGTGTGATGCAGCAGCAAAAAAGGCAAATGCAATTCTAGGATGTATTAACAGAAGCATACAGTCTAGATCACGTGAAGTCATTATTTCCCTCTACTCCTCTTTGGTCAGACCTCATCTGGAATATTGTGTCCAGTGTTGTGAGTTCATTTTCCCCTTCACTACTGAGGCCCGAGGAACTCCCTCTTCTGGTGAAGAAAGGTAGTGAGCCTGATTGTCAAACACCTGGGGCTGATGATGATGACTGGCTGAGTGGAGTTGATGACTGGATATAAGGCTGCCGACGCCCTTCTGGCCTGCGGGTGATTTCTCTGTGGACTTCTAGGAAACCAGTCTGATTCCTGCTCATCTAAAGCTAAGATTTCTGCTTTGCCTTTTTGCATTAGTGTTTTGTTTTCCTTGCTTTTCTGGATTCTGCCATTCCCTGCTGGGGTTAACTGAATCTCCTTTTGCCTGTTGCTCTGTCTTCAGAATATTCCTGAGTACTGACATAGCTTTTTTGAAGCCTAGCGTCTTCAGGGCCTTTTTTACTGTCAGTTTGTGGGCTCTTATTTTCATAGGGCTTTTCACGGATTGCAGACAGCAGCCTTCCTGTCCTTTCCTATCTAAGCTAGCGTGGGCCCCATCTTTGCTCAGTCTATCTTTCTGTCTGTGTTTTGTTCTTTCTTCTTGCTTCACCGTCATTATATGTTGGGGGCTGCCTTTTACTTTGGGGTCTGCTCTGGGGCAGTTTAGATTTCCCCTTTCTGTCTTTAGGCTATGTAGTCCTCCGGCTGTGATCGAGGGGCCTAGGGCATCGTAGGAGCCCCCCACGGCTACTGCTAGTTGTGTTGATAGGTTCAGGGGTCTGCAATCCGATAGCTGCCAACTTCTCTGGTTTTCTGGACTTAGCTAGCATTACTATTTTTGCCTCCTACAGTGACTCAATCATAACAGTCCAGTTTTGGGCACCACATTTTAAAAAAGACATCAACAAACTGGAGCAAGTTCAGAAAAGAGCGACCAGAATGGTGACCGGTCTGCAAACCCTGTCTTATGAGGAAAGGTTGCAGGATTTTGGAATGTTTAGTTTGCAAAAGAGAAGACTGAGAGGAGACTTAATAGCTGTCTACAAATATCTAAAGGGCTGTCACATTGTAGAAGGATCAACTTTATTCTCATTTGCACAAGGAAAGACTAGAAGCAATGGGATGAAACTGAATGGGAGGAGACACAGATTAGATATTAGAAAAAACTTTTTGACAGAGCGATCAATGAGTGGAACAAGCTGCCATGAGAAGTGGTGAGTTCTCCTTCAATGGAAGTCTTCAAACAGAGGCTGGACAGACATCTGACTGGGATGATTTAGCGAATCCTGCTTTGAGCAGGGGGTTGAACCAGATGGCCCAGGAGGTCCCTTCCAACTCTACGATTCTATTATTCTATGATTCTATAGTATTAGCTATCCCCCTAGCTTTGTGTCATAAGCAGATTTAATCAGTGTACCCTCAATTCCTTCATTTAAATCATTGTGCAAAAAAAAACCCTGTTTGGGAGACAAGAACAGACAAATCGCGGCGCCCTAAGTGCGTAAACACAATATTGTAGTCTTTAAAGGGTGCACAATTTTATGCACTCGCCTGATAGAAGACTAATATGGCTTTAGATTGTGTATCCTCAAAAATCCTTCCTTCTGGGATACTTCTCAGTAGACAGGGCTTGCAGCTTTCCTCGGGTGGATCCAAGTGAAAGAGCCAGGTTCAGGCTCACACAGGACGAGTAAATCAAGAAAGGCACATCCAGCCCATGAACGGCAGCGCTTCCCAGGACTCACATCAAAAGATGATATTTCACATTTTTTTATTTCATAGGTTAAAAAAAGAAGAGATACAACACGTTTCGGATACAGTGTATATCCTTCATCAGGTGTCATAAAAACACAGTACAAATCCTAATAGTATAAAATTCAGTTACACTTATATATAGTAGCAACCTTTTATCCCAGTCTCAGAAACTTGATTTAGGGTGCGGACCAAGTTCAGGAACACACCCACTGATTGATCCAACCTTGACAACATACATGCAAGAAGGAAAAAAAAAAAAACCCAAAAGGAAAAAAAAACCCAGAAAAAAAAAAAAAAAAAAAGGCAACGTTCAAACTCTCTCTATGATATCATTCAATCCATTTGGATGTAATGTTCCCAGATGATATATCCAAAACGTTTCTTTCTGGTTTAAAAGAGCATTCCTATTTGCAACACCAAACGGTATCTGTTCCACCGAGTTACTCCGATGCCTTTTTTTTGGTTTTTTTTTTTCCTTCTTGCATCTATGTTGTCAAGGTTGGATCAATCAGTGGGTGTGTTCCTGAACTTGGTCCACACCCTAAATCAAGTTTCTGAGACTGGGATAAAAGGTTGCTACTATATATGTGTAACTGAATTTTATACTATTAGGATTTGTACTGTGTCTTTATGATACCTGATGAAGGATATACACTGTATCTGAAACGCATTGTAACTTTTCTTTTTTAACCTATGAAATAAAAAATATGAAATATCATCTTTGGATGTGAGTCCTGTGAAGCGCTGCCGTTCATGGACTGGATGTGCCTTTCATGATTCATTTAAATCATTGATAAAGATGTCGAACAATACAGGGCCCAGGACAGAACCCTGTGGTACCCACTTGAGACATTCTTCCAACTGGATGTTCAGCCATTTACGACCACCGATCACTAAGTCAGTTATGAATCCACCTAACAGTTGTCTTATCCATTCCATACTTAGTCATATTTTCAATAAGGATGATGTGAGATACTTTGTCAAATGCTTTGCTGAAGTCAAGATATACTATATCTACAGCATTTCCCTGATCCACCCTGTCATAGAAGGAAATTAAGTTAGTCTGACATGACTTAATTAATTACAAACCCATGCTGGCTCTGTTTAATCACTAAATTCTTATCCAGGTACTAACACACATGTTGTTTAATAATTTGCTCAAAGATCTTTCCTGGTATAGAAGTCAGACTCACCAGCCTATAGTTCCCTGGGTCTACCTTCTTCCACTTTTTGAAGATAGAAACATTTGCTCTTCTCCAGTCTTCGGGGACTTCTCCTGTTCTCCAAGAATTTTCAAAGATTATGGAGAGTAGTTCTAGAATTTCTTCTGCTATCTCCTTCAGTACTCTGGGGTGTAATTCATCTGGACCTGGAGACTTGCATTCATTTATGTTAGCTAAGTGTTTCCTCACTATCTTTCTGTTTATAGATATCCTGGATTCTTCTATTCCTTTAATAGCACAGTGAAGATCAGTTGATGTTGCATTTCCTTTCTGAGATAAAACAGATGCAAAATAGAAATTTAAAAGGAATTTAAAACATCATCTTGCCCCGCAAAAAAACAAGCCGCCGAGGGGGGCGTGGCCAGCCGCCGAAGGGGGGTCTGGCCAGCGGCCTAGGGAACAAGATGTGTCTCCTCTGGGCTCTGCTTTCAGAGAGAAAGAATCTGCCATTTATCCCAATCCTGGTGGCCCATCTGAATCACAAACGGTCCCCTGACAGAGGATTAAGCTGAGGAAGATCAAATTTAGAGGAGTGCCTTGATCCCCTGGGGCACGGCGCGGAGGGAGATAGCTGAGGCCTAGCAGAGGTGCTTCCCCTCTGCCATCTTGCCACCTGGAGGACAGCTTACCCTCACACTAAAGGACTGCCGGAGGCCAGAGGGAGATTACAGAGAGACTTCTACCCCCCACCTGGATGGCATATTGGTGCGTCGTAATCTGGACGCGCTGCGGACGCCCGGGGCACTGAAGAGATTTAAGGCTGAAGAGAAGCCTGGGGCCTGGTCAGCGGGGCTCCCGCCACCCTCCATAACCTACTTTCCCGCTCCCTCACTTACCGACATTGCAGCGAGCTTTGTGATCAGCTTAGTTGCAGCGGTCGTCCTCACGAACGGACCCGGGGGAGGCTTCTTGAGGCGTATTGGTGTGACGGACGGAGTGGAGGGGAAGGCCTCGTGGTAGGCCCCGAGACCGGCAGGAAACGCTTGCCGCCTGTTGGCCTGCACCAACAGCTGTCTTTTAATCCACCGCCAACTTAATATCTTAAAGATAAGACCGCTACTCTGATCCTCTGCATATTAACACCATAACAGCTCCAGGCTGCCCCGGGCACGCTGTGAGTCAGAAAGCTCTGTGACACACCTGGAGCCCGTTTTATTAGAAGCACAGGCTAAAAGGCAGGCTTGAGATAATACAGGCACTACAGCAATAAATACAGTATGCTGAGCCCTTAGTGGGCTGAATTGAACTGATCTAGCAAAATCCAGATGGATCCTCTGTCCGATGGACATAAAAATAGAGCCACCACTTTCTCTTTTTAAACATTGAGCACACTCCTGATTGTGGAGCTCCACCTACTGGCCACTATTGAACTATGCTGACTTCTTAGAAATGACTGCTTAATTATACTGGAATGCCCAAACAGTGAGATTGCCCGTATTCATTTGCATTCATAATGGTTCACTCAAAAAATATACGGGCAAAAAGTTTACCAAGAAATACTGGGGAGAATCTGAAACACACACCCGGGGGAGATTTAGAGAAATTCTTAACCAAAAAAACAAGGTTAATGTGGCCTTCAGACAACTTATAGGACTCTAACATGGACTCTACTAAACTACCAGAAATTTCAGACATAAGCCCAGATGAGTCTGAGTCGGAGGGTGAATCGAACACGGGTGACCAGGCACCCATTTCACGAAATTTTATGAAGAAACATTTGGCTACTAGTATGAAACCCTTGACCAGGGAGATCGCAGGCCTAAGATCCGACATGAAACATATAGGCCACAGAGTGGAGGCACTAGAAAGCTACCAGACTGAACTGACTGAAGCTTCTAACTCATTAGGTGATCATCTGCTCGCTCATCAAAAACAGCTCAACGCTGCCTTCCTTGCAATAGAGGATCAGGAGAACAGAAGCAGAAGGAAAAATATAAGACTGAGAGGGATTCCGGAGTCTTTTGCTCCCGAGTCTCTAAACAAAGTCTCCAAAGAGATCTTCTCGGCTATTCTGGGACAAGACCGAGCAAACAACATCATTATTGAAAGGGTCCATAGAGCTCTGAGACCGAAACCTAAGTCCTCTGAGCCTCCGAGGGATATAATCTGTGGACTCCTCAGTTACCTCGACACTGCAGCAATTCTGAGGGGAGCCAGAGAGCACTCCCCCCTGATATATGGAGATACCACCACTCAAATTTTCCAAGACATTTCCCATTCTACACTGGCCAAGAGGAGAGTGCTGAAACCTCTGACGGATGCATTAGTGGCCAAGGGCCTAAGATTCAAATGGCTTTTTCCGTTTGGTGTAGGGAACACTAAAGACGGTCGTCAGGTCACCATCCGGACTCCAGAGGACATGGAGAACTCGTGAGAAATCCTACAAATGGATCCTATATCAGTTCCCTCCTGGTTTCCCCTGGACCTGGGAGTGGATACTCTGAAACTTGCAAGAATCCTGAAAATCACTAGACCAGCAGACTGGTCTGTCAGAAAGAGAACAGCTTCTCCAAAGGCTAAGAAGACCTCCTCCAAACATGGCTTAACCTGAAATGCCACAGAACTCTTTGGTCTACTCTCCATGAAGGGACTCGGTGATTACCTGAGTTTTGGTGGTCAAATTATTCTTGTCAACTGTATAGTTTTTCTAGTTATGCAAAATTGTACTGGTTTTAGAATATTTCCCCAGTGTACTCTGATCTTTCACAATTATTCTAAGTCACTGTTTGGGCCCGTTATTCCTCGTCTTCAAAATAGGGTTCCTAGTACCCCCCGGCTGAAGATGAGAAAGTTTTTGTTAATAGTTTTGTGTTGATTTTTATGTTATGTTTCCACAGGTGCTTAATGATGGCGACAGACTTTTATATTATCTATGTCAAGAGCTGAACAGGCTTTGGGAGACTCGATCACCGTGGCCTCCTTTAACGTGAAGGTATTAATGTTCCAGCAAAACGTAGCTAGATTCTCTCTCTGTTAAGGAAGAATCATGCTCAGGTATTGTTCCTACAAGAGACACATTTCAAAGCAGGCAGAGTACCAAACACTTCCTTCTCCCCATATCCAATTTGGTTTAACAGTTGCTCTCATTCGTCCTCAAAAGGGGTTAGTATTGCATTTAAGAGGGGACTGCCCTTCACTTTGAAGGACTGTCTTACTGATGCAGAAGGAAGATATGTATTTGTAAAGGTACTCCTAGCAAACACGCTAATTACTTTTGGGAATCTCTATGCTCCAAATAATGGACAGGCGAGATGGCAGTCTGGGGCTTTGGATACACTTGCATTGTTCAAGGAGAGCCTCTTGGTCCTGGGGGGTGATTTTAACCTAACCTTACACCCGAACCTAGATGCATCTAACGGTAATCCCTCAATTCCAAAAAATGAAAGGAGAGTCCTTCTGAATAAATTAAATACACTTGGCCTGATCGATCCATGGAGAATTGCTCATCCTACCACAAAGGATTACTCCTTTTATTCAAAGCCACACAATTCTTACCACAGATTAGATTACCTGCTGATTCAAACCTCAGCAATCTCACTGATCCTAGACACCTCTATAGGCTCCATAACACTTTCAGACCATGCACTGATTTTCATGAAGTTATGAATTGCTTCGTTACCCTGGCCTGCTACAAGCTGGCGACTGAATGAGTCGCTTTTGGGAAAACCGGAGCATCTGCTCCAACTAAACTTTCATATTGCTAGATTCTTCAGGGAGAACACTCTAGATAGAGAAACTAACCCCATAATTTGGGAAACACATAAAGCGGTCCCCAGGGGAGAGTTGATTGCATTAGGGACTACACCAAATTAGCACTCTGGAAAGGATTCACAAAAAAGGGGGGCTGACCGTGAACTAACAGAGTTGTCCACCCTGCGCTGCAAACCCAAAGATCTACTCAACTTAACCTCAGCTAAAGTATTTGCCCGATGTAGACAAAAGGTTTACATGCATGGGAACAAAGGGAGCAAAGTTATGTCCCCACTACTAAAGAAACAAAAGGGAGAAACACTTTATTAAGCAGGTAGATACGGGTGGTGCGCAAGGGTGGATAAGTCAAGCGAAATAGCGGACGCTTTTCGGAATTACTACGATTCTTTATATAACTTGGCCCCACTAGAGTCCATGAAAGATCCTATTGTAGCTACAGAGAACATCCATAATTTCCTAGCCCAGCTTTCGCTACCTAAGATTTCTCCCCTGGGGCAATGGTTACTTACTAAAGAAGTTACAGCACAAGAGGTTAAGGACACACTGGCAGAAATTCCAAATGGAAAAACTCCAGGCCCCGATGGCTTCCTGATAATATATTATAAAAAATTTACAGACACGCTAATCCCTCGTTTAGTAGAAGTTTTCAACTCTTTTTTAAAAGGTGCAGTTCCCCCACCACAATCACTAGAAGCATACATCACAGTTATACCCAAGGAGGGGAGAGACGGAACGCAGTGCAGTAATTACCATCCTATATCACTTCTTAATACGGATATTAAGTTGTGCGCCAAAATTCTGGCCTCAAGAATTAATTTGGTGTTGGCAGATCTAGCGCACCCTGACCAGGCCGGGTTTATACATGGAAGAGAGGGCAAAGACAACTCTACAAGAGTTCTGCAGACTATCTCATATGCAAAACATACAGGTCAGGCCCTCACGGTCCTTTCTACTGATGCTGAGAAGGCCTTTGACCGGGTTGGCTGGCAATATATGAACTGTGTTCTGCAAAAATTTGCCTTTCCACCATCATTTATTGAAACTATATTTTCGCTATACACTTTCCCGACAGCCAGGGTCAGGGTGAACGGAATTCTATCGGACTCCTTCAAAATTAGGAACGGTACCAGGCAGGGTTGCCCTCTCTCCCCCTGCTTATTCGTCCTAGTTATGGAGACGTTGATTCAGGCCATCCGACAAGACAAAGACATTGGGGTTATCAGGATTAATCGAATTGAAGTGAAGGCGGCAGCCTTCGCAGATGATCTATTGTTGATGATCTCAAACCCAGGGACAGCCTTCCCAAAGCTTCTTGAAATCTTCTCTTTATTTGGAGAACTCTCTAACTAAGATAAACCTGGATAAGTGTGAGGCCCTCAATGTTTCAACTGAGACAGAGGTTATTTCTGTACTTAAAAGGACTACCCCCTTCAAGTGGCCTAAGGAAAAAATTAAATATCTAGGGGTTTTCATTACGGAAGATCCACATTCCCTTTTCTAACATAATTTCACCCCCCTTACTGGGGAAAATCAAAAACCTCCTTAGTTCCTATGACCTTCCCTTTATTTCCTGGATGGGTAAAGTCAATGTAATTAACTCCTTCATCCCCAAGGGTGTTTTGCACGTTCATGACCGGGCCAATTTTTACAATTCTGACCACTGTCCTTTTATGAGGTAATAACTCTGAAACGTTTCCATGGATCCCTGTGATTCTGACATTGTTTTCTCGTGACATATTGTACTTCATGTTAGTGGTAAAATTTCATTCAAATAACTTGCGTTTATTTGTGAAAAAAATGGAAATTTGGCAAAAATTTTGAAAATTTCGCAATTTTCCAACTTTGAATTTTTATGCCCCTAAATCAGAGAGATATGGCACACAAAAAAATTAATAAGTAACATTTCCCACATGTTTACTTTACATCAGCACAATTTTGGAACCAAAATATTTTTTTGTTAGGAAGTTATAAGGGTTAAAAGTTGACCAGCGATTTCTCATATTTGCAACACCATTATATTTTTACGGACCACATCACATTTGAAGCCACTTTGAAGGGTCTATATGATAGAAAATACCCAAAAGTGACACCATTCTAAAAACTGCACCCCTTAAGGTGCTCAAAACCACATTCAAGTAGTTTATTAACCCTTCAGGTGCGTCACAGGAATTTTTTGAATATTTAAAAAAAAAAAATGAACATTTAACTTTTTTTCACAAGAAAAATACTTCAGGTTCAATTTTTTTTATTTTACCAAGGGTAACAGGAGAAATTGGACTGCAAAAGTTATTGTGCAATTTGTCCTGAGTACGCTGATACCTGATATGTGGGGGAACCACTGTTTCGGCGCATGGCAGAACTCAGAAGGGAAGGAGCACCGTTTGACTTTTTCAATGCAAAATTGGCTGGAATTCAGATCGGACGCCATGTCACATTTGGAGAGCCCCTGATGTACCTAAACAGTGGAAACCCCCACAAGTGACCCCATTTTGGAAACTAGACCCCACAAGGAACTTATCTAGTTATGTGGTGAGAACTTTGAACCCACAAGGGCTTCACAGAAGATTATAACGTACAGAGGTACAATTAAAAAATCATATTTTTTCCAAAAAAAGTTTTTTCACCCCCAATTTTTATTTTCACAAGGGTAACAGGACCCTAAAAGTTATTGTGCAATTTGTCCTGAGTACGCGGATACCCCATATGTGGGTGTAAACGACTATTTGGGCACATGGCAGAGCTCAGAAAGGAAGCAGCGCAATTTGACTTTTTTGGCTGGAATTGAGATCGGACACCATGTCGCGATTGGAAAACGCCTGATGTACCAAAACAGTGGAAACCCCCCACAAATAACACCATTTTGGAAACTAGACCCCTCAAGGAACTTATCTAGATGTGTGGTGAGCACTTTGAACCCCCATGGGCTTCACAGAAGTTTATAAACCTACAGCCGTACAATTAAAAAGTCATACTTTTTCCAAAAAAATGATCTTTTCACCCTCAATTCTTATTTTTCCAAGGGTAACAGGGCCCTAAAAGTTATTGTGCAATTTGTCTGGAGTACGCTGATACCCCACATGTGGGGGGTAAACCACTATTTGGGCGCATGGCAGAGCTCGGAAGGGAAGCAGCGCCATTTGACATTTTTGGCTGGAATTGAGATCGGACACCATGTCGCATTTGGAAAGCCCCTGATGTACCAAAACAGTGAAAACCCCCACAAATGACACCATTTTAGAAACAAAACCCCCCAAGGAACTTATCTAGATGTTTGATGAGCACTATGAACCCCCCAGTGCTTCACAGAAGTTTATAACGCCCAGGCATGAAAATAAAAAAATCATTTTTTTCCACAAAAATGATATTTTTGCCCCCAATTTTTTATTTTCCTACGGGTAACAGGAGACATTGGACCCCAAAAGTTGTTTTGCAATTTGTCCTGAGTAGGCTGATCCCCTATATGTGGGGGTTAAACACTGTTTGGGCACATGGCAGAGCTTGGAAGGGAAGGAGCACCATTTGACTGTTTCAACGCAGAATTGGCTGGAATTGAGATCAGACGCCATGTTGGTTTTGGAGAGCACCTGATGTGCCCAAACATTGGAAACCCCCCAATTATAACTCCAACCCTAACCCCAACACACCCCTAACCCTAATCTCAGCCCTAACCCTAGCCTTAGCCCTAACCCTAGCCCTAACCCTAGCCCTAATGGGAAAATGGAAATAAATACATTTTTTTTATTTTATTATTTTTCCCTAACTAAGGGGGTGATAACGGGGGGTTTGATTTACTATTTATAGCGGGTTTTTATGTTTGGCAGCTGTCGCACACTAAAAGACGCTTTTTATTGTAAAAATAGTTTTTGCCTCACCACATATTGAGAGCTATAATTTTTCCATATTTTGACCCACCGATTCATGTGAGGTCTTATTTTTTGCGGGACGAGTTGTCGTTTTTATTGATATCATTTTCGGGAACGTGACATCTTTTGATCGCTTTTTATTCCGATTTTTGGGATGCAGAATGAACAAAAACAAGCGTTTCATGAATTTCTTTTGGGGGATGCGTTTACACCGTTCCGCATGCGGTGAAATTGATAAAGCGGTTTTATTCTTCGGGTCAGTACGGTTACAGCGATACCTTATTTAGGTTTTTTTATGTTTTGGCGCTTTTATGCAATGAAAACAATTTTATATAAAAAATTATTTTTGCATAGCTTTATTCTGCGAGCTATAACTTTTTTATTTTGCTGATGATGCTGTATGGCAGCTCATTTTTTGCGGGACGAGATGACGTTTTCAGCGGTACCATGGATATTTATATGCGTCTTTTTGATCGTGCGTTATTGCACTTTTTGTTTGGCGGTATGATAAATCATTATTTTTTGCTTCGGTTTTTATTTTTATATTTTAAGGGGTTTGCTAAACGGGTTAACTAATGGGGCAGTTTTATAGGGCGGGTCATTACAGACATGGCGATACCAAATATGTGTACTTTTATTGTTTTGTTTTTTTTTATTTCCAAAAAATGAATTTATTTGGGAATTTTTTTTTTTTTAATTTATTTAGCGATTTTTTTAAAATTATTTTTACATTTTTTTTTAACTTTATTACATTGTCCCAGGGGGGACATAACTGTCATGTGACAGATCGCTGATCTGTCACATCACAGATCACTGTGACAGATCAGCGATCTGTCACAGGTACTGCACTTGGCTTCCTCGTGCCTGCGCTTTGCAGGCACTGAGGAAGCCAGCTCCCTGTAGGCCCCCGAAGGTCCCCGTCGCCATCTTGGATTCGGGGACCTGCAGGGATGGAGCCCGCCACAGCAGCGCTGCACATTGCACTGCTGTGGGGGGCTCAGGGAAGCACGGAGGGAGCCCCCTCCCTGCCGATGCTTCCCTTTAACCCCTGGTACACCGCGATCGTGTTTGATCGCGGTGTGCAAGGGGTTAACGTGTCGAGGGCGGTCCGTGACCGCCCCTGACACATTGTGCCGGGTGTCAGCTGTGATGATCAGCTGACACCAGGCTGCGATCAGCGGAGCTCCGCTGATTGCGCTAGACGTACTATCCTGTCCATGGGCATAGGGTCCCGGGTCCCATGGACGAGATAGTACGTCTGATGTCAGAAAGGGGTTAAATCATATGTTTTACTTAAAATTTTCTATGTGATGAATATGGTCCCAATATCCCTACCGAAATCTTTCTTCAAATCGTTAAATCAAATTATAGCCAGATTCGTCTGGAAATCCAAAAAAGCTCGGCTCCCTTTTAGGACTTTGATCTTACCGAGACGGGCGGGGGGGTTGGGTTTACCAGATTTGGTGTCTTATTATCAAGCCATACACTTCACCAGATGGATAAAACTAATCCATCTGATAGATCAGGATTCCCAAACTCACATCGACTAGCAATTATTGGGTACAGATGCGAAAAAACTAATATGGACAAATTACCCCACCTCAAAAATTAATTTTCATGACATTCTTCTGACGTCCATTTTGACCAGGCGTTTGTTGGTCCCAAACCTCCCGCCAGATTGCCATTTTCTTGATAAAATGCCAATAGGGATAATCCCATATATTTACAACCCAGACTTTATGGATCCCTATGACTTATGGGAATCTCTACCAAATAAACCAATCTCCCACCTTTTGAATAACAAGATTCTCTGTAAAAACTTCTGGCCTCAAGAAGCAAAAAGCACCCAAATAATTTCCTTCAACAGATCCATGTCTCCCACTATATGAAACAAATCAGAAAAGTAACCACTCCCTCACCTAATTTGCACTGGTTAGACTTACTGACGAAAATAAAACCACCTATTTCAAGACCTCTAAAATATATGATAATCTCCTTCAATCTAAAAACAACTACACCCCATTATTTCTCTATTCCTGGGAACGAGAACTTAACATTACTCTGTCACCAAAAGAGAAACAATTGATTTGTACTAACTCCCATGGCTTCTCGAGATGGATCCTGTTACAGGAATCGGCATACAAAATTTTATCGAGGTGGTATTACACCCCAGAGAGGCTCTTTCATTTAGGTCTATCTGATTCTCCGATGTGTTGGAGATGCGAAAAATCGAGAGGTATTATTACTCACATTTTTTGGACCTTCAGAAAATCTTAAAGTTCTGGCGGGATATCAATGATATCTTGAAGGCCTTGGGAGTGTTGCATTTGGATCTTGTTGCCTCTGAGGTGCTTTTATCTCTCACCTCCATCAATTTCAAACCTAAAATACATGATCTTCTACCCTTGTTGCTGGGTGCCGCAAAACACTTAATAGCTTTAAGATGGAAACAAAAATCTCCACCAACACACAGGGACTGGTTAGTGAAAGTCGGAGAGATCTTTCGACTAGAGGAACTCTCAAGCTGGGAAACCTTTTCCCATTACCGATTTCTGAAGATTTGGGATCCCTGGATTAAATGGAATGGCAGGAACTAGATTCCAGGTTCTGATTTTTTCTGCAATATCTTGGCGGTTCACGGTGGTCGGGCTCCTTCGAGCCCCATTGAGCTAAAAAACATAGAAGCTTTTCAGCCTTGAATTTTTTCTATTCTCTAGGTAGAAAACAAATTTCGTTCACATTACGCATAATTCGACATGTCGCCAGTCTGTTCCAGTTAGTTGCACCTGAACGTTACTTTGTTATTTCGTTTCTTTAAAAATCTTATATTCATTTATGTAAACTCGACTCTGCAAATTTTGTCTTATCTATCCCACAGGTACTTTAGGACTTTTGATCACTGTTGTGGAGCTAGTTATGAACCAAACCAAACACCACAAAATGGCATGTTAGATAAAAAAATATTTTTATTAAACATTAAAAAATGACACAAAGAAAGGGTACTGAAAAACATAATAATAAATGAGGGACACACACCATAGGAATCCACCAAAATACAACAACCAGATTTTAGTCTACAATAGGCTGATAAGGAATTGGATTTACTGCTGAATAGCAATTAGTATGCCTGCAACCCTGAAAATAAGTTTACTGCTAAAGTGCTCCATTGTATTCAGGAAATATTGCAGCTTAATCCCCTTAATGAGACAACAGTATAATTGATGTAACTACATACAATTCAGAAGATAATCAAAGCCAAAATCAGCATACCAAAAATCAGGTGGGTGGAATTCCCCAGACGTCCCTCTGCCACGACGCGCGTTTCGCTTCTTCGGGAGGCGCTGATTTTTGCTTTGATTATCATCTGAATTGTATGTAGTTACATCAATTATACTGTTGTCTCATTAAGGGGATTAAGCTGCAATATTTCCTGAATACAATGGTTGTTGTATTTTGGTGGATTCCTATGGTGTGTGTCCCTCATTTATTATGTTTTTCAGTACCCTTTCTTTGTGTCATTTTTTAATGTTGTTTAATAAAAATATTTTTTTATCTATCATGCCATTTTGTGGTGTTTGGTTTGGTTCATAACTAGCTCCACAACAGTGATCATATTATAGCTGTGGCATGTTTTTTCATGATATACATGATGGTATGATTCTTTTTGGGGCAAAATTCTTGTGACTTACTTAAGGACTTTTACCATATAAGATTTAAGTGTCAGTAATCATAATTTGTAGTGTTTCTTTAAAAATCCATAAATAAAGAATTACAAAAAAAAAAAAACCAAGCCGCCATACACTTGTGAAAATAAAAAAAATCGGGTCCTAAGTTAAATTTTTATGAAAAAAAAGTAAAATGTAGATTTTTTTCTTCCACATTGCTTCATTTTCTGTGAAGCACTTGAAGAGTTAATAAACTTCTTGAATTTTGTCGTAAAAATGAGAAATCACTGGTCAAATTTTAACCCTTATTACTTCCTAATAAAAAAAATATATTTCAAAAATTGTGCTGATGTAAAGATGACATGTGGGAAATGTTATTTATTAACTATTTTCTGTGACATTACTCTCTGATTTAAGGGTCTAAAAATTTAAAGTTTAAAAATAGTGAAATGTTCAAAATTTTTGCCAATTTTTGTTATTTTTTCCTAAGTAAATGCAAGTCACATCAAATAAATGTTACTTCTAACATGAAGTACACTGTGTCACAATAAAGCAATCTCAGAATCAGTGGGACCTGTTGAAGCGTTGTAGAGTTATTACCTCATAAAGTGACAATGGTCAGATTTAAAAAATGAGTCCTGATCATTAACCATCAAAGTGGCTCAGTCCTTAAGGGGTTACATTTTTAAAATTACTTTACATTTTTACTGGCTAATACATTCATTTTAATCATTTCCCATGGGTAATGTATGTGTATTTCACAGATCATATACATCAATTACTCATGATAAAGGTTTAAGAGCTACAGATAAATTACTAAGAGAGGCAGATGTCAACAGGGACATAAGAGAGTTCTGTTCCGATTTATTGGAACTGGTCTTGAAAGAGAGCTTTTTCCTCTTTCTGGATACAACAAGGACCAGCCATGGGCTCAAACATAGCGCCCCCCCAAATAATTGCATGTATGTTCGCATTTAAATAAGAATATATCTACACTAATCCACTTTTCCATCATCACTCACACATATGGTGCAGGTACATTGATGACATTTTTTGCATATGGGACGGTCTATTAGAGACACTTTTAAAGGGACCCTGTCACCTTGTTTTTCAGGTATAAGCTGCAGCCACTGCCTTTTGGGGATTATCTACAGAATTGTAGAATGCTGTACATAAACCCCAGATCTAACCTGAAAGAGAATAAAAACAAGCTTTATTATACTCACCCGGGGGCGGTCCGGTCTGATGGGCATCGCAGGTCCGAGTCCGGCACCTTCACATCTTCATACGATGTTGTCATCTCCCTTGCTTCAAGTCTTGGCTCCTGCACAGGCGTACTGATCTGCACTGTTGAGGGAAGAGCCAAGTACTGCATTGCGAAGGCGCCAGGATAGGTCACAGAGGCCAAGCGCCTGCGCACTGCAGTACTTTGCTCAGCCCTCAACAGGGCAGATCAGTACTCCTGCGCAGGAGCCATGACACAAAGCAAGGAAGATGACGACATCATATCAAGATGGGAGGCGCCGGACCTGAACTTGCGACACCCATCGGACCGCCCCCCGGGTGAGTATAATAAAACTTGTTTTTCTTATCTTTCAGGTTAGATCGGGGGCTTATCTACAGCATTCTAGAATGCTGTAGATAAGCCCCGAAAGACAGTGGCCGCAGCTTATACCTGAAAAACGAGGTTACAGGTTCCCTTTAAATTTTAACACCTACATTAACCAAATCTGGCCTGAACTACAGTTCACCATGCAGTATAGCATGAATACCATTAATTTCCTAGACACCATGGTCTGCAAGGACATCAATGGAACTCTGTCCATTGTTTATTATACTTTGCACACAAACAGGAATAGTCCACTACACTTCTCCAGGTTTCACTCCATAGCAACTAAAAAGTGTACCTCAATATCACAATTTTGTAGAGTAGACAGAATAGTGTCCCAAGATCACACAAAACAAATTAGAATCAGCAAGAAGAATAAGTTGTTATGATGTGAGGCTGGAAACCTCCGGGGCTGAACCCTCAGGACCGCGACGATGAACCTCCCCTAGGCGAGCTGACCAGGTGGACCACCCCCTATGCAGGGAGTGTAAGGGGCAGACCCAAGGGAGACTATCGCCGCGGAAGCTGATACCCGGGGACAACCGGAGGATGACGTAAGCCGGAGGAGGACTGGAGAACCGGTGGGAATGAAGACGACCACAGGGGAGACTGCTGTTGCAGCGAGCAGGGAGGTGACCACCAGGAGGGATGCTGGAACATGTAGCAGAAGGGAAGCTGGAACAGGCGGGCGAGGACAGGAACGGAGCAGACCTGGAAACGAACACGAGAGGGTAACTGACAGGCAGACTAACGGGAAGTCAGGAGGAGTACAAGGCACAGAGACAGACAGAGCGCTAGGAGACGTGGACCCGATATCAGAGCGCGAAGCACAATTGATAATCAGGCAGGGAGCCTAGGGAGAGGCTGCCTGATATAGGGCACGCAGGAGGACTTCCGGGTTAGGGAGAGGCGGAGTCTGGGATCCGAGGGATAGGACGCCTGGACAGAGGAGGCGTGCGCCTGCGTACCAGGAGAGAGGCAGAGGAGGTGGGCCGAGAGGACCGGAAGTGCCTGGACAGCGTGGAGCCAGGGAGGAGAGCGGAGACCGCCGGCGTCATGGCAACAGGGGACGCAGCAGAGGCGGGCGGCGTGGCGGCAGGAGCAGGGCCCGAAGCAAGGTCAGGACGCGCTGTGGTGGCAGAGGCCGGAGGACGCGCCGGGGAGGTGAGCGTGACATAAGTTCTTGGCCTGGGATTACCCCAGCAAAATTTTCTCAATAGTAAAAAATAAACAATCAGAATCTCACAATCCCAAATCACAAAAGAGAATTGTTTTTGTCCATACCTACCGTCCTTTCCCTTACTGAATCCAGAGAGCAACTTGTAAACATTGGTCTGTCCTTCACAATAGCTATCCACACTTCGCCGAATTCCAAGAACCATTTCCTCCCTGTTACAGACGCTCCCCCCAATCTCAAAGACAAACTCGTCAGAGCGGATGCCGGCTCCCAATCCCTGGTCCACTTACAAACATTCCTTCGCACACAAAAAACAATGTACTTTTCCCTGCTTGAATTGCATTCAGTGCAATAATATAGAAAGGGGTCACCTTATATTCCATCCCCATACAGGTACAGGCATCCCCATAAAGGGCTATTTACATGCAAATCTTCTTACGTCATCTATGATATTAAATGTCCATTTGGTCTAGATAGTATAAGTAAGAGAAAAAACAACCCATTCAAGATACTTTCATTACATCTAAATTATACTCCAGCTATAACTCTCTATGTCCCTCAACGGTTCACCGTATGACACCCTAAGGCCTCTTTCACACATCAGTTTTTTGGTGTCAGTCGAAATCCGTCATTTTTGAAAAAAAAACGGATCCTGCGTTTGATGCCGCTGGATCCGTTTTTTCTCATAGACTTGTATTAGCGACGGATCTCGACACGTTTCATCAGTCGTTCGCTGGATCCGTCGGAATTTGTCCGTCGTCAAGTAGACGGACAAAGTAACGTTTTTTGTATGCGTCGAAAAGTCGGATGACGGATCCAATAATTGAAGACTCTTTTAGTTGGCGTCAAGCCAATAATTCCATATGGCTTGAGCAGGTGTTGCGAAATTTGGAAGGCTTCATCTCCAACACACACAAATGGCATTGGTGGCCCAGAGGTTCCAGGGAGTGGTCTTGGAGGTGGAAATTGGAATGTGTCTCCGTATAAATGACGCCCCATTGCAGACATTTTAAAAACCTGTGAATCATTGGAGTGGCCATAGGCACCAATATCCACTGCTATAAACTTGCATTGGGCGTCTGCAATGGCCATCAGCACAATTGAAAAATATTTTTTAGAATTAAAATATTCCGAGCCAGATGCAGCTGGTTTGACAATCCTTATGTGCTTACCATCCACTGCACCCCAGCAATTGGGAAACAGGCAAATCTTTTCAAAGTTTTCTGCAATCTCCAGCCACCTCTCCAGTGTTGGATGTGGGATACTCCTCCTGTAAACAGTCCCACAATGCCCGGCAAGTCTGTTTTACTATCCCTGATATATGGTTGAAATCCCAAGCCAGAATTGATAATGTAGTGAGTAAAGGGATTTTCCAGTTGCAAGGAATCTGTTCAAAAAGGCAAAACAATAATTAATACAAACTACCAGCAACAACATTACAGTTATAAGTTTGCAGGAGGAGAAACAGTAAAAAAGGCTTACCGAAGTCACCATCAGACGCTCCGCCGGTGATATGGCGAAGCGGCAATACGTGTCATTTCTCCTGATTACTTCTCCAACACGTTTCACCAAAATATCAACATTTTCAGCTCTCATGCGTACATAGTTGAAGAATATCTCAGGGTTTACCCTCAATTCCATATACAGTGTTGAATAGACCCCATGTGTCAGTCGCTGTGCAGTGATCGGGTGGATCCAAAGACGTCATCGCCGGATGAGCTGTCTTGCTTCTTCCTTTTCCCAAATGATCACTGCCAACCGATTTGCCTCAAAAGCAAAATCCGCATAGATGTTCACAATCTTCGCTATAACTCCTTCTATTTCTGCCACTTGCTCTACAACCTTTCAAAGATGGGGTGTTAAAACACTCTATAGGTTTTCAGTAGCCAATCACGTTTGGGAGCCTCCCATTTGGCGTTTTAAAAAAATGGATCCGTCGAAAAACGGAAGAAACGGATGAAAAAAACCGATGCGATGGATCCGTTTTTCAATGGATCAGTCGAAAAACGGATCCGTCGCATGTTTTTTGCAATTTGACGGATTCGTCACGACGACGGATTTTGACTGACGCCAAAAAACTGATGTGTGAAAGAGGCCTAAACTGAAAGTAACAAACCCAGTATATACCACCAATCATTTATTCAGATATGCACATTACATGATGCACACCTTGCAATCTACCTCCTCTCTCCATACCGTTGCATTTCTGCCCTACTCTTTCTACAGACACATGACCCCAGCAGGCATCACTTGACCTGTAGACATAATGCTGCCAGAGGGATCGCAGTACAACACACTCCTCCGTCATAGACACGCCCCTGGTGCTCGTCACATGACCTTATGATGCAACGCTGTCATATGTGTCCTGTCCGTCCGCTTGTCTTTTCGTACACACGCCCCCATATTTCAACCTGGATTAAATAATTGTCCACAACACATAGTCCCTTCTAAAATGAACTGAGCACCACTTACAGATGACAAATGGAATCCCCTCCAATCATAGTCTAGTACCTCCAGTATCCTTTATAATCTCGTCTTCTAGCACTACAGCTTATATTAGATTATATGTAACTTGCAATTCTATTGCAATGTTTAATTGTTATAAAAAGTTTGCACATATTTTGCACATATTACCTTTATTCACTGGATAAAAGATCCTGCGGTCTGTTGCATTCTATATGAAATATATTAATAGGACATTTATTTCAAAATAGTTATAGAATGTTATATATAATGATTGAAACCTTGCTCTTTATTAAATTTTACCATTATCCTTTTCTATATATAACCTATTTTTCTTTTTGTACAATTCCCACAGTTCTGATGAAGGTCTGATTGTAAGACCGAAAACGTTTAACTTTCTTTTGATTGCCTGAATATAATTATTCTCAATTACTGCAAATCCATTTGAGTGCCAAGTTTTACTTTTGAATCCATAACTTAGAGATATTATCACTTCCGCATCCTCCTCTGCTTCCTCCTCTTCCTCTGGGACCACCACCTCCTCCTGCAGACTATTCAAAGTGTGGTCCAGCATGTAGATGACCAGAATAGTGATGCTGATGATGGCAATGTCATCACTAACCATCTTAGTAGCCATTTCAAAACTGTGCAGAAGGCTACATAGAAAGTTCATCTGTGCCCCCTCTGCAACTGTGATTTCCTACATGTTCGTACTGCTTTTGGCCAGAGTATGCAAAATGTCACACTTTATCAGAGGTCGTCACTGTTACCACAATCGCTGCAGCATGTGTAGATTGAAATTCAACCGTGTCGGCATATCGCAAATCAAACAGGCTATGTGCACACAAAGCGTTTTTGATGCGTTTTTGCAATGTTTTTTTCCGTGCGGAAATGGTCCAAAAACGCAAGGGAATCCTTATGCTAGGTAATTCAGTGACAATCCTGAAGTGTTGTGCACATGATCAATAAATTTCCGTGCGTATTTGCAGTGCATTTTTTTCTGCAGCATGTCAATTCTTTTTGGGGTTCTGCAGTGTTTCTGCACCCATTTACTTCAGTTGTGTCAGTCAAATCCGCAGCAAAACCGTAGGTATAAAAATGTTGCGAATTTGCTTAGTTTTTGTTTTGTGTTTTACAGGCTTCCCATGGTGTTTCCCATGCTGTCATCTTTGTGAAAGCGTGGGAAACACAGACGTGGTGGTTCTTATTGGCGTTAATGTTACCGTCAGTTAGACCGCCGGACAGAGAGCTGCAGGATAATACTGGCAGATGTCAGCGTGACCCTGCAGCTCTGACTACGACCCGCGGTAATGCTACCGTCGATACAGTCAGAGCGCTGCGGGATCATGCTGGCAGATGTCAGCATGATCCCGCAGCAGTGACCTGCGCAGTGGATGGCTGGCACTTTTTAGCCAGGAGGGCAATCACAAGGTAGTGGCAGTTGAGTTGTGGTTGCCCACCTTTGCCCTGCTTATATCTGGCCACTGCATTAAAGCAGCAGAGATAACAGGCTTTAAAAACAGGCTGGTACATAGATATGGGAACAGAATGGAACTTGCTGCATAGATATGGGAGCAGAACCAAGCCAACTACCTACATAGATACTGTAACAGAAGCAAGCTGACTACATAGACATGAGAATGGAACCAAGATTACTATGCAGATTAGGGAACTGAAAGGAGAGTACTACAGACATATGAAAGCAGAACCGAGCTTACTACAGAGATACGGAAGCGGAACCAAACTTACTACAGAGATATTTTTTCCCCACTAAAATGTTGTTATAGGTCCCAATTTTTCAAATGGTAAAAATTGACCCCACAATTTGTAAAGAAATTTCCCCCAAAACCTGAGGTCAGAAGTTCCTGTTGTGCACATGGCCAGGCTCGGATGGGAAGTCACTGTTTGACTTTTGGAGCAATAATCTGGCAGTCCGAGGTGTGTGACCAGCAGAAGACACCAATGGTGACCCATTTCTGACACTATACCCATCATTGATCATCTAAGGGAGTATATTTCACTGATTTCTTTACCATTTGGCTGTGAGAGAATGATATATTCCTTCTGTTACACTAAGAAGTAGCATCATGGCATCCCGCACTTCCCAATGTCTAACACTGGTAACATCCCTTTCTTTATAAATTAGTCCTGGGGCAGATTCTCGGGGGGTCCTCTGTCCAGGCCATAGATCTTAACAGCTCATTCACATATTGGGAAAAGCGTGGATTTCTCTAGAATAAGACTGTCAGAAAGACTCCATGAGAGTGGTATGAGGGACCAACGTCCACAAGTGGGTGTTGGGCTTACAGCCCAACACCGTGCAGGGTGATTGACATTTGCCAGAGAACACCAAGATTGGCAGATTCGATATTGGCGCTCTGTGCACTTCACAGATGAGCACAAGTGGCAGACGTGACAGTCTGTATATGCTGTGGAGAACGTTCTGCTGCCTGCAACATCCTCCAACATGACTGCTTTTGGCAGTAGGTCAGTAATAGTGTAGGAAGGCATTTCTTTGGAGGGCCTACAGCCCTCCATATGCTAGACAGAGGTACCCTGACTGCCAATAGGTACCAGTATGAGATTCTCAGACTCCTTGTGAGAACATATGCAGGTGTAGTGGGCCCTTGGTTCCTTCTGATGCATGACAATAATAAGCCTCATATGTCTGAAGTGTGTCAGGGTTGATGCTATGTTTTATTGTTCTTAACACATTCAACCATTTAAAGGGAATCTGTCACCCCATTTTTGGCCTATAAGCTGCGGCCACCGCCATCAGGGGCTTATCTACAGCATTCTGTAATGCTGTAGATAAGCCCCCGATGTAACCTGAAAGATAAGAAAAACTAGTTAGATTATATTCACCCCGGCGTCCGGTCCGGGCTGGCTCCTCCCATCTTCTAGAGATGACGTCCTTCTTTTTACTGCTGCTGTGGCTCCTGCGCAGGCATACTTACTCTGCCCGGTTGAGGGCAGAGTAAAGTACTGCAGTGCGCAGGCCCTCCCTGCCCTTTCTCAGCGCCTGCGCACTGCAGTACTTTACTCTGCCCTCAACAGGGCAGAGAAAGTACGCATGCGCAGGAGCTGCAGCAGAAGTAAGAAGGAGGACGTCATCTCTAAAAGATGGGAGGCGCCGGACCGGACCGTGACACCCATCGTACCAGACCCCGGGGTGAGTATAAGGCTACTTTCACACTAGCGTCGTGCACTGCACATCGCAATGCGTCGTTTTGGAGAAAAAACGCATCCTGCAAAGTTGCCCGCAGGATGCGTTTTTTCTCCATAGACTAACATTAGCGACGCATTGCGACGTTTGGGCACACGTCGCATCCGTCGAGCGACGGATGCGCCGTGTTTTGGCGGCCGCGACGCACAAAAAAAGCTACATGTAACTTTTTTTGTGCGTCGTCTCCGCCATTTTTGACCGCGCATGCGCGGCCGAAACTCCTCCCCGGACATTAAAATGGGGCAGCGGATGCGATGAAAAACTGCATCCGCTGCCCCCCGTTGTGCGGCGCTTCCACACTATGCGTCGGTGCGCTGCAACGTCGCATAGCGACGTGCAGTGCACGACGCTAGTGTGAAAGTAGCCTAATCTAACTCGTTTTTCTTCTCTTTCAGGTTACATCGGGGGCTTATCTACAGGTTTACAGAATGCTGTAGAATAAGTCCCTGATGGCAGTGGCCGCAGCTCATAGGCCGAAAATGGGGTGATAGATTCCCTTTAATGAATAAAGATATGCAACTGGAATATTTAATTCAGTGATATCTAGGATGTGGTATTTTAGTGTTCCCTTTATATTTTTGAGCAGTGCATATAATGTACAGTATAAATATATAAAAATGTAAAATATTCAATGCAGAATAGATGACTTTTTATTTGCTTATTACATGAAAGATATTAGTAACTGCAGATACTTTAAATTCTAAATATATAATTATAATTCTGAATTTTTTAGACTATAAGATGCACTTTACCATAAGACGCCCAGGTTTAGAAAGCAGAAAGTAGGAAAACATTTTTCGTACTACTAAAATTGAAGTACTAAACCTATTGTTAGTGTTTCTCTTCACCATGTGTTATATTTACATATAGCGTCACGGCATGGATATTAATGAACACTCTTCAGAGCGCAGCGCTTTGCAGACATTATTACCGCTGTCCCCAAGGGGGCTCACAATCTAAATTCCCTATCAGGATTTCTTTGAAGTGTTGGAGGTAACTGGAATACCCAGAGGAAACCCAAGCAAACACAGGGAGAACATACAAACTCCTTGCAAATGTGGTCCTTGATGGGATTTGAGCTCAGGACCCCAGAGCTGAAAGGCTACAGTGATGACCACTGAACAACCATGTGTCACGCGGGGCTTAGGACAACTAAGGCAGAAATACCCGGGGCCCCTGTGGTGTCCCTTTCACTAGGGGAAACCCTGTCTGACCCTCAACCCAGGGTTTTTGCTGAAGGTGCAAATGCCTGAGCCTCCAGCCTCTCCTTGTCTCCTGCTCAGCCCTGCACTTAACCCTCCACCCTCCACCCAGTGAGGAGACACACCACCAAAGCTCCCACACAAATAAGACAGACAGGGAGAACTTAAACTGCACTGCGCCGCACACACACAGGAATATACAGTAATGTGAACAGGGCACAACTAAACACAAATATGGGAAGGAGAAAGGATAACGACGGATCATATGACACCAGATACGAATCTCTCTCTCTGCAACACCTCCACTCCAGACCGGAACCACTTGGTATGAAAACACAAGCTATAATCGGCGACGCCCATATGCCAGTATGACTATTTAAAGACCGTGGGCGTGACTAACCTTCCAACCTGGTCTCCAGCAGGATTAACCCCCGAGAGCCTGAAGATCAAGCCGGCGCCACTGAGGCTATAGTGGCTGGAGGTGGAACTACCTCTGCCTGCCGGACGCTGTGGTGTGAACAGCGTCCGACATGACAGTACCCCGTCTTCTACGAGGGACCCCAGGGCCCTCAAGACTCATAGGACCCGGCTTGTCTGGATGACGACGGTGAAAAGAACTGCCCTGCCGATCCGCATGTATGTCTGAGGCTGGAACCCAAGACCTCTCCTCCGGACCATACCCCCGCCAGTGCACCAAATACTGAAGAGTACGGCGTACTACTCGAGAGTCCACTACCTTGGCGACCTCGAACTCTAAATCGCCATCCACCATGACTGGAGGTGGCATCGGCGTCGGGTCCACCAAGCCTACCACCTTTTTCAATAAAGCCCTGTGAAAAACGTTATGTATTTTGTACACCGCAGGAAGTTCCAACCGATAAGCCACTGGGTTAATGATGGCAGAAATCCTAAAAGGCCCAATAAACCTTGGACCCAGTTTTAAAGATGGAATTTTGAGTTTTATGTTCTTCGTAGCTAACCACACCCATTCACCCACACACAGGTCCGGACCTGGCACGCGTCTACTGTCAGCCACCCGTTTGTACCTGGCACTCATGCTCAACAAACGCTGTTTCACCCGCCTCCAGACTGATGACAATTGGGCTCCTAGCTGATCCTCCTCCGGGACACCCCCGGAGTCACCCTGACGTAAGGTACAAAACTGAGGATGTTGACCGTACACACAAAAGAATGGAGACTCTCCTGATGACTCTTGGCGGTGATTATTTAACGCGAATTCGGCCAGAGGAAGGAAAGTAGACCACTCCTCCTGGTTGTCGGACACAAAACATCATAAATACTGTTCTAGATTTTGGTTCATGCGCTCAGTTTGTCCATTAGACTGTGGATGAAACGCCGATGAATGTGACAACTTGATCCCCAACCTTGAGCAAAAAGCTTTCCAAAACCTCGCCACAAATTGCGTACCCCTATCAGATACTATGTCAGATGGTACTCCGTGGAGTCTGACCACCTCCTTCACAAATACCTGAGCCAACGTCTTAGCATTGGGCAAAGAAGACAACGCCACAAAATGCGCCATCTTTGAAAAACGGTCAACCACCACCAGGATGACCGTGTTCCCTGCCGAGGCTGGCAAGTCAGTGATAAAATCCATGGAGATTTCTGTCCATGGCCTATTGGGTACCCCCAGAGGCTGTAGCGTGCCAGCAGGACGGGTTCGGGGTGACTTAGCCCTAGCACACGTGATGCAAGCTGCCACGTACGAGACCACGTCCTGCCGGATTTTGGGCCACCAGAAACGACGCGATACCAGCTCTAAGGTGCCCTTCACCCCTGGATGACCAGCCAGTACCGAATCGTGGTGTTCCTTCAACACCTTAAGCCGAAGATGCAGGGGTACAAATGATTTGTTGGCGGGAAGTCCTGGTGGTACCTCCTCTTGGGCCTCGGCAATCTCCGCCTCTACCTCCGTCGTGAGAGCCGAGACCACTACCCCTTTCTGGAGGATGGGTACCGGCTCTTCCCGAGGTTCTCCCCCCGGAAAACACCTAGACAAAGCATCCGCCTTGGTGTTTTTAGCCCCGGGACGGTACGTCACAAGAAAATTGAAACGAGTAAAAAACAATGCCCAGCGAGCCTGCCTAGGAGACAGACGCTTGGCCGACTCCAGATAGAGCAGATTCTTATGGTCGGTGATAACTGTGACCTGGTGAGCCGCCCCCTCCAAGAAGTGTCGCCATTCCTCAAAAGCCAGTTTGATGGCCAACAACTCCCTGTTGCCGATATCATAATTCCGTTCGGCTGGCGACAGCTTCTTGGAGAAGTAGGCGCATGGATGCATCTCGCTCAAGGACGAGCCTTGAGACAGTACTGCCCCCACTCCCACCTCCGATGCATCAACCTCTACCACAAAAGGTTTAGACACGTCTGGTTGCACCAGAATGGGGGCTGAAGCAAAACTATTCTTCAGACGCTCAAATGCACGTATAGCCACCTCAGGCCAGTTCGCCAGATCGGCACCCTTCTTTGTCATGTCCGTGAGCGGTTTGGCGACAGTCGAAAAGTGTTTTATAAATTTCCTATAATAATTTGCAAACCCAAGGAACCGCTGGAGTGCTTTCAGACTCTCCGGCCTCTCCCATTGCAGCACCGCTTGTACCTTAGCGGTGTCCATTTTAAAACCGGCTGCGGACACAATATATCCCAAAAAGGGCAACTCCTGGACAAAAAATAAACATTTTTCCAGCTTAGCATAGAGCTGGTTCTCCCGGAGCAACTGTAACACCTGCCTAACATGCTCCAAATGAGTGTCCCGATCGCTAGAATAAATGAGGATATCATCCAGGTATACAATCACAAATCTCCCCAGGACATGAGCAAATACATCATTAATAAAATGTTGGAAAACGGCAGGCGCGGTGGTCAACCCAAACGGCATAACCAGACTCTCAAAATGACCCTCAGGAGTGTTAAACGCCGTCTTCCACTCATCCCCCTGACGGACCCTTATGAGGTTATACGCCCCCCTGAGGTCCAGCTTGGAAAACCATTTCGCCCCCGCTACCTGGTTGAACAAATCCGGGATCAACGGCATTGGGTAGGGATCACGGATAGTAATCTGGTTTAACTCTCGGAAATCCAGACACGGGCGTAACCCCCCATGTTTCTTCTTAATGAAGAAAAACCCCGTGGCTACAGGCGAGGACGAAGGCCGGATGTGTCCTTTGCTCAGACTCTCCGCGATGTAGTCTTTCAGAGCTTGCCTCTCAGGACCAGAAATATTAAACATCCTGGCCTTAGGTAATTTGGCCCCAGGTTTTAACCTAATCGCACAGTCATAGGCTCTATGTGGAGGCAGTTCTGAGCAACCCTTCTCAGAGAAAACATCCACGAAATCCTGCAAAGCCTCCGGCAGGCTGGGCGTCACGGCGGACACACATGTGGCCAAGCAATTGTCTTGGCAGAAACCACTCCATTGCACTATGTCCTGAGTTTTCCAATCAATTACCGGGTTGTGCCTGGACAGCCATGGAAAACCCAGGACCATTTGAGCTGGGAGATTACGGAGGACCCTACATGTAACCGACTCAGAATGTAGGACCCCAATGTGGAGTTTCACCTCTGCCACAAACTCAGTAATCTCCCCTTGAGGGAGGGGAACAGCATTAATGGTCACCACCTGTATGGGGTGAGGAAGTTTTTCGATCTTAAACCCGGCGGTGTGTGCAAACTCCTCATCTATGAGATTGGTAGCGGAACCGCTATCCACAAACACTGATATAGGTAGCTCTCTGCCGGCGATAATAACCTTGGCAGGGAGCATACATTGAGATACCATCATGGAGGATATGCATACGCTCAGTTGGGTCTCCTCCATACCCTCTGAGCTTAACAGTTTTCCGCCAATGTGACCCTCTTAGGTAGTACCGGGCAAACGTTAACATAATGACCTCTTTTACCACAGTAGAAACATGCTCCGGGCTTCCGGAATCCCGGAGCGCGAGGCTGAACCTGTGCCACGCCAGCAATCTGCATAGGTTCAGGGGACTCATCAACTTCAACCACACCTGCACCTCTGCTTTCCCCCAGAGGTAGCGTCTCCTGTGCCCCCTGGCGAAAACGGCGATCAATACGTATCACCAAACTCATGGCAGACTCCAATGATGCCGGAGTCTCATACATCAGGAGGGCTTGTTTCACCCTCCCTGATACCCCATGAATAAACTGGCTCCGCAGTGCTGGGTCATTCCACTTTGTGTCTACAGCCCAGCGGCGAAATTCCGAACAATAGTCCTCTGCCAAGCGCTCCCCCTGGCGGAGGGCGCGGATTTTAGATTCCGCTAGAGCCAGTCGGTCAGGGTCATCGTAAATGAGCCCGAGGGCAGAAAAAACATTATCGACCGAATGAAATGTAGCAGAGTCAGCTGGTAAGGAAAATGCCCATGCTTGGGGGTCACCACTCAGTAATGACAACACCAGCCCTACTCGCTGGGCCTCATTACCTGAGGAGATTGGCCGCATGCGGAAGTATAATTTGCAGGCCTCCCGAAATACGACAAATTTGCTGCGATCGCCTGAAAATCGTTCTGGCAGCGGAAACTTCGGCTCTGCACCGACACCTGCAGATGCCGTTTGCAACTTTGCTACTACCAGGCCCTGCTGCTGAACTGCCCTTTTCAACTCAGAGAGGAGACACACCACCAAAGCTCCCACACAAATAAGACAGACAGGGAGAACTTAAACTGCACTGCGCCGCACACACACAGGAATATACAGTAATGTGAACAGGGCACAACTAAACACAAATATGGGAAGGAGAAAGGATAACGACGGATCATACGACACCAGATACGAATCTCTCTCTCTGCAACACCTCCACTCCAGACCGGAACCACTTGGTATGAAAACACAAGCTATAATCGGCGACGCCCATATGCCAGTATGACTATTTAAAGACCGTGGGCGTGACTAACCTTCCAACCTGGTCTCCAGCAGGATTAACCCCCGAGAGCCTGAAGATCAAGCCGGCGCCACTGAGGCTATAGTGGCTGGAGGTGGAACTACCTCTGCCTGCCGGACGCTGTGGTTTGAACAGCGTCCGACATGACACCATGCTGCAACTCTACAACATACACATTTATAATATATATATATATATATATATACACACTCACTGGCCACTTTATTAGGTACACCTGTCCAACTGTGTGTTAAGACTTAATTTCTAATCAGCCAATCACATGGCGGCAACTCAGTGCATTTAGGCATGTAGACATGGTCAAGACAATCTCCTGCAGTTCAAACCGAGCATCAGTATGGGGAAGAAAGGTGATTTGAGTGCCTTTGAACGTGGCATGATTGTTGGTGCCAGAAGGGCTGGTCTGAGTATTTCAGAAACTGCTGATCTACTGGGATTTTCACGCACAACCATCTCTAGGGTTTACAGAGAATGGTCCGAAAAAGAAAAAAAATCCAGTGAGCGGCAGTTCTGTGGCCGGAAATGCCTTGTTGATGCCAGAGGTCAGAGGAGAATGGGCAGACTGGTTCGAGCTGATAGAAAGGCAACAGTGACTCAAATTGCCACCCGTTACAACCAAGGTAGGCAGAAGAGCATCTCTGAACGCACAGTGCGTCGAACTTTGAGGCAGATGGGCTACAGCAGCAGAAGACCACACTGGGTACCACTCCTCTCAGCTAAGAACAGGAAACTGAGGCTACAATTTGCACAAGCTCATCGAAATTGGACAGTAGAAGATTGGAAAAACGTTGCCTGGTCTGATGAGTCTCGATTTCTGCTGCGACATTCGGATGGTAGGGTCAGAATTTGGCGTAAACAACATGAAAGCATGGATCCATCCAGCCTTGTATCAACGGTTCAGGCTGGTGGTGGTGGTGTCATGGTGTGGGGAATTTTTTCTTGGCACTCTTTGGGCCCCTTGGTACCAATTGAGCATCGTTGCAACGCCACAGCCTACCTGAGTATTGTTGCTGACCATGTCCATCCCTTTATGACCACAATGTACCCAACATCTGATGGCTACTTTCAGCAGGATAATGCGCCATGTCATAAAGCTCGAATCATCTCAGATTGGTTTCTTGAACATGACAATGAGTTCACTGTACTCAAATGGCCTCCTCAGTCATCAGATCTCAATCCAATAGAGCATCTTTGGGATGTGGTGGAACGGGAGATTCGCATCAGGGATGTGCAGCCGACAAATCTGCGCCAACTGTGTGATGCCATCATGTCAATATGGTCCAAAATCTCTGAGGAATGCTTCCAGCACCTTGTTGAATCTCTGCCACGAAGAATTGAGGCAGTTCTGAAGGCAAAAGGGGGTCCAACCCCTTACTAGCATGGTGTACCTAATAAAGTGGCCAGTGAGTGTATATATATATATATATATATATATACACACACTAGCTGAAGAGCCCGGCGCTGCCCGGGCATAGTAACTAACTGTGGTTAGTTATAGCAAATTATAATTATCCTCCATCCCATAGTCCCGTGCCCATATACCCATCATACATATCCTCCATCCCATAGTCCCGTGCCCATATACCCATCATACATATCCTCCATCCCATAGTCGAGTGCCCATATACCCATCACACATCCTCCATCCCATAGACCCCTGCCCATGTACCCCTCATACAAAACCTCCATCCCATAGTCCAGTGCCCATATACCCATCACACATCCTCCATCCCATAGTCAACCATTATGACATCATAATGAGTGGCGGGGCTTGCAACCTATGATGACATCAGCGTTGCCATGGCAACCATTATGATATCATAATGAGGGGCGGGGATTGATACACACACACACACACTTTTTCCCCATTATGTAGATAGGGGCAAAATTGTTTGGTGAATTGGAACGCGCGGGGTTAAAATTTCACCTCACAACATAGCTTAGGACACTCTCGGGGTCCAGACGTGACTGTGCCAAATTTTGTGGCTGTAGCTGCGACGGTGCGGATGCCTATCCCGGACACACACACACACTTGAGCTTTATATAATAGATATATATATATATACTGTATATACACATACAGACTATGCAAAGAAACCTCAGAAACAGTCCAACACAAAGTGGCAGGATGCAAAATGCAAGCAGGAACAGCGTATACCAAACGCCACAACCAAGTAGCGGGAGTTGAATACAGGAACATCTGCACAGCATATGGGTTAAGTCCCCCTAAGACCAGGTGGGAGACCCCAGAAAAAGTGGTGGAGGATGAAAGGGCTAAAATCCTGTGGGACTTCCAAGATCCAGACGGATAAGCAGGTGTTGGCTAACCAACCAGACATTGTCATAGTAGACGAGGATCAGAAGACAGCAATGATAATAGATGCGGCAGTGCCAAGTGACAGCAACATCAGAAAGAAGGAATATAAGAAGCTGCAGAAATACCAGGGCCTCAAAGGAGAAGGTGGAGAAGATGTCGAAAGTGAAGGCAACAGTAATTCCAGTGGTGATAGGAGCACTTGGAGCAGTGACCCCCTAACTTGGAAAAATGGCTACAACAGATACCAGGAGAAACATTTGAATTCTCTGTCCAGAAAAGAATAATGCTGGCAAAAACTAAGATCCTGCGCAGAACCCTCAAACTCCCTGGCCTCTGGGAGGAAACCCAAGAATGAGTAGGGACAAAAAAGACCAGGAAGTCTTTTATATACACACACAGCTCCAATACATATGCAGATTTACATACACACAGCTCTACTACATACACATGCAGAACTACTATATACACAAGTAGCTCTGTGCACATTTATATACATGTACACTGTATACATTGGCCCATTTTGCGGTTCCTTCCAGGTCATGTGAAAGATCCTGGAACTAGTCAGATGACAGGTTCTTCAGCTGCTCACTCAGCATGAGCAGTCTCTGTGCAGATCCCGGTATCTTCCTCTCCTGCTCTGCACAGAGCACGTAGATCAGTGTGGGTCAGGAGGAGAGAATACTTTTTGCAGTGATCGTGAAGGATGCTCTCTTAGCGTTGTGCTCCATCACAGGAAGCTACCTTCAGACTATAATAGGCATTTATTAGCAAGAATTTTTCGAGTTAAAAGTGTGTCCAATAGTCCAAAATAAGTACTAAAGTAATTTTCCATTCATATTTAATTATACACACCAAATTCCCAAAACATATTCTGGACAGCTTAGATCTCATTTGCCAGTCCAAGTAAGAGAAAATGCACCAGCTCAAAGTATACCAAAACCACAGGAAGAAGAAAAGAGCCAAAGGTGTCTTAGAGATAAAAGTCAAATTTTTATTTTACAAATAATCATAGTATAAGTTATTATAACAATGCACAGATCCCAGTGAAAAAGCAGAAAAGGAAAACTATCCCTAAGTGCCGCGTTGCCTTGTAGGCAAGTAAAAAAACATGACACATAATTGTTGTGAACCTAATCAGCCATAGCAGCAAGTATTAACCAGTAAAAGAACAACAACCATGGCGCAATGCGCACCAGGCATTATGTAACAACAAATGGAGGCTCAATATGTAATGATACTGTACAAATTGTCCGGCTTACCAGGAAAGGACAGCGGGCACGAGTAGGAGGGTGTGATGCCCCCCGACGCACGTTTCGCAGCCTTAAAGAGCAGCTTCCTCAAGGAAACGCACGTCGGGGGGCATCACACCCTCCTACTCGTGCCCGCTGTCCTTCCCTGGTAAGCCGGACAATTTGTATCATTGCATATTGAGCCTCCATTTGTTGTTACATAACGCCTGGTGCGCATTGCGCCATGGTTGTTGTTCTTTTACTGGTTAATACTTGCTGCTATGGCTCATTAGGTTCACAACAATTATGTGTCATGCTTTTTTACTTACCTACAAGGCAACGTGGCACTTAGGGATAGTTTTCCTTTTCTGCTTTTTCACTGGGATATGTGCATTGTTATAATAACTTATACTATGATTATTTGTAAAATAAAAATTTGACTTTTATCTCTAAGACACCTTTGGCTCTTTTCTTCCTCCTGTGGTTTTGATATTTAATTATACGACTACCTGTTATATGGTTTTTGTACAATTTCTCTATAAAATATATGTTCTCCCCGTCAGCGTTACTTTTGATGTTTAACAAAGTATGTTTTCTAGTACTTGTTTTTTCCATTCCAGGTATGATAATGGCTTCTCCCCTTGTGGGATTTTATATGTTTAACAAAGTAGCATTATAGTTCAAAACATTTCCCACATCCTTAATATGAACACTGTTTCTCCTTTGTGTGAATTCTCTGGTGCTTATCAAGACTTGATTTATTTGACCAACATTTCCCACATTCTGAACATAAATATGGCTTCTCTCCTGTGTGAGTTCTCTGGTGTATAACAAGCTGTGCTTTCCATGCAAAACATTTTCCACATTCTGAACATGAAAAAGGCTTCTCCCCTGTGTGAGTTCTCTGGTGAGTAACAAGAGATGATTTCTTTACAAAACATTTTCCACATTCCGAACAAGAAAAAGGCTTCTCACCTGTGTGAGTTCTCTGGTGTATAACAAGGTGTGCTTTCCATGCAAAACATTTTCCACATTCTGAACATGAAAGAGGCTTTTCCCCTGTGTGAGTTCTCTGGTGTATAACAAGGTGTGCTTTCATTGCAAAACATTTTCCACATTCTGAACATGAAATAGGCTTCTCCCCTGTGTGAGTTCTCTGGTGAGTAACAAGAGATGATTTCTTTACAAAACATTTTCCACATTCCGAACAAGAAAAAGGTTTCTCACCTGTGTGAGTTCTCTGGTGATTATGAAGACCTTTTTTGCATACAAAACATTTTTCACATTCTGAACATGAATATGGCTTCTCTCCTGTGTGAGTTCTCTGATGTGAAATAAGATTAGCTCTCTCCCCGTAACATTTTCCACATTCTGAACATGGAAACAGCTTCTCCCCTGTGTGAGTTCTCTGATGTGTAACAAGTTGTGATCTCTGTCCATAACATTTTCCACATTCTGAACATGAAAAAGGCTTATCCCCTGTGTGAGTCCTCTGATGTGTAACAAGGTGTGATCTCTGTCCATAACATTTTCCACATTCTGAACATGAAAAAGGCTTATCCCCTGTGTGAGTCCTCTGATGTGTAACAAGTTGTGATCTCTGTCCATAACATTTTCCACATTCTGAACATGAAAAAGGCTTATCCCCTGTGTGAGTCCTCTGATGTGTAACAAGGTGTGATCTCTGTCCATAACATTTTCCACATTCTGAACATGAAAAAGGCTTCTCTCCTGTGTGAGTTCTCTGGTGTATATCAAGGTGTGATTTGAGTACAAAACATTTCCCACATTCTGAACATGAATATGGCTTCTCTCCTGTGTGAGTTCTCTGGTGTATATCAAGGTGTGATTGGAGTACAAAACATTTCCCACATTCTAAACATGAAAAAGGCTTCTCCCCTGTGTGAGTTTTTTGATGTGTGTTAAGATTTGATTTCTCTGTAAAACATTTCCCACATTCTGAACATGCAAAAGGCTTCTCCCCAGTATGAATTCTCTTATGCCTAACAAGGTTGGATTTCTGTTTAAAATATTTCCCACATTTCGAACAAGAAAATCTCTTCTCTTCTGTGTGAATTATTTGATGCTTAACAGAAGATGTTTCGGTGGGAAAGCCATTTCTATAGTCTGAATGTTTAATTGTCTTTTTTGCTTTAAGTGAAGTCTGTTTTTTGATGCATCTTTTCTGACTTTTATTTTTATTAGTAGTCTGCAATGAATCAGAAGATAGGACCTGTTTCAAAGGCGCAGATGATAGATTTTTGCTGTGAATAGATGATGGTATATCTGAAGTAATGATGTTCACTTTAATTGTATCGTGTGTGATCTCAAGGTCATCTGATTTAAAAATTGAAGATGTCACTAGTCCCTCTGATCTCCTAGTTAAGCCATCTGCCAAGATAAAACCAATTATTATTTTGAATAAAATATCCTTGAAACTTATATTTAACATTTCTACTCAAAATATCCATAGAAATGGGAATTTATGTGGTAAAATTGAATTATCTACTAAGACAATAACAGTTAACAGTCTAATAGAAAAACTCATAGCATGAACCAGTAGAGTGGTGTTCAACTGTTTCTTCATTCTGCCTCTCAAATATTGGAATATAAAGCCACGAAAAATGTTATGTAGGCGAAATATAGATTTTTTTTTTTTACTTACAGTAAAATCTATTTCTCGTAGTCTTCAATGGGGGGGGGGGGACACAGAACTATGAGACGAGATAGTCTGCTGCCACCTTGAGGCTGGCACTATTATTAAAATTAAATAAAATTGGCCTCTCCCCTGCCAACTATACTGCACCTGCTGGTAAAAACTTATACTCATCCCGCAAAAAAATAGGACTCGAATCAGGTGTCAAAATGGTCACTAGTTCTATAAATTAGGACAGCGCAGGCTCTGTCCATCCACCAACAATAGGGTTTCTGGGACCTGTAGTATTACCCAGTCTGGCAGTATGTGTGTGTTGTCCAGCTGGAATAATCAGCTCTCTGCTTCAGGTTACTGGGAAGCACCACACACTACCAAAGCTCAAAGCATATTGCTGGAAGCTGCCAGATACAGCCTTGTTCTCCTCGGGTTCAGTCCTCTGTGCTCAGCCCCCGGCTTGTGTATTTGATCCTGTTGTGATCCTGGCCCGTTTCTATCTGATTTTGTACTTTTTCTGCCCTCTATCAATCTAAAAGCTAGGCCCCTCAAAGTAATTTAAAAAAAGATTTGTGAGGCTATGGGCCCACGTAGCGTTTTAAAACGCACACTAAAAACTGGACTCCTTCCCAGAAATTGTGCGTTTTTTCCCACGCGATTTCACAGCGATTTTACCGCGATTCTGTTCGCGATTTTGCCGCGATTTTCTCAAGCACTTTCCAAGCGATTTGAAGCATCACTTGGAAAGTGATTGACAGGTTGGTCACACTCATCAAACATAGTGTTTGACAAGTGTGAGCAGCTTTTTACTATTGAGGCCGCCTATGCAGCATCAATAGTAAAAGATAAAATGTTAAAAAAATAAAAAATCGGGGTATATTTACCTTCCGATGTCCCGCGCTGCCATCCCGGGCCACAGCGTTTCCAGTAATGCCTTGCGAGACCTATGATGACGTTGGTCTCGCGTTACTATAGCGATCTCGCGAGACCGCTAGAGTCACACGAGACTACGTCATCACAGGACCTTGCCGCAAGGCATTACTAGGAACGCTTAGGCCGGGAATGCAGCGCGGGACGTCAGAAGGTAAATATACCCCGATTTTTTATTTTTTATTCTTTTTTTTTTACAGGGGTATGGTACCCAGGGCCTGGAGGACAGTCTCCTCCACACCGTGGGTACCAACCGCACATGAGACGCTTAACTTCCCGCATGGTGGGCATAGCCACATGCGGGAAGTAAGCGATTCTCATGCATTCCTATGGGTGCGGAATCACGGCAATTCTTTGCGATTCCGCACAAAAGAATGAGCATGCTGCGATTTTTTCCGCGATGCGTTTCCGCCGCGGAGAAAAGCGCAGCATTAGCACAGCATGTGCGGAATGCCATAGGAATGCATGGGGGGCGTTCTGTACACTATTTTTAAACGTTTTCGCTCCGAAAATCGCAGCAAAAACGCTTAAAAATCGCATCGTGGGCACATAGCCTGACTCAAAAACTAGCTTTTGCAAATTGAATTGAACATACAAAAACTTTTGCTAAACTTGTCATCCTTCTATTCCCCCCCCCCAAAAAAAAAAAAAAAATTGGAAATAAATAAAATGGGATGTTAGAAAAAAGCTGCCAACCTACAAAAGAAATTTTCAGGTATTTTAAAAAATAAATGCAAAATATATTAACCTAAAATTACTAGAATCATAAAGTACAATTTGTCACAGAAAATTGTTTTTCAGAATCACTGGAATCAGAAGAAGCAGCCGAAGTTATCACCACATAAAGTGACATGTCAGATTTGAAAAATAGGCCCTTGTTAGGACCACAAAATTGTTTGCTGCAAATGGTTAAATCATTGTATTTTGGGCAGTAAAAACTGTTACTATAGACAATAGCACATCTAGTGAAATGATCAAACTCAATAGTCTTAATCAGTAAACATTGAGTAACAAATGGTGAAACATCTCTGGAGTAAGTAATGGTATGTGCAGTGGAGTACCGTCAATGGTGGCAGGCTATGTGACTACTATGGAGCCCCTGGGCCGAGGGAGGGGGGACCAGTGCCAGCACTGGGACCCCTCTGCCCGTCACCACAAATTCAACTGTATCGGCATCCTGGATGCAGACACAGTTGAAAGCAATGATGCAAGAGGGATCGTCTGCTGATGCTTCCTTCTCTATCATTCTTCCTCAAGGTCTGACATCTCAACGCAGCGGGTGCGAAAACATCACACATGATGCCCCCTGTGTTGAGATGTATGGGCGCTTCAGACATGTATAGACTATGGTGAGTGCATTATACTCTATGAACTATGGTGAGGGCATTATACTGTATGGATTATGGTGAATGCACTATACTATATGGATTATGGGGAGTGCATTATATTATATAGAATACTATAAGGGATTGAATTATACTATATAAATAAAACTGGACGAGAATTTTACTGTATGGAGGACTATGGGGAGTACATTATACTATATAGAGGACTGTGGGGAGCGCATTATACTATATGGATGACTATGGGAAGTGCATTAAACTATATGGAGGATTATGAGGACTGCATTATACTATATACAGAACTCTGGGGGGGCTTAATACTGTATGGAAGACTATGGGGTGCATCAAACTCTATGGAGGACTACAGAGGGTGCATTATACTGTAATGAGTATGGTGAGTACATTTTACTATATGGATGACTATGGGGAGTGCATTTTACTATATGAAGGGTTATGGGGAGTGCATTATACTTTATGGACTATGCGGAGTGTGTTATACTGAATGGACTATGGAGGAGTTAATTATTCTATATGTAGGACTACGGGAAGTGCATTTTACCATATGGAGGATTATGGTGGGGCATTATAATAATATTAATCTTTACTTATATAGCGCCAACATATTCTGCAGCGCTCTACAGTTTAACAGTTTCAAAACACAAGTCATAAGTAACAACGTTAATAATACAATCATTAAAGCAAAATAAGATGACCCTGCTCGTGAGAGCTTACAATCTACAATGAGGTGGAGGAGATACAGAGTACAGGTACAATAATGTATATACAATGATGGTCCAGCCATCTTGATGGAGTGAGGGATAGATGGAACTGGTGAACGGGCTTCACACACTTATACATAAAATGAATTAGATTTGTGAATGTGATAGGCCGCCCTGAACAAATGTGTTTTGAGGGAGCGCCTAAAACTATGCAAATTGTGGATAGTCCTAATTTCTTGGGGTAGAGCATTCCAGAGGATTGGCGCAACATGGGAGAAGTCTTGGAGTCGGGAGTGGGAGGTACCGATTAGTGCCGAGGTTAGTCGAGAGTCGTTTTCAGAGCGCAGAGGTCGGTTAGGCCAATAGACAGAAATCAGGGAGGAGATGTAGAGGGGTGCTGCACTGTGGAGAGCTTTGTGAGTGAGAAAAAGTACCTTGAATTGGATCCTATAATGAATGGTCAGTTAATGTAAGGACTGGCGAAGAGCAGACGCGTCCGAGTACCGATTAGCCAGATGGATGACCCTGGCTGCTGCATTAAGTATTGACTGGAGGGGGAAAGTCGAGTAATGGGGAGGCCAATTAATAGAGCGTTGCAGTAGTCCTGGCAGGAGTGGATCAATGGGACAGTGAGGGTTTCTGTTGTTTCCATGGTGAGAATAGGGAGGATTGAAGAGATGTTCTTTAGGTGTAAGTGGCAAGAGATTGTATATGGGATGAGAAGGAGAGATTGGTGTCAAATATAACACCCAGACAGCGCACCTGCTGCTGGGGTGTTATTATGGTGCCACACACGGAGAGGGAATTGTCAGATTTATGGAGGTTAGTACACAGCGAGAGCAGAAGAAGTTCATTTTTGTGAGGCTGAGTTTCAGATAGAGAGCAGACATGATGTTGGAGACTGTGGACAGACATTCACTGGCGTTCTGTAGTACAGCGGGGGTAAGGTTGGGGGATGACGTGTATAGTTGTGTGTCATCAGCATAAAGATGGTATTGAAAGCCAAATCTGCTGTTGGTCTGTCCAATTGGGGCCATGTAGAGAGAGAAGAGAAGGGGGCCAAGGACTGAGCTCTGAGGTACCCCGACAGTGAGAGGAAGAGGAGATGAAGTGGAGCAAGCGAACAAAACATTGAAGGAGCAGTCAGAGAGATAGGAAGAGAACCAGGAGAGAGCAGTGTCCTTAATGCCTAGTGACTGGAGCCTAGAGAGAAGGAGGCGGTGGTCAACAGTGTCGAAAGCTGCAGAAAGGTCAATAAGACTGAGCAGAGAGTGGTCACTGTTACATTTTACATTATACTATATAAAACACTATGAGGAGTGCATTATAGTATATAAAGAACTCTGGAGGTGCATTATACTGTATGGAAAAAGCGCATTATGCTATATGGAGGACTAGGAGTGCATTATTCAATTTAAAGAACTCTGGAGGTACTTTAAAGACGACTATTTGGAGCGCATTAAACTATATAGAGGACTATGGGAGGTGGACTATACTGAATGAGCAATGGGAAGCGCATTATACTGTATGGAGGACTATGGGGGATGTATTATGCTGTATAGAGAATAATGGGGGCATTATACAACATGGATGACTATATGGAGTACATTATACTGTATGGAAGACTACAGGAAACATACTATATAGAGGACTATGGGGAGCGCATTATTATATGATATAAAGAACTCTGGGGGGTGAATTTTACAGTATGGAGAACTATGGAGGGTGCATTATATTGTTTGGAGAAGTATAGGGGTGCCTTGTACAATATGGATGACTATGGGGAGTGCATTTTACTATATGGAGGACTATGGGGAGAGCATTATCCTATATAGATTATTGGAAGTGCAATATACTATATAAAAATGAGTACAATAATGTGCATTATACTATATAAAAAAACTCTGGGGCTGCATTATACTGTATGGAAGACTATGGAGTGTGCATTTTTCTGTATGGAAGTGTATGGGAAGTGTATTATACTGTATGGAGGACTATGGGGAGTACATTATACTATATCTAGAACTATAGAAAGCACATTATCCTATATGGACTATGGGACATGCATTAAACTGTATGGAGGACTATTGCAGGATGCATTATACTGTATGGAGGGCTATGGAAAGTACATTATACTGTATGAAGGACTATGGTGTGCATTACACTACATAGTGGACTATGGGGAGCTCATTATACTATATGGAGGACTATGAGGAGTGCATTATACTATATAAAGAGCTCTGGGGGTGCATTATACCATATGGAGAACTATGTGGAGCACTCTACTGTATGGAACACTATGCAGGTATATTTTACTGTATGGAGGACTATGTAGGGTACATCTTAGTATATGGAGAACTATGGGGAATGCAAGTTACTATATGGAGGATTATGAGGAGTGCATTATACTGTATGGATTATGGAGAGTGCATTATACTATATGGTCTATTGAGAGTGCATTATACTGCATGGACTAGAGAAAGTTCATTACACTGTATGGAGGACTATGGGTAGTTCATTATAATATATGGTAGGAGTAAGGAGGGAGCATTATGCTATATGGAAGACTATGTGGATTCATTTTTCTTTATTAAGGAGTATGGAGCGTGTATTATACTGTATTGAGGATTATGGAGGTGTCATGGTCACGCGCGGCTGGACACAGCGCCTCCAGCAGGGCGGATTTAGATGACATGCGTGACCCTGGATACACAGCCTCCAGTTGGGCGAATTTAAATAATAAATTTTGCAGCTGGATACGCCGCCTCCAACAGGCGAATTTCGGAAATAAATGTATATCTGGAAACCCCGCCTCCAGTAAGGCGAATTTAAACAATAAAAGAGAAAACCTGGGTAACAATAACAATGGTGGCCCTGCGATAGGGAACGGGGAAGTGGAGACCTCCTGCACTCCCCTGAGTCAGTGTCTCTACACTCCTAACGATCCCTAGGCCAGTTCCGCACCGGGCGCCGATCAGGATACCTAATATCCCTAGCTCGCCCTGCACCTAAACCCTCACTAGTGAAGTGGACAGTGCGAAAACTAATCCCACCACTGCACTAAAACACACATAAGGAAAAGAGACAAAACAGGGAAACACCACTTAGGTTTGCTCTGTTGCTTACGCTCCCAGCAACAGAGCCCACCACCTGCGTGTATCTTTTCCTCCGACCGGATCCAACACCATAGTGCAGCCTTGGAGCAAACAGAGTTCACCAACTGTGTGCAGCTGTCCAGAAACAGAGTCCAGCATATGAGTCCAGCTTTCCAGCAACCGAGTCCAGCATCATGAGTGCAGCTCTGCACCATAGCTGCCACTCCACCAAGCCATGCAAGAACTCCTTGCTGACACCATAGCTGCAACTCCACCAAGCCATGCCAGCCCTCCTCGCAGACACCATAGCTGCCACTCCAGGACTCTCACTGAGCTGCCCGGGACTCTCCTTCAGCTCCATCCTTCACCCAGGCTTGCTTCTAACTGAGGACTAATCACCAACAGTGATTGACACACCTGACACTCTCTTATAAAGCAATCACACCTGTTACATAATCACGTGCACTAAACCAAAGGAACCAGAGTGCAATGACCCTAATGGCCACTGGGGGGAAAACTACCTTTAGCACAGCTAAAGGAAAAAAAAAAAGGTTACTTGAACATTTAATCTGTCAGATCCAACCTGGATCATGACAGGAGGGCTGCCATTCAAGCCTATATCCCATCCCTTGATGACGCCGCTAACACGGTGAAACATGTTGGGGGACGTTTGTGCTAAAAATTATCGTCCTATTCTACAAGATATGTGTTAGCATCCCGGGTGCTATACACTACACTAATACAGAGCAGCACTATGTTAATTTAATGATCAAAATAATTTCGGCAGATTAGGGACTGAATTTTATACCCTTCTGGTCACATTTTAGTTGAAAATTAAAAGTTAAATTTTCAAGTCTTCTACTAAGGGCCTATTTGGGGTTCTACCCAATTTGTTAATTATGTATATATTCCTCCAAAGGTTTTTTGATATCCTCAAATTATAGATTGCTATACAGATTTATATTGGGTTTTTATGTTTGGCTGCTGTCACACACTAAAAATTAATTTATAAAAAAAAATAATTGTTTTTGCATTGCTATATTCTAAGAGCTATAGCTTTTTTATTTCTCCACTGACTGAGCTCTATGGTGGCTTATTTTTTGTAGGACAAGACAGTTTTTAGCTATACCATTGTTATTTATATTCAATGTTTTGATAGTGTTTTATTCTACTGTTTGTTCGGCAGTCTAATGAAAAAGCATAGTTTTTTGCAACGTTTTTAATTTTTTTACTGTGTTCACTGAAGATGTTCACCAATGTGACAGTTTTATACGTCGGGTCATTCTGGACGCGGCGATACCAAAAGTGTGATTTTTTTGTTTAGACATAAATATACCCATTTATTGGTATATATGTATATTTTTTTTTACTCTATAGGCCTTTAGCCTTTATTACTCTTATTGTTGGTATAATGCATTGCATTATACCTTCCAGTATTACAATGACAGAAGCCTCTTAGACCGTGTTCCTGTTATGGGCTATCAGGCTTGCTATAGGTCTCAATGATGACCTCCGGTCGCTATGTCAATGATCGGGCCCTTGCGATTATGTCGCAGGGGTGCCGATTATATGGGAGAGGGAGACCCCTCCGTCTCCTAGCCTCCCAAATGCTGTAATCTACTGCAGCATTTGAGAGATTAAACAGCAAAAAGCGGTGCTGGCACCACTCCTGGCCAGATCTCAGCTGTCACGTCACCAGGGCTCCTGAGGGCGTTCACTTGGGCACAGCTTCTGTGTCATGCACGATCGGCATAACATACACATTCGTCAAAGGTCAGGAACCCCTATTTCACCATTACGAATGGGTACATCAGAGGTCATGAAGGGGTTAAAGACTACCACAGAGTTGCAATCATATAAGTGAGGAAGGCTGATCTCACTATAATCATCAAACACATCATACAGAATGAACTAGTAAAAAAGGAGACATTGCACACAAAAAAACATGTTACATTTCCAATAAGAACGTATGGTCAGTGAAAGAACTACAACACTATACCATAGTTGCTCTCATTTTTGATGGACCATTTGAGCTACTATGAGTTCTGACCTAGTGCTCCCCATTACAGGAGCGATTGTGCAGTAATCTGAATTCCTTAGTATCAAAAACATAATGGAAATAATGAGATGGCGTGATGCCATTAAACCAGGGAAAGAGACATGCCAACACACACATACATATACACTCACTGGCCACTTTATTAGGTACACCTGTCCAACTGTGTGTTAAGACTTAATTTCTAATCAGCCAATCACATGGCGGCAACTCAGTGCATTTAGGCATGTAGACATGGTCAAGACAATCTCCTGCAGTTCAAACCGAGCATCAGTATGGGGAAGAAAGGTGATTTGAGTGCCTTTGAACGTGGCATGATTGTTGGTGCCAGAAGGGCTGGTCTGAGAATTTCAGAAACTGCTGATCTACTGGGATTTTCACGCACAACCATCTCTAGGGTTTACAGAGAATGGTCCGAAAAAGAAAAAAAATCCAGTGAGCGGCAGTTCTGTGGCCGGAAATGACATGTTGATGCCAGAGGTCAGAGGAGAATGGGCAGACTGGTTCGAGCTGATAGAAAGGCAACAGTGACTCAAATTGCCACCCGTTACAACCAAGGTAGGCAGAAGAGCATCTCTGAACGCACAGTGCGTCGAACTTTGAGGCAGATGGGCTACAGCAGCAGAAGACCACACTGGGTACCACTCCTCTCAGCTAAGAACAGGAAACTGAGGCTAAAATTTGCACAAGCTCATCGAAATTGGACAGTAGAAGATTGGAAAAACGTTGCCTGGTCTGATGAGTCTCGATTTCTGCTGCGACATTCGGATGGTAGGGTCAGAATTTGGCGTAAACAACATGAAAGCATGGATCCATCCTGCCTTGTATCAACGGTTCAGGCTGGTGGTGGTGGTGTCATGGTGTGGGGAATTTTTTCTGGGCACTCTTTGGGCCCCTTGGTACCAATTGAGCATCGTTGCAACGCCACAGCCTACCTGAGTATTGTTGCTGACCATGTCCATCCCTTTATGACCACAATGTACCCAACATCTGATGGCTACTTTCAGCAGGATAATGCGCCATGTCATAAAGCTCGAATCATCTCAGATTGGTTTCTTGAACATGACAATGAGTTTACTGTACTCAAATGGCCTCCTCAGTCACCAGATCTCAATCCAATAGAGCATCTTTGGGATGTGGTGGAACGGGAGATTCGCATCAGGGATGTGCAGCTGACAAATCTGCGCCAACTGTGTGATGCCATCATGTCAATATGGTCCAAAATCTCTGAGGAATGCTTCCAGCACCTTGTTGAATCTCTGCCACGAAGAATTGAGGCAGTTCTGAAGGCAAAAGGGGGTCCAACCCCTTACTAGCATGGTGTACCTAATAAAGTGGCCAGTGAGTGTATATAATGTAAGGTAGCGCTGTCATTCAAGGTGGGGGATACTCGCTTGGCAGTCAATAAATCACATCCGGCACAGGTTTTCCATAAAACCATAACAATTCATGCGGTTTATTCGGCATCATAAACCATGACCAGCAACAGAAAGTTCATATAAACGGCATAGCGCCCATGACAGAGCTTCACTCTGTTAGCAATGTCCAATACGCAGGCTCTCGAGCCTCACAGTTATATCCCCTGTCAGGATTTTACCTCATGGCTGCTTCTCCATGCTTCAGACGTCCCTTCCCTCCTCTGGGAACTCTCAGACGCTGGCAGCCATTACTCACAGCCACTCCACATGCTGTTAGCCAGGAGACACATCTCCCAGCGTGACCTTTCACAACGGACCAAGCAGGTCCCTGCATTCACCCATGTGACCTACCCTGGCCACCTTATATGCTCAGTAGCCACGCCCACCGGGTCACATGGCTATGACCTCATCACAGGTCCTACAAGCATTCATACATTCTTTAGTATGACGTTCTAGACACACCCCTGGGTGGTTTTGTAGGCAACTGGCCCACCAGTCTCCCCAGCTACCTGGAGACTTCTCCCGAACACATTGATACAACACATCAGCAGTATCACTGCTGATCAAAACACACATCAGTCTCCATCTCAAGGCCACCCACCTTGAGATATATAATGGTCATTCACGACTCTGCCATTCATTCTCTCTCCTCGGACATCCACACAGCGCCGTGTTATGAATGAGTCACCGAGGAGGAAAAAACAAAAAGCAAGCTAAGCCCAGAAAAGCGGAGAGATTGGTAACTAGCGGATTGCAGACCCCTGATCCTATCCACAACAACTAGCAGTAGCCGTGGAGCGTGCCTACGGTGGTCCTAGACGCCTCGTCACGGCCGGAGAACTAAATAAGCCTAAAGAAAGAAAGGGAAAATCTAAACTGCCCCAGAGCAGACCCCAAAGCAATAGACAGCCCCCAACATGTATTGTCGGTGAAACAAGACGAAAACACAGACACAAGTAGAAAGATAGGCTGAGCAAACGATGGGGCCCTCGCTAACTAGAAAGGACAGGAAAGAAAAGCTGCTGTCTGCAATCACGCAAAAAACCCTGCCAAAAAGAATGTCCAACACATCTGATAGAAAAAGGCCCTGAAGTCGCTAGACTTCAAATCACTATATCAGCACTCAGGTATATTCTGAAGACAGAGCAAAAGAGATCAACTGATCAGAGACAAAATGGGGATTCAGCCCAGTCCCAGCCAGGGCTGGCTGAACACAAAAACTAAGTAAACCAGACAAAAACTCATATGAACAATAGCAGAGAAAACTTAGCTTTAGGAAGGCAGGAACCAAACTGGAAACCAGGAGCCACAGTCAGGAAAAATTACCAGCAAGAAACTAGGGAGTCGGCTGCCTTAAATCCAATCAGAAACTCCTGATGTCCAATCGCAGTCCTCTTCCTCAGATGGCCAGTCTCTGCCATTTAGATCAGCTTCATTACCTCCCTTCACCAACAGAGGGAGTCCAGATAGAGAACTCGCTACTCCTCTGTCAGCACAGCCAGCTCCATAACCCTCACCAGAAGCCAGAGGCAAACCCGAAAATGAGCTCACAACAGTACCCCCCCTTGAGGAGGGGTCACTGAACCCTCATCCACGCCACCGGGCCGATCAGGATGGGCCCGATGAAAAGCACGAACCAATCTATCGGCATGAATATCAGAGGCAGAGACCCAAGAATTGTCCTCCTGGCCATAACCCTTCCACTTGACCAAATACTGGAGTCTCCGTCTAGCCAGACGAGAATCCAGTATTTTCTCTACCTCATATTCCACATTACCTTCAACCAATACAGGGTCAGGAGGTGCAGCCATAGGAACTACTGGCTCAACATATCTCTTCAACAGCGACTTATGAAACACGTTATGGATCTTAAACGTAACAGGAAGAGCCAATCGAAAAGAAACCGGATTAAGAATCTCCAAAATCTTGTAAGGTCCGATAAATCTTGGCTTGAACTTTGGAGAAGCCACCTTCATAGAGATATTCTTTGATGACAACCAAACCATATCACCCACTTTAAACCGGGGACGAATGGTCCTATGCCGGTTAGAAAACCGCTGGACCTTTTCCTGGGAGAGAGACAACTTATCTACTACTTGGTCCCAAATCTGCTGCATTCTCTCTACCACAGTGTCAACACCTGGGCAGGCTGAAGATTCCACTTGCAATGAAGAAAATCGAGGATGAAACCCAAAGTTACAGAAAAAGGGCGACATCAAGGTGGCAGAACTAGTTCTATTATTTAAAGTGAATTCGGCCAAGGGCAAAAATGAAACCCAATCATCCTGATCAGCAGATATAAAACATCTCAAATAGGACTCCAAAGTCTGGTTTGTTCTCTCCGTCTGCCCGTCTGAGGATGAAACGCAGAGGAGAAGGACAACTGAATTCCCAGCTTGGAACAAAAGGCTTTCCAGAATCTGGAAACAAACTGAACTCCTCTGTCCGATACAATGTTCCGGAATCCCATGCAACCGAACCACCTGTTGTAAAAACAAGGGTACCAACTCTGAGGAAGATGGCAACTTTGGGAGTGGTACAAGATGGACCATCTTAGAGAATCTATCACAAATCACCCAGATAACAGTCATTCTCTGAGAGACAGGAAGATCAGAAATAAAATCCATTGAAATATGGGTCCATGGCCTCTTAGGCACTGGCAAGGGCATCAACAACCCACTAGAGCGAGAACAGGGTTTAGACCGGGAACAAGTCCCACAGGACTGCACAAAATTCCTGACATCACGAGATAAGGCGGGCCACCAAAAAGACCGACACACCAAATCTCTGGTACCAAAAATACCTGGATGACCAGCCAATGCGGAGCAATGAACTTCAGACATCACTCTCTTCCTCCACTGGTCAGGAACATACAATTTTCCCATAGGACAACGCTCAGGTTTGTCCTCCTTGAATTCTTCCAGAGCACGTCTCAAATCGGGAGAGATGGCAGAAAGAACTACCCCCTCACCTAGGATGGTAGTAGGCTTGGTCACAATAGGAGAATCAGCAAAGAAACTCCTAGAAAGGGCATCTGCCTTAACATTCTTAGTGCCTGGAAGAAAGGAGACCACAAAATCAAAACGCGTAAAAAACAAGGCCCACCTAGCCTGTCTAGGATTCAAGCATTTGGCCGACTCAAGGTAAATCAAATTCTTGTGGTCAGTGAGGACCACAACTTGATGTCTAGCTCCCTCCAACCAATGTCTACACTCCTCAAATGCCCATTTCATGGCTAACAATTCCCGATTCCCCATATCATAGTTGCGTTCAGATGGGGAGACCTTTCGGGTAAAGAAGGCACAGGGATTCATTTTAGACGTCACCGGATCTTTTTGGGACAAAACAGCTCCTGCACCATTCTCTGAAGCGTCTACCTCCACCTGAAAAGGAAGTGAGACATCAGGTTGCCGCAAAACCGGAGCAGAAGCAAACCTCCGCTTCAGCTCCTGAAAGGCCGAAACAGCCTCTGAAGACCAATTCAGCACATCAGCACCCTTCTTAGTTAAATCAGTCAGTGGTTTAGCAATACCAGAAAAATTAGCTATAAATTTACGAAAAAAATTAGCAAAACCCAAAAACTTCTGGAGAGCCTTAAAAGAAGTGGCTTGAACCCAATCATAAATGGCCTGTACCTTGGCCGGGTCCATTTCAATAGTTGACAGAGACAAAATAAATCCCAAAAATGAAATCCTCTGTACACCAAAAAGGCACTTCGATCCCTTAACATACAAGGAATTCTCCCTCAAAATCTGGAGCACAGTCCGAACATGTTCCACATGAGAATTCCAATCCCTGGAAAAGATCAAAATATCATCCAGATAGATGATCAAAAACTTATCCACAAAGTCCCGGAAAATATCATTCATGAAGGATTGGAAGACAGAAGGGGCATTAGTGAGCCCAAAAGGCATCACCAGGTACTCAAAATGTTCCTCCGGAGTATTAAACGCCATCTTCCATTCATCCCCATGCTTGATGCGAATAAGATTATACGCCCCCCTGAGGTCAAGCTTAGTAAACCAGCAAGCACCTTTAACTCTGGAGAATAAATCAGAAATCAGGGGTAACGGATACTGAAATTTAACCGTAATTTTGTTAAGGGAGCGATAATCAATAAACGGTCTTAATGAACCATCTTTCTTGGCCACAAAAAAAAAAAAACAGCGCCTAACGGTGACGAGGATGGTCTAATATGACCCTTCTCTAACGACTCCTTAATATAGGATCGCATAGCATCATGTTCGGGTGCAGATAAGTTGAAAAGCCAACCCTTGGGAAATTTACACCCAGGCATCAACTCAATTGCACAGTCATAACTCCTATGAGGAGGCAAAGACGCAGACTTGCTCTCACTAAGTACATCATAAAAATCAGCCAAATAGGAACATCATGCGACTGGGGAGAGGTGGAGAAAACAGGAGTGTCACCAAGAGCACACCGACAACCCCAACTCACCACAGACACAGATTTCCAATCCAAAACCGGATTATGGATTTGCAACCAGGGATAACCCCAGAACAATGGTATCATGTAAATTATGCAACACCAAAAATCTGTAATTTTCTTGGTGGTCTGGGGCATTATCACCTGGGTCCAAAACTGAGGTTTATTCTTCACCAAAGGAGTAGCATCAATACCCCTCAAAGGAATAGGCATCTGCAGAGGTGTCATAGGAAAACCACAACGTTTAGCAAAATCCAAGTCCATTAGATTCAAGGCCGCTCCTGAATCCACAAAAGCCTTCACGGAAAATGTGGATAAGGAGCAGATCAGTGTAATTGCCAAAAGAAACTTAGGTTGTACACCACCCACAGCAAATGTGTGCGCAAAACGTTTCTCTCATTTAGGGCAGACAGAAATAACATGAGAGGCATCTCCACAGAAAATACACAGCTTATTACGCCTTCTAAACTCCTGACGTTGCGACCTAGTCAAAACTCCATCACATTGCATAGGTTCAGACATTTGTTCAAAATGTGGCAGCGCCTCCCGTGTAGTCTTGCGTTCAGGAAACGCCGATCAACTTGAATGGCTAATGACATAGAATCGTCAAGACCAGAGGGAACAGGAAATCCCACCATAGTATCTTTTAAAGTCTCAGACAAACCCTTCCGAAAGAGAGCTGCCAATGCACTATCATTCCATGTAGTAAGGACCGCCCACTTTCGGAATTTCTGACAGTATAACTCTGCAGGATCCTGACCCTGGTTCAATGCCAATAGGGCTCTCTCAGCTTGATCAATAGCATTAGGTTCATCATATAACAACCCCAAGGCTTGAAAAAATGCATCCACATTAGTCAAAACAGGATCTTCAGGTGTCAAATAAAACGCCCAATCCTGGGGATCGCCGCGCAGCAAGGAGATGACAATTTTAACCTGCTGCGCAGAGCTCCCCGATGAGTTAGGCTTCAAGGCAAGAAATAATTTACAATTATTCTTAAAATTCAAAAATTTAGATCGATCCCCAGAAAACACATCAGGAGCAGGGATCCTTGGTTCAACAGCATGTGAACGAGTGAGATAGGCGGAAATTCCCTGCACTTCAGCAGCGAGCTGCTCCACACGATCAGACAATTGCTTAATCTCCATCAAGGAGAAAAAGAAAAAAAAAAAAAAGAATCCTCCTACGTCCCCAGAGAAAAAGAGGAGAAAATATACATATAAAAAAAAAAATTCGGACACTTTTTTTTTTTTTTTTTTACAATTCTCTCCTGCTTTTGAGTACCCTAGAATTTGCGGTATGGCTGGTGATTCTGTTATGAATGAGTCACCGAGGATGAAAAAACAAAAAGCAAGCTAAGCCCAGAAAACCGGAGAGCTTGGTAACTAGCGGATTGCAGACCCCTGATCCTATCCACAACAACTAGCAGTAGCCGTGGAGCGTGCCTACGGTGGTCCTAGATGCCTCGTCACGGCCGGAGAAATAAATAAGCCTAAAGAAAGGGAAAATCTAAACTGCCCCACAGCTGACCCCAAAGCAATAGACAGCCCCCAACATGTATTGTCGGTGAAACAAGATGAAAACACAGACACAGGTAGAAAGATAGGCTGAGCAAACGTTGGGGCCCTCGCTAACTAGAAAGAACAGGAAAGAAAAGCTGCTGTCTGCAATCACGCAAAAAACCCTGCCAAAAAGAATGTACAACACGTCTGATAGAAAAAGGCCCTGAAGTCGCTAGACTTCAAATCACTATATCAGCACTCAGGTATATTCTGAAGACAGAGCAAAAGAGATCAACTGATCAGAGACAAAAATGGGGATTCAGCCCAGTCCCAGCCAGGGCTGGCTGAACACAAAAACTAAGTAAACCAGACGAAAACTCATATGAACAATAGCAGAGAAAACTTAGCTTTAGGAAGGCAGGAACCAAACTGGAAACCAGGAGCCACAGTCAGGAAAAATTACCAGCAAGAAACTAGGGAGTTGGCTGCCTTAAATCCAATCAGAAACTCCTGATGTCCAATCGCAGTCCTCTTCCTCAGGTGGCCGGTCTCTGCCATTTAGATCAGCTTCATTACCTCCCTTCGCCAACAGAGGGAGTCCAGATAGAGAACTCACTACTCCTCTGTCAGCACAGCCAGCTCCATAACCCTCACCAAGAAGCCAGAGGCAAACCCGAAAATAAGCTCACAACAGTGCCCCCTAGCGGACACAGTGGTCACTACACCACAATATATACACATAAATAAATATATATACTAGCTGAAGAGCTCGGCGCTGCCCGGGCATGGTAACTAACTGTGGTTAGTTATGGCAAATTATAATTATCCTCTATCCCATAATCCCGTGCCCATATACCCATCATACCCTCCATCACATAGTCGAGTGCTCATATACCCATCACACATCCTCCATCCCATAGTCCCATGCCCATATACCCATCACACATCCTCCATCCCATAGTCCCGTTTCCATATACCCATAATACATATCCAGGATCCCATAGGCCCGTGCCCATATACCCATCATACATATCCTCCATCCCATAATCGAGTTCCCATATACCCTTCACACATCCTCCATCCCATAGTCCCATGCCCATATACCCATCATACATATTCGCCATGCCATAGTCGAGTGCCCATATACCCATCACACATCTTTCATCTCATAGTCTCATGCCCATATACCCATCATACATATCCTCCATCCCATAGTCCCGTGCCCATATACCCATCATACATATCCGCCATCCCATAGTCCCGTGCCCATATACCCGTCATACACATCCTCCATCCCATAGTCCAGTGCCCATATACCGATCATACATATTCGCCATCCCATATTCGAGTGCCCATATACCTGTCACACATTTTTCATCTCATAGTCCCATGCCCATATACCCATCACACATCCTTCATCTCATAGTCCCATGCCCATATACCCATCATACATATCCTCCATCCCATAGTCCCGTGCCCATATACCCGTCATACATATCCTCCATCCCATAGTCCAGTGCCCATATACCCATCACACAGCCTCCATCCCATAATCAAACATTATGACATCATAGTGAGCGGCGGGGCTTGCAACCTATGATGACAGCGTCGCCATGGCAACCATTATGACATCATAATGAGGGGCGGGGCTTGATACACACATACTTATTCCCCATTATGTAGATAGGGGCAAAATTGTTTGGTGAATTGGAACGTGCGGGGTTAAAATTTCACCTCACAAAATAGCCTAGGACACTCTCGGGGTCCATGTGTGACTGTGCCAAATTTTGTGGCTGTAGCTGCGACGGTGCGGATGCCAATCCCGGACATACATACACACACACATACATACACACACTTGAGCTTTATATATTAGATATTATATATATACACACACACATACTGCTCAAAAAATACAGGGAACAATTAAACAACAGAATATAACTCCAAGTAAATCAAACTTCTGTGAAGTCAAACTGTCCACTTAGGAAGCGACACTGATTGACAATCAATTTCACATGCTGTTGTGCAAATGGAATAGACAACAGTTGGAAATTATTGGCCACAAAAGTGACCAAAACATCAGCCAGAAAGCATTGGTACTGAGATGTGGTCTGTGGTCCCCACCTGCAGAACCACTCCTTTATTGAGTGTGTCTTGATAATTGCCAATAATTTCCATCTGTTGTCTATTCCATTTGCACAACAGCATGTGAAATTGATTGTCAATCAGTGTCGCTTCCTAAGTGGACAGTTTGATTTCACAGAAGTTTTATATATATACAGCCATCAGGCACACACAGATTAGAGATGTATCATGGCACAGGTGTAATGTTCTTTTTCCCTTTCAGTTTATCACAATTCTCTTTGAAGTTAGTTGGTTTTAAAAGAAATTGAAAATTCAGTATAAAGGGAAACTCTGTTTTCTTGCAGAGGAATTCACACTTGGCCCTCACTGCACAATTAATGTTGTAGAACATAAAAGAGAAGTTTGGCCACAAACCTGGACCTGGTCTTGTAGTGACCATATTAGCACAGTCAGCAACACAGAAGGGAGAGAAGGTAGATTCATCCAATAAGATATCAGGATTCTAGGAAGGTAACAGCATCATTACCCTCACCTTTGTCTTGGAGGCCCATCATATTTTTTTTTCCCAAGAGATTTTCTAACTTGTCAGCACATTCTACGTACGCTGGTAGTTGGATTCGTAGGTTACATATCAGGGCAAATAAGTCAGTGTCTTCTAATTTCAGGGGGATCCTTCACATTGTAAGGCCGGGGTCACACTGCGTTATGGCAGTCCGTTAGACGGACTGCATTACACCGCTGCATAACGCGGTGTAACGCAGTACATTAACGCTGCCATTAACCCTCATTATCAGGCGCATCGCGACACATGCCGTAAAGCGGCATGCATTCGCGATGTGCCGTCATTTAGTGACGGAGCCTCGGACGCGGGCTGCAGTGTCTGAGGCTCTGTCACCACTAGTGGTATAGCATAACACATATCACGTTATGCTATAGCATTAACGCAGCCCGTCAACACTATGCGTTGAACGGGCTGCCTTAACGCAGTATGAACCTGGCCTTAGCTCTATAGAAAGGCTTTCAATGCACAAAGAAATTGGAATATTTTAGAGTGGAGGAACATATAGGGATCAAACGGAAGAATGGTGATCACTTGATTGTGACTTGTTGGGACTACACCACCGATAAAGCAGTGAAAGCTGACGACTGAGAAGAATCTGTGATTCTGTATTTAGTGGTTACTACTCACCTGGACAGATATCTGTAGAAATCTCCTCTTTACTCCGCTTATCACTCCTAACAAATGTCTCTGTAGTGTGCGTCAGATCTTTACCCTGAAACAAATATTGTAAAAGTCAGGCAGATGGAGAAGTCACATCTATGATCAGCTCCAATCCTGCCATATCCACCTTTCTAATTACACAAAACATTACATAAAACATATAATACTGGTGGATAAAACAAAACTGAGCACAACACCTTCACAGCCGTCTACACATCACAGGGGAGATCTCATGACATCTTCTCCATCTACCTGATGATCCTGAGGAACATCGATTACTTCTTGCTTACAGTCCTGTGGAAGAAGAGGACGGGGACATCTCTCTGGTGTTGTCCTCTCACTGGGTAGTTCTGGAGGAAACACATACAGGGACTGAATTAATTCTTTACATACAGATAATTATAGGCCGTGTGTATTTAGTCCTGTCTATTACCTGGTGATGTGAGGGGCTGGGGAACCTCCATCATGATGTCCTTGTACAGATCTTTGTGTCCTTCTAAATACTCCCACTCCTCCATGGAGAAATAGACAGCAACATCCTGACACCTTATAGGAACCTGACACATAAAATGATACTGTCATCCCCCGATCCCTTCATAGCATTACTATATAATGTCCCAGCATTCCCAGCAGTGTCACCTCTCCAGTCAGCAGCTCAATCATCTTGTAGGTGAGTTCTAGGATCTTCTGGTCATTGATGTCCTCATGTATCAGGGGGTTAGGTGGAGGCCCTGTGATTGGGCTCAGGGGTCTTCCCCGTTCCTCAGACACAGGGGCCTGACAGCGCTCACTAGAGGTCTTCTTCACTACTGTGTAATCCTGGTTATGGAGAGACACATTAATAAATCTCACTACAGACATTTCCAGAGTCCTCACCTCTCCAGTTCTGTCCATCTGTTATTCCCATAGATAAGAATGATGTAATGTGACGTCATCAGAATCTCTCACCTCTCCAGTAAGCCGGAAGAGGATCTCTAGGTTAAGTTCTAACAGCCTCTCCGCCATTGCGTTCTTGTCCATATCGAACCTTGATGGGTAAATCAGAAAAAATGTCTTAATATAGAAGATCATATTGAGAGGATCCAATTTCATAGGGACCCTGATGTGACGAAGGTGAGACTGATGTAACATCATCAAAGAATCCCCAAAATCCCATGTAATAATTAGAGATGAGCGAATATCTTCGGTTCCCTCCTTCGCTCATCTCTAGTAATAATACAATTACTGGATATAATAAAGGAAACATATGAGATGATATAACATGTAGGTGTTGTAATCTCTAGTCTTGTATAGACTGGAACATAAGTTGAATTGCTGAACAAGTCATCTACTGCATTCTCCCAATCACTAGTTATGACGGCCATTGCTTCGGCAATCAATTGGTCATAGGTATGTCAAATTTGTTGGGACTGACCAGGAAATACAGAGACTGGTGGAGGACTCAAGCAGTGGTGGCACAAGAATCATTCATGTGTTACTATCTTTACTCTTAGAACATTCTCTTTTTTCCTGACATCTACTAATGAATCCTATATACTCACACATCAAACATAAAAAAAAAAAGAAATAGACATGAGCCCACAGCTATTCAGAAAGCACCTAAATCTTTATTAGGTAAAAGTCTAGGATCAAAAGATGAATATATCAGTTTAAACGGCGTCATGCATAGCCCAAACGCATGTTATATCAAAGAAATATTACCACTATCATGAAGTACAATATGTCACGAGAAAACAACGTCAGAATCACCGGGATCCATGGAAGCGTTCCAGAGTTATGACCTCATAAAGGGACAGTGGTCAGAATGGTAAAAATTGGCCTGGGAATTAAGTACCAAATTGGCTCCGTCACTAAGGAGTTAAGAGCAATGGTACCAAATATTACAGAAATGTATGTAAACTTTTGATTTTGTAGTAAGCAATAAAAATGCCTTAAAAAATTCTCTCACTCATTATTCTGGTATTTGGCAAATATTAATAATTATGATAATCTTAATTGACCTAAAACGGGAAAGGTTTATTCTGATTTCATGTCAGATATTGAGAAAAACACGCAGATGTGTCTTTTTATATAGTGTATGGAAACTTCTATTTTCAACTGTATCTTCCATTGCTGGGTCTCTACAGTTGGGTAATATATATAGTAACATAGTTTTGAAGGCTGAAGGAAGACCTTATGTCCATCTAGTTCAGTTTTAGTGCAGCTGTTCTGCATTGTTGATCCTGGGGAAGGCAAAAAACCCACAGAGTAGAAGCCTATTTTCTCCATAGGAAAAAAATTCCTTCCCCTAAGCTGGGTCAACCATCTACCTATAATATTCAGTTATTCGTAACCTTCTATACTGTTACTCACAAGAAAAGCATCCATTCCTTTCTTAAATTCATTCAGTGAGTTGGCCATCACCACTTCCTCAGGAAGAGAATTCCAGAGCCTCACTGCTCTTACCGTGAAGAACCCTCTTCTATGCTGGTGCAGAAATTGTCTTTCCTCCAAACGAAGAGAATGCCCCCTTGTTCTTGTCACAGTCCTTGGTACAAACAGTTCATTGGAGAGATCTCTGTATTACCCTCTGATATACTTGTACATATATATTAGGTCTCCCCTAAGTCTTCTCTTTTCTAGAGTAAATAGACCTAATTTTGATAACCTTTCTGGGTATTGTAGTGAACCAACTCCATTTATCATTTTAGTAGCCCGCCTTTGAACCCTTTCAAGTTCAGTAATGTCTTTCTTGAGCACCGGCGTCCAAAATTGCACAGAATACTCCAAGTGTGGTCTGACGAGTGATTTGCACAGAGGGAGAATTATGTTTTCATCTCGTGTCCCCAGACCTCTTCTAATGCATCCCATGGTCCTGATCCTGCTCAGCCCTTATTGATATTGAGGTCATTTCTGACACATGGTAAGGTTTTAATACTAGAGCTTAGTACTGTCTTGATTGGCTACACCTTGGGGCTGATGGGAGGGCTTTTATGCTTTTTTTTTAATCAAAAACCGAGTGTACTAAGTACCCTGTTATTTACATGCACTTTTGCTTTTTACTTATAGTAGGGTATATGTTCATTTAGAGTCTCTCTTAGGTTTTGTCTGTGTAATGGCCGGTGTGAACAAGCTACTACACATTCCATATTTACCAACTTAGGGCTCATACTCACTTGCGAGAGACTCACATGATTCTTGTGCGAGTCTCTCGCTTGAAAACCTGGCACTGCCGCTGGCACTCGGACCGGAGCGTGCGGCTGCATAGAAATACATGTAGCAGCACGCTCTTTCCCCAGTGCCGGCGGCAGTGCCAGGTTTTCAAGCGAGAGACTCGCACAAGAATCATGGGAGTCTCTCGCAAGTGAGTATGAGCCCTTATACTCCAGTTCATTTGTTTTGGTTTTCCTCTTCTGGGATTATCGGTCCCCAGAATGTCTCCATTCCATGTACAGCTCACACCGCAGATAACAGCCCCTCATACATCTATAGCACCAGCCCGGGACCACATCTCCAGACCTGGGAACCTGACCCAGGAGGTCAGTGCTGTGTCCCGGGGTCATCTGTATCTGTACCAGGAGTGGGGGAAGGGAGGGTTTATTTATTAGGAGGAGGGGGGACATATTGTGGGGGCAACTTGTACTATCATAAGTGGCATCAAAAAAGGACTAAAATAGTCTCAGCGCTGAAGGGGTTACTGCCCCCTGTGCCCAGTAATGAAGGGGTTACTGCCCCCTGTGCCCAGTAATGAAGGGGTTACTGCCCCCTGTGCCCAGTAATGAAGGGGTTACTGCCCCCTGTGCCCAGTAAGGAAGGGGTTACTGCCCCCTGTGCCCAGTAATGGAGGGGTTACTGCCCCCTGTGCCCAGTAATGGGGAATCTCCAGCACCTACCTCCACCTGCAGAGCCGCACTCCACATATATGGCTGCTCTGTGCGCACAGGACCTGGGATGAGGTCACAGGAGGGGAGGAGTCAGGGGTCACATGATCAGGGCCCTCAGTGTATGCAGGATTCTGCTGTGCTGGTTGTCATGGTGCTGGATGAGGGGAAGTTTCTGTGTGGGGTCAGGAGGGGTTTACAGGGGGGATGTAGCAGAGCCGCGTGTGTACGAGGCGTACGGAGCGGAGCCGCGTGTGTACGAGGCGTACGGAGCGGAGCCGCGTGTGTACGAGGCGTACGGAGCGGAGCCGCGTGTGTACGAGGCGTACGGAGCGGAGCCGCGTGTGTACGAGGCGTACGGAGCGGAGCCGCGTGTGTACGAGGCGTACGGAGCGGAGCCGCGTGTGTACGAGGCGTACGGAGCGGAGCTGCGTGTGTACGAGGCGTACGGAGCGGAGCCGCGTGTGTACGAGGCGTACGGAGCGGAGCCGCGTGTGTACGAGGTGTACGGAGCGGAGCCGCGTGTGTACGAGGTGTACGGAGCAGAACCGCGTGTGTGCGAGGTGTACGGAGCGGAGCCGCGTGTGTACGAGGTGTACGGAGCGGAGCCGCGTGTGTACGAGGTGTACGGAGCGGAGCCGTGTGTGTACGAGGTGTACGGAGCGGAGCCGTGTGTGTGCGCGAGGTGTACGGAGCGGAGCCGTGTGTGTGCGAGGTGTACGGAGCGGAACCGTGTGTGTAGGAGGTGTACAGAGCAGAGCCGCGTGTGTACGAGGTGTACGAAGCGGAGCCATGTGTGTACGAGGTGTACGGAGCGGAACCGCGTGTGTAGGAGGTGTACAGAGCGGAGCCGCGTGTGTACGAGGTGTACGAAGCGGAGCCGTGTGTGTACGAGATGTACGGAGCGGAGCCGTGTGTGTACGAGGTGTACGAAGCGGAGCCGCGTGTGTACGGGGCGGAGCCGCGTGTGTACGAGGTGTACGGAGAGGAGCCGTGTGTGTACGAGGTGTACGGAGAGGAGCCGTGTGTGTACGAGGTGTACGCAGCGGAGCCGTGTGTGTACGAGGTGTACGGAGCGGAGCCGTGTGTACGAGGTGTACGGAGCGGAGCCGTGTGTGTACGAGGTGTACGGAGCGGAGCCATGTGTGTACGAGGTGTACGGAGCGGAACCGTGTGTGTAGGAGGTGTACAGAGCGAAGCCGCGTGTGTACGAGGTGTACGAAGCGGAGCCGCGTGTGTACGAGGTGTACGGAGAGGAGCCGTGTGTGTACGAGGTGTACGAAGCGGAGCCGCGTGTGTACGGGGCGGAGCCGCGTGTGTACGAGGTGTACGGAGAGGAGCCGTGTGTGTACGAGGTGTACGGAGAGGAGCCGTGTGTGTACGAGGTGTACGGAGAGGAGCCGTGTGTGTACGAGGTGTACGGAGCGGAGCCGTGTGTGTACGAGGTGTACGGAGCGGAGCCGTGTGTGTACGAGGTGTACGGAGTGGAGCCGTGTGTGTACAAGTTGTACGGAGCGGAGCCGTGTGTGTACAAGGTGTACGGAGCGGAGCAGTGTGTACGAGGTGTACGGAGCAGAGCCGCGTGTGTACGAGGTGTGCAGAGCGAAGCAGTGTGTGTACGAGGTGTACGGAGCAGAGCCGCGTGTGTACGAGGTGTGCAGAGCGGAGACCACTGCAGAATGAATTAATTCATCTCTGCGCAGGCGCCCCCCGGCTGACCGGAGATGAACTAATAAGCGTGGGAAAGTTTCTGAACCTTTTCCCACGCTGTCAGTTTACCTCCAGTCAGCCAGGGACTCCGCGCAGCCTCAGTGACGTCAGTGGTAGTAATCTAATTATTAGTCACAGACATATAAAAAACTAAATGAAATGAAATGGTTTACTGTATGTAAACCATGCGTCATTTCATGTCGGGTTTTGTAATGATTTTACAGAAGCCGGCAAATGATTTAGCGGCTATTAGGACACCAGTGCGTATTTCTCGCAAGTCACACTTGTGGTCCATGTGTAATTTGTTCTTGCATTTGCGAGTCTCGGCCGAGAATCGCTGACAATCGCAGCTTGCTTCGATTTTCTCAGCCCATTTAAAACGGCAAGTATGGGGTTAATCTACAGGTTCAAAACCATTCTGACATGGTATAGCGCCCACCCAGAGAGCCCCACTGCTGGGAGGAAATGAATTTCATTCCCCACCCAGTAGCCTCACACTTTCTGTCATAGGGAAGGCGCTGACGTAGTTTGTCATCATTGTGTGCAGAGAGTGGTGGCTATAACCGCTTCCCTCCACACACTGACAGGTCAGCTGTAAAGAAAGATCCAAAGATAACAGCCCCTCATACATCATAAAGTGGGGAAAATAAGTATTTGATACACAGCCGATTTGCACGTTTTCCCACCTACAAAGAATGGAAGGGACTGTAATTTTATCACAGGTACACTTCACCTGACATAGACAGAATCTAAAAATGAAAATCCAGAAAATCACATTCTATGATTTTTACATAATCAATTTGAATTTAATTTCATGAAATCACTGTTTGATACAAAGGAAAAACAGAACTAAATATTTGGTACAGAAACCTCTGTTTACAATTACAGAAGTCAGACATTTTCTGTAGTTCTTGACCAAGTTTGCACACACTGTAGCAGGGATTTTGGCCCAATCCTCCATACAGATCTCCAGATTTTTCAGGTTTCGGGGTTGTCGTTGGGCAACATGGAGTTTCAACTCCTATCAAAAGATTTTCTATTGGGTTCAGGTCTAAAGACTGGCTAGGCCACGCCAGGACCTATTCTTACGTCAGGTATGTTCATCCACCCAGCTCTCCTGCTATCTATGAAGAGCACATGGTACATCACCCAGCTTTGCATATAGACTTGCCTCTGCACCTAGCATTCACATGGTATGTTCATCCACCCAGCTCTCCTGCTGTCTGTCTATGAAGAGCACATAGTACATCACCCAGCTTTGCACATAGACTTGCCTCTGCACCTAGCATTCACATGGTATGCCTTTCAGCTAACCCCAGCTTACCCCAGTGTTATTTATGACCTTGTTTACTCTGGCTTGATCATATGCATCTGGTCCACTCTTAATTGTCTGGCCAAGATGAGCAGAGACCACGCCACTCTGCTTCACACCTGACTTCACTTAGTTGTACATATATTGCATAGCTCAAGTCTGCATATACTTCATTCTGCAGTGTGATTCCTATAAGTGTGTCCTAGAAGTCTGAAGATAAATTTTAGAATTAAAACCAGAATTGGAACTGAAGGTAACTGTACACAGTCACTGTAAACAATGTTTCTGTTTGTTTTCACTTTCACCCCTATAATCCTTCACTTTCTGCTAATTCCCCTAATCCCTACTCCTAGTAAGGAACTGTTCATCTCTTCTTCAGTCTTCCCCATCCACCTCATCTCCTCCTCAAAACTGTTCCTTAACATACAATCCTCCGTCTCCAAACACAGACAGCCCCCTCATGCCCTCTCCTGCTCCCACCTGCTAACACTTTAGAATCATAGAATCATAGAGTTGGAAGGGACCTCCTGGGCCATCTGGTCCAACCCCCTGCTCAAAGCAGGATTCGCTAAATAATCCCAGTCAGATGTCTGTCCAGCCTCTGTTTGAAGACTTCCATTGAAGGAGAACTCACAACTTCTCTTGGCAGCCTGTTCCACTCATTGATCACTCTAACTGTCAAAAAGTTTTTTCTAATATCTAATCTGTGTCTCCTCCCATTCAGTTTCATCCCATTGCTTCTAGTCTTTCCTTGTGCAAATGAGAATAACGATAATCCTTCTACAATGTGACAGCCCTTTAGATATTTGTAGACAGCTATTAAGTCTCCTCTCAGTCTTCTCTTTTGCAAACTAAACATTCCCAAATCCTGCAACCTTTCCTCATAACACAGGGTTTGCAGACCGGTCACCATTGTGGTCGCTCTTTTCTGAACTCGCTCCAGTTTGTCGATGTCTTTTTTAAAATGTGGTGCCCAAAACTGGACACAATATTCCAGATGAGGTCTGACCAAAGAGGAGTAGAGGGCAATAATGACTTCACGTGATCTAGACTGTATGCTTCTGTTAATACATCCTAGAATTGCAATTGCCTTTTTTGCTGCTGCATCACACTGTTGACTCATATTCAGTCTGTGATCTATTAGTATACCCAAGTCTTTTTCACATGTGCTGTTGCTTAGCCCTATTCCTCCCATTCTGTATATGCTTTTTTCATTTTTATTGCCCAGATGTAGTACTTTGCATTTTTCCCTGTTAAAAACCATTCTGTTAGTTGCTGCGCACTGCTCCAGTTTATTTATATCTTTTTGAATCCTCTCTCTCTCTTCTCTAGTATTAGCTATCCCACCTAGCTTTGTGTCATCAGCAAATTTAATCAGTTTACCCTCAATTCCTTCATCTAAATCGTTGATAAAGATGTTGAATAATACAGGGCCCAGGACAGAGCCCTGTGGTACCCCACTTGAGACATTCTTCCAACTGGATGTGCAGCCATTTACGACCACTCTTTGGGTCCGATCACTAAGCCAGTTATGAATCCACCTAACAGTTGCCTTGTCCAATCCATACTTCATCATTTTTTCAATAAGGATTGTATGAGATACTTTGTCAAATGCTTTGCTGAAGTCAAGATATACTATATCTACAGCATTTCCTTGATCCACCCAATCAGTGATTCCATCATAGAAGGAAATTAAGTTAGTCTGACATGACTTATTAGTTACAAACCCATGCTGACTCTGTTTAATCACTTCATTCTTATCTAGGTACTGACATACATGTTGTTTAATAATTTGTTCAAAGAACTTTCCTGGTATAGAAGTCAGGCTCACCGGCCTATAGTTGCCTGGGTCCACCTTCTTCCCCTTTTTGAAGATAGGAACAACATTTGCTCTTCTCCAGTCTTCTGGGACTTCTCCTGTTCTCCAAGAATTTTCAAAGATTATGGAGAGGGGTTCAAAAATTTCTTCTGCTATCTCCTTCAGTACTCTGGGGTGTAATTCATCTGGACCTGGAGACTTGAATTCATTTAGGTTAGCTAAGTGTTTCCTCACTATCTTTCTGTTTATAGATATCCTGGATTCTTCTATTCCCTTAATAGGACAGTGAAGAACAGTTGAGGTTACATTTCCTTTCTGAGAGAAAACAGATGCAAAATAGGAATTTAAAAGTTCGGCCTTCTCAACATCCTGTCTTACTATTTCATCATTTTCATCCTGTAAAAATCCTATAGCATCTTTGACTTTTCTTTTACTTTTGACATATCCCCAAAATCCTTTATGATTGCTTTTGACATCTCTTGCAAGCCTCAATTCATTGTCAGCTTTAGATAATCTGATTTGTGCCCTGCAGGTTCTGCAGACAGCATTATATTCTTCTTTAGATATGCCTCCCTCTTTCCATTTTATAAACATTTCTTTCTTCCTTTTTAGCATGTGCTTAAGTTCTGTGTTCATCCATCCTGGTTTCCTTAAATGCTTCCTATTCTTCCCTCTTTTCGGAATTGTTAACAATTGTGCTTTGAGAATTTCATTTTTCAAGATTTCCCATCCTTCCACTTTCTCTGCTCCTTCTCACTGCTGGTGATATCTCTCCAAATCCTGGACCTCCTCACCACATTCCCACAGTCATTTCTACCTCCCATCCACGCTCTATCACAACCTTCCGTAACCACTCCAACCTTATACCCATCCACCCAGCCCCCGCTTCCCCAGTCCCACTAACAGGAGCTCTGTGGAACGCTCGCTCTGTCTGCAACAAGCTTTCCTACATCCATGATCTTTTTGTTACTACCAAACTTTCCTTCCTCGCCATCACCGAAACCTGGCTCACCCCTTCTGACACAGCCTCTCCTGCTGCACTTTCATATGGTGGCTTCCACCTTTCTCACACCCCCCGCCTCAGCAGCAAACATGGCGGAGGAGTTGGTTTTCTCCTGTCAGATACCAGCTCCTTGACCCCAATCCCACTGCCACCCTCTGTTACCCTCCCTTCCTTTGAGGTGCACTGTGTGCGCATCTACTCCCCCTCCAACCTCCAACTGGCTGTCATCTACCGCCCCCCAGGGCCAGCCACCACCTTCTTTGACCACTTCACCACCTGGCTACTTCATTTCCTTTCCGCGGACATCCCTACTATCATCATGGGCGACTTCAACATCCCCATTGACACTTCCCTCTCAGCTGCCACTAAACTTCTAACTCTCACTTCCTCCTTCGGCCTCACTCAATGGTCTTCTACAGCCACCCACAAAGATCGCCACACACTGGACCTCATCTTCACCTGCCTCTGCTCCCTATCTAACCTCTCTAACTCACTTCTTCCTCTCTCTGACCACAACCTTCTCACATTCTCTTCCCTCTCCACTCCATATCTACAATTCCCACCCCACAAACTTTCACAGCCTCGCAGAAATCTTAAACACCTTGACCTACACTCATTCTCTGAATCCCTCCTCCCTCTCACAGATATAAGTTCCTTACACAATGCGGATGACGCTGCTGCATAACACCACAATAGCTGCAGCTTTGGAATCTGCTGCCCCACTTACACATACCAAAGCTCGCAAAATCAACAGACAGCCCTGGCACACCAGCCTGACCAAAGAACTGAGGCGAGCTTCCAGGGCTGCTGAGCGCAGAAGGAAAAGATCCCACTCCAAAGAGCACTTCATCGCATTCAAACAGTCCCTCACTACTTTCAAGACCACACTCGCCACAGCTAAACAAACCTACTTCTCATCTCTCATATCCTCCCTGTCTCACAACCCTAAACAGTTATTCAACACCTTCAATCCTCTCCTCCGTCCCCCAGCACCTCCTCCCTCCCCACTCATCTCAGCTGAAGACTTTGCCTCATTTTTCAAGCAGAAGATTGATAACATCAGAGACAGTTTTGGTCAACAACCCCCAGAGCCCTACCTCCCGACTTCCCAGCCCTCCACCTCCAAAACCAACTTCACCATCACAGAAGATCGACTCTCCACTCTACTCTCAAGATCACATCTCACCACCTGTGCACTTGACCCGATCCCATCCCACTTCATCCCAAACCTCACCACAGTCTTCATCCCAACCCTAACCCATCACTAACAACTGGTGTTTTCCCCTCAAGCTTTAAACATGCCTCCATCACACCTATCCTCAAAAAGCCCTCTCTTGACCCATCCTCTGTATCTAGCTATCGCCCTATATCACTTCTCCCCTATGCCTCCAAGCTACTGGAACAACACGAATACCTTGAACTGTCCTCCCATCTCTCTTCTTGCTCCCTCTTCGACAGCTTACAATCTGGCTTCCGGTCACACCACTCCACTGAAACTGCCCTTACTAAGGTCACCAATGACCTCTTAACTGCCAAGAGCAAGCGACACTACTCTGTCCTCCTCCTCCTGGACCTGTCGGCTACCTTTGACACAGTGGACCATTCCCTATTATTACAGACCCTCTCATCCCTTGGCATCACAGACTTGGCCCTATCCTGGATCTCATCATACCTAACAGACCGGACATTCAGCGTCTCCCACTCACACACCACCTCCTCACCTCGCCCCCTATCTGTCGGAGTCCCACAAGGTTCAGTCCTAGGACCCCTGCTCTTCTCCACTTACACCTTTGGCCTGGGACAGCTCATAGAATCTCATGGCTTTCAGTATCATCTCTATGCTGACGACACACAGATCTGTTATGATTGAGTCACCGTAGGAGGCAAAAATAGAAATGCTAGCTAAGTCCAGAAAACCAGAGAAGTTGGCAGCTATCGGATTGCAGACCCCTGAACCTATCAACACAACTAGCAGTAGCCGTGGGGGGCTCCTACGATGCCCTAGGCCCCTCGATCACAGCCGGAGGACTACATAGCCTAAAGACAGAAAGGGAAATCTAAACTGCCCCAGAGCAGACCCCAAAGCAAAAGGCAGCCCCCCACATATAATGACGGTGAAGCAAGAAGAAAGAAAAAAACACAGACAGAAAGATAGACTGAGCAAAGATGGGGCCCACGCTAGCTTAGATAGGAAAGGACAGGAAGGCTGCTGTCTGCAATCCGTGAAAAACCCTATGAAAATAAGAGCCAACAAACTGACAGTAAAAAAGGCCCTGAAGACGCTAGGCTTCAAAAAAGCTATGTCAGTACTCAGGAATATTCTGAAGACAGAGCAACAGGCAAAAGGAGATTCAGCTCACCCCAGCAGGGAATGGCAGAATCCAGAAAAGCAAGGAAAACAAAACACTAATGCAAAAAGGCAAAGCAGAAATCTTAGCTTTAGATGAGCAGGAATCAGACTGGTTTCCTAGAAGTCCACAGAGAAATCACCCGCAGGCCAGAAGGGCGTCGGCAGCCTTATATCCAGTCATTACCTCCACTCAGCCAGTCATCATCATCAGCCCCAGGTGTTTGACAATCAGGCTCACTACCTTTCTTCACCAGAAGAGGGAGTTCCTCGGGCCTCAGTAGTGAAGGGGAAAATGAACTCACAACACAGATCTACATCTCTGGACCAGATATCACCTCCCTACTAACCAGAATCCCTCAATGTCTGTCCACTATTTCATCCTTCTTCTCCGCTAGATTTCTGAAACTTAACATGGACAAAACAGAATTCATCATCTTTCCCCCATCTCACGTGACCCCCCCAACGAACCTATCCATTAAAGTAAATGGCTGCCCACTCTCCCCAGTCCCACAAGCTCGCTGCCTCGGGGTAATCCTTGACGCTGATCTCTCCTTCAAACCACATATCCAAGCCCTTTCCACTTCCTGCCGACTTCAACTCAAAAATATTTCACGAATCCGTTCATTCCTCAACCAAAAATCTGCAAAAACCCTAGTCCATGCCCTCATTATCTCTCGCCTTGACTACTGCAACCTCCTGCTCTGTGGCCTCCCCTCGAACACTCTCGCACCCCTCCAATCTATTCTAAACTCTGCTGCCCGACTAATCAACCTGTCCCCCTGCTATTCCCCAGCTTCTCCCCTCTGTCAATCCCTTCACTGGCTCCCCATTGCCCAGAGACTCCAGTACAAAACCCTAACCATGACATACAAAGCCATCCACAACCTGTCTCCTCCATACATCTGTGATCTCGTCTCCCGGTACTTTCCTGCACGCAACCTCCGATCATCACAAGATCTCCTTCTCTACTCCCCTCTTATCTCCTCTTCCCACAATCGCATACAAGATTTCTCTCGCATCACCCCTACTCTGGAACTCTCTACCACAACATATCAGACTCTCACCTACCATCGAAACCTTCAAAAAGAACCTGAAGACCCACCTCTTCCGACAAGCCTATAACCTGCAGTAACCACCGATCGACCAAACCGCTGCACAACCAGCTCTACCCTCACCTACTGTATTCTCACCCATCCCTTGTAGATTGTGAGCCTTCGCAGGCAGGTCCTCTCTCCTCCTGTACCAGTTATGACTTGTATTGTTTAACATTATTGTACTTGTTTTTATTATGTATACCCCTCCTCACATGTAAAGCGCCATGAAATAAATGGCGCTATAACAATAAATAATAATAATAAATGGTTCTTATGCAGCCACTTGTTTGGCTACTGGCATTACTATGATTGGCCAGCTGCATAGCATCATCAGGTCTATATAAGACCCGGTGATACCATGTTTCCAGCATTGTATCTGAAAATAGTGTAGAGAGAGTTTCTGCTGCAGAAGTGACAGTATGTAATAGAGTTCCAGTGCAACAATAAACCAACAGCCCTTTATAGGGCTAATTCAAATAGATTCTATTCTATTATAGTGCTCTTTGCTGCAATTAGGGTAGGATTAGCTGATGGAGTAGGAATAGTGCTGCAACGTTAAACCGATTGGGGATTCTGCCTTCTGATCACCATGGCCAGTTGTGGGGCACACCTTCCCACTCCTCTGACAGGTCATGGGTATCTCTTTCCTATCATCCTGCCAGACTGTGGGACACACATTCCCCTCGCCCTGCCCGGTTGTGGGAAATAGAATCCCAACCCCCTAACAGGCTATGAATAAGACCTTCCCTGCCCCCCCTTTTCACCTGAGTCATGCTAATCATGGGGCAGCTTCCACCGGCCAAATCAGAGTCTGTCATCACACTGATCAGCTGCATGGGACCACTTACTTCATGGTCTCCATGCCTGCTCCCATTGCCCTTAGCACTTATGCTGGCTCCTTTTAGGGGTTCTTCAGCAATGTCACCCTACAGAGTAACATAGCCGAGTTCTCCTTTACCACAACACACACTTTCATTAGCCAGGACAGTCACATTATCAACTTTTGAAATGCATGACCTATCAGATCTAAGAGGGTTGTCAGAGTTCAGTCCCAGATCAATTCCCCATAACACATTTTCAGGGAGATTCTTGGACACCCCCGCTTCCCTTATCCACTTCCCCACACCCCAATCCAAGAAAATAAGGGACAGCGAACACCCAGGAATTAGCTCTTCCGGTAGCACAAACTCAGGGTGGAAGACGGTTCACTCTGCGTCAGTGTCCTTGAGCCCAACGGTAACAGTGTTGCCCACAGTGACCGGTTGCAAATTCTCACAGGCACTCCTAATCACCCCACCCACAAACAATAGCTGAACTAGGCCTCTGAACCTCAGGTGTGGGGTTAAACTTCTGGCTCACCAGGCAGACAAGGCTGATGTGACTAGTTCAGTTGCAGGTATAGCACCACTGAGAGTTAGATGCAGGCCGGGTGCTGGAAAATGGGGCAGAACCCCCTGAGGGTCGGCTTCAGGGGTAGTGGAGGTGGTTGTCAGCTTACCTCCTTTCCAGCTTTCGACAGCTGATTTCCGCACCTACGGTATATGATTGGCCTCATAAAGCAGCACAGAATGCAGACGCCTATCGGCCTCCATTGTCTCCCGATCCAGCACGAACTGTCACATCTTCACTAGGCAAAGCTGAAGAAACTAGACTTTCACTATCAGGTCTTTCAGGTCCTCGACAGTGGTGACTGAGAGTCTTTGGACCCATAGTTCAAAGTTGGTTCTGAACCTATCTACCACATCACTGTAGCTGTCATGTGATCCACGCTGGAGGGCTCAGAACTTTTTCCAGTACATTTCAGGAGTCAGCTAGTACTTTTTTATCAGAGCCTGTTTGATGGTCTTGTAGTCTTCATATTGGTCTTGAGGGAAAGAAGCAAACACCTCCAGAGCTTTTCCTCGAAGCCCAGGGTTAAATATTGGTCCCACTGGTCCTCAAGCAGCTGGTACTGCTGGCAGGCCATTTCCACCCCCACAAGTCCCGGTCCTTTATCATTACAAGAAAATGTTCAGGACCGGGTTTAAATCTGTTGGTATCTCTGGACTCACTCCTCGATGAAGAAGATCTCTGCATCTGGATATGGGCTAACGCCAGCTGGTACTGACGCTCTGATTGATGCTCAGCTCTCTCAGCCTCTCGGTACTGCTGAATCAGTTTCAGACGTCTCTCACAAACGCCTGCATCGAGTTGCTGCAAGGCCATCTTCAGTCGGGGGTCCACACTACCCTGGTTGCGGGTATGGCTGCATTCATAAGTGGGACCTCTGCAGCAGAATCATCTGTGCCTTGCCTTGCTTCCCCATCATCAGGGCTTGGGTGATGGACTGGCTCTGTGTCCCATTGCAACAGTTCAGCAATCATTTGGTGCCTGGTTTTGACCATGGATTCAATCTGTCTTGTTGTACAGAGGGCAATAAAAGTGTACTTGGACTACTGGTTATACCACGGCTCTCCAACTGCAGCCATCATTTCCAAATAAAAAATAGGACAGAAAAGCAAGAGAAAGTGGGGGAGGAGAATGTCTGAGGCAAGAGCAGACGCAGCGGTGGATGCCACCGCACCCCCCACAGTGCCGCAAGATGCAGGGGCCAGCGCAGCTGCGGCTCAAATGGCACCGCAGAATCCAACAGCCAGCGCTGCCTCCAGAGCACCGCAAGAATCAGTGCCCACCGCAGCAGTCCCCATAATGCCGCTGTCCATGCCCTATATACCGGGAGCGGCCTAGCTACCGCAGTACTCAGGGGAGTCACATACCCTGAGTGAGGTTAATGAGAGACTGTGCAGTTTGTTTGAGGTGTATCCTCTATCTGAAAACCAAAAAGTGAACATCCTTATTGGGCAGCTAACTGGTGCAGCACAGAGGGAAGTAAAAGCCTGGCAGGACACTGATAGAGAGACTGTTAAAAAGATTCTGACTAAGCTAAGAAGCACCTTTGACACCAGCACTGCAGCTGAAATAAAAATGAGATTCTTTGGGTGTAAGCAGAGAGTGCAGGACAGTATACGGGACTATGCTCTTAACCTGCAGGAGGCGCTGCGAGCCATCAAGCAGATTGACCCAGACAGTGTGAAAGATGGAGAAAGACTGTTAAAGGAGCAATTTATTGAGGGCTTCTTATCCAGTACCCACAGAGCACAGCTGCGCATCATAGCACTACAAAACCCTGACCTAGACTTTGCAGACTTCAAAGACAAGGCTATTCGGGTGCTGCATGAACCAAATGTCAGCTGTCCAGCGCCCCCTAGGCGTCCAGTGATCACATACCACCAAGAAGCAGCATCTTTCCCTCCCAGCCCTGTGGAGGCTGATGCACAGACTCTGGATAATGATCCATCTACAGAACTGCGCCTTCAGGTCCAAGAGCTGGCCAAAAGTATGGCAGCACTTGCCAAAACTGTGCAGTCCATGCAGGTGTCCTCAAATGAGAAGATCCAGCTGACCTCCAGTTCAGAGGATGTCCCATGGCTACGGAAAAAGAGGATCCCGCCACGCCGAGGGAGAGACAACGATCGCTATGACCAGAACGGACGTCCCATCTGTCGTCACTGCCACAAGGCAGGCCACATTGCAAGGTTCTGTTATTTAAACGAGCAACCCCTGGGGCAGAGGGCCAACCCCCAGGAGTAGGACCACAAGGCCCAAAGAACTGGCGAGCCAAGTATGTTGGAGGGCGACCGGTCCTCCCAGTGGTGATTGACGGCATCCCCATGAACACTTTGCTGGACACTGGCTCTCAGGTGACAACTATGCCATATATCCTTTACAAGCGGTATTGGGCTGACTCTGAACTTACCCGTGGCCCAAGTGATGAACTGACAGTAGTTGCCAGCAATGGTCAGTCTTTGCTGCAAGTAGGATGTAAAGAGATTACCATTAAAGTGGGGGAGTAGAGTTAAAATCTCAAGGTCTGATAGTTGTAGACATTGATCGATGAGAATGTAATCCAATGATGACCTTAGGTACTAATGTGATTGAAAATTGTCTTGCTGAGGTTACTGTTTTGTTGCAACAGGTGGCTGAGACTGCTGGTTCCAGTGAACAACGAGTCCTGCAGAAGGAGATTAAGGCCCTGATGCAAAGACAGCAGGTAGAACTGTCTGGCGGAGAAATTGGCAGCGTCAGAGTGAGTGATCCTTTCCCCACTGCGATACCCCCCCAGATGTGAAATGTTGATTTGGTGTTGGGCAGCCATAGGCCTCAGAGGAAAAGATTACCAAGCATTGGTAGAGCCAGTGTACTCTGATAGCCGGCCCACTGTCCTGACAGCCAGAGGGGTAGTTGATGTCCGCAAAGGGAGAGTACCTGTACGCCTCTTGAATTGTGGGGAGCAAGAGGCCACAATACCTCGGTATGCACAATTGCTAAGCTGCTTACTGTCAGTAACAACGCAATGCAGGCAGCAGAGCCCTTGGTCTCATCCGACCAGGTGGAGGACAATGGCTCTGTAAAGCAGCTGGAGGAGTGGTGTCAGCAGCTGCATGTGGGGACTGACTCCACCCCTTCATACCAAAAGAATGGGATTTACCAAGTGACTCAGGAGTATGAGCGGGTATTCAGTAAACACCCTCTAGACTTTGGGAAGGCAAAAGTGGTTCAACACCATATCCCCACTGGAGATCATCCACCCATTAAAGAAAGGTACCGGCCTATACCCCCAACACAATACCAATGTGCCAAAAGTATGTTGCGGGAAATGAAGGAGGCTGGGGTGATCAGAGACAGTTGTAGCCCCTGGGCAGCTCCAATAGTCTTTGTGAAAAAGAAAGATGGCACCATGAGAATGTGTGTTGATTACCGAAAAATTAACAGCATTACACATAAGGATGCCTACCCATTACCCAGAATTGAAGAGTCATTAGCTGTGTTATGAGCGGTGGAACGCACTAAATAAAATTATAATAAGTGCGTTCACCGCTCGGGGTCCACCGTGCGGTAGATGTTAAAACCACTGCTAGGTGGTGGCAGAGCTATGAGGCGGTAGTGTGCACAGGGTTAAAGGCGTCACCCAAGTGCACTGTGCGGACTCTGTTACACACACAGAGCTGCAAGCTAAAGCACATGTAGTGGTAATACTGGACCAAGCTCTGTTACACACACAGAGCTGCCAGCATAAACATATGCAATAGTAATGCTGGAGCAAGCTCTGTTTCACACACAGAGCTGCAAGCAAAAACATAAATACAAAACGCTGAGTCTGTTGAAAACTCACAGAGATTCAGAGGGAAAGACGCGGTATTCGGTCACAGGAGTGGCCTTAGATGACAGGACACACTCCGTCTAGACCTACCGTGAGTCTGTAACAGAGACGTTGCTACTGCGAACACTCTCTGGACTGCGAAAGCAGCGCGGCGTAGATAGTGCCGCAGGGAGACACCGCTGAAACACAGGCGCGATGTCAGACGCTAAGCTGCTGGGCGCTGGAGCAATGGCGCGCTGGCGCTAATACTGGCTCTGACTCAAACACTCACACATTCGTAATAACCAAGGAATGGGGGTTTCAAATGAGTCATTCACCAGTCCATGCATCCATCAACAAACATACAGCAGCAAGTATGACTATACTAGCCCATGGCGGAACAGCCATGCGCACTTTTTATAGCGTACGAGACCTGCTGGAAATCTCCAGAACTCCCAGAGGAGCCAATAGGATTCAGAGCAGGACCTGAGCACCTGACACCTGAACTCCAATAGGAGCTCGTCCTGTGAACATGCTCAGAAGCTGGTACAAAGGACTTAGCCTCTGGAGATAAATGTGAGGAACTGGATCTCTGCATAGGTATGGCAGAACACAGATTCCTAACAAGCTGCACTTAAAACTGCTAACTATTTTTCCACCTTAGATCTCACTAGTGGGTATTGGCAGGTTCCCGTGACAGAGGTAGACGAGGAGAAAACAGCGTTTACTACACCAAGGGACATTTCAACGTCTAATGGAGTGCTGTCTTGGACACAAGAACTTCGAGAAAGTTCTGTTATACCTTGATGATATTATTGTTTTCTCCAAGACTTATGAAGGCCATCTGAAGCACCTGGCTGAGGTGTTTGAAGCCTTGTCCAACTTTGGCCTGAAAGTGAAGCCATCCAAATGCCACTTCCTGAAGCCCAAGGTACAGTACCTCGGTCATGTAGTGAGGGCAGAAGGTGCGGCACCAGATCCTGACAAAGTCACTGTCATCCGGGACTGGCAGAGGCCCAGCAACCTCCATGAAGTACGTCAATCCCTCGGGTTGGTAGGCTACTACCGAAGGTTCATCAAAGGCTTCACTGAGATAGCCACGCCTATGCAAAATCACACCTATGCAAAATCTTCTGGTGGGCCAGTCCAAGAAAGCCAGAAAGAAGAGTCCTATATTTGAATGGAATAAGGAACTGGAGAGGTCCTTCACTCGACTGAAAATGGCTCTCACAGGAGATGAAGTTCAGGAATATCCAGATTATGACCAACCATTTGTTCTGTATACTGATGCCAGCAACGTGGGACTGGGAGCAGTACTGTCACAGGTACAGAATGGAAAAGAAAGAGTGATCTCCTACGCCAGCAGGAAGCTTCATCCCACTGAAAGGAACCCTGACAACTACAGTTCCTTCAAACTGGAGTTCCTCGCCATAGTCTGGGCTGTGACTGAACGATTCAAGCATTACCTAGCTTCAGCCAAATTTACCATCTTCACGGACAACAACCCGCTTACTCACTTGGAAACTGCAAAACTAGACGCACTGGAGCAACGATGGATGGCCCGGCTGTCTACCTATGAATTTACCATCAAGTACCGAGCGGGCCACAAGAATGCCAGTGCTGATGCGCTGTCCAGAATGCCCAATCTGCCAGATGCAGGAGAAGACCCTGAGGCACTCAAAGAAATAGAGTTACCTGCCTTCCACCGGTTAATTGCAGCTCAACTTGCCCAAGGAGTGAGAAACAGACGGTCTGTCGTGAAAGAGGCCACCCTAAATCCATTGCCTCATCATGACTGGGCAGAAACCCAGGATAGCAACCCCGCAGTCTGCCTGGTAAAGGAGCTACTGTCACAAGCTGACTCGCGCCCAGGTCCAGATGCTCCTGAAGAAACCCAGCAGTTGAGGAAGGAAAGAGGCAGGCTGTTCCTCTATGAGGGAAAGCTGTGCCGGAGGAGTATCAATGCCCGCACTCATGAGTCTGGCAAGTTGTAGTCCCAAAAGGGAGGCATCAATGGTCTTGGAAGCATACCACAATGGAGCTGGACACTTCGGATGGAAGAAGTTGGAGGCCTTGCTCCGAGAGAGATTCTACTGGGCTGGTATGAGGAAGGCCATTGAAAATTGGTGCCGGGAGTGTGGACAATGCAACCTGCGCAGAAAGGACCGTAACAGCCAGCAAGCTCCTTTGCAGCCAATAATAACCAAACAACCACTCGAGTTGGTCGCCCTGGACCATGTGAAGCTGGTCCCAAGCCGTTCAGGCTACGTTTATGCTCTTACCATCGTTGACCACTACTCGAGTTTCCTGGTAGTCGTGCCTGTCAAGGATCAAACAGCCAGGACAGCAGCCAGAGCATTCCAACAGCACTTTTGTCGACCACACGGATATCCCAAACAAGTGCTTACAGATCAAGGTCCAGCCTTTGAGGCAAAAATGTTCCAGGAATTCTGTAACTTGTACGGTTGCAAGAAGATCAGGACAACACCATACCATCCAAAGACCAATGGCATGTGTGAAAAGATGAATCTGTTGGTGATCGATCTACTGAAGACCTTGCCTTTGGAAGAGAGGAATCTGTGGCCAGAGAAGTTGCCAGATCTGGTTGACCGCTACAATCACATTCCTGTGAATTCCACCAACTGCACTCCAGCCTACCTAATGAGAGCGAGGCCTGGCAAGTTGCCTATTGATTTGGATATGGGAGTCCTGACACCTGAAGTAACATCACCAGATACTGACTGGGATACAGAACGGCAGCAGCAGTACCGTAGAGTACAAGAGTGCGTAGAAAAGAGTCTAGCTCAGGCGAGACAAAAACAAGAAAAGAACTACAATCAACATGCACCTGCAGTTCCCTTGTCACCAGGAGAACAAGTCGTAAAGAGGAAAAGAAGGATGCATAAATTGGATGACCAATGGGAAGCTGAACCCTACACCGTCCTACCATCAAACTTTGACAACACCAAAGTGTGCCTTATCAGTAAGGATGGAGGAGAAACCTCATCAGCAGTATCGAGGGATCATCTGAAACTGTGCCCTGACCAACTAAAAGACAGAATGGAAGAACAAAACAACCTTCAACCCATAGAAGAAGAAGAAAAGGTCTACTCTGTACTCAGAGAATTTCCTGCAAATTGGACAAGAATGGATCAAGCCATCATAGTTCCTGTCCTAATCTTTCCCCAGCCTACTGCAACTGAAGTAGCAGAGACTCAAGACAACTCTGAAAATCAGTAAGTTCAGGCAGCGGATGCTACACCAGCAGTGGAACAAGAGAATTCTCACCCTGCCAGTGGTGAATCTGTCATGCCCATAGTGAGTCTAAGAGTTCGCAGACGGCTACTACCCAGTTTACCCACACCAGTGCTACGTAGGTCTGTCCGTAGTACCCAAGGTATACCACCCCTAAGTTTTCATATATAAATAAGTTTGTGTAAATGCTAAAATATAAATATGCAACTTCTCAAGTTTATGTGCCTACAGAGACTACGTAAGAACCCTTTTTGAAGATCTTATTTTGTTTTTGATGGACAATTGGACCACAGGACTATGTGTGGTCAAAACTAACTTGTACATAGTTACCAACTGCTCAGGAAATGGAAACATGGACATTGACGCATGGACTAATCGTCATCAGGACTATTTTTGAGCTTTGTTTTTTGTAATTTTTCATTTTTTTAAATCCTGTTACATTTACAATTGTTCAATTTGTTAATATGTTTGTATGTTTTCTTCAGTCCGGGAGTACTGAATTGCACTAGGGGGAATGTGGCGCCCCCAGGAGTATGGTCGCCACAGTGGCATTACCTTCCTCCTAGGGAGTGGATGTCATGCTTGGAAGCAATGAAGGGTCTCTCTGTCAGTTAATCACAACACACAACACAGTTCTCATTCCAGGCCAGCAGAGGGAGCTCTGAACCAAAACTAGGGGAAGAGCTGCTCTCTGGGGGCCAGGAAGGGGGAAATTAGTCAGTTCGTGTGAGGAGGGCAATGTGTGTGGACGTGAGGAGAGGAGCTGGAAGATTGAGCAGAGTTCAGAGCTCACTTCTAGCTATAGCGCATGATCTGGAGCCCGGTCTCCAAGGTTGTATGGATACTAATGGTCCTGCGACAGACACCGGAGGAATAGGAAGCTGTAAATGCTCTGTTCCCATATAAGACTCGGAGGCACAACAGCAACGGGTGAGCCAGAAGAAGAAGAAGGCTACACGTTATGATGAGTCACCGAAGGAGAAAAAAACAAAATACCAGCTAAGTCCAGAAAAACCAGAGAGGCTGGCAGCTATCGGATTGCAGACCCCTGAACCTATCCACAACAACTAGCAGTATCCGTGGGGGGTTCCTACGGTGCCCTAGACCCCTCGATCACAGCCGGAGAACTACATAGCCTAAAGACAGAAAGGTGAAAAACTAAACTGCCCCAGAGCAGACCCCAAAGCAATAGGCAGCCCCCAACATATAATGACGGTGAAGCAAGATGAAAACACTAACACAGATAGAAAGATAGGTTGAGCAAATGATGGGGCCCAAGCTAACTACATAGGCCAGGATAGGAAAGCTGCTGTCTGCCATCCGCAAAAACCCTATCAAAATGAGCCAACCGACTGATAGGAAAAACAGGCCCTGAAGTCGCTAGGCTTCAAAAGACTATATCAGCACTCAGGTATATTCTGAAGACAGAGCAAAAGATCAACAGATCAGAGACAAAAATGGAATTCAGCTCACCCCCGGCCGGGGATGGCAGAACTCCCAAAAAACAAGGCAAAACAAAAACAAAACTGAAGAGTTCAAAGCAGAGCAGAAAAACTTAGCTTTGAGATGCAGGAATCAGACTGGTCTCCAAGAATCCAGCAGGAAAATCACCAGCCAGGAAGAAGGGCGTCGGCAGCCTTATATCCAGTCCTCAATTCCAGCCACCCAGTCATCATCTAGCTGCCCAGGTGTTTGGTAATCAGTCTCACTACCTTCCTTCACTAGAGGATGGAGTTCATCAGACCTCAATGGTGAAGGGAAAAATGAACTCACAACAGCTACAGCTGTCTGCCATTCGTGGGAGTTCTAAGTGAGAACAAGCAAATGGAACCTCAGTGTAACACAGTACTGCAAGTACCTAAAATAAGCGCTAGAAAGGAGACTACACAACCCATCTACATAAAGAGATTCCTAAGTTGCTTCCAAGCTGGCCAGCCTCTGTTGCATCTGTAATCTGGACCCTGGACTGCACTTACAAAGCAAAGTAAAGGTAACGGAAACGGTACCCTGTTGTGTCATAGCATTCTTCCTGCAAACCCTCCAGCACAGCTACATCTCTGTGCCAGACACTACACCCTCTTCCTCAACATCTATTACCACTGCCCTGGGACCACAGCTCCACCTGTGGGGAGCTATTACACCTTGCTGCCTTATACCGTCTGTCCCAGACGATCAGTCTGCAGCGTCGGCTTAACCCCTTCATTGGAGATCACCACAGGTGGCGTCACATATCATCTTCTTATAAACTTTAACCAGCCACTCTTAACCCCTTTTACATGGACGCCCAGGGCCACGGACCAGGTCACCGCTACTGTGACACTTCCCTCTGAGATACCGGCCCGGTGCCGAGTACGCCACCGCCCTGGCGGGCGATCCACCTGTGCCTCCAATGCTTGGATAAGATGCCCCCTTACGATAGGCATTACTTTCACCATTCTCTCTAACTGGGAGACATGCTCTATAATGCTCCTGTGTGGCATGACCTCAGCTTCCCAGGTTTCCTTGGCGATGTCCTGGAACCCTCGTGGATGCTGACCATACAGAAGCTCAATCGGTGAGAAGCCAGTTGAGGCTGGAGGAACTACTCTGACTGAAAAGAGCAGAAACAGAAGCAGATGTTCCCAGTCTCAACCGTCCGTCTCAATGACCTTCATGAGCATGGCCTTTAAGGTCTTATTGAGGGGCCCTACTAGGCCCTCTGTCTGTGGATGGTAGACTGAGGTTTGCAGCTGGGCAATCTGAAGGACCTTACACAACTCCTTCATTACCTTGCTCATAAAAAAGGTTGCTTGGTCTGTCAAAATATCCTTTGGCAGGCCTGTCCTAGCAAAATTATGGACAAGTTCCGGGGCAATACTCTTGGCCGAAGAGTTCCTTTGTGGTACTGCTTCAGGGTATCTGGTTGCATAGTCCTTGACCACTGGGATGTTTTGATGCCCTCGTGCAGACTTAACTAGAGGACCACTAGGTCCATGGAAATTTTCTCAAATGGGACCTCTATTACAGGTAAAACAGGTACAGGTACTAGGGGTCTTCAGAAGTGAGTAGAGGGAGCGGTTATCTGGCAGGTGGGGCTGGACCTAAAATAATTTAGGATCTCCTGGTAACATCCCAGCCAATAGAACCTCTGCATTATTCTCTCCTGCGTTTTCTCTACCCCCAGATGTACCCCCAAAACATATGAATGGGCCATGTCTAAAACCCTCTGCCAGTAGGGTCCTACAGCTGCTCCATTATCTTCCCTCCTCTCAGTGTGCTGCGAGGGATTAACAGCTGATTTACATAAGGAGCTGGATTTTTGTGGACAACCATAGAATGGGTGGAAGGTTGTCCACCTTATTTTCACCCCAGGAAGTGGGCTGGGGCTTAAATAGCTGGACTCCAGGGGCATTCTGTGTTCAGTAGGGATGGAGAGAGTATCTCCAGTGGTTTGTGTCCTGAGGAGGAAAGAGTAAACCCGTATTGCTCCAGAGCGGGCAGTTCCCTGCAAATTTATGGACTGTGTTATAGCATTTTGGCTTTTTTTTTGCTTTCCTGTTTTGCCTGAAGGGCTGTGTTTACTTTTACCTTCATGTAGGTTTATGCCATCTATATAAGAAACAAACAAAAAGATTTAAAGAGACAGTGTTCCTGTTTTCTATCTCTGTGTACCGCTGAGTGAGTTGAACTACCACAATACACACATCACTGCTGGACACTGCACTTTTTTAAATTTGTTTAATTAAACAGTTTTGCAACAAATTCAAATCATTATAAATCATCCAGATTACAGCATATTATTAGATATCGTGTAACATTTGTTATCAAGTAAGGCATACATTATCAATAAAGAAGAAAAAACAAGATGTACATGAGCCTTTTGTTACACGAGCGCCGTTTATTCTGTATAAATGAGTAATAATCTAATAGAATATGAAAGTAACAAAACTTTAACTCAAACTTTGAACCACAACAATAACATCAATTTCAACTTTGCTGCCAAGATTACCTCCATACTGATATCACATCTTATGATATACTTGACTACATACCTATACACAAATTTTCCCTGTCTCCATGAAAAATAATACCTTATCTTATTCACATACCAAATGCAGAAATTTCTCACCACTTGAACCCTCATCCACGGATAGAGACTTTGAGAAATGACCTCAAAAAGTCCAAAATTCTGGAAAACTTTAAACTATATCCTCTATTTTGATAGACTATTTTTTTCATATGGAATTATTGAATTAACCAGTGTGATCCAGGATTGTAGTGTTGGCTGTGAATTACCCATCCAATGCATTGCTAGTAGCTTCTTAGCCAGAAACAAAGTCTCACGCAAAAAAATCTTAATACATTTCTTCTTCTAGTGCCCCAAACAGACAAATCAATGGATCACATGAGATTGGAATAGATATTAAAAGAAGGATAATAGAGTAATCACCTCACAACAAAAGGATGAAACTATTGGGCAAGTCTATATCATATATACAAATTCTGCATCAGGAGTATGACACCGTACGTATTCGGAGGTAGGAGAACGTTCCTTTCAGAATAGCTTGAGAGGAGGAAGAGATTGGGCAGAAGGGACTGAAGTGCCGCCCTGAGCTGAAGATACCTAAAGAATTGGGACCTTGGAATTTAACCCCTTCACCCCCAAGGGTGGTTTGAACGTACATGACCGGGCCAGTTTTTACAATTCTGACCACTGTACCTTTATGAGGTCATAACTCTGGAACGCTTCCATGGATCCCGGTGATTCTGACATTGTTTTCTCGTGACATATTGTACTTCATGTTAGTAGTAAAATTTCATTCAAATAACTTGCGTTTATTTGTGAGAAAAACGGAAATTTGGCGAAAATTTTGAAAATGTCGCAATTTTCCAACTTTGAATTTTTATGCCCTTAAATCACAGAGATACGGCACACAAAAAACTTGATAACTAACATTTCCCACATGTTTACTTTACATCAGCACAATTTTTGAACCAAAATTTTTTTTTTGTTAGGAAGTTATAAGGGTTAAAAGTTGACCAGCGATTTCTCATTTTTACACCATTTTATTTTTAGGACCACATCACATTTGAAGCCACTTTGAGGGGTCTATATGATAGAAAATACCCAAAAGTGACACCATTCTAAAAACTCCACCCCTTAAGGTGCTCAAAACCACATTCAAGAAGTTTATTAACCCTTTAGGTGCGTCACAGGAATTTTTTTGAATATTTAAAAAAAAATGAACATCTAACTTTTTTTCACAAAAAAATACTTCAGGTTCAATTTTTTTTATTTTACCAAGGGTAACAGGAGAAATTGGACTGCAAAAATTATTGTGCAATTTGTCCTGAGTACGCTGATACCTGATATGTGGGGGGAACGACTGTTTCGGCACATGGCAGAGCTCAGAATGGAAGGAGCGCCGTTTGACTTTTTCAATGCAAAATTGGCTGGAATTCAGATCGGACGCCATGCAACGTTTGGAGAGTCCCTGATGTACCTAAACAGTGGAAACCCCCTACAAGTGACCCCATTTTGGAAACTAGACCCCCCAAGGAACTTATCTAGATATGTGGTGAGAACTTTGAACCCACAAGGGCTTTACAGAAGTTTATAACGTACAGCGGTACAATTAAAAAATCATATTTTCCACAAAAATGATCTTTTCACCCCAATTTTTATTTTCCCAAGGGTAACAGGACCCTAAAAGTTATTGTGCAATTTGTCCTGAGTACGCTGATACCCCACATGTGGGGGTAAACCACTATTTGGGCGCATGGCAGAGCTCGGAAGGGAAGCAGCGCCATTTGACATTTTTGGCTGGAATTGAGATCGGACATCATGTCGCGATTGGAAAACCCCTGATGTACCAAAACAGTGGAAACCCCCACAAATGACACCATTTTGGAAACTAGACCCCCTAAGGAACTTATCTAGATGTGTGGTGAGAACTTTGAACCCCCAAGGGCTTCACAGAAGTTTATAACGCCCGGGCGTGAAAATAAAAAATTTGTATTTTTTCCACAAACATGATCTTTTAGTCACCATTTTTTTATTTTTCCAAGGGTACCAGTAGAAATTGGACCCCAAAAGTTGTTGTCCAATTTGTCCTGAGTATGCTGATACCCCATATGTGGGAGAAAACTACTGTATGGGCACACGTCGGGGCTCGGAAGGGAAGTAGTGACGTTTTGGAATCCAGACTTTGATGGAATGGTCTGCGGGTGTCATGTTGCCTTTGGAGAGCCCCTAATGTACCTAAACAGTGGAATCCCTCCGCAAATGACCCCATTTTGAAAACTAGACCCCCTAAGGAACTTATCTAGATGTGAGGTGAGCACTTTGAACCCCCAAGGGCTTCACAGAAGTTTATAATGCCAGGGCATGAAAATAAAAAAATCGTATTTTTTCCACAAACATGATCAATTAGTCCCCAATTTTTTTATTTTCCCAAGGGTAACAGGAGAAATTGAACCCCAAAAGTTGTTGTCCAATTTGTCCTGAGTACGCTGACACTCCATATGTGGGAGAAATCTACTGTATGGACACACGTCAGGGCTCGGAAGGGAAGTAGTGACGTTTTGGAATGCAGACTTTGATGGAATGGTCTGCAGGTGTCATGTTGCCTTTGGAGAGCCCCTAATGTACCTAAACAGTGGAAACCCCCACAAATGACCCCATTTTGGAAACGAGACCCCCTAAGGAACTTATCTAGATGTGAGGTGAGCACTTTGAACCCCCAAGGGCTTCACAGAAGTTTATAATGCCAGGGCATGAAAATAAAAAAATCGTATTTTTTCCACAAACATGATCAATTAGTCCCCAATTTTTTTATTTTCCCAAGGGTAACAGGAGAAATTGAACCCCAAAAGTTGTTGTCCAATTTGTCCTGAGTATGCTGACGCCCCATATGTGGGAGAAAACTACTGTATGGACACACGTTGGGGCTCGGAAGGGAAGTAGTGACGTTTTGGAATGCAGACTTTGATGGAAAGGTCTGCGGGTGTCATGTGCGTTTGGAGAGCCCCTGATGTACCTAAACTATTGAAACTCCCCACAAGTGACCCATTTTGGACACTAGACCCCCCATGGAACTTATCTAGATGTGTGGTGAGCACTTTGAACCCCCAAGTGCTTCACAGAAGTTTATAACGCTCGGACGTGAAAATAAAAAAATCATTTTTTTCCACAAAAATGATATTTTTGCCCCCAATTTTTTATTTTCCTAAGGGTAACAGGAGAAATTGGACCCCAAAAATTGTTTTGCAATTTGTCCTGAGTAGGCTGATACCCTACATGTGGGGGTAAAACACTGTTTGGGCGCATGGCAGAGCTTGGAAGAGAAGGAGCACCATTTGACTTTTTCAACTCAGAATTGGCTGGAATTGAGATCAGACGCCATGTTGCATTTGGAGAGCCCCTGATGTGCCCAAACATGGAAACCCCCAATTCTAACTCCAACCCGAACCCCAACACACCCCTAACCCTAATCTCAGCCCTAACCCTAACCTTAGCCCTAACCCTAGCCCTAACCCTAACTCTAATGGAAAAATGGAAATAAATACATTTTTTTTATTTTATTATTTTTCCCTAACTAAGGGGGTGATAACGGGGGGTTTGATTTACTATTTATGGTGGTTTTTTTATTTGGCAGCTGTCGCACGCTAAAAGACGCTTTTTATTGTAAAAATAGTTTTTGCATCACCACATATTAAGAACTATAATTTTTCCGTATTTTGACCCACCGAGTCATGTGAGGTCTTATTTTTTGCGGGACGAGTTGACGTTTTTATTGGTACCATTTTCGGGCACGTAACATTTTTTGATCGCTTTTTATTTCGATTTGTGGGACGCAGAATGAACAAAAACCAGCGTTTCATGAATTTCTTTTGGGGGGGTGCGTTTACACCGTTCCGCGTGCGGTAAAATTGATAAAGCGGTTTTATTCTTCTGGTCAGTACGGTTACAGCGATACCTCATTTAGGTCGTTTTTTTATGTTTTGTCGGTTTTATGCAATGAAAACTATTTTATATAAAAAATAATTATTTTTGCATCGCTTTATTCTGCGAGCTATAACTTTTTTATTTTTTCGCTGATGATGCTGTGTGGCAGCTCGTTTTTTGCGGGACAAGATGACGTTTTCAGCGGTACCATGGATATTAATATGCGTCTTTTTGATCGCGCGTTATTACACTTTTTGTTTGGCGGTATGATAATAAATAATTATTTTTTGCTTAGTTTTTTATTTTTATTTTTTAAGGGGTTCGCTAAAGGGGTTAACTAATGGGACAGTTTTATAGGGCGGGTCTTTACGGACACGGCGATACCTAATATGTGTACTTTTATTGCTTTTTTTTTTTTTTATTTCCAAAAAATGGATTTATTTGGGGGAATATTTTTTTTTTCTAATTTATTTGGCGATTTTTTAAAAATTATTTTAACATTTTTTTTTATTTTTTTTTAATGTTATTAAATAGTCCCAGGTGGGACATCACTGTCCTGTGACAGATCGCTGATCTGTTACATCACAGATCACTTTGACAGATCAGCGATCTGTCACAGGCAGTGCAGAAGGCTTCCTCATGCCTGCGCTTTGCAGGCACTGAGGAAGCCAGCTTCCTGCAGGCCCCCGAAGGCCCCCGTCGCCATCGTGGATTCGGCGGCCTGCAGGAAAGGAGCCCCCCGCAGCAGCGCTGCACATTGCGCTGCCGTGGGGGGCTCAGGGAAGCACGGAGGGAGCCCCCTCCCTGCCGATGCTTCCCTTTAACCCCTGGTACACCGCAATCATGTTTGATCGCGGTGTGCAAGGGGTTAACGTGTCGGGGGCGGTCCGTGACCGCCCCTGACACATTGTGCCAGGTGTCAGCTGTGATAATCAGCTGACACCCGGCCGCGATCAGCGGCGCTCACCACGTGGGCGCCGCTGATCGCGGTAGACGTACTATCCCGTCCATGGGCATAGGGGCCCGGGTCCCATGGACGGGATAGTACGTCGGATGTCAGGAAGGGGTTAAGCTGCACGTGCTCAAATGACATTACTACATTTCCCTCATAAATGTCTTTCAACAAGTGGACATTACTAGAGTTTAGAAAAGGGGAAACAGATGTTTCATCAATGTCAAGAAATATGGATTCCCTCATATCAACATTTCAGTTGGACATGGCTAAAACCAAATCGATTCCTAGTCTGTCTCCACACTGAGCATGCAAGTTTAAGTAAGGGTAACAATTTGGTGGAGATAAATTTATTTAATTCCATAAACCCCAGCAAACAGTCGGTTCCAACTGCTCGAGCCAGATGATTCTCTGAGTTTGGCAAGTAAGAATCCAGCATCGAGATATGGAGGTGCCTTGAATTGACCCAACAGATAGTACGGGAAAAAAAATTGCCAGTGCAGCCCTCCCACATTCTTGGACACTGCACATTTACATACATACAGCTTTTTTTTATTATGCATTGCTTAAGTTAGTGCCATGATGTACTCCAGCGCTTTACAGACATTATCATCGCTGTCCCCAATGGGGCTCATAATCTAAATTCCATAACAGTATGTCTTTGAGGTGTGCGAGGAAACCGCAGAACCTACAGAAAAGCCGTGCAAGCGGGGAGAACATACAAACTCCTTGCAGCTGTTGTCCTTGGTTGGATGTGAACCTAGAATCCCAGCGCTGCAAAGCTGCAATGATAACCACTAAGACACCGTGCTAGCCCATACATTAGCTCTGCTACATATACATATTTACATACACATGCCCTGCCTACACATTAGCCCATTTTGCATTTCTTTCAAGGTCATGTGAAAGATCCTAGAGCTAGCCAGGTGGAAGGTTCTTCAACTGCTCCCTCAGGACGAGCAGCCTCTGTGCAGGTCCCGGTATTTTCCTCTACTGTTCACAAAGATCAGTGTGGGGCAGGAGGAAAGAGCAGTTCTCTCAGTGATTGGGAAGGACACTGTCTCAGAATTCTTCTCTTCTACAGGAAGCTGCCACCAGGCTATAAGAGGCACTCACTTATTAGGATGAATTTTACGTTAAAATTGCGTCTAATAATCAAAAAAATGCAGTGAGCACTAAAGTAATTTCCTTTTCTCGTTTAATTAGATGACTGTCTGTTGTATGGTTTTTGTGAGAAGATAGAAATTGTGGTTATCTCCCACACTTCTGTGTATAGAAGATGTCAATTCTGAGGGATTTATTCAAACATGCAGTTTTTATTGAACTTGTTTCAAAGTGTCAAGCACTTATTCTTCAGGAAATGTGGTAATTCAAAACACAGCAGCGCGGAAGATATCCATAAATTATTCCTATCTTCATGCTTATTGGTTTTGCAACTGGAGGATTGACAGCAGATGTACAATAAATTAAAAACACATTTTAAGTAATAAATTAGGTTAGTACAGACTGATAAATAACTCCAATAGTATATCAGAAAATACTCTATTTGGGCTACTTTCTGCCTAGTTTTTTTTATATATGGTTTAAGTAAAATTTGTCAATAAAATATATAATTTCTCCCAGTGTGCATTATTTTTGATGTTTAATAAAATATGTTTTCTAGTAATTCATTTTTTCACATTCCAGGTATGACAATGGCTTCTCGCCTTGTGGGATTTTAGATGTTAAAGAAAATAGCATTATTGTTCAAAACATTTCCCACATTCTTAATATGAACATTACTTATCCCCAGTATGAGTTCTCTGGTGCTTAACAAGACTTGATTTATCTACCCAACATTTCCAATATTCTGAACATGAAAATGACTACTCTCTGTGTGAGTTCTCTGGTGTCTAACAAACTGTGATTTCCATGCAAAACATTTCCCACATTCTTAATATGAACATTGCTTATCCCCAGTATGAGTTCTCTGGTGCTTAACAAGACTTGATTTATCTACCCAACATTTCCAATATTCTGAACATGAAAATGACTACTCTCTGTGTGAGTTCTCTGGTGTCTAACAAACTGTGATTTCCATGCAAAACATTTTCCACATTCTGAACATGAAAAAGGCTTCTCCCCTGTGTGAATTCTCTGGTGATTAACAAGCAAAGATTTATATACAAAACATATTCCACATTCTGAACATGAAAAACGTTTCTCCTTTGTGTGAGTTTTCTGGTGTCTATCAAGACGTGATTTCTCTAAAAAACATTTCCCACATTCTGTACATGAAAACGGCTTCTCCCCTGTGTGAGTTTTCTGGTGGCTAACAAGCAATGATTTATATACAAAACATATTCCACATTCTGAACATGAAAAAGGCTTCTCCCCTGTGTGAGTTCTCTGGTGACTGACAAGCGATGATTTCCGTATAAAACATATTCCACATTCTGAACATGAATATGGCTTCTCCCCTGTGTGAGTTCTCCGGTGTCTATCAAGACATGATTTCTCTCCAAAACATTTCCCACATTCTGAACATAAAAAAGGCTTCTCCCCTGTGTGAGTTCTTTGATGTATAAGAAGATATGATCTCTGTCCAAAATATTTTCCACATTCTGAACATGAAAAAGACTTCTCCCCAGTGTGAAGTCTCTGATGTTTAACAAGATGTGCTTTCTCTACAAAACATTTTCCACATTCTGAACATAAAAATGGCCTCTCCCCTGTATGAGTTCTCTGATGTATAACAAGATTTGATTTCTCTACAAAACATTTTCCACATTCTGAACATGAATATGGCTTCTCTCCTGTGTGAATTCGCTGATGTGTAACAAGATGTGATTTCCGTACAAAACATTTCTCACATTCTGAACATGAATATGGCTTCTCCCCACCAGTATGAATTCTCTCATGCTTAACTAAATCTGATTTCTGATTAAAATACCTCTTACATTTAGAACAAGAGAAACTCTTTTCCTCTGTGTGAATTGTTTGATGTTTAACAAAAGATGTTTTGAGGGGAAAACTATTTCTATATTCTGAATGTGGAATTGGCTTCTTTTCTTTAAGAGCAGTTTGTTTCTTAATACGTCTTTTCTGACCTTTATTTTTCTTAGTAGTATGTAATGAATCAGAAGATAGGACCTGTTTTGAAGGATCAGATGTTAGATCTTTGCTGTGAAAGAATAATGGTATATCTGAAATAATGACATTTTCTTCAATCGTATCCTTTGTGATCTTAAGGTCATCGGATTTCAAAATTGAAGCTGATAGTCGTCCCTCTGATCTCCTGGTACATTCAACTGCCAAGAAACAAAACCAATTATTATCTTTGAATAGAACATTCTTGAAAATTATATTTTTGAACATTTCTTCTCCAACTGTCCATAGAAATGGGAAGTTATGTACCAAAATTGAATTAATCACTAAGACAATGACAGTTCACAGTCTAATAGTAGATGTCATAGAATGAACCATTAGAGTGTGGTGCTTAACTGTTCATTCTGCCTCCACAAAATTGGAATAAAAACACACAAAAAATGTAGGCGAAAATGATACTAATAAAAACTTCTATTTATTTTGTAAAAAACATGCCCCCACTAAGGTCTCAAAATAGTTACAACTGCTATAGATGAATTCACTGATAGTAATAATTTACAAAATAAGGTCACTTTATGAGGTTTTCTTCTGCTCTAGTTTTCTGCAATTCTTTAACATTGGGGCTTCTGCAAATGGTGTGCCAATTCTCCTCTGGGATCTGCTCCTGCGATGTCTGCTTCTATCACCAGTCAGCGCCATCATTAATTCTGTGAGCGACATTGGTGATGGAGGAGACATTGTAACCAGAAAATCTCGGCACCACAGGCTTGGTTTAGTCACTGAGAATTGGGTGGCCAGGACCAGTGATACCATCAAGTCTGGCAGTGTGGGTGTCTGTGGCATCCAGCTGGAATAATCTGCTCCCTGCTTCAGGTAATTGTTAAGCATCACAACTTACTAAAGCTCGAAGCATATTTTTGGAAGCTGCCAAATACATATTGTTCTCCTCTAATTCATTTCTGTATATTTGAACCTGTTGTGATCCTGGCCCATTTACTACTCGTGTCTTCTGTTTTTGTATTTTCTATGCCCTTCCGGTTCTGTCTAAAATTTAGGCCCCTCAAAGTAATTTTAAATGTGAGAGGTTAGTTTCTCATTATATGGCAGCATACAGGACCTGTATAATCATGAGTAGGTGGTAAGGGTATTATTAAAAAGTGGCAAGAGGAGCTACAGCCATCACCAGCAACTCCCCTGATGAATCATTAAAGAGGAATCACATTGGGAGATACCCTTTACAAAAGACCCTCTAATTTGGACCACTGTTGAGCTCAGACATAGTCTCTCTGTACTTCCCAATAGGAGGAACCACCTGACCTTTTCTCACTCCTTGAGAAGCCGGGTGAGAACGTTCTTCATACTTTTGCCATGTTACTGTAAGGCTATGTGCACACGTACCGGAACTCTCGCGGAAATTACCGCGAGAATTCCGGAATTCCATTCCGCGGGAAAATTGCATTTTAAATTCCCGCGATTTTCCTGCGGAAAAACTAGCATTTTGTAAGCGTAATTAGCTTGCAAAATGCTAGCGTTTTCCAAGCGATCTGTAGCATCACTTGGAGAACTGATTGACAGGTTGTCACACTCATCAAACATAGTGTTTGATAAGTGTGACCAACTTTTTACTACTGAGGCCGCCTATGCAGCATTAGTTGCAAAAGATAGGATGTAAAAAAAAAATAAAAAATGGTGTTATTCTTACCTTCCGACGTCCTGCGCAGCCGTTCCCAGTAATCCTTTGCGAAAATGCCAGCAATGGCGTCCGTTCTCGCAGGATCGCGACGTCTCGCGGTAATTCGCGATGACGTCGCGCGAATGACCGCGAGACTTCGCGATCCCGTGAGAACGGACGTCATCGCGGGCATTTTCGCAAAGGATTACTGGGAACGAGAGCGTGGAGAGAGGCGGGAAGGCTGCGCGGGACGTCGGAGGGTGAGAATAACAATATTTTTTATTTTAAATTCTATTTTTTACAGGGATATGGTACCCAAAGCCCGGAGGACAGTCTCCTCTCCTCCGCACCGTGGGTACCATCCGCAAATGTTCTGCTTACTTTCCACATGTTGTGCACAGCCACATGCGGGAAGTAAGCGGAACAATGCATTCCTATGGGTGCGGGATCGCCGTGATTCCGCAAAATAATGAGCATGCTGCGTTTATTACCGCAAAGAGATTCCGCCGCGGTAAAAACCGCAGCATTAGCACAGCATTGCGGAATCCCATAGGAATGCATGTAATGCTTATTTTTCGCGTTTTCGCGGCAAAATCACGCGGTTAAAACCGCCGCGGAAACGCGAAAAAAACGCCACGTGTGAACTCAGCCTAATGGTGTTTATAATCCCTTTAATATTACCACTGTCATTTGACATTGTGAAGTTATAAGTTCCATGTGTATTTCTGGATTTTGGTATGAATATGACCACTATTGACACTATATTACTGCTTAATTCTTATACCAAGTTGTCAGGTTAATGGAAACGTCAGGTTGGTAGATTTTCAACCAGCTTTTTAGGTGCAAAAGGTTGGAGGTCATTGGTGCATTATCTGGGATGATCCCAGCCTGGACCAATAACCCAGAAATACACCTTGATTATATGCGTTGTATTTTTTAAAAAAATATATATTTTTGAAATTGGCATTTTCATATAGATTTAGCAAAGGTTATGTTATGTATTACCCCTTTTTCTTGCTGTATCTATTGAAACTAATTTGCCACTGGCTAGTTTACCCAAGCTACTTGATTTGTCACCAAAATAATAGTTTTTGAAAATTTAATTGAACATATAAAAACTTGTTGCTAAACTTGTAATCTTTCTATCATCCAAAAAAAAAAAATTACTGGGATGTTGGAAAAATGCTGCCGACCTAAAGTAGAAATACACTAAATGTTATTTAATAACTATTTTGTGTAGTATTACTATCTGATTAGAGAGCATAGAAATTTAAACTTTGAAAATTACAAATGTTTCTAAATTATTTGGTAATCTGGGAATTTTCAAAAACAAAGGCAAAATATAGTAATGTAAAATTACCAGAAACAAAGTATAATGCGTCACGGAAAAAAAATATTTCAGAATCACTGGAATAAGAAAGTTATCATCACATAAAGTGACACGTCAGATTTGACAAATGGGGCCTGGTTAGGAACACAAAACTGGCTGCAGGAAGTGGGTAAAACAGAGTATTTTGGGCACTAATTACTGTAGTCAAAACTGTGACTATAGACAATAACACATCTACTGAAATGATCAAACTTAGCAGTCTTCATCAGTAAAAAAGTGAGTAACTAGTGGTGAAACCTCTATGGAGGAATTAGAGTATGCAGCTCGGTGGTTCTTAGGCATCTAAACTATCTTAGGGCCAATATTTTCTGTAACATGAGTCTCTTGATAAAATATATATATATATATTTTAAGGAACATTTTAAGGAACATTTTAAAACAATGCAGAGCTGAGGTGTCTAAAATTTGCATCTCAGGCATTTGGCAGAGGCAATAGAGACCCTTTTTTAACCCCCTACTCCCATGTCTGGAACATTATTGGTGAATTTTGATTGATATAATTTGCATTTATTTACGAAAGTATCGAAAATCTGGCCAAAAAATAGAATTTTTAGCAATTTTCAAACTTTACATTTTTATGCCCTTAAAACCGATATTTCTAGTAACTATTTTGCATGATACGACTAACACTTAACACATTTCTACTTCACATCAGCATAGTTTATAAAACATTTTTTGTTAGGTAGTTAGAAGGGTTAAAAGTTTATCAGCAATTCTGAATTTTTCCAACAAAAGCAAATATTTTTTTTTAGGGACCACAACCCTTTTGAAGTGACTTTGAGGGCCTATGTGACAGAAAATATCCAAAAGTTGCACCATTTTAAAAACTACACCCCTCAAAATGCCCCAAAACACACTTGAGAATCTTATTAAACCCTTTAGGGACTTCACCAGAAATTAAAGCAATGTGGAAGGAAAACATGAAAATTTTACTTTTTTTCCACAAAAATATTGATGGCCCCAAATTTTGTGTTTTTAAAAAGGGCAACAGGAGAAAATAGACTGTACAATTTGTTGTGTATTTTCTCCTGAGAACACACATACCCCATATGGGGTGCAAAACTACTGTTTGGGCACACGGGAGGGCTTGGAAGGCATGGAGCGTAAATTCACTTTTGGAGCTCAAAATTGGCTGGAATAGATAGAGGACGCTATGTTGCGTTTGCAAAGCCCCTGATGTGCCTAAAGAATGGAAACCCCCACAAGTGACCCCATTTTGGAAACTACACCCTCAAGGAAGTTGTCTAGAGGTGTATTGTATTGTTCATTTTCTCCTGAGTACACAGATACCCGACATGTGGTGGAAAACTTCTGTCTGGGCACATGGCAGTGTTAAAGAATTGGTTAAAATCTGTTCTCCTGAACTTATAATAAACTTACTATATACTTGTTTTCTATGGTTATCATCTGTGTCTACATAAGCATTCCTGCCACTGTTTTTGGAGCAATGGTTGACCTCAACCGGACGGATTTATTTCTGTGTGAAATGTCCCTTTTCTTCTGTGATTTCTGAGAATTCTGTCAAGGACAAACAGTATACTGTGTTTACTAAGGTTGAAGAGGGGCCTGGATGCCTTTCTTGAAAAGTATAATATTACAGGGTATATACACTAGTTTCCTTAATATTGCGTTGATCCAGGGAGCTTGTCTGATTGCAGTATGTGGAGTCGGGAAGGAATTTTTTTCCCCAATGTGAAGCTTACTGTTTGCCACATTGGTTTTTTTTCTTTCCTCTGTATCAACATGTTAGGGCAGGTTAGGATAGGATATGGGTTGAGCTATATGGACTTAAAGTCGTCCTTCAACCTTAATAACTATGTTACTATGTATGTTGATTTATTTGACATCTGTAGCATCAAAGCGGTTCCCCAAATATAATCCATGATATCAAAGTCATTATCTCTTACCAGCAATTGGTTTTACTAGTATTTCTGCCAGACATTGTGTACGAATTTTGTAAATTCCTTCCCTAATCAAAACCCTCTAAAAAATTAGCATATTCTATAATAAACAAGACATCCAGAAAGACAACCCTGGTGCATGTGTCTTACTGCTTGGATATCTAGGCCGGTCCTGTCTACCTGAGTGAGGAGAGATTCTCATCTCCAACAGCAACGCTCGGAAGAGCATGAGCGCCAATTGGCTTTTGAAGCAAAAAATTGACTGGGACTACTAATGCCATGTTGTATTTGCAGAGCCACTAATGTGCCTAAACAGTGGAAACCCCCAAAATGTGACCTCATTTTGGAAACTACACTCCCCAATGAATTTATCTAAAGGTGTGGTGAGCACCTTGAGGCTGGGTTCACACGTGGCGTTTTTTTCGCGTTTCCGCGGCTGTTTTAACCGCGCGATTTTGCCGCGAAAACGCGAAAAATAAGCATCCCATGCATTCCTATGGGATTCCGCAATGCTGTGCTAATGCTGCGGTTTTTACCGCGGCGGAATCGCTTCGCGGTAAAAACCGCAGCATGCTCATTAATTTGCGGAATCGCGGCGATCCCGCACCTATAGGAATGCATTGTTCCGCTTATTTCCCGCATGTGGCTGTGCACAACATGCGGAAAGTAAGCAGAACATTTGCGGATGGTACCCATGGTCCGGAGGAGAGGAGACTGTCCTCCGGGCTTTGGGTACCATATCCCTGTAAAAAAAAGAATTTAAAAATAAAAAATATTGTTATTCTCACCCTCCGACGTCCCGCGCAGTCTTTCCGCTTCTCTCCACGCTCCCGTTCCCAGTAGTCCTTTGCGAAAATGCCCGCGATGGCATCCGATCTCGCGGGATCGCGAAGTCTCGCGGTCATTCGCGCGACGTCATCGCGAATTACCGCGAGACATCGCGATCCCGCGAGAACTGACGTCATCGCGGGCATTTTCGCAAAGGATTACTGGGAACGGATGCGCGGGACGTCGGAGGGTAAGAATAACACCGTTTTTTATTTTTTTTTACATTTTATCTTTTACTACTGATGCTGCATAGGCGGCCTCAGTAGTAAAAAGTTGGTCACACTCGTCAAACACTATGTTTGACGAGTGTGACCAACCTGTCAATCAGTTCTCCAAGCGATGCTACAGATCGCTTGGAGAGCGCTAGCATTTCGCAAGCTAATTACGCTTGCAAAATGCTAGTTTTTCCGCGGGAAAATCGCGGGAATTTAAAATGCGATTTTCCCGCGGACTGGAATTCCGGAATTCTCGCGGTAATTTCCGGTACGTGTGCACTTAGCCTGAATGCGCAGATACTTCACAGAATTTTATAACGTTGAAAATGGAAAAATAAAATTTTCCCACAAAAATGTTGCTTTAGCCCCATATCTATCCTTTTAAAGGGAATCTGTCACCAGTTTTTTGGCCTATCAACTAAAAATATCATCTAATAGAGTGTGAGCTATACATTCCCCAACTACTTGTGAAACCCCCTGACTCCCCATAAGAAACGTTTATTTTGCTCCTGCATTGTATGTAAATATCCTCGGTCCGGTCCGATGGGCGTTGGTTCTGGTCCCTCTCTCCACCCCAAATCAGCGTGCTGCACGCAATACGTTCTGTAAATAGCATTGTTCGCCTACAGATCCCGTGTGTGCGCATTCAAATTGCCTCCCGCGCGTGCGCAGTATGCTTTGCCGAACTGCGGGCAAAGCCGAAAAGCATTAGTGCGCATGCGCTGGAAGTACTATGTCCCGGAAGTATTTTGCTGTGTTCTGGTACATAGTTCACTGGCGCATGCACACTAATGCTTTTTGGCTTTGCCCGCAGTTGGGCAAAGCACACTGCGCATGCGCAAGAGGCAATTTGAATGCGCACACGCAGGGCCTGTACACGAACAACGCTATTCACAGAATGGAATGCATGCAGCATGCCGATTTAGGGTGGAGAGAGAGACCAGAACCAATGTCCATTGGACCAGACCGAGGATATTTACATACTGCGTGGGAACAATATAAAAGGTTTTTATGGGGGATTCATGGGGAGTCAGGGGGTTTCACAAGTAGTTGTGGAATGTATAGCTCACACTCTATTAGATTATATTTTTCGTTGATAGGCCAAAAAACTGGTCACAGATTCCTTTAACAAGGTTAACAGGAGAAATTGAACAACAGATTTTGGGGTCCAATTCCTCTTGAGTACACTAATTGCCCATATATGGTGAAAAACTACTGTCTGAGAGCACAACAGAACACTTAAAGCAAACAGTGCCAATTGAATTCTGGAGCGCAATTTTGGCTGGAATATATTGCAGATGCCATATCATATTTGAAGAGCCCCTGACGTGCCAAAACAGCAGAAACCCAAACAAGTGACCCATCTTTGGAACCTACACTTCTTGAGAAATTCATCTAGTGGTGTAGTGAGCATTTGTAACCCTCAAGCGATGCACAAAATTATATAATATTGGGCATTGGAAAATGACTTTTTCCACTAAAATGATGCTTTGGTCCCAAGCTTTTAATTTTCAAAATGGACAACAGGAGAAAATAAATGGCAACGTTTGATACACAATTACTCCAGAGTATGCCAATACCCAAGATGTGGTCAAAAAGTACTTTTGAGGCACAGTGCAAAGCTCACAAGGGAAGGAGCATCATATTGGAAATTCAGATTTTGCTGGAATGGTAGCGTCATGTAAAATTAGAAGAGCTGAGGTGCCAGAACAGAAAGAACCCCCTTACATAAGTGACCCCATTTTACAAACTACAGCTCTTAGTGAATTCATCTAAAGGTTCAGTGATCATATTGACATGTGTGTCACAGAATTTTATACCATTGGAGAGTGATTCCAATTCGTCACAAATTCTGCTGAATGTGGCAATACCCCATATGTGGCTATACAGTACTGCTTAGCCATATGTCGGGAATCGAAAAGGATGGAGCACTAACTGACACTCGGAGAACAGATTATTTTAGAATAGTTTGCGGAATCCATATGCAGAGCCCCTAAGCACTAGGATGGCAAAATTGGCCCCTCAAGTCACCCCCATTTTGGAAATTATACCCCTCTGGGAATTTATCTACAGGTGTAGTGATGATTTTGACCCCATGAGTGCTTTCCTGAAACAAGCAGCAGTGTATGTTGCCGACTAAAAATTGAAAATCTGCTATTGTAGTGCCCGTACATTGCAGTGCCCAGTATGTTATAGTGCCAATACATTGTAGTGCCCATACATTGTGCCGAGTTGGTGCTTCTGGAGACATGCATCCCATAAATTAAGTGGGCTCTCATTGCTACAGAAATGTCAGACATGTGGACGCTAAATGCTGTGATAGATCGGCTCGCTCAGCTGCTTAATGAGGTACTCAAAGGACTGCTTTTTCATTATAAACCTTTAACTAGCTTACTAAAAAATTGCTTCATAAACCAGTCCACAAAATAGACATACTCAGTCTTGTTCGCACAAAAAAATCAGCACTCATTACTGTCAGTATAACTACGAGGTCCAACCGCTCAGAAAACAGGGTCCAGCTCTGTTTAACAAGAGCACAGCTCTGGAGGTCAGCACACCTTTAGATCACCAAGGACTCTTACAGAGTTCAGAAGTTAAACTTTTCCTGCTAGACCACACCCAGAGGTAGATATAGTGAAAAGCCATTCAACCCAGCTCTTTAGCTGTTCACAACAAACCTGGCCCAGTCATGGCCAATTTACTCCTCTCAGCACATAACATGCTGGAACAAACTTCCAGGTTCATATCATTTAAGCCTAAATCTTAGTGAAACATCATCCCTCCAGTATTCTACTAGTAACCCTTTACATTTTCAACCTTACCAAAGCTGGGGGATTTGGCACTTTCAGTCACTAGAAGTCCACTTGACCATCGAGGACTTTGTGCCCTTACGGAGGTCGGTCAAGGGTGTGGTTATCATGGCAAAATTTGGGATAAAAAATAGAAAAAAAATTATTCCAGCTCCTGGTAAAAATGTTTTAAACTTTATTCCATCATAGATTAATTAGTATAATTCTGATACAAAGCAGAAATGCAGAAAGAGACGCATTTCTAAAGGATGAAACTGTTCTTTGTCAAAGCTTTTTTTCCAATTACAAAATTCAGCATAACCCGCTGACAGTATCCCACAATTCCTAAAAACGCCCTAACCTGTTTCTTGTACAGTGATTGCGGCCAATTTTGGATCACCTCAAGTTTGTTCTCCTGCAAATTATTTGGCTTCTTCCTTCCCAATGGCACACTTCTTCAAGTTTATGGCAAATTTCGCTTTCCTTAGCGCATTTTGTACCGCCTGAACCATCTGCAGATTATTTTCCCAAACCTTGCTGAAGAATACAATATAATCTAGGTAAGCTGCAGAGTATTTCTTGCTAGGATCCGGTTCATGGCCCTCTGGAAGGTGGATGGGACTCACTGCAGCCCAAAAGGCTTCCTGGTGTAGTGGAAGCAACCATTAGTTGTAAAGCAGGCCATCTTCACTTCAGTCATTGGGGACATGGGAATTTGCACCTACACTTTCGTTAGGTCAAGAGAGATGATGTACCTTACTGACGCTAACCTCTCAATGAGCTCAACAATCAGGGGCATTGGATATGCATCGAACTTGGACATCTTATTCACCTTACGATAATCAATTAAAAAACCACAATTCTCTATCTGGCTTTGGCACAAGGAGAATGGAGCTGGTCCAGCCGCTCCTTGACTTTTCAATGATGCCCAGGCTCAACATTCTCCTCACCTCCTTCAAAATCGCGTTACGGCGGGCTTCAGGGATTCGTTGTAGCTTAAGGTTTACTCAGCCATGCATACAGTTCTATTAAAACTTTGTGCTCCATGGTCTGAGTACATCCCAGCAAATCTCAAAACAGGTCTCCGCTTCGCTGGACAAGTTCTCGGTAATGTTGTTTCTAGATCAGTGATACCAAATAAAACATTGGCTCTTGGAATGGCCCCAAGGCACAGAACATTCTCATGCTACCTATCTTGCCATGGCTTGAGCAGGTTGACATGTTAGACCTGGTAGGGTTTTCGCCTACCTGGGTTTCCCGATGACTTCATATGGCCCTTGCCACTTAGTCAGAAATGTACCTTCTACCATGGGAATTAGCACTATAACTCGATCTCCAGGTATAAACTGCCCTGTGACAGACTGTAGACCTGTGATTGAGCCTCTTGTGCCTGGAGGAGGCTCTCTCTAACAATTGGCATTACCTCTTCAATTCTCTCCTGAATTCGGGTCACATGCCCAATGATACTCCAGTGGGGTGTATCCTCTGCTTCCCAGGTCTCTTGCGCAACATCCAGGAGACCCAGGGGGGCCATCCATACAACACCTCAACTGGAGAGAACCCTGTGGAGGCCTGTGGAACTTCACGAAACTGAAAATGGCAGATACAGAAGTAAGCAGTCCCAGTCTCGGCCACCCTTCTCCACAACTTTCTTGAGCATGGCCTTCAGGTTCTTATTAAACCTCTTCATCACGCCATCCATTTGCGGGTAGTACACCAATGTCCTGAGGCGTGTAATCTGGAGAGCACTACACAATTCTTTCACGACTTTGAACATGAACTGTGTTCCTTGGTCCGTCAGGATTTCATTTGGCAGACCAGTGGGGGAAAAGACATGGACAAGTTCTCAGGGCTATAATTCTGGAGAAGTTTCTTAGGGGTACTGACTATGGGTACTGTGTCACGTAATCCAGAAACAATCAGCATATATTTATGCCCTAGGGCAAACTGTACAGAGGGTTCAACTAGATCCATGGCAATGCGGTCAAAACGGACCTCTATAATGGGTAACAGCACTAGAAGACTCCGGAAGTGAGGAACTGGGGCAGTTAGCTGGCAAGTGGGACAGGATCTACAATAGTTCAAAATCTCTCAGGGACATCCGACCCAGCAGAACCTTTGTAGAATCCGCTCTTGGGCCTTGTCTACACCCTGATAACCACCCAAGACATGATAATGGGCAATTTCTAACATCCTAAGCCTATAGGTATTTGGTGGCACCAGATGTTCCAAAACCTTCCACCCCCTCGCTTAGTCACTCGATTTAGCCAATCCTCATCTACTGCAAAGTATGAAAACCTAGTGTCAGACCCTGGTTCCTGAGCAACCTCGTTTAATATGGTTATCAAAATGGCCCTTCAGTTGCGCAGTACCAAAGTTCTCCCCAGAAGCCCCCAACTCACGGATACTAGCCGTGAACTCCCCCCAACTCACGGATACTAGCCTCATGGGTTGCTGTCTTGTCCTCATCGCCATCGAGCACACAGGGGGAGCTCACCTGCCTCCGACTGCAATGGGTAATTTTTAAAGACGAGCCTGTTTTTATCTGAGTAACTTGGCACCCCCCCTTTTCTCCATAAGTTCCAAAATAAGGTAAAGTCCCACTGTATTATAACCGAATATATCAGGTCATTAACCACTATGACCTCATGGGACACAGTTCGCATCTATGGTCATTATGGTGACAGGGCAGGATACCCACAATCATTGCAAGGATTAACTGGTGGGGGAGTGTAACCAGTAATAGGGTCACCAAAATTCCATGAATTCAGACACCAGTACACCACTTACCATTACAGGACATGTCTGTGGCCTCTTCCAGGGTTGACAATCTTTACTGCAAGATGGATAGGCATATTACGAACCGTGGCGCCCTAGGCTGAGGTCCATCAGTTTGTGGATATGGGACAACTTCTACATAGTCACACAAGGTTATCTTTTGAATGGCACATCTTGCTGCCTTTCGGACGTGTGAGTCATCATCTGAACTTGGGGGTGGGGCGGTCACCCTGCCACGAAATGCATCTGCAAGGAGTTACATCTGCTGCATAAGCATCGCATGTTGCTTCCTCTGTTGCAGTTGCTGAACTTGGACCAGGTGCTTGATCAGCTCCTCTATTTTCTCCGACCGCCTTCACCCAGGATATGTAGTTTGTCCACAGCCATCACACTTGCTTCCTGGGGATCTTCCCAGCACTTCTAGCTTCAACTGTGGTAGATCAGCTCATGCAGCTGCTTCATGAGGTACTCAGAGGAGTGCTTTTTCATTTAAATCTTCAACTGGTTTATTAAAAACATGTTAAAAAAATGAGTCCAAAAGAAAAATAGACATCAAAATACTTGTTCACCTAAAAAAAAAAACAGTACTCATTACCGTCCACATAACTGCGGGGTCCGCAGAGTTTAGCTTTGTTTAACAAGAGCACAGTTGTGTAGGTCAGCTCACATTAAGAGCGCAGAGAACTCTGGACTCAGTCAGAGGTTAAACTTTTACCTGTTGGACCACACCAGAGAGTGGAAGGTGGACAGCCGACCCACCCAACTCTTTAGCTGTTCACAATATACTTGGCCCTGTGATGGCCGATTATCCCCTCCCAGCACTTAACATGCTAGAGCCAACTTTCAGGCTCAAATTACTAAAGCTAATAACCGCAGTGAAACATACTGTATCTCCCCTCCAATATATTACCAGTGACCTTCTTACAACGCTTAAAAAAAAAAGACGCCGCTGGATCATAGGCCAAACGGCGTCCATAGTGTCTCCATCTGCCTCATTATAGGGAATCTTCCGTTGGAGTCTCGGCTGTCATGTAAGCTGAGCTCGCGGAGTCAATCACGCGGTCACAGCTCCTGTACTGCGCACTTTCGCCATGGTATACCTGTAGGTCAAAGGTGGGGAAAGCTCTCCCCAATCATGACGTATGAGTAAGTCAAATGTCGTGAAAGGGTTAAACGCTACCAGGAAGTTGCAAAATAATATAAGTGAGGCAGGCCGATCCCACCACCATCAAACATATCATACAGAACGTGTAAAAAAAAGAGACAAAATAAAAAAACAAGTTACAGCAACGTAAAGAACATATGCTCTGGGGGAGAACTACAACACGAAACAAAAGCAGCATTAATTTATCTTGGACCAATGGAGGTCCTATGAGATCTGATCAGAAGAGTACTCCACATTACAGGAGAGATTGTGCAGTAATCTTAATTAATAAGTGTCAAAAACATAATGGAAATAATGACATGGAATGATGCCATGAAATCAGAGCTCAAGCCATGCCAACACATCTCCTACAGACATAAATAAATGGATATTACAGCCGTCAGCCATGCACAGCTGAGAGATATATCATGGCACAGGTGTAATGTTTCTGTGTAGTTCATCACAATTCTCTTTGAAGTTAGTAGATTTTAAAATAAATTAAACATTTAGGAAAACTGTTGTTATTGTACAGAAATTCACACTTGGCCCTCACTGCACATTTAATGTTGTCAATCATAAAAGCGAAGTTTGGCCACAAAGACTGGACCTGGTATTGTAGGGACCATACGAGAACATTCAGCAGCATAGAAGGGACAAAAGGTAGATTCCAAAAGGTAGATTCATCCAATAAGATATCATGATTCTAGGAAGGTAACAGCATCATTACCCTCAGCTTTCTCTTTTAGACCCATCATAATAATTTTTCTTCAAGTGATTTTCTAACTTGTCAGCACATTTTACATACGCTGTCATTTGGCTTTGTAGTTTACAAATCTGGGCAGGTAACGGTCAGTGTCTTCTCTTTCCATGAGGTAAGTGGAACCTCTAGGTTGTAAGCTCTATAAAAGAAGGACTTTCAATGCCCAAATTCATTTTAAAAGTATTGGGTGGAGTAAAATACAGGGGTCTATCGGCAAAATGGTAAATCAGTTGATTGTGATATGTCCGGACTACACCACCGATAAAGCAGTGAAAGCTGATAACTGAAAAGAATCTGTGACTCTGTATTTAGTGGTTACTACTCACCTTGGCCGTTATCTATAGGAATCTCCTCTTTGCACCTCTTATCATCCCTCACATATGTCTCTGTAGTATTAATATGAGTCAGAACTTCACCCTGAAACAAATATTGTAAAAGTCACAGACAGTTGGAGAAGTCACATCTATGATCAGCTCTAATCCTGCCATCTCCACCGCTCTCATTACAGAAATATAGAACATATAATACTGGTGGATAAAACAAGACTGAGCACAAGACCTTCACAGCCGTCTACACATCATAGGGGAGATCTCATGACACCTTCTCTCCATCTACCTGATGATCCTGAGGAACATTGGGATCTTCTTGTTTACAGTCCTGTGGAAGAAGAGGACGGGGACATCTCTCTTGTGTTGTTCTCTTACTGGATAGAACTGGAGGAAACACATACAGGGACTGAATTAATTCTTTACATACAGATAATAGGCCGTGTGTATTTAGTCCTGTCTATTACCTGATGATGTGAGGGGCTGGGGAACCTCCATCATGATGTCCTTGTACAGATCTTTATGTCCTTCTAAATACTCCCACTCCTCCATGGAGAAATAGATGGATACATCCTGACATCTTATAGGAACCTGACACATACAATGATGCGGTCAACACCCTATTCTCTTCATAAGGTTACTGTATAATGTCCCAGAATTCCCAGCAATGTCACCTCTCCAGTCAGCTGCTCAATCATCTTGTAGGTGAGTTGTAGGATCTTCTGGGCATTGATGTCCTCATGTATCAGAGGGTGAGGTGGAGGCCCCATGATTGGGTTCATGGGTATTCCCCATCTCTCACACACAGGGGCCTGACAGAGCTCACTAGAGGTCTTCTTCACTACTGTGTAATCCTGGTTATGAAGAGAAACATTAGTACATATCTCTACAGACACTTCAAGAGTCCTCACCTCTCTAGTTCTGTCCATCGGACATTCCCATAGATAAGAATGATGTAATTTGATCTGAATCTCTCACCTCTCCAGTAAGCCGGAAGAGGATCTCTAGGGTGAGTTGTAATAGTCTCTCTGTCGTTTTCTTCTTGTCCATAGCCAACCCTAAATATAGACGATCTCCACTGAGAGGATCCTGTATCGTTGAGACCTTAATGTGAAGAGGATGAGACCGATGTAACATCATAAAGAATCCAGTGTAATAATACAATTACTGGAGATAAGAAGAGGAAATATATGATGCAATATATTGTGTAAATGTTGTATTCTCTAATCTTGCACAGAGTGGAACATAAGTTGAATCGCTGAACAAGTCATCTCCTCTGTGCTCCCAATCACTAGCTATGATGGCCATTGCTTCGGCAACTAATTGGCCATAGGTATCATGAGTAGAGATGAGCGAATATTTCCATATTGGGTTCGGATTACGATTGCTGAATTTGCAATATTCGCAGAATTATTTGTTGAATATTCGCCGAACATAGCCAAACGCCACTGGAGTCAATGGCAGACAAAAAAAAGCGTATACACAACGTCTTCAAACGGGCCCAAAAGCTGCCACAGCACATAAAATTATCGGCAAACACCAGGAAAGTGGCCTCAATTGACCCACAGTACAAATTTTAGAATGGCGCAGCAGCAATCAGCCATACATGAAGTGTCAGGGTCTGGGCTAACATTTACAACTTTGAATTGAGCTTCAAATTAAGACGAGGTGGGTGAAGCAACGGTGTAGGCCTGCTGTGCTGGAAGCCCTGATACCACATGCAACAGACCAACCTGCTTTGATGCTCAGCCACACTCTGGTGGCACAAACATCAGTTTCGAAGACTATTCTCAGAAAAATTTAAGGATATCACTATCCTGCCTACTGCTACAGGCAATACACATGAAGGTGACCCAACCAGAAGTCTACACATTTACAAAAATTAGTGACAGACACCAAGAAAGTGGAATCGATTTCAATAGAGTATAACTAGTATAATGGGGAACAAAAACCTATTCCACTACAGCCAACCCATCAGATAGAGACCCAGTCAGGAGTCTTCATATTTAAAATAATTAGGGGCAGACACCACTGAAATGTCATGAAATTCACCATTGTAGAAATACTATAATGGGCAGCGACATCTCTTCCACTACAGCCAAGCAGATGAAGACCCAATCAGGAGTCTCCACATTTCCAAAAAATAGTGATAACATATGCAGCAGCAGCAACAGTAAGCAGAGAAGCCCCGCTAAATATATCACAGACTGCAATTACGCAAGATCAATGCAGCACACTAAAAACTACACATTGCCTAGTGTGTACAGTCTGTGATTGGTGTGCAAAAGTCCTTGGAGATTCATGACTTGTTCATCTTGATGAAAGTTAGGCAGTCTACACTTTCAGGGGACAGCTGGCTGCGCTTATCCATCAAGACGCCACCAGCATCACTGAAGACACGTTCTGAGAGAACGCTGACTGCCTGGCATGATAAAACCTCCAAGGCGTAACAGGCGAGCTCAGGCCAGTCATCCATTTTTGAAGACCAAAATGTAAAAGAGTCCAAACCCTCCCTGATGGTATTGATGTTTAGTTCTAGATACTCCTGTACCATCGTCTCCATGAGTTCACCACGTGTCAGACTTGGACTTGAGCTGGTCTAAAAAATGCGTCAAAGTACTCACAGAAATTGCTTCTAAGGGCTCATACCCATTTGTGAGAAATACGGACCAATGTTATTCAATGGGTTACATCTAGTGTTGAGCGATACGTTCCGATATTGGGAAATATCGGATCGGATTAGATCGGACCGATACCCAAAAAGTATCGGGTATCGCCGATTCCGATGCCAGAAACCCATGCAAGTTAATGGGACAGAAATATCGGAATTAAAAAAAACCCTTTCTTTACTTGCACATCCAGTTCGGGAGGGGAGAAGAGTGTGGGCGGTGCGTGGGCGGACACTGCGTGTCTGTGTGTGCGGGCGGGGTCTGTACGGGTCTCTCGGGGGTCTGTGCGGGCCTGCCGGGGGTCTGTGCGGGCCTGCCGGGGGTCTGTGCGGGCCTGCCGGGGGTCTGTGCGGGCTGCCGGGGGTCTGTAAGTGCCTGCCGGGGGTCTGTGCGTGTGTGCAGGCATCGTCTGATGGGACTACAAGTCCCATCGGGCTATGCCTGCTACAATGACAGTGATTGACACATTAGCCAATGATGGGACAGTAGTAGTCCCATCATCCGGCTAATGTGTTGAATGTAAAAAACAAACAACATACATACTACATACATACTACATATATACAACATTCATACAAGATACATACATACTACATATATACTACATTCATACAACATACATACTACATATATACTACATTCATACAACATACATACAAACTACATACTACATACATACTTCATAAATACTACATATATACTACATTCATACTACATATATACTACATTCATACAACATACATACTACATACATACTACATATATACTACATTCATACAACATACATACTACATACAACATACATACTTCATATATACTACATTCATACAACATACATACTTCATATATACTACATTCATACAACATACATACTACATATATACTACATTCATACAACATACATACAAACTACATACTACATACATACTTCATATATACTACATTCATACAACATACATACATACTACATATATACTACATTCATACAACATACATACTACATACATACTACATATATACTACATTCATACAACATACATACTACATACAACATACATACTTCATATATACTACATTCATACAACATACATACTTCATATATACTACATTCATACAACATACATACATACTACATATATACTACATTCATACAACATACATACATACTACATTCATACAACATACATACATACTACATACATACTTCATATATACTACATTCATACAACATACATACATACTACATATATACTACATTCATACAACATACATACTACATACTACATACATACTTCATATATACTACATTCATACAACATACATACTTCATATATACTACATTCTTACAACATACATACTACATATATACTACATTCATACAACATACATACATACTACATATATACTACATTCATACAACATACATACATACTACATACATACAACATACATACATACTACATACATAAAACATGCTACAGACATACAACATACATACTACATATATACTACGTTCATACAACATACATACATAGTACATACTACATACATACATAAAACATGCTACAGACATGCAACATACATACTACATACCAGACATTCATATATTCAAACTACATACATATAGACATACAGTACATATAACATAGACAGAGTACATACTCACCATCACTTGTCACTTTGATCCTCGAAGCCAGTGTCATCTGTAAAAAATATTAAAATAACAAACAACCGATATACTCCCTGATCCGCAGAAATCCACGAGTGTCCCACGACGATTTCCCGTGGAGAACAGCAGCATCAGCTGATGCCACCGCTCTCTAGGGGCCCCAGGAATACAATGACGGGAGATAGGTATCCTTCCGCACTGTATTCCTCCACCACTGTAAAAAAATAGTCCCTAGTCTCACTTTTGGCATTGCTGTGTGAGAAAGTTCCCACGTAGCTTTTGCCATAAAGTGAGACCAGTGAACTATAGTAACCTCTCAGTGATGCACTGCAGGAGATCGGCGTGGGACACTCGTGGATTTCTGCGGATCAGGGAGTATATCAGTTGTTTGTTATTTTAATATTTTTTACAGTGAGATGACACTGGCTTCGGGGATCAAAGTGACAAGTGATGGTGAGTATGTACTCTATGTTATATGTACTGTATGTCTATATGTATGTATTGTATGAATGAATGAATGTATTGTATGTAGTATGTATGTTGTATGAATGTAGTATATATGTAGTATGTATGTATGTATGTTGTATATATGTAGTATATATGTATTATGTAGTATGTATGTATGTTGTATGAATGTAGTATATATGTAGTATGTATGTTGTATGAATGTAGTATATATGTAGTATGTAGTACGTATGTTGTATGAATGTAGTATATATGTAGTATGTATGAATTATGTAGCATGTATGTATGTTGTATGAATGTAGTATATATGTAGTATGTATGCATGTTGTATGAATGTAGTATATATGAAGTATGTATGTAGTATGTATGTATGTTGTATGAATGCTGTATATATGAAGTATATATGTAGTATGTATGTTGTATGAATGTAGCATGTATGTAGTATGTATGTATGTATGAATGTTGTATATATGTAGTATGTATGTAGTATGTATGTAGTATGTATGTTGTATGAATGTAGTATATATGAAGTATGTATGTACTACGTACAGTCATGGCCAAAAGTATTGACACCCCTGCAATTCTGTCAGATAATATTCAGTTTCTTCCTGAAAATGATTGCAAACACAAATTCTTTGGTATTATTATCTTCATTTAATTTGTCTTAAATGAAAAAACACAAAAGAGAATGAAGCAAAAAGCAAAACATTGATCATTTCACACAAAACTCCAAAAATGGGCCGGACAAAAGTATTGGCACCCTCAGCCTAATACTTGGTTGCACAACCTTTAGCCAAAATAACTGCGACCAACCGCTTCCGGTAACCATCAATGAGTTTCTTACAATGCTCTGCTGGAATTTTAGACCATTCTTCTTTGGCAAACTACTCCAGGTCCCTGATATTTGAAGGGTGCCTTCTCCAAACTGCCATTTTTAGATCTCTCTACAGGTGTTCTATGGGATTCATGTCTGGACTCATTGCTGGCCACCTTAGATGTCTCCAGTGCTTTCTCTCAAACCATTTTCTAGTGCTTTTTGAAGTGTGTTTTGGGTCATTGTCCTGCTGGAAGACCCATGACCTCTGAGGGAGACCCAGCTTTCTCACACTGGGCCCTACATTATGCTGCAAAATTTGTTGGTAGTCTTCAGACTTCATAATGCCATGCACACGGTCAAGCAGTCCAGTGCCAGAGGCAGCAAAGCAACCCCAAAACATCAGGGAACCTCCGCCATGTTTGACTCTAGGGACCGTGTACTTTTCTTTGAATGCCTCTTTTTTCTCCTGTAAACTCTATGTTGATGCTTTTGCCCTAAAAGCTCTACTTTTGTCTCATCTGACCAGAGAACATTCTTCCAAAATGTTTTAGGCTTTTTCAGGTAAGTTTTGGCAAACTCCAGCCTGGCTTTTTTATGTCTCGGGGTAAGAAGTGGAGTCTTCCTGGGTCTCCTACCATACAATTCCTTTTCATTCAGACGCCGACGGATTGTACGGGTTGACACCGTTGTACCCTCGGACTGCAGGGCAGCTTGAACTTGTTTGGATGTTAGTGGAGGTTCTTTATCCAACATCCGCACAATCTTGCGTTGAAATCTCGTCAATTTTTCTTTTCCGGCCACATCTAGGGAGGTTAGCCACAGTGCCATGGGCTTTAAACTTCTTGATGACACTGTGCACGGTAGACACAGAAACATTCAGGTCTTTGGAGATGGACTTGTAGCCTTGAAATTGCTTATGCTTCCTCACAATTTGTTTTCTCAAGTTCTCAGACAGTTCTTTGGTCTTCTTTCTTTTCTCCATGCTCAATGTGGTACACACAAGGACACAGGACAGAGGTTGAGTCAACTTTAATCCATGTTAACTGGCTGCAAGTGTGATTTAGTTATTGCCAACACCTGTTAGGTGCCACAGGTAAGTTACAGGTGCTGTTAATTACACAAGTTAGAGAAGCATCACATGATTTTTCAAACAGTGCCAATACTTTTGTCCACCCTCTTTGTTATGTTTGGTGTGGAATTATATCCAATTTGGCTTTAGGACAATTCTTTTTGTGTTTTTTCATTTAAGACAAATTAAATGAAGATAATAATACCAAAGAATTTGTGATTGCAATCATTTTCAGGAAGAAACTGAGTATTATCTGACAGAATTGCAGGGGTGTCAATACTTTTGGCCATGACTGTATGTTTTTTTTTTTTTACATTCAGCACATTAGCCGGATGATGGGACTACTACTGTCCCATCATTGGCTAATGTGTCAATCACTGTCATTGTAGCAGGCATAGCCCGATGGGACTTGTAGTCCCATCGGACGATGCCTGCACACACACACAACCCCCGGCAGGCCTGCACAGACCCCCGGCAGCCCGCACAGACCCCCGGCAGCCCGCACAGACCCCCGGCAGGCCCGTACAGACCCCCGGCAGGCCCGCACAGACCCCTGGCAGGCCCGTACTGACCCCCGGCAGGCCCGCACAGACCCCCGGCAGGCCCGTACAGACCCCCGGCAGCCCGCACAGACCCCCGGCAGGCCCGTACAGACCCCCGGCAGCCCGCACAGACCCCCGGCAGGCCCGCACAGACCGCGCATCATGATGCGCACAGACTGCGCATAATTTCAGCAACCAATCACAGCCACAACACTGGCTCATTGCATTATGGGAACTTCCAATTCCGGTATTCGATATTGTAAAAATATCGCTACTCTGTATCGGAATTCCGATACAGCGAATATAGGCCGATACCCGATATTTGCAGTATAGGAATGCTCAACACTAGTTACATCTCATCTGCAATTTTTTTCTCAGCTGAAATCGGTCAGAGAAAAAAAAATCGGAGCATGCTGCAATTTGCTGTGTATCTTGGACGAGACTCGCCAATGCAAGTCAATGGATGCGAGAAAAAAAATGCACAGCACTCGCACCATTTTGTGCCATTGAACACTGTAAATGGTCCTGTAAAAGATTGTAGAAAAATAGTTGCTGAGAAAAAACCGCATTGCATACACATGTCATACGGATGCAATGTAAGAAAAATAGCATTGTAATCGCATGACACTCGTCTGTTTTTTCGGTCCTGATATCAGACCGTTTTTTTTCTCGCAAATGGGTATGAGCCCTAAGACTTACACTACTGCTCCTGCTGCTGCTGCTAATGGTTTGGCATTGACGAATTGACGGGCCGGAGGTTGGAAGTCTAGAGCTGCGATGCACACTTTATGCCTCACTGCTGTCTTGGGGAAAACTTAAGGTTGTGTAAAAGCATGTTTCAATACTTCAGCATTTGCGGGTCCCTTCTTTTTTATTGTATCAGCTAAATTTTTATTAACAAGATTCAAACAAAGAAATAGAGTCCAGACATTACCATGTCCAACAAGGTCACATATTTTCAATTACAGCGCATCCCCTCCCTCCACCCCTCATAGAAACATCAGCAACAAATACTCAGAAGTACGTCCTCCTTTCAGGATCATCGTCTCTCCACCCACGGTGTCCACAATGCATTGATTGTTTTTTCCCTTTTTCTTTTGGCATAAATACCTTTTTCCATATTTACAATAAAGTCGGATTGTCTAATAAATTCTTGTATCGTCGGCGGTTCTTCATTTATCCCGTGCCTGGCTATTAATTTATGTGCAATGTATAACAACCTAGCTATCGCCAATTTGACCTGATTTTGAATCTGAATCTCCTCCACATAACCCAAAATACTAACCACAGGATCCCTCTCAATTCTACAGTCATACACTCCCTCTATAGTGTTAATAACCACTGTCCAGTATGAGTCCAGTCTGGAGCACTGCCACAACATGTGTAAGATCCTGGCCCCATCAGCCTGACAATGAGGGCATCCAGAAGTCTGTCTCAGTCCTGCCCTATGTAGTCTTTCAGGGATCCTGTACACTCTATGGATCACATATATTTGTAAGAGTCTACCCAGCTAACTCAGTGACAATTGGGGTATATATTCCATAATCGTCTCCCACTTATCCTCTTCTATCGGCCCCAATTCATCTTCCCACTTTTCTTTAGCCTTAATCGGGTAATTAGTTAAAAAGGTGTGCATAAATACCTGACATACCGTATTTTTCGGACCATAAGACGCACTTTTTTCCCCAAAAAATGTTTCGGGAAAGTGGGGGGTGCGTCTTATGGTCGCAATATACTCACTTGCGACCATGGCTGGTGGCTGGTTCGGGTGCCACGGGTCTCTGTGGTGTGGTGGTGGCGGCGGACTGTGCTCCGGTGCAGGGGCAGCAGCTCTCTGTGCTCAGTGCAGGCCTCCACCGGCATTTCCTCAAAGCCCGGAGGCCCCCGCACATCAGTTGCTGCCATGTTGCGGTGGCCTCCGGGAACATGGCCGCCGGGAAGATGGCCGCCGGTCAGGGGGCGGCGCATGCTCAGGTTCATATCTCCTCCCGAGATCTCGTTGCCGAGATTTGAATCTCGTGTCCTGAGATCTCGGGACGAGATCTGAACCTGAGCATGCGCTGTCCCCGGAATGGCGGCCATCTTCCCGGCGTCAATGTTCCCGGAGGCCACCGCAACATGGCATCAACGGATGTGCGGGGGCCTCCGGGCTTTGAGGAAATGCCGGCGGAGCCGCTGCTCCTGCATCAGAGCCGCCGCCCCTGCACTGGAGCACAGCCCGCCGCCACCACCACACTACAGAGCCCACCTGCCCCAGCACAGCCCATCTGCCCCAACACAGCACACCTGCCCCAGCACAGCCCAGCTGCCCCAGCACAGCCCACCTGCCCCAGCACAGCCCAGCTGCCCCAGCAGAGTCCACTTGCCCCAGCACAGCCCAGCTGCCCCAGCACAGCACAACTGCCCCAGCACAGCCCAGCTGCCCAAGCAAAGGCCCACCTGCCCCAGCACAGCCCACCTGCCACAGCCCAGCTGTCCCAGCACAGCCCAGGTACCTCAGCACAGCCCAACTTCTCCAGCACAACCCACCAGCCCCAGCACAACCAACCTGCCCCAGCACAGCCCACCTGCCCCAGCACAGAGCCGCTGCCGCCACCGCACCAGCCTGGACCACTGAATGACCCCTGTAACCACTCCTCCACCTGTGCCGGATCTCTTCCCTGGTAAGCTGAATTCGGACTGTAAGACGGACCCCCATTTGACACATTATTTTTTTCCATGTTTTCCTTCTGCGTCTTATGGTCCGGTGCGTCTTATATTGCAAAAAATACGGTAACTCCTTTTGTTCCTCCATCACTACACACATAGTCCACCTGTAGGTACCAACAGGTTCTTAGGATGCAGTGACGAGACACAACACTATGATTTTGGAAAGCAACGTTTATGAACTGAAGCCGCTAGGGCTATGCTGAGCAACCAAAAAGGTGTAACACTTATTTGTCCACGCAGGGACTCAACAACAATAACAATACTTTTCTTATCGAGACTACGTCTAACCCGGCAGGGCCGGCTAATATAGGCCACGTACGGCAACTATGAGTACTTATTTCCTAAAGTCAACTTATCCTTCCGGTCGTCCTTTGGTGTCACTGGAGGGTCTGCTTCGAGGTCTCTGTTGCGGCTGTTTTGACGTTGCAAACGCTAGGCCCAGCAACTGAAGGATGGCAGTGATCTTAGGCGTCTCCGTATCCAAAAGAAGTTGGGGCACAACAAGCCCTGAAGGATCTGTGCTGTTGGGGCACAACAGGCCCAGTAGTAATCCTGAAGCTGGGAGCACAAAAGGCCCTGAAGGATCTTGGCTGTCGGGGCACAACAGGCCCTGGAGTAATCCAGAAGCTGGGGGCACAACAGGCCCTGAAAGATCTTGGCTGTTGGGGCACAACAGGCCCTGGGCGAACCTTTGTAGAGATAACCCCCTGTCAACACGGCGGGGTCAGCCTCTCAAAGTCTTGTCAGGCTTCTCTCTCCAAAGCGGGGTTGTGACGCAGTTTGCAATAGTGACCGTTGGCAGGCCTAAGGGTCCCTCTGTAGGCGGGGAGTAGGCCTCAACTGCAGACTGTGGCGAGATAGCACCCGCTGTGGCCGGTGATGAAGGGGCCGCAGCCATGGGCTGAGGCAGGGAGGCAGTGTCCAGGTCACCGCAGCGGGCTGGTGTGTCGTGACAGCGGCGGCTAGGGATTGCGGACCAGCCGCACCAGAGCGAAGGACAGCGGTAACAGCTGCGGCTGACCGTGGATGGAGAGTTGCCCAGGGTTGGGGTGAAGCACAAGCCTCTTGTCGGGCAGTTCCCCGCTTACCCTCCACAGACCACTCACGATCTCCCTGCTGATCAACGTCTGACAAGATCGCTCTCTCTCCTTTCCATGGTCTCTCTCGTCCTGTCAGCCTTTGTGCCCTATGAACTCCCCGCTCCTCTTTTCCTAGCCCCGCCCCCTGCTGCCCTGTTACCTCTAGTCGCCCGCTTTCCTTCGTTGGCCCCCTGGTACCGTTTCTTCAGGAACCCAGATGGCGATCCCTTTTGGTCCAGACACTTTACGGGAGTCCTCCTCCCCACACACCAATATGTCTTTTTGGACCCTCATAGAAACTGTCTTACTCTGTGCAATGTAAGCGTGACAAAGCTGTCTATACTGGAACCCACAGATCTCAGATAAATCATATTTCTCCTGTAGTTTCTCAAAAGTCACTAGTCCTTGCGAGTCCTGTAATTGGGCCATGTATTGAACTCCTTTCCTCGTCCAGTTTTTAAATTCCCCCATTTTGTCAAGCTCCTGCAGTTTTTCATTTTGCCATATAGTGGAATAATTAGTCAGGGCCTCCACTACCCTAATCCTTTTACTCTCCACCCACACTTTGTGTACCAGGGCCAGAGTCCAAGCTTCCTAAAACTACCTTCCTTTAGTCCTTGAACTAATGAGTCTCTCTCCAGTACCCGAGTAAATATCTGCCACACCGAACCCATGCCCTCTGTCTCTTTCCATCCTCTCAGCTGTTGGCCCTGACTTGCTAGACAATAAATCCACGGGCTTGGTAGAGACAGACCCCCCTCATCTTTGGGCCCTAGTAATATTTCCTGTCTAATCCTCGGTTGTTTTTTCCCCTCACACAAAATCTGTAAATATAGAACTGATTGAACGGAACCACCGTTTAGGTAACCATATGGGGGCATTGTGCAGCACATACAACACCTGGGGCATCAGCACCATTTTAATCAGATTTGTCCATCCTACCACTGATAGATGTAATCTACACCAAGCCCCCACTTTGCTTCTGAACTTACCCAGTAGCGGGATCAGATTCAGGTCTATATAGCTCGAGAGCGGGAGCGATACCTGAATGCCCAAGTACTTGAACTGCCACACAACCGCCAACATACTACCATCCTTCTCTGTCCTAAGGTCTTCACCACTACCATCCACGGCTAGAATAATGGATTTCTCCCAATTCATTTCCAGTACCGACATAGCCCCAAATCTCCCAATGATGCTCATCACACCGTGCAAGAACTCATCAGGGTCTTCTAGGAAAGGCAGCACATCATCTGCGTATAAAGCTATTTTTTCCTCTATAGGTCCATATTTAAACCCCCTGACCGAAGCTGCCTCTCTAATTGTCTGCACCAGGGGTTCCACCGCCAACGCAAAAAGCAGCAGAGGCAGCGGACACCCCTGTCTGGTCCCCCTATGAAGAGCGAATTGTCTGTATGTCTGCCCATTAACCCTGACCCTAGCAGTTAGGGATGTGTACAGCAGCCGAATCCATGATATGAAGGTTGGCCCAAATCCCAAGCACTCCAATACCTTCCAAAGATAGCTCCATTCAATATTGTCGAATGCTTTACGTGCATCCAACGACACTACCACCCTACGACCCCCATTATTCGACGGCAGCTGCAGTTTAAGGAAGAGTCTACGTATGTTTATTGCTGTAGACCTATTCGGCATAAATCCGGATTGATTGGGGTGGACAAGATCTTGCAACACACACGTTAACCGGTTGGCCATAATTTTGGCCAGAATTTTAACATCTGGCGTTAGCAATGAAATGGGCTTGTAGGATTCTGCCAACTTCAGGTCTCTACCTTCTTTAGGGATGACCAATACCACAGCCTCCCTCATGGACAACGGCAGTGTACCACGCTCCAAAGCCTCCTAGACCACTTTAAGTCCATGTGCTACCATCTCAACCAACTGTTTATAGATCTCACCCGGGAGTCCATTTGTCCCCGGAGCCCTATTATTTGTCGTAGACATTATAGCTGTTTCAACCTCCTCCTGTGTTACAGGCTCTTCCAGTCTCCTCCTGTTATTCTCTGCAATCCTAGGGAGTCCCACCGCCCTAAGAAACCCTTGTATCTCTGCTGATGAGGCTCCTGACTCAGAAGAATATAGCAGCTCATAAAACCATCTAAAATCTTCCAGTGTATCCTCCATATCCACCACTTCCATCCCCTCGTCAGTCTTCAGCTTGTATACAAATGAGGATTCCCTTTGTGCTACCACCACTTCTGATAGCATATGCCCCACCCTTTCAGCCTCATCGTAGAATTGTGCCTTCTGGAAAGCTCTTTTCTTCTCTACTCTATTTTAATATAGTTCGTTGACTCCCTCCTAAGCTTCCTTGAGCCCGTTCTGACACTCCACTTATGGGTTCACTATCAGTTCCCTTTCCGCCCTTTCTAAAGCCTCCACCACAGCACCGCCTGAATATATATCACCAGGTCCAGCCCCAGCCCACTGAGCTCAGCACCACCTGTATATGCATCATCACCAGGTCCAGCCCCAGCCCACTGAGCCCACCATCACCTGTAGATACATCATTACCAAGTCCAGCCCACTGAGCCTAGCACCACCTGTATATACCTCATCACCAGGTCCAGCCCCAGCCCACTGAGCTCAGCACCACCTGTATATACATCAGCCCAGCCATAGCAAGCCCACTGAGTCCATCCCCACCTGTATATACCTCATCACCAGGTCCATCCCCAGCCCACTGAACCCAGCACCACCTGTATATACATCATCACCAGGTCCATCCCCAGCCCACTGAGCCCAGCACCACCTGTATATACATCAGCCCATCCAGCCCCTGTATATATATCAGCCCAGCCAGCCTGCAGCCCCTGTATATACAGCCACAGCCAGCCCCCAGCCCCTGTATATACATCAGCCCAGCCACAGCCAGCCCCACTATATACATCAGCCACAGCCAACCTCTGTATATACATCAGCCCAGCCACAGCCAGCCCCTGTATATACATTAGCCAAGCAAGCCCCTATATATACATCAGCCCAGCCATAGCCAGCCCCTGTATATACATCAGCCCAGCCAGCCCCTGTATATGCATCAGCCTAAGCCACAGCCAACCCCTGTATATACATCAGCCCAGCCAGCACTCACTCACCCAGACCCGGCATGACATCACTGACTGAATAGAATAACAGCGAATGCCTCAGGAGCACGCGGGTACTAGGAGCTCCTCTGGATGCCTGACCTGATACGTTCAGCGGCGCGCTGCATCCAGGGGCGGGAGACGGGGAGATTAGAACACTCTCTCTCCACCCACAAAGAACGTCCTGACGTTCAACCTGTAAAGTCACCATGCCCGAGGATTTAAAGGGCCGGCTGCAGGAAAAACAGGTGACCTCATCATGATAGGTGTGCTTCTGGGGGGGGGCTGCCCCCCCTGCTCCACGGTGGGTACGCCCATGATTCCAAGACTTATGGAGCAGCCCCTTCCCTGCCTGCCCCCACAGCCACAGGAGTCAACTAGCGCCCAGTCAGCTAGATGTAACGCCCTGGGTCATGCTTAATCGTCCAAGTGTCAGTGGTGAAATGCACCCTGGCAGATATAGATTTAGTCAAGGAACGGATGATGTTGTTTGTGATATGTTGGTGTAGCGCACACACTGCTTTCTTAGAGAAGTTACGGCGACTGGGAACCTGGTACTGGGGGGAGTACAATAGCCGTCAACTTTGAGAAACCGTCTGTATCCACCAGGCGGAAAGGCAGCATTTCCATGGCCAACACATTGTAGATGGTAGCGTTCAAGCTCTTGGCTTTACCATGTGTAGGAGAAAACATTCTTTTATGTGACCACAACTGCAGGACAGAGGGCTGACTGCTGTGCTGAGAGATGGCGCAGTACGGAGACCTGGACAAACTGCTAGACTGTGAGTGAAGTGCAGGAGGAGATGTTATGGTGGAATGAGAAAGATGTGTTATGATAGGTGACACAAAAGCAGCAGTCATGTCTACTTCCATAACAGCTGATCGGCTCTCACTCACCCCGACTGAGACGGGTAAACAATTGTAGTTTCTGTGGCCGGAGACCTGTGTGAGAAGACTTGTAATAGTGACGGAGAGGAAGAAGCAGCAGATGGGGATGATGGGACAGCCAGTGGTTGGCGAGGTGCCAATTCATGAATGTCGTTGTCAAATTATTGCCTCTACAGAGTTTTTTTTAAAAGTTTGACAGATAACATGTGTTTGGTAATCCTTTGCGGTCTCAAAAAATGGCCCAGGCTAGGCAACCCTTGCTGCCCCTGCGAACTGAACACTCGTAAGCTGTGCTGGCAACAGCCGGAGTTGGGGCTGAGTATGCAGTTCTTGTCATGGTTGCTTTACTTCATGCCTATGTGGGAAGCCGCAACATAATCTCCTCCTCCAACTCCTCTACTGAGTAACTCAGCTGCGTACCTCTAGGTTCACACCAAGTGGGATCTACAACCTCATCATTATCCTCTCCGTTCTCACACTCCTGACCCTGAGAGTCTCCCTCCTCCTCTTCCTGACCAGACACCACAGTACAGTCTGCGTGTGCCTCTGGTATCTGAGTTTCATTGGCATCACCTCCACCCTTGGTGGTTAACGTCTGGTGATGAGGGTCTGGATTCTGTTTGGAGACAACAATCTAAAGAACAAAAATTAAAAAAAAAAAACAGAAAAAAAACAGCCTTTCCAACACCAAGTCAGATCACAAATGCACAAGCATAAAGACGGATGCTGCACAGGGCAAACTACTGATGAATGCAGCCACTCACAGAGGGTCTGCATTCTGCTCAGACCCCACTTCGTCCAGCCCCAGATGCAACATGAAAAAAATTTTGGGCATCAGTGCCGATGTTTTCCTCCTCTGGATTCTGTGATTCTTTGGAGAAAACCTTTGATGCCCATGGAATACAGTGTGTGAACAGCTCTTCAGAATGGCCCATCTGAGGTTCCCCACATTGATATATGGGGCTCGCTATACTGTAAGGAGCATTATATGGTGCTCATTATATATGGAGCATCACATGGAGCCCATTATAAATGGAGCATCATATGTAGCCCATTATATAAAGAGAATTATATAGGGCCCATTCCTTGTGGAGCAATATATGGGGCCCATCATATACTGGAGCAATATATGGGGCCCATCATATACTGGAGCATTATATGGGGCCCATCATATTGTATGGAGCATTATATGGGGCCCATTCTGTTTGAATCAATATATGAGCCCCATCATATACTGGAGCATTATATGTGGCCCATTCTATTTGGAGCAATATATGGGATCCATCATATACTCGAGCATTATATGGGGCCCATCATATACTAAAGCATTAAGGGGGCCTACTCTGTATGGAGCAATCTATGGGGCACATTATGTATGGAGCAATATATGGGGCTCATTATACTGTTAGGAGCATTATCCATGGAGCATCATATATAGCCCATTATATATAGAGCATTATATGGGGCCCATTCTGTTTGGAGTAATATATGGGGCCCATGATGTACTGGAGCATTATGGGGCCCCTCATATACTGTATGGAGCATTATTTGGGGTTCATTAAATACTGTATGGAGCAATATATGGGGCCTAGTCTGCATGGAGCAAGAAATGGGGCTCATTCTATATGGAGCAATAAATGTGGCTCATTATAGTATATGGAGCCCATCATATACTGTATGAAGCATTATATGGGGCCCATTATACTGTATGGAGGAATATACTGTCCAGTTTCTGACTTAGAGTAGAATTTTCACTAGATATCACTCATGTAATGTAAGAAGTGAAATCTTTGTCATTGTACTGTCCCTATATGTCTCTGCTGTATCTGTTCATCATGAATTGTGGTATATGTTAAAGGAGTCCACTGAGAGTCTTTCACCTCGCGCCCATTAATAGGGAATCTCCAGCACCTACCTCCAACTGCAGAGCCGCACACCACATATATGGCTGCTCTGTGCGCACAGGACCTGGGATGAGGTCACAGGAGGGGAGGAGTCAGGGGTCACATGATCAGGGGCCTCAGTGTATGCAGGACTCTGCTGTGCTGGTTGTCATGGTGCTGGATGAGGGGAAGTTTATGTGTGGGGTCTGGAGGGGTTTACAGGGTGGATGTCATGTAGCAGAGCCGTGTGTGTACAAAGTGTATGAGCGGAGCCGCGTGTGTACAAAGTGTGCGGAGCCGCGTGTGTACGAGGTGTGCGGAGCGGAGCCGCGTGTGTGCGAGGTGTACGGAGCGGAGCCGCGTGTGTGCGAGGTGTACGGAGCGGAGCCGCGTGTGTGCGAGGTGTACGGAGCGGAGCCGCGTGTGTGCGAGGTGTACGGAGCGGAGCCGCGTGTGTACGAGGTGTACGGAGCAGAGCCGCGTGTGTACGAGGTGTATGGAGCGGAGCCATGTGTGTGTACGAGGTGTACGGAGCGGAGCCGTGTGTGTGTACGGTGTGTACGGAGCGGAGCCGTGTGTGCGAGGTGTACGGAGCGGAGCCGCGTGTGTGCGAGGTGTACGGAGCGGAGCCGCGTGTGTGCGAGGTGTACGGAGCGGAGCCGCGTGTGTGCGAGGTGTACGGAGCGGAGCCGCGTGTGTACGAGGTGTACGGAGCGGAGCCGCGTGTGTACGAGGTGTACGGAGCAGAGCCGCGTGTGTACGAGGTGTACGGAGCAGAGCAGTGTGTGTACGAGGTGTACGGAGCGGAGCCGCGTGTGTATGAGGTGTACGGAGTGGAACTGCGTGTGTACAAGGTGTACGGAGCGGAGCCATGTGTGTACGAGGTGTACGGAGCAGAGTCGTGCTTATATTACTGTGTTCCCCCTTAGCACACCCAGTTTTCCTTTTACAGCCCCATTTCTCTGCTTTTAGCTCAGTCCCAGGGGTCTGGCGCTCTCTGTGTGATAGATTTGGGGAATTTTGGTAGAAGTTTCTCCCAGTCTCTTACTTTCTACTGATACATTACTGCAAACTGGTGTTTTCAGTTACCGTATTTATCATATACACTACATTGTACAATCCATCTATGATAATGTGAGAGAGAGGGTCGCCTCCATTTTATCTGAGGTACACCGAAAGAGCCAAATAGAACAGTCCCTCATACAGCAGATCTGCTGGATGTCCCAGATCCACATCTCCAGACCTACGAAACTGACCTAGGAGGTCAGTGCTGTGTCCCGGGGTCATCTGTATCTGCGTCACTGAGCCTAGATTGCTACTACATATACTACTAGAGAACCTGTAAAAATATATAGGCGGATTAGCTAAAATTAATTAAAAAGTTTTTCTTTTATAGAACAAATATCAGACAAATATAAAAAAAAATCTAAAATAAGAATATAAAGGGAGAATGTCAGACACAAGCTAAAACCACACACGAAGCAAACTCACGGCAAAATGATTCCCATAACAATTAGTCCAACAGAAACAAGTATCAAAATTGGTTGGTGAAGTCCGAAAATAGAGAAGAATGAAATAGATATAACTATACTGTGGATAAAGAAATCCTATACAATAATTTGCGACCTTCGGATAATGATACAAGTGAATATGAATACAAGATCACTCAAATATTAGAATAAAAAGTGGAATAAAAGATGATAAAGGCATGTGCAGCAAAAACAGGGTTGTAAACATTAATCTAGGATTAATAGTGAACATCTGTCCCCACACTCTACAGTACAACAAAGTAAAAAAAATTTCTTTTTTGAAGTTTTGCACGAGTCTATTGGTAATACAATGTCCCGGGATCATTCCCACTCATGCAGGCTCCTGCTGCCGTGTCTGGAGCGCGGCACACGGACATCGCCAGTGGACGATGCACACACTGAGAGGGTCCTCCAGGAGCGGCAATCCGATAGATGATACTGCGCAAGCGGCGCCATTTTCCTAGAGAAAAAAATTGCCTCCTCCAAGATAGTGTGGCCGGCGCCATTTTAAGGGTATGTGCACACGCAGGGATACAGTGAGTGTAATGTTGCCTCCATCCTTAAAATGGCAGTCCATTACAACAAGGTCAAGCAGCAGACATGGCCAACCCAATCTCCAGACCTGAACCCAATTGAAAACCTCTGGAATATAATCAAGAGGAAGATGGATAGTCACAAGCCATCAAACAAAAAAGAACTGCTTAAATTTTTGCACCAGGAGTGGCATGAGGTCACCCAAAAGCAGTGTGAAAATCTGGTGGAATGCATGCCAAGACGCATGAAAGCTGTGATTAAAAATCATGGTTATTCCACAAAATATTGATTTCTGATCTCTTCCCGAGTTAAAATATTAGTATTGTTGTTTCTAAAATGATTATGAACTTGTTTTCTTAGCATTATTTGAGGTCTGCAACCATTGTACTTTGTTGTTATTTTGACCATTTCTCACTATCTGAAAATAAATACAAAATTTAGTGCTTGGAAATTCGAAGACATGCTGTCAGTAGTTTATAGAATAAAAGAGCAATTTACATTTTACTCAAAAATATAACTATAACAGACAAACAGAAAATTTTGCAGTGGTCTCTTAATTGTTGCCAGAGCTGTATATTATTATTATTATGCATTTATATAGCGCCATTTATTCCAAGGTTGCTTTACATGTGAAAAGGGGAAAATATAGGCAAGTATAATAAACATGTGTAAGACAAGGGACACACAAGTACATAAGGAGAGGGGACCCTGCCTGCGAGGGCTCACAGTCTACAGGGATGGGTGAGGATACAGTAGGAGAGGGTAGAGCAGGTCGTGCGGTGGTTCAGTAGACCGAGGATCATTGCAGGCTGTAGGCTTGTCGGAACAGGTGGGTCTTCAGGTTCTTCTTTAAGGTTTCCGCTGATGGTGAGAGTCTGATGTGTTGCGGCAGAGAGTTCCAGAGTATAGAGGAAGCACGGGAGAAGTCTTGTATGCGGTTGTGGGAAGAAGAGATAATGGGGGAGTAGAGAAGAAGATCTTGAGATGATCGAAGGTTGCGTGCAGGTAGGTACCTAGAGACCATGTCACAGATGTATGGAGGAGACAGGTTGTGGATGGCTTTGTATGTCATGGATAGGGTTTTGAATTGGAGCATCTGGGCAATAGGAAGCCAGTGAAGGGCCTGGCATAGGGGGGAGGCTGGGGAAAAGCGGGGAGACAGGTGGATTAGTCGGGCAGCGGAGTGTAGGATGGACTGGAGCAGAGCCAGATAGTTAAGAGGGGAGGCCAAAGAGTAGGAGGTTGCAGTAGTCAAGGCGGGAGATGATAAGAGCATGCACTAGTGTTTTTGTGTTTTTGTGGTTGAGGAATGAGCAGATCCGGGAAATATTTTTGAGTTTGAGGCGGCAGGAGGAGGCGAGGGCTTGGATATGTGGTTTGAAAGAGAGCGCAGAGTCGAGGATCACCCCAAGGCACCGAGCGTGCGGGACTGGGGAAAGCGAGCAGCCATTGACATTGATGGATAGGTCTGGTGGAGGGGTAGAGTGAGATGGGGGAAAGATGATGAATTCTGTTTTGTCCATGTTCAGTTTGAGAAAGCGAGCAGAGAAGAAGGCTGAGATAGCAGACAGACATTGTGGGATTTCAGTCAGTAAGGAGGCGAGGTTGGGTCCAGATAGGTAGATCTGCGTGTCATCGGCATAGAGGTGATACTGCAAGCCGTGGGATTCTATGAGCTGTCCCAAGCCAAAGGTGTAGATGGAGAATAGTAGGGGTCCTAGGACAGAGCCTTGAGGAACACCAACAGACAGGGGGCAAGGTGAGGAGGTGGTGTGTGAGAGGGAGACACTGAATGTTCGGTCTGTTAGGTATGATGAGATCCAGGATAGGGCCAAGTCTGTGATGCCAAGAGATGAGAGAATCTGTAGCAGGAGGGAATGGTCTACGGTGTCGAAGGCAGAGGACAGGTCCAGGAGAAGGAGGACAGAGTAGTGTCGCTTGCTCTTGGCGGTTAGTAGGTCGTTAGTGACTTTAGTTAGGGCAGTTTCAGTTGAGTGATGCGATCAGAAGCCAGATTGTAATCGGTCAAAGAGGGAACAGGAGGAGAGGTGGGAGGACAGTTCAAGATATACATGCTGTTCCAGTAGTTTTGAGGCATAAGGGAGAAGAGATATCGGGCGATAGTTAGACACAGAGGATGGATCAAAGGAGGGCTTTTTGAGGATGGGTGTGATTGAGGCATGTTTGAAGGAAGAGGGAAAGACACCATTTGTAAGTGAAAGGTAAGGTTGAAGAGGTGTATTAGAGATGGGATGAAGACTGTGGCCAAGTTAGGGATGAGGTGAGACGGGAGTGGGTCGAGGGAACAAGTGGTGAGGTGTGATCTTGACAGAAGGGTGGAGAACTGATCTTCTGTCATGGTGGATAAGCTGGCTTTTGCAGAACAGGGCTGAGCGGCTAAGAGGGGCATTGGGGGCTGCGGGCCAAAGTTTTGTCTGATCGTATCGATCTTCTGCTTAAAGAAGGAGGCAGAGTCTTCAGCAGAAATGAGAGGAGGGGGAGGAGGTGCTGTGGGATGGAGTAGAGAATTGAAAGTGTTGAAGAGCTGTTTAGGGTTGTGAGACAGGGAAGATATGAGAGATGCGAAGTAAGTTTGTTTTACAGCAGAGAGCATGGACTTAAAGCTGGCAAGGGACTGCTTGTATGTGCTGAAGTGCTCAGTAGAATGGGTTCTCTTCCTTCTCCGCTCAGCGGCCCTGGAAACCCGTCTCAGTTCTTTGGTCAGACTGGTCAGCCAGGGCTGCCTGTTGATTGTTCAAGTTTTGCTCTGTGTGAGGGGGGCAGCCAAATCAAGTGTTGCTGTTATTGTGGTGTTGTAAAAAGTGGCAGCAGCATCTGTGTCATGAAGGGAAGCTATGTTTATAAGAGGGAGAAGGGACTCAGAGAGTGATTGTAAATTGATGTGTTTGAGATACCTGCGAGGGTGATCGAGTTTATGGAGCGGGGGTTGAGCAGTAGGAGAGGAGAGGGAAGAGACTGTCAGTAGGTTGTGGTCAGACAGGGGGAGGGGTGAGTTATTGAGATTAGTGAGGGAGCAGAGACGGGTGAAGATAAGGTCCAGTGTGTGACCATCTTTGTGAGTGGCCGCAGAGGACCATTGAGTGAGGCCGAGGAAAGCCGTGAGCGATAGACATTTAGAGGCAGCCGGGGTGGAAGTGTCAATGGGGATGTTGAAGTCGCCCATGATGATGGTGGGGATGTCAGCAGAAAGGAAATGGAGTAGCCAGGTGGTGAAGTGGTCGAGAAAGGTGGAGATGGCTAGTTCTGGGGGGCGGTAGATGACAGCCAATTGGAGGTTGGAGGGGGAATAGATGCTGACGGACTGCATCTCGAACGAGGGAAGAGTAGCGGAGGGTGGCGGAGGAATTGGGGTAAAGGTGCAGGTATCAGACGGGAGCAAGTCAACTCCTCCACCTCGCTTGTTGCTGGGGCAAGGGGTGTGAGAGAGATGGAATCCGCCATAGGAAAGCGCAGCTGGAAAGGCTGTGTCAGAGGGAGTGAGCCAGGTTTCAGTGATGGCAAGGAAGGAGAGTTTGTTGGTGATAAAGAGGTCATGGATAAATGATAGCTTGTTGCAGACAGAGCGGGCGTTCCATAGGGCTCCAGGTAGGGGGACCGGGGGAATGGGGGCTGGATGAATAGGTATGAGGTTGTCATGGTTGCAAAAACGTGTAGAGGATCGTGGCAGGGTGTTAGAATTGAGTGTGGGGATGTGTTGAGGAGGGCCAGGATTTGGGGATACGTCGCCAGCAATGAGGAGTAGTAGACAGAGCATTAGAAGGTGGGAGCAGGATAGGACATGATGTGGCCGTGTGTGTCTGGAGAAAATGGATTGTATGTGGAGGAACAGTTGTGACGAAGAGGTGAGATGGCTGGGAAGGATGGAGGGGGAAATGACAAGTTCCTTACTGGGTGGAGGGATTTCAGGAGTTAGGGAGAAATAGAGTAGTATGGGGGTGATAGTAAAAAGTAGGTGAAACATTGTTGTGGTGTTATAGCCCGTTACCTTACAGTCAATTCCAGTCCAATTCTAGTCTAATTCAGAGTACTTAGAAGTCAGTACTTTGAAATATGGATTTTGAAATAGATGGAGCCGACTAGGTCTGGAGCAGGCCCATGGTGCTGAATATATGTGCAGCTAAACACAATCAGCTGTGAGTGAAAGTGGGGTGTGACTGCCCAGGCCAAATGCACAGTGTTAAGCAAAGGTCATAAAAGGGGGAAGGGGTTATACAGACCACTTAGATGAGTGGCAGAGATAACAAGAATGGAGTACAATTATGGATACAAGAAGATGGGTAAGCAATGCATACCATATAAAATACAATGCAGTTCACATCAGGCATTCAGGAGTATGAGAAAGTGGTGGAAATTCAGCAGTGCATACCATATAAAATACAATGCAGTTGATATCGGGTATTCAGGAGTATGAGAAAGTGGTGGAAATTCAGCAGTGCATACCATATAAAATACAATGCAGTTCACATGGGGCATTCAGGAGTATGAGAAAGTGGTGGAAATTCAGCAGTGCATACCATATAAAATACAATGCAGTTCACATGGGGCATTCAGGCTCTACACCCCCTTCTCCATGTGAGTGGCGGTGGTGTATCATCCTCCCGGCCCCTACCATCAGTTCCTGGATCATTTTGCCACTTGGCTTCCACATTTTCTCTCCTGTGACATATGTTATGAATGGGTCACCGAGGAGGACAACAAAAAGCCAAGTCCCAGAAAACCAGAGCGGTTGGTAACTATGCAGATTGCAGATCCCTGATCCTATCCACACAACTAGCAGTAGCAGTGGAGCGTTCCTACGATGACCTAGACGCCTCGTCACCGCAGGAGGACTACATAAGCCTAAAGCAAGAAAAGGGGAAAACTAAGTGCCCCAGAGCAGACCCCAAAGGAATAGACAGCCCCCATACATGTATTGACGGTGAAACAAGATGAAAACACAAACACAGGCAGGAAAATAGGCTGAGCAAACGATGGGGCCTGACTAACTAGAAAGGACAGGAAAGGAAAGCCACTGTCTGCAATCTGCCAAAAACCCTACAAAAAAATGTCCAACATGTCTGATAACAAAATTAACCCTGAAGTCACTAGACTTCTCCCACTATATCAGCACTCTGAAATATTCTGAAACAGAGCAAAAAGAGGCCAATCTAATAAGGGACAAAAAGGCAAATTGGCAAATACAGATAAATAGGAGTGGAAGTTCAGCATAGCCCCAACAGGGGCAAGCTGACCACACAAGAAACTGAATTGACCAACAAGCGCAAGTGTGAACATTAGCAAAAAAACAAACTTAACTTGGGAAGACTGGAAGGGAGCTGAAGTCCAAGACCTGAGAAGCAGACTGAATCACCAGCGCCAGGATAGGGCGTCTGCTGTCTTATATCCAGTCTGATACTCCAGAGATCCAATTGTTATCCTCCTCATCAGGTGGCAGATCACTACCACTTAAACCAACCTCACTACCTCCTGTCACCACCAGAGGGAGAACGGAAGGAGAACTCTCAACTGGTGGAGCAGAAAATGAGCTCATAACAGTACCCCCCCTTGAGGAGGGGTCACTGAACCCTCATCCATGCCATCAGGCCGATCAGGATGGGCCCGGTGAAAAGCACGAACCAATTTATTGGCATGAATATCAGAGGCAGAGACCCAAGAATTATCCTCCTGGCCATAACCCTTCCATTTGACCAAATACTGGAGTCTCCGTCTAGCCAAACGAGAATCCAATATTTTCTCTACCTCATATTCCACATTGCCTTTAACCAATACAGGGTCAGGAGGTGCCGCCACAGGAACTACTGGCTCAACAAACCTCTTCAACAGTGACTTGTGAAATACGTTATGGATTTTGAACGTAACTGGAAGAGCCAATCGAAAAGAAACAGGATTAAGAATCTCCAAAATCTTATAAGGTCCAATAAATCTGGGCTTAAATTTTGGAGATGCAACCTACATAGGAATATTCTTAGATGACAACCAAACCATATCACTCACTTTAAATCGGGGAGCAATGGTCCTATGCCGGTTGGAAAAATGCTGGGCCTTTTCCTGAGAGTGACAACTTATCCACCACTTGGTCCCATATCTGCTGCATTCTCACAACCACAGTGTCCACACCTGGGCAGGACGAAGATTCCACTTGCCCTGAAGAGAATCGAGGATGAAACCCAAAATTACAGAAAAAGGGTGACATCAAAGTGGCAGAACTAGCTCTATTGTTCAGCGCAAATTCGGCCAAGGGCAAAAATGAGACCCAATCATCTTGATCAGCAGATATAAAACATCTTAAATAAGACTCCAGGGTCTGGTTTGTTCTCTCAGTCTGCCCATTGGTCTAGGAATGAAACGCGGAGGAGAAGGATAACTGAATTCCCAGATTGGAACAAAAGGCTTTCCAGAATCTGGAAACTAACTGGACCCCTCTATCGGACACAATGTTCTCAGGAATCCTGTGTAACCGAACCACCTGTTGTAAAAACAAGGGTACCAACTCAGCGGAAGATGGCAACTTTGGGAGTGGTACAAGATGGACCATCTTCGAAAATCTTTCACAAATCACCCAGATAACAGTCATTCTCTGAGACAGGAAGATCAGAAATAAAATCCATTGAGATATGGGTCCATGGCCTCTTGGACACCGGCAGGGGCATCAGTAGCCCACTAGAACGAGAACAGGGTTTAGACTGAGAACAAGTCCCACAGGACTGTACAAAATTCCTGACATCACGAGATAAGGCAGGCCACCAAAATGACCGACTCACCAAATCTCTGGTACCAAAAATACCCGGATGACCAGCCAATGCGGAGCAATGGACTTCAGACATCACTCTCTTTCTCCACTGGTCAGGAACATACAATCTTCCCATAGGGCAACGCTCAGGTTTATCCTCCTGAAATTCCTTCAGAGCGCATCTCAAATCGGGCGAAATGGCAGAAAGAACTACCCCCTCACCTAGGATAGTAGTAGGCTCGGTCACATTAAGAGAATCAGCAAAGAAACTCCTAGAAAGGGCGACTGTCTTAACATTCTTAGTGCCCGGAAGAAAAGAGACCACAAAATTAAAACACGTGAAAAACAAGACCCATCTAGCCTGTCTAGGATTCAAGCGTTTGGCCGACTCCAGATAAATCAGATTCTTGTGATCGGTGAGGACCATAAATTGATGTCTAGCTCCCTCCAACCAATGTCTCCACTCCTCAAATGCCCATTTCATGGCCAACAATTCCCGATTCCCCATGTCATAGTTGCGTTCAGATGGGGAGAACTTTCGAGAAAAGAAGGCACAGGGATTCATCTTAGAAGTCACAGGGTCTTTTTGGGACAAAACAGCTCCTGCACCAATCTCGGAAGCGTCTACCTCCACTTGAAATGGAAGTGAGACATCAGGTTGCCGTAAAACTGGAGCTGAAGTAAATCTCCGCTTAAGTTCATGAAATGCTGAGACAGCCTCAGGAGACCAATTCAGCACATCAGCTCCCTTCTTGGTCAGATCAGTCAGTGGTTTGACAATACTAGAAAAATTACCTATAAATTTACGATAGAAATTAGAAAAACCAAAAAACTTCTGGAGAGCCTTCAAAGAAGTAGGCTGAACCCAATCATAAATGGCCTGTACCTTGGCCGGGTCCATTTAAATAGTCGATGGAGACAAGATAAATCCCAAAAATGAAATCCTCTGTACACCAAAGAGGCATTTCGATCCATTAACAAACAGGAAATTCTCCCTCAAAATCCGGAACACAGTCCGGACATGTTCCACATGAGAATCCCAATCACTGGAAAAGATCAAAATATCATCCAGATAGATGATCAAAAACTTATCCACAAAGTCACGGAAAATATCATTCATAAAGGACTGGAAGACAGAAGGGGCATTAGTGAGCCCAAAAGGCATCACCAGGTACTCAAAATGTCCCTCCGGAGTATTAAACGCCGTCTTCCATTCATCCCCGTGCTTGATGCGAATAAGATTATACGCCCCCTGAGGTCAAGCTTAGTAAACCAGCAGGCACTCTTAACTCTGGAGAATAAATCAGACATCAGAGGTAACGGGTACTGATATTTAACCGTCATCTTGTTAAAGGAACGATAATCAATACAAGGTCTTAATGAACCATCTTTCTTGGCCACGAAAAAAAACCCAGCACCTAAAGGTGACGAGGATGGTCTAATATGACCCTTCTCCAACGACTCCTTAATATAGGATCGCATTGCATCATGTTCGGGTACTGATAAGTTGAAAAGCCGACCCTTGGGAAATTTACACCCAAGCATCAACTCAATTGCACAGTCATAACTCCTATGAGGAGGCAAAGACGCTGACTTGCTCTCACTATATACATCAGAAAAATCGGCTAGATAATCAGGAATATCATGAGACTGAGGAGAGGTGGAGAAAACAGGAGCGTCCCTAAGAACACACTGACAGCCCCAACTCACCACAGACCCAGATTTCCAATCCAAAACAGGATTATGAGTTTGCAACCAGGGAAAACCCAGAGCAATAGTATGATGCAAATTATGCAGCACCAGAAATTTACAATTTTCTTGGTGGTCTGGGGCAACTCGCATTATCACCTGGGTCAAAAACTGAGGTTTATTCTCCGCCAAAGGAGTAGCATCAATACCCCTCAAAGGAATAGGTGTCCGCAGAGGCGTCATGGAAAAACCACAACGTTTAGCAAAGTCCAAATCCCTCAGATTCAACGCTGCTCCAGAATCCACAAAAGCCTTAGTGGAAAACGTGGATAAGGAGCAGATCAGAGTAATTGCCAAAAGAAACTTAGATTGTACACCACCCACAGCAAGTGTGTGTGCAAAACATTTCTCTCATTTAGGGCAGACAGAAATAGTATGAGAGGCATCTCCACAGAAAAAAACACAGCTTATTACGCCTTCTAAACTCCTGACGTTGCGCCCTAGACAAAACCCCATCACATTGCATAGGTTCATACGTTTGTTCAAAAGGTGGCAGCGCCTCCCGTGTAGTTTTACGTTCACGTAAACGCCGATCAACTTGAATGGTTAATGACATAGAATTATCCAGACCAGAGGGAACAGGAAATCCCACCATAACATCTTTTACGGTCTCTGATAAACCCTTCCGAAAGAGAGCTGCCAATGCACTATCATTCCATGTAGTAAGGACTGCCCACTTTTGGAATTTTTGACAGTGTAACTCTGCAGAATCCTGACCCTGGTTTAATTCCAACAGGGTTCTCTCAGCTTGATCAACAGCATTAGGTTATCATACAACAACCCTAAGGCTTGAAAAAATGCATCCACATTAGTCAAAATAGGATTTTCAGGTGTCAGAGAAAAAGCCCAATCCTGGGGATCGCCGCACAGCAAGGAGATGACAATTTTAACCTGATGCACAGAGTTCCCCGATGAGTTAGGCTTCAAGGCAAAAAATAATTTACAATTATTCTTAAAATTCAAAAATTTAGACCGATCCCCAGAAAACACATCAGGAGTAGGAATCTTAGGTTCAGCAGCATGTGACTGAATGAGGTAGGTGGAAATTCCCTGTACTTCAGCAGCAAGTTGCTCCACACGATCAGACAATATATATATATATATATATATATATATATATAAATATATATTATATATATATATAAAAAAATTCTGACACTTTTCCTTTTTTTTTTTTCTTTTTTTAAACAATTTTCTCCTGCTTTTGAGTACTCTAGAATCTGCGGTATGGCTGGTGATTCTATTATGAATGGGTCACCGAGGAGGACAACAAAAAGCAAAGTCCCAGAAAACCAGAGAGGTTGGTAACTATGCAGATTGCAGATCCCTGATCCTATCCACACAACTAGCAGTAGCAGTGGAACGTTCTTACGATGACCTAGACGCCTCGTCACTGCCGGAGGACTACATAAGCCTAAAGCAAGAAAAGGGGAAAACTAACTGCCCCAGAGCAGACCCCAAAGGAATAGACAGCCCCCACACATGTATTGACGGTGAAACAAGATGAAAACACAAACACAGGCAGGAAAATAGGCTGAGCAAACGATGGGGCCCAAACTATCTATAAAGGATAGGAAAGGAAAGACACTGTCTGCAATCTGCCAAAAACCCTACAAAAATAATGTCCAACACGTCTGATAACAAAATTAACCCTGAAGTCACTAGACTTCTCCCACTATATCAGCACTCTGAAATATTCTGAGACAGAGCAAAAAAGAGGCCAATCTAATCGGGGACTAAAAAGCAAATTGGCAAATACAGATAAATAAGAGTGGAAATTCAGCACAGCCCAGCCGGGGCTGGCTGAACACACAAAAAACTGAATAGACCAACAAAATTAAGTGTGAACATTAGCAAAAACACTTAGCTTTGAGAAGGCTGGAACAGAGCTGAAAACCAAGACCTCAGAATACAGAAGCAGTCACCAGCACTGACTTAGGGCGTCGGCTGTCTTAAATCCAGTCTAAGATTCCTGAGGTCCAATCGTCATCCTCTTTATCAGGTGGTATTAAATCAGCCTCACTACCTCCTGCTCCCATCAGAGGGAGTTTGGAAGGAGAACTCACTACTGGTGGACTAGAGAATGAACTCACAACAGACATCCCTCCCCTCATCATGGGAGATTTAAACATCCCCATTGCTCTTCCCCTCTCCCCATCTGCTACTCACCTTTTATCTCTAACCTCCTTGTTTGGCCTTTCGCAGCTTACTAACTCTCCAACGCATGAAGACGGAAACTCCCTCGACTTGGTCTTCTCTCGGTTTTGTACAGTGGATGATTTTGCAAACTCCCCTCTCCCGCTCTCTGACCACAATCTTCTTTCATTCTCTATCAAGAACTGCCAGGCTGCTCAGGTCACCCCAACTATCCATATTTATAGAAACATACAGGCCTTTAACACCCAGAAACTTATGAAGAACTTGCAGTCTTCATTGGCCCCGATCTCCTGCCTCTCATGTCCTGATTCCGCATTGAAGCATTATAATCAAACACTTCAAAGTGCCCTGGATGAAGTTGAACCCCCTATAAATAGAACACCACAACACAGACGGCGACAACCCTGGCACACCCTGCAAACATGTTTCCTGCAGCGGTGCTCCAGGTGCGCCGAACGTCTGTGGAGAAAATCCAATCTACACGAAGATTTCATCCATTATAAGTTTATGCTTAGAACATACAACACTGCCCTTCACCTCTCCAAACAAACCTTTTTCAACACCCTCATCACCTCACTGTCCAATAACCCGAAGCGTCTCTTTGACACTTTTCATTCTCTACTCAACCCAAGAGTACAGGCCCCAACCACGGAGCTCCGAGCTGACGATCTGGCCAATTACTTCAAAGAAAAAATTGACCAGATTCGACAGGAAATTTTCTCCCAATCAGCTCATACCATGCACTGTCCTCCCTCCCCCACTGCATCTAGCTCACTCTCTGATTTTGAACCAGTCACAGAAGTAAGCAGGCTCCTTGCATCTTCTCGCCCAACCACATGCACCAGTGACCCATTTCCGTCACATCTCCTCCAGTCCCTTTCCCCTGCTGTCACCCCTCACCTAACTAAAATATTTAACCTCTCTCTCTCTTCTGGTATCTTTCCCTCCTCATTTAAGCATGCCATAATACATCCACTACTTGAAAAACCATCTCTCGACCAAAACTGTGCCGCTAACTATAGACCTGTCTCTAATCTTCCTTTCATCTCTAAATTCCTGGAACGCCTGGTCCACTCCCATCTTATCCGCCATCTCTCTGATAACTCTCTTCTTGACCCTCTCCAATCCGGTTTCCGCTCTTTACACTCTACTAAAACTGCCCTCACTAAAGTCTCTAATGATCTACTAACAGCTAAATCAAATGGTCATTACTCCATGCTAAATCTCTTGGATCTCTCTGCAGCATTTGACACTGTGGATCATCAGCTCCTCCTCACTATGACTCCGTTCCATTGGCCTCAAGGACACCGTTCTCTCCTGGTTCTCCTCCTATCTCTCTGACCGCTCCTTTACTGTATCTTTTGCCGGTTCCTCCTCCTCTCACCTTCCCCTTACTGTTGGAGTTCCTCAAGGATCGGTTCTAGGCCCCCTCCTCTTCTCCTTCTACACTGCCCCTATTGGTCAATCAGTAGATTTGGTTTCCAGTACCATCTCTATGCTGATGACACCCAATTATACGTTTCTCCTGACATCACGCCAGCCTTTCTAGAAAACACCGGCAATTGTCTAAACGCTGTGTCTAACATCCTGTCCTCACTATATCTGAAACTGAACCTGTCAAAGACTGAACTCCTTGTTTCCTCCCTCTACAAATGTATCTATACCCGACATTGCCATTTCTGTGTGTGGTTCCACTATTACTCCCCAGCAACATGCCCGCTGTCTTGGGGTCATACTTGACTCCGAGCTTTCCTTTGCCCCCCACATTCGATCACTGGCTCGCTCTTGTCATCTGCACCTCAAAAACATTTCTAGAATTCGACCTTTTCTTACTTTTGACTCTGCAAAAACTCTTATTGTTTCTCTTATTCATTCTCGTCTCGACTATTGTAACTCTCTTCTAATCGGTCTCCCTCTTACCAAACTCTCCCCTCTCCAATCTGTCTTGAATGCTGCAGCCAGGATCATATTCCTCACCAATCGTTACACTGATGCCTCTACCTTGTGCCAGTCATTACACTGGCTACCCATCCACTCCAGAATTCAGTATAAACTTATTACCCTCACCCACAAAGCCCTCCATGGCTCAGCATCACCCTACATCTCCTCCCTTGTTTCAGTATACCACCCTACCCACGCCCTCCGTTCTGCTGATGACCTGAGGTTAGCATCTTCAATAATCAGAACCTCCCACTCCCGTCTCCAAGACTTTACACGTGCTGTGCCAATTCTTTGGAATGCACTTCCAGGTCAATATGATTAGTCCCCAATCCCCACAATTTTAAGCGTGCCCTGAAAACGCATTTATTCAGACTGTCCTATCGCCTCAACACATTAACCTGATCTATCTGAATGGGAGAAGACACAGATTAGATATTAGAAAAAACTTTTTGACAGTTAGAGTGATCAATGAGTGGAACAGGCTGCCACGAGAAGTGGTGAGTTCTCCTTCAATGGAAGTCTTCAAATAGAGGCTGGACAGGCATCTGACTGGGATGATTTAGCGAATCCTGCTTTGAGCAGGGGGTTGGACCAGATGGCCCAGGAGGTCCCTTCCAACTCTACGATTCTATCCCTGTGTGGCACAGCCAAAAGTTTTACCATAACCAGGTTCCCCACATCATGTTCTCACATGCTTTATGCATCCATTAGCCCTCTGTGTCTGTACTGTTACACACTTAACAATATGGCTGGTCCATACAATCAGGGCAACCGTTACCACCCACCTTTCATGTCTACCTCTTTCCTCATAGACTGTAAGCTTGCGAGCAGGGCCCTCATTCCTCTTGGTATTTGTTATAATTTATGTGATTATTGTTATGCTGTAATGTCTATTGTCTGTACAAATCCCTCTGAAATGTAAAGTGCTGCGGAATATGTCGGCGCTATAGAAATAAAATTTATTATTATATTATTATTATTCAGGAGTATGAGGAAGTGGTGGAAATTCAGCAGTGCATACCTGTGGGAACAGAAGAACATCTCGGTCAGATGGTGGTGATGACAATACTGTAGGGGTCATGAGTGGTCAAATGCATTCTAGAATTCTAGTCTAATTCAGAATACTTAGAAATATGTACTTTGAAATATGGATATATATAATATTCATTATGTAAACTAGGGGGCAGGTCAGTGAGGGATCAGTGACCTGACAGAAGCCATCACATGAATTCCCCCACACAATAAAGATTAAACAACAACCACAAGACGGACTTCATCAAAGTATCACTTTAAGGCCGGCGTCACACTAGAGAGGAATACAGACGAGTGAGAGGCGTTAAAAAATGCATTGCACACGGACCAATGATTCTCTATGGGGTAGCTCCCATCAGCCGTATTTTTCTTGAGTATTTTCTACGGTCCGTGCCAATCGCAGCATGCTGCGATTGTCAGCGTATTACGACCGTAGTACGCCAATGCAAGTCTATGAATGCGCAAAAAAAAAAGCATTACACACGGACCACCCGTGTGACTTGCGAGAAATATGCAAGACTTCTCTTGGTGACCGGAAATGGGCCAATCCATCATCAGGAAGCTTAGACATGCAAATTAGCTCAAAAAGCGCTCCAGACATCCAGGAAGTACGCCTCCATGGAGTCCTGCAGCGCCATGTCTGGCCACATTAATGTGGAGCTCCTAATTGTATTGGTCCAGGAAAGGCCCGAACTTTGGGACCAACGGGATGCCCATTATTCTGACCGGGGCCGCAAAGAGGTGGCATGGAGGCGCATCTGTGTGCACGTGTTCCCAGACTATGCCCAACGGCCACGTGAGGAGCAACAACACATTCGTAAGTAATTGTCATTTTTACCAATCAGCTTAAAGGCCAGAAGTGAGGTTTTTTTTAAATGTAACCCCTACAATCCTATACTGTGTATGTAGGTATCTCTGTTTGCTAAAGAAAAATGTATCTAAAAACCACCCCCTACTAGGCCACGTGACTATGTGAAATGTTTGGAATATTGCTTGGCACAATTCCCAAAGGTTACAGTCCCTTTTCACTTCACATTGCAGTTGAGGATGTGATGAGACGCTGGCGCAGCATTCGCGACCACTACCGGCGGGAAAGACAGCAGAGGGCCAGGAGTGGGGCAGCAGCACCGACCAAGCGGAAATACATCTATTTTGACCGCTTGCCATTTTTGGCACCCAGTATGGATCTCAGACCGTAAGTACAGACATCACACCACATGACACATATGCTGTTTAGGGTCAGAGCTAGATTTTGTTTTTTGAACATTTCCTAACAGAACTCAGTCCCAACTGTCACGGTCACGTGTGTATGGACGCAGCTGTTACCGCAAGGCGAACCCATAACACACGTGACCCTGGATACACCGCCTCCAGTGGGGCGCATTTAAATAATAAAACGTGCAGGTGGATACGCCGCCTCCACCTGGCGAATTTAGGTATTACACGTTATACAATAATCAAATAATAAAGGGGAACCTGGGTAACTTTAACAATGGTGGGCCCTGCGATAGGGAAAGGGGGACGTGGAGACCTCCTAAGCTCCCCTGAGCCAGTGTCCCTGCACTCCTAACATTCCCTATACAGGCTCCGCACCTGTCGCCGCACGCGAACCTTAACCCCTTGCTCGCTCTGACCCTAAACCCTCACTAGGGAATGGGTTGGTGCGGAGACTAATCCCACCACTGCACTAATAACACACATGAGGAAAGAGACAATACAGGGGGAACACCACTTAGCTTTGCTCTGTTGCGTGCGCTCCTAGCAACAGAGCCCACCACCTGCGTGCATCTTCTCCTCCACCTGGATCCATCACCATAACAGGATCCTTCACCCTAGTGCAGCCTTGGAGCAGAGTCCACCACCAGTTGCTGCTGCTTAGAACCAGAGTCCCAAAGATGAGTTCAGCTTCTGCCACGAAGGCAAGCATGCTTGAGTCCAGCTCAGCAGCCAAGTCCCACATGGTGAGTGCCACTCTCCATAGTCGCCACTCCACCAGTCCATGCAGACACTTCCCGCCGACACCATCACTGCGACCCCACCAAGCCATGCCAGCCCTTTGTCCAAACACCATAGCTGAAACACGTCCCCCCTGGCTAAGCTGCGCAGGACTCCTCTCCAGCTCCATCCTTCCACCAGGCTCTCAAACTCAGAATGAAACAATCTCACAATATCACAGGCAGTGATTGCACACCCCTAGCACACCTTTATAGGGTGTCACACCTGATACATAATTACGTGCACAAAAACCTCAAGTGCAATACCACTAAACACCACCGGGGACAGTCAAGACACCTTGGAACTTTCCAAAGTAAAAAAAGTTCACCCAGTGCAATTTAAAACTGTCAGATCATGACAGTACCCCCTCCTTAATGAGGGGCCTCTGGACCCTCAAGACCACCCCTCATTAGGGAAACACCTACAGCGGGGACGCCCAGACCCTGAGTTCACCCCACCATTACCTGACACTCCAGGTTTATGACAAACACACCGCTGGTATTGGCAATAAAGTTCGTTTTGGAGGCACCACTCCTCTCCACAGCGCCGGCCTGGTGAACAAGTTTATGTAAGTGTATGTTTGTTAAGAGCTGATCAGACTCCAAAACACATTTCCACAAGATGTTTTTTGGTGGCCACCCATACATGCTCGTTCACACACAGGTCCGGACCTGAACGTTTATTACACACATTCGTTTGTCATAAATTTGGTGAACTCCTTCTGGACACGACAACAGAGGCGTCCCCCTGTGTCACCACACTCACACCCCCGCTATTCACCAAGGGACACCACCCTCCAACCCTTTCACCATGAGGTCTGCGCCTCCAGGGTTGGTTAATGGCGAGGGTTGAGATTTGTCCCTACTCCCCCGCAGCACACCTGCTGCACACACCAGGAGGAGAAGGGGACGGGAAATGGAGGAAATATACACTCGCTGGTCGCCTCCACACAACCAGGAGGGCGGCTTCTTCGGTGGTATTGAAGATTTGGCGTAAACCCCACGGACTATCACACCAGTCAGCTCACCACAGGGGCGTACCCCTTCACCTCGGGGAATACCAGGCAGCTCCGTGGGGCACCATTCCTCCCACCTGCCTGGGTGCGCCCGCATGCATGAACCAGTCCCGCTCCCCAGCAGCGACTCTAGGGGGCTTTTAGCCAGACCGCAGCCGCCATTTTTTTTTTTTGATTTTCTGGTTAGCTGAGCAGAGGCCCCAGACCCTGATAACTGCTGCTGCAGCGGCACTAACACACCTTGCCGCTCCCCACACCTCAGTGAGGCCCGGCAGCAAATACCATAGGTCTCCACATGGCCAAGGCTCACCAGAAAAAAAAAACTGTAGGGCCTGTGATAATGTCACGGTCACGTGTGTCTGGACGCAGCTGTTACCGCAAGGCGAACCCATAACACACGTGACCCTGGATACACCGCCTCTAGTGGGGCGCATTTAAATAATAAAACGTGCAGGTGGATACGCCGCCTCCACCTGGCGAATTTAGGTATTACACATTATACAATAATCAAGTAATAAAGGGGGAACCTGGGTAACTTTAACAATGGTGGGCCCTGCGATAGGGAAAGGGGGACGTGGAGACCTCCTAAGCTCCCCTGAGCCAGTGTCCCTGCACTCCTAACATTCCCTATACAGGCTCCGCACCTGTCGCCGCACGCGAACCTTAGCCCCTTGCTCGCCCTGACCCTAAACCCTCACTAGGGAATGGGTTGGTGCGGAGACTAATCCCACCACTGCACTAATAACACACATGAGGAAAGAGACAATACAGGGGGAACACCACTTAGCTTTGCTCTGTTGCGTGCGCTCCTAGCAACAGAGCCCACCACCTGCGTGCATCTTCTCCTCCACCTGGATCCATCACCATAACAGGATCCTTCACCCTAGTGCAGCCTTGGAGCAGAGTCCACCACCAGTTGCTGCTGCTTAGAACCAGAGTCCCAAAGATGAGTTCAGCTTCTGCCACGAAGGCAAGCATGCTTGAGTCCAGCTCAGCAGCCAAGTCCCACATGGTGAGTGCCACTCTCCATAGTCGCCACTCCACCAGTCCATGCAGACACTTCCCGCCGACACCATCACTGCGACCCCACCACGCCATGCCAGCCCTTCGTCCAGACACCATAGCTGAAACACGTCCCCCCTGGCTAAGCTGCGCAGGACTCCTCTCCAGCTCCATCCTTCCACCAGGCTCACAAACTCAGAATGAAACAATCTCACAATATCACAGGCAGTGATTGCACACCCTTAGCACACCTTTATAGGGTGTCACACCTGATACATAATTACGTGCACAAAAACCTAAAGTGCAATACCACTAAACACCACCGGGGACAGTCAAGACACCTTGGAACTTTCCAAAGTTAAAAAAGGTCACCCAGTGCAATTTAAAACTGTCAGATCATGACACCAACCTCACAGAGAGGGAGACAGGCTCGGATACTGAGCCCATTATAGACCCGGACGGGGGATGTGAAGAGGTGGCTGGCCCATCTTCTGACCAGTGCTTTTGCAACCCCCAAGCTTCACCAGCATCAGGACCAGCATCAGGTTCTGGACCTGGTCCAGACCCAGCAGAGCCACCAGCATCCAGCAGCTTAGAAGACCCTGGCAACAGCAGCAGCCCTACTGGCCGTGTTGAGGGGTCCCCCCAGCCTGCAGCCGTAGGCCGGCGTGGGAGACGGAGAAGGGACAACACTGTCTCTGATACCTGGAGGCATGTAGACACAAGTGTCCTAAATTACCTGTCAAGGGCTGCCCGGGATGAGGGTGAAGAGGTATATTCCCGAAGCCTGGCCTGGTACCTCCGTCCCCTACCCCGTGAGGTGAGGCTACGTGTGCGAGGATCCATTCAGATCCTAATTGATGCATGCACACACCCAAATAACCCATGAGTTGTTTGAGTATCTTGAGAGGTGGCAGCTCTCAACCCGTAACCGTCTCCGCCTTGTCCGACAACCAGCTGTGCATGCTCAATTAGGATCTGAGTGTCCGCCTGCACGTGTGCCTACACCTCCACCCATTCCCCCCCCAAACCAACCTTGGCAACAACATGGCCAAATGGCAGCCTATAACCAACCTGCCCAATATGGCCACTTGTACAGACCTGGTGTTGGAGGCTGGCCCCAACCTGGGTTTGAACGACATGGTCATATTGGGGGGTATGATGGACGTGGCTACAATCAGCCACAGGATTATAATCGACAGTATCCTTATGGTCTCTTTGGTGCGCAGCTGCAGGAACATAGCCACATATTCCCACAGGACCAGGATCATCCACCCCAACAGGGTGATGTTCAAGCTGGGCACCCCAACACCCAACAAAGAGATGAAGGCCTCCCACCATCACCTCTGCCAAGCTACCAGTAGTTGTAAAATACATAATTGTTTTATTTTTTGTTTTTGTTGGTATTTATCATTTCTTGTTACCCATATGTGTGTCAAAAAATGCAAATGGTATATACAGAAAAGGCTAAATGGCCTGGGCAATATCTGTCATATGAAAAAAATATGGTAAACCGTATTCTAAGCTATATTTCGCATTTATAAAACATTTGAAAATGCATCTTTGGCCTTCTTCGGGAATTATTTTAGGCATTTGATTAAGTAAGTCAACTTTATCACATATAAACAGACAACACAAATCATAGAACACCCAAAAAAAATTCCACACCTTCAGTCACATCAGATGAGGAGCAATCATGCAGTCTAGTGAAGTTATGGAGGACTACACAAGGTTTGATGACCTCATTGACGTTGGCTTCACTCAGCTGAATGGCAGACTGGAGGACACGCCATTTGGCACAAAGAATGCCGAAGGCACACTCCAACAGTCTTCGGGTACGTGAAAGGCGCAAATTAAAAATCCTGCGCCGGTGGTCAAGGTTTCTGCGCGGGTATGGCCTCATGACATGCCTGGTCAATTGGAAGGCTTCATCCCCCACTAGGACATAAGGCACCGCTTCTTGATTTGAGCCTGGCAGCTGACGTGGTGGTGGTAGGTCCATCAGGTTATTGCGCAGCCGCCGACCCAAAATGGAAGAATTGAAGACTCGAGAGTCTCCAGTTCTTCCATAAGCCCCAATGTCTACAATTATAAACCTGTAGTTACTGTCAACCAGAGTGAACAAAACTACAGAAAAATATTGTTTATAATTATAGAATTGGGACCCTGAGTTCGGCGGCTTACGCACACAGATGTGCTTCCCATCCAGGGCTGTATCCTGTTCATTTAGACACTGTTCACATGTTCAGGTTTTAAATACATTAGATAGGGACTGCTTCGTGAAGGGTTACCGTGACGTGGTGAAGCGGCTTGGTATACATTTTTTTGCAAAAAACGTATCGACTAAATACCCTGTATTTGTTATACAGCACTTGCTGATTACTGTTATGTTTTTTACTGCAGAGTATTTTTGCAAATTTGTCATTTTGTGTTCTCTTGTTGTGTTTCAGCCATTGGGTGGTGTGAGCATTGTCTTACTGACTTGTTCACACTTGTGCATGTCACATGTTTTTAATCTGTTTTTCCTTGCTAAGCATGGTTTGGGAGACCCCACCCCTCTCCTGTGTGACATGCACATAAATGAGCTGTCTTACACCACAAGCCCATATGCTAGGAGGCGCCTGTCTGTATCCTGTTCATTTAGACACTGTTCACATGTTCAGGTTTTAAATACATTAGATAGGGACTGCTTCGTGAAAGGTTACCGTGACGTGGTGAAGCGGCTTGGTATACATTTTTTGCAAAAAACGTATCAACTAAATACCCTGTATTTGTTATACAGCACTTGCTGATTACTGTTATGTTTTTTACTGCAGAGTATTTTTGCAAATTTGTCATTTTGTGTTCTCTTGTTGTGTTTCAGGTGTAAACAGGGAGCCCGGGTTGCTGAGGCGTACTGCTCAGAGTTTAGGAGGTGGGCCACTGACTCTCAGTGGAATGACCCTGCACTTAGAAGTCAATTTGTGCAGGGTCTGTCTCTAAAGTTGCAGGATACTCTGGTGCAGTACGCTGCCCCCAGGTCGCTGGAGGCTGCCATGTCCCTTGCCATCCGGGTGGATAGACACCTTGGGGAGAGACATACACAAAATGTGCCCCCTGTAGTCCTCGTTAGGGAGGAGGACCCACCAGTGCGGATGGAGGAACCCAAGCAGCCCGGTGTTTTTGGTACAAAAAAGGATTGTCTGCGGTTCGCCGTGGTGGTGGGGTATGCTTTTCATGTGGGAAGCCGGGCCATTTCATGAGAGCCTGCCAAGTCTCCAGACGAACCTATGCAAGTAGGAGGAGCTAGTTTGTGTACGGAGCTGCCTACGGTTCGGGGAGTGGTGTCGGCATGTTTTTACTGTGGGCAGACTGGTCATGTCCTGAAGGCTTGCCCAACCCACGCCAAATTATCTGTGCCATCTTAGAAGCCGCGTTCCCCTGGTCGCTTGGAGGGAGGCGACCAGGGAGTGTATATTTCCTCCATTTTGCCCTCCCAAGGTACTATGTCAGCAGAGGTGTTGGCTGGCGGAGTACCGAAGGTGATTGGCGGGCGAGGGAAGTAGTCAGCTGGGGGGAGTGGTGTGAGGGCTGCTGCCTAGGGACTACTGTCTCTGCCGTCTCTCTTCAACCGACCCCTTTCTCTCCAGTGAGAGCAGCAGATGTGCTGCAGGAGAGTAGGGGCAAGGCTCAACCCTCGCCATTAGTCAACCCTGGGAGGCGCAGACCTCGTGGTGGAAGGGGTCGGAGGGTGGTGTACCCCATGGTGAATTGCGGGGGTGTGAGTGTGGTGACACAGGGGGATGCCTCTGTAGTCGATCCCAGAAAGAGTTCACCGAATTGTGACAAACGAATGTGTGGCAATAAATGTTCAGGTCCGGACCTGTGTGTGAACGAGCATGTATGGGTGGCCACCAAAAAACATCCAGTGGAAGTGTGTTGCGGAGTCTTACCAGCTCGTACCAAACATACACAACTCGTTCCCCAGGTCGGCGCTTCGGAGATGTGTGGTGCCTCCGGAACATACATTGCCAATACCAGCGGTGCTCGTTTGTCATAAACCTGACGTGCAGGTAGTTGCTGGGGTGAACTCTGGACCTGGGCGTCCCCGCAGTAGGTGGTTCCCTGATGGGGAGCGGTCTTGAGGGTCCAGAGGCCCCTCATTAAGGGGAGTGTACTGTCATGATCCATGCTGGATCAGGACTGATAAAAGCACAGGTAACCTTTTTTTTTTCCTTAAGCTGTGCTTAAGTTTGGTTTTTGCCCCCGGTGGCCATTAGGATTATTGCACTGTGGTGTCATTTGTTCTAAGTTTGCCCCCGTGGTGGTGAGCGTCATTGCACTCTAGTCTCTCAAGTGCACATGATTATTATGCAGGTGTGATTGCTGGCTCTGCTGTAAAAGAGTCACAGGTGTTGCAATCAGTGTTGGAGATAGTGTTCATTTCAACCATCCTTGGTGGAGGAAGGATCTTGAGAGAGGTCCTGGCAGCTCTGTCAGAGCCCTGGTGTCAAAGGAGTCATAGGTGATTTCCTGGTAGCTCTGACAGAGCTTGGTGGCAGCGATTCAGCAGGAGAGCTGCATGCTGGTGGTGGACTCTGTTGCCAGGAGCAAGTGCAAGAGAGTAAAGCTAAGTTGTGTTTCCCCATTTGTTTTCTCTTTAGTGTGTATTAGTACAGCGGTGGGGCCAGTGCCTGCGCCACCCAGCTCCCTAGCAAGGGATAGGTGTAGGGTGTGCTAGGGCGACAGGTTCCTGATCGGCGCCCGGTGCGGAACCGGCATAGGGAACGTTAGGGACACTGAGTCAGGGGAGTGCAAGAGGTCGCCACGTCCCCTTTCCCTATCGCAGGGCCCACCGTTGTAACTGTTTTCCTACCTCTTGTCTTGTTTTAGCTACCGGCCTGCGAGCCGTGTCACACAGGACAGTATCATGTGCCGCGTCCTGTTGTTTTAGATACCGGCCTGCGAGCCATGTCACACAGGACGGGTCCACGTGACAGCCGGATATTGTCGATCGCCCAATCAAAAACTCTAGATGGAGTGCTGCATAAGAAAGGCCAGTTGAGAGGAACCTACAATTAAACAAATGTAGAAAATATATACATTAAAATACATGCTCAATAATGCACACATTACATATAGAACACCAGAACAGTGTGTAAGAAGCTAGGCGAACAATACATATACACATGTCCCACGGCTATGTAATGTGGAATAACACATCAAAGTGTTCTAACTTTGAGAGCATATATTTGGTACCAATACCTAATGTTCTTGGCCAAAAAGGGGTTACTGAGTAAGAGAATTATTTGAGAAAATAATCATCTACATACATTCGGTAGTTGAGAAATACATACCGTAACGTAAGGAGAAGCCGCTTCTCTGCAGAGATACATTTGCGCATCCAGGTGTCCTGGAAGGTGATCCCTGGGCGCACTGTCTCCAACAAAACATCAAAGGTAGAAACGGTCATCCGACAATAGAGGAAAAACTTGTCAGGATGTGTCCTCAGAGCTGCATAAAGCCTGTGAAAATGGCCTTTATTGAGGCGTTGTCTCAAATGCAGATGCACCCACATTCGTCTCCTCCTCCTCAGATCCACAATCACTGGGTATGGCTGGCCAAAGCGCCGGGACAAAACCCAGTTGAACAGAACACGGTCAGTTGGGGTGAACTGAAGTGTGTCAGACATGTTTGCCAACAACCACCAAGACACTAACCCAAGCAGAGCACCAAAATGGGTAGATTGGTGGCTGCCACCTGATGTTGAGGCAATAAATAGGGTTGGTGCTGATGATTTAAATTATGTGCAGGACTCAAAACCGTTAAATGTCCATTTTGCAAGGTTGCGAGAAAAAAAAAAACTATACGGATCACATACAGATTACATACGGATGCTTACATGAGAAAAATACGCAGCCACACCCTGACAACGGATGACATACGGCGCACTATTTAGGGACCATTTATGCGTATTATGGACGTAAAATACGGTCCGTATTTTCTACGTTGTGTGTGACTCCAGCCTAATCAGGTAAACGGCACCACACTGACAGCGTCTGCAGTTTACTCTGCTCAATCCTGCTGACAGGTTCCCTTTAACAACACTATTAATCCTAGAGTGAAGTGGTTGCTACACTCTGATCACATATACATCCCCGCAATATAACTTTCAGCTCTATTTCAGGGGATAATTGCAGCATAGGGCAGATTGGTGAAAAGGGTGGATTAATTTACTTATTTCACTTCCACCACCCTGGGCAATCCGTTCAGGTTGCATTTCATGCCTGTTTTTGGGCAAAGGTCAACTCTAACACATGGTATTGATGCATTTTAAATCTGTAAACTTTGTTAAAGGTGGGTAACCTGCAATCATATTTTTGGTCCGCAATGGGCTATTTCTGATAAGTTATCTATTCAGCTAGTGCTCCGTTGTGTTTTTCAATCTTTGATATACGGTACATTGGGTTAGTATTGTATAGCATAAAGCTTATAAATCAATATTGGTCCTTTAGACTTGGAAACCAGTACAATAGACAAACAGGATTAGGTTATTCCAACAATAATTTTTGTCTTACACGAATTTACAGGAAGGTACTCCCTCTTGAATTTTAGATTACGTTTATTAGATTACCTCCCCCTGAATTGTAACATAGTAACATTGTTAGCACGCCAAAAAAAAGACATTTGTCCATCCAGTTCAGCCTATATTCCGTCAGAATAAATCACCAGATCTACGTCCTTCTAAAGAACCTAATCACTGTAAGATACAATATTGTTACGCTCCAGGAAGACATCCAGGCGTCTCTTGAACCCTTCGACTGAGTTCACCATCACCACCTCCTCAGGCAAGGAATTCCAGATTCTCACTGCCCTAACAGTAAAGAATCCTCTTCTATGTTGGTGGAAAAACCTTCTCTCCTCCAGGCACTGAGAATGCCCCCTTGTGACCATCACCTTCCTTGGTATAAACAGAACCTCGAAGATATATTTGCATTGTCCCCTTATATACTTATGCTTGGGTTATTAGATCGCCCCTCAGTCATCTTTTTTCTAGACTAAATAATCTTAATTTTGTTAATCTCTTTGGGTATTGTAGTTCCCTCATCCCCTTTATTAATTTTGCTGCCCTCCTTTGTACAAGCTCTAGTTCCATTATATCCTTCCTGAGCACCGGTGCCCAAAACTGTATACAGTACTCCATGTGCAGTCTAACAGGAGTTGTACAGAGGCAGTATAATGCTCTCATCATGTTTATTCAGACCTCTTTTAATGCACCCCATGATCCTGTTTGCCTTGGCAGCCACTGCCTGGCACTGGCTGCTCCAGGTAGATTTATTCCATTAGAGTACTCCATCTTGACAACTACAGGGAATCCTCTAAGATTTCTCTTTCATTTTATCCTATTTTATAATTACAATAATTCACACACTCCAGGCGATTCCAGATCACTACTTTCCCACATGGAGTTTTGTAAGGATCACTTTGATATCAGAAATAAACTTATAAAACATCTACTAGGGGAAACTGATCCAAATAAGCTCAGGAAGGAACCTGTGGTCTCTAACCATAGCAATTAAAATGTAAAAAAATATCAACATATTATTCCTAGAATTGGAAGATCATTATAAAATTGAAATCCAACACATCTTGGATGTAATGTTTCTAAAACTATATCTAAAACAAAACTTTTGTCCTCAGGGATTGAGGATGCCATTTGCTTCCCCTATCAAGGAGGATCTCTTTTTCACTCAAAATTGTGAGGTCTACATGTTGGAATGTTCACATGGCATGATCAATAGACTCATTCAGAAACGTAAGTCTATAACTTTATAAAAAACTCCATTGATTCAAGCTATCAGAAACTCACTAGCCCAATTCAGTGATAGTATAGAATTCAAAGGTATGGATAGAAATATTATATTCAGATTAAATAAATTTAAACAAGAATTTATTTTAAAAAAGTCAAATTTTTTTAAGGGATCGTAATGATTTAAAATTAGGACAACCAGCGTTGAAAACAGTTTGGCAACTCTTGGGGAGTGCTCCAATCTCACACATGAAGGACAAACCAGTACAAGGGATCACTGCACGTCCGAAATCTACAGTAACTCTTTCTTCATCACCCCATATAAAGATAAATATGGGTAAAACCAAAACTACTCTCCCCCCAAGTAAATCTCAAAACCATTACACCTACTATGGGAGTTCACAACCTGGACAACCACCAGGGAACTTTCAGAGATCTCCCTGATCATCCCACTAAAACCCACTAATAATCTTTATTTTTATATAGCGCTAACATATTCCACAGCGCTTAACAGTTTGCACATATTTTCATCACTGTCCTCAATGGGGCTCACAATCTAAATTCCCTATCAGTATGTCTTTGGAGTGTGAGAGGAAACCGAAGTGCCCGGAGGAAACCCACGCAAACATGGGGAGAACATACAAACTCCTTGCAGATGTTGTCCTTGGTGGGATTCGAACCCAGGACTCCAGCGCTGCAGCAGCGCTAACCACTGAGCCACCGTGCTGCCCTTAAGCAGTATGTTCCCGATACATACCTTCATTAACACCACTAACCAGATCCGTACTGTACACTGTCAAATCGAAAAACGGTTCCCCCAGACCTATTAACAATGATCAAGTTCATCAATCCAAGGGGCACAATTATAAGGGAGCCAAATATGGACCAATACAGGTGCTTCTCACAAAATTAGATCATCATCAAAAAGTTAATTTATTTCAGTTCTTCAAAACAAAAAGTGAAATTCATATTATATAGAGTCATTACACACAGAGTGATCTATTTCAAGTATTTATCTCTGTTAATGTTGATGATTATGGCTTACAGCCCATGAAAACCCAAAAGTCGTTATCTCAGTAAATTAGAATACTTTATAACACCAGCTTGAAAAATTATTTTAAAATCTGAAATGTTGGCCTACTGAAATGTATGTTCAGTAAATGCACTCAATACTTGGTCGGGGCTCCTTTTGCATCAATTACTGCATCAATGCGGCGTGGCATGGAGGCGATCGGCCTGTGGCACTGCTGAGGTGTTATGGAAGCCCAGGTTGCTTTGATAGCAGCCTTCAGCCCGTCTGCATTGTTGGGTCTGGTGTCTCTCATCTTCCTCTTAACAATACCTCAGATTCTCTATGAGGTTAAGGTAAGGTGAGTTTGCTGGCCAATTAAGCACAGTGATAATGTTGTTTTTAAACCAGGTATTGGTACTTTTGGCAGCGTGGACCGGTACCAAGTCCTGCTGGAGAATGAAGTTTCTATTTCCAAAAAGCTTGTCAGCAGAGGTAAGTATGAAGTGCTCTAAAATTTCCTGGTAGATCGCTGTGCTGACTTTGGTCTTGTTAAAACACAGTGGACCCACACCAGCAGATGACATGGCTCCCCAAACCATCTCTGATTGTGGAAACTTCACAATAGACATCAAGCAGCTTGGATTGTGTGCCTCTCCACTCTTCCTCCAGACTCTGGGACCTGGATTTCCAAATGAAATGCAAAATTTACGTTCATCTGAAAACAACACCTTGGATCACTGAGCAACAGTCCAGTTCTTTTTCTCCTTGGCCCAGGTAAGACGCATTTAGCATTGTCTATTGGTCATGAGTGGCTTGATACAAGGAATGCGACACTTGTAGCCCATGTCCTAGATGCGTCTGGAAGCAATGACTCCAGCAGCAGTCCACTCCTTGTGAATGTTCCCCAAATTTTTGAATGGCCTTTTCTTGACAATCCTTGCAAGGCTGCGGTACTCCTGGTTGCTTGTGCACCTTTTTCTACCACACTTTTTCCTTCCACTCAACTCTCCATTAATATGGTTAGATACAGCACCCTGTGAACAGCCAGCTTCTTAAGCAATGAGCTTTTGTGCCTTACCCTCCTTGTAGAGTGTCTCAATGATAGCCTTCTGGACATCTGTCAAGTCAGCAGTCTCCCCCATGATTGTGGAGCCTACTGAAACAGACAAGGGACCTTTATAAATGCTTAGGAAGCCTATGCAGGTGTTTTTGTTAATTATTCTAATTCACTGAGATAATGACTTTTGGATTTTCATTGGCTGTAATCCATAATTATCAACATTAACAGAAATAAACACTTGAAATAGATCACTCTGTTTGTAATGCCTCTATATGAGTTTCACTTTTTGTATTGAAGAACTGAAATAAATTAACTTTTTGATGATATTCTAATTTTGTGAGAAGAACCTTTATCTCTCATCATTGGTTCCACACAGGATCCCCCTGCCACAACAGGTGTCGAAATCCATTCTGCATCCAATAGACACCTCACCACAAATCAATTCAGTTTTGGGCGACACAGAACTTGATCTATCCTTCCTTACAGCACATAAAAAAACTCTGTGACATCATATGGTACATTACATGATGATAATCATGGAGTCATATAGAATACAAACAAATTTCCACTCATGTTCTAGAACTAATAAACCTAAGTTCATGGGTTTGGAAGAGGTAAAAACGTTATCTGGTCATTTCTGTAGCCCCAACTCATCTAGGACCATAGGACCACAGATGAACCCTGTGATTCAATAGAAACCTGTATTACAACATCAGCCAATTCTGAGTGTACCTTAGTCCAATGGAACCCACACTGGACAGAAGTCCTATGCCCCCCAAGTTTGTGAGGGAATCAAAAACCTCCTATTCCTGCCTGATGTCAAACAGTAAGAACCATAAAGCTTCACGTGATGATGACATAACTAGTTTGGAGTTGGGTGCATCTCTCCCACAGGAGAATGCGGTACCCTCCTCCATTCCCAATTTGTTCTCAAGAAAAATTACCTCTTTTTTTCCCCTTGGTCAGCACTCCGAATTGTCCACTAATAAGAAAAGCCGACCAAGGGGGTGCAGAAGAATCTCAAACTGTAAAAAAATCACAAAATCAACATACAAAAAAAAGAACCAGAACTAAGGATTTTCAATTTGTTTGATTACACTCTTAGAAATGGTAAGACTGTTGAACAGAGGTCTGTTTTTTGCCCAAATTTTTGGATCTAAATTCCTTTGTCAGACCAAATTTTTGTTAAATGTTTAGTCGAACCTGAAGGACCTGAACATCCAGGGGTTCGCCCATCACTATTCAAAACATTTCCCACATTCTTAATATGAACATTGCTTCTCCCTTGTGTGAACTCTAAGACTTGATTTATATGCCCAGCATTTCCCACACTGTGAACATGAAAAAGGCTTCTCCCCTGTGTGAGTTCTCTGGTGACTAACAAGCGATGATTTCTGTACAAAACATTTTCCACATTCTGAACACGAATATGGCTTCTCCCCTGTGTGAATTCTCTGGTGAATAAGAAGATCTGTTTTCTGAGAAAAACATTTTCCACATTCAGAACATGAATGTGGCTTCTCACCTGTGTGAATTTTCTTGTGTCTAACAAGGTGTGATTTCTGTACAAAACATTTTCCACATTCTGAACATGAAAAAGGCTTTTCCACTTGGTGAATTCTCTGGTGTAGAACAAGATGTGATTTAAGTCCAAAACATTTCCCACATTCTGAACATGAATATGGCTTCTCCCCAGTATGAATTATCTCATGCCTAACAAGATCTGATTTCCGTTTAAAACATTTTCCACAATTGGAACAAGTAAATCTCTTCTCAGTTTGAATTTTTTGACGTATAACAAAAGAAGTTTTTTGGGCAAAATTATTTCCATATTCTGAATATGCAATTGGCTTCTTTGCTTTAACAGTAATTGATGTTTCTCTGTCTCTTTCATGACTTCGATTTTTCTTAATAGTTTGTAATGAAATAGAAGCTCGGATCTTTTTCATAGGATCAAATGATAGATCTTTGCAGTGAAGGGATGATGGTATATCTGGAGTAATGACATTCACTTCAATTATATCCTGTGTGATCTCAAGGTCATCTGATATAAAAATTGAAGAAGTCAGCTGTCCCTCTGATGTCATGGTACAGTCATCTGCCAAAAATAAAACTATTAATTATGAATAAAATATCCTTGAAATATATATTTTTGAACATTTCTACTTAAAGTGTCCATAGAAATAGGACGTTATATAGTCAAATTGAATTATTCATTAAAACAATAACAGTTCATAGTCTAATAGAAGACCTGATCGCATAAGTGGAGCGTGGTGCTTAACTGTTTGTTGATTCTACCTCCCTAATATTGGAATAAAACACCATGAAAAATTGTTATGTAGGCTGAAATGATAACAATAACATTTTTTATTCATCCTACAAAAAACAAGCACGTAGTCAGGTGTCTAAAAACTCACTACTCCTATAGATTAATTTAATGATAGTTATAATTTACAAAATGGAGTCACGTTATGTAACATTAGTGCTTCTGCAAATAATGTGTCACATCTCCTCTGGGATCTGCTACAGCGATGTCTACTTCTATCACCAGTCGCAGCCATCATTTATTTTGCGGGTGTCACTGGTGATGGAGGAGACATTGGAACCAGACGCTCTGGGCGGTGCAGGCTATGCCAAGCCACTTAAAATAGGATAGCTGGGACCAGCAGTATCACCAAGTCTGGCAGGATGGGTATATGTGTGCAGTTCAGCAGGAAAATTCAGCTCCCAGCTTCAGGTAATTGGAAAGCACCACACTCTACAACAGTTCGAAGCATATTGCCGGAAGCTTCTGGATACAGCCTTGTTCTCCTCAGGTTCACTCTTGTGCTTAGCTCCCGGCTTGTGTATTTGATCCCATTGTGACCACGGCCTAGGTCAAATTTCAAAAGCGATTTGTTACTCATAAAATCGCTTATTTTTTATTTTATTCTTATTATTTTAATTTATATTATTTAGGCCTGTTTCACACATCCGTTTGTGTCCATCAGTAAAAATCCGCCGTTTTGCAAAAAATACGGATCCGCCATTTTTCTTGGCGGATCCGTTTTTTTTCCCATTGAGTTTCATTACCGGCGGATCTTGACGGATGGTCATCCGTTGGATCCGTTTTTTTGCGGATTCGCCAAAATTTTGACGTCCGCCGACATGCCCGAACGGACCATGCAACGTTTTTTCGGGCGGCAGGATCCGCATTTCTCACTGCGCATGCCCGAAAGACTTCACTCAGCCGCAAATTTAACCCTAAACTCTGTTCTGGCGGCTGAAAAATCATCTCTCTCTGTCTCTCTCGGCAGCGGTTCCTTTAAAATTCTTCCTTTGACGGATCCGTTAAAATAACGGTCCGGTGCCAAATGTTGTGGTCAGTACAGGAAAGGATACGTTATCCGCCATTTTAGCGGATTTTGACTGACCAAAAAAACTGATGTGTGAAACAGGCCTTACCGTATATACTCGTGTATAAGCCGAGATTTTCAGCCCATTTTATACGCGAGTCATATACCGGGGGGGGGGGGGGTCAGTTCATACTTACCCCCTCCTGGCACGGTCTCTGCAGCCCCCCTGCTTCTCCCAGCCTCAGGCTCCTTCCTTCAGTGGTCATGTGGTACCGCTCATTAAAGTCATGAATATGCGAATATTTATGACTTTAATGAGCGGTACCATGTGACCGCTGAAGGAAGGAGCCTAAGACCGGGAGACGCAGGGGCTGCAGAGACCGCACCAGGAAGGGGTAAGTATAAGCTATATTCACCTGTACCCGGTCCATCGCCGCGCGCTGCTCTGTCCTCTCCTCCGCGTCCTCTGTCTGTGATGTTCAGATGGCACGGTGATGTAGTTAGTGCGCGCCGCGCCCTCTGCCTGAACGTCACTGACAGAGGGACGCGCAGCCATGGAGAGGGGATCGGTAAATATCGCCAGTGCCGGGGTCCTGAGCCAGCAGAGTATCAGAACCTGTCACCGCCTGCTCAGGACACTGGCACCTGGCCCCCAGCGACGAGAGGTGAGTATGTCATTTTTTTTTATTTGCAGCGGCAGCAGCAATATATAGGGGCATAAACTATGGAGCAGCATATGGGGGTATAATTATGGAGCAGCATATGGGTGCATAAACTATGGAGCAGCATATGGGGGCGTAATCTATGGAGCAGCATATGGGAGCCTAATTATGGAGCAGCATATGGTGCGTAATCTATGGAGCAGCATATGAGGGCGTAATCTATGAAGCAGCATATGGGGGCATAATTATGTAGCAGCATATGGGAGTGTAATCTATGGAGCAGCATATGGGGGCATAAACTATGGGGCATAAACTATGGAGCATCTTATGGGGGCATAATCTATGGAGAATTTTATGGGGCAGCATATGGGGCATAATCTATGGAGCATCTTATGGGGCATAATCTATGGAGCATAATCTACGAATATCTTATGGGGCCATAACCTTTATGGGGCAGCATATGGGGCATATTATTCTATGGAGCATCTTATGGGGGCATTATTAACCTTTGTGCAGCATTATATGTGGCATATTTTGTATGGAGCATCTTATGGGGCCATCATGAACTGTGTGGAGCATTATATGGGGTGTATTTTGTACGGAGCATCTTATGGGCCCCATCATGGATTGTATGGTGCATTATATGGGGCTCCTGATTCAATATGGATATTCAAAAACATTTAACCTACTGATGTCTCAATTAATTGTACTTTTATTGGAATCTATTTTTATTTTTGAAATTTACCAGTAGCTGCTGCATTTTCCACCCTAGGTCTATACACGAGTCAATAAGTTTTCCCAGTTTTTTGTGGGGCGGTCAGCTTATACACGGGTCGGCTTATACACGAGTATATACAGTATTTATATTTGGCAATTTTCAGGCATTTTCAAAAATAAATGAAAACTGTATCAACTTAAAATTAATAGAAACATAAAGTTCAATGTGTCACAGAACAAAAAATATTTCAGAATCCCTGGAATCAGAAGAAGCAGCCAAAGTTATCACCATATAAAGTGACACATGTCAAATTAGAAAAATAGGGCATGGTTAGAAGTAACAAAAAAACTGGCTGTGGGAAGTGGTTAAATCAGAGTTTTTTGGGCAGTAACTATTATAGTCAAAAACCGTGACTATAGACAATAATGCATCTACTGAAATTATCAAACTCAACAGTCTTCATCAGTAAAAATTGAGTAACTAGTAGTAAAACTTCTCTGGAGTAACAAGTAATGATGAGCGAGCGTGATCGACACTGCTCGATACTCGTTCGAGCTTCATGGTGTTCGGGCATGCTCACTACACGGCTGAATATTGCGTGGTCAAGAACATGCCCCTGCCCCGCATATTTCACGACTTGTTTTTAAGCCATTAAATATGCGGGATTGACAGTCAATCATTTTAATGCCGTAGCCATGTTACCTGTTGGTATTACTGTGATTGGTGAAAAAGGAGAAAATGATAGCTCACCAGTTGCAGTAATATTATGAGAGAGCACGGAAGTTCATCTTTAACCCCCAAAGATGGCTCGCACGGTAATGACCAGACCATTTTTACAATTCTGACCACTGTCCCTTTATGAGGTACGGTAATAACTCTGGAACGCTTCCATGGATCCCGGTGATTCTGACATTGTTTTTCTCGTCACAAAGGAGGAAGAAAAAGACCGGGCTTTTCAATGTATCCAAGTTGACCACAAGGACAGAGATATTTCTGTCCTTGTGTGGTCAGCGCGGATACATTGAAAAACCCGGTCTTTTTCTTCCTCCTTTGTGACATTAGATATCAAAGAAATAATTTTCGGATTAACCGTGCGCTGCTAGACAAAATGACTCCTTTCCAGATTGTGTACTTGCATACTTTTATTTTCCCAATGCGTTTCGAAGTTTGAAACTTCTTCCTCAGGGGATGATATGTACCTGAGGAAGGTACATATCATCCCCTGAGGAAGAAGTTTCAAACTTCGAAACGCGTTGGGAAAATAAAAGTATACAAGTACACAATCTGGAAAGGAGTCATTTTGTCTAGCAGCGCACGGTTAATCCGAAAATTATTTCTTTGATATCTGATGATCTATGGTCACGGCGTGGCCATCTGGATGTGCAGCAGCTTTGACCTCCATTCCTTTATGCCTTAAACTCTCCTGCTATCGGTGAGTATAATAGCTTGAACTATATCTCTTTTACCTGGGTAAGACCCTATTGCGCTCTTTCTCTTTTAGTTTTAACTCCTTTGTGACATTGGCATCTACGGGAGTCTGCAGCGACCACTGGTTTCGTTCACATTCTGCAAAGGGTTGTGACTGTTCACAACCTGTAAAGGTGAGTGCACTTACCATGTATTGTCACCCATAAAATCACTTTTATCGCCCTATGTGCGCTCTCTTTCCTTAATTTCAGATTCTTTTTCTCGTGACATATTGTACTTCATGTTAGTGGTAAAATTTCTTTGATATAACTTGCGTGTATTTGTGAAAAAAATGGAATTTTGGCAAAAATTTTGAAAATTTCGCAATTTTCCAAATTTGAATTTTCATGCCCTTAAATCACAGAGATATAGAACAAAAAATACTTAATAAGTAACATTTCCTACATGTTTACTTTACATCAGCACAATTTTGGAACCAATTGTTTTTTGTTAGTAAGTTATAAGGTTTAAAAGTTGACCAGCGATTTCCCATTTTTACAACACCATTTTTTTTTTTTTCAGGGACCACATTTGAAGTCAATTTGAGGGGGTCTATATGACAGAAAATACCCAAAAGTAACACCATTCTAAAAACTGCACCCCTCAAGGTGCTTAAAACCACATTCAAGAAGTTTATTTACCCTTTCGGTGCTTCACTGGAATTTTTGGAAAGTTTAAAAAAAAAGAACATTTAACTTTTTTGCAAAAAAATTACTTCAGGTCCAATGTTGCTTATTTTACCAAGGGTAACAGGAGAAATTGGACACCAAAAGTTATTGTGCAATTTGTTCTGGGGACGCCGATATCTCATATGTGGGGGGGGGAACCACTGTTTCAGCGCATGGCAGAGCACGGAAGAGAAGGAGCGCCGTTTGACTTTTTCAACGCAAAATTGGCTGGAATTGAGATCGGACGCCATGTCGCGTTTGGAGAGCCCCTGATGTGCATGAACAGTGGAAACCTCCCACAAGTGACCACATTTTGGAAACTAGACCCCCCAGGAAACTTATCTAGATGTGTGGTGAGCACTTTGAACGTCCAAGTGCTTCACAGAAGTTTATAATGTATAGCCATAAAAATAAAAAAATCATTTTTTTCCTCAAAAATTATCTTTTAGTCCCCAATTTTTTATTTTCCCAAGCATAATAGGAGAAATTGGTCCCCAAAAGTTGTTGTGCAATTTGTCCTGAGTAGGCGGATACCTCATATGTGGGGGTAAACCACTGTTTGGGCGCATGGCAAAGCTTGGAAGGGAAGGAGCACCGTTTGACTTGTTCAACGCAGAATTGGCTGGAATTGAAATCGGGCGCCATGTCACGTATGGAGAGCCCCTGATGTGCCTAAACAGTGGAAACCCCCCAATTCTTACTCCAACCCTAACCCGAACACACCCCTAACCCTAGCCCTAACCTTAATGGGAAAATGGAAATAAATACTTATTTTTTAATTTTATTATTTTTCCCTAACTAAGAATGTGATAAAGGGGGGTATGATTTACTATTTATTGCCGGTCTTTATGTTTGGCAGCTGTCACATGCTAAAAGATGCTTTTTATTGCAAAAAATAGTTTTTGCATCACCACGTTTTGAGAGCTATAATTTTTCCATATTTTGGCCCACAGAGTCATGTGAGGTCTTATTTTTTTGCGGAACGAGTTGACGTTTTATTGGTACCATTTTCGGGCACGTGACTTTTTTGATCGCTTTTTATTCTGATTTTTGGGACGCAGAATGAACAAAAAGCAGCATTTCATGAATTTCTTTTGGGGGGGTGCGTTTACACCTTTCTGCGTGTGGTAAAATTGATAAAGCGGTTTTATTCTTCAGGTCAGTACGATTACAGTGATACCTCATTTATATCATTTTTTTATGTTTTGGCGCTTTTTATACAATGAAAACTATTCTATATAAAAAATAATTATTTTTGCATCGCTTTATTCTGCGAGCTATAACTTTTTTACTTTCTCACTGATGACGCTGTATGGTGGCTCGCTTTTTGCGGGATAAGATGACGTTTTCAGCGGTACCATGATAATTTAGATCCGTCTTTTTGATCGCGTGTTATTCCACTTTTTGTTTGGCAGTATGATGATAAAGCATTGTTTTTTGCCTTGTTTTTTTTTTGAAGGGGTTCACTAAAGGGGTTAACTAGTGGGACAGTTTTATAGGGCGGGTCGTTAAGGACACAGTGATACTAAATATGTGTACTTTTTTTTTTTCTTACATAAAGATATGAATTTATTGGGGAATATTTTTTTCTTTATTTAGGAATTTTTAAAAAATAATTTTTACACTTTTTTTCTACTTTTTTACATTGTCACGGACATTACTATATAGTTTCAAATCGCTGATCTGACACTTTGCAATGCACTTTGTCAGATCAGCGATCTGACAGGCAGTGCAGGCGGCTTCTCATAGCCTGCTCTCAGCTGGCACTGAGAAGCCACCTCCCTGCAGGACCCCGCAGCCATCTTGAATCTGGGGGCCTGCAGGCCCTCGAAACAACATGATCATGCCGCGTTGTTCTGGGGGTCTCAGGGAAGCACGCAGGGAGCCCCCTCCCAGCGCGATGCTTCCCTATGCCCCCGGAACACTGCCATCATGTTTGATCGCAGTGTGCCAGGGGTTAATGTGCCGGGAGCGGTCTGTGACAGCTCCTGGCAGCCAGGTGTCAGCTGTGAGAATCAGCTGACACCCGGCCGCGATCAACTGCGCTCCCCCCGTGAGCACAGCTGATCGCTATGATGTACTATCCCGCCCATGGGCATTAACCGCACCATGACGGACTCTGCACGTCCTGCCTGTGAACTGTCACTTCAGTTTCAGTTCAGTGCCGACAGCTGTCTATGACAGCTGAGAGGCACAGCAAGGGGGGCAGGGACCCTTGCACTCGGTCCCTGCACCCACAGCGCTGTGATTGGTCAGTCAACCTGACAGACCAAACACAGCAGTGATGAGCAGGAGAAGCTGAAATTTGAGCTTCTCCTTGCCTGATCAGTGAAGGAGCTCAGCATTGAAGTGGCTGAGCATCCTGCACTGACAGCTGGGAGCGGAGCCCCCACTGCCCCAGGCTGTTAACCCCCTCACTGCTGTGATCGCAGCATTCAGAGGGGGAGGCAGAGGGTAGGGGGCTCCCTCTGCCTCAGGTTGGTCCCCACGATGTAATCGCGGGGCCCGACCTGTGCCATGATGACCCGGAGGTGTCATGACAACCTTCGGGTCATTTACCTATGGAAAGCTGGTGAGAACATGCTCATAGCATGGTGACACCAGCTTTCAGCATTGGTATAATGCATTACAATGATGGAGCATTGCAATGTATTATACCTAATGTGAAAGTGAAAGTCAAAGTCCCATGAAGGGACAAGGTAAAAAAAAACAAAACATTTTTTAAAAAAATATGTAAAAAAAAGTATTAAAAAATAATAAAAAAATTCCCTAAAAAATCCCCTCAAAATTACACATTTTCATGTAAAATAAAATAAACAAAAAAAATACACGTTTGGTATCGCCACATCACCCTAGTTAACCCCTTCAGTGAACGTCATAAAAAAAAACACAAAAAAGTAGCAAATTATTCTTTTTCTAAGCGGTATCATCATTCCGCTTGTAAAAAGTGCAATAACACTCAATCAAAAAGACGGATATAAATATACATGGTACCGCTGAAACCGTTATCTTGTCCTGCAAAAAACGAGCCACCATATAGCATCATCAGCGAAAAAATAAAAAAGTTATAGCTCGCAGAATAAAGTGATGCAAAAATAATTATTTTTTCTATAAAAGTTTTTATTGTGTAAAAAACACTAAAACACAAAAAAACGATATAAATGAGGTATCGCTATAATCGTAGTGACCCGAAGAATAAAGCTGCCATACTAATTTTACCACACGCGGAACAGAGGGGGGGGGGAAAAAGCATTCCTAAATTGCTGGTTTTTGTTCATTCAAAAAATGAACAGAAAAATCAGAGTAGAAAGAGATCAAAAAACGTTATGAGCCCGGAAATGGTACCAATAAAGCCGTCAGCTCTTCCCGCAAAAATCAAGCCTGCACATGACTCTGTCGGCTGAAATATGGAAAAATTATAGCTCATTAAAGATCATTTTTGTGGAAAAAAAATATGATTTTTTTATTTTCACGCCTGGGCGTTATTAACTTCTGTGAAGCATTGGGGGCTCAAAGTGCTCACCACACATCTAGTTAAGCTCTATGGGGGGTCTGGTTTCTAAAATGTGGTCACTTGTGGGGGGTTTCTACTGTTTTGGCACATCAGGGGCTCTGCAAACGCAACATGACGCCTGCAGGATCAAAGTCTGCATTCCAAAACGGTGCTCCTGCCCTTCTAAGCTCTGCCATGCGCCCAAACAGTGGATCCACCCCACATATGGGGTATCAGCGTACTCAGGACAAAATGCACCACAATTGTTGGGGTCCTATTTCTGTTACCCTTGCGAAAATAAAAATTTAGGGGAAAAAAGGTCATTTTAGTGGAAAAAAATGTTTTTTTTTATTTTCACGGCTCTACGTTATAAACTTCTGTAACGCACTTGGGGGTTCAAAGTGCTCACCACACATCTAGACAAGCTCCTTGGGGGGGTCTAGTTTCCAAAATGGGGTCACTTGTGGGGGGTTTCCACTGTTTAGGCACACAGGGGCTCTCCAAATGCGACATGGCGTCCGATCTCAATTCCAGCCAAAAAAGTCAAATGGCGCTCGTTCCCTTCCGAGCTCTGCCATGCACCCAAATAGTAATTTACCCCCACATATGGGGTATCAGCGTACTCAGGACAAATTGCACAATAACTTTAGGGGTCCTGTTACCCTTGGGAAAATAAAAATTGGGGGTGAAAAGATCATTTTTGTGGAAAAAATATGATTTTTTAATTTTACGGCTCTACGTTATAAACTTCTGTGAAGCCCTTGGGGGTTCAAAGTGCTCAACACACGTTTAGATAAGTTCCTTGGGGGGTCTAGTTTCCAAAATGGGGTCACTTATGGGGAGTTTCTACTGTTTAGGTACATCAGGGGCTCTCCAAACGCGACATGGCATCCGTTGTCGATTCCAGCCAATTTGACATTCAAAATCTCAAATGATGCTCCTTCCCTTCTGAGTACTGCCGTGCACCAAAAGATTGGTCTTCCTTCACACATGGGGTATCGGTGTACTCAGGAGAAATTGCACAACAAATATTATGGTTCATATTCTCCTGAAACCCTTGACAAAATAAAAAAAATTGTGTCCAAACAAAAATTTTGGGGAAAAAAAGTTAAATGTTCAATTTTTCCTTCCACATTGCTTCAATTCTTGTGAAGTACCTAAACGGTTAATAAACTTCTTGAATGTGGTTTTGAACACCTTGAGGGGTGCAGTTTTTAGAATAGTGTCACTTTTGAGTATTTTCTGGTATACTGACCCCCCAAACTCACTTCAAATGTGAGGTGGTCCCTAAAAAAAATGGTTTTGTAAATTTTGTAAATGAGAAATCGCTGGTCAACTTCTAACCTTTATAACTTCCTAAGAAAAAAAAAAATGTGGTTCCAAAATTGTGCTGATATAAAGTAGACATGTGGGAAATGTTATTTATTAACTATTTTTTTTTTACATAGCTCTCTGATTTAAGGGCATAAAAATTAAAAGTTTGAAATTTGCAAAATTTTAAAATTTTCGCCATATTTCCATTTTTTTCCATAAATAAACGCAAGTCATATCGAAGAAATTTTACCAGTAACAAGAAGTACAATATGTCAGGAAAAAACAATCTCAGAATCAGCGGGATCCGTTGAAGCGTTCCAGAGTTATGTCCACAAATTGAGAAAATAGATATCCGGCACCATTGTGTGGACAAATACCCTGAATGTCTGCACATATATTTTTCACATTAATAAAAAACACCTTAATCTCCCACTTGGAACGGGTACTCAATCCCATATTGAAAAAAACAGAACATTTCGTTGTGGAGAAAGAGAAAAAGCAGGATGGCACTCACCGTTCATGTGAATCAAATCACTTTATTTCACATACACAGGGCATCGGCATAGGCACGGGAGCAATGTGCTGGAAGACGGACAACAGCAGTTTCGCGCTCAATACGCCCGGCGCATTGAGCGCGAAACGGCTGTTGTCCGTCTTCCAGCACATTGCTCCCGTGCCTATGCCGATGCCTTGTGTATGTGAATAGCTTAGTTACTCACTGATAACGGTGTTTCTCGGAACCCATGACAGCACCACGGAGAGAGGGGATCCGCCCTTCAGGGACAGGAACCTACAGATAAAAGGGCGGTACCTCTCCTCCGCCTTCAGTTGGTTACACAGCATCAGAGGGTCTCCAGGTTAGTTAGACAACAGAAATATATACACAATAGTATAATACTGCTTATTTATCAAAAGCACCGTGCCTAAACGGAAACACTCTACTAACAGTAAAACGTGCTCACCACACTCGTGAAGGGGGAGGGGAATAAGCGGGTGCTGTCTTGGGTTCCGAGAAACACAGTTATCGGTGAGTAACTAAGCTATTCTCTCTCACCCATGACAGCACCACGGAGAGAATTACTGAGATTGGTAGCTTAGGGAGGGACCACCGCCTGAAGGACCCTTCTCCCGAAAGTCAGGTCAGATGTAGAAGCTAGATCTAATCTATAGTGCCTGAAAAAGGTCGAAGGTGATGACCAGGTGGCCGCCTTACAGATTTGTTCTATTGATACCTCAGATCTTTCAGCCCATGAGGTCGCCATTGCCCTTGTGGAATGAGCTCTCAGCCCCTCCGGGATGGTATTTCCACTGGATGAATATGCCAGGGCAATCGCATCCCTTATCCACCTTGCCAGGGTACCCTTGGATGACTTGAGCCCCTTCCGAGGACCCTGGAAACATACAAAGAGGGAGCCTTCCTTTCTACATTTTTTGGTGTCCTCTTAGTACTGTACAAGGCACCTTTTGACATCTAAAGTGTGGAATTTTTCTTCCCCCTTATTTTTTGGATTTGGGCAGAAGGAAGGAAGGACTACCTCTTGGGACCTGTGGAAATGTGATGATACTTTAGGTAGATAGGCCGGGTCAGGTTTTAGGATGACGCTATCCTCTAGAATTTTTGTAAAAGGTGGCCCTGCTGATAAGGCTTGAATATCGCTCACTCTTTGAGCTGAAGTTAGTGCCACCAGAAGCACCATTTTAAGTGATAGGATTTTTAGGGGTGCCGAGTAAATTGGTTCGAACGGAGGGCTTGTCAATGTTGAAAGTACAAGATTCAGGTCCCATGACGGTAACCTTTGACTAGCTATTGGCTTAGATCTGGTTGTGGCTTTAATAAACCGTGCTACCCAAGGGTCACCTGCTGCATCATGGTTATAGAGGGCACCTGACGCCGCTATTTGTACTTTTAATGTGTTGACCGCCAGACCCTGTTCTAGGCCCTTTTGTAGAAATTCTAGGATCTTATCAATCTGAACCCTGTCCTGAACCTTTGCCCTAGAAGTAGAAAGGAATTTTTTCCATGTTCTGCCGTAAGCTCTCATCGTAACCGGTTTCCTACTTTTTTGTAGTGTAGTTATCAGGTTCTCTGAAAATCCCCTGTCCCTCATCAGTGCCCTCTCAAATTCCATGCTGTTAAATGGAGGTTCGGTGCCTGAGGATGTAACACTGGGCCCTGCGATAGCAGGTCCGGGAGATCCGGTAGGATCCATGGGTCAGTTACTGAGAGCATTCTTAGCCAGGAAAACCAGGTTCTTTTGGGCCAGAAAGGGGCTATCAGTATCATTCTTGCCCTGTCCTCCCTGACTTTTCTTAGGACCGCTGGAATGAGCATGATTGGGGGAAAGGCATACTGTATGTTAGACTCTGTGTCCATGGGAGCATAAACACGTCCAGAGTTAGAGGATTCCCCCTGGGATCTAGGGAGCAGAAGGTGTCTACTTTTTTGTTTTTGAAATCGGCAAACAGATCTATGTCTGGGGTCCTCCACATTTTTACAATCTGCCGAAAAATGGACCACTTTAGTACCCATTCCCCCTGTCGTAATTGGGTGCGGCTCAGAAAGTCTGCCCTTTGATTCTCTGTACCCCGGATGTATAGGGCTGACAGAGATAGCAGGTTTGCCTCCGCTAGTTTGAGGATTCTGGCGGATGTGTCCATTAGGGCTTGGGACCTGGTTCCCCCCTGATGATTTATATATGCCACTGTGACTCGATTGTCTGAAAGAATGCGGACATGGTGATTCTGGAGCAGGGGTAGGAAGTGTGTCAGTGCATAGCCTACTGCTAGAAGCTCTTTTTGATTTGAGGAGGCTTTTAGTTCTTGATCTCCCCATACGTCCTGAGTCACCTCGTTGTTCATGTGTGCTCCCCATCCCGTGGGACTGACATCCGTTGTCACTATGTGTGTTATCTTTGTTACCCAGGGGATCCCTTTGGACAGATTTTCCTGGTTTCCCCACCAAGTTAGGGAATGAATAGTTCTTGAATTTAGGGTAATATGACCCTCTAGGTGTCCCCCTATTGCTGCCTAGTTGGCTAATACGTCCCACCGGAGATCTCTCGTGTGTAAGTGAGCCCATTGAACTGCTGGCAGGCAGGCGGATAGGGAACCCAGCAGTGACATAGCTTTCCTTAATGTCATAGAGGGATTTTGGATTGCTCTTTCTGTAATCTGAGCGATTTTCTCTTTTTTGTGGTCTGGGAGGGGACACTCCTGAATGTTTGAGTCTAGTGTTAGGCCCAAGAATTCTTGTACCCTGCTGGGCTCCAATCTTGATTTTTTTAGATTTAGAAGCCAGCCTAGGCCTTGTAGAGTGTCCATCACCCTGTCCCTCTGTTCTCTGCATTTCTGAGCCGAGTTGCCTGCTATTAGGAAATCGTCTAGATACGGGATTATTACTAGGTCTTGTTCCCTTATATGAGCCATCATTTCTGCTATTATTTTGGTGAATACCTGCGGGGCTATCGATATTCCGAACGGCAGGGCTCTGTACTGGAATTCTTTCACCTTGCCCTTTATTGAGACGGCTAACCTGAGATATTTTCTGGAGTCTTTGTGGATAGGGACGTGATAATAGGCGTCGCTGAGATCTAACACCGTCATGTAGCAGTTTGGGAACAGGACTTTGGTGGTGGACCTGATCGACTCCATTTTGAAGCTCTGATTCCTGACGTATTCGTTTAGCTTTTTCAGATTTATAATCGTTCGAAAGGTGCCGTCCGGTTTGGTTACTAGAAAAAGAGGGGAGTAGAACCCTGTACCCATATCCTGCAGGGGAACCTCCTGGAGGACTCCTTTTTTTTCTAGGCCAAGGACCTCGCTTTCTAGCGCTTCCTGTTCTCGCGTACTGGATCTCAGCGGCGTTGTTACATACTTTTGAGGTGGAAGAGAGAGAAAGTCTATTCTTAGGCCCTCCTGGATTAGGTTTACTATCCATGGGTTGTTTGAAATTCTCTTCCAGGCTGGAAGAAAAAGGGTTAACCTTCCCCCCACCCTGGGCGTACTGTCACTTGGAGGGCTTTTTGTCTCGGGAAGAGTTATTAAAGAACCCTCTATCTCTTCTTTTGTCATCCCACTTTTGTTCCCTCAGTGGTCTCCTATGAAAAAACCTCCTATTTCGAAAGGGCCTTTTAAATGCAGCTGGCCCCAAATTTGGGAATCCTTTCTTCTTGTCCCCTGATTTCTGGAGGATGTCATCTAACGTCTCCCCAAAAAGGAATTTCCCTTCACAGGGGATTGAACATAATTTCATTTTGGTCTGTAGGTCCCCTGGCCAACTTTTAAGCCATAGTGTCCTTCAGGCCGCGTTTGAAAGTGCTGCTGTTTTGGATGATAGCCTGACCGAATCGGCCGATGAGTCCGCTAGGAAGGCAGCCGCTCCCCTTATTACTGGGATAGAATCTAAGATCTTATCTCTTGGTGTCCCTTCCCTCAGCTGTTTCTCAAGTTGGTCCACCCATACCATTAGGGCTCTTGAGGTACATGTCGCCGCTATGGCTGGCCTGAGGTTTCCGCCTGCTGACTCCCATGCCCCCTTTAGAAAGGTATCCGCCTTTTTATCTAGGGGGTCCCTGAGGGTGCCCATGTCCTCAAAGGGAAGGGCAAATTTCTTTGAGGCCTTTGCGACTGCTACATCGAGCTTCGGGGCTTTATCCCAAGACTAGATGCCTCCTCCTCAAAGGGATATTTTCTTTTAAGGGTAAGGGACTGTAGTATTTTTCCTGTCTGGCTTGTCCCATTCTTTTTTGATTAGGCCCTTGACAATTTCGTTAAGCGGAAATACTCTCCGTTTTTTCTGGCCTAGTCCCCCGAACATTATGTCCTGGACTGTTTTATCCGGCCTAGGGTCCAATACCCCCATGCTAGACCTTACAGCTTTTACTAGTCTGTCTACCTCTTCTAGGGGAAAACAGTGACGCCCTCCTGTTTCCTCGTCCGAGGATGAGGAGCCAGATTCCGAGGTTTTAGACGTGATTTTTCCCGACATGGAAGAGTCTGACTGGGAGGTTTCTATCGTGTCTTTCTTCCTCGTTTTATCCCTATGCTTAAGGGATATGAGGGCACTCTGAACCTCTGATTTAATTGCGGCCCTTAGGTCGGATGCGAAATCCGGAATCTCCTGACAAAGAATTTCTTTTGTGCAAGACTCACATAGTTTTTTCTCCCATGATACAGGTAGGGGTCTAGTGCAAGAAGGGCATTCCCTGTTCTGCTTTTTCCCCTTCTTCTTTCCCTAATAAGGGAGAGGAATGTATTACAAGGGTGAACATTCACGAAGATCACTTACCCCCAAAGGTGCGCGGCTGCAGGTATCGGTTCGGGAGATGGAGTCAGGTCCTGTATAGGCTGATCTCCTGGTGGCGATTTTCTCCTTGCCGCTGACGTACTGCGCCGCGTGGAGTGACTGCTGGAACGGCCATCTTTGTCTCGTTCCTTCTGTCGGTGGTGGTGTTGGTGTTGCTGCTGCTTGGGCTGCAGCCTGGCATGCTGCTCCTGTTGCTGGTCACTATCCCCCATTATCAGGATCGCTTCCAGCCAGGAGTTGTGAATCCACCATTTTAAATTTTGCCGCCCCCGTGACGTCACCGCTCCCATCCTGCACCGCGCTGGCCGGGGAGCGTGCTCCTGAGCATGCGCCGGTTCCAGGGACCCGGAAGCTGCCCCTCTACTTCCGGGGCAGTGGCCATCTTGGTACTCTCTGTACCATGGCGCTGCCCGCACTTCCACCGGGTCCCCGTGAGCCCCGATCTCCTTTCCGGAGCGGCGGCTCCGACGTCTCCCCCGGCAGCCCGCATCGGCCCCAGCGGTGGCGGCTTCAGGCACCGCTCCTGCCGCAACAGGGGCCTCCCCGCTGCCATATACCGGACAGGCCGGCCCCGGATCCGGACTCTTCTTAAAAACACAGGTACGCCGTACTGTTTGTCCACCCGTCAGGGACAGGAACCCAACTGAAGGCGGAGGAGAGGTACGGCCCTTTTATCTGTAGGTTCCTGTCCCTGAAGGGCGGATCCCCTCTCTCCGTGGTGCTGTCAGGGGGTGACAGAGAAATAAAGTGATTTGATTCACATGAACGGTGAGTGCCATCCTGCTTTTTCTCTTTCTCCATAACGAAACGTTCCAGAGTTATAACCACATAAAGTGACAGTGGTCTGATTTCAAAATTAAGGCTTGGTCTTTAACCTACAAAATGGCTTGGTCGTTAAGGGGTTAAGGCCCAGGGCAAATGGACGGGATAGTACGTCAAATGTCGGGAAGGGTTTAACAGACGTAGGGAAATTCAGAAATGTTGGAGAATCCAGCTCCAGTTTAAAAGTAAAATTATTGAAAAACATTAAAAATGGTAACTCCATAATGGTGATATGTCAAAACTTTTGTTAAATGTGAACAAGCATGTTATAGCTAAGTGTTTCAGATGCAGTTCAGCGCCCTTTTTCTTTCTAGATTCATTAGCTTTGACAAAGTTCTATAATCTGACTAGATTAGAAACAGATGGGCAAGAAAATCACGCAACACTTAGCATATGTAGCAGACATAAGCATGTCTGCATACTGAGCGTGAAATACATACAACAATTATAAGAAGTATAAAAACAATAAACCAAAAATACTACAAACAATGGCAATATACATACAGTGGCGTGTAAAAGTTTGGGCACCCTTCGCCAAAATTATTGTGAACAGTTAAGCAAGTTAAAATTAAATGTTCCAAAAAATGCCTAAAATTACAAAGGACACGTTTCCTTTGTATTTTAGGCAAAATATATACATTATATTAGTATGATTAGCAGTACCTATTAAACTCACTACTGAGCATGTACAGAAAGTGCAGCACAGATTCATCTAAACTAAAAGCCGAGATCCTTAGATCAGGAACAGAACAGACATTTATAGGACATTTCAGAACTTTCCCAAATTCTTATGAAAATATTTACAGCACATCCTGCATTGTACCCAATTTATTGTATATTTTATGAGTCGGTCCATTTTATGCCGACTCCACCAAAATGGACACTGACTCCTCAGCACCGGTTAACTTGAAATCCTGATTGAAGTTAATCAATTTAAAAGAAATTGAGGATACAGGTAAACTCTGTTGTTATTGTACAGAAATTCACACTTGGCCATCAATGCACATTTACTGCTATCGATCATAAAAGTGAAGCTTGGCCAGAAAGACTGGACCTGGTCATGTAGGGACCATATGAGCAGATTCAGCAGCACAGAAGGGAGAGAAGGTAGATTCATCCAATAAGGTATCAGGATTGTAGGAAGCCAACAGCATCATTACCCTCCACTTTCTCTTAGAGGCCCATCATAATATTTTTCAGTGAATGATTTTCTCATTTGTCAGCACATTCTACGTACGATGTTATTTGGTTTTGGAGTCTACAGATCAGGACAGATAAGAGTCAGCATTTTCTAATTTCAGAGGGTACGTGGATCCTCCAAGTTATAAGCTCTATAGAAGAAGAACTTTTAATTTCCTAAGTAGTTTGAAAAGTTTCGCGTGGAGGATCATTTAGGAATCTAATGGCAAAATGGTGATCATATGATTGTAACAGGTCCAGACTACACCACCGAAAAAGGAGTGAAAATTGATGAGTAACAAAAATCTGTGACTCTGTTTAGTGGTAACTACTCACCTGGGCAATTATCTGTAGGAATCTCCTCTTTACACCTCACATATGTCTCTGTAGTATTAATATGGGTCAGATCTTCACCCTGAAACAAATATAGTAAAAGTCACAGACAGATGGAGAAGTCCCATCTATGATCAGCTCTAATCCTGCCATCTCCACCGTTCTCATTACACAAGTATAAAACATATAATACTGGTGGATAAAACAAGACTGAGCACGAGACCTTCACAGCCATCTACACATCATAGGGGAGATCTCATGACACCTTCTCTCCATCTACCTGATGATCCTGAGGAACATTGGGATCTTCTTGTTTACAGTCCTGTGGAAGAAGAGGACGGGGACACCTTTCTGGTGTTGTCCTCTTACTGGATAGAACTGGAGGAAACACATACAGGGACTGAATTCATTCTTTACATACAGATAATTATAGGCCGTGTGTACTTAGTCTTGTCTATTACCTGGTGATGTGAGGGGCTGGGGAACCTCCATCATGATGTCCTTGTACTGATCTTTGTGTCCTTCTAAATACTCCCACTCCTCCATGGAGAAATAGACGGTGACATCCTGACACCTTATAGGAACCTGACACATACAATGATACCGTCATCCCCCCGAACCCCTCATAGCATTACTGTATAATGTCCCAGCATTCCCAGCAGTGTCACCTCTCCAGTCAGCAGCTCAATCATCTTGTAGGTGAGTTCTAGGATCTTCTGGTTATTGATGTCCTCATGTATCAGGGGGTGAGGTGGAGGCCCTGTGATTGGGCTCAGTGGTCTTCTCCATTCCTCAGACTCAGGGGTCTTGCAGCACTCGCTAGAGGTCTTCTTCACTACTGTATAATCCTGGTTATGGAAAGACACATTATTAACCCCTTAACCCCTGGAGCTTTTTTCCGTTTTGCGTTTTTCGCTTCCCTTCTTCCCAGAGCCATAACTTTTTTATTTTTATGTCAATATGGTCATGTGATGGATTGTTTTTTGAGGGACGAGTCGTACTTTTGAACAACACCATTGGTTTTATCATGTCATGTACTAGAAAACGGAAAATAAAATCCAAATGCGGTAAAATTGCAAAAAAAAGTGCAATCCCACACTTGTTTTTTGTTTGGCTTTTTTGCTTTTTTACAGACCAGAAGTTTGGACACACCTGCTCATTCAAAGAGTTATATGTGTGTGTGTGTGTGTATGTATATATATATATATACACACACACACATATATACAGTACAGACCAAAAGTTTGGACACACCTTCTCATGCAAAGAGTTTTCTTTATTTTCATGACTATGAAAATTGTAGATTCACTCTGAAGGCATCAAAACAATGAATTAACACATGTGTAATTATATAGTTAACAAAAAGTGTGAAACAACTGAAAATACCGTATACACTCGAATATAAGCCGAGATTTTCAGCCCGTTTTTTGGGGCTGAAAGTCCCCCTCTCGGCTTATATTCGAGTCATATACACCGGGGGGTCAGAGGGGGAGGGGGGCGGGGGTGTCAGGTCATACTTACCCGTCCTAACGCTGTGTCTTGAGCCCCCAGCTTCTCCCCGTGCTCTCTCTTCCTGCCTTCAGCGGTCACGTTGTGCCGCTCATTAAAACTCATGAATATGCGCATATCATGAGTTTTAATGAGCGGCACCACGTGACCGCTGAAGGCAGGAAGAGAGAGCGCGGAGAAGCTGGGGGCTCAAGACACAGCGTCAGGACGGGTAAGTATAGCGATACTCACCTGTCCTGTGTCCATCGCTGCTTGCTGCTGTCTGTCATCGGTCAGTGACTTGAGACAGCAGAGGGCGCGGTGACGTGATTAGTGCACGCCGCGCCCCCTGCAGTCTGGACGTCACTGACTGATGACGTGGCAGATAGCGGTGAGCAGCCATGGACGCAGGACAGGTGAGAATCTGACACCCAGCGACGGAGAGGTGAGTATGTCATTTTTTTTTATTTTTACATGCTGCAGCAGCGGCAGCATATGGGGGAATAATCTTAAGGAGCTTCTAATGGGGGCAGTATATGGGGGAACAATATGGAGCTTCTAATGGGGGCAGCATATGGAGGAACAATATGGAGCTTCTAATGGGGGCAGCATATGGGGGAACAATATGGAGCTTCTAATGGGGGCAGCATATGGGGGAACAATATGGGGGAACAATATGGAGCTTCTAATGGGGGCAGCATATGGGGGAACAATATGGAGCTTCTAATGGGGGCAGCATATGGGGGAACAATCTATGGAGCTTCTTATGGGGGCAGTATATGGGGGAATAATCTATGGAGCTTCTTATGGGGGCAGCATATGGGGGAATAATCTATGGAGCATTTCCCACCCTAGACTTATACTCGAGTCAATAAGTTTTCCCAGTTTTTTGTGGCAAAATTAGGGGGGTCAGCTTATACTCGAGTATATACGGTATGTCTTATATTCTAGGTTCTTCAAAGTAGCCACCTTTTGCTTTGATTACTGCTTTGCACATTCTTGGCATTCTTTTGATGAGCTTCAAGTCATGAAAATAAAGAAAACTCTTTGAATGAGAAGGTGTGTCCAAACTTTTGGTCTGTACTGTATATATATTTTTCTGTGCCATTTTCTGAGACCCGTAGCGTCTCCATTTTTCGTGATGTCGGGTTGGCGAGGGTTTATTTTTTGCGTGCCAAGCTGATGTTTTTAATGATACCATTTTGGTGCAGATATGTTCTTTTCATTGCCTGTTACTGTATTTTAATGCAATGTTGCGGCGACAAAAAAAACGTAATTCTGGTGTTTTGATTTTTTTCCTCGCTACGCCGTTTAGCAATCAGGTTAATTTTTTTTTTTGATAGATCGGGTGATTCTAAACACTCCGATACCAAATATGTGCATGTTTGATTTTATTTTTATTGTTTTAGTTTGAATGAGGCGAAAGGGGGGTGATTTGAACTTTTATATTTTTAAAAACATTTTTTTTTTTACTTTTGGCATGCTTCAATAGTCTCCATAGGAGACTAGAAGCTGCCATAGCCCGATGGGCTCAACTACATAGAGACGATGATCAGTTCGCCTCTATGTAGTCGATTTACTTACTTGCTATGAGCGCCAACCACTGGGAAATGTCCCGGGGAACATTTGTGGGCTCACCGCAGGAGCTCACATCAAAGGGAGGGAATCCGACATCAGCGTAAATGTATGCCCAATGTTGGAAAAGGGTTAAATCTCACTACAGACATTTCCAGAGTCCTCACCTCTCCAGTTCTGTCCATCAGTTATTCCCATAGATATGAATAATGTAGGGTGACACAATCAGAATCTCTCACCTCTCCAGTTAGCCGGAAGAGGATCTCTAGGGTGAGGTGTAATAGCCTTTCCGCCATTTTGTTCTTGCCCATATCCAGCCTGGATGGGTAAATCAGAAAAATTGTCTAAATATAGAAGATCTTCACTGAGAGGATTCAATATAGTACGGACCTGAATGAGAAGATGAGACCGATGTAACATCATAAAGAACCCCATGCAATAATACAATTGCTGGAGATAAGGAGATATAATTTGTAGATGTTGTATTCTCTTTTCTCGTACAAAGTGGAACATCAGTTGAATTGTGACCAAGTCATCTCCTCCATGCTCCCAATCCCTGGCTATGATGGCCATTGCTCCAGCAACTAATTGGCCATAGGTATCTCAAGTTTGTTGGGACTGACAGAAACTGTTGGGAGTCCTCAACCCCGGACCAATGGTGGTCCGCTTCTGGCGACTTGCAGAAATATTCCTCCTGTATCAATCATCTTGAGCAGCTTAAGAAAGTTCACTTTGACTGGTATTACACCCTGCTGAAGATTTCCAAATTCCGTGGTTCCTATCCCCGATCCTGCTGGAAGGGCTGCTCGGGTGTTGGTTCCCTAGGGCACGTGTGGTGGGATTGTCCGCTCATCCGGCCTTTTTGGGAAGAAGTGTCTAACATTACCTCAGTTACAGGCCTGGCTGGAAGTTTGAGCGGTCCGCTAGCGGTTTTGGGGATCGGTTTACATATATTCCCTGGCGATTTGAGACCAATTGTATCACACATTCTAATAGCAGCACGTATGTGTCTGGCAGACCACTGGAGAGAAATAACTATCTCCTCTAAATTGGAAATTATCCAAAAAATCAATAAACATTACCAATACGAGCTCCTTCTGACCTCAGATATGTTTACCAAAAATAAAATAAGGAATCGCTGGTTCCCCTGGGTGGTGTCCAAATTCTCGTCCTTCCAGTCCTGAATGGTGGTCCTATGATCTTATTACCTATCATACCTACCCTTGCTTCCTATGTTGCACATTGTATCCCCTAACCCTACTATGCAGAATTTTCAGCTGTTATCTGTTTTTACTTTGAATTTTATTGTCCTGCTGTTATAGGACAAATTTTTCAACTGTCCGCATGTTTGTTGCGGTGTATAATCTGTTGTATATAAAATCTTAATAAAAATTATTGATATAAAAAAAATAAAAAAGAAACTGTTGGGAGGACTCAAGCAGTGGTGGCACAGGAGTAGTGTGGAATCATTATTGTGTTACCATGTTTACTATATTGTGTTTTATTTACCTGACCTCTATTAATAAAACCTATATACTTTAGACCACACAACCAAAAAAAAAGAAATAGTCATGCTAGAAGGCTAATGCAGAGAGAAAAAAAAAAAAGCGTTCCCAAATGGCGTACGCCAGAAGCAGCACCTTCCAGGGCGCATGCACAAGTACTCCAGACAGAAGAGGTCAAAATTATGATTTGCGCATGTGCCTTGGACCTTAAATAAAGTAAGGATCTGTAAAACAGTGCCCCGTACTAGTGCATGTGCAGTACGAGTCCATCGATGCCGATCACATGACCCCGCTGTCACAGCAACAGTCAGTTGCCTGGAGAAGGCGCCCGCACGGCGTAGCGAGTGTTAAGATATTGCTGCAGTTTACATATATTAAGCCACAGCGGGAACCAATAAATGACACAGCTGGTGCGATATTATCACCTATAGGGAAACCATATAATGCAAGAGATTCATATGCCGTATTTTTCGGACCATAAGACGCACCGGACCATAAGACGCACCCCAAATTTTCAGAAGGAAAATGGGGGAAAAAATTAATGTGTCAAATGGGGGTCCATCTTACAATCCTGAATTCAGCGTACCCTGGGGGGGGGGGATCAGCAGGGATAGTGGAGCGGAGTCACAGGGGGTGTTTGGTGGTCCGGCGATGATATAACCCAGACTTGTGCGGCAGGTTCAGCGGTGCTCAGTAGTGCGGAGACTCCGCCAACATTTTATGAAAGCCTGAAGCTCCCACACATCTATTGCTGTGATGCGGTGGTCTCCAGGAAAACCCATCCCAAGGCTGGTGCTGCAGGCTCGGCGGTACTGGGCCGTGCGGGGGCTCCGGCGACATTTTGAGAACGCCCGCGCACTTCCATTGCCTCGCTGCTGTGGCCTACGGGAAGGCGGCACATACACAGATTGAGATCTCGATCTCGGGAGACAAGATCTGTTGCCGAGATCTCAATGTGCACATTCGCCGCCTCCGGCGGCCATTTTCCCGAAGGCTGCAACATTGAGGCAATGGAAGTTTGTTGGCTCCAGTCTTTCACAAAATGTCGCTGTAGTCCGAGCACCGCAATAGGAGTGAGATCATCGCGCTGCAGCATTGGAACACAGACAGAATCACCCGACTCCTGCTGCCACCTCGCTAATTTTAAGTACAGTATATTCCGACTATAAGACGCACCCAGTTTTCCCCCAAATTTTGGAGTGAAATTAGTACGTCTTAGGGTATGTTTCCATTGGCCGGAATCCCTGCGCTTTGGACGCAGCGGATACCCAGCTCCGCCCCCTGTTGTGCGTGCTGTGATTCCGGATGTGTTCATTAAACACATGCGAAATCACCGCGTCATATTTATAGACTGGGTTATTTATCTTTCGGAGACAGAACATCTCCGCAAGATAAATAGACATGCTGCAGTCTATAAAGACGCAATGCATGTCCGGTCACGCACGGCCACCGGATGCGGCTGTGCATGCATAGTGAAGACGGGATTTCATAAAATCCCCTCCACTATGCTGTAACATCTGGACGCTGTGTATTGGACGCTGCGGATGTACGCAGTGTCCAATACGCAGCAAATCCTGAAGGGTTCCGGTCAGTGGAAACATGCCCTTATAGTCCGAAAAGTAATGTAAGTTACTGCAGATATTTAATATCTTATTAAGAGCTAAAATAGATATTAACAGAATCAATATATATAGTAATTATCTCTCTGCAAAAGTCAGTACAATATTGGAGGCATGAGTGTGTGGAATAAAAACTGGGGTCACAGAACAGTAGATATCACCTGTGGTATACACCATGGTAAGAGGTGTCTAGCAATGTCTCTTGTATGGAGCCAGAAGTCGTGCGACAGGCTTACAGCAGAAATCCCAATATACATGCCCTAAATAACACAACCAAGCTCATCTGTTCATTCAGCCCCATGGGGGCGAGAGAGTCCAAATGGAAAACCCATTGGCATTGTTGTTGGAGGATTAGTTTATTCCAATCTCCTTTTCTGACAATTGTGTCTGACAATCTGTAAAATACAAAAAGAGATAGCTGTGTTGTCACCCTGATGATGATGATATCTTTATTCTGTCTACCAATGGGGTATGACTTTTATGTCTGATGTCTCCGAGGTGTTCACTGATGCTTCTTCTAAATTCCCTTTTAGTTTTTCCCCCAAAGTCTAAATATAGTGACATTCTTACTAACCTTTTCGTCGAGGGTCTGGATAGAAAACTAATCTCAAACAATGAATTTGAGGCACCTAATTGTCACCATTCCCACTATTTCTGCTCTCCATAAAGTTCACAAAGGGTTAGACCCACTTAGAGGACGACAAAAAGCAAGATCGAAAGAAAAATAACATACATCCTACTATACAATTAGGTCCATATATATTTGGACAGAGACAACATTTTTCTAATTTTGGTTCTAGACAATGCCACAATGAATTTTAAACAAAACAATTCAGATGCAGTTGAAGTTCAGACTTTCAGCTTTTATTTGAGGGTATCCACATTAACATTGGATGAAGGGTTTAGGAGTTTCAGTTCCTTAACATGTGCCACCCTGTTTTTAAAGGGACCAAAAGTAATTGGACAGATTAAATAATTGTAAATAAAATGTTCATTTCTAGTACTTGGTTGAAAACCCTTTGTTGGCAATGCCTGCCTGAAGCCTTGAACTCATGGACATCACCAGACGCTGTGTTTCCTCCTTTTTGATGCTCTGCCAGGCCTTCACTGCGGTGGTTTTCAGTTGCTGTTTGTGGGTCTTTGTCTGAAGTTTAGTCTTTAACAAGTGAAATGCATGCTCAATTGGGCTGAGATCAGGTGACTGACTTGGCCATTCAAGAATATTCCACTTCTTTGCTTTATTAAACTCCTGGTTTGCTTTGGCTTTATGTTTTGGGTCATTGTCCATCTGTAGTATGAAACGACGACCAATAAGTTTGGCTGCATTTGGCTGGATCTGAGCACACAGTATGGCTCTGAATACCTCAGAATTCATTCGGCTGCTTCTGTCCTGTGTCACATCATCAATAAACACTAGTGACCCAGTGCCACTGGCAGCCATGCATGCCCAAGCCATCACACTGCCTCCGCCGTGTTTTACAGATGATGTGGTATGCTTTGGATCATGAGCTGTACCACGCCTTCGCCATACTTTTCCCTTTCCATCATTCTGGTAGAGGTTGATCTTGGTTTCATCTGTCGAAAGAATGTTCTTCCAAATGAAAGCTGAAAGTCTGAACTTCAACTGCATCTGAATTGTTTTGTTTAAAATTCATTGTGGTAATGTCTAGAACCAAAATTAGAAAAATGTTGTCTCTGTCCATATATGTATGGACCTAACTGTATGTAAGGCCTTTTTGACACTTCAGAGAGAGAGAGAGATATTTGGGGTTAAAAATCATGAAGGGAAATTCTTCCGAGCATGCTCAGTATAAAAAGGCAGATCCGTTGGCGGATTCCATCAATTAACGATTGCCAACGGATCCGCCGCCCATAGACGTCCATTATAACGCATGGCGGACAGTGACTGATCCGTTGCTATCCGCTGTTTCAACGCACACAAAAAATGTTTCATTGTCCGTCCACTCAAGACAGCGGACGCCAAAATTATGACGGATCCGTCAAAAAAATGGATGCAACGGATGACCATCCGTCAAAATCAGCCGCAATGCAAGTCAATGGGAAAAAAAACAGATCCGTCCAAAAAATTGGCGGATCCGTTTTTTTTTTTGCAAAACGGCGGATTTTGACTGATGTCAAAAAACTGAAGTGTGAAACAGGCCTAAGAGGGAAAAGAGCATATAAATAACATACGGTACTAAGTAAATGCTGTTTTTCATTGGATAAAAGCTTAAAAGCCATCTATGCTTTAGGTTCTTGCACTCAAGGGTGAGGCCTCCCTTTCTTTTACCTGGACAATACGTTTATATAGCTTCCCATTGCTGGATGTCCACAGTTGGGTCCCGATCTTGCTTAGTTATTTTTTATCTTTTTGTTTTATTAAAAACAGAGTTTACTAAGTACCCTATGTTATTTATATGCACTTTTGCCTTTTATTTATAGTAAAGTATGTGTTCTTTTACTTAGGTTTTGTCTGTGTAATGGCCAGTGAACATGCTCCTATATGTTGTATGTATACGAACTTTCAGTTTTACTCCACTTAGAGGACGACCTGGGACACAGGGATCTACATAGACATGTTGATGCCTTCATATGTCAGGGATACAGTCGATCTCTTGGTGAAATTGGATGGTATGGTCATAGAGGACAGCACTATTTGGCTTTCATAGATGTATGGGCACAATATAGCAATATTCCCCATGATGCAGGCACCATAGCGGCTAATTATTTCCTTAACCATACAATGTAATGAACATAACCCTTTTTTTTTTTTTTAATTACTTTGATTTATTTTTACCCATAATTATTTCCTATTTAATGGGAAGATATTCCACCAGCTCAGAGGGACCGCGATGGGGAATCCCTGTGTTCAGTCGTGTGCAAATCTCCTTCTGGGATGGTGGGAGAAAATGGTACTCTTCCAGGAGGAGCTTGATGGAACTACAAGAAAATGTTCTGGGCTATATTATATATATATATATGGAGGACAAGTTCATTCTATGGTCGGGATCCGCTAAAGAGTTCAATTCATTTGTTGGGTGTCTGAATATAAACAACATTGGCCTCAAATTCACACCAGAAATAAGCATCACAAAATTGCCATTCCTCGACCTCACCATTAAAAGGGAAAGGCAAGAAAATCTGATAAGTCGCACGTATCGTAAACCATCTGCCCCAATTTACTCAAACAGGAGAATGCAGAAACGGATTTCCAGGTTGTCAAGGAGCGCTTCCGGCTGATTCATTAATTACTCCGAAAATTTAAAGGAATATCCAGTTTATTATTAGACATAAAAACACAACGCGTTTCGGCTATACATAAAATTAGCCTTCATCAGGTAATATCATATATATCTTTAAAAGACACATTTATATAGGGGAAAAAAAAAAAAAGGTTCCACCCTTCAATAAATTATCATTGATTAAAAACACATGCACACCTCTCCAAACTGTTGGAAGGTTAGTTGTAGGTGGAATCTATATTACTTGGAATCTAAAAAAAAAACAAAAACATTTTCTATGTGTTTTTTTTTTTCTCTTCCTTTTTCTCCTTTTTTCCCCTTTTACTCCCTCTGCCTTCCCTTTCCTTCTCCTTTTTTCTTTCATTTCTCCATTCTCTTCTCATTATATATATATAATTCTTCCATGTTTAAAATTAATAAGGTTATTTATCGTTTAGCATCCATATTAAAGAATTTGTATAAATCTGAGTCAAAACTATTTTTCCAACCTGTAGATAATTCCATTTTATTAGTTTCATCACTAGGGACCATCAGATGAACTAGTATCTGTCGGGACTAGAACTCATGCATTCTTATTCCCTATATCATTATCGCACTTACATAGTTACGCTCCAGAGCCACCCACACGTATGGTCTCTGGGTGCTTAGTTTCTTTCAATGGGGTTTTTAGCCATTGATTTCTAGCCAGGGATATTTGTGTTCCACACCAATCATTATTATATACTAGAGGAAACATCTCATCAGAAATGGCATATGACACAAGACAAGGGTGCCCACAGTCACCATTGCTGTTCAATATAGCGTTGGAGCCTCTGGTGAGAGAGCTATCTGACCCACTATTGTTCCCTGGAATTCAGATCAACAAGGAGGCAGTGCGAGCCATCTTCTTTGCAGATGACATTCTGCTTTTCCTTCGTGATCCATTTGAACAGGTGGAAACGGCACTGAAAACAATACACACATATGGGACTTATTCGGGCTTTAAAATTAACAAAACAAAGTGCGAGCTACTTCCCTTCGGAAAGTGGAACATGAGAAACCAAGACAAATTAAACGAAGCACAATTGGGGGTGAGCATTGCAAAATCCTATATCAAATATCTGGGCGTTAAAATAGGGGGGGATCCATCCTCCATATATAAACTAAATTACCCGTCACTAATAACAAACATAGTGAAAGATCTAGAAAGATGGAGAGATTTACCACTAAATTTAACAGGGAGAGTACAGCTTATTAAAATGATGAGCACCTCGAAACTAATGTACCACCTACAAACAATCCCATTACTTTTGAAACATAAAGACATAAAAATTTTAAACACCGCGTTCTCCAAATTCGTCTGGAGAAACAAACAACCGCGCATAAGTCTCAAAAAGCTGATGACTCCAAAGATAGATGGGGGCCTAAATCTACCTAGTGTTAGAAATTACAATATAGCATGCCTTGCGAGGTACCTTCTGAATTGGATTCACGAGGAGAGCAAATACTCTGCCTACAAATTGGAGAAAGACTATGCTCAACCGTGGGGTCTTAGATCCTTAATACATGCAAGAATAAAAATGTTACCGCCCACAATAAAAAACTCACTGATATTTAGAGACACCATAGCCACCTGGAAGACGGTGAGAAAAAAATATAAATTATTGTTTAGAATATCAAAATATCTTCCAATATGGAACAACCCAGAATTTCTTCCGGGAGTAGAAAATAAATTGTATAAGGAATGGAGAGATAGGGGTATAAAAGACATCACACACTTGATACATCCCACAGAAAACAGATGGCTATGTAAAAAAGAAATAATAGAAAAATTCAATCTAAAAGAATATCAAACTGTACAATTTGAACAAATTAAATACCATGTCATGGCCCAACTAGTTGATACGCAGACTGAGTTCACACGTAATGCGTTTGACATAATGGTTAATTCAGCGAAAAACTCAGCGTCTATATCAAAGCTATATAGCGAGATGAGAGAGGTCCTCTTGGATAGCCACCCAGACACATTCTATAAGAAATGGGAAACGCAACTAGAGGATAAAGATTTGGGAGACAAAATAAGGAAAGGTTGGATGAAAGTCCGCCAGTTCCTTGGTAATGAAGGCTGGAGAGAAACTCAATACAAAATAATCCATAGGGCGATTTATGCCTTCCAGTTTCCAAAGGGCTCTGCAGTATCAGAAAGAATCACCCACTGTCCCAAATGCAGCACACCATATACTGACCTACTTCACGGTTTGCTGACTTGCAAACTAGTAACAGACCTCTGGTGGGCGGTGAGAAAATTTATGGAAAAAATCTGGGACTGGGGGGACGAAATCCCGGTGAATTTGGTTCTCTTCCATTATTGGGAGGAACAATCTAGAATATGATTGGGAAGCAGAAGCCCTCCACAGGTTGTACACTAATAAAATGAAATGGAAAAATAGTTTTGACTCATCAGAGATATATACAAATTCTTTAATATGGATGCTAAACGATAAATAACCTTATTAATTTTAAACATGGAAGAAGTATATGTATAATGAGAAGAGAAGGGAGAAAAGAAAGGAAAAAGGAGAAGGGAAGGGAAGGAAGAGGGGGGGGGGGGAAAGGAGAAAAGGAAAAAAAAAAACACATAGAAAATGTTTTTTTTTATTAGATTCCAAGCAATATAGATTCCATCTACAACTAGCCTCCCAACACTTTGGAGAGGTGTGCATGTGTTTTTAATCGATGATAATTTATTGAAGGGTGGAACCTTTTTTTTTTTCCCTATATAAATGTGTCTTTTAAAGATATATATGATTTTACCTGATGAAGGCTAATTTTACGTATAAGCGAAACACGTTTTTATGTCTAATAATAAACTGGATATTCCTTTAAATATTCGAAGTAATTAATGAATCAGCCGGAAGCGCTCCTTGACAAACTGGAAATCTTTCTCTGCACTCATGTAGGAGAGTCATCTCAAAAAAAGGTTTACCTAAGGGACTGTATATCCGTATTAGAAGAAACTATTCACAAATTGATGAGTTTAGGATGTAGACAATGGACTTCAGGAGTAGATTCATCCAGAGAGGGAAGCCCAAAACAACTTTGGACTCAGCTATGTAGAATACTCTTTATCACTATAGAGAATCACATCTCTACCCCAGGGAAAGAGGGGACAATAAAAGAATAGTAAGGATTATAGCTATATTTTGCAATCAAATATGGTCCATCAGATAATTAGAAAACAGAGGCATTCTTCAAGCAGATCCAGATGTAAGGGATATCATTCCGACTAATCCAGTCCAAGTCCACAGGTTTTATAAAAAAAAAAAAAAAAAAAAAAAAAAAACGAAGCAGGAAGGTACTTGGCTAGACCATAGAGCCTGAGCCACATTTATATGTGGGGACTGTGGTTTCTGCAACTGGATTAGACACTGTAGAAGCTTCACTGGGGCATCTTCCAAAAGTCTTTTTTCAGAGGAACATTATACTGTATGGGGGGATGGCGGTACTGTGGGAACATTACACTTTGTGTGGGGGGATGGTGTGTGTGTGGGAACATTATACTGTGTGTGGGGGGATGGTGGTACTGGGGGAACATTATACTGTGTGTGGGGGATGGCAGTACTCTGGGAACATTACAGTGTGGGAGGATGGTGGTACTGGGGGAACATTATACTGTGTGTGGGGGGATGGCGGTACTGTGGGAACATTATACTGTGTGGGGGGGGATGGCGGTACTGTGGGAACATTATACTCTGTGTGGGGGGATGGTGGTACTGTGGGAACATTATACTGTGTGTGGGGGGATGGCAGTACTCTGGGAACATTACACAGTGTGGGAGGATGGTGGTACTGGGGGAACATTATACTGTGTGTGGGTGATGTCGGTACTGTGGGAACATTATACTGTGTGCAGGGGGATGGTGGTACTGTGGGAACATTATACTGTGTGGGGGGGATGGCGGTACGGGAGGAACATCATACTGTGTGGGGGGGATGGCAATACTGTGGGAACATTATACTGTGTGGGAGGATGGCATTACTGGGAGAACACTATACTGTTTGTGGGGTGATGGCGGTACTGTGGGAACATTATACTGTGTTGGGGGGATGGTGGTACTGGGGGAACATTATACTGTGTGGGAGGATGGCATTACTGGGAGAACACTATACTGTGTGTGGGGTGATGACGGTTCTGTGGGAACATTATACTGTGTGTGGGAGGATGGTGGTACTGGGGGAACATTATACTGTGTGTGGGGGATGGCGGTACTGTGGGAACATTATACTGTGTGTGGGGGGATGGTGGTACTGTGGGAACATTATACTTTGTGGGGGGATGGTGGTACTGGGGGAACATTATACTGTGTGTGGGGGGATGGTGGTACTGGGGGAACAGTATACTGTGTGTGGGGGGATGGCGGCACTGGGGAAACATTATACTGTGTGTGGGGGATGGTGGTACTGGAGGAACATTATACTGTGTGGGGGGATGGCGGTACTGTGGAAACATTATACTATGTGGGGGATGGCGGTACGGTTTGAACATTATACTGTGTGTGGAGAGATAGTGGTACAGTGGGAATATTATACTGTGTGTAGGGGATGACGGTACTGTGGGAACATTATATTGTGTGGCGGGATGGCGGTACTGTGGGAACATTGTACTTTGCGGGGGGTGGCAGTACTGTGGGAACATTGTACTTTGCGGGGGGGTGGCAGTACTGTGGGAACATTATACTTTGTGGGGGGATGGCAGTACTGTGGGAACATTATACTTTGTGGGGGTATGGCAATACTGTGGGAAAATTATAGAGTGGGGGATGGCTGTACTGTGTAAACATTATGCTGTGTATGGGGAATGGGGTTACCCTGGGAACATTATATTGTGTGTGGGGGGATGGCGGTATTTGGGGAGCATTATACTTTGCGTGGGAGGATGGCATTACTGGGGGAACATTATACCGTGTGCGCTAGGATGGCGGTACTGTGAGAACATTATACTGTGTGTGGGAGGATGGCGGTACTGTGGGAACATTATACTGTGTGTGGGAGAATGGCGGTACTGGGGGAACATTATACTGTGTGTGGGAGAATGGCGGTACTGGGGGAACATTATACTGTGTGTGGGAGGATGGCGGTATTTGGGGAGCATTATACTGTGTGTGGGAAGATGGCAAGATGGCAGTACTGGGGGAGCATTATACTGTGTGTGGAGGATGGCGGTACTGGGGGAACATTATACTATGTGTGAGGGGATGGCAGTACTGTGGGAACATTATACTGTGTGTGGGGGGATGGCGGTACTGTGGGAACATTATACTGTGTGTGGGGGGATGGCAGTACAGTGGGAACATTATACTATGTGTGGGGGGATGGTGGTACTGGGGGAACATTATACTGTGTCAGGGGGATGGTGGTACTGGGGAAACATTACACTGTGTGAGGGGGATGGCGGTACTGGGGAAACATTATACTGTGTGGGGGGATGATGGTACTGTGGGAACATTATCCTGTGTGTGAGGGGAGGGCGGTACTGTGGGAACATTATACTGTGTGTGGGGGGATGGCGGTACTGGGGGCACATTATACTGTGTGCGGGGGGGATGGTGGTACTGTGGGAACATTATACTGTGTGTGGGGGATGACGGTACTGGGGGAACATTATACTGTGTGTGGGGGATGACGGTACTGGGGGAACATTATACTGTGTGTGGGGGGAAGGCGGTACTGTGGGAACATTATACTGTGTGTGGGGGATGGTGGTACTGGGGGAACATTATACTGTGTGTGGGGGGATGGCGGTACTGTGGGAACATTATACTGTGTGTGGGGGATGACGGTACTGGGGGAACATTATACTGTGTGGGGGGAAGGCGGTACTGTGGGAACATTATACTGTGTGTGGGGGATGGTGGTACTGGGGGAACATTATACTGTGTGTGGGGGATGACGGTACTGTGGGAACATTATACTGTGTGTGGGGGATGGTGGTACTGGGGGAACATTATACTGTGTGTGGGGGGATGGCGGTACTGGGGGAACATTATACTGTGTGCGGGGGGATGGCGGTACTGGGGGAACATTATACTGTGTGTGGGGGATGACGGTACTGGGGGAACATTATACTGTGTGTGGGGGATGACGGTACTGGGGGAACATTATACTGTGTGTGGGGGGAAGGCGGTACTGTGGGAACATTATACTGTGTGTGGGGGATGGTGGTACTGGGGGAACATTATACTGTGTGTGGGGGGATGGCGGTACTGTGGGAACATTATACTGTGTGTGGGGGATGACGGTACTGGGGGAACATTATACTGTGTGGGGGGAAGGCGGTACTGTGGGAACATTATACTGTGTGTGGGGGATGGTGGTACTGGGGGAACATTATACTGTGTGTGGGGGATGACGGTACTGTGGGAACATTATACTGTGTGTGGGGGATGGTGGTACTGGGGGAACATTATACTGTGTGTGGGGGGATGGCGGTACTGGGGGAACATTATACTGTGTGCGGGGGGATGGCGGTACTGGGGGAACATTATACTGTGTGTGGGGAGAAAGAAAGCTGCACTGTACTATGAGTAATATGTGTTTCCTTCCCATCTTTCATAGTTGGGTCTTATGTGTCTATCAAAGGAAAAGGAACAAAACATTATTGATTTTTATAAAGTGACAACAGAAAAACACCAAAATAGTCTCAGCACTGAAGGGGTTACTGCCCCCTGTGCCCAGTAATGGGGAATCTCCAGCACCTACCTCCACCTGCAGAGCCGCACTCCACATATATGGCTGCTCTGTGCGCACAGGACCTGGGATGAGGTCACAGGAGGGGAGGAGTCAGGGGTCACATGATCAGGGGCCTCAGTGTATGCAGGACTCTGCTGTGCTGGTTGTCATGGTGCTGGATGAGGGGAAGTTTCTGTGTGGGGTCAGGAGGGGTTTACAGGGTGGATGTAGCAGAGCTGTGTGTGTACGAGGTGTACGGAGCGGAGCCGTGTGTGTACGAGGTGTACGGAGCAGAGCTGTGTGTGTACGGAGCGGAGCCGTGTGTGTACGAGGTGTACGGAGTGGAGCCGTGTGTGTACGAGGTGTACGGAGCGGAGCCGCGTGCGTACGAGGTTTACAGAGCGGTGACACGTGTGTTCGAGGTGTACGGAGCGGAGCCGTGTGTGTACGAGGTTTACGGAGCGGAGCCGCGTGCGTACGAGGTTTACAGAGCGGTGACACGTGTGTTCGAGGTGTACGGAGTGGAGCCGTGTGTGTACGAGGTGTACGGAGCAGAGCCGCGTGTGTACGAGGTGTACGGAGCGGAGCCGTGTGTGTACGAGGTGTACGGAGCGGAGCCGCGTGTGTACGAGGTGTACGGAGCGGAGCCGCGTGTGTACGAGGTGTACGGAGCGGAGCCGCGTGTGTACGAGGTGTACGGAGCGGAGCCGCGTGTGTACGAGGTGTACGGAGCGGAGCCGTGTGTGTACGAGGTGTACGGAGCGGAGCCGCGTGTGTACGAGGTGTACGGAGTGGAGCCGCGTGCGTACGAGGTTTACAGAGCGGTGACACGTGTGTTCGAGGTGTACGGAGCGGAGCCGTGTGTGTACGAGGTGTACGGAGTGGAGCCGCGTGCGTACGAGGTTTACAGAGCGGTGACACGTGTGTTCGAGGTGTATGGAGCAGAGACGCGTGTGTACGAGGTTTACGGAGCGGAGCCGCGTGCGTACGAGGTTTACAGAGCGGTGACACGTGTGTTCGAGGTGTACGGAGCGGAGCCGTGTGAGTACAGAGCTGAGCCATGTGTGTATTATAGTGTCCTCCCCCTTAGCACATCCACTTTACCATGTCTCAGCCCTGAGCTCAGTCCCGGTTGTCCGGCTCTCTCTTTTACAGATTTGCTGCACTTTGGTAGAAGTTTCTCCTGGTCTCTTACTTCGGCCGGGGTGAGACTTGTGAGTACAATGTGAGAAAATCACAAGAGTCTCGCATCAATACCCGTCACTACCGCTGGCTCTCGGGACCAGTGTGCGCGGCTGCATGTATTTCTATGCAGCTGTACACTCCGGTCCGAGTGCTGGCGGCAGTGACAGTTATTGATTCGCGAGTTTCTTGCATTGCACACGCAAGTGTGATCCCGCCCTTACATGGACTCTCAGTCCCGGGGTCTGGCACTCTCTTACAGATTTGGGGCATTTTGGTAGAAGTCTCTTGCTTAGGCTGGAGTCACACTACTGTAGAGTACGGACGAGTGCTATGAGAGAAAACATCACATACCACTCGGCCCAGTGTTACTCTATGGGGCACCTGACATCACCGTTTATTTTCTTGGGCGTATTCAGTGTGTGTGTAAAGTCACAGCATGCTGTGGTTGTCACCAAGACTCGCCAGTGCAAGCCTATAGGTGGGAGAGAAAAAAAAAAAAAAAAAAATCGCACAGCACTCAGACCATGCGAGTGCTGTCTGATTTTTACACACTGGTGTCCTTTGAAAAGCCGGCAATTCATGTGGCGCGTACAGTAAAATCACCCTGACAGGTTGGAATAGAATAGATATAGACACATATAATATATAGATGTCAGTGATACACACATACAGTGGGTGCGTAAAGTATTCAGAGCCCTTTAAAATTTTCACTATTTGTTTCATTGCAGCCACTTGGTAAATTCAAAAGTTCATTTTTTTTCTCATTAATGTACACTCTGCACCCCATCCTGACTGGAAAGAAAAACAAATGTAGAAATGTTTGAAAATGTATTAAAAAAGAAAAACTAAAATATAACATGGTCATAAGTTTTCAGACCCTTTGCTCAGACACTCATATTTACGTCACATGCTGTCCATTTCCTTGTGATCCTCCTTGAGATGGTTCTATTCCTTCATTGGAGTCTAGCTGTGTTTAATTAAACTGATAAGACTTGATTTGTAAAGGCACACACCTGTCTATATAAGACCTCACAGCTCACAGTGCATGTCAGACCAAATGAGAATCATGAGGTCAAAGGAACTGGCCAAGGAGCTCAGAGACAGAATTTTGGCAAGGCACAGATCTGGCCAAGGTTACAAAAGAAGTTCTGCAGTACTCAAGGTTCCTAAGAGCACAGTGGCCTCCATAATCCTTAAATGGAAGAAGTTTGGGACCACCAAAAGTCTTCCTAAAACAGGCCGTCAAAGACAAACTGAGCAATTGTGGGAGAAGAGCCTTGGTGAGAGAGGTAAAGAAGAACCCCAAGATCACTGCGGCTGAGCTCCACAGAAGCAGTAGGGAGATGGGAGAAAGTTCCACAAAGTCAACTATCACTGCAACCCTCCACCAGTCAGGTCTTTATGGCAGAGTGGCCCAACGAAAGCCTCTCCTCAATACCAGACATATGAAAGCCTGCACAGAGTTTACTAAAAAAAAAACACATGAAGAACTCCAAGACTGAGAAATAAGATTCTCTGGTCTGATGAGACGCAGATAGAACTTTTTGGTGATTGATAATTCTAAGCAGCATGTGTGGAGAAAACCAGGGACTGCTCATCACCTGCCCAATACAATCCCAGCAGTGAAACGTGGTGGCAGCATCATGCTATGGGGGTGTTTTTCCGCTGCAGGGACAGGACGACTGGTTGCAATTGAAGGAAACATGAATGCGGCCAAGTACAGTCATGGCCAAAAGTTTTGAGAATGACACAAATATTATATTTTCACATGATCTGCTGGCCTCTGGTTTTTATGTGTTTTTGTCAGATGTTTTTATCACATATAGAAATATAATTGCAATCATATTATGAGTAACAAAAGGTTATATTGACAGTTAGAATGAGTTAATGCAGCAAGTCAATATTTGCAGTGTTGACCCTTCTTCTTCAGGACCTCAGCAATTCTCCCTGGCATGATCTCAATCAACTTCTGGATCAAATCCTGACTGATAGCAGTCCATTCTTGCAAAATCAATGCTTTTATTTTGTCTGAATTTGAAGGTTTTTGTTTGTCCACCTGTCTCTTGATGATTGACCACAAGTTCTCAATGGGATTAAGATCTGGGGAGTTTCCAGGCCATGGTCCCAAAATCTCTATGTTTTGTTCCCTGAGCCATTTAGTTATCACCTTTGCTTTATGGCAAGGTGCTCCATCATGTTAAAAAAGGCATTGTTGATCGCCAAACTGCTCTTGGGACGGTTGGGAGAAGTTGCTCTCGGAGGACATTCTGGTATCATTCTTTATTCATGGCTGTGTTTTTAGGCAAGACTGAGAGAGAGCCCATTCCCTTGGCTGAGAAGCAACCCCACACATGAATGGTTTCAGGATGCTTGACAGTTGGCATGAGACAAGGCTGGTGGTAGCGCTCACCTGGTCTTCTCCGAATAAGCCGTTTTCCAGATGTCCCAAACAATCGAAAAGGGGATTCATCAGAGAAAATTACTTTACCCCACTCCTCAGCAGTCCACTCCCTGTACCTCTTGCAGAATATCAGTCTGTCCATGATGTTTTTTCTGGAGAGAAGTGGCTTCTTTGCTGCCCTCCTTGAGACCAGGCCTTGCTCCAAGAGTCTCCGCCTCACAGTGCGTGCAGATGCACTCACACCTGCCTGCTGCCATTCCTGAGCAAGCTCTGCACTGCTGGTGGCTGATCCCGCAGCTGAAACACTTTTAAGAGACGGTCATGGCGCTTGCTGGTCTTTTTGGGCGCCCTGGAGCCTTTTTGGCAACAAGGGAACCTCTCTCCTTGAAGTTCTTGATGATGCGATAGATTGTTGACTGAGGTGCAATCTTTCTAGCTGCGATACTCTTCCCTGTTAGGCCATTTTTGTGCAGTGCAATGATGACTGCACGTGTTTCTTTAGAGATAACCATGGTTAACAGAAGAAAAACAATGATGCCAAGCACCAGCCTCCTTTTAAAGTGTCCAGTGGTGTCATTCTTACTTAATCATGACAGATTGATCTCCAGCCCTGTCCTCAACACCCACACCTGTGTTAATGGAGCAATCACTGAAACGATGTTAGCTGGTCCTTTTAAGGCAGGGCTGCAATGATGTTGAAATGTGTTTTTTTTGTGGGATAAAGTTCATTTTCTAGGCAAATATTGACTTTGCAAGTAATTGCTGTTAAGCTGATCACTCTTTATAACATTCTGGAGTATATGCAAATTGCCATTAGAAAAAATGAAGCAGTAGACTTTGTAAAAATTAATATTTGTGTCATTCTCAAAACTTTTGGCCATGACTGTACATCCATGCAGCCTGCCATCTATATGTAGCAGAGCTGGACCTGTCGTGGGACAAATGGATTATCATCATTTATGCGGAAATGTGAGGAATACTGTTGTTTGTTTGTTTTTTACCTCTTTTGCAGATTACAAGGGGATCAGGGAAATAAGCGAGGTCATAAGTATGGTTTAATTAAGAATATTGAAGGAGTCTGTGTCTTTCTTTCAATTTAAGAACTTTTTTCTGGGTGTGTTTTCTTACAATGTGACTATGGGGTTAGTAATGGGGGCGTCTTATTTACGCCTCTCCATTACTAACCTCTGGGCTTGATGTCACCTGACAATACAAAGGTGACATCAACCCCCCAACTATCACTCCACTTGCCACTACCACAGGGCAAGTGGGAAGAGCGAGGCTAAGTGCCAGAATTGGCGCATCTTAGAGATGCGCCTTTTCTGGGGTGAATTAGAGCTGATGTTTTTAACCTGGGGGGGCAGTATCCATGGCCCCTTCCTAGGCTATTAATAGCCTGCAGCTGTTTGCATTGCCTTTGCTGGTTATTAATTATAAGGGGGCCCTATGTTATATTTATTAGTGTCCCTCATTATAATAGCCAGTAAAGGCTAATTATACAGCTGTGAGCTGATAACAGCCTGGGAAGCTCCATGGGTATTACCCCCTTCCCAGGTTATACACACGTGGTACCCGTCATTTAATGACAGAAAAACCCACAATGGTCACAGAAATAACTTGAATCTGATAAAAGTAATAATTAAAAATCTATGAAAATGAACAAATGAAAATCAGACACTGCTTTTCAACCATGCTTCCACAGCATTTAAAAAAAAAATAAATAAAACTCATGAAACAGGCCTGGACAGAAATGATGGTACCCTTAACTTAATATTTTGTTTCACAACCTTTTGAGGCAAATCACTGCAATCAAACGATTCCTGTAACTGTCAAGGAGACTTCTGCACCTCTCGACAGGTATTTTGGCCCACTCCTCAAGAGCAAACTGCTCCAGTTGTCTCGTGTTTGAAGGTTGCCTTTTCCAGACGGCATGTTTCAACTCTTTCCAAAGATGCTCAATAGAATTTAGGTCAGGGCTCATAGAAGGCCACTTCAGAATAGTCCAATTGTGACGTCCGTCTGGTGTGAGTCTGAGCTGCAAGTAAGACAGCACCCCGAGAAACCCCGAGATCCTTTACCCCTATACAAGGATCTGGAATTACAGCGGAGCCCAAGGGGTAGCTGCCTATGACAGCAGCGGACCGGAGCAGGACGGTCACCAGTAAGGGATTAATAAATGGGACCGAAAGCGTAGTCAGGAGTCCAAGTCAAAACCGGGCGGCAACAGAGGTACAAAATCGGCTGAAGCAGAGTCAAAATCTAGGCTAAGGTCAGAGTCATAAACCGGGAGAGCAGCAGAGGTACAAAATCAGCAGGCTGAAGCAGAGTCAATATCTAGGCTAAAGTCTGAGTCCAACGGCAACGTGACACCAATGTTTTCCTCTTAGCCATTCTTGGGTGATTTTAGCTGTGTTTTAGGTCATTATCCTGTTGCAAGACCCATGACCTGCGAATGAGACCAAGCTTTCTGACACTGGGCAGCATATTTCTCTCTAGAATCCCTTGATAGTCGTGAAATTTCATTGTACCCTGCACAGATTCTTGACACCCTGTGCCAGATGCAGCAAAGCAGCCCCAGAACATAAGAGCCCCCTCCATGTTTCACAATAGGGACAGTGTTCTTTGCTTGATATGCTTCATTTTTCTGTCTGTGAACATAGAGCTGATGTGCCTTGCCAAAAAGTTCAAGCTTTGTGGTTTGGCAAATTTCAGCCTGTCTTTTTTATGATTTTTTTTCCCCAACAATGATGTTCTCCTTGGTCGTTTCCCATGAAGTCCACTTTGGCTCATACGACGACGGATGGTGCGATCTGACACTGATGTTCCTTGAGTTTGAAGTTCAACTTTAATCTGTTTAGAAGTTTTTCTGGGCTCTTTTGTTACAATTCGTATTATCCATCTCTTTGATTTGTCATCAATTTTCCTCCTGCCGCCACATCCAGGGAGGTTGGCTACAGTTCCTCGGATCCTTCAGACGGAACCTGAAAACCCATCTCTTCAGGAAAGCCTACAGCCTGCAATGATCCCCCTGCCCCCTCACCACTACTGGAGCTACCACCTCACCATCACAGAGCTGCTGCAACCCCCCAAACTACTGTCTCTTTCACCATCCTGTAGAATATAAGCCCGAAAGGACAGGGTCCTCTTTCCCCTCAATATCAGTCTGTGATTGTTAGTTTGTTTACTGTAAGTGATATCTGTAACTTGTATGGAACCCCTTCTCATGTACAGCACCATGGAATCAATGGCGCTATATAATAATAATAATAATAATAATAATTTACATTTCTGAATATGTGCAACTGTAGTCACAGGAACATCAAGCTGCTTGGAGATTGTCTTATAACTTTTACCTTTAACATGTTTGTCTATAATTTTCTTTCTAATCTCCTGAGACAACTCTTTCCTTCACTTCCTCTGGTCCATGTTGAGTGCGATACACACCATGTCACCAAACAGCCCAGTGAGTATCTGTAGCCCTCTATACAGGCCCACTCACTGATTCCAAGATTGTAGACACCTGTGATGCTAATTAGTGGACACGCCTTGTTTTAACATGTCCCTTTTGTCATATTATTTTCAGGGCTACCATCATTTCTACCCAGGCCTATTTCATGAGTTTTATTTTTTTTAAAAAATTCTGTGGAAGTATGGTTGAAAAGCAATGTCTGACTTTCATTTGTTCATTTTCATAAATTTTTGATTTATTATTACTTTTGTCAGATTCAAGTCATTTCTGTGACCATTGTGGGTTTTTCTGCCATTAAACGAGAGGTACCAACAATTTTGACCACGTGTGTAAACATTGGCCCCCCAGCTGTCAGCTTTCCCTCTGCTGGTTACGAAAATTGTGCGGTAACCCAGGCCATTTTTTTACGAAAAATATTTTATTAATTAAATACATGTATAATAAGCTGCACACAACACACACTGTCCTACTTGTATTTGTCACTGACAAATATCTACCTATTCTATTTGTATTTACTGTATATAATCCTTCTCTTCTATCATGTTGGCTCCTGCAGTGATTTTACAGTATAGTGCAGGTGAATTGCCGGCTTTTCTTCTATGTATGCAATATATATACACATATATATGTGTGTTACTGACATCTATGTATTCTATGTGTATCTATTCTATTCTAACCTGTCACTTTGTGATTAACTGTATGCAGTACATTAATTGCTGGCTTTTCTATTATATACAGTATATATATATATATATATATATATATATATATATATATATATATATACACATACACACACACACACACACACACACACACGTGTGTATTGACGAATATTTCCTTTGAAAACGAAGTGTAAATGACAGAGAATTGTATGTAAAAGCTGATGTTAAAATCGCACTGCATTCGGATGTAAATCGGATGCTTGGTGTGAAAATTGGATTGTACTCGCATTATACTCCTGTGACTCTCGGCAGCGAGACTCCGACCGATTTTTCATACGTTTAGTGTGACCCCGGGCTCACACAGACTCTCAGTCCTGAGGGTCCAGAGATCTCTCTTACAGATTTAAGGCACCTTGGTAGAAGTCTCTCCCAGTCTCTTACTTACACAGATTCTCAGTTCCAGGGGTCCGGTGCTCTCTCTTACAGATTTGGGCCATCTTGGTAGAAATCTTTCCTAGTCTCTTATTTAAAATGACTCTCAGTCCCGGAGGTCCGGTGCTCTCTCTTACAGATTTGGGCCATCTTGGTAGAAATCTTTCCTAGTCTCTTATTTAAAATGACTCTCAGTCCCGGAGGTCCGGCGCTCTCACTTACATATTTGGGGCATCTTGGTAGAAGTCTCTCCCGGTCTCTTACTTACACGGATTCTCAGTTCCAGGGGTCCAGCGCTCTCTCTTACAGATTTGGGGCATCTTGGTAGAATGCTCTCCTGGTCTCTTACTTACACAGACTCAGTCCCGAGGGTCCGGCGCTCTCTCTCACAGATTTGGGGCATCTTGGTAGAACTCTCTCCCAGTCTCTTACTTACACGGACTCTCTGTCCCGTTTCCAGCATTATTTGCCCCTCACTACGGGCACAATTACCTCTTTTCTACACAGTTTTTTGTGTGAAATGTAACGTGTGATTTCTCTGCTTGGAGACAAATAGACCACACACATGAGGGAATTATCACCAGTCACCGGACGTCTACTATATGGCGGTATTAGATTTTTCAATGTCTTCTTATTTTTTTAGGGCTTTAAAAGAATTAGAAATTTAGCAGGAATTTCCCACAATGGATCTGGCTTTTCTGTGATCTGTTATTTTCTCAAGTGTCTTTTAAGGGCCATCTATTATCCTGCAGTAATTGCGTCACCTCTGGGAGTTTTCATCATCGCATTGAGTAAGACTGTTAGAGGGGCTGTCAGGAGCCTCCACTTCAGATATGAGTGGCCCCAATAACGTTACGTCCCAATACACACATGCACCATCAGCAGGTATAGTTATTGGGTTTTAATAATGGCAATAGAAAGCGATGATCGAGCACTAAAACGCTCTGTACTAGAATCAAGTAGGTCGGACTTTCTGGTGCTTAACTCGAGTACCAAGTATAATGGAACTCAATGGGAAACTCAAGCATTTTTATAGTAGACCTCTATGTTTTTGTCACTCTTTTCTATGCTATTAGATGTGAAAATATATAGGTAGATAGATATGGGGTAAATAGATATAGGGTAGCTAGATGTGGTGTAGATAGATACAGGTGCTTCTCACTAAATTAGAATATCAACAAAAAGTTACAGGAAAGATGTATATCTTTGTACCGTGTTAGCCAGTAGATAGACAAATATTCAGGATTGAGAGTCCTCAGTGGTTGATACCTTTTAATGGCTAACTAAAAAGATGGTAACACATTGCAAGCTTTCGAGACTACTCAGGTCTCTTCATCAGGCTAGACTAATACAAAATCTGAAGAGTCACATATTTATGCACAATACAGCCTAGAAAAAATGCAATAGATAAGACAAGTGACGTGAAGCAGAACTATCAATATGGGAGAGGGAGAAACATAAATATAAACATTGGACCAGTTCATAGATAAGGAGTCGGATGTTTTATAGTCCTCTGATTGGGGTCTCCTAATGTGTTGTGATGCCCCCACAAGGTTTTAAAAGGAAATTCCTTAATTGATGTAAAAAGACATAAATCCATGCGACACATTCATTCCAGCACTGAGAGTGTCAAAGTTCGTCATAAATTTGTACTCCCAAACTCGTCTCTCTCTCTGAGAATTGAAGTTACCTTTCAATACCAGTAATTTCATATCCACGTTGCTGTGATCAGGGATACAGAAATGTTTTGCCACAGGTAGATCCATTCTTTTTTCTCTTATTGTGTGACGATGAGCATTCATCCTTGTTCTAAGCTTTTGCCCTGTCTCCCCCACATACAGACCCCCAGTTGGACATTTAGTACAAATAATTAAGTACACCACATTAGATGTAATGCAGCTGAAAGTACCTGCGATCTTGTAGTCCTGATGTGAGTTGGGGATCTTTATCTTGTCCGTGGTCATTATAAATGGATAGGTTTTACATTTTTTCTGGTTGCAAGGAAAGGTTCCTGCAGCTGTTGGAGAGGACAGGGAGATTCTGACAATGATGCTTCTTAAATTTGGGGGCTGCCTAAAACACAGCAGTGGGGGGGGTCTGGAAAAATGGATTTTAATCGGGCATCTTTTTGTAGTAAAGGTTGTAATTTCCGTGCAGCTCCCCTTAGCACCTCCAGATTTGGGTTGTAGGTGACTACTAGAGGCACTCGGTTATTTTCTTCTTTAGCTTTGTAATTTAGCAGGTGATTCCTTGACAATCTGGTGGCTCTTGTAATTTGGTTTTCAATTGTTCTTGGATGGTAACCCTGATTCAAAAAGGTCTTTTTGAGGCGACCAAGGTGTTTGTCTCTATCCATGGGGTTGGAACATATACGATTGTATCTGATGGCTTGGCTATAGATAATAGAGTTCTTTATGTGTTTTGGATGGAAACTGTCCCATTTAAGGTATGTTGGACGGTCGATTGGCTCCTGATACAGGGATGTCTCTATTTCATTGTTTTTTAGCTTAATGATGGTGTCCAAAAAATTAATCTCAGTACTGGAGTAGTTGAGTGTTAAATTGATGGTGGGATGAAATTGATTAAACTGTTCGTGGAACGTCTTTAGCTGTTGCTCAGACTCCGTCCAGATGATTAAAATATCATCAATGAAACGGTAGTAGGCCAGGGGCCTGATGGGGCATGAGGACAAAAAGTCGCTTTCAAGCTTGGCCATGAAAAGATTTGCATACTGTGGAGCCATTTTACTTCCCATAGCTGTGCCAGTCTCCTGTAGATAGATCCTGTTGTCAAATTCAAAGTAATTGTGGGTGAGGATGAATTTTATAAGTTTCACCACAGCATCAGCATCAGTCCCTGTGTTTTCCATGAAGAATTTGCAGGCATTTAAACCATCTTGGTGTGGGATATTAGAGTACAAAGATTCCACATCCATGGTGGCCAGGATGGTTCCTTCTGGTAGAGGACCTATTGCTGCTAGTTTATTCAATAGGTCAGTTGTGTCCTGAATGTAGCTGGATGTATCCTTCACCAGTGGTTTAAGAATACCCTCTACCCATCCAGATACCTGCTCAGTGAGGGTGCTCGGGAGATTTCGGGACGAGATCTTAACCCGCGTATGCGCCGTCCCCGGACCGGCGGCCATCTTCCCGGCGTCCATGTTCCCGGAGGCCACCGCAACATGGCGGCGGCCAGCAGGGGATATGCGGGGGGGCCTCCGGGCTTGGAGGAAATGCCGGCGGAGCCGCCCCCCCTGCACCGGAGCACAGCCCGCCGCCACCACTGCCCCGCAGAGCCCTGCCCGCTGCCACCACCGCACCGCAGAGCCCCGGAGGTGAGTATATTGCGACCATAAGACGCACCCCCCACTTTCCCCAAAAATTTTTGGGGAAAAAAGTGCGTCTTATGGTCCGAAAAATACGGTATATAGAGTCATTACAAACAGAGGGATCTATTTCAAGTGCTTATTTCTGTTAATGTTGATTATGGCTTACAGCCAATGAAAACTCAAAAGTCATCTCAGTAAATTAGATTAATTAACAAATAACACCTGCAAAGGCTTCCCAAGCGTTTAAAAGGTCCCTTAGTCTGTTGCAGTAGGCTCCACAATCATGACTTGACAGATGTCCAGAAGGCAGTCATTGACACACAAGGAGGGTAAGCCATGAAAGGTCATGGCTAAAGAAGCTGGCTGTTCACAGAGTGCTGTATCCAAGCATATTAATGGAAATTTGAGTGGAAGGAAAAAGTGTGGTAGAAAAAGGTGCACAAGCAACCGTGATAACCGCAGCCTTCAAAGTTTTGTTAAGGAAAAGCCAATGCAAAAATTTGGGGGAGATTCACAAAGAGTGGACTGCTGCTGGAGTCATTACTTCAAGAGCCACCACACACAGACGTATCCAGGACATGGGCTACAAGTGTCGCATTCCTTGTGTTAAGCCACTCATGACCAATAGACAACGCCAAAAGCGTCTTACCTGGGCCAAGGAGAAAAAGAACTGGATTGTTGCTCCATGGTCCAAGGTGTTTTCAGATGACAGTAGATTTTGCATTTCATTTGGAAATCAAGGTCCCAGACTCTGGAGGAAGAGTGTAGAGGCCACAATCCAAGCTGCTTGAGGTCTAGTGTGAAGTTTCCACAATCAATGATGGTTTGGGGAGCCATGTCATCTGCTGGTGTAGGTCCACTGTGTTTTATCAAGACCAAAGTCAGCGCAGCTGTCTACCAGGAAATTTTAGAGCATTTCATGCTTCCCTCTGCTGACAAGCTTTTTGGAGATGGAAATTTCATTATCCTGCAGGACTTGGCACCTGTCCACACTGCCAAAAGTACCAATACCTGGTTTAAAAACAACAGTTTCACTGTGCTTGATTGGCCAGAAAACTCACCTTACCTTAACCCCATAGAAAAGCTATGGGGTATTGTCAAGAGGAAGGTGAGAGACACTAGACCCAACAATGCAGACGAGCTGAAGGCTGCTATCAAAGCAACGTAGGCTTCCATATCACCTCAACAGTGCCACAGGCTGATCGCCTCCATGGCACGTCGCATTGATGAAGTAATTGATGCAAAAGGAGACCCGACCAAGTACTGAGTACATTTACTGAACATACATTTCAGTAGGCCAACATTTCGGATTTTAAAATCATTTTTCAAGCTGGTGTTATAAAGTATTCTAATTTACTGAGATAATGACTTCTGGGCTTTAACCCCTTACCTACAATTGACGTAATATTCCGTCCATGTGACCATGGACCTAATTACCATGGACGGAATATTACGTCATCGCGATCAGCGGCGCCCACGTGGTGAGCGCCGCTGATCGCGGCCGAGTGTCAGCTAATTATCATAGCTGACACCCGGCACAATGTGTCAGGGGCGGTCACGGACCGCCCCTGACACGTTAACCCCTTGCACACCGCGATCAAACGCGATCGCGGTGTACCGGGGGTTAAAGGGAAGCATCGGCAGGGAGGGGGCTCCCTCCGTGCTTCCCTGAGCCCCCCACGGCAGCGCAATGTGCAGCGCTGCTGCGGGGGACTCCCTTCCTCCAGGCCCCCGAATCCAAGATGGCGACGGGGGCCTTCGGGGGCCTGAGGAAGCTGGCTTCCTCAGTGCCTGCAAAGCGCAGGCATGAGGAAGTCTGCAGCAGTGCCTGTGACAGATCGCTGATCTGTCACAGTGATCTGTGATGTGACAGATCAGCGATCTGTCACAGGACAGTGATGTCCCACCTGGGACAAGGTAATAAAGTAAAAAAAAAAAAAAAAAAAAGTGTTAAAAATAATTTAAAAAAAATCGCTAAATAAATTAGTTAAAAAAAAAAAAAATATTCCCCAATAAATCCATTTTTTGAAAATAAAAAAAAAACAAAACAATAAAAGTACACATATTTGGTATCGCCGCGTCCGTAATGACCCGCCCTATAAAACTGTCCCATTAGTTAACCCCTTTAGCGAACCCCTTAAAAAATAAAAATAAAAAACGAAGCAAAAAATAATGATTTATCATACCACCGAACAAAAAGTGCAATAACGCGCGATCAAAAAGACGCATATAAATATCCATGGTACCGCTGAAAACGTCATCTTGTCCCGCAAAAAACGAGCCACCATACAGCATCATCAGCGAAAAAATAAAAAAGTTATAGCTCGCAGAATAAAGCGATACAAAAATAATTATTTTTTATATAAAATTGTTTTCATTGCAAAAAACCGACAAAACATAAAAAAACGACCTAAATGAGGTATCGCTGTAACCGTACTGCCCCGAAGAATAAAAACGCGTTATCAATTTTACCGCACGCGGAACGGTGTAAACGCACCCCCCAAAAGAAATTCATGAAAAGCTGGTTTTTGTTCATTCTGCATCCCAAAAATCGGAATAAAAAGCGATCAAAAAATGTCACGTGCCCGAAAATGGTACCAATAAAAACGTCAACTCGTCCCGCAAAAAATAAGACCTCACATGACTCGGTGGGTCAAAATATGGAAAAATTATAGTTCACAATATGTGGTGATGCAAAAACTATTTTTACAATAAAAAGCGTCTTTTAGCGTGCGACAGCCGCCAAACATAAAAACCGCCATAAATAGTAAATCAAACCCCCCGATATCACCCCCTTAGTTAGAGAAAAATAATAAAACTAAAAGAAAATGTATTTATTTCCATTTTCCCGCTAGGGTTAGGGTTAGGGTAGGGTTAGGGCTAGGGTTAGGGTTAGGGCTAGGGTTAGGGCTAGGGTTAAGGCTAGGGTTAAGGCTAGGGTTAGGGTTAGGGTTAGGGTTAGGGCTAGGGTTAGGGCTAGGGTTAGGGATAGGGTTAGGGCTAGGGCTCAGATTAGGGTTAGGGGTGTGTTGAGGTTAGGGTTGGAGTTATAATTGGGGGTTTCCACTGTTTGGGCACATCAGGTGCTCTCCAAAGGCAACATGGCGTCTGATCTCAATTCCAGCCAATTCTGCGTTGAAAAAGTCAAATGGTGCTCCTTCCCTTCCAGGCTCTGCCATGTGCCCAAACAGTGTTTTACCCCCACATGTAGGGTATCAGCCTACTCAGGACAAATTACAAAACAACTTTTGGGGTCCAATTTCTCCTGTTACCCTTAGGAAAATAAAAAATTGGGGGCAAAAATATAATTTTGCGGAAAAAAATGTTTTTTTTATTTTCACGCCCAGGCGTTATAAACTTCTGTGAAGCACTTGGGGGTTCAAAGTGCTCTCCACACATCTAGATAAGCTCCGTGGGGGGTCTAGTTTCCAAAATGGGGTCACTTGTGGGGAGTTTCAATAGTTTAGGTACATCAGGGGCTCTCCAAACGCACATGACACCCGCATACCAATCCATCAAAGTCTGCATTCCAAAACGTCACTACTTCCCTTCCGAGCCCCGACGTGTGCCCATACAGTAGTTTTCTCCCACATATGAGATATCAGCGTACTCAGGACAAATTGGACAACAACTTTTGGGGTCCAATTTCTCCTGTTACCCTTGGGAAAATAAAAAAAATGGGGACTAAAAGATGATGTTTGTTGAAAAAATACGATATTTTTATTTTCACGCCCGGTCGTTATAAACTTCTGTGAAGCACTGGGGGGTTCAAAGTGCTCACCACACATCTAGATAAGTTCATTAGGGGGTCTAGTTTCCAAAATGGGGTCACTTGTGGGGGGTTTCCACTGTTTAGGTACATCAGGGGCTCTCCAAACGCAACATGACACCCGCAGACCATTCCATCAAAGTCTGCATTCCAAAACGTCACTACTTCCCTTCCGAGCCCCGACGTGTGTCCATACAGTAGTTTTCTCCCACATATGAGGTATCAGCGTACTCAGGACAAATTGGACAACAACTTTTGGGGTCCAATTTCTCCTGTTACCCTTGGGAAAATAAAAAAATGGGGACTAAAAGATCATGTTTGTGGAAAAAATACGATTTTTTTATTTTCACGCCTGGACGTTATAAACTTCAGTGAAGCACTGGGGGGTTCAAAGTGCTCACCACACATCTAGATAAGTTCCTTGGGGGGTCTAGTTTCCAAAATGGTGTCATTTGTGGGGGGTTTCTACTGTTTTGGTACATCAGGGGCTTTCCTAATGCGACATGGTGTCCGATCTCAATTCCAGCCAAAAACGTCAAATGGCGCTGCTTCCCTTCCGAGCTCTGCCATACGCCCAAATAGTGGTTTACACCCACATGTGGGGTATCAGCGTACTCAGGATAAATTGCACAATATCTTTTAGGGTCCTGTTACTTTTGGAAAAATAAGTATTGAGGGTGAAAAGATCATTTTTGTGGAAAAAATATGATTTTTTAATTGTACTGCTGTACGTTATAAACTTCTGTGAAGCCCTTGGGGGTTCAAAGTTCTCACCACACATCTAGATAAGTTCCTTGGGGGGTCTAGTTTCCAAAATGGTGTCATTTGTGGGGGGTTTCCACTGTTTTGGTACATCAGGGGTTTTCCAATCGCGACATGGTGTCCGATCTCAATTCTAGCCAAAAACGTCAAATGGCGCTGCTTCCCTTCCGAGCTCTGCTATGCGCCCAAATAGTCATTTACACCCACATATGGGGTATCAGCGTACTCAGGACAAATTGCACAATAACTTTTAGGGTCCTGTTACCCTTGGAAAAATAAAAATTGTGGGTGAAAAGATCATTTTTGTGGAAAAAATATGATTTTTTAATTGTACCGCTGTACGTTATAAACTTCTGTGAAGCCCTTGTGGGTTCAAAGTTCTCACCACATATCTAGATAAGTTCCTTGGGGGGGTCTAGTTTCCAAAATGGGGTCACTTGGGGGGGTTTCCACTGTTTAGGTACATCAGGGGCTCGCCAAACGTGACATGGCGTCCGATCTGAATTCCAGCCAATTTTGCATTGAAAAAGTCAAACGGCGCTCCTTCCATTCTGAGCTCTGCCATGCGCCGAAACAGTGGTTCCCCCCCACATATCAGGTATCAGCGTAGTCAGGACAAATTGCACAATAACTTTTGCAGTCCAATTTCTCCTGTTACCCTTGGTAAAATAAAGAAAATTGAACCTGAAGTATTTTTTTTGTGAAAAAAAGTTAAATGTTCATTTTTTTTTTAATATTCAAAAAATTCCTGTGACTCACCTAAAGGGTTAATAAACTTCTTGAATGTGGTTTTAAGCACCTTGAGGGGTGCAGTTTTTAGAATGGTGTCACTTTTGGGTATTTTCTATCATATAGACCCCTCAAAGTGGCTTCAAATGTGAAGTGGTCCCTAAAAATAAAATGGTGTTGCAAAAATGAGAAATCGCTGGTCAATTTTTAACCCTTATAACTTCCTAGCAAAAAAAAATTTTGGTTGCAAAATTGTGCTGATGTAAAGTAAACATGTGGGAAATGTTATGTATTAAGTTTTTTGTGTGCCGTATCGCTGTGATTTAAGGGCATAAAAATTCAAAGTTGGAAAATTGCGAAATTTTCAAAATTTTCGCCAAATTTCCGTTTTTTTCACAAATAAACGCAAGTTATTTGAATGCAATTTTACCACTAACATGAAGTACAATATGTCACGAGAAAACAATGTCAGAATCACCAGGATCCATGAAAGCGTTCCAGAGTTATGACCTCATAAAGGTACAGTGGTCAGAATTGTAAAAATTGGCCCGGTAGTTAACGTGCAAACCACCCTTGGTAGTGAAGGGGTTAATTGGCTGTAAGCCATAATCATCATTAACAGAAATAAACACTGTGTGTAATGACTCTATATAATATACGAGTTTCACTTCTTGTATTGAAGAACTGAAAAATTATCTTTTGATGATATTCTAATTTAGTGAGAAGCACCTGTATATAACCCCTCTGTTTCTCCACAAACTATTCTTCTGGATAAAAGTCTCCACAAGGTCGGCATAGGTACAGAGGCCAAAGGTCCGAAGTGCTTAGCGAAAAAGACTGATCTTATACTGCGGGATTATAAATACTTTTTGGGAGTAAAATTATTACAATTGTATAATCATAACACTGGGCAACAAATTTCAAGGAAGTTCTTGTCCCCTGAGAAAATTGTATTCAATCTTATAGATTTTGATATGCTGAACACGAATATGTGTTCCAAAAGTCTGTATCACATAAGGTTTTTAACCCCTTCACTCCTGGAGCTTTTTTCGATTTTTTGTCTTTCGCTCTCCTTCCCAGAGCCATAACTTGTTTATTTTTCCGTCAATATATCCACGTGAGGGCTTATTTTTTGCGGGACGATTTGTACTTTTAAACGACTCCATTGGTTTTACCATGTCTTGTACTCAAAAACAGGAAAAAAATTCCAAGTGCTGTGAAAATGCAAAAAAATTGCAATCCCACACTTGTTTTTTGCTTGGCTTTTTTGCTAGGTTCACTAGATGCAAAATCTAACCTGTGATTATAATTCTCCAGGTCATTATGAGTTCATAGACACCAAACATGTCTATTTTCTCTTTTATCTAAATGGTGAAAAAAAAAATCCAAAGTTTGCTTAAAAAAAAATAATAAATAATTGCGCAATTTTCTGAGACCCGTAGCATTTCCATTTTTCGTGATCTGGGGTCAGGTGAGGGCTTATTTTTTGCGTGCCGGACTGATGTTTTTAATTATACCACCTTTGTGCAAATACGTTCTTTTGATCGCCCATTATTGCATTTTAATGCAATGTCGCAGTGACCAAATAAACGTAATTCTGGCGTTTTGTTTTTCTCGCTATGCTGTTTAGCGATCGGGTTAATGCTTTCTTTTATTGATAGATCGGGCGATTCTGAACGTGGCGATACTTCATATGTGTATGTGGGATTTTTTTTATTGTTTTATTTTGATTGGGCGAAAGGGGGGTGATTTAAACTTTTAGGTTTTTTATTTGTAAACATTTTTTTTTTACTTTTGGCATGCTTCAATAGCCTCCAAGAGGCATGCACAACCCGATCGGCTCTGCTACATATGGGCGATGAGCAGATCGCCCATATGTAGCAGATTTACTGCTGTGCTTCGAGCGCCAACCACCGAGCGGCGCTCAAAGCCATCTGCCTGGAACAATTATAGAGGTCGCTATGAGACCTGTGGTTGTCCAGGCAACGCATCGCCGACTCCTGATCACGTGACGGGGATCGGCAATGAGCTCACTTACGGCCTGAAGTGCTATTTAAATGCCTGCTGTCAGCTTTGACAGCGGGATTAAACTAGTTAATAGGCGCGGGCGGACGGCGATTCCGCTCGCGCCTATTGCGGGCATGTCAGCTGTTCATAACAGCTAACATGTCGCGGCTTTGAGGTGGGCTCACTACCGGAGCCCACCTCAAAGCAGGGGATCCTTACCGATGACGTACTATTCCATCATCGGTAAGGAAGGGGTTAAGAAACAACAGTTTATAGTCTACATTATGACGTCCGAGACACTACATACATGTGCATCGATGTCAGTAGCAAAAGCAATTGTTCAAAAGTGTTTTGCAGATGACTTGTTTATAATCCGTGTCAGATGCTTCTCGAATAAGATTCCAGCAATAGTCAGCCAGCATTGACATACTCCATTTTCCTTGGTACCTTTTCTCCATCAGCGCAATGTGTTGGTGAAATCTTTCACTGTGTTCATCGCTAACAGCACCAAGATTGGCTGGGAAAAAGTCCAAGTGAGAATGTAGAAAATGCATTTTTAGAGACATATTGCATTTAATCAAATGATAAGCTGTGAGCATGTTGTCCACGAGTTGTTCAAAGTTCGGTGCCCTGCTGTTGAGGTTGAAGGTCACATCTTTAACGGCTCTACATTCCACTTGTTCAGCACCTTGCAAAAGACCATCAAAGCTTCTGTCGTTCTTTATATCTATGATCTGTTGGCCAATAAAAATACCTTTAGTCTTTGCATCACCTATTCTTGGAAATTTCTGTAGCAAGTAAGAAAAGGCTTTCGATTCTTTGTTCATTGCTTTGACAAAATTCTTCATAAGCTCAACTTTAATATGCAAAGGAGGGAGAAATATCTTTGCTGGATCAACGAGAGGATTATGTTTAACATTCTTCTGTCCAGCAACCAGGTTTTCCCGGAGTGGCCAGTATTTTCTGAAATAGTGCATTTCTCATGCACAACTGTCCCACTCTCAAATAAAACAGCAATTCTTGGTATATCCAAGCTGCAGTCCAAGAAGAAGTGCAACAACTTTTAGATCACCACATACACTCACTGGCCACTTTATTAGGTACACCTGTCCAACTGTGTGTTAAGACTTAATTTCTAATCAGCCAATCACATGGCGGCAACTCAGTGCATTTAGGCATGTAGACATGGTCAAGACAATCTCCTGCAGTTCAAACCGAGCATCAGTATGGGGAAGAAAGGTGATTTGAGTGCCTTTGAACATGGCATGATTGTTGGTGCCAGAAGGGCTGGTCTGAGTATTTCAGAAACTGCTGATCTACTGGGATTTTCACGCACAACCATCTCTAGGGTTTACAGAGAATGGTCCGAAAAAGAAAAAAAATTCAGTGAGCGGCAGTTCTGTGGCCGGAAATGCCTTGTTGATGCCAGAGGTCAGAGGAGAATGGGCAGACTGGTTCGAGCTGATAGAAAGGCAACAGTGACTCAAATTGCCACCCGTTACAACCAAGGTAGGCAGAAGAGCATCTCTGAACGCACAGTGCGTCGAACTTTGAGGCAGATGGGCTACAGCAGCAGAAGACCACACTGGGTACCACTCCTCTCAGCTAAGAACAGGAAACTGAGGCTACAATTTGCACAAGCTCATCGAAATTGGACAGTAGAAGATTGGAAAAACGTTGCCTGGTCTGATGAGTCTCGATTTCTGCTGCGACATTCGGATGGTAGGGTCAGAATTTGGCGTAAACAACATGAAAGCATGGATCCATCCAGCCTTGTATCAACGGTTCAGGCTGGTGGTGGTGGTGTCATGGTGTGGGGAATTTTTTCTTGGCACTCTTTGGGCCCCTTGGTACCAATTGAGCATCGTTGCAACGCCACAGCCTACATGAGTATTGTTGCTGACCATGTCCATCCCTTTATGACCACAATGTACCCAACATCTGATGGCTACTTTCAGCAGGATAATGCGCCATGTCATAAAGCTCGAATCATCTCAGATTGGTTTCTTGAACATGACAATGAGTTCACTGTACTCAAATGGCCTCCTCAGTCACCAGATCTCAATCCAATAGAGCATCTTTGGGATGTGGTGGAACGGGAGATTCGCATCAGGGATGTGCAGCCGACAAATCTGCGCCAACTGTGTGATGCCATCATGTCAATATGGTCCAAAATCTCTGAGGAATGCTTCCAGCACCTTGTTGAATCTCTGCCACGAAGAATTGAGGCAGTTCTGAAGGCAAAAGGGGGTCCAACCCGTTACTAGCATGGTGTACCTAATAAAGTGGCCAGTGAGTGTATGTTCCAGTTATAATTTCTATTATTAATGTGGGTCAACAGTAACTCTTTATTCTCATACGTTTCTTTCATGTGTACAGCATGTGCAATAGGTATAGAAGGATAGATATTTCCGTTGTGTAGTAAAACAGCCTTCAGACTTAAAACTGACGAGTCAATGAACAGACGCCATTCCTTCGGGTCATGTTCGCATCCAAGAGCACCAAACAACCCCAAGACATCATTGCAAAAGGTTAAACTGTCGACATGGTTGAAAAATTGATTAAGGTCTTCTTGACAACTGCAAAAAAACAGAAAGTCTTGTTCCTGGTTGTAAGAGATTCCGTTCTTGTAGCCTGCCAATAATTCTGCCTGCCTCTTTGACAATTTCAAATCTCTGACTAAGTCAATCAGATCAGCTTGACTGAACAGATGTGGATTAGATGTAGAAGGCTCAAAGTCTGGGTCTGCAGCAGTTTCATTTTCCACTGACATTGTTAGTTCATCTTCGTCATCCTCCATTGTCCATACTTTGGGCGGCTTTGGAACACGAAGACTTTCAGTGTGTGGCACTGGTCTTAAGGCAGAAGGAAGACTAGGATATTCTATTGATTTCTTGTTCTTTGCTGAATATCCTGTTACATTTGTAAGGCAGAAGTAGCAATCTGGTACATGATCTCTCTGCTCTCTCCATATCATTGGACAGCGAACGGCATTGAAGGTCATGATCCATTCAGCCATGCTCTAAGTATGTCAGTATTGTCTTTTGATTCCTCCCCTGCCCAGGAAATGTGGTATGCTCTGTATACGGTCAGTCAAATGATTCACTGTGCCTGCGTGGAATTCGCATAATAAGTGCTTGCATATGTGTAGATCAGCAATTTATGCTATTTCAGTGGAAAATTAAGAATATACAGTTTCAGAAAAAGTTCATATATGAGTTTTTAGAATTATAACAGAATATTATAATGTTTTGTATCATTTCTCAAAAACCTTACGTGATAGGAAAAATCTGAAGTCATTTCTGAGATCAGTATGAAAAAATCTATCAGGAACACTCGAAATTGTCCGAGGGATAAAAACCTGGGTAACACAGTGTAACCAGCCGGTTTGGTCAAAGACACCAACCTATTTTGTCAGGGAATGTAGAACCGACACTGTAGACACATGGTAAAACTGCGGTAGGACATTTATTGTTTCTTGCACATGAATTAATAACATTTAGATGGATTCAAACGAACCTTCCTACAAAACGTGATAAAGTCATTATTACAGGACTGTACGAGAAAGGGATTTATTCTACAAGAAAATCTAGAGCCAAAAATGAGAGAATCCAGGACTGTCCTCCAGTGTGTTAGTAGAAGGCGGAGTATTTGTCCCTAGAACTTCTCTACTCGGTATAACGAGACTCTGACCTTCTAGATATAAATAGCGTGTGAGAATGAAAAATGACTGAATATGAGGACATTGTACGATCTGTATGTCCTTGTACAGGGAACTATGGAGACAGTGCTATTTTTCTGTATAAAATATGGGATGTTGCTGTAGCCATAAAATTTCTATGTAGGGGACTGCATAGATACAGTATTTTTACCCTAGATTTTACTATAAGGAGAAGGGGAATTGGGAACATTTAATTGTAATTTCAGTTAAAAAAAAAAAACTTAATTGAAAAAAAATACTGGTCCATTTTCCACCATTTTATTTGTGCTGTCAAATATTACAATTTGGATACAAAACCAAAAGCATTTATAGTAATAGAAAATGTTCAAAGACCTTGTGTGGAGAGGTGGAGATTTTGTGCTGAAAGTAACTAATAAATGGCAAATAACAGACTGGGAGTCAGGAAGAAGAGGGAGGAGGATATTTGGGGTATTTTTCTTAAGGGTGGGGTAAGGACTTTTATATTGGACATGAAAGATATTAGTAACTGCAGATATTTTTAATTCTAATTATCTAATTCTGTATTTTTCGGACTAAAACATGCACTTTACCAAAAGACGCACCCCAGGTTTAGACAACAGAAATAGGAAAAACATTTTTTCTACCAATTATTTCTTCCCTGATGTAAAGTGGAGGAGTCAATATCACTAATTGTAATGCACTGTGGAAGAATAGGGAAATAATAAACCTATTGTTAGTGTTTTATGAGCACTCCACAGTGCTCTCTCTCGATATATATATATTATATATATATATACACACCAGCTGAAGAGCCCGGCGCTGCCCGGGCATAGTAACTAACTGTGGTTAGTTATAGCAAATTATAATTATCCTCCATCCCATAGTCCCGTGCCCATATACCCATCATACATATCCACGATCCAATAGGCCCGTGCCATATACCCATCATACATATCTTCCATCCCATAGTCCCGTGCCCATATACCCATCATACATATCCTCCATCCCATAGTCCCGTGCCCATATACCCATCATACATATCCTCCATCCCATAGTCCCATGCCCATATACCCATCACAGATATCCTCCATCCCATAGTCCCGTGCCCATATACCCATCATACATATCCACGATCCCATAGGCCCGTGCCCATATACCCATCATACATATCCTCCATCCCATAGTCGAGTGCCCATATACCCACACATCCTCCATCCCATAGTCCCATGCCCATATACCCATCACACATCCTCCATCCCATAGTCCCATGCCAATATACCCATCATACATAGTCGCCATCATAGTCCCATGCCAATATACCCATCACACATCCTTCATCCCATAGTCCCATGCCCATATACCCATCACACATCCTCCATCCCATAGTCCCATGCCAATATACCCATCATACATATCCTCCATCCCATAGTCCCATGCCCATATACCCACACATCCTTCATCCCATAGTCCCATGCCCATATACCCATCACACATCCTCCATCCCATAGTCAAGTGCCCATATACCCATCACACATCCTCCATCCCATAGTCCCATGCCCATATACCCATCATACATATCCTCCATCCCAGAGTCCCATGCCCATATACCCATCACACATCCTCCATCCCATAGTCCAGTGCCCATATACCCATCATACATATCTGCCATCCCATAGTCCCATGCCCATATACCCGTCATACATATCCTCCATCCCATAGTCCAGTGCCCATATACCAATCACACATCCTCCATCCCATAATCAACCATTATGACATCATAATGAGCGGCGGGGCTTGCAACCTATGCTGACATCAGCGTCACCATGGCAACCATTATGACATCATAATGAGGGGCGGGGCTTGATACACACACACACTTTTTCCCCGGTATGTAGATAGGGGCAAAATTGTTTGGTGAATTGGAACGCGCGGGGTTAAAATTTCAAAATTTCGCCTCACAACATTGCCTAGGACACTCTCGGGGTCCAGACGTGTGACTGTGCCAAATTTTGTGGCTGTAGCTGCGACGGTGCGGATACCAATCCTGGACATACACGCATACATACATACATACACTTGAGCTTTATATATTAGATATATATATATTAGAATACATACATATACATGCACAACACTGCTGGATACTCTGCACATTTACATACACACAGCTCTGCTGCATATGCACATTTACATACACACAGCTCTGCTACATTTGCACATTTACGTGCATAAAGCTTTGCTTATTATTATTATGCTTTTCTTATCCAGCACCATCATACTCCACAGTGCTTTAGAGAACTCTACTACAAATGCACATTTATATACACACACAGCTCTACTACATTTGCATACACTAGCCCATTTTACAGTTCCTCCCAGGTCATGTGAAAGGTCCTGGAGCTAGTTAGGTGAAGGTTCTTAAGCTGTTAACTCAGGACAGGCAGCCTCTGTGCAGGTCCCGGTATTTTCGATCACATAGATTAATGTGGACCAGGAGGAGAGGGAAGTTCTCGCAGTGATAAGGAAGGATGCTGTCTCAGCAAGCTGTCTACAGACTATAAGAAGCACTCACTTATTAGCAAGACTTTTTCATGTTAAAAGTATCTAAAAGTCCAAAAAATACACTGTGTTTAAAGTAATTTACCATTATTGTTTAATTACATGACTGTCTGTGATATGTTTTTTGTACAATTCATCAATAAAATATATAGTTTCTCTGGGTGTGCGTTTTTTATTTTGATGTTTAACAAAATAGCTTTTCTAGTACTTTGTCACATTATAGGTATGATAATGCCTTCTCCCCATGTGGGATTTTAAATGCTTAACAAAATAGCATTCTTGTTCAAAACATTTCCAACATTCTTAAAATTAACATTGCTTCTCCCCTGTGTGATTTCTCTTATGCTTAGCAAAACTTGATTTATCTGCCCAACATTTCCCACATTCTGAACATGAATATGGCTTCTCTCCTGTGTGAGTTCTCTGGTGACTAACAAGCGAAGATTTATGAGCAAAACATTTCCCACATTCTGAACATGAATATGGCTTCTCCCCTGTGTGTGTTCTCTGGTGATTAAGAAGATCTGATTTCCGTCCAAAATATTTCTTACATTCTGAACATGAATATGGCTTCTCCCCTGTATGACTTATCTGGTGGTTAACAAGAGATGATTTCTTTACAAAACATCTCCCACATTCAGAACATGAATATGGTTTTTCCCCTGTGTGAATTCTCTGATGATTAAGAAGATCTGTTTTCTGTGCAAAACATTTCCCGCATTCTGAACATGAATATGGCTTCTCCCCTGTGTGAATTCTCTGGTGTGTAACAAAGTGTGATTTATGTCCAAAACATTTTCCACATTCTGAACATGAAAAAGGCTTTTCTACTTTATGTGTTCTCTGGTGTGTAACAAGATGTGATTGGTGTCCAAAACATTTCCCACATTCTGAACAGGAATATGGCTTCTCCCCTGTGTGAGTTCTCTGGTGACTAACAAGAATTTGTTTCCAATTAAAACATTTTCCACATTCTGAACATGAATATGGCATCTCCCCTGTGTGCGTTCTCTGGTGACTAACAAGAAATGATTTCCGGATAAAACATTTTCCACATTCTGAACATGAAAACGGCTTCTGCCCTGTGTGAATTTTCTGGTGTGTAAAAAGATATGCTTTCTGGTTAAAGCTTTTTCCACATTCTAAACAGGAAAAAGGCTTTTCCCCTGTGTGAATTCTCTGGTGATTAACAAGATATGCTTTCTGGTTAAAACATTTTCCACATTCTAAACAGGAAAAAGGCTTTTCACCTGTATGAATTCTCTGGTGAATAACCAGCATAAATTTTCGGGTAAAACATTTTCCACATTCTGAACATGAATATGGCTTCTCCCCAGTATGAATTCTCTCATGCCTAATAAGATATGCCATCTGTTTAAAATGTTTACCACACTTGAAACAAGTAAACCTCTTCTCCTCTGTGTGAATTTTTTGATGTTTAACAAAATAAGTTTTTAGGGTATAACTATTTCCATATTCTGAATGTGTAATTGGCATCTTTGCTTTAACAGTAGTTTGTTTTTCAGTGCCTCTGTTGTGACTTTTATTTTTCTTAGTAGTCTGTAATGAATCAGAAGATAGGACCTCTTTCATAGGATTAGATGATCGATCTTTGCTGTGAAAGAATGATGGTATTTCTGGAGTACTGGCATTCACTTGAATTGAATCCTGTGTGATCTCAAGGTCATCTGATATAAAAATTGAAAATGTTAGTTGTCCCTCTGATCTCCTGGTACAGTCATCTTCCAAGAATTACATCAATTATTATTTTTAAATATAATATCATTAAAATTTATATTTTTCAACAATTCTACTCAAAATTTCCATAGAAATGGGAAGATATGTAGTAAAAATCAATTATTCACTAAGACAATAACAGTGCACAGTCTAATAGAAGAACTCATTGCATGAACCAGTAGAGTGTGTGTGAAGACACAGCATTTAATCTTAATTATCCAGATGTCTATTTCAGTTGGCCAGGAGACTTACGCTAATGTCATATGAGTCTGAATGTTGACACAGGTGTAGCGATGATTTTGACTCCATGGGTATTTTCCAGAAACAAGCAGCAGTGAAAGTTGCTGAGTGAAAATTGGAAATCTGCTATTGTAGTGTTCAAACACGTTGCCCTGATAAACATTGCAGTGTCCAATATGTTTTAGTGCCCAGTACATTATGGTGCCCATACATTGTGCCCAGCTTGTGCTTCTGGAGACATGCACCCTTTAAATTAAGCCAAATTAAGCCATAAATGCCGAACACGTGGTTTAGGTAGAATGGGGCTAAAAAGGGAGGGAGGGCATTTGGATTTGGAAGAGCAGAATTTGCTCGATTTCTTTTGGAGGGTGAGGAGCCATAGTGCTTTTCCAGAGTCTTTGTACGAGTAGAAACCTGGAAGCCTCCCTACATTTCAGTTAACAGATGACGGACCTGAGTGGGGACTTGCTTTTTTATATGGACTGAGTTGCAGCTTGTGTTGGGAACATTTTACAAAACATTTTGGATCACATTTTTCCTGTGCTCAATGCTGAGCACTTATATTAGGGTTTAAATCCAAATCTCTGAATGACGTGATTCAGATGAAACCACTGAGTGATCCATTCACTATAATGAGGCAGCAGAGTTACTCTGGACTCTGTCTGGTCTCTGCTCAGCGGTCTTCTTTTCAGAGGTGCACAAAACCGTGGCAGACCGTGTTTTTATGCAGGCCTAAAAAGACGGAAACTGCCAGATGATAGGCCAGACGGCGTCCAAAGTGCCTCCATCTGCCTCATTCTAGGGAATTTCCCACCAGCGGTTCTGTCTGAATCATGTATTTCAGAAATTTCCACAGAAACCCCGGTGAAAGAGCTCAGCGAAGAGAGCAGGATAAATGTGAGCATAGCCTTACTGCGATCATTGGGAGGAAGAATGAACAAAAAACAGCAATTCAGTAATAGTTGTTTTTTATGCCGTTCACTGTGTGTTAAACATGACAAAGCAGATTTATTCTTCAGATCAGTAAGATTACATCAGTTATTTTTTAATGTTTTGCAGCTTTTACACAAAAATAACTTTTATAGAAAAAATTGCTTTTGCATCGCTCTATTCCAAGAGCTATAAACTTTTTGTTTCTCTATTGACGGAGCTATCTGGTGTCTTGTTTTTTTTTATGGGACAAGTTGATGCTTTCAGCTCTTCCATTTTTATTTCCATTCAAATTTTGTTTGCGTTTAACTCCACTTTTTGTTCAGCAGTATAATGAAAAAACAGTTTTTTCCACGTTTTGTATTTATCTTTTTTTTTTTTTTTTATGGTGTTCACTGAAGTTGTTAACTAGCGTGATCGTTTTATAGGTCTGGTTGTTACGAACACAGCGATAACAAATATGTGTCATTTTTGTTTTTACATAAATATACCTATTTATCAGTATAATTTTTCTTTTTACTTTTTTTACTTAGACCCTCCATGGGACTTTAGCTTTTTTTCACTCTGATCGCTGGTATAATGCATTTGCAATTAGTGATGGTCGAGCACTAAAACACTAGAGCTCTTGGTAATCGGATCGAGCAGATCGGACTCTCGGATGGGCTCGACTCAACAAGTCAATATAGGTCGATTGGAAACCTAAGCATTTTTCTGGAACACCCTAACATGAGGGCTGGGGGTGAGGGTCAGGAACTTCGCTCAAATGGAATGAAAACAGCATGGGGAAGATGCCTGGAAGCATCTCTGACTCACAGGTCGCTGCTGGGAACAATGTTGTCTGAGTATTACGCCACTTTTATGGACTGAAAAATTATACAAAACTGAACATAAAATATTCTTTCCTGTATAATAACTTGTATATAAAACAAAATGAAAAGGAGAAGAAAAACGCATTCTCCACCTCTTCATAGCTGGGCGATCTCTCACCGTATTTCCCAGTTGCGTACGACTACAGTAGATTACATAGTAGAGGGGGAACTAAAGAAATAAAACTACACTCACTGGTAAATGTAATTTTACCATTTTACTACCTTATCTGGGCATCTGGTGTTTGACAAGGTCAGACGTATCCTGTTTAATTTATGAAAGAGACTCTGAAACCCACAAAGCCTATACGGTCAATGCAAGAACTGCCAAAAATTAGGAGGGACTTCGATACACCTGTATTAGAAGTAAAGAAGGGCCTCTTACACGTTCTGTTAAAATTGTTAGGTAGTGAGTCTCCTAGACTCATAAAGCCTACGCACTAAGTGCAAGGGCTGACATATATTAGAAAGAGGGGTTGCAATACACCTTGGAAGACAACAATTTTAATCAAGTACAAAATGATGACCCTCTAAAAATTTGGAGAGAGCGTCACATAATGATCATTTAAAAATTTGAAGCATAATGATCCTTTAAAAATGATCTGATTAAGACTCATAATGACCCTCTAAAAATTAAAAGTAAGGGCCGAATGATGACTGTATAAAGATTTTGCGCGAGAGCCGCAGGAAGACCCAACATTTGAATTGGCTTTATGTTCAACAGCTGCCATCCGGTGTGGTTGACAAGTCTGAGCCAATCCATGCATTGTAAATTTTGAGCAAGGACATGATGAACCTATAAAAACTTTAACCCCTTAACCCCCAAGGGTGGTTTGCACGTTCATGACCGGGCCAATTTTTACAATTCTGACCACTGTCCCTTTATGAGGTAATAACTCTGAAACGCTTCGATGGATCCTGGTGATTCTGACATTGTTTTTCTCGTGACATATTGTACTTCATGCTAGTGGTAAAATTTCATTGATATAACTTGCGTTTTTTTGTGAAAAAAACGGAAATTTGGCAAAAATTTTGAAAATTTCACAATTTTCCAACTTTGAATTTTTATGCCCTTAAATCACGGAGATACGGCACAAAAAAACTTAATAAGTAACATTTCCCACATGTTTACTTTACATCAGCACAATTTTGGAACCAAAATTTTTTTTGTTAGGAAGTTATAAGGGTTAAAAGTTGACCAGCGATCTCTCATTTTTGCAACACCATTTTATTTTTACAGACCACATCACATTTGAAGCCACTTTGAGGGGTCTATATGATAGAAAATACCCAAAAGTGACACCATTCTTAAAACTGCACCCCTCAAGGTGCTCAAAACCACATTCAAGAAGTTTATTAACCCTTCAGGTGCTTCACAGGAATTTTTTGAATATTTAAAAAAAATGAACATTTAAACTTTTTTTCACAAAAAAAATACTTCAGGTTCAATTTTTTTATTTTACCAAGGGTAACAGGAGAAATTGGACTGCAAAAGTTATTGTGCAGTTTGTCCTGAGTATGCTGATACCTGATATGTGGGGGGAACCACTGTTTCGGCGCATGGCAGAGCTCAGAAGGGAAGGAGCGCCGTTTGACTTTTTCAATGCAAAATTGGCTGGCATTCAGAACGGACGCCATGTCACGTTTGGAGAGCCCCTGATGTACCTAAACAGTGGAAACCTCCCACAAGTGACCCCATTTTGGAAACTAGACCCCCTAAGGAACTTATCTAGATGTGTGGTGAGCACTTTGAACCCCCCAGTGCTTCACAGAAGTTTATAAAGACCAGGCGTGAAAATAAAAAAATCGTATTTTTTCAAGAAACATGATCTTTTAGTCCCCATTTTTTTATTTTCCCACAGGTAACAGGAGAAATTGGACCCCAAATGTCGTTGTCTAATTTGTCCTGAGTACACTGATACCCCATATGTGGGAGAAAATTACTGTATGGGCACACGTCGGGGCTCGAAAGGGAAGTAGTGACGTTTTGGAATGCAGACTTTGATGGAATGGTCTGCGGGTGTCATGTGCGTTTGGAGAGCCCCTGATGTACCTAAACTATTGAAACTCCCCACAAGTGACCCCATTTTGGAAACTAGACCCCCCACAGAACTTACCTAGATGTGTGGTGAGCACTTTGAACCCCCAAGTGCTTCACAGAAGTTTATAACGCCCGGGTGTGAAAATAAAAAAATCATTTTTTTCCACAAAAATGATATTTTTGCCCCCAATTTTTTATTTTCCTAAGGGTACCAGGAGAAATTGGACCCCAAAAGTTGTTTTGCAATTTGTCCTCAGTAGGCCGATACTCCATATGTGGGGGTAAAACACTGTTTGGACGCATGGCAGAGCTTGGAAGGGAAGGAGCACCATTTGACTTTTTTTCAAGGCAGAATTGGCTGGAATTGAGATCAGACGCCATGTTGCATTTGGAGAGCACCTGGTGTGCCCAAACAGTGGAAACCCTGCAATTATAACTCCAACCCTAACCCCAACACACCCCTAACCCTAATGGGAAAATGGAAATAAATACATTTTCTTTTAATTTTATTATTTTTCCCTAACTAAGGGGGTGATAACGGGGGGTTTGATTTACTATTTATGGCGGCTTTTATGTTTGGCAGCTGTCACACACTAAAAGACGCTTTTTATTGTAAAAATAGTTTTTGCATCACCACATATTGAGAGCTATAATTTTTCCATATTTTGACCCACAGAGTCATGTGAGGTCTTATTTTTTGCGGGACGAGTTGACGTTTTTATTGGTACCATTTTTGGGCACGTGACATTTTATGATCGCTTTTTATTCCAATTTTTGGGACGCAGAATGAACAAAAACCAGCGTTTCATGAATTTCTTTTGGGGGGTGCATTTACACCGTTCCGCGTGCGGTAAAATTGATAAGGCCCTTTTATTCTTCGGGTCAGTACGGTTACAGCGATACCTCATTTAAGTCGTTTTTTTAGGTTTTGGCGCTTTTATGCAATGAAAACAATTTTACATAAAAAATAATTATTGTTGCATCGCTTTATTCTGCGGGCTATAACTTTTTTATTTTTTTGCTGATGATGCTGTATGGCGGCTCGTTTTTTGCGGGACAAGATGACGTTTTCAGCCATGGATATTTATATGCGTCTTTTTGATCGCACGTTATTGCACTTTTTGTTCGGTGGTATGATAATAAGTCATTATTTTTTGCTTCGTTTTTTATTTTTATTTTTTAAGAGGTTCGCTAAAGGTGTTAACTAATGGGACAGTTTTATAGGGCGGGTCGTTACGGACGCGACGATACCAAATATGTGTACTTTTATTGTTTTGTTTTTTTTATTTCCAAAAAATGAATTTATTAGGGAATATTTTTTTTCTTTTTAATTTATTTAGCGATTTTTTTAAAAACTATTTTTACACTTTTTTTTTTTTTTAACTTTATTACATTATCCCAGGGGGGACATAGCTGTCATGTGACAGATCGCTGATCTGTCACATCACAGATCACTGTGACAGATCGGCGATCTGTCACAGGCACTGCACAATGCTTCCTCCTTGCCTGCGCTTTGCAGGCATGAGGAAGCCAGCTCCCTGCAGGCCCCCGAAGGTCCCCGTCTCCATCTTGGATTCGGGGACCTGCAGGGATGGAGCCCCCCGCAGCAGCGCTGCACATTGCGCTGCTGTGGGGAGCTCAGGGAAGCCCGGAGGGAGCCCCCTCCCTGCCGATGCTTCCTTTAACCCCCGGTGCACCGCGATCGTGTTTGATCGCGGTGTGCAAGGGGTTAACGTGACCGCCCCTGACACATAGTGCCGGGTGTCAGTTATGATAACCAGCTGACACCCGGCCGCGATAAGCGGCGCTCACCACGTGGGCGCCGCTGATCGCTGTGACGTACTATCCCGTCCCTGGGAATTAAGTCCCAGGGCACATGGACGGGATAGCACGTCACATGACAGAAAGGGGTTAAATAAGGGACAAAATTATGACCGTGTAAGAATTTAGAGTAAGGGCCGCAGAAAAAGCCTATAAAGATTTTGAGTGAGGGCAGCATGATGACCCTGTTGACATGTTGTAGGAGGAGTACAAGAAAAATAAGAAACAATGAACCGTATATTTGAATTGGCTTTATGTTCCACTGATGTCATCCGTTCAGGTTAAGAAGTCTAAGCTAATCCAGGCCTTGTTCATTTTGATAAGAGTCAGCATGTCAGCATTTTTAGTTGTTCAATTATTATGCCCCCTTCGGCACTAAAAACTCGCTCTGACAAAACGTTAGTGGCAGGGCAGGCCAGCACCTCGAAGGCGTTGAGGGACAGTTCATGCCTTGTGTTCAGCTTGGATATCCAATAGCTGTAAAGCACAGAGGAATCATGGAGAACGCTGGAACGGTCAGCTAGATACTCCTTCACCATCTTCCAAAACTTTGCCCTCCTTGTCAGACTACGCCGCACATCAGGGCATGGGCACTGGGAGGGTCTAATGAAAATGTCCCAGACCTCTGATAGTATTCCCCTACCTCTGTTGGACCTGGTGTGCATCTCCCTAGTCTCTCTTCTTTGATTGACCAAGGAACTAGGCCTCTGCCGCCAGTGTTGTCAGATGGGAATTTTTTTTCTAGCTGTTCGACTGGGGTCTTCTGGTATTGCATCATTTTACTAGTCCTCTCCGCTGTAGGAAGATAGATGGGAAGTTCTCCTTGTAGTGTAGGTCGAGAAGGGTGCACAAGTAAACAGTGTTGGCCAAAGTGCATATAACACGAGGGTCAAAGGAAAGGCAGTGCGACAAAGTCAGCCATGTGTGCTATATTCCCTACATGCAAGACTTCCCTGTTCCCACCAGGAGGACAACTCTCCATATCTTTCTCCTCTTCAGCCCATCCATGCATGAACAGACGAGATGAAGCTGATATGGGTAGCACCCCCTGCAGCACAGGCTATCATCTCCTATTCCTGCTCCTCTTTAGCATTATCGCCCAATCTGTGATAAGAAGATGAGATGAGGCTGGGCCATGTAGTATCAACCTTTGTACTTTCTTCCTCTATTTCCACCTTTCACATGCAAAGCTTCCTCTTTTTATTGTGAGCAGCAAGCGTCTGAGTAAACACAGAAGCGGAATGGCTACACCAATTATGGCATCATCGCCGCTCACCATCTTGGTTGATTCCTCAAAGTTTTGTAGAACCTCACAGATGTCAGACATCCATGCCCACTCGTAGGTTGTAATGTGCGGAAACTGACTGGCATACCGATGGGCATATTGTAGCTGGTATTCAACTATTGCCCTCTACTGCTCACAAAGCCTTGCCAATATTTTCAATGTGGAGCTCCAGAATGTGGTCATGTAGCACATCAGTCGGTGAGCTGGCACTTGCAAGTGTTGCTGAAGTACTGCCAGAGCGGTGGCAGCTGTAGCTGATTTGCGAAAATGGGCGCAAACGTGGTGTATCTTCACCAGTAGCTCAGGCAAATGTGGGACATTTTCAGAAACTGCTGAACTACCAAGCTGAGCACTTGGGACATGCATGGTATGTGTGTGAGGTTGCCAAGCTTCAAAGCCGCCAACACATTATGGCCATTATCACACATGACGATGCCTAATTGTAGGTTCAGCTGGGAGAACCACAGATCTGTCTCATCTGTTACAACTTTCCACAACTGTCCGGCAGTGTGATGATTTTGACCTAAACAAATTGGTTTCAGCAGACCCTGTTGACACTTCACTGAGGCAGTGGCTCCATCTTGTGACTGATATAGACAACATGCTAACAGATGAAAATTCAGAGATGGAGGATGAGGAGAGGAAAGGTGTGCAGGGACTGGTGTAGGAGGTGGAGGAAACACTAATGGAATGAGGGCCTGCAATCCCTGGTGTCAGTAGCACTTGTGCTGTATCAGGGTCATACTTGGCTCTTGCCCCTACAAGGTTCACCTAGTGTGCAGTTAGGGAAATGTCGCATCCATGGTCACAAACATTTGTCCATGTGTCAGTCATTAAGTGGACATTCTTAGAAACTGCATTGGTCAGGGCAAGGGTGATGATATGGGACAAGTAATGTTGTAATGTGGGAAGGTACACCAGTAAAAGAGAGACAGCTGGGGATTGAGTACAGTGGGATGGCCGCCATGAGGTTGCTGAAAGCTTCAGTGTCCACAAGCCTGAATGGCAGCATTTCCAGGGCAAGCAATCTGGCAATGTGCCTGTTTAGTGTTGAGCCTGTGGATGGGAATTTTCTTTTTCGTTCCAAGGCCTGAAGTAGAGAAAGCTGAATGCTATGCTGGGACAAGGAATTGGACGTGGTTGTTGATGGTGCTTGAGAATGTGCAACGACAGGTACAGGCGGGAAGTATTCGTGTCAGTGTTCTGGACAGGGGCTTGGCATGCACATAGCACAAGGGAAGAGACAGTTGTGTCACCTATAAACAATTATTATGGACCCAGGGGTGCTTTGATGACATGTGTCTGAGCATGCTGGTGGTGATCAGGTTGGTAGTGGTCTGGCCCCTGCTGATCTTGTTAAGGCACAGGTTGCAAATCACTGTTCTTTTATCGTCCGCACTGTCTTTAAACAAGACTAGGAAACACCTAAACATTGATTTGGGAACTCACCACATGTGGGTGATCTGGGATACAGTTGCCCATCTTCTCTCTTTGGCCACCCCACTTGCTCTTCTTGCTTGTTGCGATGCTGTGGATGCCTCCCCTTCTGTGATGCTGTCCTCGCTTTGCATAGCACCTTCCCAATATGGGTCAGCGACTTCATCGTCCACCAACACGTCTTCAACTTCTTCCTGACTTATTGACGTAACAACATCATTTCTTGGAAACTGTGTGTCATCATCATCTACCTCTTGAGACACTAATTGCCTTTCCCCAACGTCGTCTTCTTCTGACTGAGATTGCTTAAATATTTGGGCATCACTAAACACTATCTTCTCATGTCCCTCTTGAAACATTTAGGGCGAGAGGTGAGAGTCAATAAATGGAAATGTAAAGAACTCCTCAGTGTGTCCATGTGTGGTCTCACTTGTCTCCTGAGACTCGGATGGTCAAAGGAAGGAGGATCAGTGTGACCTAGCCTCTTAGATAGTTAGACTGGACCGTGTGGAAGTCAGGATGGGAAACAGACAGGAAGCATTATCTGCCATCCAATCGACCACCGGTTTGCACTATTCTGGTTTCAAGAGGGGTGTCCAACTCCCCCCTGCAAAGTGGTACAGGAACCTACGTCTCAAGTAACATCATGTTTGTAGTGCTCCCGCAGCAGACAATTTCACCAGGCCCACATCCTCTGCGTGCACCATCAGCAGCACTTTCACTTCCCCGTCCTTTACCGCACACCTTTCGCATATTAAATTTGGTATTTATTTTTACGCCCACAAACTCTCTGGTATAATAGAGAAAAGAAAATATTTAGCCCTGACAAGGGCTGTTTTAACAGTGCAGCAGAGGAATACAAGTATTAAAACCCTGCCTAGATGCTTCTAATCCAAAGCTACCCCTCCACTAAATATAGGTAACAGCAGTTTTACTACAAAAAAAAAAAATATTTAGTCCTATTTTGTTATGTAAGACTCCATGACGCGATGCGGCCAGCCAATCACTTCCCCGTCCTTTACCGCACACCTTTCGCATATTAAATTTGGTATTTATTTTTATGCCCACAAACTCTCTGGTATAATAGAGAAAAGAAAATATTTAGCCCTGACAAGGGCTGTTTTAACAGTGCAGCAGAGGAATACAAGTATTAAAACCCTGCCTAGATGCTTCTAATCCAAAGCTACCCCTCCACTAAATATAGGTAACAGCAGTTTTACTACAAAAAAAAAAAATATTTAGTCCTATTTTGTTATGTAAGACTCCATGACGCGATGCGGCCAGCCAATCACAGTAATGTCAGTATCCAACATGACTACGGTATTACTGTGTATGGGGGGCAATCATCACACGTTCATTGGCTGCCCAACAAGCTTCAAACATGCGGGACAGGACTCAAGCATGGCACTCGATAACCCGTGATACTCAGTTAAGTGCAGAGTGTGCCCGAGCATCCAGATGCTTGATCGCTCATTAACAATCACAATGAAACAGCATCGCAATGAATCATAGAATCATAGAATCGTAGAGTTGGAAGGGACCTCCTGGGCCATCTGGTCCAACCCCCTGCTCAAAGCAGGATTCGCTAAATCATCCCAGTCAGATGTCTGTCCAGCCTCTGTTTGAAGACTTCCATTGAAGGAGAACTCACCACTTCTCGTGGCAGCCTGTTCCACTCATTGATCACTCTAACTGTCAAAAAGTTTTTTCTAATATCTAATCTGTGTCTCCTCCCATTCAGTTTCATCCCATTGCTTCTAGTCTTTCCTTGTGCAAATGAGAATAAAGTTGATCCTTCTACAATGTGACAGCCCTTTAGATATTTGTAGACAGTAATTAAGTCTCCTCTCAGTCTTCTCTTTTGCAAACTAAACATTCCCAAATCCTGCAACCTTTCCTCATAAGACAGGGTTTGCAGACCGGTCACCATTCTGGTCGCTCTTTTCTGAACTTGCTCCAGTTTGTTGATGTCTTTTTTAAAATGTGGTGCCCAAAACTGGACACAATATTCCAGATGAGGTCTGACCAAAGAGGAGTAGAGGGAAATAATGACTTCACGTGATCTAGACTGTATGCTTCTGTTAATACATCCTAGAACTGCATTTGCCTTTTTTGCTGCTGCATCACATTGTTGACTCATATTCAGTCTGTGATCTATTCGTATACCCAAGTCTTTTTCACATGTGCTGTCACTTAGCCCTATTCCTCCCATTCTATATATGCTTTTTTCATTTTTATTGCCCAGATGTAGTACTTTGCATTTCTCCCTGTTAAAAACCATTCTGTTAGTTACTGCCCACTTCTCCAGTTTATTTAAATCTTTTTGAATCCTCTCTCTCTCTTCTCTAGTATTAGCTATCCCTCCTAGCTTTGTGTCATCAGCAAATTTAATCAGTTTACCCTCAATTCCTTCATCTAAATCGTTGATAAAGATGTTGAACAATACAGGGCCCAGGACAGAGCCCTGTGGTACCCCACTTGAGACATTCTTCCAACTGGATGTGCAGCCATTTACCACCACTCTTTGGGTCCGATCACTAAGCCAGCTATGAATCCACCTAACAGTTGCCTTGTCCATTCCATACTTAGTCATTTTTTCAATAAGGATTGTATGAGAGACTTTGTCAAATGCTTTGCTGAAGTCAAGATATACTATATCTACAGCATTTCCTTGATCCACCCAATCAGTGATACCGTCATAGAAGGAAATTAAGTTAGTCTGACATGACTTATTAGTTACAAACCAATGCTGACTCTGTTTGATCACTTCATTCTTATCCAGGTATTGACTTACATGTTGTTTAATAATTTGTTCAAAGATCTTTCCTGGTATAGAAGTCAGACTCACCGGCCTATAGTTGCCTGGGTCCACCTTCTTCCCCTTTTTGAAGATAGGAACAACATTTGCTCTTCTCCAGTCTTCTGGCACTTCTCCTGTTCTCCAAGAATTTTCAAAGATTATGGAGAGTGGTTCAGAAATTTCTTCTGCTATCTCCTTCAGTACTCTGGGGTGTAATTCATCTGGACCTGGAGACTTGAATTCATTTAGATTAGCTAAGTGTTTCCTCACTATCTTTCTGTTTATAGATATCCTGGATTCTTCTATTCCCTTAATAGGACAGTGAATAACAGTTGGTGTTACATTTCCTTTCTGAGAGAAAACAGATGCAAAATAGGAATTTAAAAGTTCAGCCTTCTCAACATCCTGTCTTACCATTTCATCATTTTCATCCTGTAAAAATCCTATAGCATCTTTGACTTTTCTTTTACTTTTGACATATCCCCAAAATCCTTTATTATTGCTTTTGACATCTCTTGCAAGCCTCAATTCATTTTCAGCTTTAGATAATCTGATTTGTGCCCTGCAGATTCTGCAGACAGCATTATATTCTTCTTTAGATATGCCTCCCTCTTTCCATTTTATAAACATTTTTTTCTTCCTTTTTAGCATGTGCTTAAGTTCTGTGTTCACCCATCCTGGTTTCCTTAAATGCTTCCTATTCTTCCCTCTTTTCGGAATTGTTAACAACTGTGCTTTGAGAATTTCATTTTTCAAGATTTCCCATCCTTCCTGGACATTTTTGTCTTTAAGGATATCCAGCCATTGGATCCCTCCAATTATCTTTCTGAATCCCTTAAAATCTGCCTTTCTGAAATCTAACCTTGACGTCTGAGTCTTCACAGGTCTTCCGCCTCTAGTTATCCAAAATTCTAAAATAGCATGGTCGCTACCTCCTAGGGTTCCAGCCACTTTTACCTCCTCAACCATTTCCTCCCTGTTTATAAGGATTAGATCCAAGGTAGCAGTTCCCCTTGTTTTCTCCCCTACCTTTTGGAAGATAAAGTTGTCAGCAAGAGAGGATAAGAATTTCCTTGACCTGTTAGTTTTGCCTGAGAGAGATTCCCAACAAATGTCTGGATAGTTGAAATCTCCCATGACAACTATGTCATATTTTTTGGAGAACTTGGCCATTTGATGCATAAAGAGTTCATCCATATCTTCAGCTTGCACAGGCGGCCTGTAGTAAATGCCTACAATGGTGTCCTTTCCATTGTTCTGTCCTTGTATTCTTACCCAAACAGTTTCCACAGAACTCCCAGTCTCTGAAGCTTCAATCTCTGTGCAGATATACGCTTTTCTAACATACAATGCAACACCCCCTCCTCGTTTATCAAGTCTGTTTCTTGCAAATAAGTTGTATCCTTCTAGTCTTGTATTCCAACCATGTGTATCGTCCCACCAAGTTTCAGTGATTCCAATGACATCATATTTCTTTTCCTGTGTTAGTAGTTCCAATTCTCCTTGTTTGTTGCCCATGCTTTGTGCATTAGTATAGAAACATTTTAGTTTGTGATTGGTTTCTCTTTCTCCAATATTTTTATTAATTAGATTCTTTCGTCTTTGTTCTTCCTTTCCACTTCTATTAGCAGAGTTCTCAATAGCATTTGTCAGGTGTATGGCTTTTTCTGGTCTTTTGCTTCCCTTCCCATGTTGTTCTAGTTTAAAGCTCTCCTTACAAGTGTAGCAAGGCGACTTCCAAATACATGCTTTCCAGTCTTCGTAAGGTGCACCCCATCTCTAGCAAGTAGTCCATCGTATAAGTAGTTCACTCCGTGATCCAGAAATCCAAATCGTTGCTGACGGCACCATCGACGTAGCCAGTTGTTCACCTGCAGAATCTTATTCCACCTCATTGTTCCATGGCCATCCACTGGGAGGATGGAACAATGCATTATACCTATCAGTATTACACTGACAGAAGCCTCTTAGACCATGTTTGTTGCATGGTCTAACAGGCTTACCGTAGGTCTCTGACCCGGAGGCCAACTTGACAACCTTGGGTTGCCATGACAACAATCGCGCACTCGCGACAACAGGGCAGCCAATTGAAAGCCTACCAAAAGCTTCGATCAATATAGATTGCTGCATTAAGGGGGTTAAACAACCAGGGGAGGTGCAGGCATCACAGTGACAGCCGAGCCTCAGCTATCTTGTAAGCCGAGCTCCTGGCGGTGAATACGTTGGCACAGCCCCTGTACCGCCGCTGATCACCATGATGTACTTATACATCAGAGGTCGTTAACCCCTTCCCTTCTATGTCACATGGATACGTCAATGGTCATGAAGGAGTTGAAAACTACCAGTGTGTTGCAGGCTAATATAACTGAAATTGGCAGATCCCATCACAATCAAACATATCATACAGAATGAACTTGTGAAAAAGAAAGAAACACAGAATAAAAAAAATTTTACATTTCCAATAAAAATGTAAGTTCAGGGGGAGAACTACAACACTAAACCAGTGTTGCATTCGTCTTTTAGTGCTTCCCATTTCAGCAGCAATTGTGCAGTAATCTGAATCCCTTAGTATCGAAAACATAATGGAAATGACATGGAATGATGCCATGAAATCAGAGATCGAGACATGCCAACACATAGCCTGCAGACTTGAAAAAATATATATTAGGCCATATTCACACGATCAGTATTTGGCTTGTATTTTCCATCAGTATTTGTCAGCCAAAACCAGGAGTGGAACAATCAGAGGAAAAGTATCATAGAAACACGTCACCACTTCTGTATTTATCACCCACTCCTGGTTTTGGCTTACAAATCCTGATGTAAAATACTGACCAAATACAGAAGGTGTGAAAGTGGCCTCACAGCCATCAGCAATGCACAGATATATCATGGCACAGGTGTAATGTTTTTCCCTTTTAGTTTATTACAATCCTCTTTGAAGTTAGTTGGCTTTAAAATAAATTGAAAATTCAGGATAAAGGGAAACTGTTGTTATTGTAGAGAAATTCACACTTGGCCCTCACTGCACGTTTAATGTTGTGGATCATAAAAGTGAAGTTTGACCAGAAACACTGGACCTGGTCTTGTAGGGACCATATGAGCAGATTCAGCAGCACAGAAGGGAGAGACGGTAGATTCATCCAGTAAGATATCAGAGTTCTAGGAAGGTAACAGCATCATTACCCTCCGCTTTCTCTCAGAGGCCCATTATAATATTTTTCTTCAAATGATTTTCTATGTACACTGTCATTAGATTTTGGAGTTTACAGATCAGGACAGTTAAGAGTCAGCATTTTCTAATTTTAGGAGGTAGTTGGAACCTCCAGGTGGTATCTCTATAGAAGAAGGGGGTTCAATGCCCAAAGTAATTGGAAATGTTTCCAGTGGAGAAACATGTACGGGGTCTAATGGCAAAATGGTGATCACATGTTTGGGTAATGTCCAGACTACACCGCCGATAAAGCAGTGAAAGCTGATAAATCCGAAGAATCTGTGACTTCTATGCTTTTAGTGGTTACTACTCACCTGGGTAATCATATGTAAGAATCTCCTCTTTAATCTCTGTAGTATTAATGTGGTTCAGATCTTCACCCTGAAACAAATATTGTACAAGTCACAGACAGATGGAGAAGTCACATCTATGATCAGCTCTAATCCTGCCATCTCCACCGTTCTCATTACACAAGTATAAAACATATAATACTGGTGGATAAAACAAGACTGAGCACAAGACCTTCACAGCCATCTACACATCATAGGGGAGATCTCATGACACCTTCTCTCCATCTACCTGATGATCCTGAGGAACATTGGGATCTTCTTGTTTACAGTCCTGTGGAAGAAGAGGACGGGGACATCTCTCTGGTGTTGTCCTCTTACTAAATAGAACTGGAGGAAACACATACAGGGACTGAATTCATTCTTTATATATAGATCATTATAGGCCGTGTGTATTTAGTTCTGTCTATATTACCTGGTGATGTGAGGGGCTGGGGAACCTCCATCATGACGTCCTTGAACAGATCTTTGTGTCCTTCTAAATACTCCCACTCCTCCATGGAGAAATAGATGGTGACATCCTGACACCTTATAGGAACCTGACACATACAATGATACCGTCATCCCCCGATCCCGTCATAGCGTTACTGTATAATGTCCCAGCATTCCCAGCAGTGTCACCTCTCCAGTCAGCAGCTCAATCATCTTGTAGACGAGTTCTAGGATCTTCTGGTCATCAATGCTCTCATGTATCAAGGAGTGAAGTGGAGGCCCTGTGATTGGGCTCAGGGGTCTTCCCCATCCCTCAGACACAGGGTCCTGACAGCGCTCACTAGAGGTCTTCTTCACTACTGTGTAATCCTGGTTATGGAGAGACACATTAATAAATCTCACTACAGACATTTCCAGAGTCCTCACCTCTCCAGTTCTGTCCACCTGTTATTCCCATAGATAAGAATGATGTAATGTGACGTCATCAGAATCTCTCACCTCTCCAGTAAGCCGTAAGAGGATCTCTAGGTTGAGTTGTAATAGCTTCTCCGCCATTTTGTTCTTGTCCATAACCAACCTTGATGGGTAAATAAGAAAAATTGTCCAAATATAGGTTTCCGCTGAGAGGATTAAATATCGTAGGGACGTTGATATGAAGAGGAGACCGATGTAACAATATAAAGAATCCCATGTAATAATACAAATACTGGAGATAAGAAAACATATGAAGAGATATAATTTGAAGATGCTATATTATCTAGTCTAGTATGGATTGGGATATCAGTTGCTGACCAAGTCATCTCCTCCATGCTCCAAATCACTGGCTATGATGGTCATAGGTATCTCAAATTTGTTGAGACTGATCAGGAAATACAGAGGCTGGTGGATTAATGTGGAATCATTAATGTGTTATTATCCTTACTATTTTACTACATTATGTTATTTACAATAAAACCTATATACTTTAGTCCACACATCAAACAAAATAAATGGTCATGAGCCCACAGCTATGTAGAAAATCACTAAATCTTTTAAAGGTAAAAGAAGTCTAGGTCCAAAACATGAACATATCAGTTTCAATTGCATCATCCACAGCCCACCCCCAGAGTCACTGCAAACGTGAATTATGCTTTAGTGACCTTTTTTATTTAATTGATGGTGATGAAGCGACAAAAGGGCGACTATGTGATAGGCCGTTGTTAGGCCGAAACGTCAGCTGTCACTTCATCACCGTCAATTAAATAAAAAAAGCTCACTAAAGCATAATTCACGTGTGTAGTGATTCTATATTGACTTCATATTTACGGGACCAGAGGCTCCTTTTCACTAGCACCGTATATTCAACTTCCTAGTCGAGTGCTAACCATTCTCTATATCCACCCCCCGAGGAAGGCAGGGCTGGCGCCATTCCAGCAGGACAGGACAATTATGGGTCGGTGTATGGCTCTACTTCCTAACACTGTTATTGAAGAAAGCACTATCTTGTAATCCGAACGCTGCTAACTTCTTCTTCTTATTATTATTAAGTTGATTTCCGCAATTAATGCGGCCCGAACCGCTACACGCACAGACTCCGTTGAGGTGTCGTTTCAAAGCCAGCGTCCATGAGAGGTGTGCTAAGTATTTTTCGTGTCGATCGGATTTATAGTTTTTGCGCAATTTGCGTTTGAAAATTTTTTTTCCCGTCATTGGAATGCACTGTCTCCAATGCTTTTCAATAGGAAATGGCAAAACGTGCCCTGAGGCGATTGAAATGACAGTTGAGCTCATTGATATGCGCAGGCACACCCAGTTACTATGCCAACGCCTACGAACTTCACTTGAACCCCAGCACAGAGCCTCTGCCACATAATATCAGCTCTTAAAGCAAACCCACAGCACAAATGCAAATCTAGCTTCATCACATGACACATGCCCCTGAGAGAGAATGTGTGCGCCAAAGTGGATTTAAAAGAAGCCCAGTCAGCCAAATCGGAGGCCGAGCCACCCCGGCCTCCAAATCGGAGGCCGAGCCACCCCGGCCTCCAAATCGGAGGCCGAGCCACCCCGGCCTCCAAATCGGAGGCCGAGCCACCCCGGCCTCCAAATCGGAAGCTCATCGACCCCTGCCTCCAAATCGGAAGCTCATCGACCCCTGCCTCCAAATCGGAGGCTCATCGACCCCTGCCTCCAAATCGGAGGCTCATCGACCCCTGCCTCCAAATCGGAGGCTCATCGACCCCTGCCTCCAAATCGGAGGCTCTTTGACCTCGGCCTCCAAATCGGAAGCTCAACGACCCCGGCCTCCAAATTGGAGGCTGAGCGACCCCAGCCTCCAAATCTTACCCAGAGTGGCCCCGCCCACCAAATCGGACCCAGAGAGGCCCTGCCCACCAAATCCGACCCTGAGGTGCCCCGCCCACCAAATCGGACCCTGTGGGGCCCCGCCCACCAAATCGGACCCTGAGAGGCCCTGCCCACCAAATTGGACCCAGAATGGTCCCGCCCACCAAATTGGACCCAGAATGGTCCCGCCCACCAAATCGGACCCAGTGGGGCTCCGCCCACAAAATCAGACCCAGAGGGGCCCCTGCCACAAAATCAGACCCTGAGGGGCTGCAGCCACAAAATCGGACCCTGATGGGCCCCAGTCACAAAATTGGACCCTGATGGGCCCCGGCCACAACATCGGACCCTGAGGGGCCCCAACCACAAAATCGGACCCTGAGGGGACCCAACCACAAAATCGGACCCTGAGAGGCCCCGCCCACCAAATTGGACCCAGAGTGGTCCCGCCCACCAAATTGGACCCAGAGGGGCCCCACCCACAAAATCGGACCCAGAGGGGCCCCTGCCACAAAATCGGACCCAGAGGGGCCGCGGCCACAAAATCAGACCCTGAGGGGCCGCGGCCACAAAATCGGACCCTGAGGGGCCCCAACCACAAAATCGGACCCTGAGGGGACCCAACCACAAAATCGGACCCTGAGGGGACCCAACCACAAAATCGGACCCTGAGGGGCCCCTGACACAAAATCGGACCCTGAGGGGCCCCGGCCACAAAATCGGACCCTGAGGGGCCCTGCCCACCAAATCGGACCCTGAGGGGCCCTGCCCACCAAATCGGACCCTGAGGGGACCCGCCCACCAAATCGGACCCTGAGAGGCCCCACCCACAAAATCGGACCCTGACGGGCCCCGGCCACAAAATCGGACCCTGAGGGGCCCCACCCACAAAATTGGACCCTGAGGGGTTTCGGCCACAAAAATCGGATCCTGAGTGGCCCCGGCCGCAAAATCGGACCCTGAGGGGCCCCAGCCACAAAATCGGACCTTGAGGGGCCCCACCCACCAAATCAGACCCTGAGGGGCCCCGGCCACCAAATCGGACCCTGAGGGGCCCCGGCCACCAAATCGGACCCTGAGGGGCCCCACCCACAAAATCGGACCCTGAGGGGCCCCACCCACAAAATCGGACCCTGAGGGGCCCCACCAACAAAATCAGGCCCCGAGAGGCCCCACCCACAAAATCAGACCCTGAGGCCAAAGTGGCCCCTGAGAGGCACCCACAGTTAAATCGTATCCTGAGTTGAAAGTCTTGCAGGGGCAGCAGGCAAGTCTCTCTTAAAGGGGCAGCCCGGGCACCATTTCAAACCACTATCTGTACTTCCTTCAGGAAATACACATCTAGTTATAGTGGTTTGAAAAAACCACTATATTGTAATCCGAACGCTGCTAACTTATTCTTCTTCTTCTTCTTCTTCTTATTAAGTTGATTTCCGCAATTAATGCGGCCCGAACCGCTACACGCACAGACTCCGTTGAGGTGTCGTTTCGAAGCCAGCGTCCATGAGAGGTGTGCTAAGTATTTTTCGTGTCGATCGGATTTGTAGTTTTTGCGCAATTTGCGTTTGAAAATTTTTTTTCCCGTCATTGGAATGCACTGTCTCCAATGCTTTTCAATAGGAAATGGCAAAACGTGCCCTGAGGCGATTGAAATGACAGTTGAGCTCATTGATATGCGCAGGCAGACCCAGTTACTATGCCAACGCCTACGAACTTCACTTGAACCCCAGCACAGTGCTTCTGCCACATAATATCAGCTCTTAAAGCGAAACTCACAGCACAAATGCAAATCTAGCTTCATCACGACACATGCCCCTGAGAGAGAATGTCCGCCAAATTTGATTTAGAAGAAGCCCATTGAGCCAAACTAGCTCTTAAAGGGCCAACGCGCCAAAGTGATTGTTAAAGGGCCAGCGCACCCAAATGAGTCTTAAAGGGCCGACACACCAAATCGGAGGCTGAGCCACCCCGGCCTCCAAGTCGGAGGCTGAGCCACCCCGGCCTCCAAGTCGGAGGCTGAGCCACCCCGGCCTCCAAGTCGGAGGCTGAGCCACCCCGGCCTCCAAGTCGGAGGCTGAGCCACCCCGGCCTCCAAGTCGGAGGCTGAGCCACCCCGGCCTCCAAGTCGGAGGCTGAGCCACCCCGGCCTCCAAGTCGGAGGCTGAGCCACCCCGGCCTCCAAGTCGGAGGCTGAGCCACCCCGGCCTCCAAGTCGGAGGCTGAGCCACCCCGGCCTCCAAGTCGGAGGCTGAGCCACCCCGGCCTCCAAGTCGGAGGCTGAGCCACCCCGGCCTCCAAATCGGAGGCTGAGCCACCCCGGCCTCCAAATCGGAGGCTGAGCCACCCCGGCCTCCAAATCGGAGGCTGAGCCACCCCGGCCTCCAAATCGGAGGCTGAGCCACCCCGGCCTCCAAATCGGAGGCTGAGCCACCCCGGCCTCCAAATCGGAGGCTGAGCCACCCCGGCCTCCAAATCGGAGGCTGAGCCACCCCGGCCTCCAAATCGGAGGCTGAGCCACCCCGGCCTCCAAATCGGAGGCTGAGCCACCCCGGCCTCCAAATCGGAGGCTGAGCCACCCCGGCCTCCAAATCGGAGGCTGAGCCACCCCGGCCTCCAAATCGGAGGCTGAGCCACCCCGGCCTCCAAATCGGAGGCTGAGCCACCCCGGCCTCCAAATCGGAGGCTGAGCCACCCCGGCCTCCAAATCGGAGGCTGAGCCACCCCGGCCTCCAAATCGGAGGCTGAGCCACCCCGGCCTCCAAATCGGAGGCTGAGCCACCCCGGCCTCCAAATCGGAGGCTGAGCCACCCCGGCCTCCAAATCGGAGGCTGAGCCACCCCGGCCTCCAAATCGGAGGCTGAGCCACCCCGGCCTCCAAATCGGAGGCTGAGCCACCCCGGCCTCCAAATCGGAGGCTGAGCCACCCCGGCCTCCAAATCAGAGGCTGAGCCACCCCGGCCTCCAAATCGGAGGCTCATCGACCCCTGCCTCCAAATCTGAGGCTCTTTGACCTCGGCCTCCAAATCGGAAGCTCAACGACCCCGGCCTCCAAATTGGAGGCTGAGCGACCCCAGCCTCCAAATCTTACCCAGAGTGGCCCCACCCACCAAATCAGACCCAGAGAGGCCCTGCCCACCAAATAGGACCCTGAGGGGCCCCGCCCACCAAATCGGACCCTGTGGGGCCCCGCCCACCAAATCGGACACTGAGAGGCCCCGCCCACCAAATTGGACCCAGAGTGGTCCCGCCCACCAAATTGGACCCAGAGTGGTCCCGCCCACCAAATTGGACCCAGAGTGGTCCCGCCCACCAAATTGGACCCAGTGGGGCTCCGCCCACGAAATCGGACCCTGAGGGGCCGCGGCCACAAAATCAGGCCCTGAGGGGCCGCGGCCACAAAATCGGACCCTGAGGGGACCCAACCACAAAATCGGACCCTGAGGGGACCCAACCACAAAATCGGACCCTGAGGGGACCCAACCACAAAATCGGACCCTGAGGGGCCCCGGCCACAAAATCGGACCCTGAGGGGCCCAACCCACCAAATTGGACCCTGAGGGGCCCTGCCCACCAAATTGGACCCTGAGGGGCCCCGCCCACCAAATCGGACCCTGAGGGGCCCCGCCCACCAAATCGGACCCTGAGGGGCCCCAGCCACAAAATCGGACCCTGAGGGGTCCCACCCACAAAATTGGACCCTGAGGAGTTCCGGCCACAAAAATCGGATCCTGAGTGGCCCCGGCCACAAAATCGGACCCTGAGGGGCCCCAGCTACAAAATCGGACCTTGAGGGGCCCCACCCACCAAATCAGACCCTGAGGGGCCCCGGCCACCAAATCGGACCCTGAGGGGCCCCGGCCACCAAATCGGACCCTGAGTGGCCCCGGCCACAAAATCGGACCCTGAGTGGCCCCGGCCACAAAATCGGACCCTGAGGGGCCCCACCCACAAAATCAGACCCTGAGGCCAAAGTGGCCCCTGAGAGGCACCCACAGTTAAATCGTATCCTGACTTGAAAGTCTTGCAGGGGCAGCAGGCAAGTCTCTCTTAAAGGGGCAGCCCGGGCACCATTTCAAACCACTATCTGTACTTCCTTCAGGAAATACACATCTAGTATTAATGTTGTAATCCGACCGCTGCTAACTTATTCTTATTATTCAGTTGATTTCCGCAATTAATGCGGCCCGAACCGCTACACGCACAGACTCCGTTGAGGTGTCGTTTCAAAGCCAGTGTCCACGAGAGGTGTGCTAAGTAATTTTCGTGTCGATTGGATTTGTAGTTTTTGCGCAATTTGCATTAGAAATTTTTTTTCCCGTCATTTGAATGTATTGTCTCAATGCTTTTCATTGGGGAAATTTTTCTTTAGAGAAAATATGCCCTGAGGCGATTCAAATGGCAGTTTAGCTCACTGATATGCGCAGGCAGACCCAGTTACTATGCCAATGCCAACGAACTTCACATGACGCCCTCAGGACACGGTTTCTGGCGATAATATCAGCTCTTAAAGCGAAAGCCACAGCACAAATGCAAATCTAGCTTCATCACATGACACATGCCCCTGAGAGAGAATGTACGCCAAAGTGAATTTAGAAGCCCAGTGCGCCAAACTAGCTCTTAAACAGCCGACGCGCCTAAGTGAATCTTAAAGGGCCGGCGCACCAATATGAGCCTTAAAGGGCCGGCGTGCCAAATCGAATGCTGAGTGACCCCAGGCTCCAAATCGGAGGCTGATCGACCCTGGTCTACAAATCGGAGGCTGAGCCACCCAGGCCAACAAATCGGCCCCGGAGTGGCCCCGCCCACCAAATCAGACCCAAAGAGGCCCCGCCCACCAAATCGGACCCAGAGGGGCCCCGCTCACCAAATCAGACCCGTAGTGGCCCCGCCCTCCAAATCGGACCAAGAGTGGCCCCGCCCACCAAATCGAACCCTGAGGGGCCCCTCCCACCAAATCAGACTCAGAGTGGTCCCGTCTACCAAATTGTACCATGAAGGGCCCCGCCCACCAAATTGGACCCAGAGTGGCCCCGCCGATCAAATCAGACCATGAGGGGCGCCGCCCACCAAATCAGACCCTCATGGGCCCCGCCTGCCAAATCATACCCTGAAGAGCCCCACTCACCAAATCGGATCCTGAGGGGACCCGCCCACCAAATCGGACCCTGAGAGGCCCCGTCTACCAAATCGGAACCAGAGGAGCCCCGCCTACGAAATTGGACCCTGTGGGGCCCCACTCACCAAATCGGACCCTGTGGGGCCCCGCCCACCAAATTGAACCCAGAGTGGCCCCTCCCACCAAATCAAACCCTGTGGGGCCCCGACCATCAAATCGGACCCTATGGTTCCCCACCCACCAAATCGAACCCTGAGGGACCCCACCCACCAAATCGGACCCAGAGGGGTCCCACCCGCCAAACCAGACCCTGAGGAGCCGTGCCCACCAAAACGGACCCTGAGGGGCCTCGCCCACCAAATCGGACCCAGAGTGGCCCCGCCCACCAATTCAAGCCCTGAGGAGCCCAGTCCACTGAATCGGATCCTGAGGGGCCCCACCCACCAAATCAGACCCTGAGGGGCCCCACAGGCCAAAGTGGCTCCTGAGAGGCACCCACAGGTAAAACGAATACTGAGTTGAAAGTCTTGCAGGGGCAGCAGGCAAGTCTCTCTTAAAGGGGCAGCCCGGGCACCATTTCAAACCACTATCTGTACTTCCTTCAGGAAATACACATCTAGTATTAATGTTGTAATCCGAACGCTGCTAACTTTTTCTTTTTATTCAGTTGATTTCCGCAATTAATGCGGCCCGAACCGCTACACGCACAGACTCCGTTGAGGTGTTGTTTCGAAGCCAGCTTCCACGAGAGGTGTGCTAAGTATTTTTCGTGTCGATCGGATTTGTAGTTTTTGCGCAATTTGCATTTGAAATTTTTTTTTCCCGTGATTGGAATGCATGTCTCAATGGGCAACTTAAAACGTGCCCTGAGGCAATTCAAATGGCAGTAAAGCTCATTGATATGCGCAGGCACACCCATTTACTATGCCAACGCCTACGAACATCACATGACGCCCCAGGACAGAGCTTCTGCCACATAATATCAGCTCTTAAAGCGAAACCCACAGCACAAATGCAAATCTAGCCTCATCACATGAAGCATGCCCCTGAGAGAGAATGTGTGCCAAAGTGGATTTAGAAGCCCAGTGAGCCACCCTGTCTCTAAAACGGCCGACGCGCCAAAGTGATTCTTAAAGGGCCAGCGCGCCAAAACGAAAACTGAGTGACCCCAGGCTCCAAATCGGAGGCTTAGCCACCCCGGCCTCCAAATTGGAGGCTGATCGACCCTGGCCTCCAAATCGGACCCAGCGTGGCCCCGCTCAAGAAATCGGACCCAGAGTGTCTCCGCTCATCAAATCAGACCCAGAGTGGCCCCGCCCAGCAAATCGGACCCAGAGAAGCCCCGCCGACCAAATTGGCCCCCGAGTGGCCCCGCCCAGCAAATCGGCCCCCGAGTGGCCCCGCCCATCATATTGGGCCCCGAGTGGCCCCACCCTCCAAATCGGACCCTGAGGGGCCCCACCCACAAAATCGGGCCCTGAGGGGCCCCACCCACAAAATCGGACCCTGAGGTCAAAGTGGCCCCTGAGAGGCACCCACAGTTAAAATGGATCCTGAGTTGAAAGTCTTGCAGGGGCAGCAGGCAAGTCTCTCTTGGGCAGCCTGGGCACCATTTCAAACCACTATCTGTACTTCCTTCAGGAAATACACATCTAGTTATTATTATAGTGGTTTGAAAAAACCACTATATTGTAATCCGAACGCTGCTAACTTATTCTTCTTCTTCTTATTATTATTATTATTAAGTTGATTTCCGCAATTAATGCAGCCCGAACCGCTACACGCACAGACTCCGTTGAGGTGTCGTTTCGAAGCCAGCGTCCATGAGAGGTGTGCTAAGTATTTTTCGTGTTGATCGGATTTGTAGTTTTTGCGCAATTTGCGTTTGAAAATTTTTTTTCCCCATCATTGGAATGCACTGTCTCCAATGCTTTTCAATAGGAAATGGCAAAACGTGCCCTGAGGCGATTGAAATGACAGTTGAGCTCATTGATATGCGCAGGCAGACCCAGTTACTATGCCAACGCCTACGAACGTCACATGACATCTCCAGAACAGAGCTTTTGCCACTTAATATCAGCTCTTAAAGCTAAACCCACTGCACAAATGCAAATCTAGCTTCATCACATGACGCATGCCCCTGAGAGAGAATGTGTGCGCCAAAGTGGATTTAGAAGCCCAGTGAGCCACCCTGGCTCTTAAAGGGCCGACGCGCCAAATTGATTCTTAAAGAGCCGGCGCACCAAAATGAGTCTTAAAGGGCCGGCGCGCCAAATCGAAAGCTGAGTGACCCAAGGCTCCAAATCGGAGGCTGATAGACCCTGGCCTACAAAAAGGAGGCTGAGCAACCCTGGCATCCAAATCGGACCCAGAGTGGCCCCGCCCACGAAGTCGGACCCAGAGTGGCCTCGCCCACCAAATCAGACCCAGAGTGGCCCCGCCCACCAAATTGGACCCTGAGGAGCCCCACCCGCAAAATCGGACCCTGAAGGCCCCACCCACAAAATCGGACCCTGAGGGGCCCCACCCACAAAATCGGACCCTGACTGGCCCCGGCCACAAAATCGGACCCTGACGGGACCCGGCCACAAAATCGGACCCTGAGGGACCCCACCTACAAAATTGAACCCCGAGGGGCCCCAACCACAAAATCGGACCCTGAGGGGCCCCAACCACAAAATCGGACCCAGAGTGGACCTGCCCACCAAAATGGACCCAGGGGGCTCCACCCACAAAATCAGACCCTAAGGGGCCCCACCCACAAAATCGGACCCTGAGTAGACCCGGTCACAAAATCAGACCCTGAGGGGCCCCAACCACAAAATCGGACCCTGAGGGGCCCCGGCCACAAAATCGGACCCTGAGGGGCCCCAGCCACAAAATCGGACCCTGAGGGGCCCCAGCCACAAAATCGGACCCTGAGGGTCCCCGGCCACAAAATCGGACCCTGAGCGGCCCAACCACAAAATCGGACCCTGAGGGGCCCCGGCCACAAAATCGGACCCTGAGGGGCCCCGGCCACGAAATCAGACCCTGACGGGTGCCGGCCACAAAATCGGACCCTGAGGGGCCCCAACCACAAAACCAGACCCTGAGGGGCCCCAACCACAAAATCGGACCCTGAGGGGCCCCAACCACAAAATCGGACCCTGAGGGGCCCCGGCCACAAAATCGGACCCTGAGAGACCCCGGCCACAAAATCGAACCCAGAGGGGCCCCACCCACAAAATTGGACCCTGAGCGCCCCCAACCACAAAATCGGCCCTGAGGGGCCCCAACCCCAAAATCGGACCCTGAGGGGCCCCGGCCACAAAATCGGACCCTCAGGGGCCCCGCCCTCAAAATCGGACCCTGAGGGGCCCCTCCCTCAAAATCGGACCCTGAGAGGCCCCGCCCACCAAATCAGACCCTGAGGGGCCCCGCCAACCAAATCGGACTCTAAGGGGCCCCACCCACAAAATCAGACCCTGAGGGCCCCCAACCACAAAATAGGACCCTAAGGGGCCCCACCCTCAAAATCGGACCCTGAGTAGACCCGGCCACAAAATCAGACCCTGAGGGGCCCCAACCACAAAATCGGACCCTGAGGGGCCCAGGCCACAAAATCGAACCCTGAGGGGCCCCACCCTCAAAATCGGATCCTGAGGGGCCCAACCAACAAAATCGGACTCTGAGGGGCCCCAGCCACAAAATCGGACACTGAGGGGCCCCACCCACAAAATCAGATCCTGAGGGGATCCGGCCACAAAATCAAACCCTGAGGGGCCCCACCCACAAAATCGGACCCTGAGGGGCCCCAACCACAAAATCGGACCCTGAGGGGCCCCAACCACAAAATCGGACCCTGCGGGGCCCCGGCCACAAAATCGGACCCTGAGGGGCCCCGCCTACAAAATCGGACTCTGAGGGGATCCGGCCACAAAATTAGACCCTGAGGGGCCCCACCCACAAAATTGGACCCTGAGGGGCCCCACCCACAAAATTGGACCCTGAGGGGCCCCACCCACAAAATTGGACCCTGAGGGGCCCCACCCACAAAATCGGACCCTGAGGGGCCACACCCACAAAATCGGACCCTGAGGGGCCACACCCACAAAATCGGAGCCTGAGGGATCCCCGCCAAGGAATCAGATCCTGAGGCGCCCCACCCACCAAATCAGACCCTGAGGCCAAAGTGGCCCCTGAGAGGCACTCACAGTTAAAATGGATCCTGAGTTGAAAGTCTTGCAGAGGCAGCAGGCAAGTCTCTCTTAAAGGGGCAGCCCAGGCACCATTTCAAACCACTATCTGTACTTCCTTCAGGAAATACACATCTAGTATTAATGTTGTAATCCGAACGCTGCTAACTTATTCTTATTATTCAGTTGATTTCCGCAATTAATGTGGCCCGAACCGCTACACGCACAGACTCCGTTGAGGTGTCGTTTTGAAGCCAGCATGCAAGAGTGGTGTGCTAAGTATTTTTCGTGTCGATCGCATTTGTAGTTTTTGCGCAATTTGCGTTTGAAATTTTTTTTCCACATCATTGGAATGCACTGTCTCAATGCATTTCAATAGGAAAGTTTTGCCATAGGAAGACATGGGGCAGCTTCATCACATGACGATGAGAGAGAATGTGCGCCAAAGTGGATTTAGAAGCCCAGTGCGCCATACTGGCTCTTAAAGGGCCGACACGCCAAAGTGATTCTTAAAGGGCCGGCGCACCAAAACAAGTCTTAAAGGGCCGGCACGCCAAATCGAAAGCTGAGTGACCCCAGGCTCCAAATCGGAGGCTGATTGAACCCGGCATCAAAATCGGAGGCTGAGCCACCACGGCCTCCAAATCGGAGGCTGAGCCACCCCGGCCCCCAAATTGGAGGCTGAGCCACCCCGGCCCCCAAATTGGAGGCTGAGCCACCCCGGCCCCCAAATTGGAGGCTGAGCCACCCCGCCCCCAAATCGGAGGCTGAGCCACTCCGGCCCCCAAATCGGAGGTTGAGCCACCCCGGCCTCCAAATCGGAGGTTGAGCCACCCCGGCCTCCAAATCGGAGGCTGAGCCACCCCGGCCTCCAAATCGGAGGCTGAGCCACCCCGGCCTCCAAATCGGAGGCTGAGCCACCCTGGCCGCCAAATCGAAGGCTGAGCCACCCCGGCCACCAAATCGAAGGCTGAGCCACCCCGGCCGCCAAATCGAAGGCTGAGCCACCCCGGCCGCCAAATTGGAGACTGAGCCACCCCGGCCTCCAAATTGGAGACTGAGCCACCCAGAGTGGCCCCGCTCACCAAAACGGACCCAGAGTGGCACAGCCCACCAAATCGGACCCTGAGGGGCCCCGCCCACCAAATCGGACCCAGAGTGGCCCCATCCACCAAATCGGACCCTGAGGAAAACCGCTTACCAAATCGGACACAGAGGGGCCCCGACCACCAAATCGGACCCTGAGGGGCCCCGACCACCAAACCGGACCCAGAGGGGCCCTGCCCACCAAATCGGACCCAGAGGGGCCCCGCCCACCAAATCAGACCGAGAGTGGCCCCGCCCACCAAATTGGACCCTGAGGGGCTCCACCCACAAAATAGGACCCTGAGGGGCCCCGGCCACAAAATCGGACCCTGAGGTGCCCCTGCCACAAAATCGGACCCTGAGGGGCCCCAACCACCAAATCGGACCCTGAGGGGCCCCACCCACCAAATCAGACCCTGAGGGGCCCTGGCCAGAAAATCAGACCCAGAGGGGCCCCACCCACAAAATCGGACCCTGAGGAGCCCCGGCCAAAAAATCAGACCCTGAGGCCAAAGTGGCCCCTGAGAGGCACCCACAGTTAAAACGGATCCTGAGTTGAACGTCTTGCAGAGTCAGCGGGCAAGTCTCTCTTAAAGGTGCAGCCCGGGCACCATTTCAAACCACTATCTGTACTTCCTTCAGGAAATACACATCTAGTATTACAATTATAATGCGCCAATCACAAGTTATTCAGTTGATTTCCGCAATTAATACAGCCCGAACCGCTACACGCACAGACTCCGTTGAGGTGTCGTTTCGAAGCCAGCGTCCATGAGAGGTGTGCTAAGTATTTTTCGTGTCGATCGGATTTGTAGTTTCTGTGCAATTTGCGTTTGAAATTTTTTTTTCCCGTCATTGGAATGCACTGTCTCAAAGCTTTTCAATAGGAAACGTAAAACGTGCCCTGAGGCGATTGAAATGGCAGTAAAGCTCATTGATATGCGCAGGCACACCCTGTTACTATGCCAACGCCTACGAACGTCACATGACGCCCCCAGGACAGAGCTTCTGCCACATAATATCAGCTCTTAAGGCGAAACCCACAGCACAAATGCAAATCTAGCTTCATCACATGACACATGCCCCTGAGAGAGAATATGCGCCAAAATGCGCCCACGCCCACCAAATCGGACCCTGAGGGGCCCCGCCCACCAAATCGGACCCTGAGGGACCCCGGCCACCAAATCGTACCCTGAAGGGCCCCGCCCACCAAATCGGACCCTGAGGGGCCCCGCCCACCAAATCGGATCCTGAGGGGCCCCGCCCACCAAATTGGACCCTGAGGGGCCCCGCCCACCAAATTGGACCCTGAGGGGCCCCGCCCACCAAATCGGACCCTGAGGGGTCCCCCTCACCAAATCGGACCCTGAGGGGCCCTGCCCACCAAATCGGACCCTGAGGGGCCCCGCCCACCAAATCAGACCCTGAGGGATCCCACCCACCAAATCAGACCCTGAGGGATCCCACCCACCAAATCAGACCCCGAGGGGCCCCGCCCACCAAATCAGACCCTGAGGTGCCTCGCCCACCAAATTGAACCTTGAGGAGCCCCGCCCGCCAAATCGGACCCTGAGGGGCCCCGCCCACCAACTCATACTCAGAGATCCCGCCCACCAAATCAGACCCTGAGGGGCGCCGCTCACCAAATCGAACACTGAGGGGCCCTTCCCACCAAATCGGACCCTGACGGGCCCCGCCTACCAAATCGGACCCAGAATGGCCCACGCCCACCAAATCGGACCCTGAGGGGCCCCGCCCACCAAATCAGACCCTGAGGAGCCCCGCCCACCAAATCGGACCCTGAGGAGCCCCACTGACCAAATCGGACCCTGAGGGCCCCGCTCACCAAATTGAACTCTGAGGGGCCCCGCTCACCAAATCGGACCCTGAGGGGCCCCGCCCACCAAATCGGATTCTGAGTGGCCCCGGACACCAAATCGGACCCTTAGGGGCCCCGCCCACCAAATCGGACCCTGAGTGGCCCTGCCCACCAAATCATACCCTGAGGGGCCCCGCCCACCAAATCGGATTCTGAAGGGCCCCAACCTGAAAATCGGACCCAGAGGGGCCCCGGACACAAAATCGAACCCTGAGGGGCCCCACCCACAAAATCAGGCCCTGAAGGGCCCCAACGACAAAGTCGGACCCTGAGGAGCCCCACCCACCAAATCGGACCCTGAGGGGCCCCGCCCACCAAATTGGACCCTGAGGGGCCCCACCCACCAAATCGGACCCTGAGGGGCCCCCCACAAAATTGGACTCAGAGTGGCCCCGCCCACCAAATCAGACCCAGGGGGCCCCAGCCACCAAATCGGACCCTGAGGGGCCCCAGCCACCAAATCGGACCCTGAGGGGCCCCAGCCACCAAATCGGACCCTGAGGGGCCCCAGCCACCAAATCGGACCCTGAGGGGCCCCAGCCACCAAATCGGACCCTGAGGGGCCCCAGCCACCAAATCGGACCCTGAGGGGCCCCAGCCACCAAATCGGACCCTGAGGGGCCCCAGCCACCAAATCGGACCCTGAGGGGCCCCAGCCACCAAATCGGACCCTGAGGGGCCCCAGCCACCAAATCGGACCCTGAGGGGCCCCAGCCACCAAATCGGACCCTGAGGGGCCCCAGCCACCAAATCGGACCCTGAGGGGCCCCAGCCACCAAATCGGACCCTGAGGGGCCCCAGCCACCAAATCGGACCCTGAGGGGCCCCACCCACCAAATCGGACCCTGAGGGGCCCCACCCACCAAATCGGACCCTGAGGGGCCCCGGCCACAAAATCGGACCCTGAGGGGCCCCGGCCACAAAATCGGACCCTGAGGGGTTCCGGCCACAAAATCCGACCCTGATGGGCCCCGGCCACAAAATCGGACCCTGAAGGGCCCCACCCTCAAAATCGGACCCTGAGGGGCCCCAATCACCAAATCGGACCCTGAGGGGCCCCGGCCACAAAATCGGACCCTGAGGGGCTCCACCCACCAAATCAAACCCTGAGGGGCCCTGGCCACCAAATCGCACCCTGAGGGGCCCCGCCCACCAAATCGGATTCTGAAGGTCCCCAACCACAAAATCGGACCCTGAGGGGCCCCGCCCACCAAATTGGACCCTGAGGGGCCCCGCCCACCAAATTGGACCCTGAGGGGCCCCACCCACCAAATTGGACCCTGAGGGGCCCCACCCACCAAATTGGACCCTGAGGGGCCCCACCCACCAAATTGGACCCTGAGGGGCCCCACCCACCAAATTGGACTCAGAGTGGCCCCGCCCACCAAATCAGACCCTGAGGGGCCCCGGCCACAAAATCAGACCCTGAGGGGCCCCGGCCACAAAATCGGACCCTGAGGGACCCCACCCACAAAATCGGACCCTCAGGGGTTCCGGCCACAAAATCGGACCCTGAGGGGTTTCAGCCACAAAAATCGGACCCTGAGGGGCCCCGGCCACAAAATCGGACCCTGAGGTGCCCCAACCACCAAATCGGACCCTGAGGGGCCCCAGCCACAAAATCGGACCCTGAGGGGCCCCACCCACCAAATCAGACCCTGAGGGGCCCCAGCCACCAAAATGGAACCTTAGGGGCCCCGGCCACAAAATCGGACCCTGAGAGGCCCCACCCACAAAATCGGGCCCTGAGGGGCCCCACCCACAAAATCGGACCCTGAGGCCAAAGTGGCCCCTGAGAGGCACATACAGTTAAAACGGATCCAGAGTTGAAAGTCTTGCAGGGGCAGCAGGCAAGTCTCTCTTAAAGGGGCAGCCCGGGCACCATTTCAAACCACTATCTGTACTTCCTTCAGGAAATACACATCTAGTATTATTATTACTATTCAGTTGATTTCCGCAATTAATGCAGCCCGAAACGCTACACGCACAGACTCCGTTGAGGTGTCGTTTCGAAGCCAGCGTTCACGAGAGGTGTGCTAAGTATTTTTCGTGTCGATCAGATTTATAGTTTTTGTGCAATTTGCGCTTGAAAAAACATTTTCCTGTCATTGGAATGCACTGTCTCAATGCATTTCAAATGGAAAATTTTGCCATAGGGAAAACATGGGGCAGTCGTGAGGCGATTCAAATAGCAGTTAAGCTCATTGATATGCGCAGGCACATCCAGTTACTATGCCAACGCCTACAAACTTTTCATGACCCCTCCAAGACAGAGTTTCTGGCAGATAATATCAGCTCTTAAAGCGAAACCCAGAGCACAAATGCAAATCTAGCTTCATCACATGACGCATGCCCCTGAGAAAGAATGTGCGCCAAAGAGAATTTAGAAGCCCAGTGCGCCAAACTGGCTCTTAAACGGCAGACGCGCCTAAGTGATTCTTAAAGGGCCGGCGCACCAAAATGAGTCTTAAAGGGCCGGCGCGCCAAATCAAAAGCTGAGTGACCCCAGGCTCCAAATCGATTGACCCTGGCCTACAAATCGGAGGCAGATCGACTCTGGCCTACAAAACGGAGACTGAACCACCCTGGCCTCCAAATCGGACCCTGAGGTGCCCCGCCCACCAAATCGGACCCTGAGGTGCCCCGCCCACCAAATCGGACCCAGAGTGGCCCCGCCCACCAAATCAGACCCAGAGTGGCCCCGCCCACCAAATCGGACACAGAGTGGCCCCGCCCACCAAATCGGACCCTGAGGGGCTCCACCCACAAAATCAGACTCAGAGCGGCCCTGCCCACCAAATCAGACCCAGAGTGGCCCAACCCACAAAATCGGACCCTGAGTGGCCCCGGCCAGAAAATCAGACCCTGAGGGGCCCCGCCTACCAAATCAGACCCAGAGTGGCCCGACCCACAAAATCGGAACCTGAGGGGCCCCAACCACAAAATCGGACCCTGAGGAGCCCCGGCCACAAAATCGGGCCCTGAAGGGCCCCATTCACAAAATCGGACCCTGAGGGGCCCCGGCCACAAAATCGGACCCTGAGGGGCCCCGGCCACAAAATCGGACCCTGAGGGGCCCCACCCACAAAATCGGACCCTGAGGGGCCCGGCCACAAAATCAGACCCTGAGGGGCCCCAACAAAATCAGACCCTGAGGGGCCTCGGCCACAAAATCGGACCCTGATGGGCCCCAGTCACAAAATCGGACCCTGAGGGGCCTCGGCCACAAAATCGGACCCTGAGGGGCCCCAACCACAAAATCGGACCCTGAGGGCTCCCAACCACAAAATCGGACCCTGAAGGGCCCAGCCCACAAAATCGGACCCTGAGTGGCCCCGGCCAGAAAATCAGACCCTGAGGGGCCCGCCTACCAAATCAGACCCAGAGTGGCCCCACCCACAAAATCAGAACCTGAGGGGCCCCAACCACAAAATCGGACCCTGAGGAGCCCCGGCCACAAAATCGGGCCCTGAAGGGCCCCACCCACAAAATTGGACCCTGAGGGCCCCGGCCACAAAATTGGACCCTGCGGGGCCCCGGCCACAAAATTGGACCCTGCGGGGCCCCGGCCACAAAATTGGACCCTGCGGGGCCCCGGCCACAAAATCGGACCCTGCGGGGCCCCACCCACAAAATCGGACCCTGAGGGGCCACACCCACAAAATCGGACCCTGAGGGGCCACACCCACAAAATAGGAGCCTGAGGGATCCAGGCCAACAATTCAAGCCCTGAGGAGCCCAGGCCAAGGAATCAGATCCTGAGGGGCCCCACCCACCAAATCAGACCCTGAGGCCAAAGTGGCCCCTGAGAGGCACATACAGTTAAAATGGATCCTGAGTTTAAAGTCTTGCAGGGGCAGCAGGCAAGTCTCTCTTAAAGGGGCAGCCCGGGCACCATTTCAAACCACTATCTGTACTTCCTTCAGGAAATACACATCTAGTATTATTATTACTATTCAGTTGATTTCCGCAATTAATGCAGCCCGAAACGCTACACGCACAGACTCCGTTGAGGTGTCGTTTCGAAGCCAGCGTTCACGAGAGGTGTGCTAAGTATTTTTCGTGTTGATCAGATTTATAGTTTTTGTGCAATTTGCGCTTGAAAAAACATTTTCCTGTCATTGGAATGCACTGTCTCAATGCATTTCAAATGGAAAATTTTGCCATAGGGAAAACATGGGGCAGTCGTGAGGCGATTCAAATAGCAGTTAAGCTCATTGATATGCGCAGGCACATCCAGTTACTATGCCAACGCCTACAAACTTTTCATGACCCCTCCAAGACAGAGTTTCTGGCAGATAATATCAGCTCTTAAAGCGAAACCCAGAGCACAAATGCAAATCTAGCTTCATCACATGACGCATGCCCCTGAGAAAGAATGTGCGCCAAAGAGAATTTAGAAGCCCAGTGCGCCAAACTGGCTCTTAAACGGCAGACGCGCCTAAGTGATTCTTAAAGGGCCGGCGCACCAAAATGAGTCTTAAAGGGCCGGCGCGCCAAATCAAAAGCTGAGTGACCCCAGGCTCCAAATCGATTGACCCTGGCCTACAAATCGGAGGCAGATCGACTCTGGCCTACAAAACGGAGACTGAACCACCCTGGCCTCCAAATCGGACCCTGAGGTGCCCCGCCCACCAAATCGGACCCTGAGGTGCCCCGCCCACCAAATCGGACCCAGAGTGGCCCCGCCCACCAAATCGGACACAGAGTGGCCCCGCCCACCAAATCGGACACAGAGTGGCCCCGCCCACCAAATCGGACACAGAGTGGCCCCGCCCACCAAATCGGACCCTGAGGGGCTCCACCCACAAAATCAGACTCAGAGCGGCCCTGCCCACCAAATCAGACCCAGAGTGGCCCAACCCACAAAATCGGACCCTGAGTGGCCCCGGCCAGAAAATCAGACCCTGAGGGGCCCCGCCTACCAAATCAGACCCAGAGTGGCCCGACCCACAAAATCGGAACCTGAGGGGCCCCAACCACAAAATCGGACCCTGAGGAGCCCCGGCCACAAAATCGGGCCCTGAAGGGCCCCATTCACAAAATCGGACCCTGAGGGGCCCCGGCCACAAAATCGGACCCTGAGGGGCCCCGGCCACAAAATCGGACCCTGAGGGGCCCCACCCACAAAATCGGACCCTGAGGGGCCCGGCCACAAAATCAGACCCTGAGGGGCCCCAACAAAATCAGACCCTGAGGGGCCTCGGCCACAAAATCGGACCCTGATGGGCCCCAGTCACAAAATCGGACCCTGAGGGGCCTCGGCCACAAAATCGGACCCTGAGGGGCCCCAACCACAAAATCGGACCCTGAGGGCTCCCAACCACAAAATCGGACCCTGAAGGGCCCAGCCCACAAAATCGGACCCTGAGTGGCCCCGGCCAGAAAATCAGACCCTGAGGGGCCCGCCTACCAAATCAGACCCAGAGTGGCCCCACCCACAAAATCAGAACCTGAGGGGCCCCAACCACAAAATCGGACCCTGAGGAGCCCCGGCCACAAAATCGGGCCCTGAAGGGCCCCACCCACAAAATTGGACCCTGAGGGCCCCGGCCACAAAATTGGACCCTGCGGGGCCCCGGCCACAAAATTGGACCCTGCGGGGCCCCGGCCACAAAATTGGACCCTGCGGGGCCCCGGCCACAAAATCGGACCCTGCGGGGCCCCACCCACAAAATCGGACCCTGAGGGGCCACACCCACAAAATCGGACCCTGAGGGGCCACACCCACAAAATAGGAGCCTGAGGGATCCAGGCCAACAATTCAAGCCCTGAGGAGCCCAGGCCAAGGAATCAGATCCTGAGGGGCCCCACCCACCAAATCAGACCCTGAGGCCAAAGTGGCCCCTGAGAGGCACATACAGTTAAAATGGATCCTGAGTTTAAAGTCTTGCAGGGGCAGCAGGCAAGTCTCTCTTAAAGGGGCAGCCCGGGCACCATTTCAAACCACTATCTGTACTTCCTTCAGGAAATACACATCTAGTTATTATTCAGTTGATTTTCCGCAATTAATGCGGCCCGAACCACTACACGCACAGACTCCGTTGAGGTGTCGTTTCGAAGCCAGCGTCCACGAGAGGTGTGCTAAGTAATTTTCGTGTCGATCGGATTTGTAGTTTTTGCGCAATTTGCGTTGGAAAAACATTTTCCTCAATGCATTTCAATGGGAAAGTGTTGCCACAGAGAAAACATGCCCTGAGGCAATTCAAATGTCAGTTAAGCTCATTGATATGCGCAGGCACACCCAGTTACTATGCCAACGCCTACGAACTTCACATGACCCCCCCAGGACTGAGTTTCTGGCAGATAATATCAGCTCTTAAAGCGAAACCCACAGCACAAATGCAAATCTAGCTTCATCACATGACGCATACCCCTGAGAGAGAATGTGCGCCAAAGTGCATTTAGAAGCCCAGTGCGCCAAACTGGCTCTTAACCCTTTTCTGTCATGTGACGTACTATCCCGTCCATGTGCCCTGGGACTTAATTCCCAGAGACGGGATAGTACGTCACAGCGATCAGCGGCGCCCACGTGGTGAGCGCCGCTGATCGCGGCCGGGTGTCAGCTGATTATCACAGTTGACACCCGGCACAATGTGTCAGGGGCAGTCACAGACCGCCTCCGACACGTTAACCCCTTGCACACCGCGATCAAACACGATCGCGGTGTACCTGGGGTTAAAGGGAATAATCGGCAGGGAGGGCGCTCCCTCTGTGCTTCCCTGAGCCCCCCACAGCAGCGCAATGTGCAGCGCTGCTGCGGGGGGCTCCATCCCTGCAGGTCCCCGAATCCAAGATGGCGACGGGGACCTTCAGGGAGCTGGCTTCCTCAGTGCCTGCAAAGCGAAGGCATGAGGAAAGCCTGTGCAGTGCCTGTGACAGATCGCTGATCTATCACAGTGATCTGTGATGTGACAGATCAGCGATCTGTCACATGACAGCTATGTCCCCCCTGGGATAATGTAATAAAGTTAAAAAAGGTGTAAAAATAATTTTTAAAAAATCACTAAATAAATAAAAAAAAATATTCCCTAATAAATTCATTTTTTGGAAATAAAAGAAAAAAAAATAATAAAAGTACACATATTTGGTATCGCCGCGTCTGTAACGGCCCGCCCTATAAAACTGTCCCATTTAGTGAACCCCTTTAGCGAACCCCTTAAAAAATAAAACTAAGCAAAAAATAATGATTTATTATCATACCGCCAAACAAAAAGTGTAATAACGCGCAATCAAAAAGACGCATATAAATATCCATGGTACCGCTGAAAACGTCATCTTGTCCCGCAAAAAACGAGCCGCCACACAGCATCATCAGCAAAAAAATAAAAAAAGTTATAGCTCGCAGAATAAAGCGATGCAAAAATAATTATTTTTTATATAAAATTGTTTTCATTGCATAAAAGCGCCAAAACATAAAAAAATGACCTAAATGAGGTATCGCTGTAACCATACTGACCCGGAGAATAAAACCGCTTTATCAATTTTACCACAAGCAGAACGGTGTAAACGCACCCCCCAAAAGAAATCCATGAAACGCTGGTTTTTGTTCATTCTGCGTCCCAAAAATCGGAATAAAAAGCGATCAAAAGATGTCACGTGCCCGAAAATGATACCAATAAAAACGTCAACTCGTCCCGCAAAAAATAAGACCTCACATGACTCTGTAGGTCAAAATATGGAAAAATTATAGCTCTCAATATGTGGTGATGCAAAAACTATTTTTACAATAAAAAGCGTATTTTAGCGTGTGACAGCTGCCAAACATAAAAACCGCCATAAATAGTAAATCAAATCCCCCCCCGTTATCACCCCCTTAGTTAGGGAAATTTAATAAAATTAAAAAAATGTATTTATTTCCATTTTCCCATTAGGGTTAGGGCTAGGGCTAGGGCTGAGATTAGGGGTGTGTTGGGGTTAGGGTTGGAGTTATAATTGGGGGGTTTCCACTGTTTGGGCACATCAGGAGCTCTCCAAATGCAACATGGCGTCTGATCTCAATTCCAGCCAATTCTGCGTTGAAAAAGTCAAACGGCGCTCCTTCCCTGCCAAGCTCTGGCATGTGCCCAAACAGTGTTTTACCCCCACATATGGGGTATCAGCCTACTCAGGACGAATTGCAAAACAACTTTTGGGGTCCAATTTCTCCTGTTACCCTTAGGAAAATAAAAAATTGGGGGCAAAAACATCATTTTTGTGGAAAAAATTTTTTTATTTTCACGCCCGGGCACTATAAACTTCTGTGAAGCCCTTGGGGGTTCAAAGTGCTCATCACACATCTAGATACCGTATATACTCGAGTATAAGCCGACCCCCTAATTTTGCCACAAAAAAACTGGGAAAACTTATTGACTCGAGTATAAGCCTAGGGTGGGAAATGCTCCATAGATTATTCCCCCATATGGTATCCCCAGAAGAAGCTCCATAGATTATTCCCCCATATGCTGCCCCCATTAGAAGCTCCATATTGTTCCCCCATATACTGCCCCCATAAGCAGCTCCATAGATTATTCCCCCATATACTGCCCCCATAAGAAGCTCCATAGATTGTTCCCCCATATACTGCCCCCATTAGAAGCTCCTAAAGATTATTCCCCCATGTGCTGCCGCTGCTGCAGCATGTAAAAATAAAAAAAATGACATACTCACCTTTCCGTCGCTGGGTGTCAGATACTCACCTGTCCTGCGTCCATGGCTGCTCACCGCTATCTGCCACGCCATCAGTCAGTGATGTTCAGACTGCAGGGGGCGCGGCGTGCACTAATCACGTCACCGCGCCCTCTGCTGTCTCAAGTCACTGACCGATGACAGACAGCAGCAAGCAGCCATGGACGCAGGACAGGTGAGTATCACTATACTTACCCGTCCTGACGCTGTCGCTTGAGCCCCAAGCTTCTCCGCGCTCTCTCTTCCTGCGTTCAGTGGTCATGTGATACCGCTCATTAAAACTCATGAATATGCGCATATTCATGAGTTTTAATGAGCGGTACCACGTGACCGCTGAAGGCAGGAACAGAGAGCGCGGAGAAGCTGGGGGCTCAAGAGACAGCGTCAGGACGGGTAAGTATGACCTGACACCCCCGCCCCCTCTCCCCCTCCGACCCCCCGGTGTATATGACTCGAATATAAGCCGAGAGGGGGACTTTCAGCCCCAAAAAACGGGCTGAAAATCTCGGCTTATATTCGAGTATATACGGCAAGTTCCTTAGGGGCAGGGCTGTGGAGTCGGTAAGCCACAGTTGCGACTCCGACTCCTGGATTTTATCAGGCTCCGGCTCCGACTCCGGCTCCTTCATAACAACAAATTTACTGTTGTAAAATATTAAACATCGTGCTTATTCAGTTTCTCACCATCATATAAGTAATCAGACCACTTAGAGCAAAAACTACATTTATTAGAATACAATTAGAATATAGCAAATAACTTTTATAAACTTTTCTAAACTGTAAGTAAATATGCAATAAACACTTTTATGCAGTTAATAAGAAGAAATCTATAAATTTGTCCTCAGAAAAAGTATTGCCTCTGTCAGATCCTCCTTCATGGATGCCCTCAAATCTGATCTAATTATTTTGAGAGCAGAGAACAACCTCTCTACACTAACTTGTGTTGGTGGCAAAGCAGTAACCACTCGGGCAACATCTCTGACAATGTCAGGATACAGAGGAATTGCTTGTTGCACTGTTATTTTTGATGAACGGTCAAATTTCTCAATTTCTTTTAGTGCACATGAAAAATTCTGCTGAAATGTACTGGCTGTGTTCCTTGATGGGGATGACTCTTCTTCTATGCGGGAACGCTTTGCACGGTCCTTGTGATCCAAATATTTTTCGAAATTAAATTCTTCATCAGTTGATGATGAGGGTGAAGATGTGGCAGGACGACCAAATTCTTCTTGTTCCTCCTGACTGTTCTGCAACCCTTTCATCCTTACTGCTATTTCAAACAGAGCTTCTTTTCCTTTACTTAGCTGTTGATCATCTAGAAGAATCCGATGCATTGGGTCTACATAAACAGCTGCCAAAAGAATGTTATTTTGTAATTGTAGCTCCTCTCTCCGTTTCATTGATGTAGCAATGCCACTTGCAATTAACCCTCCTCTTTGGGACAGGCGAAACATCAGGTTCTTCCACTCCTTTAAGAAAATACCTGGAGTTAAGTCCTCTGCTTGTAATTTTTTAGTCACTGTAAATGGGTGCTCTAGCAATTTTTGCAGCTCAGTCACTTGATTCCACTGACTTTCATTTAGCGTCAGTTGAGGGTTAGCCATGTCTACAAGAAAGGTTTTCAGTTCAACCAAGCGCTGAATCATTAAGTAAGTACTGCCCCATCGTGTGGCTTGATCAATAATTGCCCCCTTTCCAGCACGTCTCTTCAAAATTGAGTCAACTTTAGGGGTTCTGGCAACAGTAGTCAATTTTCTCACCTTGCCAATGAGTGCAGCAGCATGTCCTTCTTGCAGACTGTCTCTTATAGCCAGCTGTAGCGTATGCACAACACAGCGCATGTGATGAATGAAAGAACATATTGACACAGTTTCAACAAGATCATCTAAACTATCATGTTGCTGTTCATCTGAAGCAACTCCAGTTTGCTCCTCAGTTACAATACTGTGTTCCTCTATTTCAAACATTTCTGTGTCTGTGGACCCAGAATGTTCTTCTAGCTGCTGGTCACCATCATTACTCTCATTCATTAGCTTAATAGTACTTATCATATTTGAAGCATTGTCAGTTACGACAGAAAGAACTTGCTCTTTTCTAAGTTCATAGTCTTGCAGAACCTTTTCCACCAAGACCTGGAGAAACTCACTGGTGTGATGAGCTTTGGTGTCTTTTACTGCCAATGTCTTGGTAACTATTTCATTTTTGTCACAAACAAATCGGACATTGATGGCAAAATAGTTCACTCTGTGACGTGTGCAGGCATCTATTTTAAGAAACAGAAAGCGTCCCTTGAGAGTTTTTTTAAGTTCTTCCTTTTGTTTAAAAGCTTCTTCGATTACTAATTTTCTAATACTCTCTCTCTCCAGAGAAACACCAAGCTTGCGGGCCATTTCCCCATTCAGACACATAAAAGCTGGTCATGAAAATAATGAAATAGGCACACTATCCTTTACAACAAGCTCTATGATCTGTTTTTTAAATGTATCTACTGTCATTGTCACAGTAACTTTGTCACTGACAAAATATCTTGCAACTGATGGCTGCAAAGTTCTCTGCTCCTTTGTTTGGCTGGAAGAGTTGGGCACTGGTTCATTGGTTTGGATGCAGTCTTTCTCATCCACTGCTTTCAGTACTTCTGGATGAAAGCGCTGTAAATGTCTCTTTAGATTAGAAGCTCTGGTAGGAGCATTTTTATCTTTGCCTGAATATGCACTCATCTTGGCTTCACAGCATTTGTTTTCGTCTGGATCATTTGTCATACACTGACAGACATAATGTTTTCTATCTTGAGTGATGGTGAAATGTTCAAATACAGCTGATTTAATGTGATGCTTCTTTGACATTCTCAGGTTTTTAATTCTGCATGCACAATCCAAATGACAATTGTTTTTCCTAAAAACAATTGTACAAAATTATTGCCAGGTCGTACAACTGATATAGTGGTCAGTAATACTGTTATTATTCCTCATGTACTCACAGTTAACTGATGCAAAGTTTGTTGAAAGGATAATACTTCTTACAGTCTTCCTCTTCTGAGTAGCAGGCAGCTGTGAGATGCTTGGAAGACGCACACCTAGTATGATCTAGTCTAGAGGAGGAGCTTTACTACTAAGAATTTGCAACACATTTTCACTTTCAGTTTCATACATTGTAAGTAGGGGGGTTGGTGCAGCATGAGGTTAACCAAGTATAAGATTAGATAAGGGCAGTGGAGAACAGTGACACACAAGAAGTAAGAAATGTCTCTATCTCCAGCAGAACTGCTTATCACTGTTGTTCATAGTTTGATAGAACATATATATTTGAGTAACATTTATAAAATTCATATGAAAGTTCAATTATGAAATATTAATACATTTTTTTTTTAAAGCTGGAATCGGAGTCGGTACATTTCTACCGACTCCAACCAAAACTAACTCCGACTCCGACTCCACGACTCCGACTCCACAGCCCTGCTTAGGGGGTCTAGTTTACAAAATGGTGTCATTTGTGGAGGGGTTTCCACTGTTTAGGTACATCAGGGGCTCTCCATATGCAACATGACACCCGCAGAGCATTCCATCAAAGTCTGCATTCCAAAACGTCACTACTTCCCTTTCGAGCCCCGACGTGTGCCCATACAGTAGTTTTCTCCCACATATGGGGTGTCAGCGTACTCAGGACAAATTGGACAACAACTTTTGGGGTCTAATTTCTCCTGGTACCCTTGGGAAAATAAAAAAATTGGTGACTAAAAGATCATGTTTGTGTAAAAAATACGATTTTTTTATTTTCACGCCCGGGCCTTATAAACTTCTGTGAAGCTCTTGGGGGTTCAAAGTTCTCACCACACATCTAGATAAGTTCCTGGGGGGGTCTAGTTTCCAAAATGGTGTGGGTTTTCCAATCGCGACATGGTGTCCGATCTCAATTCCAGCCAAAAAAGTCAAATGGTGCTGCTCCCTTCTGAGCTCTGCCATGCGCCCAAATAGTCGTTTACACCCACATATGGTGTATCAGCGTACTCAGGACAAATTGCACAATAACTTTTGGGGTCCTGTTACCCTTGGAAAAATAAAAATTAGGGGTGAAAAGATCATTTTTGTGGAAAAAATATGATTTTTTAATTGTACCGCTGTACGTTATAAACTTCTGTGAAGCCCTGGTGGGTTCAAAGTTCTCACCACATATCTAGATAAGTTCCTTAGGGGGTCTAGATTCCAAAATGGTGTCACATGTGGGGAGTTTCCACTGTTTAGGTACATCAGGGGCTGTCCAAACGTGACATGGCGTCCGATCTGAATTCCAGCCAATTTTGCATTGAAAAAGTCAAACGGTGCTCCTTCCATTCTGAGCTCTGCCATGCGCCGAAACAGTGGTCCCCCCACATATCAGGTATCAGCGTACTCAGGACAAACTGCACAATAACTTTTGCAGTCCAATTTCTCCTGTTACCCTTGGTAAAATAAAAAAAATTGAATCTGAAGTAATTTTTTTGTGAAAAAAAAAGTTAAATGTTCATTTTTTTAAATATTCAAAAAATTCCTGTGAAGCACCTGAAGGGTTAATACATTTCTTGAATGTGGTTTTGAGCACCTTAAGGGGTGCAGTTTTTAGAATGGTGTCACTTTTGGGTATTTTCTGTCATATAGACCCCTCAAAGTGGCTTCAAATGTGATGTGGTCCGTAAAAATAAAATGGTGTTGCAAAAATGAGAAATCGCTGGTCAACTTTTAACCCTTATAACTTCCTAACAAAAAAAATTTTGGTTCCAAAATTGTGCTGATGTAAAGTAAACATGTGGGAAATGTTACTTATTAAGTTTTTTGTGTGCCGTATCTCTGTGATTTAAGGGCATAAAAATTCAAAGTTGGAAAATTGCGAAATTTTCAACATTTTCGCCAAATTTGTTTGTTTCACAAATAAACGCAAGTTATATGAATGAAATTTTACCACTATCATGAAGTACAATATGTCACGAGAAAACAATGTCAGAATCACCGGGATCCATGGAAACGTTTCAGAGTTATAACCTCATGAAGGGACAGTGGTCAGAATTGTAAAAACTGGCCTGGTAATGAACATGCAAACCACCCTTGGGGTGGGGTTAAACGGCCGACGCGACTAAGTGATTCTTAAAGGGTCGGCGCACCAAAATGAGTCTTAAAGGGTCGGCGCACCAAATCGAAAGCTGAGTGACACCAGGCTCCAAATCGGAGGCTGATCGACCCTGGCCTACAAATCGGAGGCTGAGCCACCCTGGCCTCCAAATCGGACCCAGAGGGGCCCCGCCCACACAATCGGACCCAGAGGGGCCCCGCCCACACAATCGGACCCAGAGGGGCCCCGCCCACACAATCGGACCCAGAGGGGCCCCGCCCACACAATCGGACCCAGAGGGGCCCCGCCCACACAATCGGACCCAGAGGGGCCCCGCCCACACAATCGGACCCAGAGGGGCCCCGCCCACACAATCGGACCCTGAGGGGCCCCGCCCACACAATCGGACCCTGAGGGGCCCCGCCCACACAATCGGACCCTGAGGGGCCCCGCCCACACAATCGGACCCTGAGGGGCCCCGCCCACACAATCGGACCCTGAGGGGCCCTGCCCACACAATCGGACCCTGAGGGGCCCCGCCCACACAATCGGACCCTGAGGGGCCCCGCCCACACAATCGGACCCTGAGGGGCCCCGCCCACACAATCGGACCCTGAGGGGCCCCGCCCACACAATCGGACCCTGAGGGGCCCCACAGGCCAAAGTGGCCCCTGAGAGGCACCCACAGTTAAAACGGATCCTGAGTTGAAAGTCTTGCAGGGGCAGCAGGCAAGTCTCTCTTAAAGGGGCAGCCCGGGCACCATTTCAAAGCACTATCTGTACTTCCTTCAGGAAATACACATCTAGTTGCTATTGTTATATTTACAGATAACAAAGAAATCCCCTAAAATATCAATATCTATTAATCCACTTAAAAACAACCCCAAATACTTGACAATACGAGATATAGAAAAAACACACTATGGTGAGGAGATATGTCGGCTGATATCTGTAGACAGTGGAAATAGATGCCCAGCTGGTAATGTGTATAGATGAAGGCTTTTTTACACTCTATGAAAAACTAATCACAAAGAAAGAATTTGAATTTATGGCACCTAATTGTCACCATTCCCACTTTTTATACTCTCCATAAAGTTCACAAAAGGGTTAGACCCACTTAGAGGAGGAAAAAACCTAAGTTATACCCTACTAAAAAAGTAAAATGCAAAAGTGAATATAAACATACGGTTAAAATACATGTTCATTTAGTTTCTGTCTTAGGTTTTGTCTGTGTAATGGCCAGTGGGAATATATTCCAGTTCGTTTCTGCCTACAATCAGAGGCCGGCCTGTAATGTCAGGAGTAGATTCCATTAGTCAGTACACAGGGATTTAAATACACAAGAAACTTCGCCCCTTTGTCATGTTGATGCCTTCATATGTCAGGTATATATATAATCTCTTGGTGAAACTGGATGTTATGGTCATAGAGGACAGCACTATTGGGTTTCCATAGATGTATGGGCACAATATAGCAGTATTCCCCATGAAGCAGGGATAATAGCAGCTAATTGTTTCCTTAAATCCAGAACCATACAATGTATTGAACCTAACCAATTTCTTTCCAAATGACTTCAATTTATTCTTACCGATAACTATTCCCTATTTAATGGGAAAATGTTCAACCAGCTCAGTTTGACCGCGATGGGGAATCCCTGCGCCCGTCTTAGCCAAATCTCCTTCTGGGCTGATGGGAGGTAATGGTAATCTTCCAGGAGCAGGATTGATGGAACTCCAAGATAATGTCCTGGGTCATATACATAGACGATGTGTTTGTTCTATGGTCCAGATCTGCTAAAGAGTTCGGCCTGAATACGAACACGTTCAGAAGACGGCTCTATTGAACATCCCGTCATGCGCAGTGCGCCATTGAAGCAGGAAAGCGTACACCCGGCTACAGAGGCGCAGTGACCCTGCCGAAATCAGCGAAACGTATACGTGAGATTTGCATGAGCTGGTGATGACACTGACATGTGCAATTATGTTATCACACCCACAGGGGCATGATAACATGGAGAGAAGGCCAACTAGTCTGAGGACACTAACGCCTCATCTACTAGTCAGAGCCCTAATTAGCATAGGAAAAGAGGAGCTTATCACTGCTTTATATAAATAATCTGTCCCCAGAATGTCTCCATTCCATGTACAGCTCATACCGCAGATAACAGCCCCTCATACATCTATAGCACCAGCCCGGGGCCACATCTCCAGACCTGGGAACCTGATCCAGGAGGGCGGTGCTGTGTCCCGGGGTCATCTGTATCTGCACCAGGAGTGGGGGAAGGGAGGATTTGTCTATTAGGAGGTTGGGGGACATATTGTGGGGGCAACTTGTACTATCATATTGTGTGTGGGGGGATGGTGGTACTGGGGGAACATTATACTGTGTGAGGGGGATGGTGGTACTGGGGGAACATTATACTGTGTGTGGCGGGATGGCGGTACTGTGAGGACATTATACTGTGTGTGAGGGGATGGTGGTACTGTGGGAACATTATACTGTGTGTGAGGGGATGGTGGTACTGTGGGAACATTTTACTGTGTGTGGGGGGATGGCGGTACTGGGGGAACATTTTACTGTGTGTGAGGGGATGGTGGTACTGTGGGAACATTATACTGTGTGTGGGGGATGGCGGTACTGGGGGAACATTATACTGTGTGTGGGGGGATGGAGGTACTGGGGGAACATTATACTGTGTGTGGGGGGATGGAGGTACTGGGGAAACATTATACTGTGTGTGGGGGGATGGTGGTACTGTGGGAACATTATACTGTGTGTGGGGGGATGGCGGTACTGGGGGAACATTATACTGTGTGTGAGGGGATGGTGGTACTGTGGGAACATTATACTGTGTGGGGGGATGGCGGTACTGGGGGAACATTATAGTGTGTGTGGGGATGGTGGTACTGGGGGAACATTATACTGTGTGGGGGGGGATGGCGGTACTGGGGGAACATTATACTGTGTGTGGGGATGGTGGTACTGGGGAACATTATACTGTGTGTGGGGGGATGGCGGTACTGGGGGAACATTATACTGTGTGGGGGGATGGCGGTACTGGGAGAACACTATACTGTGTGTGGGGGGATGGTGGTACTGGGAGAACATTATAATGTGTGTGGGGATGGTGGTACTGGGGGAACATTATACTGTGTGGGGGGATGGTGGTACTGGGGGAGCATTATACTGTGTGTGAGGGGATGGCGGTACTGTGGGAACATTATACTGTGTGGGGGATGGCGGTACTGGGGGAACATTATACTGTGTGTGAGGGATGGCGGTACTGTGGAAACATACTGTGTGTGGGGGATGGCGGTACTGGGGGAGCATTATACTGTGTGTGGGGGGATGGTGGTACTGCGGGAGCATTATACTGTGTGTGGGGGGATAGCGGTACTGGAGAACATTATACTGTGTGTGGGGGGATGGCGGTACTGGGGGAACATTATACTGTGTGGGGGGATGGCGGTACTGGGGGAACATTATACTGTGTGTGGGGATGGCGATACTGGGGAACATTATACTGTGTGTGGGGGATAGCGGTACTGGGGAAACATTATACTGTGTGTGGGGGATAGCGGTACTGGGGGAACATTATACTGTGTGTGGGGGATGGCGGTACTGGGGGAACATTATACTGTGTGTGGGGGGATGGGGGTACTGCGGGAGCATTATACTGTGTGTGAGGGGATGGCGGTACTTGGGGAACATTATACTGTGTGTGGGGGATGGCGGTACTGTGGAAACATTATACTGTGTGGGGGGGATGGCGGTACTGTGGAAACATTATACTGTGTGGGGGGGATGGCGGTACTGCGGGAGCATTATACTGTGTGTGGGGGGATGGTGGTACTGGGGAACATTATACTGTGTGTGGTGGGATGGCGGTACTGGGGGAACATTATACTGTGTGGGGGATGGCGGTACTGGGTGAACATTATACTGTGTGTGGGGATGGTGATACTGGGGAACATTATACTGTGTGTGGGGGATAGCGGTACTGGGGAAACATTATACTGTGTGTGGGGGATGGCGGTACTGTGGGAACATTATACTGTGTGTGGGGGGATGGTGGTACTGGGGGAACATTATACTGTGTGTGGGGGGATGGCGGTACTGGGGGAACATTATACTGTGTGGGGGATGGCGGTACTGGGGGAACATTATACTGTGTGTGGGGGGATGGCGGTACTGGGGGAACATTATACTGTGTGTGGGGGGATGGCGGTACTGGGGGAACATTATACTGTGTGTGAGGGGATGGCGGTACTGTGGAAACATTATACTGTGTGTGGGGGGATAGTGGTACTGGGGAACATTATACGGTGTGTGGGGGGGATGGCGGTACTGGGGGAACATTATATTGTGTGGGGGGATGGCGGTACTGGGGGAACATTATACTGTGTGGGGGGTGATGGCGGTACTGGGGGAACATTATACTGTGTGTGGGGGATGGCGGTACTGGAACATTATACTGTGTGTGGGGGATGGCGGTACTGTGGGAACATTATACTGTGTGTGGGGTGATGGTGGTACTGTGGGAACATTATACTGTGTGTGGGGTGATGGTGGTACTGTGGGAACATTATACTGTGTGTGGGGGGATGGCGGTACTGGAGGAACATTATACTGTGTGTGGGGGGATGGCGGTACTGGGGGAACATTATACTGTGTGGGGGATGGCGGTACTGGGGGAACATTATACTGTGTGTGGGGGGATGGCAGTACTGGGGGAACATTATACTGTGTGTGGGGGGATGGGGGTACTGGGGGAACATTATACTGTGTGTGGGGGGATGGTGGTACTGGGGGAACATTATACTGTGTGGGGGGATGGCAGTACTGGGGGAACATTATACTGTGTGTGGGGGATGGCGGTACTGGGGGAACATTATACTGTGTGTGGGGGGATGGCGGTACTGGGGGAACATTATACTGTGTGTGGGGGGATGGCGGTACTGGGGGAACATTATACTGTGTGTGGGGGGATGGCGGTACTGGGGGAACATTATACTGTGTGTGGGGGGATGGCGGTACTGGGGGAACATTATACTGTGTGTGGGGGGATGGCGGTACTGGGGGAACATTATACTGTGTGTGGGGGGATGGCGGTACTGGGGAACATTATACTGTGTGTGGGGGGATGGCGGTACTGGGGGAACATTATACTGTGTGAGGGGGATGGCGGTACTGTGGGAACATTATACTGTGTGAGGGGGATGGCGGTACTGGGGGAACATTATACTGTGTGAGGGGGATGGCGGTACTGGGGGAACATTATACTGTGTGTGGGGGGATGGCAGTACTGGGGGAACATTATACTGTGTGTGGGGGATGGCGGTACTGGGGGAACATTATACTGTGTGTGGGGGGATGGCGGTACTGGGGGAACATTATACTGTGTGTGGGGGGATGGCGGTACTGGGGGAACATTATACTGTGTGTGGGGGGATGGCGGTACTGGGGGAACATTATACTGTGTGTGGGGGGATGGCGGTACAGTGGGAACATTATACTGTGTGTGGGGGATGGTGGTACTGGGGGAACATTATACTGTGTGTAGGACCTAGAAAGGGGCAATGTACTGTGTGAGAAATACGTGTTTCCTCACTTCCTGTCTATCATAGTTGGGTTGTATGCATCACAGGAAAAGGAACAAAAAAAGTTGAGATTCTTATAAAGTGGCAACAGAGAAACACCACAATAGTCTCAGCGCTGAAGGGGTTACCGCCCCCTGTGCCCAGTAATGGAGGGGTTACTGCCCCCTGTGCCCAGTAATGGAGGCGTTACTGCCCCCTGTGCCCAGTAATGGGGGATCTCCAGCACCTACCTCCACCTGCAGAGCCGCACTCCACATATATGGCTGCTCTGTGCGCACAGGACCTGTGATGAGGTCACAGGAGGGGAGGAGTCAGGGGTCACATGATCAGGGGCCTCAGTGTATGCAGGACTCTGCTGTGCTGGTTGTCATGGTGCTGGATGAGGGGAAGTTTCTGTGTGGGGTCAGGAGGGGTTTACAGGGGGGATGTAGCAGAACCGTGTGTGTACGAGGTGTACGAGGTGTACGGAGCGGAGCCGTGTGTGTACGAGGTGTACGGAGCAGAGATGTGTGTGTACGAGGTGTACGGAGCGGAGCCGCGTGTACGAGGTATACGGAGCGGAGCCGTGTGTGTACGAGGTGTACGGAGCGGAGCCGTGTGTGTACGAGGTGTACGGAGCGGAGCCGTGTGTGTACGAGGTGTACGGAACGGAGCCGCGTGTACGAGGTGTACGGAGCGGAGCCGCGCGTGTACGAGGTGTACGGAGCGGAGCCGCGTGTGTACGAGGTGTACGGAGCGGAGCCGTGTGTGTACGAGGTGTACGGAACGGAGCCGCGTGTGTACGAGGTGTACGGAGCGGAGCCGCGTGTACGAGGTGTACGGAGCGGAGCCGTGTGTGTACGAGGTGTACGGAGCGGAGCCGTGTGTGTACGAGGTGTACGGAGCGGAGCCGTGTGTGTACGAGGTGTACGGAGCGGAGCCGTGTGTGTACAAGGTGTACGGAGCGGAGCCGTGTGTGTACGAGGTGTACGGAGCGGAGCCGTGTGTGTACGAGGTGTACGGAGCAGAGCCGCGTGTGTACGAGGTGTACGGAGAGGAGCCGTGTGTGTACGAGGTGTACGGAGAGGAGCCGTGTGTGTACGAGGTGTACGGAGCGGAGCCGTGTGTGTACGAGGTGTACGGAGCAGAGCTGTGTGTACGAGGTGTACGGAGCAGAGCCGCGTGTACGAGGTGTACGGAGCAGAGCCGCGTGTGTACGAGGTGTACGAAGCGGAGCCGCGTGTGTACGAGGTGTACGGAGAGGAGCCGTGTGTGTACGAGGTGTACGGAGCAGAGCCGTGTGTACGAGGTGTACGGAGCAGAGCCGCGTGTGTACGAGGTGTACGGAGAGGAGCCGCGTGTGTACGAGGTGTACGAAGCGGAGCCGCGTGTGTACGAGGTGTACGGAACGGAGCCGCGTGTGTACGAGGTGTACGGAGCAGAGCCGTGTGTACGAGGTGTACGGAGCAGAGCCGCGTGTGTACGAGGTGTACGGAGAGGAGCCGCGTGTGTACGAGGTGTACGAAGCGGAGCCGCGTGTGTACGAGGTGTACGGAGAGGAGCCGTGTGTGTACGAGGTGTACGGAGCAGAGCCGCGTGTGTACGAGGTGTACGGAGCAGAGCCGTGTGTGTACGACGTGTACGGAGCAGAGCCGTGTGTGTACGAGGTGTACGGAGCGGAGCCGTATGTGTACAAGGTGTACGGAGCGGAGCCGTGTGTGTACGAGGTGTACGAGCGGAGCCGTGTGTGTACGAGGTGTACGGAGCGGAGCCGGGTGTGTACGAGGTGTACAGAGCGGAGCCATGTGTGTACGGGGTGTACGAGCGGAGCCGTGGGTGTACGGAGCGGAGCCGGGTGTGTACGAGGTGTACGGAGCAGAGCCGTGTGTGTACGAGGTGTACGGAGCGGAGCTGTATGTGTACGAGGTGTACGGAGCGGAGCCGTGTGTGTACGAAGTGTACGGAGCGGAGCCGTGTGTGTACGAGGTGTACGAGGTGTACGAGCGGAGCCGTGTGTGTACGAGGTGTACGGAGCGGAGCCGGGTGTGTACGAGGTGTACAGAGCGGAGCCATGTGTGTACGGGGTGTACGAGCGGAGCCGTGGGTGTACGGAGAGGAGCCGGGTGTGTACGAGGTGCACGGAGCAGAGCCGTGTGTGTACGAGGTGTACGGAGCGGAGCCGTATGTGTACGAGGTGTACGGAGCGGAGCCGTGTGTGTACGAAGTGTACGGAGCGGAGCCGTGTGTGTACGAGGTGTACGGAGAGGAGCCGTGTGTGTACGAGGTGTACGGAGCAGAGCCGTGTGTACGAGGTGTACGGAGCAGAGCCGCGTGTGTACGAGGTGTACGGAGAGGAGCCGCGTGTGTACGAGGTGTACGAAGCGGAGCCGCGTGTGTACGAGGTGTACGGAACGGAGCCGCGTGTGTACGAGGTGTACGGAGCAGAGCCGTGTGTACGAGGTGTACGGAGCAGAGCCGCGTGTGTACGAGGTGTACGGAGAGGAGCCGCGTGTGTACGAGGTGTACGAAGCGGAGCCGCGTGTGTACGAGGTGTACGGAGAGGAGCCGTGTGTGTACGAGGTGTACGGAGCAGAGCCGCGTGTGTACGAGGTGTACGGAGCAGAGCCGTGTGTGTACGACGTGTACGGAGCAGAGCCGTGTGTGTACGAGGTGTACGGAGCGGAGCCGTATGTGTACAAGGTGTACGGAGCGGAGCCGTGTGTGTACGAAGTGTACGGAGCGGAGCCGTGTGTGTACGAGGTGTACGAGCGGAGCCGTGTGTGTACGAGGTGTACGGAGCGGAGCCGGGTGTGTACGAGGTGTACAGAGCGGAGCCATGTGTGTACGGGGTGTACGAGCGGAGCCGTGGGTGTACGGAGCGGAGCCGGGTGTGTACGAGGTGTACGGAGCAGAGCCGTGTGTGTACGAGGTGTACGGAGCGGAGCTGTATGTGTACGAGGTGTACGGAGCGGAGCCGTGTGTGTACGAAGTGTACGGAGCGGAGCCGTGTGTGTACGAGGTGTACGAGCGGAGCCGTGTGTGTACGAGGTGTACGGAGCGGAGCCGGGTGTGTACGAGGTGTACAGAGCGGAGCCATGTGTGTACGGGGTGTACGAGCGGAGCCGTGGGTGTACGGAGAGGAGCCGGGTGTGTACGAGGTGCACGGAGCAGAGCCGTGTGTGTACGAGGTGTACGGAGCGGAGCCGTATGTGTACGAGGTGTACGGAGCGGAGCCGTGTGTGTACGAAGTGTACGGAGCGGAGCCGTGTGTGTACGAGGTGTACGAGCGGAGCCGTGTGTGTACGAGGTGTACGGAGCGGAGCCGGGTGTGTACGAGGTGTACAGAGCGGAGCCATGTGTGTACGGGGTGTACGAGCGGAGCCGTGGGTGTACGGAGCGGAGCCGTGTGTGTACGAGGTGTACGGAGCAGAGCCACGTGTGTACGAGGTGTATGGAGCAGAGCCGTGTGTGTACGAGGTGTACGGAGCAGAGCCACGTGTGTACGAGGTGTATGGAGCAGAGCCGTGTGTGTACGAGGTGTACGGAGCGGAGCCGTGTGTGTACGAGGTGTACGGAGCGGAGCTGGGTGTGTACAAGGTGTACGGAGCGGAGCCGTGTGTGTACGAGGTGTACGGAGCAGAGCCACATGTGTACGAGGTGTATGGAGCAGAGCCGTGTGTGTACGAGGTGTACGGAGCAGAGCCACGTGTGTACGAGGTGTATGGAGCAGAGCCGTGTGTGTACGAGGTGTACGGAGCGGAGCCATGTGTGTACAGGGTGTACGAGCGGAGCCGCGTGTGTATGAGGTGTATGGAGTGGAGCCGCGTGTGTACGAGGTGTACGGAGCGGAGCCGCGTGTGTATGGAGCGGAGCCGCGTGTGTATGAGGTGTACGGAGCGGAGCCGCGTGTGTACGGAGTGGAGCCGCGTGTGCATGAGGTGTACGGAGCGGAGCCGCGTGTGTATGAGGTGTACGGAGTGGAGCCGCGTGTGTACGAGGTGTACGGAGCGGAGCCGCGTGTGTACGAGGTGTACGGAGCGGAGCCGTGTGTGTATGAGGTGTACAGAGCGGAGCCGTGTGAGTATGAGGGGTACAGACCGGAGCCATGTGTGTCCTGAACGGAGCCCTGTGTGTCTTTCGTTTCCCACTTAGCACACCCAGTTTTCCCCTTAGAGTCGCATATCTCTCCCCTAAGTTCAGTCCCGGGGGTCCGGCGCTCTGTGATATAGATTTGGTGCCCATTGGTAGAAGTCTCTCCTGGTCTCTTACTTAGGCCGGGGTCACACTTGCAAGTACAATGCTAGAAACTCGAGCATCAATACCTGGCACTGCGTCCGGCACTGGGGCCTGGAGTGTGTGGCTGCATAGAAATACATGCAGCCATACACTCCGGTCCCGAGTGCCGGGTATTGACGCGAGTTTCTCTCATCATACTCGCAAGTGTGACCCCGGCCTTACACAGATTCTCAATCCCGATGGTCCGGCACTCTCTCTTACAGATTTGGGACATCTTTGTTCTGGAAGTGTCTCCCAGCTTCTTCCTTACACTTGCTCTCAGTCTCGGGGGTCCGGCACTCTCTCTCTTACAGATTTGGGACATCTTTGTTCTGGAAGTCTCTCGCAGCTTCTTCCTTACACTTGCTCTCAGTCTCGGGGGTCCGGCACTCTCTCTCTTACAGATTTGGGACATCTTTGTTCTGCAAGTCTCTCCCAGCTTCTTCCTTACACTTGCTCTCAGTCTCGGGGGTCCGGCACTCTCTCTCTTACAGATTTGGGACATCTTTGTTCTGGATGTCTCTCCCAGCTTCTTCCTTACACTTGCTCTCAGTCTCGGGGGTCCGGCACTCTCTCTATTACAGATTTGGGACATCTTTGTTCTGGATGTCTCTCCCAGCTTCTTCCTTACACTTGCTCTCAGTCTCGGGGGACCGGCACTCTCTCTCTTACAGATTTGGGGCCCCTTGGTAGAAGTCTCTCCTGGTCTATTACTTAGGCCGGGGTCACACATGCGAGAAACTCGGAGGAGTCTCGCATCTTAATACCCGGCACTGCCACCGGCACTCGGAGCGTGCGGCTGCATAGAAATACATGCCGCCACACGCTCCGCTCCTGAGTGCCGGTGGCAGTGCCGGGTATTAAGATGTGAGACTTATCCGAGTTTCTCGCATGTGTGACCCCAGCCTTACATGGACTCTCAGTCCCGGGTGTCCGGCACTCTCTCTCTCTTACAGATTTAGGGCATCTTGGTAGAAGTCTCACCCAGTCTCCTACTTAGGCTGGAGTCACACTAGAGAGAAATATGGACGAGTGAAAGGCGCAAAAACAACGCATTGCACTCGGACCAATGTTAATCTATGGGGCAGCTCCCATCAGCTGTATATTTCTCAACCGTATTTTACGGGCTGAGAAATTCACAGCATGCTGTGATTGTCAGCTTATCCCTCCAAAAATATGCCAATGCAAGTCTATGGGGGCGAGAAAAATACAGATTACATACGGACCAGACATGTGACTTGCAAGAAATACGCAAGATTTCTCTAGGTGGCAGGAAATGGGCTCAGCCATTATCAGGAAGCTTTGACATGCTAATTAGCTCAAAAAGCGCTCCGGACATCCCGGAAGAACGCCTCCACGGAATCCAGCATCATGTCCACATACATCAACGTGGAAATGCTTATCGTTCTGGTCCAAGAGAGGCCACAACAGTGGGACCAGAGGGACGCACATTATTCAGACCGGACCAAAAAATAGCCGGCATGGAGGCGCACCTGTGTCCAAATGTTTCCGGATTTTGAGGACTGTCCACGTGAGGGCCAGCAACAAATTTGCAAGTTCTATCATTTCTTCAAAATCATATTAGTGCGCAAAATAACACGTTTTCCCATTAGCCCTTAAAATAATATTAGGTGTAGGTTTTGCTCATTCTGTGTAATCAATCTTATGTTTAAATGACACCTTACTAGGCCACATGACTGTTAAATTTATGTTACAGTGTTGGGCAATGTACTAATAAATTATTGTGTGACATTGCAGTGGAAGGTAAGGGTACCGTTACACCTAGCGATGCACAAGCGATCCCGACCAGCGATATGACGCGGTCAGGATCGCCGGTGCATCGCTAGGTGGTCGCTAGTGAGCTGCCACACAGGCAGATCTCACCAGCGACATCCCTGGGGACGGGGATCGCTACTTACCTGTCAGACGCGGCGATCCTGCGTCCTCCCGCCCGGCTCCACGCTCGTCGCTCGTCGGCGCCACAGGAAGCGCCGCAGGAATTGACCGACGAGGAACGGTCCAGGAGCTTCTCGCGTGATCAGCGATAACCAGCGGGGGAGCCGGTCGGAGGTAAGTATCACATGTATCGATATCGCTAGCAATATCGCTGCTATGTCACAAAATCGGTGACTTTACAGCGATATTGCTAGCGATATCGCAGTGTGTAACGGGGGCTTTACACAGCAGAAGACAGCCGACAGCACAGCAGGAGTATTATGGATGCAAGCTCCAAGTTCACGAACCCAAGTGAACACAAATGTCCAATAAAAAGAAAGAGAGCAGCATCCCATCCAGGTGAAAAATCGTATCAAAGATTTATTCTGCCAGTGAAAAAATACAACGTTTCGGCCGTATTGTGGCCTTTTTCAAGTACAACATGTAGTTCAAATGGTGACCTTTTATGGTGTGGCCCAGCCAATCACCACTTCGGTAACACCCATTACATATAATTACAATAAATATATAAAATTACATCCATCAGATATTTGTACATATAAATCAATATAATATCATGAAAGTTTTACTGAACATTGTATCATTAATATAAATATAACAAAATTAATCCAAATGTAAATACAAAATCCCCAAGAAAGCCCACCAATCAATGTCATGCATCCAAATAACCATAACAATAGTGTGCCAATCGGAAATAGCGATACAAATATGGCTCCACATGATCATAACTGCCAATCAACACCCTTTTTTTTTTAGGCGCCAGCCCCAGTAGCCAGTTATTTTTATTTACTTATCCTGCACCGGAGCCTTCCCTCTCCTCCCCCTGCAAACGTCAACAAGGTGATGTCACACGCTAGGCGCCGGGTCGCATACCGCGCACAGTGGCATGACGCGCCCAACACGGCCACCGCGCACGCGCCGTGTCCCAGACATTGCACGATCACGTGACGCGCGCCTTGTTGACGTTTGCAGGGGGAGGAGAGGGAAGGCTCCGGTGCAGGATAAGTAAATAAAAATAACTGGCTACTGGGGCTGGCGCCTAAAAAAACAAGGATGTTGATTGGCAGTTATGATCATGTGGAGCCATATTTGTATCGCTGTTTCCGATTGGCACACTATTGTTATGGTTATTTGGATGCATGACATTGATTGGTGGGCTTTCTTGGGGATTTTGTGTTTACATTTGGATTAATTTTGTTATATTTATATTAATGATAAAATGTTCAGTAAAACTTTCCTGATATTATGTTGATTTATATGTACAAATATCTGATGGATGTAATTTTATATATTTATTGTAATTATATGTAATGGGTGTTACCGAAGTGGTGATTGGCTGGGCCACACCATAAAAGGTCACCATTTGAACTACATGTTGTACTTGAAAAAGGCCACAATACGGCCGAAACGTTGTATTTTTTCACTGGCAAAATACATCTTTGATACGATTTTTCACGTGGATGGGATGCTGCTATCTTTCTTTTTATTGGACATTTGTGTTCACTTGGGTTCGTGAACTTGGAGCTTGCATCCATAATACTCCTGCTGTGCTGTCCAGGGCTGTGGAGTCGGTAAGCCAAACCTGCGACTCCGACTCCGACTCCTCAATTTCCCTTACTCCGACTCCGACTCCACGACTCCGACTCCGACTCCCACACATATTGCTTATATTTAAGTGAAAAATTTATTGTAGTACAATGTGAACCTCAGACATTTAATCATTTTTATGATCCAATAATCAAGATGTTTAGATAGAACAGAATATATATTGGTGTACTACCCGGTTTTCATTCTTTTTGGTACAGATACGATATGGATAGACAGATATGGATAAATGGATAGATAGAGATTTATAATCTGCTTTTGCTATTGAAAACATTATCTATGAGCTCAAAAACCTTTCAGGTGATGCAGTTTTTTAAAAAGATGATCAGCTTTTGCAGCTGAAAAACGTATCCTCAAAAAACACAGGAAAAACGTTGTGTGTGAATGTAGCCTTAGATCAGGAATATAACAGCCATTTATAGGACATTTCATAACTTTCCCAAACTCCTATGAAAAAATATTCAGCACATCCTGCATTGAATTACTGTACCCAATTTATTATATATTTTAGGAGTCGGAGTCGGTCCATTTTATACCGACTCCAACTCCGACTCCGACTCCACCAAAATGAGCACCGACTCCGACTCCGACTCCACTACTCCGACTCCGACTCCACAGCCCTGGTGCTGTCGGCTGTCTTTTGCTGTGTTACGTTGTGGACCCTGGCGGACGTGCACCGGATATATATGATGGAATCTGCTAATCCAGAGGTGGGTGAACTGGATACTGCCATGATTTTCTCCTATACGGAGGATGATGCAAAAAGGATTTTGTCTGGAGCCCGGACTGATATGCCGTTTTTGAATAAACCTACAGTTGATATGCTTAAGAAGAAATATGAGACAGAAAAAAGGAAATGTATTTCCTATGAGCTGCATGCTACTACGCTATGTGAATATTATAAGGTACATAGGATACCACGTGGGTTAAGACCACATTTACGTCCTACATTATTGGCCGACAATTCACAATTTTGCAGCAGATTTGAATCTATTACAAACAAGTTTGCATTTGATTTAAAGCTTCTGAATGTTGAGTCTCCATTTAGAGATTGATTTGGTGAAGAAGTCTATTACTGATTTGGAACAACAGCTGACAGCTCAAATGACAGCACAGGAGGTTGATTCATTTAACACTAGAAGTCCCAGAGAGGGGTCATTTAACATTTCTACCTTTGGAACCCAGGACAGGTGGAATGACCTGAAGGATTTTATCTAACATCCTATAATCACCGTCTTTTGTTATGTAATTAAGGCCACTACTGTCGCACCACAGGAGGTTGTTGTTTTTCATTGAGTTTAGCCTTTTAGTTTCTAGTTAGTTCTATTCAGTTTATTGTATTTGATAATATAAAGACTATACATAATGTATTTAGTTTAGTTTTATTTGCACAACAAAGCACTGAAACAATTAATCATTTTTTATATATATACAGAGCTATGAGGGGCCTGTACCGCCATATAATGCACAGTCACAGAGCTATGAGGGGCCTGTACCGCCATATAGTGCACAGTCACAGAGCTATGAGGGGCCTGTACCGCCAAATAGTGCACAGTCACACAGCTATGAGGGGCCGTACCACCATATAGGGCACAGTCACAAAGCTATGGGTGGCCTGTACCGCCATATAGTGCACAATCACAGAGCTATGAGGGGCATGTACCACCATATAGTGCACAGTCACACAGCTGTAAGGTGTCTGTACCGCCATATAGTGCACAGCCACACTGCTATGAGGGGCCTGTAGCACCATATAGGGCACAGTCACACTGCTATGAGGGGCCTGTAGCATCATATAGTGCACAGTCACAGAGCTATGAGGGGCCTGTACCGCCATATAGTGCACAGTCACACAGCTGTAAGGTGTCTGTACCGCCATATAGCGCACAGTCATTTGAGCAAAAAAGCACTGAAACAATTAATCATTTTTTATATATTTTAAATAGAGAATTAGAAATTTTAGAGCAAGGTACAGCTGTGAGTAATGACCAGAAGCATTTGTGTCTAAGTCAAGAGGACTGAAATTTCAGTGTGAAAAATATACAAAAGAACAACTGTTATTTGTCTCCATGCTTTTTATTTTTGATATAAAAATAATAAAAAAAATTCAAGGAATAAAACAATTCCACACATATTTGCAATAGGCTACAGTGGCGGGGCTGCATGTGTGTGTGTGGTGGCATGTCCTTCTTGTGTGACTATCATTTCAGCACTCACCGAGCAGTCTGTCTGCACTGTCGGAACATACCTGGCACTGCCTGGGTATGTCCCTAGTGCATTTGCCACACGTGTATTTGTAGCAGTCAACACATCTCTCAGTTGCACAATTGTTCGTGCATCGATGGTTGACCTGACACTTCGCCCTTTTGCCAGGGCTGGGTGTGGAAGGTTGTTGCCGAAGGAGTTTCTCCTTGTGTGCCTTCTTTTCACTCACATGAGAGCCACCTAACTCTTTTGCAAGCTCAACCAGGAAGTCCACCCGTCTCTCCTGCACTTCAGTGCATGCCTGATAAAGAACATGCGCATTCAGTGCTGCCATGTCAATCATGTTGTAGAACACGGCGACTGGCCATCTCTGTGTTCCTGCACGCACGCTGTACTCCCGCACCATTTGGTCCATTACATCCACACCGCACTTTGTGTGCTTGTATTGTGTGACCGTGTTTGGCTTCCCTTTGTTGGTATCCTCAGTCTCAACCACGCTGTGCATGCTGCTGAGAATGTAGACGGCCTTCTTTCGTTTGGGTGCATACACTGTCACTGTGGCACCAGTGGTTGAAAACACCTGAGTGGTGAATTCAGTGCGGTCCATCTGTCTAGCAGATTGAGGAATATCCCAGCGACTCTTGTTGACTGTGCCGAGGATAGTGGTTTTCCGTCTAAGCAGTCGTTGTGCAAGTGACAATGATGTAAAGAAATTGTCCGTGGTTACAGTTCTGCCCTTGTCCATGAATGGTTCCATCAGCCTCATCACTACAGTTTCGGACAGTCTCTCCCGACTGGGGTCCTTGCCAAGATATGGGAGGACATTACAGATTTCAAGTCGCAAGCCACCCAAAACTTGAGGCCAAACTTGTCTGGTTTTGTTGCAATGTATTGCAGAAAACAGCAGCGAGTCTTTGACGGGAAAAGCTGTTCATCAATAGTGATGTGTTGACCAGGGTTGTAGGATGCGATGTAGTTGGTGACAAACGATCTCCACACATCAGAGATTGCAGCAAACTTATCGGTCTCCGCTCGCTCACTGCGTGTAAACAAGTCATCAAAGCGTAGGTGTTGCATGATGTCTTGGAAGCGGTTTCGGGTCATAGTTGCAATGATCCTTGGGTTTGCCAGGTTTGCTGACCAGCTGTCACGTAGTGATGGAACCTTGGTCACCCCCCGCAAGATAATGACTGAAATAAATGCCATTAGTTCCGGGAGACCCATGAACCAATCCACCTGCTCCGTGTGACGTGCATGTTGAGTAGTCCATTCTTGAATGCTACGAAGCATGTCAAGTGTGATAAAACAGAGGAAGCTCTGAAGGCGACTCCGGACACTTTGTCTGGCCTTAGCACTTGGCTCTCCATCTATAGGGTATGGTTCTATTGGGGTTAAATGGAGACGTTTCCCCACTTGTACTTCACGCCACACTGTGCCATCTTTTGCGGTCTCTGTCGGCTCAGTCGCCAACCGAGCTCTCTTTCTTGGTAGAGGAGGAGTCTCATCATCTGCAAGATTAAATAATTTCAAATTAACATTTTGTTTTGGTTCTACTGAGACAGCCCTGACCAAAATCACTAATGATCTACTTACAGCCAAAGCAAACGGACAATATTCTATACTCCTACTTCTAGACCTGTCCTCTGCTTTCGACACAGTTTACCACTGCCTCCTACTACAGATCCTCTCCTCCTTTGTCATCAAAGACCTAGCCCTATCCTGGATCTCCTCATACCTTTCAAACCGCACATTCAGCGTCTCCCACTCCCACACTACCTCCTCATCCCACCCTCTCTCTGTTGGAGACCCCAAGGCTCTGCTCCTCACCCAACCGCCTCCCGAATAGCCCCCATCCTCTGGAATTCCCTGCCCCAACATGTCCAGCTATCAACCACACACGGATCCTTCAGATGGAACCTGGAAACCCACCTCTTCAGGAAAGCCTACAGCCTGCAGTGATCCCCGCTGCCTCCTCACCACTACTGGAGCTACCGCCTCACCATTACTGGAACTGCTGTAACCCCCTGCCTACTGTCTCCTTCCCCACCATCCTGTAGCATGTAAGCCCGAAAGGGCAGGGTCCTCTCTCCCCTCTGTATCAGTCTGTGATTGTTAGTTTGTTTGCTGTAAGTGATATCTGTAATCTGTATGTAACCTCTTCTCATGTACAGCACCATGGAACCAATGGTGCTATATAAATAAATAATAATAATAATAATAAATAAAAAAGATCGTAAATAAAAATAGGTAATTTGAAAAATCTAACCTAAAGACAGCTCAGAGTCCAAATCCGGTTGAAGGGTTGGTGTTGCTCAGGATCAGTTCCAATGCCTGTTGAATGGTGTGCCTTCTCTGCATTTTGTTTCTTGTGAACAAAAAAGGTGAAGCAGTCACATATCTATCCCCCACAGCACAAAAGGACAATGCAGCTTGGGGTGGGCAGACACACTCAGGAGAAGCTTACATTCCTTTGTTTACACTGTCTTACAAGACCTTTGTTGAGGTGGATCAACATAATTGCCCCCTGCAGATTCCTCAGGCAATGGCCACATTTACAAATGAAAGGATGCTAATTGGAGCCATCAGAGTTGTCAGTTTGGACTAAGGGTCATTTGACCCTCTTTCAGGACTTCAGGGGGGAGCGCGAAATTTCTGGGACTTCTAGTGTTAAGTCTCAGTTGGAAGAAAAATTGGTGAAATATCGTGGTGATTTAGAGAAAACAAAAAGAACAAAGTGGTTTCGTGATGCTAATGATTACAAATCAGGTCACATTTTTTCATGGCTGACCGGTGTACAAAATACCCCTTATGTGAGGAGGGATCGGTTTATGCAGTCACGGAGGAAGAGGAAAACAACACCAAGGGAACAAGATTTGGCTTTACTACAGCCGAGTCAGATTCTACGGATGACTCCATTATGGGAGCGGTTTCATCTTCTGTTTTTTTAGGAAAGGAAAAGGTGGACAATACAACAGGAAAAGGAGGACCCGTCGAGGTGGCAGAAAACACAGGAGAAAGAAGAATGAATCAACCACAGGGGCTGTCGCGCAATGCTTCGATTCGGAGCAGGAATATGGAGGTGAAGAGGAGAGCCCAATAATACATGAGAATTTAGTGGTAAATATCTCTTCCCATAAACTATCTGAAGTGGATTGTGTGGTATTATCTAAGGGACTATCTTTTTGCCCCACAAATTCCCCTGATTGGTTTGAAATCGAATGTGACTTGTTTTCTTTTTTTAGAAGGCTACGGTTGACTTCTTTCTTTTCTGATAAAAATGAATTACCACGTGAGTTAGATGATGATGGATCAACTGGTTTTACACTCCAGGGTGTGGGCCTGTACAGTAAGAGTAATTTTCAGCCTCCTGCTAGGAATAATTTTGTTGAATCGTATATCCAGTTGGTGGAGAGGGATATTTTACAATTAAAAAATGAATTTCGTAATTTGGGTAGGGGGAACCTTACATATGTGGAAAAACAAGCATTGAGTAGACTCTCTAACAACACTACCTTTACAATCAAATCTGCCGATAAAGGCGGTGCGGTGGTAGTGATGGATATGGATAAATATAAAGCAGAGATTATGAGTCAATTATCTGGTATAGCGGTATATACTAAATTAACTAATGATCCTACTTCTCGTTTTTCAACTGAATTACGGCTTTTAATCGATGAGTCCCTTTCTAATGGACTCATTGATCAGAAGTTATCTGAATTTCTGTTGGTTGATGCTCCTCAGACGCCAATATTGTACACGTTACCAAAAATTCATAAGAATCTTGAAAATCCCCTCTGGATGCCCTATTGTGTCGGGGAAGGGGTTCACTTTGTAACAAGGTCTCAATTTTCCTGGACAAGGTAGTGCGTGGTTTTGCTATTTCGGCACGCTCCTATATTTTGGATACAAATTATTTCTTGGATAAGATTCATGATGTTAAGGTCACTCCCCAGATAGTGTTGGCTTCTTTTGACGTGGTTTCTCTATATACGTCCATAGAACACGATAGGGGTTTAGAGGCGGTCGATGTGGTGCTATCGGGCTCTGATATGGCTCCTGAGTGTGCACAACTGGTCCTCGCACTGTTGGGTTTCATCCTCAGGAGGAATTTTTTCCCCTTTGGGGATGATTACTACCTACAGTTGCGGGGTACCGCAATGGGGTCCAATGTGGCCCCCACTTATGCTAACATCTATATGGCGGTATTCGAGGACCAGCATGTGTACAGTTCCATCTATTGGAGCCATGTCGGGGCCTGGTGGCGCTACATCGATGATATTTTTTGTATTTGGGAAGGGAGTGTGGATGATCTCCTTGGCTTCAAAAATGAATTAAACAATGTGTTTCCTGAGCTCAAATTTACATTAACCCATTCTTTGGACCAGATCTAATTTTGGATACACTGGTCTATAAGAAGGGGGAGTCTTTATGTACTGATCTCTTTGTTAAAGAAACGAATAGAAATAGTCTTCTTGTGTATGAGTGTAATCACCCAAGAAGGATGGTTGAGTCACTCCCATGGAGTCAGATGTTGCGGGTACGAAGAATTGTTAAAGAAGAGGATTTTTACACCGCTCCGCCATACTCACCCGACCTCCGCTCCCATGCCGCAGGCGGCCTCCGTTCCCACGTCACAGCCTCTCTCCACCCGACGGCCGTGGCGGTCACCTGAGATGGGCTAGCTAACGATGCCTTCCCTACATACTATGCGCATGCGCCATAGGCCGCGGCCGCGCCTCCTTCCTGCTTCATATGCTCCGACTATGCCCTGACCCGGAAGCACCTTTGGACCAATGGCTGACCAGACGGGGCCATATCAGGCCGCTTCCCCCTGAGGGAGGCGCCTTATCGTTGTGTTTCCTAGCCCTCTGGCCTCGCTTCATCGTGTGCTCTCTGCTCCTGCAGTTCCGTTCTCGGCTGCTCCCCGCAGCAGCCTCTCAGTTCTGCTACCTGTGTTCCTTGTTCTCGTCCGCAGTCCAGCCTCCAGTGTTCCTGCCGTCCTACTCCAGTCCTGTCTCCAGTGTTCCTGCCGTCCTACTCCAGTCCTGTCTCCAGTGTTCCTGCCGTCCTACTCCAGTTCTGTCTCCAGTGTTCCTGTCGTCCTACTCCAGTCCTGCCTCCAGGGCTCCTGCCGTCCTGCTCCAGTCAAGCTTCCAGTGTTCCTGCTGTCCTACTCCAGTCCTGCCTTCAGTGTCCATGCCATCCTACTCCAGTCTCAGTCTTACTCCGGTCCATCCTGAGCCGCCCCTCTCGGTACCGGCAACCGTGGTACTCGAACCCCTGGGCCTGCTCCTAATGGTCCCTGTATAGGGGTCGGTTCCATCTGGCAGCTCAACCGGGGCCCCTCGGTGCCACGGTCCAGAGAGTCCACTCCCGGAGGTTCCTTCTCCAGACCACCCACGCTAACAAGGATAAGTTGGATATGAGATTGGATCAAATGTGTATAAAACAGAGGTTATCCAATTAACAGGGTTAAACAGTACAAAAATAAGGCTTTGGATTTGCCAGTTGAGGATCTGTCGCAAACGTGAAAAGGTATCTACTAGGCGTGTCCCTTTTATCTCGACTTTCTGTCCGGTTAGTGGCAGGATCGGAGGAATTTTGAACAAACATTGGAGTCTTCTACAGAAGGGTTTGCCACACAGTTTGTTGATAGACCCTTGTTGCCCTATAGACGAGGGTATAATTTAAAAGATAAATTGGTTAAATCTGACGTTGGTCCCTCTAAAATATGCATACAGAGAACTCTGGCTCCACCTAAGGCCTGTTTCACACTTCCGTTTTTGACCATCAGTCAAAATCTGCCTGTTTTAAAAAAACGGATCCGCCATTTTTTTTGGCGGATCCGTTTTTCCCCCCATTGATTTGCATTACTGACGGATCTTGACAGATGGCCATCCGTTGGATCCGTTCTTTTGCGGATCCGCCAATTTTTTTGCGTCCGCCGACATCCCTGGACGGACCTTGCAACTTTTTTTTGCTGCAGGATCCGCATTTTCCAGAGCGCATGCCAGGAGGAATGAAGTCAGGGGGAAATTTAACCCTGAAATCATTTCTGGCGGACAGAAAAAATTCTCTCTCCTCTCTCCCCGGGCTGCGGTTCCTTTAAAATTCTTCATTCAATGGATCCGTCAAAAAAACGGTCCGGTGGCATCCGTTCACATCAGTTACCAACGGATCCGCTTTCCGCCATTTTGGAGGATTTTAACTGACACAAAAAAACTGAAGTGTGAAACAGGCCTAAGATGGGTAATTTTCCATGCTTAGGATGTGCGTGCTGTGGTAATATGCTTAAAGGGGATAGTTTCAATTATCCTCGCACTGGAAAAAAAATTTTGATTAAAGAAAGATATACATGCTCTTCGAGTTATGTGGTTTATTTAATTTTGTGTCCATGTGGATTGATGTACATAGGTGAGACTACCATGGAAATTAGGGCACGTATAAGTAAACATAAGAGTACTATTAGGACTAAACTTTTGGAGTTACCAATACCGAAGCATTTTATTGAGTGTAGACATTCTGTTAATCAGCTAAGGTTCAGGGTGATAGATGGGGTCCCTGTATTGAGATGAGGGGGGGATAGGGTTAAAATGTTGAAAAAGAAGGAGTTGAGATGGATATCCATTTTGGATACATTACAACCGAAAGGTCTAAATTTGGATTATAATTTACAAATATGTGTTACCTAATTCCTCATCTCATAACATCCTGGTTATGGAGTTTATGTGGTTTTTAATGGTGTATTTTTGGTTTTAATTTTTAATTTTTTGTTCTTTTTTTATAGATCTCTTTAAGGCGGTGGGAGGACACGGGGACTGAACAGTCCCGAATCATGAAGATTTTGTGACATGTATTTTGTTGTCAGTTATTCCCAGTGCCCTCTTCCTGCTATATGTGTTTTTGTTTCTTTTGTAATTTACATTTGTTGCCAATATTAAATGTTTTTCTGCTGTATATAATGATTTGATTATGGTGGTCTATTCTTTGGACTAGGAAACAACCAGGGATATGGTTGCTGAATATATGCGATGTATGAATGGCTCTTTCCTTGGGAGTCCTCTTCTTTATTTTCGCATGTAGCATTCCTTTTCTAAAGAAATATAAGAACCCCTCTTATTTGGGTGAGCTTGTGCCCTATTTTGCTATAAAGATACTATATTATCTACTGTAGGGGCTGTCTGCGCAGGCGCTGTGGATGATTGTGTCCCTCTGGCGGTGCTGCGCATGCGTGGTGTTTCTGACTAGCGCGTCATGTGATTGCATCCTCTGGGTGACACTGCGCAAACGCGGTGTTATGCGGCGTGCGCGTGTCACGTGATCGCGCAATGTCTGGGACACGGCACGTGCGCGGTGGCCGTGTTGGGCGCGTCATGCCACTGCGCGCAGTATGCGACCCGGCGCCTAGCGTGTGACATCACCTTGTTGACGTTTGCAGGGGGAGGAGAGGGAAGTCTCCGGCTCCGGTGCAGGATAAGTAAATAAAAATAACTGGCTACTGGGGCTGGCGCCTAAAAAACGGAGGTGTTGATTGGCAGTTATGATCATGTGGAGCCATATTTGTATCGCTGTTTCCGATTGGCACACTATTGTTATGGTTATTTGGATGCATGACATTGATTGGTGGGCTTTCTTGGGGATTTTGTATTTACATTTGGATTAATTTTGTTATATATATTATGACCGGCTGTCATTTCTGGCTCCCATTCTGGATCTCAGACCGTAAGTACATAAATCACACCACATTACACATGCGCTGTTTAGGGTCATATCTACATTTTTCTATTTTTTTTTTTAACATTTCAAAACAGAACTCAGTCCAACCTCACTGAGAGAGACAGGGTCTGATTAGGAGGCCATTATCAATCCAGTCGGGGGAAATGAAGAGGTGGCTGGCCCATCTTCTGAGCCTTCCAGCTGCATCCCCCAAGCTCAACCTGCACCAGCACCTGGCAGCCTTGAGGACCAGGGAAACAGCAGCAGCCCTACTGTCCTTCTTGAGGCCTCACGCTACCTTGCCGTCATACCCCGCCATGGCCGATGAAGGAGACATCCCTGCCTCTAACACAAGGAGGCATGTCAACACGGGGGTGTTAAATTACCTGTACAGGGCTGCCCAGGATGAGGGGGAGGAGGCATATTCCCGCAGCCTGGCCCGGTACCTCCGTCCCCTACCCCGGGAGGTGAGACTTCGTGTGCGAGAATCCATTCAGATCCTCATTGATGCCTGCACATCCCACAATACCCCATATGAGGTATTTGAGTTTTTGGAGCGGTGGCAGCTGCACCCCGTAACCTGCTCCAAGTTTTCCCAAACCCAGAAGTGCAGACTCAATCTGGATCTGAGCCACCTCCTCCATGGGTGCCTACACCACACCCCATTCCACCCCGAAGCCAACCTTGGCCTCCACAGGCACAAATGGCAGCCTATAATCCACCTTCCCAATATGGCCACTTGATCAGACCCAGTGTTGGAGGCTGGTCCCAACCTGGCTTTGGTCGACATGGCCATATTGGGGGGTATGACTCACGTGGCTACCAAAATCCACAGGAGTATCATCTCCAATATCCATCTGGCCACTTCTATAGTCAGCATCAGGATCCTGGCCACATCACACATCCTGTGCAAGAGTATGTACCCACACAGAGTGAAGGCCAAGTTGGGCAGCAAACCCAGCAACAAAGTGAGGCTGTACTCCCACCATCACCACCCCAAGCTACCAGAATTTGTAAATATTTATTTTTGTTCTTTTGCTAATGCAAATTTCTGTATTTTGCTAAGTATTTGGTATCACAAATATGCCAAAAAATGTTTTCCCAAATTTGTATGGGCACAAAAGCCATATGAGTTTAATGTTTCCAAAGTTATATTTTGGCTGCATAAAAAGATCAAAATTGCCGAGTTTGATCTCTTATTGAATTCATAACTTGTACATCAAAATTTTCAAATATTTGACATAATGTAAATGAAAACACACAAACTTCAAGAACAAACTGGCTTTTATATAATCAAAAATTTGAAAATTTTGCTACACCTCAGGGAGTAGCACCCTCACGTGTTACAAAATAATTTGTGAATACATCACGTACTTTCAGTCCAGAGAGCAGACGACGGTGAGGGATCACATGTGGGCTAGGCCTACCCACATTGTCAAACACAACTTCAGCACCATCAGATAAGGAGCAATCATGTATTCGGGTGAAGTTATGTTGGACCACACATGCTTAATGACCTAATTAACGTTAGCTTCACTCAGCTGAATGGCTGACTGGAGGACCCGCCATTTGGCACAAGGAATGCCAAAGGTGCACTCCACCAGTTATCGGGCGCGTAATAGGCGCAAGTTAAAGATTCTGCACAGGTGGTCCAGGTTTGGATGGGGATATGGCCTCATTACATGATGGGTCAAGTGAAAGGCCTTATCTGCAACAAGGACATAAGGCACAGATTCAAGATTGGAGCCTGGAAGCTGACATGGTGGTGGTACGTCCAACTGGTTATTGTGCAGCCGCCGACCCATAATGGAAGAATTGAAGACTCTAGAGTCTCCAGTTCTTCCATACGCCCCAATGTCTACAATTATAAACCTGTAGTGACTGTCGACCAGAGCCAACAAAACTACAGAAAAATATTGTTTATAATTATAGAATTAGGACCCTGAGTTTGGCGGCTTACGTACACGGATGTGCTTCCCATCCAGGGCTCCAATACAATTGGGAAAGTGGCAGTGCTCCTCAAATCCCCTGGAAATCCGCAACCAGTCTTCCATCTTGGGCTCAGGAATGACCTCTGTTAGGTCTGGCGGAACGCACCAAATAATAAAATAATAGTAAGGTGCGTTCGCAGCCCGGGGTCCACCGTGCAGGGGTGGTAAACTGCTGCTTAGTAATGGCGGAAGTATAAAGCGGTATACAAAAGGTCACACGTGGGTTAACGTCACCCAGTGTGAACAGGGCGAACTCTGTTACCTCTCAGAGGCGCACTACTGCAGAACATAAATGCTGGAGTCTGTTTAGCTCACAGAGCTCGGCAGCAGAGTGCACAGAATGCGGTCACAGAACTCTGCCCCATTCCACCTGCACCTCGACACTTTGACCAAGTGCCCACCAATCTTCCAGCAACTAATGGTTTGGCAGGCAGCATTCTTTCCTGACTCCTCCTTATACAAAGGTGCTTGCCCTCCCGAATACTCCTGTGTTCTCTATGAGAGAACCTCTTCCAGGTAACTCCTTATCTTGTCGAGAACAAAATAAATCGGTCATCGAAAATTTGACATACCGAATCTAGATGATGTTGGCAACACACACACATATATATATCTATATATCACAGACATACACATCATGGGGATATTTGTATATATATGTATACATATATGTGCGCAAATATATGAGTGTATATATACAGGTGGGCCATTTATATGGATACACCTGGGTGGGCCATGTACATGGATACACCTAAATAAAATGGGAATGGTTGGTGATATCAACTTCCTGTTTGTGGCACATTAGTATATGGGAGGGGGAAAACTTTTCAAGATGGGTGGTGACCATGGCGGCCATTTTGAAGTTGGCCATTTTGGATCGAGCTTTATAAAAGGCCCACCCAGGTGTATCCATATAAATGGCCCACCCTGTATGTACAATATATACAGTATATATATGCACACACACACAGGTGCTTCTCACAAAATTAGAACATCATCAAAAAGTGAAGTTATTTCAGTTCTTCAATACAAAAAGTGAAACTCATATTATATAGAGTCATTACAGAGTGATCTATTTCCAGTGTTTATTTCTGTTAATGTTAATGATTATGGCTTACAGCCAATGAAAACCCAAAAGTCATTATCTCAGTAAATTAGAATAATTAACTAATATGGTAAATGACGTGTTGGCTCCAATGAGCCTTCTTCAAGCTGAAAAGTTGTTGGACTCGTTCGGCTCATTATGGTAGCTGAATGGTTGTTTATTTTGGGCATGGAGTAAATCCTTTGTTCTTCTTTGTATCACAAGGAGGAGCAGTGTCTCTTTATGTTTTTTCACTGTGTGAACCAACAGCAAGTAGATCAAGATGCTTCCACCGGAATTTGGTGGATTAGTGCACAGCACACAGTAGCACACTTATCTAACTATCTATCTATCATCTATCTAATGTATCTATCATCTATCTAATGTATCTATCTATTCATAGATGGATATATCTATATGTATATATATATATTTATTTATGCATTTACAGTGGAGTGCTGTGTGCTAAATTGATGTATAAATAATATATATATCTTTATTAAAGTATACATAAATGTAGCATACAGCACTCCACCATAAATGCATATTTTTATTATTATTATTATTATTATTATTATTATTATTATTATTATTATGTGTATGTGTATAAATATACTAGCACTGCACAAACCGTGTACTGTATATGTCATGGTATGTTTTTATCACGTGTTACATATTTCATAGAGGAGTGGTATTACTTCTAAACATGATACCCTATGACCAGCAACATGCTTAATGCCATGGAGAGAGGGCCAAGTTGCCGTCAGACACCTCTGGTACTGCTTATATTCAGGGGTTAAACTTGAAACCTCTAGGCCCCAATGGAATGTAAAATCTAGCACAGGGTCCTCACCTGCTGTGTACCATTTATAGTACTGGTGTTTTGTTTTGTAGCAGAGAGAATTCCAGACCTTCCCTCAGGCACCAAGGCTTGGGTGTGACTGCTACTTCTGCACCCCCCTGTAGCTACACTCATGTCCAAGAAACAAACTATGGGCCAAGTTGAAATCCTAGGTTGTTTTATCATTATAATATGTGTCTGTGGCCTAAATTCTTCTTATTTTAAGACCCCGTAACCACTGCATGCTCAGTTCACCCGAGGGTACATGTATTTTGAACGGCAGGAAGGTAGACATCTTGTGGCTTTGGCTTATCTCCCCTGAGAACAAAAGATAGAACAAAGTCAACATATCCCATCCATTCTCTCTCTGCTGCTAGAATGTCCACGGAAAAGCCACGTTCAGGTGGCCGTATTTCATGTTCCATATTGTGCACCTCAAATGGCAGGACTTACTACAGGTCTCCTAACCCAAACTAACTATCTTGTAGGCATATATAAATTGTAAGACCTCCCCAGTCAGTCAAATATACCCCCACCTGGACCCAGCTGAACACCTAATACACATAATTAGATAGTCCACTGCTCCATTAGTGGCAGGCAGCAATAATGATGATAAAATTAAGCAGACAGTGGGCAATGTGTGAAGTACAACAATGATCCAGACTGATACCAGACTAATATAATCAGCTTCACAAGGAGACAATGGGGGCTGTCTGAACAGCGCAAGGTCTCTGGGGGGTCTGCAGCTAGTGGCACCTTGTCTACAAAGAGTTGATTATAGAAGACAGACAATGTCTCCTCCTTAGAAGTGATATTATTTATTTATGGCTCCTTTAGGTCATTTCACACATGTAGATAAATTCTTAAATAAAGAGCACAGTATGCCCTCAGCAGGTATGACCAGGCTGGAGATCAGATCACAGCATCTAGTCCACCATTTCCTCACTGGGACTGAGGTTTCTCACTTCTGGTTTTGCAAAATACGATTTCTAGTGTTGGTTTATCCAATGCTGAATGAAAGGAATATCACTACAATTGGGAATAGGATTATTAGTTGTGGGTCAGAGAGGGGTTAGTCACACTTGGGGATAGATTAGCATTTTAGATATCAGATAATTAATCAACAATGAGGTACAGGATGTAGCATATGTAAAACATTGTGTAACCGATCAGTATGAAGATTTCCTCTCCAACAGTCATCTGAATAATAAGAATAATTGCATTTTTTCAATGTAGCATTCCTCCCTTATTAATATCCCTCCAGCCCCCTGCATTGCTCCCATTATCAGCTTACGGAGGGAAAAAAAACGCCAAAAATGCAGTTCTGCAACGCCTTTAAAAGCTTTGGTGGGAACGAGTGTTCATGAAGAAATCACGTCCGCCATTACAAAAAAAAAAAAAAATTACAACAATTCTGCAATGTGTGAACATGGCCTGAACCTTCTTCTTTCATCATTTTTTTTTTTTTTTGCACTTGAAAAAAAAACACATGAATTTCGTGAATATTTTCCTCGCGTTCTTGGGAGCTGTTCTGCTTCCATTACATGTGTAACATTCATGTTTTCCTGTATTTAAAAGAAAAAAAATGCTACAACGGGAATATACGGCGTTGTGAAAAAAAAAAATAGAAAAATGTACGATTGAGCAAAAAAAAAAAAGAAAATAATAATAAAAAACCCTCCATAATAAAGCATTGCTTGTGATGTGCTATATATTTTATGGACTGTGTGTAATATATTGGGAGAGAGAAATCTTTATAAAAAAAAGTTTTTTTTAAAGAAAACAACTACACCTATTGGGCTATTTTTGCTTTACCCACCAATAGAAGATGATAGATAGATATAGAGATATTAGATAGATCGATCTGTACATATACAGTATGCATATGTAGATAGTGGTAATTCTCTAATCCTGCCAATTTAAACAATTCCATCTGGTTTCAGCAGGTAGCCCCCCATTGTGCACATACAGTATACACAACACACCTGGTTCTTCATGATTGGCAGGGGTACAGAATAGAAAGATGATGATGGGAGGTGGAGACTCTCGCACAGACATATAAGTACAAGTAGAGCTCCACAGCCAAGAAGCATAAGACACCGAACAGCCTCCCAAATGTGAGAAGAAGAACAGAAGCTGCGGGAGCAGGAGGAGCAGCAGCAGGAGTAGGAGGAGGAGGACGCAGCTGCTGCAGGTAGCGCTGCCAGCACCGAGCAGGTAATCCCCAGCATCCATACTGGCTGCGACTTCTGCAAGTCCCCCATATACTGCCTTTCTCCCACCACTTGTATGCGGCGGCCATATACTGCCTGCTCTCTATACCGCTTCTCCCCATCAGGGCGCAGTGGGGGTGGTGGTGAGGCGGTAATTAGGTGACCAACAGATAAAGTTTTTTTCGTGCCGTTCGCTGCCTCCCCAGTGGAGGTGCGGGTATGTATAGAGCACAATGGGGGAGGTGGTGGTGGCATTGGGAAGTGAAGGCTTCTTCTAGTGTCCTCTGGAAGAAAGAGATTAACAGGATCAACAGTGGCGTCTGTAATTAGCACTTGAGTTGGGCAGGTTTGGATTGGGGAGCTCTGCGTTCACTGAGGCCGGAGCTGCTGGGAGTTGCAGTTCTTAGATGGGTTGGTGCTGACCCAGGAGACCAGTAATAAGTGAGTGCCTGGTAATTGGTGGTGGGGGGATTTGGCTGTTCCAGATCTTCTTTCCTGGTGACTAATCACACATGCAGAATAGTGATCTGCCCCCACTGGGGTCAGTGTGACTGATTAGCCCGGTCCCTTCACATACTATTCTGCAATATGTCTGCCAGCCCTGGGGGGTCTGACAATCCTGGAGCCACTTCTGCCCTCAGCAGTGTGTAGAGAGAGGAGACATTTTGGTAATTTCTGGTCTCTCATTACTACGTGGCTTGCACTAGTTTCTGCTTCTTCCCTTTTTTTTGCTGTTCTTCCGCCTTCCATCTAGTGACTCACCAAGGGAAACCACCTCACACCTCCTTCATTGACATCTGACTCCATCATCTCCTGAGCTGGAAGAAAAGTTTGCTGGAGTTGCCCCAACAATAGAGCCTTGGCTAGTGGTTTCTCTTTGGTGTTTCCCAATTGTATCTTCTTAACAATAGTAGCCCTGGTGTTTATTAGGAAATTGGGGGAAAGTGCGCACTTCTGGCTTTTACATGTGATATAACGCAATAATTTGACATTATGGTATAGTCTGAAAATATATTTAGCTAGCTAATGTATTGTACATATATTATTTATGTTCGTACATACCTTCAGCCTGTTACTACTGATAGTATCTATAGAGATGGTGGAAATTCTCATTCAACAACTATGAGGGGTGTGGAGAGTCCTCCAAGCATATGTTAATTATGGCAGGGGGGGAGAGGGGATCTATGGAAGCTTTGGCAACAAACATGACATTTCAAAGAAAATTCTCTTCACAGTACCTTCAGAAAAAAGGACATTGTTGTTATGATGGCTACTTCTTGTGCAGCCAGCCCTTGCCTTGTGCTTTAAAGCTGCTACCTTTTATTGAACATTTGCATATCTGTGGGGACAAGTATACGATTTTGTTAATGTATCTATAAAAACTATATATATATATATATATATATATTTTATTTATATATAAATAATTTTTGAAACAGAAGTGCTCATGTATGCGTGTGTGTGTGTATGCATGCATATATATATCTATATATAGATATATATATATACACACACTTCTGTATTAGGAATTATCTGTCTATAAAATTTCTGATACAAAGTGTGTATGTCTAAAATATATATATATATATATATATATATATAGAATGGCCCACCCAGGTCTAACCTTATAAATGGCCCACCCTGTGTGTGATCAAGCTTGAGAAAGGTCCACATCTTGGACCGAAACGTTACACATGGGCCAATAAATCACACTTATTTTTGCTATTGGAGTGCTGACTTCAATTTTTTTGGACTATAGCATGAGGTTCGGTACATACCTGGAAGGATATATATCTCAAAAAGCAGTGCAAAAATGGGTGCAAAAAAATCCTTCCAGGTATGTACCGAACCTCATGCTATAGTCCAAAAAAATTGAAGTCAGCACTCCAATAGCAAAAATAAGTGTGATTTATTGGCCTATGTGTAACATTTCAGTCCAAGATGTGGACCTTTCTCAAGCTTGATCACACACAGGGTGGGCCATTTATAAGGTTAGACCTGGGTGGGCATATATATATATATATATATATATATATATTTATGTATAATTACACACATATATATCAGAAAATTTTATCGAAAATATTTTTTTTTTAAATTAAATGTTTATTTTATATATAATTTTTTTCTGTAAAACACGCACACTTGTGTTTTAGAAATTATTTATCTATATACAATTTCTGATATGTGTGTGTGTGTGTGTGTATATATAATATATATATATATATATATATTACCCAAAATAGAAATTTTATATAGACAGATAATTTCGGAAATGGAAGTTTGTATATATCTATAGTGTGTTCATGTATGTATCTATACATATATGAACACTTCTGTTTCAGAAGTTGTACACCTACCTGTATATGTGTGTAGATTTTACATTAACAAATCTGTATATGTGTCCCAACAAATATACAAATACCAATAAAAGGTAGCAGCGTTAAAACACAAAAAAAAATATTTATATTTAATATTTGTTTTTGTTTATTGGACAAACTGAGGTTCCTGTACTAACCTCTTTGATTTCTATCTTTACAGATCTGGCTGTTAAAGGATTATTTTTTCATTGATTTTTCACCTGGCCTTTGCTGGAAATGTCTGTATTGACTATGGACCATTCTCTCTTATCCATTTGTGGCCCAGGAATGACCTATCTCTGACTTGTGCCTTAGTAGTGACACTTGTGCCCCTCTGGATCTAAAAGGGCAAAATTGCCATATTTCATTTAAAAGCTGGCACCAACAATGCCCAATCAGTCTCTGACTGAATTTACGGACAGTCCTGAAGTCATCACCAGTGCTGTCTGCTCCAATATGGAAAGTGCCCGCACAATCCGATTTAAGAAGCGGCACCTCTCCCAGGAGGGCTTTCTGATACGAGTCGAAGGAGAAGAGGCTTTTGATTGTATGTTTTGCAATGAGACCTATAAGACTCACAACGAACTTGGAACACATATTCTGACCTGTCATAGAATAACATTGATTGAACCCACTGTCCTTTGTGTTGACGAGGAGTATCTTGGCCCCAAGGATAAGCGCAGAAAGATCGTGAAGGGTTCTACAATGCAGGATGAAAAGGATGACAGTGAAGTGTTTAACTGCAAGGTGTGTGATGAGACATTTACTGACTTAGCCGACTTGAAAGCCCACATGAAGAAGCACAAAGATTCCTACTTATTCTCTTGCAATATTTGCAGTAGGAGATTCAAAGAGTCATGGTTTCTAAAAAATCATAAGCGCACTCATTCCACCCGAACAGGAGGGAAAAATAAACTAGCGGTTCTGGAGACTCCCACTACAATAAACGAGGTTGTCCAAGATCAGGTGGTCAAAAATGTCTCCTCATCCTATAAGATCTGCATGGTGTGTGGTTTCCACTTCCATGATAAAAAATCCCTGTTGGAGCATAATAAGATGCACTGTAAAGGACTGAACATGGAGAGTCGTACAGAGTCTGCCACCAAGAAAGAACAAGAAATTGTCCAGAAGGCAGAATTTGCGGATTTCCTAAATCTAAAGCCAAATGTCAAAAAGCCCGAGTCATCCAACAAATCGATCAAAGAACTGGACCCCGTCATCACCTACCAAGCTTGGCAGCTGGCAACAAAAGGCAAAGTGGCTATAAGCTTTGGTCGTGTGAAGGAGACATCCACTGAAGCCAACATGGAAACTGATTCTGAGAAGGATGAGATCACTGATAACTGCAATAAAGGAAAGATGAGTCAGCCTGTTCCCCCCAGTAATCTGGACACTGCCAAAAGTGAGGACTGTGCTAAAGCATCTTCTTCACAAGATCTGGTAGAGCCTGAAACCTCAAAAAGACAAGAGGAAGTGAAGGTCAAAAGCGAGAAGGATAAAAGGCTGGTCTGCGCCGACTGCGGGAAGGTGTTTAGGACCTACCAAAAGACGGTGGTGCATTCTCGTATCCACAGAAAGGATAGGAGCGATTCTGAATCCTCATCCATTGGTCACATTGAAGGATTGCTGCCTACAAGCTCTCCAGATACTCCAGCCAGTGTGGAGGACCGGGAGATTGCCAAGATGGAGGAAGTGTCTGAATCAAATGGTGTGGGAGGAGATGACCTAATGAGTGGTAAGAAACTATGCAATGCTAGTACTGTGGCATCTGTCTCTCACATGACTCCTCACTCAAAAGTACTCAAAATACTTAATGCACTCTGGACGTGAGCTGTGTAGGTCTTATTTAGATTTTCTAAACTAAAGAAGGAAATCCCAGATATTTCCGTAACAATGAAGCATCCACTTTCTGCTTTGTCACCTTTTCCATGTTAATCATTTAGATGCTTAGATCGTCCCCTAGTGGTGCATATGGGTAAACGTAATACCTGTTGAAGCACTTTACAAAAATGCATTATCAGGCCTCATTCAGTCACCTGTGATTCTTGTACAAGTTCTATCTGTGGCCATTATAGTTCATGGGATTCTTCATATACTATAGTAGTGGTGTGTTTTGTTTTTTTTCTTAATATGTGGCCCACTAAATAAAAAGAGTGTGTGAGTGGGTATACTTCATCCATAGGCTATATATATTACCAGAATCACCAAATAATAGCATTGCACCCTTGTTAGTATTAACTTTATATCTTTCTGTTGGATCCTGTACTTCTGTTCTAGGCTTGGCTGGCAATCATTTTTATTTTATTATTTTATTATTCTTTTATTATTTTGAGGCATGTGTAAATTAGGAATCCTTTTTAATACGCTTATGTCTTTGTTGTTTTTGTTTTTATTTTTTCTAAATTAGAAGAGAAAATGGACGATGGACAAACCATACTGAAAACCAAAGGCCTTCAGACTTCTAGGGAATGCAGTTTCTGTGGAAAGAGCTTTCGCTCAAACTATTACCTCAACATTCATCTCAGGACCCATACAGGTAAATGGCTTTGTAAAGTGGCTTCCCCATATTCAAAACTTATCGCCTATCCACAGGAAAGATGAGTGTCTGATAACTTGGAGCCGCACTGATCATGAAAATAGGTGTTCCAGAATCCACTGCATGAGTGGAGTGGTAGTGAACATATGAGTCCACCATACTTCAGAGTATGTGCACACCATCCGGAATTGCTGTGGGTTGGACGCTGCATACTTGTGCAGCGTCAAACCTGCAGCGGCCAGCTGTTACAGCGTAGTGGATTGATTTCAAGAAATCCTTTGTTCACTATGCGTCCACACACACCTGTGGATCACCTGCAGAATCTATCATGTGGCGCGTCTTTCCAGACCACAGCGTGTTAATTTCACCCATAGAATCAATTGACAGCAGCGTTGAAAATGCGCGGCGTTCAAAGCGCTCTTCCGGATCGTGTGCACCCGGCCTCACTGTTTTGTCAATAATAGCTGTGTGCTATTCAGCTCTTTGGCACTCCCATAAATTGTGAAAGGATTGGTGGACAACCGTGAGCTCTACCACTCCTCTTTGCTCTTGTGATCAGACCATTATGTTTACTGTTGACGTGTGCTTAGGGTCTGATTATTGGAGTGCAACAATGGAGACAACCACTGATCACAAGAAATTAGGTCAATGAGTGCATGAATAATAATTTTATTTCTATATTGCCGACATATTCCGCAGCACTTTACATTTCAGAGGGGACTTGTACAGATGATAGACATTACAGCATACCAATAATCACATAGATCATAACAGGTACCAAGAGGAATGAGGGCCCTGCCCGCAAGCTTACAAACTATGAGGAAAAGGGGAGACACGAAAGGTGGATGGTAACAATTGCTTTTGTTGTTCGGACCAGCCAAAGTGTAAGAATGGATGGCTCTGAGGAGTAGCACATCATCACTACATTAGGGGACCCACTTTTTGTGATCAATGGTGTCCCAGTCATCAGACTGCTATCAATCAGCACTTATTATTTCTACAAAGCGGCTTCAGTTGCTGACTTTTAGTAGTAGAACTTTCTTCTATTAAAAACCATGTATAATGTGTTTTTCTCCAGTTTGATGGTAGCATAGTTTACAGTATGCAATCCAATAATTCAGAACCAATTTCTGCAACAAAAGTACCAGTTAATTTAGGATTGCCCTAAGTAAGATGCTAGCACTTCATAAATGCTTGTCTTTTGCTGGCTGAAGATTTAGGTTTGTCATTTGTACTTGCCAAGTGTTTGCCTTCTAACAATTTTATTCTTTGACAGGTGAAAAGCCGTACAAATGTGACTTTTGTGATTATGCTGCTGCACAGAAAACTTCCCTGAGGTATCACTTGGAGAGACATCACAAATTTAAGCCTGGAGAATCTAATGCCCGTGTGAGAAGCATCAGTAAGAGTTTACAATTAAATAAGAAGTCCCCAGATCCTCCTCAGACCAATGTCCAAGTAAGCAAGATGCCCAAGAAGCTCATCACTGGTACCAAAGAGGACATTCTGTCTGCCAAACCTCCCAGAAGGATGTCGGCCTTGCGCAATAAACTGGTGAATGCAAACCAACTCTGGGAGCAAACCAAATGGGAGCAGTTTGACACCGTCAAGAAAGAGCCGGAGGAAGTGCAGCCAAGGTCACCCAGTAATATGGGGGAGATTTCACTAGCTTGTGAGGAAACCTTAGACCCGGAAATGTGTTCAAATGAAAAGAAGATCTCTGAGGAAAGTCCAGTCTCTGCACCTCACACACGAGAGGATCTTGAACCTGTTCCTTTGGACTTGTCTGTGAAAATACAGAACACACCTGCCACTTTTTATAACCGTGCCTTATTCCCGGTGCATACCTTCCTGGACTGTACTTACAAGACCTTATACCCTGAGGTGTTGATCTTACACCAGAAACTGTCCCACAAACAAAACCATGATCTCCTTCACATAAATGGTAGCAGGAGTAAAAACCCAGGACATATCCTAAAAATGAGGCGCACCGGTTGTCCCTCAGCTTTAAAAGGGAAGGATGTGTCTCCTATGCCGCTGGACGGTGCTAGGACAAAAACGTCTGCATCGGCCAGTACAAAGACCCCCAACCACGAGAAACCCAAACGGGCGCCTGCACAGTCGAACAAGGTAACTAAATCAGAAACTGACTGTAAAAGCGTTGGGCAAGAGAATAAATTTCAAAGTGACCAGCAGGTTGGCAGCTATAGGTACCTGCAGGCCAATCTTCAGAACATCTCCAACTTATTGGAAAGGATGCCGCAACTTGAACAAAAGATTTTTCCCTGGCCACCAAGCCCCCAGACCAGCAGTGGAAATGTGAATGGCTCCCAGCAGCCTTCTCAAATGATGCCATCATTGTTTGGTGGAAACCCATTTACCAGATCTCCGGGGGAAATCAGCCTCGTCGCAAAGAGAATTGCACAAGGTTTGTCACTGCCTGCCTCTAGCAGCAATTACACCAATGCTGACATACTCAGAAGACTTCACCCTAGTCATGTCAACATGCAAAACCTGGAGAGGCCTTCTATCAAGTCAGGTCCATCAGAACTGACCAATAATGTGCTGTATCCATGTGGGATGAATCCTCTTTGGAACCTCTTTAAGCCTTACGAGCAGCCACCAACACCAGCTGGAGCACCACTCGCTGTCAGCAATCGTCCAGTCAACCAGGGTCCTCCAGTCAACCAGGGATCTGATTCGTCTTCTGAAGGTAATATTATACCCCATATTAATCCTACATTTGGACTAATGGGCACAGCCGTAGATTCTTCTGCTGCCCTGTAGTGTCTTAGTATGTTCTAGTATTATGTAGGTATTCACTGTGGTATATCTCCATTATTTCACTTAATGAAGACATAATAATGAAGTTAATTAGTGTATATTATTAAAATGAATGTTGTATTCCCATCTTTGTGGATAGGTGATAACTTGCTGATCATTGGGGGTCCTACTATTGGGACCGCCACTAAAACCGGAAACAGATTGTTCCATTTAGTATTTGTAAACCAAAATTAGGAGAGGAACAATCAAAAGAAAAGTATAATAGAAACACCACCACTTCTGCATATTTCACCTAATCCTGATTTTTGGCTTACAAATACTGATGTAAAATACTGAACATGTGAATGTGGCCTAAAGGAATCTCATTGCCGCTCCTTTCTTTATCTGTAAGGCTGCCAGATATTACAGAGTACATCTCTGTGCCACTTTTTTAGGTTTAGTCAGGGTCCAAAGGGTTCTACTGTACAATCAGAAAGTTATCACCTATCCTATATACAGTTTCTATTATTGATAATGATTTATACTTGAAACCAAATGGATTTTTATGTAATATCTATGTCCTTTCCTGCAGGAAAACCGAATGCAAATCGGCGGATAGCCAAGCGAGGTGTTGGACCAAATGAGCAAAGACCTTAACAGAGTTTCAACTCGTAAGTGCAAACTTCTCTTTAATAGGAACAAGGTCTCTGAGTTGTAAAGGGAGATATAGAAGTAGATTGGGGCTTTGCGTAAGGCCGGGATCAGACTTGTGAGAAACTCGGACGAGTCTTGCAAGTCAATACCCAGAACTGCTGCCGGCACTTGGATCGGAGTGTTCAGCTACATAAAAATACATGCAGCTGAATGTTCCGATCCGAGTGCTGGCGGCAGTGCCGGGTATTGACGTGTGAGACTCGTCCGAGTTTCTCGCAAGTCTGACCCCGGCCTAATAACCCTTCTGTAATTAAATAATTACAATTTTATAATGGGGTAAATATTTGACCGCAAAATACATTAATCTGACTTGTTTGTGACTTTTTGGCACATGAATGTCTTAAGGTACTGTCACACTTAGCGATGTACCAGCGATCCCGACCAGCGATATGACGCAGTCAGGATCGCTGGTACATCGCTAAGTGGTCGCTAGTGAGCTGCCACACAGGCAGATCTCATCAGCGACATCGCAGGGGTCGGGGATCGCTACTTACCTGTCACACTAGGCGATCCTGACGTCCTCCCGCCCGGCTCCACGCTCGTCGCTCGTCTCTCCACAGGAAGCGCCGCAGGAAGCTGACGACGAGAAACAGTCCAGGACGTTCTCGCGCGATCAGCGATAACCAGCGGGGGAGCGGTCGGAGGTAAGTATCAGACACAGCGATATCGCTAGCAATATCACTATAACGTCACAAGTTATAGCGATATTGCTAGCGATATCGCTTAGTGTGACAGTACCTTTAGAGCTGCCATTGGCTGTAAAGAAACAGCCAGGTTAGTCTTTTACTACTTGTATTGTTGTGTGCGACCTTTGACCAAAAAAGTCTACAGATTTAGTGAACTTTTTTTTTTTTTTAACTGTAGCAGTGCAGTCACAACATGTGAAATTGCCATTTTTATGTCATGGTGTAGCCCTTGTCTAACTTTGATGAAATGTCCACCCCATGTTTTTGTCTAAGTGTAAAATTGTTCTTGTTTCAGCCCTGGAGGTTCCTGAAGAAGCATCCACCAAATGCTCACAAGCTGCTACATATCGTCTGAAAAGTGTCCGTGAACTCTACAGAAACTGTGAATGTATTTTCGAGCGACGCTATGACTTTTTTTTTTTCTCTCCTTTTAATATACTGTAGCCGAAACTTCAGGAATGTTCTTTTGTATACAGATTTATATTTTTGGCATTGACTGATTTATCCTCAAGGACCAAATACAGCGAGAGTCTGATATTTACTTAAGAAGCCCTTGGAATTAATTTTTTTTTATTATTAGGGCTTCTTTTTTTTTTTCCCGTGTGTGAATGGCCGGGATTATTATAATTTTTTTTTTCACATCTCTGTACTGCTTTTTTTGCCACATAATTAATGGCGAAGACCTCAGACGGATGGTTTTGTTTCTCTTGAGCCCCTGTGTACATAGGTTACCTCTAAGGGTATGTTCACACGTTGCGGATTTGGCTGCGGATCTGCAGCAGTTTTCCATGCGGTGTACAGTACCATGTAAACCTATGGAAAACCAAATCCGCTGTGCACATGCTGCAGAAAATTCTGCGCAGATTTTCTGTGGTTTATTTTCCCACAGCATGTCAATTCTTTGTGTGGAATCCGCAGCGTTTCTACACCTCTTCCATTATAGGAATCCGCAGGTGTAAAAACGCAGGCAAAATCCGCAGGAAATTTGCACTAAATCCGCAGGTAAAACGCCGGTCATTTTACCTGCGGATTCAGCAAAATCCGCATCCAAATCCGCAACGTGTGCACATACCCTAAGTGCTGCATCGCCCCTTCCTCAACGCACATTCTTGCCTTAATCCGACTTTGTTCCAGACTTGTTTTCCATGGAATTCCCATCAGTTTTGTTTCACATGGTCACTTTTTTATATCTTTGTATTTTCTTTTTTAATTTTATTTCAACTATTATAAAAAAAAACAAAAAAAAACAACAATATGGATTTTATACACCTGCTAATGATTTAGCAATGGAAATGTGTCTGCACTGGATGTGTATCTGGAAGATCTTCCCCACAAATTGTAAAAGCCTCAGGTATACTGTGGAAATGACTATTCTTGGGTGTTTGCGCCGTTATATACGGCTTGTGTATGTTGGGGTACACTGCAATGCTCTGAACTGAGATGTCCTTTTTATACATCAATGCAAGCTGAAGATCTGGAATGAACTCCTTCTCCCCACCATGTACGAACACACTGTGAAAGGTTATGTGACTTTTCTTTCTTGCACTACTCCGAATGCCGTATGGATGCCATTTGCTACCTACCCATCTTTAATTGGTCACTAAATCTACAGGACTTTTAAGGGTCGGTACACACCCTGTTGTGAATCCTGTACCCATTCTTCATTGAAAATTGCAGCATTTCTGATATGTGTGGACATACCCGATGTCGCTTTCTTCATTTCGGACAGACTGTTATAGATCATCGAATTGAGCCAAGATCAGAACGAACATCAACGTCGTGGTAGAAAAAATAATTCCTCCCGTAACCTCTCCATTGCTCTTCCTTGACTTTTTAAAATGAGATATACTTAAGTACATTTCTACAGGTCGAATCTCTCTCCATCACTATAGCTTTGCCGATTCACTGAGGAGAGGGGGGCAGGTTTACATGGCTTCTGCCCCTTCCGTATTTATCAATCGTGATCACTCAGTATTAATCTTTGGGACCCCCTCCCTCCACTGTGTTCCTCACATGCCTGTTATTCATATTGACATTGTATTTATTTCATGACTCTGTTCCAGATCGTTCTATTTATTTTCCATTATTTTATTTTTTAAGTTATGTTTTCTGCCATGTGAATTTTTTTTGTGGTTTGTAAATATAGTTTGCGGTGATTTGCATTTATTTTAGTGTTTGTGGTGTTATTGATCGATCAGAAATTTGCAGGGCAGAGGGGTTTTCAGAGGTATTTTTCATCACTTTTTGCTTTGTTAGGACACCCACTGCTATTTATACAAAAGGGGTTGCAGGGCTGCGCAATACTCCCAGCATTTACCTTCACAGTATCACTTTCATCCATATGCGTAGAGCTTTGGCATGGCCACAAGCACTGCAACTGTTCCCTTCACAACCGGTAGCTGGGAGCACTACTGGGGTCTATCCTCTTTACTGAATGCAGTGGCGGATATACCACTGCTGTAACTTGGGCAGCTGCACAGGAGCCCAAGAGGTAAGGGGGCCACTACCACCTCCAAAGCAGGTGGAATTGTGCGCTATAATGAGCTGTTGGATGGTGAAGAGCCTATATACTGTTCTTCTGTCTGTGTCAATTCAAGGTTCATTTTACTGTAGGTTCCGCAGTCAGATCTCAACTGATCGGAAAGCAATAGCATATTGGACCACTATGATCTCACTTTATGTAGTGGAAATAAACCTTTTCAAAAGGATTTCCCAATAGGTACATTATCTCTTCCAAAGAAGCTTGTACTATGTATGTGCTTTCCATTCACCACAGCGACTCATTGCAAATTATATATTACACATACTGTACACTGTGTAGAAAGAATATGACCTGCTGTAAAAGAATGTGGTTTTCTACAAGGCACATACTTGTTATATGAATAGTAAGGGACACATTTTTGCCTCTACCTTGTGAATGAAGGCCTAAGGGAATGAAAAAGTGTATACCGAACATTTTTTTTTCTAGCATATACCTTTGCACCAACAAAGACTACACCTAGCCTAACTTGGATAAATAAATGAGATAATCAGTTAAAAGGAATTAGTTTGCTCACAGTCCTGACCTAGCGCATGCGCTATCTATATGGTAAAAAGTAGGAGGAAGCCGACGCAACACCTTTTATGGAATCCCATTCTAAGGCCCAGGTTCACTCCAGCCGACTGGCGGTGTTAAAAGGCTGCTGATCAGCTCACTCCATTTCAACAGCGCCCAGAACAAACCGTAATAGACCGGCTACACAGGCGATGTTCTGTTGAGACGATTATTTTATTTCTTTTTATGCAAGCATAAAAATCATTTCAACCAATGAACGAACATTTTGCTCATTCATCAGCTGATCAGCAGCCTATTTATATGCCCGATTATCATGAAACGAACCTTCCTGGGAACGTTTCATCACAATAATCAGCCAGTGTAAACCTGCGCTAAATACAGAGGCATTAATATAGAGTTGGCTCCCTCCCTTTGTCGTCACAACAGCTTCAACTCTTCTGAGGAGTCTTTCTACAAGATTTTGAAGGGTGACTCTAAATTTTTGCCCATTATCCAGAAGAGCATTTGTGAGGTCAGACTGCTGGAGACGAGGGCCAGGATCACACTCTCTGTTCTAGTTCATCCCAAAAGTGTTGGATTGGGTTGAAGTCTGGGCTCTGTGAACAGCCGTTTTTGGTACTTCTCACCAAACTCCCCCAACCATGTTCTTATGGACCTTGTGCACTGGGCACAGTCATGTGAAATACAAATGGGTCTCCCCCTCCTAAACTGTTCCCACAAAGTTGGAACTGTATAATTGTTCAATATGTCTTGAAGCATCAAGAGTTACCTTCACTATCTAGGCCAAGCTCTGAAGAATAGCATTACCATCCTTCACCAAACTTTACACTGGGCACAACACAGTCAAGCATGTAATGTTCTCCTGGCATTCACCAAACCTAGACTCGTCCATCAGATGCCAGAGAGAGTTGTGTGATCTGTAATTCCACAGAATACCCTTCCATCGCTCCAGAACTATTCTGTCATAAATGTGAGTAAAGGCAGACTGCATGGTCATGGGCCAGAAGTTATACTCCGAGGGCAATGGGACTGAATGTAAAACCTGAATTCAATGATTAAGACCTTTGTCCACACGGTGTATTATGGGTGCAGCCTCAGCATGTGCATAACTTGGCAAACCTCCAAAATTTAAGCGGTTGTGACAAAAATCATTCTTAAAAGAAAGAGCAGCCTCAGATTGAATATTTTTTTCTAAATACCAAAACAAAACTACAAAACTCCTTAGAAGAGTCCCTATCATCCCCAAAAAGAGCATGGCTTTCAAACAAAAGTTTGAAGATTAGAACTTCTATGTTGCGGGATCCCACGAAGTGAAAAAGCAAAATTTCGCAAGATGTCGCTCTTTGCCGTAACTGAGCACTGGTGGGTATTTTAATAAGCTGTTGCCCAATGGAGAGCGGTTACTGTTCAGTAGTAGTGGCAGCTCTTGATAATAACAAAGAGGTAGATTTTATGAGATCTCTTTTTCACTGCAAGTGCTGGGTGAGGGTTCACTATAATGCATGCCAGGATCCCACAACCTGGTTCAGACCCGATTTTTGCTAAAAGTGTGGCCTTTCCTTGGAATATTAGGGACCCTTCCTAGCATTTTTTAACATGATATTTAGAAAAATCACCAACATAAATTTGCCATTCCTTTATTAAATAAAAAGGGCTGCTCCAGATTGGTGATAAGCAGAGCTCCGTTACATGTGTCTCATAGCAACATTGCATGTAATTATTTTGTATAGTGTCACTTTGCAACTTGTGAGTTACAGTGATACAGAGTCGCAAATGTTTCCAAATGTGTTGTGTTTTCTGTCGCTGGTCACAAGTCACATGTGACATTTTTGCTGTAGGCTTCAATGCAACTTAAATGCAATTTGTGTACTTCTCTGCGTTTTGTTGTATTTTTTACAGTATAATTACAGCTCTATAAACACACAGTGTGCAAAATACATTTCTGACATTTCAAAAACAATATCAGTGACCAATATAGCCACTCTTCCTTTCAATAACAGGCATAAGATCCATCCACGGAGCCTGTCAGTTTCTTTGTCTGTTGACTATCAACTTTTTGGGCCGCACCAACCACAGCCTCCCAAACACTGTTCCGTGAGGTGAACGTTTTTCTTCATCATAAATCTCTCAGTAGGGTTTAGGTGAGATGAGGAATCGGTTGTGTTATTATTCTTTCACCTTTAAGGTCTTTACTTGCAGCTGAGCAGTGGAGGTTTCGATGCTATGAAGGTTCATTATCAAACATAAAAGCGAACAGCGACTGCATAGGTACATCCAGCAGCTGGAGGGTAGGTTGGCAGCGCTAGAGCGTTCCACCTCAGCTGCAGATGTTACCTCGGTCGCCGTCCAAGCAGCTACAGAGGCTGTCGCCCGTGTCTCCACGGCCAGTCGTGCCCCGACCTTGTCCCGACCTCCGCTGCCCGAGAAGTTTTCGGGAGATAGTGCTTCATGCAGGGGTTTCGGAAGTCATTGCTCCATTCACATGGAGTTGCTGGCCACACGATTTCCCTCCGAGTGGGCCAAGGGGGCGTTTATCATCTCCCTCCTGTCGGGCAGGGCCCTGGAGTGGGCCACCCCGCTGTGGGAGCGCGGTGATCTCCTGGTACAGAATGCCACCCATTTCCTGGTCGCTCTGAAGCAGGTGTTCCTGGGCCCTCGGGTCACGCACGATACCGCACTTCAGTTGCTGTCTCTAACCCAGGGTGCGTCTCTGGTCAGCCAGTATGCCATCCTCTTCAGAACTCTGGCCTCGGAGCTGGAGTGGCCAGATAAGGTTCTCATACTTGTATTCTGGAGAGGCCTGACTGATCATGTCAAAGACGCCCTGGCCACCAGGGAGGTGCCCACCTCTTTAGAGGAGCTCATTACGGTCTCCACCCGAATTGACATTCGCTTCACTGAGCGAGGGCTGGAGCGCTCCAGGTCCCGCCAACGATATAAGTTGGCTCCAAATTTTGCTAGACCACTGGAACCTCCCGGTCAGCCCCCCGAGCCTCCAGAGGACATGGAGGTGTCCCGCACGGGGTCCAGGGCCCAGTCCGCGTGGGTACCTCCAGTCTGCTTCCGCTGTCAGCAGACTGGGCACCTTGCTAACCAGTGCCCACAGCGCTCAGGAAACGCTCCCATCTAGTGGTTATCGGAAGGGGCCTACTAGACACCGCAACTTTCTCCTCCAAGCTCCTGTTTAAAGGGGCGTTAGAGTTCAATTCTTCCACTCTGATTGTGGAGGTTTGCGTGGACTCTGGGGCAGAGGGCAATTTCATGTCATCTGCTTTCGCTCAACAACACGCAATCCCCCTGGTCTTACTCCCTCAACCAGTCACCATCAGAGTGGTGAATGGGGCGACACTCCCGTCCCAAATCACCCACCAGACGGCTCCACTGAGACTCTCTTTGTGTCCTTTTCATCAGGAGATGCTGTCTCCTTGTTCTGCCTGAAGGGATCTACCAGGTCCTCCTAGGGGTTCCCTGGTTACGATCTCATTCTCCCCACATAGAGTGGTCTTCGGGGAAAATCCTCGGTTGGAGCAAGTTCTGTGAGGGTAGGTGTCTGAGGGACTGCGTACAGGTCACTACTTCTGAGGTTCCTGCAGATCTCTCCTCGCTTCCCAAGCCATATCAGCAGTATGCAGACGTGTTCTCCAAGAAGGTGGCAGAGACCCTTCCGCCGTACCGCCCTTACGACTGTCCTATTGACCTCTTGCCCGGTGCTGAGCCTCCCCGGGGTCAAGTATATCCCCTATCTCTCCCAGAGACAGAGGCCATGTCTCAGTATATCAGGGAGAATCTGGCACGAGGATTCATTAGGAAGTCGGTGTCACCGGCGGGAGCAGGATTCTTCTTTGTCCAAAAGAAGAATAGAGATTTACGTCCATGCATCGATTACAGGGGCCTTAAAGCCATAACCGTTAAGAACAAGTATCCTCTGCCCCTGATATCGGAACTGTTTGATAGGCTACGGGGAGCGAGAGTGTTTACTAAGCTTGATCTGCGGGGAGCCTATAACCTGATTCGCATTCGTGAGGGGGGACGAATGGAAGACGGGCACTATGAGTACCTGGTGATGCCCTTCGGGCTATGTAACGCTCCAGCCGTCTTCCAAGACTTTGTGAACGACATCTTCCGGGATATGCTTACCACCTCAGTAGTATTCTATCTGGACGATATTCTCATTTATTCTCCAGATATTGACTCCCACCGGAGAGATGTTCGCAAAGTTTTCGATCTCCTGCGGGCCAACTCTCTTTATGCCAAATTGGAGAAATGTGTGTTTGAGCAGGAGTCCTTGCCTTTCCTGGGCTACATCATCTCAGCCCAGGGTTTGGCCATGTATCCTGCCAAGCTACAAGCTGCAGGCAGTGATGGATTGGCAGGAACCCCATTCTCTCAAAGCAGTGCAGCGCTTTATGGGGATCATAAATTACTATCGCCAATTCATTCCCCATTTCTCAACTTTGGTCGCGCCCTTGGTAGCCCTCACCAAGAAGGGTGCAAATCCCAAACTTCGCCTCCATTAAGTCCCACTTTGCTAGCGCTCCCATTCTACATCGCCCTGATGTAGATAAGCCCTTCATCCTGGAGGTGGATGCCTCCTCCGTCGGTGCTGGAGCGGTCCTTTTTCAGAAGGATTCGCAAGGTCGGAAGCACCCATGCTTCTTCTTCTCTAAGACCTTCACACCAGCGGAGAGGAATTATTCCATCGGGGACAGGGAGTTGCTAGCAATGAAGCTGGCCTTCTCAGAGTGGAGGCACCTCCTGGAGGGGGCTCGCCACCCATTCCAGGTGTTCACCGACCACAAAAATTTGGTCTATTTACAGACAGTCCAGCGGCTGAATTCTCGCCAGGCCAGATGGTCCTTTTTCTTCTCCCGATTCCATTTCACACTGCATTTTCTCTCCGGGGAGAAGAACGTCCGGGCCAATGCTCTTTCACGCTCAGTGGTGTCATCAGAGGAGGAGGCTCGGTTGATAGTCCCATCAGAGAGCCTGAGGACCGTGGCTCCAGTTGCTCTCGAGTCTGTACCTCCAGGCAAGACTTTGATCCCTGTCCATCTGTGACCGGAGGTCCTCTCTTGGGCCCATTCGTCCAGGGTGGGTTTCCATTTCAGGTTCAAATGGACCTCTGAACTCCTGGCGAGGACGTACTGGTGGCCGCATGCCGGATAAGATTGTCAGCGACCGGGGTCCTCAGTTTGCGACTCAGTTCTGGAGAGAGCTCTGTTCTCTGCTCGGCATTGAGCTAAATCTCGCCTCGGCCTATCATCCCGAGACGAACGGGTTGGTGGAGAGACCCTGGTGACATATCTGGGACAGTTTGTCTCGGCTAGGCAGGATGATTGGGCACCCTTGCTGCCGTGGGCGGAGTTCGCCTTGAACAATGCTGTGGCCGACAACCGGTCAGACCCCTTTCCTCTTAAACTACGGCCAGCATCCGCGCGTCCCCGTGCCCATGCCTGTGTCGTCCACCGACTCTAGGGTGGCAGACTGGGCGGTGGAGGCACGTGACATTTGGGATCGCACGCAGGATGCTATCCGGGCCTCCAAGGAGAGATTGAGGTCCTCGCTGACACTCGCCGGCTTCCGGCTCTGACCTTCGCCCCTGGCGACTTGGTGTGGTTCTCTGCTCGAAACATCAGGTTGCGGTGGAATCCGCTAAGTTCGCACAGCGCTATATTGGTCCTTTCAAGGTCCTCGAGCAGATCAACCCTGTGGTCTATCGCCTGGCTCTTCCACCACATTTGGCCATCTCGGACATGTTTCATGTGTCTCTCCTTAAGCCGGTTCACATGTCCCGGTTTTCTGAGCCATCTGCCGGGACATCAGACCTGTCGTCAGACGAGTTTGAGGTCAATGCCATCGTGGGATGCAAGATGATGCGGGGCAAAAAATTTTATTTGGTGGATTGGAAGGGTCATGGTCCAGAGGCTCGGACCTGAGAGCCAGTGGAGAACATCCACGCTCCTCTTCTCATTGCGGAATTTGAGCGGAGCGGGGCTCAGAGAGGAGGGGGGTAATGTTAGGCGTCGGGTTCCTGTCGCTGCACAGCGGGAATCCCAAGCCTTGCTTCCGGCGGTCTCCCATTCCTCTCTGGCCGCAGAGGAGGTTGCTCAGCAAACTCGTCGGTCCTGACGCTCTGCCCAGACCAGCTCCGTGGGCTTGCTTGCTGCTGCCACCTATGGCACAGCTATGGCAGTACATGCTGCTCAGCAGCGAGATTCTCCAGGGACTAAGTCCCCATATCGGGCCACTGAGCATGCCCGTGGAGTGATCTCCCATTGGAGATCGAAGGTCACGTGCTCAGGTCCTGCTCCTGTTCGGATTTGCCCATCCGAGAAGCCAGGAAGGTCCCGGATGCTCGCGGCTATAAAAAGTTTGCATGGCCGCTCGGCCATGCGCTAGGATAGACTGTATTTTCAGACTATATGGAGTGAGTGATGTATGGACGTATGAATGTCTCTGGTGACTGACTCATTATGAAACCCCTACCCTTGGTACGCATGTGTTGTGCAGCCTAGCCTGCTAGCACCCAGGCTTAGGCGTACTTAGGCCAGAGTTTGAGTCAGGCTTTAGTCTTCATCAGTGACTCGGCACGCCTCAGTGCAAGTGCTCCACACTCCATAGCCAGCGTCTATAGCGGCGTTCGTGGTATCGATGCCGCACGTTCAGTGGGCCTAGAGGGACTCTAACCCCGTGTCCTTGGGGTAGAGTTCTGTGGCCGTTTGCTGTGCGCTCTTTGGCCGGGCTCTGTGAGTTAAACAGGCTCCGGCATCCACGTTCAGTGGTTGTGCGGCTCTGTGAATTAACAGAGTCCGCTCCTGCTCACACTGGGTGATGTAACCCACGTGTGACTGTTTTCACGCAGCTCTATTCTTCCGCCATTGTCTAGCAGCAGTGTACCACCTCTGCACGGTGGACCCCGGGCTGCGAACGCACCTACTACTACTTTAAAATTTGGTGCGTTCCGCCAGCCCTAACATAGAGTTATTAGGGTAAGAGGAGAGAACAAGGTGGGTTTCATATGGGTATGTCCTTTAGGAGAAGGCAGCCTTTTTAGACATCCCTGGAACAAGCAATCTTAGGGTACACTTACCTGGTCTGTAGGAAGATGGAGTCCGTAGATGCCGCGCTCCAGCAGCTGAGAAGCTCCGCTGGAATCCTGTGACCAGATTGGTTGCAAGTGGCTGTTCAGAGCCTGCTACAGGGGCTGGGGGTGATCAAGCTCAATCACCGCTTGAAGTTCACCGGTTGTGGATGACTAGGCCTGCGGCGTTCCTGAGTCCAGAGGTAAACCCCACTGTCCCTCCAGATTGGGTCACGGTCCGACCTGCCCTCTCCCACTGTTCCAGGCCTGGGAGGAATCCAGCAACCTCCCTTTCAACGGACAGTGACATCAGCGGGGCCTGCGTAATATATGCAGATCAGATCAGGAGCAGGGGTCCCAGCCTGGGGCCTCTCTGCGCCAGGATGAGTATGGGCAGCAGCCTGATGGCCCCACCACTTACTTTTAAAATACTGATTTGCTCGTATCGCACTCCTCTCCTGGCAGAGAGAAGCTCCACAGAACCAGAGGAGGATCATTGTTGCCCGGCTTCCAGATCTGTAGCTGCTGGGGGCAAAGCACCCAGGCAGTTAGATGAGAATGCACAAAATGTTTACTATAGTTGTCCGCTACCTGAGATAGAGGGCATGTCTGAGAAAATTGGGCCAGGGATCGGAGGAGGCGTGAACATGTTGTTATAGTGGTTACGTGAATTAGCGGCAGTATTGTGGTCTGTGAGAGTACAAGGCAGGGTTTCACCATCATTAGCGTAGATGGGCATTTCAAGTTCAGGTTTATGTATGGCAGCAGGTAGGGGGCACTGGGATGGGAGTTTTAGCTTCAGGACCAGGGGGCACGGTGGCAAACACCAATGGAGGCGTTTCTGCAGTTCCAGTATGCTGGTGGGGGAAAAGGTAAAAAAGAAGGAGGATATGATTAGGCTAGATGACTCAGCAAAGGGATAAGTCGATGTGTTCTTAAGGGCCACTATTGGACAGGAAGTTAGGACAGGAAAATAGAGAAAATATATGGAGAAATGAGTATGTGGATATTTTCTCACTTTTACCATAGGAATGCCTCAACTTGGATAGACTGAAAAAGGATGACACTAAAAAAGATGATGAGGACAAGAGAAGGTACCGCTTAATTCCACGTGCCTTCTCCAATTATTTGCAAGCGTTCACCATTTTGGCTAATGTAATTGGGAAAAGGCACCTGAAAATTGTTCACCTCTCTTCTGCTATATGGTTGCTATAGAAGAGAAATAAAGGGTCTATGGGAGGCAAGGGCGGTTTAGCGCTGCAATTTTCTGAGCTAGTGACAGAAAAAATGAGAAAGGAGGTTTCTTTGGGTTGATTGGATGAGCCTTTTCTGGTAATTCCCCTTGAGAATTTTAGGGTATCACCTTAGGGGTTGTGCCAAGAAAGAAGCCAAATAATTTTCGTCTGATTCACCACTTATCCTTTCCAAGGGGCATGTCAGTGAATTATGGCATAGACCTGGAGTTGTGTTCAGTAGTTTACACGTTATTCAATGCAGCAATTCAGTGGGTACGGTTATTTGGAAAAGGGGCATTGCTAGCAAAAACTGACATTGAGACGTCGTTCAGACTTTTACTGGTGCCACCCTGATGGTATACACCTGTTGGGCTGTTTTTGAAAAGGAGCTTCTTTGTTGACCGCTGTCTCCTGATGGGATGTTCATTGACTTATGCTTATTTTGAATCTTTTAGAACCTTTTTTGAAAGCGTAGTGAAGGATGTTTCTGGGGTAAAGTCTCTTCTACACTACCTGGATAATTTTTTATGCATATAGGCCCAGCGGACTCTTTAGAGTGTTCTTTGTTGTTGCAAGCTATTGATAAAGGCCATCCAGTCTGGAGTACATTTCGTTGGTATATAACCCTCAAAAGTGTATAGCCTTTATGAGACTAGGAGTACCAGTACATGACAATTTGAACAGAATGTGTATGAGGCCCTCCTTTATGTCTAATACAGGGTGTATTTGAGTCCCTTATTTTTGGCAGTTTTTGTTTCCTTTCATTCAGCACTTTTCTCATGCATTTGAACATTTTCATTGCCCCCCCCAGACCTCTTTGTAGGGTCTACAGGAAAAAAAAGCTTGGCTTTCGCATTGACTCCCATTATGCTCCTTACCCAAAACGAGCATGTGAGTATTAGGAACTGCTCGGTTCAAACAACCAACACCTGAACATTTTAGTGCTTGTTCATCTCTAAATGGCACCATAAAGAGTGATATGGCACCCCCGCTCAACGTTGGCTTGCCATCAATGACCCGGTTATACACTACAAAGAAGCAGCACCACCATGAACAATTAAATAACAGAAAACAGGTATGTGTGACCTAAATGTGACCCAAAGGCTAACATCCAAAAATGCATACAGGGAGATAATCCTATTCAAGAATGTGAGTATATCTTACCTCTGCCTTACTAGTCAAACAATTGTAAGTATATCAGATACACCTTATTAACCAAACAGTTAGTATTGTGAGCACTGTTCAATATACACAGACTAGATAATGTCTGGGGTTTGATCCTGCATAATCCTTTGGGAACATAGTATATTGCACCTTAAACAATTCAACAATATAGATACAGTATCTCCCAAGACTTGCATATTAAAACACAGGAACCCAATGAAATCTCATACCTGATAGTTCATAAAAGACATATGAATGATGTCTATAAGGTTCTTATTGTTCCTATTCTGATGTGCATCCTAACTTCCAACACGTTTCCCCCTCTTGTATCAGGGGTTAATCAGGAGATCAGTGTAAGAAAAAACAATTGTTATGAAGGCATTCTCACGGATGGAAGTGATATCCGCACCCCTCAAATACAAAATAAATACATCGTAATTTTTCCTCTAAAGTTGCGTTAGCCCCAATTTTTTCACTTTTACAAGGGATTGCACGAGAAAACGGACTAAAAAACTTGTTGCTCAGTTTCTTTGGAGCATGCAGATACCTCACATATGGTCAGAATGGAAGGAGCACCATTTAAAATTTGGAACACAAATTTGGCTGAAATACAGGGTGGGCCATTTATATGGATACACCTAAATAAAATGGGAATGGTTGGTGATATCAACTTCCTGTTTGTGGCACATTAGTATATGGGAGGGGGGAAACTTTTCAAGATGGATGGTGACCATGGAGGCCTTTTTGAAGTCTGCCATTTTGGATCCAACTTTATTTTTTCCAGCAGCACTGGACAACATGGCCAGACACCCCCGTAGCACCGCCGGGCACCCACAGCACCGGAGACACCCGCAACAGCACTGGGCAGTACTGCAGGACACCCTCGTAGCACCGCCGGGCACCCGCAGCACAGGAGACACCCGCAGCAGCACCAGGCAGCACTGCTGGACACTCCCGTAGCACCACTGGGCACCTGCAGCAGCACCGAACACCCACAGTGTAGATCACGTGAAGTCATTATTTCCCTCTACTCCTCTTTGGTCAGACCTCATCTGGAATATTGTGTCCAGTTTTGGGCACCACATTTTAAAAAAGACATCAACAAACTGGAGCAAGTTCAGAAAAGAGCGACCAGAATGGTGACCGGTCTGCAAATCCTGTCTTATGAGGAAAGGTTGCAGGATTTGGGAATGTTTAGTTTGCAAAAGAGAAGACTGAGAGGAGACTTAATAGCTGTCTACAAATATCTAAAGGGCTGTCACATTGTAGAAGGATCAACTTTATTCTCATTTGCACAAGGAAAGACTAGAAGCAATGGGATGAAACTGAATGGGAGGAGACACAGATTAGATATTAGAAAAAACTTTTTGACAGTTAGAGTGATCAATGAGTGGAACAGGCTGCCACGAGAAGTGGTGAGTTCTCCTTCAATGGAAGTCTTCAAACAGAGGCTGGACAGACATCTGACTGGGATGATTTAGCGAATCCTGCTTTGAGCAGGGGGTTGGACCAGATGGCCCAGGAGGTCCCTTCCAACTCTACGATTCTATGATTCTATGATTCAGTGGCGCGGTGGACATTGGAACACCCCCTCATCCCAGTCTGCCTCCTCCAGCAGCGACCCTGGAACCCCACTTCACCACAGCCACCACCCCCGGTAAGCAATAAGACACATGGATTATAAGAAGCACCATCATTTTCTTAAAAAAAAAAAATCCTGTTTTTCTCCTCAAAATGTGGGGTTCGTCTTGTAATCCGAAAAATATGGTATTTGTCTGGAATAGATTGTGAATGCTATGATGCATTAGCCGAGCCCCTGACATGCTAAAACAGCAGAAACACCCCAAAAGTGACCCCTATTTTGGAAACTGGACCACTAAAGGGATTTATCTAAGGGTACATTGAGCATTTTTATCCCACAGGTGATATATGAAAGTTTATAACATTTGGATGTCAAAACAAAAAAAAATATTTTTTTCCACTTACTGTTTTAGCACCAAATTTATAATTTACACAAGGGTTAATAGGATAAAATGGACCCTGTAATTTGTTTTACAATTTTTACCGAATGTGGCAGTACCCCATATATATGCATGATTGTACACTATTGTTTGCGTGCACGACAGGGATCAGATGGGAAGAAGGTGCTTCTTGGCTTTTAGAACGTAGATTCTGTTTGAACAGATTGTAACCTCCATTAGCAGAGCCCCTGAGGTGCCAAAACAGCAGAAACTCCTCACAGATGACCCCATTTTGGAAAGTAGACCTGTACTGCCAACTATTCAGCAATAAGGTTCGGATACTGTCACGGCACCGCCAGACTCAGGGCCTGCTGTCCCGGCCTCGGCCAGTAGGAGGCGCCGGACTGTCCTATCACCGTCTGACCCGTGGCCTGCAGTTTCGGCCTTGGTCTCTGGGAGGCGTTGTGCTTCAACCCCGAGTGATGGTGGCGATAGTCATGAGGCTCCTGCGCAGGCGTCTGCTGGACGCAGGCTTCGCTCCTCGGTCAGTCATGAAGGGGCTGGTGCATTACCATCCAGCCTGGTCCTGGGGGCGGTCCGGATGACATCATCAGGCCACGGGCCTGTAAGGGATGACCTGATCCCTCAAATACCTTGGGACTGCTCTTGCAGGCCGCCGGATATATTCTTGGTTCCCCTGTGTGTTACTGTGTGAATTGCTGTTGACTGACTCTGACTTTGCCTGGACTTCTGACTCTGCTTCTGCCTAACGATTCTGTACCTCTGCTGCCCTCCTGGTTTATGACTCTTACTTCGGCCTGGATTCTGACTCTGCTTCTGCCTAACGACTTTGTACCTCTGCTGCCCTCCTGGTTTATGACTCTGACTTCGGCCTGGATTCTGACTCTGCTTCTGCCTAACGATTCTGTACCTCTGCGACTCTCCTTGTTTATGACTCTGGCTTCGGCCTGGAATCTGACTCTGCTACTGTCTACTGTTTTTGTACCGTTGCTGCCTGACTGGTTTAGTCTCGGATATCATTGCCTCTGTGTCCTGTATTGGAACACCTTTCTGGCGACCGTCCTGCTCTGGTCATTGCTCCTATTCAGACAGTGCCTCCTGGGCTCTGCTATAAATCCAGATCCCTGTATTGGGGTAAAGGGTATCAGTGTTTCTCGGGGTGCTGTCTGGCTGCAGTCCAGACCGCAGGCAGACGTCACATTATATCCGGCCCAAAAAATAAAACTGCTTTTTGTGTCTATACTTAACACATATAAAAGCAGTTTTCCTTACCTTTTTTTTTTTTCTTCCTCCTGACTGAGCTGATTCTTGGCCCAAACACCTGTTACATTGCACAGCCTGGAAGGTCACTCTCAGGCTCAAGCATGCTGCAGCCTGGAAGCTTCAAGGAAAATGCTGGCTGTTGGAAATCCACATTCCTGGATCATCACCCCCTGGACAGCGCTGGGGGTCAGGTATTGCCCGCAAATGCGGCCAAACTGTTGTTACCAGTTTCCCTTTCTTTTGCTAAGAAACGTCTGTGTGTGAAGGCTTATGTGGATTGTGGTGCTGCCGGCAACCTTATGGATTTTTTATTTGCTAAGAGCCTTGGTGTACCTCTGTCAAGGCTTAAAGCGCCTATTCAGACTACTGCAATTAATGGTACATCAATATTCCAAGGAGGCGTGGAATTCGTTACTGCCGAAATTTCTATGTCAGTGGGGACGTTACATAATGAACAAATGTCATTTTTTGTTATATACAATTTATCAGATCCAGTTGTGTTAGGCATGCCATGGTTGCACCAACATAATCCGGTTATTGACTGGCGCATAGGTGACGTTGTGCGCTGGAGTCCACGGTGTCAGAGTAACTGTATGTCTTTTTCAGTAAACCAGATTAAAATTAAAACACCTTCTATTCCATATGCGTTTAGGGATTATGAAGATGTTTTCTCTATAGTGGAGTCGGAGAAACTACCTCCTCACAGAGAATACGATTGTCCTATTGAATTGGTCCCTGGTGCCCGTCTCCCTAAGGGGAGAATTTTCAACCTCTCTGGTCCTGAGCGTGTAGCCATGAAGGAATACATAGCAGACAGCCTTCGAAAAGGCTTCATTAGACCTTCCACCTCACCTGTAGGAGCTGGGTTTTTCTTTGTAGAGAAAAAAGATGGTGGACTCAGACCATGCATTGACTACCGTGAGCTGAACGCCATAACCGTAAAAAATCAATACCCGCTGCCACTCATTCCTGATCTGTTTAATCAGTTACTGGGAGCTCGCTGGTTTACTAAGCTTGACCTCCGGGGGGCATATAACCTGGTCCGCATAAGAAATGGGGACGAATGGAAAACGGCCTTTAATACACCCCTTGGCCATTTTGAGTACCTGGCAATGCCCTTCGGACTCAGTAACGCTCCTGCAGTATTTCAGCACTTCGTCAATGATATTTTCAGAGATATTTGTGGGGTGTATGTCGTCGTATATCTGGACGACATTTTGATTTATTCTGCTGACCCTGTGACACATGCTCAACACGTCCGTTCAGTACTGCAAAGACTGCGCGAAAACTCTTTGTTCGCGAAATTTGAAAAATGTGGGTTTTTTTTTTGCCGAAGAGGTGCAGTTCTTAGGATACATGGTCTCAGGCAAGGGGTTCCGCATGGATCCCGCCAAGATTCAACCCATTAAGGATTGGGTACAACCCAAATCGCTGAAAGCACTACAGCGATTTTTGGGATTTGCGAATTATTATCGCAAATTCATCAGGGGATTCTCAGAGATTGCCAAGCCACTCACGGACCTTACCCGGAAAGGGGCGGATGTGACTAATTGGAATCCTGAGGCAACCAGGGCTTTTGCTACACTAAAAGAGTGCTTCGTGGCCAACCCGGTGTTGATTCAACCAAACTTGGACCACCCGTTTATTGTGGAGGTAGATGCCTCCGAAGTCGTAGTGGGAGCAGTGCTCTCACAAGGCACTGCATCCCTCACTCAGCTTCGTCCATGTGCCTTTTTCTCCCGCAAATTCTCTGCCACGGAGAGAAACTATGACATCGGCAACCGAGAATTATTGGCAATTAAGTGGGCCTTCGAGGAATGGCGCCACTTCCTCGAAGGCGCCAAACACAAAGTTACGGTTATTACCGATCACAAAAACCTAACCTACCTAGAGTCGGCTAAAAGACTAAACCCTAGGCAGGCCAGGTGGGCCTTGTTTTTCTCCAGGTTCGATTTTTTTTTTTTTTAAATCACCTTTCGCCCCGGAACCAAAAATGTGAGGGCAGATGCCCTCTCCCGCAGCTTTTGTCACACACACACCGAGGACTATGAACCAGCTCCCATATTGGCTAATGGCATTGTCGTGTCGGCAGTATCTCTGGACCTTCTGGAGGAGATCCGTAGGTCATCAGAACAAGCTCCTGACACTACGCCCCCCAAAAAATTATTCGTCCCAGCTACCTTTCGCTTACGAGTGTTAAAAGAATCTCACGACTCCGTCCTGGCAGGCCACCCTGGTCTCAATAATACCACTAGGCTGGTAACCAGGAACTTTTGGTGGCCAAGGACTGTAAGGAGTACGTCTCGGCGTGTGAAGTCTGTGCCCGCGCCAAGTCCCCCCATAACCGTCCTGCTGGCTTCAGCCCTTGCCCACCCCTGAAAGTCCATGGACCCACATCTCCATGGACTTCATTACAGACCTGCCACCCTCCGAGGGGAAAACCTGTATTTGGGTGGTGGTGGACAGGTTCAGTAAACAGTCTCACTTTGTTCCCCTGTCCGGCTTACCCAACTCTGAAACCTTAAGTAAGTTGTTTGTTCTTCACGTTGTACGTTTGCATGGCGTTCCGGCAAATATCGTATCCGACAGGGGTACCCAGTTCGTCTCGAAGTTCTGGAGGGCGTTCTGTAGACGTATTGGTGTTGAGTTGTCCTTTTCCTCGGCATACCATCCCGAGACGAATGGTCAAACTGAGCGTGCCAACCAAACGCTGGAGCAATACCTCCGCTGCTATGTCTCAGCACATCAGTCAGATTGGGTGGAACATTTGCCATTGGCAGAGTTCGCTCTCAATAATAGATACCAAGACTCCATCAAAACCACCCCCTTCTTCTGTAACCTTGGACTACATCCGCGCTTTGGATCATTTTCGGCCAAGATGTCGTAAACTCTAATTTAAAAGGGGCTCAAATTAGACAGACTTCGGCAGCTAATAGACGACGATCCCAGGGGCCGCACCTGGGAGTTGGTGACAAGGTTTGGCTCTCTACAAGAAACATCAAACTTAAGGTACCGTCGGCCAAACTGGGTCCCAGGTTCATCGGCCCATATGAAATATTAGAGGTAATTAACCCGGTAGCGTTTCGGTTAAAGCTCCCGCAGTCTTTTAAAATTCCTAATGTTTTTCATAAGTCCCTCCTCAAGGTATACCGCTCCCCAATTCGTCCCGTCCGGTCCCCTCCTCCTCCAGTTTTGGTCAAGGGCGCCTTAGAGTACGAGGTCCAAGGCATATTTGATTCCCGTCTAGTGAGAAACTCGGTACAATATTTGGTGCATTGGAAGGGCTACGGCCCAGAGGAGAGGTCCTGGGTCCCCGCTAGTGACATTCGTGCTAAGCGGTTGATTAGGAGGTTTCACCTCCTCCACCCTGACAAACCGGGTTTTGAGGGTCCAGAGGCCCCTCTTAGAGGGGGGGGTACTGTCACGGCACCGCCAGACTCAGGGCCTGCTGTCCCGGCCTCGGCCAGTAGGAGGCACCGGACTATCACATCACCGTCAGTCTCAGGGCCTGCTGTTCCGGCCTCGACCACTAGGAGGCGCCGGACTGTCCTATCACCGTCTGACCCGTGGCCTGCAGTTTCGGCCTTGGTCTCTGGGAGGCGTTGTGCTTCAACCCCGAGTGATGGTGGCGATAGTCATGAGGCTCCTGCGCAGGCGTCTGCTGGACGCAGGCTTCGCTCCTCGGTCAGTCATGAAGGGGCTGGTGCATTACCATCCAGCCTGGTCCTGGGGGCGGTCCGGATGACATCAGGCCACGGGCCTGTAAGGGATGACCTGATCCCTCAAATACCTTGGGACTGCTCTTGCAGGCCGCCGGATATATTCTTGGTTCCCCTGCGTGTTACTGTGTGAATTGCTGTTGACTGACTCTGACTTTGCCTGGACTTCTGACTCTGCTTCTGCCTAACGATTCTGTACCTCTGCTGCCCTCCTGGTTTATGACTTACTTCGGCCTGGATTCTGACTCTGCTTCTGCCTAACGACTTTGTACCTCTGCTGCCCTCCTGGTTTATGACTCTGACTTCGGCCTGGATTCTGATTCTGCTTCTGCCTAACGATTCTGTACCTCTGCGACTCTCCTGGTTTATGACTCTGGCTTCGGCCTGGAATCTGACTCTGCTACTGTCTACTGTTTTTGTACCGTTGCTGCCTGACTGGTTTAGTCTCGGATATCATTGCCTCTGTGTCCTGTATTGGAACATCTTTCTGGCGACTGTCCTGCTCTGGTCATTGCTCCTATTCAGACAGTGCCTCCTGGGCTCTGCTATAAATCCAGATCCCTGTATTGGGGTAAAGGGTATCAGTGTTTCTCGGGGTGCTGTCTGGCTGCAGTCCAGACCGCAGGCAGACGTCACAGATACGGCTTTAAAGAAGGCTACTACTTGGATATAACACAATTTTATTATACAATGATTATAAAACACCAAATAAATGGAATGGCAGATATATTACCCTGTCTTGGTAATTAATTTCATGTTAATCATACAATTATTATGAATTATAGTACATAGAGAAATAAGTATCCATACTATACATTACCAAGCATTGTAGCATCACTTCTCTACTGGAGGGACCCCACAGTGTCAGTGAGAAAGAAAATACTCTGGTCTTGTCATCACAGAAACTGTGCACCCACGATAGCTTCTGGAAATGTCCCTTCCTGGAAATGTCCCCTCCCCTCACTGACATAGGGTCCACCTTTTTATACACAACACTCCCACATTACAACTGTGCAGTATGTTTAGTCTGCATCAGAATCTTGAATCTGCACAGTACGTTGTTGTCTTGACAACAGCACAAGACTTCAAGGTCTGTTTGTTATAGACTACTACAATCTTAGTTTGTTTGCACCAACCAGAGATTCGTTTGCCATTCGCATGTCTCTTAACAATAGCACAATGTTTTGCTACTGATTATAACCCAGGCTCTGTTTGCCTCTGGTCAACTTGTCAAAGTTGTCTATCACTATTCAAAGTTCAACATATGTTGCTTGTTACAAAGTTAACTCTTCATGCTCATAGCATAATGCTCTAAGATGGGCAACATGACTTCCATAATCACCTATTCTGAAAACTGGATACCTATCGTAACTCAAACACACACTCAGACATGTCAAGATATGTATCACAATCGGTCCTCGATTATGGATGTCTTGCACGATCATTGCTACATGAGACCATAACATTTCGGTCTCTCTTGTCTTCGAGAATCATACTACTATTAAGCACAAGACTTCCTTGTTCAAGCAGCATAAATATTCATTATCTATACAGTTGTTATTCCTATTGTCCTAGCTTATATGTAAGAATATACCACACAACTCTTATATTAGAATACCACACAGAATTAGTTGGAAAGCTCCTTGTAGAATTCCCATCAACCACCCCGCCAAGTGAAATATTCAGTATCTATCACTGTTTGTCAACAGGGGTCACTTGTGTGCAAATCAGGATAATGAATCTTTGAAACACAGAGCTTCAAAGACCACAGAACAATTCCTTGTCTTACGGTATTGACACAGAGCAAACGCTTTGTGTCTCAGTATCAAAGTCCAGCATTAATGATATTACACCATAGTATATTGCAATATATTGTTTGGATTCAAGCAACCATATTTCATATTTGCAATACTTTCTACCCTTGGTCTAATGACCACACTATATCAAAGCATATAAACAATCTATTACAATATGTAGGCTATAAGATATCCATATTTTTATTAGCACCACAATCCACCCTTGGATATCTTATAGCCACACATTATTTATCCAACAACAACAAACCAATGTATGCATAATACAAATTACTCCTTAAAGTTAACCTAGAGCTAACACCTGACCCACTAGCTATATTAGTTGGAATATAACGAAAAGTGATATTTCCAAAGGAAAACATCCCACCTCTAGGCAATCTTACATGTTCTGTAAATGATGGAGCGATCACTATTGCCCACCCTCATACTTTTTCACTTTTTATCTGAGCTGGAGCCACATATAATAGCCCTCTCCCCATCTCCAGTCTGATTCATCATATTTAAGGTTAATCACAAGTCCACTGACAGCATGGATCAGCTGGCATAATTCTTGGAATCCTTCTGCTAATCATTTCTCCCATTAGAAATTTTCTTCAGTACAGTTCACATCTTGGGTCACATCTTCTTGGTCTTTGCCCTTCAAAAATGGCTAGTGTCCACTGAGCCAAATAAAGCCATAGATTCTGTTTGGTTTTCAGAAATCCACACTTTCCATAGCTGGCATCTGTCTGAAGATTGCTTGGCTCTTGAAAGCAGTCGCACAAGATGAAAGCAATAATACAACACTTACAGATCAGATTTTGATCTAAAGGGAAAACAAAAAACATTATTATCTGAGATCATTGACTGCTACTTCAGAAATGACCTGAGCAGATTCAGGACACCGAATTGATTCCACCAAATTTTAGAAATCCACTGGCTGAGCTATTCTAGCTTCTCTCTGTATTATTGACATGTCACTTTAGTCAGTACTCATACATTTCTGCTGGATAAATCTGATCCATAACATTACCTCCATTCATTGAAATATCAAACATCACTGTTCAAGATACATCTTACAAATGGATTTTACCAACCTATTATGTTCAAATAAAGATTAAAAACATACATAAAAATAAACCACAACTTTTAGCTAAATACAGTCCGATTCATCACAATGGGATGATTACTTATTTAATTGTTTGCAAACAATTATTTTAACCTTTACCTTTGAGCTCATTAGTCTACCCTCATGTCTTAAGGCCCCGTCACACTAAGTGACTTACCAGCGATCCCGACACCGATATGAAGGTGTCAGGATCGCTGGTAAATCGCTATGTGGTCGCTGGTGAGCTGTCACACAGACAGGTTCACCAGCGATCAGCACAGCGATGCCAAGCGCCCGGCATCGCTGGCCATCCTGTAAAAAATAGAATCAAAATAAAAAATATAGTTATTCTCACCTTCCGACGTCCTGTTCAGCCATCCCGCCTCTCTCCACGCTCCGGTCCCAGTGATCCTTTGCACGAATGACCGCGAGATGTCACAGTCTCGTGGGATAACAAAGTCTCGCGGTCATTCGTGCAAAGAATCACTGGGACCGGAGCGTGGAGAGAGGCAGGATGGCTGAAGGCGACTTCGGAAGGTGAGAATAACTATATTTTTTATTTTTTTTATTATTTTTTACACCTGATCGCTGGTCTCCCGCCTGTCACACACAGCGATGCGTGCTGGCCAGCGGGAGACCAGCGACCAAAGAAATGTCCAGAGATTTCTTGCAGCGATACCGGCAGGGGGGCCGCTCGCTGATCGCTGTCACACACAGCAATCTCGCTGGTGAGATCGCTGTTACGTCACAAAAGTTGTGACTCAGCAGCGATCTCGCTACCGAGATTGCTTAGTGAGACGGGGCCTTTATATATAGCTAGATACATTGAATCCGATTCCTCTGAAAAACTGGTTTGTCCAGTCTGAAAGAAAAAACACAGAAAGGTTAGAATACCTACAAGGCAAATACTGCACTTTGCCCTTATCCTATCTGATCAAAAACAAACAAACAACCTCACTGGATTGTCTTAAAAAAATAACCCAGGAACCATGACTGGTGACCAAGGTAAAATAATCCAGCCCCATAGACAGAACACAGGAATAGTAGCACCGTCTTTTTGGGGTCTACAATATGACAAATTCTGCTCTTTCCCAGTCTCACTCTTATCCACCGTTGGGATCTGCATTTCTTGCGACTTTTGTGCAGTTGTAGCAATGTCGGCTTTTTTACAGGAGTCTGTAAATTCAGTATCGTAGATGGCAAGTTCTTCCTTATTCTCAATACCATCAATATTCTGGTGCAATGAATGGCTCTCTGGTTTGGTATTACAGTAACGTTTAATGTGGCCCATCTTCGCACATTTAAAGCAATACCTAGGCCTGTAAACAGCAGACACATTCTCTGATACTTCACCCTGCTCTTTTGACTTAAGGCACCACTCAGTTAATAGTTTTACAAATCTTTCATATGAACTGGTATTTCTTAGAGACACTCTTGTGGCATAATCTACATTACAATGATTTGCCATTGAAAATAGAAAACTAGGATCATTCTGAGACATATCTGGATGATTGCAAACATTTCTGTACAATGCCAAATAATTACTACAGAACAACATGGGATAATCAGATCGCCTGAATCTGAACATTGCCGGGGCCTTGCCACCCCTAGTATTTCTTCTACTTAAGGTAGATTGCAACTCAGATCTATCAGACACACTGCAATCTTCTACCTCATTCGGGTTTTGCTTCCCTGTAGCTGTCTCTACAACCTGGGTCTGGTAAATGCGATGAACTTTTAATGGGTTAAGAAGAGGATCCATTTCTTCCATCTCCCCATCAAAATGATCATCCCCCTGTTCTGGGTTGGTGACCGTTTCAGAGTCAGTTGACTCCTGTGCATCACTATCCCACTGATCTGGGTTCCTCTCCATCTCTGCTCTGGCTATGGCCAAAGCTTTCTTCCTTTTCACCTTCCCCCTCTTCTTTCTGCGCTTATACTGTGTTACACATACAGCAGTCTGTTCTGCATCATGCTGAATTCCAACACATTTGTCCATTACTAACTTATTCTGACCCTGTGCTGCCACCAATGCTTTCTGGACCTCACATAGCTGTATTTCCAATTCCTGCACTTTAGTTAACATTCTTTGCTTTTCCTCATGCTGTTTTCTATATGCAGATAGCAGGATCCAGCCACACCTACCAAGAGCACATAATTCTTTCCCTTTTTCTACTTTTACTTTCTGCAACCATTCTTCTACATCAGCAGGCTTTGCATCTTGCCAATATTTGTCCCAATGTTCACTTGAACCAACACTGTGTGACAAAATATGATATGGAGTTTCCTCCCACCCTGGAGTCTCAATAGACTCACTTACAACCTCTTTTTGTTCTATTTCTGACAACTTTCTTTGCATATGGGTGTTTTGCTCATGCATATCTCGGTATACACTGAGTAAAATCCACATACGCCGTCCTAAAGACACTACATCACCTGCCTGAGCAGGGACACCCCTGAGTACTTCAACAACATCAGTGGGTGCTGACTGCATCACCTGCCTTTGCAGGGACACCCTCGAGTAACTCACCAACATCGAGGGGTTAACTGCATCACCTGCCTTAGCAGGGATCCCCATGAGTAAACCAACAACATCATGGGGCTCTGAGCCCTTGAGCTTATTCTCCCAGGGTTCTGCCAATCCACAACAACGCATTTCTTGCGCTATAATATTGTATGGAACCCTGGTCCAGCCAGGGATCTCCACACAACCATCCTCTTTCTTCTTAAAGAGAGACATTTTGTACGCAATATTGCACAATTTTTCTGGACTATCGGAAGTTTAACAAAAAAATTCAATTCTAAGCCTTCTGCGTATCCTGCCAACTACGCCAATTTATGTATTGCCAACTGTTCAGCAATAAGGTTCGGATACGGCTTTAAAGAAGGCTACTACTTGGATATAACACAATTTTATTATACAATGATTATAAAACACCAAATTAATGGAATGGCAGATATAATATTACCCTGTCTTGTTAATTAATTTCATGTGAATCATACAATTATTATGAATTATAGTACATAGAGAAATAAGTATCCATACTATACATTACCAAGCATTATAGCATCACTTCTCTACTGGAGGGACCCCACAGTGTCAGTGAAAAGGAAAATACTCTGGTCTTGTCATCACAGAAACCGTGCACCCAGGATAGCTTCTGGAAATGTCCCTTCCTGGAAATGTCCCCTCCCCTCACTGACACAGGTCCACCTTTTTATACACAACACTCCCACATTACAACTGTGCAGTATGTTTAGTCTGCATCAGAATCTTGAATCTGCACAGTACGTTGTTGTCTTGACAACAGCACAAGACTTCAAGGTCTGTTTGTTATAGACTACTACAATCTTAGTTTGTTTGCACCAACCAGAGATTCGTTTGCCATTCGCATGTCTCTTAACAATAGCACAATGTTTTGCTACTGATTATAACCCAGGCTCTGTTTGCCTCTGGTCAACTTGTCAAAGTTGTCTATCACTATTCAAAGTTCAACATATGTTGCTTGTTACAAAGTTAACTCTTCATGCTCCTAGCATAATGCTCTAAGATGGGCAGAATGACTTCCATAATCACCTATTCTGAAAACTGGATACCTATCGTAACTCAAACACACACTCAGACATGTCAAGATATGTATCACAATCGGTCCTCGATTATGGATGTCTTGCACGATCATTGCTACATGAGACCATAACATTTCGGTCTCTCTTGTCTTCGAGAATCATACTATTATTAAGCACAAGACTTCCTTGTTCAAGCAGCATAAATATTCATTATCTATACAGTTGTTATTCCTATTGTCCTAGCTTATATGTAAGAATATACCACACAACTCTTATATTAGAATACCACACAGAATTAGTTGGAAAGCTCCTTGTAGAATTCCCATCAACCACCCCCCAAGTGAAATATTCAGTATCTATCACTGTTTGTCAACAGGGGTCACTTGTGTGCAAATCAGGATAATGAATCTTTGAAACACAGAGCTTCAAAGACCACAGAACAATTCCTTGTCTTACGGTATTGACACAGAGCAAACGCTTTGTGTCTCAGTATCAAAGTCCAGCATTAATGATATTACACCATAGTATATTGCAATATATTGTTTGGATTCAAGCAACCATATTTCATATTTGCAATACTTTCTACCCTTGGTCTAATGACCACACTATATCAAAGCATATAAACAATCTATTACAATATGTAGGCTATAAGATATCCATATTTTTATTAGCACCACAAGACTCCTCAAGGAGTTCATCTAGGGGTGTATTGAGCATTTTCCCTACTGGTGATTCGCAAAACTTTCTAACATTTAGATGTGAAAACGAAAAAGTATATATTTTTTTTCCACTAAAATACTGTTTAGTGCCAAATTTATAATTTACATGAGGGGTAATAGGAGAAAATTGTCCTATAATTTTTACTGATTGTGGCAGTACACTACTGTTTGAGCACACGGCATGGATCGGATGGGAAGGAGTGCTACATGGCTTTTAGAATGCAGAATCCATTTGAATAGACTGTGGGCTCCATTAGCAGAGCCCCTGAGGTGACAAAACAGCAGAAACCACCCCAAGTGACCCATACTAGAAACCTAACTGCTTAAGGATTTCATCTGGGGGTGTAGTGAGTATTTTTAACCCACAAATGCTCTCATAATGTTACAACATTGGGGCGTGGAAATTTACATTGTAGTCATAAAAATATAATTTTTTTACTTGCTGCAAGTTTGTCAGTTACAAAAAGGTTAATAGGTGAAACTGAACCCTACAATTTATTGTTCAATTTCCAACAAACGTGGTGATTCCCCATATGTCATCAGAAACCACACATCACGGCGAAAGTAGGAGCGCTATTTAGCTTTTGGAACACAAATTTGCTAGAATAGTTTGCGAGTGAAATTTGCTGAGACCCTAAGGTGCCAAAACAGCAGAAAAAAACAAATAACCCCTTTGTAGATATTGCATCTCTCAATGAATTCATCTACGGCAGCAGTGACTATTTTGTAACATCCACACCATGCTTTATTCTAAGGAATTGCAAATCTGGCAATTTAGTGCTCTTATATTGTGCCCCTATACAGCATAGAGCCCCTATATATTGTATCACCCCCATACATTGTGCCCAGCACCCCGTAAATAGTTAATTGGGCTTTCCCCACTACAGTAATGCCAAAAATGTGGCCGCTTAATGCTGTTTAGGCACAGTGGTGCTTAGAAGGAGAGGGGCATTTGAATTTGGAAGCGCAGATTTCACTGGATTTTATTTGAAGGAGCCATTTTGCTTTTTAAGAGTCTTTATTCTACCAGTAACATGGAACCCCTTATACTTCCAGTGACAGATGATGGACCTCAGTGGGGGCCGGTTTTACACGGAATAAGTTAAGGGTTTTATTGGTAACATAACATTTTGGGGTACATAATATTTTTTTATCACTTTCAGCATAAGGCTAAGATGACATTCCTGTGTTCTACACTGAGCACTTACATTGGGGATCCCATGCAAATCCCACAAACACGCTATTCAGACGAAACCTTTGACAGAACCACTCACTCTAATGAGGCAGATGGAGACACTTTGTACTCCGTTTGGCGTTTGCTCCTGTGACATTGTAGGCCACAGGCCTAAAGTGAGTTGTGGCCTACAGAACTGCAGTGAGACAATGACTCCATGCTCTACTGCCAAGTTCAACTGTATCAGCATGCTTTCGCTTGCTGATGCAGTAAAGTGTGGAGGTCACATTGTCATCATTTACAGACTTTACATCGCCTGGTGCAGACTAGATTTCAACCAGATGCCGTTTGGTTTGGCCAATGCCCCTGGTACGTTTCAACGGTTAATGGAGAGGTGTTTAGGTGATTTTAGCTTTGAAGCCATGCTCATTCATTTGGACGACATCATAGTTTATGACGCTACATTTGAGGACCATTTACAAAGACTGGAACAGGCGTTGAGTCGCCTTCAGAGACACGGTCTAAAAGTGAAGCCTCAGAAATGTCATCTGTTTCGTACTCAAATCGAGTATCTGGGTCACGCCATTTCTGCTGAAGGGGCAAAGCTGTCCTGGGAGAAAATTGCTGCAGTGCAGGATTGGCCTACCCTTACTACGGTGAAGGATGTTCGAGTGTTCTTGGGGTTGACCGGGTATTACCGGCATTTTGTGAAGAATTTTACTTGCATAGTGAACCCTCTGCTAGAACTTTTAAAGGGAGTACCCTCAGGCGCCAAGAAGCGGACTATACAATGGGAAGATAGAGAAAAGGCATTTCAAGATCTGAAGAAGGCGTTGACGGAAGCACTTGCGTTGACTTATGCGGACTTCTCTCAACTGTTCATTCTCCACACCGATGGAAGCTTGCATGGACTTGGGGCACTGTAGTCGCAGATACAGGATAGGAGAGAGAAGGTGATCACTTATGCGAGTTGGTCCCTTCATGATTCCGAGCGAAATCCCGACAATTACAGTTCCTTCAAGCTAGGGCAGCTGGCGTTGGTGTGGGTTATGATGGAAAAGTTTGCGGGTCTGAAGTACTGGTGCATACTGATAACAACCCTTTGGCTCATTTGAAAAATGCAAAGTTAGGAACTCTGGAGCAAAGATGGGTGGCTAGATTTGCAAATCGTCTACAAAAGAGGGGCTGAGAATACTCATGCTGACGCCTTATCCAGGGTGAAACATGGGAAACCTGAGTGGAATAGAGATGAGGAATTAGAAGATGAGGAGATTTCCAAGTTCTGAGATTCTGCCAGGATGGTGATGGCAACGCAGGAACAGATGCAAATGCTAGCCCGGGAGGGAGTCTTAGGATGATCCCGTGATGAGTGGGTTCGGTTACAGCAGAAAGATGGGGAACTTGCCCAACTAAGACAGTGGGTGATGTCTAAGCAACTTCCCAGTCAAGGAGAGAGAAATGCCCTGTTTCCAGAGGCTCTGCGGATTCTTCGAGAATGGGAAAGTCTCCACATGAGAAATGGACTGCTGTATCGTAAGGTCCAACTACTACGAGAACTGGGTGTCACCTGGCAGGTGGTAATTCTGGAGATGCTGTTATCAAAGCTGACCACAGAGGTGCATGAAAGAGGAGCACACTTCTGCCAAGTGAAAACCTTTCAGTGGTCACAACGATTAGTTTTATGATCCTCGACTGAAGGCTGAAGTGGAAGAAATCTGTAGGCTATGCAGGAGTTGCGAGTTTGCCAAACCACTAGAACAGAGAGCTCCAACACAAACCAATGTGACTTCTGCCCCTCTGGAGGTGTTAATGATAGACTACCTGACTATTGGGCAGGCTCATCAAGGGTACGAGCATTGTCTGGTAATGATGGACATCTTCACTAAGTTTGCTGTAGTGACCCCAACACGTGATCAGACTGCTGAATCCGCCACGCATGCCATCTGTAAGAACTTCATTTAAGTGTACGGCTGGCTGAAGCAAATTCATTCTGACCCAGGGCCCTGTTTTCTGTGGAGAGTGATGGAAGAAATGCACCGGCTGTACCAGATCGAGAAGTCTCGCACAACGCCGTATCATCCTCAAGGAAATGGAGCCTGTGAAGGGGTCAACTGCACCCTAATTCAAAGGCTGAGAACACTGGAAGAATACCGGAAGGATCGATGGCCCGAGTTCGTAGCTGAATTAGTATGGGTGTACAACAACTGCACGCTTCGAACCACCAGTTACACTCCTTATACCTTGCTATTTGGTCGGTCAGGGAAAGAGATCACTGAGCTGGAGCCAGATCCAGAGGAGGACTACCCACGGACGGAAGTTTCCACCTGGATTCGAGAACATTGTCATCATTTACAGACTTTACATTGCCTGGTGCAGACCAGATTTCAGGAATTGGAACATTCACAAAGAACTCAGCTGCCAGGGACAGTTCTCCAAGCTGGAGACCGTGTACTAGTATGAGAAAAACATCCTCGAGACAAACTGGAGAACCGGTGGGAGAGAAATCCATATCGGGTAAAACGGCGAATCAACTCGGAAGGGCCCATTTACGAAATTCAGCCTGAAGGAGAAGAGAACTCCACCACTCTTATAGTTCACCAGAATATGCTTTGGCCGTGTTTGTCAAAGGATCCTGATTAAGTGGAAGAGGTGCAAGATGCTCCTGAACTACCTCCACCAGTAGTAGTAGATTGTGAAGAGGAAGAAAGTCCTGAACGGCCACCCGAAGATACATGGGAGGGACAAGTACCTGAAGTTCCCGAGGATTTGCTTCAATGGAAATGGACACGTTACTGTCCTCATCTATGCAACCTGACTCGACCACTCAAGGCGACTCTATTACTCCTTCTGACTTACGGCGCTCCGAATGAATAACAGCCGGAATACCACCAATCGATACAATCAGGACCAATTTATTTGACAGCAAACTGTCCAGGGAAAAGAAGACTGCCAACGTGTTTTACAAGAACACTCATTCGCAAAATGGCGTGCAGAAGGAGAGGAGGGGGAGTGTAGGAAGATGGACCGGGCCGGTGGTACCTCTCTCACGTCAGTTACGAAACCATTGGGGCTGTCACCATTGTTGCTGGGGGGGAAGCTTTCTGACCAGGACAGACCTTTGCACCCGACTGTAAGGGTCATGACAGAGATAAAAGAGATGGTGCTCGGGAAAGCAGGCCACTTGGCGGGAAGGCAGAGCGCACAGCAGGAGAAGATTGATTCCCTCTTCGTGGAGCTACGCAATAATTCAGGCCCAAGCTGCAGCTCCCCAGCCCATACACACACTGACTGTGAGGAACTTAGTTGTGTGTGTCCGTTGACTCCGGTGACTGAGAATCAGTCCCGCACCGCTCCGCTGACTGCCGCGGGCGGTGGCCTAATTCTGACCAGGTAAATCATACAGAGCCGGGTTGCTTCACACCCAGCCTCCGCCACTGAACTGAGTGACACTCCAGCGGTGCCACAGACTACGTCACACCACACTCGTTGCTCTGGGAATGTAGGACCTCACTGTCATGCCCTCAGCTGCAGGCCCGGTCTCTGCTGCTCAGGGAGACCAGCGCCTATCTCACAGCTCCTCTGGTACTACTCACCCTGTCCGTGGCTCCAGACAATCAGCGGCCCCTTTCTCTGCTAAGAACCTGCATGCTCTTGGCAGGTCTCCTGGTAATGCTCTTAGGAGACGCGCCCCCGCTTCCTTCACATACTTAAAACAGCAGGGCACCAGATCTCTATTAGGGCTATGATGCTCTGTGCATAAAAGGCATCCTCCCTTTGAGGGAGGTGCCTGAACAATGTGTTCATTCTGTGGGATCTCTACCTTCCACTCAGGCCGCATTCTGCTTTGCTCTGCATACTGAAGGCTGTTGCAATATCCTAAACTCTGTCTCCTCAGAATCCTCTACTGGCAGTTCCCTCTCCTGGATCCTTCTGGACACTTCGGTTTCTACCCCAGACTGACCAAGGCTCTCATCTTGGAATCAGCCAGTTACCATTGCCGGCTAGAAGATCTCACAGACCTTCCAGGATTCCTGCCACCTACTCTATTCGGTCTGTATGGGTCGTCCCTCTGGTCCGGGTATCGCGGCATTAAGGTCACCTGGTGTTGCGACGGAGGAGCCCCTGTATAGGTGTACACCTTGCCCGGTGCTCCACTGCGTGGTTCTGTGTCGTGGTCCAGAGGGTTCTTCCATCAAGCACCTTTTCCGTTTGTTTGCTTCCTTTAATAAACATCCTTGGTTTGGAAGCTCATTCTCCTGTCTCTTGTGTATCGAGTATACAGCTACCACTGCACCATCAGTGGTCCAGTGAGTCCACTATACACCTTCACGCCCTGTGGGCGTGACACTCACCTAGAAGAGCCAGGATATGCGTTTCTGTCAGGAGACCGTGACTCAACTTTCTTCAGGATCAGGCGAGAGACTTCACGCATTACTTGCGGCGCTACCGTGGGATTTCAAGCTTCCCCTGCCCGGAAACCATCAGACTGATAAGTTTACCCGTTTCATAAACATTAGTTCTTACCCTGATACATTACTCAGTTTACTCCCCCTCATAACTCTTTCTCTCCGTGTGTGGAGTAACCCCTGTAATAAACCCCTTTAACTCTTGCTCTGCCTCCTGCTCGTCAGTGCATCCCGCGTACCTGTGATTTCTACATATGTTCCCTCACACTGCCTGCACTGCTGTTCGAAACATAGAAGAAAAAAAATAATAAACACTCATTTTTCCCCTGCAAAGGGTTGTCTTCTGAAGCCAGTTCCTGGCTACAGCGTCCAAGTCACGGAGGCGCATGATATCACTGCCATGTGCCCAGTCACATGCATGCCGACATCAGCTGCTGACCTCTGATTGGCCGGCAACTTATATTGTGGCGCACGGACCGGCACATTCCTGAGCTGCAATACACTTCTGCTGGATGTGTGTCCGATTACCCACATTCAGCTGAAGTAGGGGCTGGCGTCGGCAGCGTCCACACTACGGCGTCATTTAATCAAAGGCACTCTTCAATAAAATGGTGCTGCAGTGCAGTATGCGCATGCGCTGCTCCCGACTCCACATTGCGCAACCTTAAAGTCTTCAGTCAGAAGGACACATCTCCATTTACATTATAAATATAATGCATGACACAATACATGCAATACAGTCCACACCCTTACAGCATGATATTAATTGAAATCAAACAGCCCCCATTATAGTTAAGCTATGATAGTTCCCATGACCATTATTGGGTTTGACATCTAAAATATGAGATGTTAGGGAAGAATATTATTATTTGACCTTTGCATTGTGTAAATGATCTACAAACAATGATTGGTTCTACATAAAACTTTGAAAATGTGCTCCCTGTTAAGCCACACCCCATTTTTTCACTTTAGCTGGTATTTTTGGTGAAAAAGGAAACAATTTTAGTGGAAGTGGTCATCAAAGCGTATTTCCTGACCGTTCGGAGGGTGGAGGTGCTGCGTTAGGGGTCCTGTTAGCATAGTTTCTGACCCATTACTTTGCTTGGAGGGACGCCATTGGCTTCATCTGCCTAAGGCTTCAAAATGCCTTGTCCTGACCCTGATCATATTACTAAAGATACCAAAAAGTAGGTCTGCATATGAGAAGAATCTAACCAAAAGCAACATAGATGTTTTTATATATATATATATTTGTGCATAAAAGTTGTTAATATTATGCAAATATGAAAAAGAAAGTGTGTAAATATAGTGACTTTCTGTAGAAAGGAGCAGATGATGACGATTCCGCTTCTTGGGCCTTGGTTTGCACTTGTGCTGATTTTGGATATCCAGGTCTGGATCACACATGACAGAGAGGAGAAGAGCAGGAATGTGTGACATGTGATCTGTGTAGTTGGAGTTTTCCTGGATTCCTACAGCGTCGCGATCAACCATATGGCCTTCTGTCTGACCATGGGCAGGAAGGTGAAGGAGCAGCCGCTTCCTTCCATCTGTCCATGGCCTTGTAGGTGAAGGAGCAGCCACTTCCTTCTGTATGTACATGGCCAAGTAGGAGAAGGAGCAGCCGCTTCCTTCTGTCTGTACATGACCAAGTAGGTGAAGGAGCCTCCGCTTCCTTCTTTCTGTAATATCCGGTAGGTGAAGGAGCAGCCGCTTCCTTCTGTATGTACGTGGCCAAGTAGGTGAAGGAGCAGCCGATTCCTTCTTTCTGTAATATCCGGTAGGTGAAGGAGCAGCCGCTGCCGCCTTTCTGTAAATATCCGGTAGGTGTAGGAGCAGCCGCTGCCTTCTGTCTGTCCATATTCGGTAGTCTTCTCCTTACCACCACATTGTAGATGAGTCGTCCAGATGGTGACATAGCAAGTGTTGCTGGAAGAATTCCTTCAATTTCAGCCTTTAATTACTTGCTATGTTGCTCCAGAGGAAGGCGAAAAATAACCCTGAGGACTCGTTGATGGATTGTCCTCATATCAAGGGAAAAAAATTCCTTCCTGATCCCAAATATGGCGATCGGAATAAATCCCTGGATGTTTGGTGCTCAAATCCCCATGGGTGTTATGTGGTGGAAGCTCAGTAGGTTTGTCACAGTCCGGTTAATGAGAAAGTCCAGTTTTGTCGTCTCATCCGATTAATGTAAATCTTCATTCCTGGATGTTACTGGAATGGGGCTGATTGTTATCAGCTTAATAGTCTTGCTGTAAGAAGAGAAATATACACGTCTGAGAATCAGCTCCTCACATTCAGTATATACAGTGTTTTGGGGGATATAACAATAAGAGGTATAGTGGGTAAGTGCGTTACTGGGTAGTGATAACATTATGGATGTCCGTATGTGTTATACTTACATAGTAATATGGGAATGGTGGGTCGGATCTGCCGCACTCCACATCGCTCCAGTCTATAGAGTGGAAGAACGGGTGGGACCTGATGGATGTTATGGCAAATCGGGCAGATGGAGTTTTGCAGAGAAGCTAGAAAATAAGAGACCATTAGTCATTAGATTATGTATTATTACTGATAAGTTATTACACAATGTCTATGGACTGTCCACATCTTATCTTCTATCTATTCTTGTAGTCCACTGTCATCTTTATCCATCTGATACTACTCACCCCTTTTATGATGTCAGTGGTATTAGTGCATATCCCTGGTGGAAAATAAGGGGTGTGCTCACGCAGAGACTGGTGGTATTCGTCCAGTGAACCTTTGCTGTAAAATGGCCAGTCACCTACACTCATCATATATAGGATGACTCCGAAGGAAAAGGAGTCTGCCAGATGGTTGTATCCTTCCTCATTCATTATCTGTGGGAACATGAGATTGGAGAGAAGCTGAATATAACGGGAAGAATGACACACAGAGAATATGAGTACCGGTCTGTGATTAGATGTAAGCAGGATACATAGAGATCAGATTATCCCTCAATCCTGCTATCGGCACCAATCACACAGAGATGTTCCTTACCTCAGGTGCTACGTAACCCTTAGTGCCAGCAATGTTCTTCACTAGGTCACCCTCAGATACATTCATGACTGATAAGCCAAAGTCGGAGATTTTGATGTGTCCGTTGTCTTGGAGGAGGATGTTCTCTGGCTTCAGGTCACTGCAGGGAGAAGGAGCAGACACTGATTGTGAGGATTATTCATGAAAATAACTTTCTACAATAGATATGTAAGGAGACAACAGAGAGTCCCATGTGACAGATTTATGGAGGTGAAATGATTACCTATGTATGACGCCATGTTCATGCAGGAATTGGAGTCCGCACACCATCTCTGCCGCAAAGAGTCTGTGGAATAGAAAGTAAAAGATGGATCAGTGGTTACATACGCAATCATACGGAGAACATGAGGAGATCACACACGTGTCCTTTTCACCTCATTATTTGCTCTTGTTGTCATTCTCTATTGCTCCAGGGCTACAATGTGCGGGCAGCGGATTATTAAGATTCAGTATAAGACATTTACCTTGTTGTCTTTGTGTTAAACATCATTGAATCTTTCATGTGGTGAAACAGGTCTCCTCCGGCCATATAGTCCATGGCAATTGCATATTCCGTAGGTGTCTCCATAAACGCCCTCATAGACATTAGGTAGGGGCACCCGGCAGCCAGTCTCAGGACTTCTACCTCTGTAGAGATTATGTGCTCACAAGATCTCTTGTCCATGATCTTAATGGCCAGCAGTCATTCATTGACCGGATCTGATGCCAAGCTGACCTGGAGAAAAATCACAACAGATCAGACCAAACTCCCATCTATTACTCTGTGATATGTCACTGGTTTATTCCAAGTATCATTACATATGAACATCCTGTAATGAATAAGTCCATCCCTCCTGTGTATCTGTGCAGGATACATTGAGGGTCACGGACAAATATAAATTGACACTTACTTTTCCATAGCCTCCTTTTCCAAGATCTTTCAAGAACTCAAGACTGTAAAGGTCCATAGGTTGGTCTGTGTGGACCAGTCCTCTGTGTGGAGAAATCTGTACACTGGCATCACCAAGGCGTCGTGCCGGCATGTATGGTGTGTCGATGGACATCATTTCCACTCCGTCGATGGACGTCTTACCCATTCCATCTGCAAGAGATGATACAAGATTTATTAGCCCCTTAGCGAACACATGATGGAAATGTTTGTCAGGTTGTGTAGTAAATGTACGGAGCGCGCTCAGGAGCTGAGCATGCATCGCACCAATGCCTGCTGTATCACATAGCTGCCACCTGCCTACAACTTCAGCGACCAGAGCGTTCTCCGATTACTGTAGTTTATTTATTTCAATGCTGACAATTGTATTTAAACTATGTGACTTCCAATTTGTGTCCACGCAATTGCAGGACATAATTGCTGGGGTTGATTGTTTGAAATGACTACCTGGGCCTGCTGAAAGCCCCTGTCTCTCACTTTCCTACTCCTGTGAAGACAAGCCTGGCTTAATTTCATACGAGAACATTAATTTATCTATATACAGTTCTAGCACAGTATATAGTACAAGCGATCAGAAAATCACAGGTTCAAGTCCCCTAAGGAGACTAAAGAAAAGAAGTAACTGAAAAAATTGTTACAGAAGAAAACAGAAAATAAATGTAAAAACTGAAACTTTCCCATTAATAATAATAATTTGCATCTCTATTATCACCACATCTATATTGGTCTGATACACAAAAATGCAATATTTATTATTAGCGCAAACCGTAAACACTGAAATGAGAAAAATGAAAATTGATTTTTGGAGAGTGCCGTATCCACCTAAACAATTGTAATGAAGAGATATCACAATGTCCGCTCTACCCAGGAAAGGTAAGTCCTCACACAGTTCCATCAAGCTATCAAAATCAAAAAGATATAATGTCTCAAAATATGGGGACACAAACCAGTTATTTTTTTAAATTCACAATTTTCTTTCAACATCAAGTAAAATGAAAACCCCTATGTATATTCAGCATTGTCATAGTTGTCACTGACGTGGAGAAATATTTTGTGAGGTCCTTTTTACCACTCAATGAACAAAGAGAAAAAAAAAATACAAGAATCACTTTTTTTTACCCACACTTTGAATCTTTTTCCCTATTTTCCAGAACATTGAATGGTAAGATAAATAATGTTCAAAACTACAGCTCTGTCCACTAAAAAAAGCAAGTCCACATATGGCTACTTTGGCAGAGAAATTTAAAAAAGTTATTGGTTTTATAAGGAGTAAGAAAAAAAACGTACAGTTACCAGCTCAAGAAGGGGTTAACAAATATAGCTCCAGAAGAAATATTACTATTTTATACAGCATTATGTAAATGAGCAGGAAATGTCTAATATTTGGGCTCCCATTTATCAAAACTGTCCATTAGCAAAAAGTTCCTGTTGCCCATAGCAATGAATCACAGCACAGATTCCATTTCTTAACATTCTATAGAACAATGAAAGCGCATTGTGATTGGTTGCTATGGACAACAAGGACAGTTTTTCTGCACTTTCGATAACTGTGGCCAGTACATAATATTAGAAGTATAATCCCACTCACCCCAGTCTTATTATACTGAGCAGTGTCCATCTTACCTGATCCCTCTTTATCCAGTGAGGTGTTTGGTGGAGAATCACTCAGCTGTTTGTTCTCTGGGATGGAGATGTTTTCAGCTGATGTCCTGGACCTCTGTAATGCACCATTCCCATTTATAATGGGTTTAGCATAGATGAGACCTCTTGTACATTGGACAGCCCAGTCTCTACTGTTCCTGATCCTCTTCTGGGCTGCCGCTCTTTGTAGGTTCGCTGTGTCCAGACTTTCAGATCTGGAGAATGTGACATGTCTCGGTGTTTCTTGGAGAACCTCTTCCAGCTCTAACTCTGCGCTGATGTTTCTCCACTTATTGAGGATGTCTTCTTTGTTCCTCTTCCGTGTTTCAGGGACCAGATCTCCGATTTTTTTCAAGGAGATAAGAATGGCCCTCTGAAGCTCAGTGGAGGCTGCAGAGTGAGACTCCATGAGGATCTCCATTTTGCTTTTCTCTGTAAGGATCTCATGTCTTTTTGACTTTCTCATTTTCTCCTGAGTTTGTCGTTTGGATGCCATTTTTGAGGCTTCAGTGTCCATGTCCGGTAATATAGAGTCTTTTCGCCCTAAAGCGAACAATGGTACCTGCTCTTCATTTATTCCTCTCTTCTCTCTCAGAACCCGATCTCTTTGGGCTCTTCTTCTCTCTTTATCCATTTTGGAATGAATTTTTGCTTCGTTCATCACGAAAAACAAAAGGGGTTGCCTCACCCTTGGGAGTCTGTAAGGCAGTGATTTCACTTAGGCTGCTACAATAGAATATAGAATGTGAAGATGTCATCACATCACTTGTGACATCGGTTTTATTGTGATGTCACCATGAGAGAGATGATAGAGATAGAGAGAGAGCCAGATAGATAATAGATAGAAATGAAATTTAAAGGATGATGAACCAAATTTTTGCAGATGTATGCATGTACATATACACCCTGTCTGCACAATTTGTATTTTTAATTCATTTTATTATTGAACAACTATTGTGCTGCAATAAAGTTTTCTCTTTCTTAGGAGAATATCTCTGCGCAGAAGTATTGAGTAACTATTATTGTGCAGAATTATTATGCAACTAAATGAAAACCATACATTTTCTCATCTCATTTGTTTATTTTCCTCTTACAGTGAGAATAATAATCAAGGAACTCAAAAAGTTAAAAAATACATTTCTGGCATTTAAAAAATATATATCAGTGCCCAATATAGCCTCCCTTCTGTTCATTAATAGACATAAGCCGCTCATCCATGGAGTGTGTTGCAATCAGCTTTTTGAGCAACACCAACTACAGCCTCCCAGACCCCGGCATTAGATGCATTGATACATAATGTTTTAGAGGTTCCCAATTGGATTCAGGTCTGGGCCTGTTTTGGAGGTGGTAGTGGCCCCCTATCCTCTTGGACCCCTGTGTGGCTGTACAAGTTGCATCAGGTCTGCGCCTTGGTCTGGGGATCATGGACTCATCAATAGCTTCATCATTCAGTAACTGCGTACCCAGTCTGTTCACATGAGGTCGAGTAATGTCCTGCACTAGGAGGAGCGCAGGGTCCACTGCACTGTGGTAAGGTCTGACAATGGCTCTGAGAATTTCATCCTGGTACCTAATAGCAGTCAGGAGCTGTTGGCTATCACATAGTACCCGTCCTCCCAGGTGATGGTGCAGACTGCATAACATTCACCAAAGCGTCTCCAGACTATCACACCTGTCACTTGCTCAGTGTGAACATGCTCTCATCTGTGCAGAGAACGTAGGACCGGCCAATTCTGGTGTTCTCAGGTTTGTGCCACTTGAATTACAAGGTGCTGGGCTGTTAGTAAGGAGGCTGCGAATAGGGAATTCAGGTGGGAGTAAGCGAGCCACCGGAGGACCGGACAGAGACAGGAGATTGGCGATAGAAGTGTATGTTTTTTATTTTTTAACCAGTCTGTTTATTGTGCTTTTCATTCTGTATAGACTACAAGAAAAAAGAAAACAAAGTAAAGGACAAATATAGATCGTGTTACTGAATATCTAAACTTTATTAACCAAACAATAGATGTGCGAGAGTAATACAACAAGATGACCGGGGGTGCATATCCAAATAATAATGTGAATAATCTAAAGACTATAAAGATTGTGTGTCCAAAGAAGCAGCTGAATACAAGAATCCACTGATACACTTGGCACAGTGCAAATATGATGACAACAATACATGTGCACATGTGAGCGTATACTGGGAATGAACTAAATGGAAAAATAATCGAGGCAGCGCTCAATGATGGCCAGTTTACTAGTATAAAAAATGGCCATTGTAAAATGGTTGTGCCTGTAGCAATGCTATTATATTGACCCATGTAGGGTGATCTAAACACATGTTGATGTACGTGTTAGAATGACAAGGTGTTAAAGTGCAGAGATACATACGGTTTACAAAGTGATTCGGGTCAAATGACCGTGTTATGAACTCATTGTGTGCATGCCGCGAATCCCATCACCCTTGCGTCCCACGCCTCGAGATGAACATCACGATCCTAGTCATGCGAGCGGGCCAGCGCCAAGCCCTACATGACGTAGACACAGACCGGACGTCAGTCTGAAGAATGTGACCAAGGATCAAGGAATCCACATAGGCATAATAATATAAATAAGAATGTAAAGTGACTATGTGCAATTGCAAAAATAAGATAATTGCGCAATAAATAATAACTCACGGGTCACAAATACCACATGATCATTAAGCAATGTGCAAGGTGCAAAGTAGTGATTCTAACTAATTACATATATTTGTATTTAAGGCATAATTACCGACATAATCAACAAAGCAAGAACCAAACAGCTTACCTAGATAAACAAACATCAATGATCCCACCATTACTATAAGGCAATAAAAATGGAGAGAGAATAAATATACTCAAATGAACAAAAAATAATATCATGATTACAATGTTGACATGTATAAAATTAGAACCATATATGGAACAACCATTAATATTAGGCCATAAGGAGTTATTCACAATGCATCATATGAGGAGCAAAAAAGTATCATAATAATTAATATATATATTATTAACATCATATATAACGAATTCACAGTATTACAATCTGCATTTACATTCAAACTTGAATTGTTCTAGATGATATATATCACTAATAATACAGCATCAAATCTTCATATTTCCTCATAAGTTTTGTTGCGTTTAGCAACAACCAAAGGTTTCTCAGGTATTAAATTAGATATACCTGGATCCTGTAACAGAATAGGCCAAAACTTAGAGATGATACCAGTCATATCATGCCATCTAGAGTGAAAATTTGTGATGAACCGCCCATGACCATCTGATTCTTTATTTTTTGCCTCAGGAATTAACAACGATTGCCGATCAGTTTCTTTGGCTCTAACAAAAGCATTATGCACAATATCTCTCCGATAACCCCTTTTTGAAAAATCTATTCGTCAGTTCATTGGCCTGTTCTTCGAAAACATCTTGTCGACCACAGATACGTCTAGTTCTTAAGAATTGTTCTGTTTGTATCGCACATATAATATGTGCTGGATGTGAGGAACTGGCATGGAGCAATGCATTAACACTCGTTTCTTTCCGGTAGATGGAAGGGAGAAGTAATCCTGTGTCATCAACCGATATCTTCAGATCCAGAAAATTTATGGAATCCTGTTTAATCGTGCAGGTAAGTTTAATATTAATACTGTTTTCATTCAGATATTGAAGGAATCCTTCCAATTGCACTTTGGAACCGTGCCAGACAAATAAAATATCATCGATGAACCTCATCCATAATACAACTCAGGGGCGGACACAGACTGTAGTGGGCCCCTGTGCAAGAAATTTTTCGGGCCCCCCCAACCCTTCATAGGGCAACAAAGTTATTTATTATTTGTTGTTATCTAATATTGAGGCTATGCAGGGCTGGATATAATATCTGTATACAACATAATGTAACCCCCCCATAGAATATAATGCAGCCCCCCATATAACATAATGCAGCCCCTCCATAGAATATATGGCAACCCCCTCATAGGATATAATGCAGCCCCTTATATAGTGTAATGTAGCCCCTCCATAGAATACAATGTAGCCCTCCTCATATAGTATAATGCAGTCCCCATAGAATATAATAAATATAATGTAGCCCCAAATAGAATATAATACAGCCCACCTCCCCATAGAATATAATGTAGCCCCCCCATATTATATAACACAGCCTCCCCTTATAGAATATAATGTAAAATGTACCCCCATGGTATATAACAGCCGCATAGTATATAGCCCAGCACCACATCGTATACAGCCCAGCCCACCATGGTATATAGCCCCCCCAGCATGGTATAATACAGCCCAGCATGGTATAATACAGCCCAGCGTGGTATATAACACAGCCGCAAATGGTATATAGCCGAGCCCACCATGGTATATAGGCCCCCAGAATGGTACAGTCATGGCCAAAAGTATTGACACCCCTGCAATTCTGTCAGATAATACTCAGTTTCTTCCTGAAAATGATTGCAAACACAAATTCTTTGGTATTATTATCTTCATTTAATTTGTCTTAAGTGAAAAAACACAAAAAGAATTGTCCTAAAGCCAAATTGGATATAATTTCACACCAAACATAAAAAAGAGGGTGGACAAAAGTATTGGCACTGTTCGAAAAATCATGTGATGCTTCTCTAATTTGTGTAATTAACAGCACCTGTAACTTACCTGTGGCACCTAACAGGTGTTGGCAATAACTAAATCACACTTGCAGCCAGTTGACATGGATTAAAGTTGACTCAACCTCTGTCCTGTGTCCTTGTGAGTACCACATTGAGCATGGAGAAAAGAAAGAAGACCAAAGAACTGTCTGAGGACTTGAGAGACCAAATTGTGAGGAAGCATGAGCAATCTCAAGGCTACAAGTCCATCTCCAAAGACCAGAATGTTCCTGTGTCTACCGTGTGCAGTGTCATCAAGAATTTAAAGCCCATGGCACTGTGGCTAACCTCCCTAGATGTCGATGGAAAAGAAAAATTGACAAGAGATTTCAATGCAAGATTGTGCGGATGTTGGATAAAGAACCTCGACTAACATCCGAACAAGTTCAAGCTGCCCTGCAGTCCGAGGGTACAACAGTGTCAACCCATACTATCTGTCGGTGTCTGAATGAAAAGGGACTGTATGGTAGGAGACCCAGGAAGATCCCACTTCTTACCCCGAGACATAAAAAAGCCAGGCTGGAGTTTGCCAAAACTTATCTGAAAAAGCCTAAAACATTTTGGAGGAATGTTCTCTGGTCAGATGAGACAAAAGTAGAGCTTTTTGGGCAAAGGCATCAACATAGAGTTTACAGGAGAAAAAAAGAGGCATTCAAAGAAAAGAACACGGTCCCTACAGTCAAACATGGCGTCGGTTCCCTGATGTTTTGGGGTTGCTTTGCTGCCTCTGACACTGGACTGCTTGACCGTGTGCATGGCATTATGAAGTCTGAAGACTACCAACAAATTTTGCAGCTTAATGTAGGGCCCAGTGTGAGAAAGCTGGGTCTCCCTCAGAGGTCATTGGTCTTCCAGCAGGACAATGACCCAAAACACACTTCAAAAAGCACTAGAAAATGGTTTGAGAGAAAGCACTGGAGACTTCTAAGGTGGCCAGCAATGAGTCCAGACCTGAATCCCATAGAACACCTGTGGAGAGATCTAAAAATGGCAGTTTGGAGAAGGCACCCTTCAAATATCAGGGACCTGGAGCAGTTTGCCAAAGAAGAATGGTCTAAAATTCCAGCAGAGCATTGTAAGAAACTCATTGATGGTTACCGGAAGTGGTTGGTCGCAGTTATTTTGGCTAAAGGTTGTGCAACCAAGTATTAGGCTGAGGGTGCCAATACTTTTGTCTGACCCATTTTGGGAGTTGTGTGAAATGATCAATGTTTTGCTTCATTCTCTTTTGTGTTTTTTTCATTTAAGACAAATTAAATGAAGATAATAATACCAAAGAATTTGTGTTTGCAATCATTTTCAGGAAGAAAGAGTATTATCTGACAGAATTGCAGGGGTGTCAATACTTTTGACCATGACTGTATAATACAGCCCAGCATGGTATATAGGCCCCCCAGAATGGTATAATACAGCCCAGCATGGCATATAGCCCCCCCAGCATGGTATAATACAGCCCAGCATGGTATATAGCCCCCCCCAGCATGGTATGATACAGCCCAGCATGGTATATAGCCCCTCCAGCATGGTATAATACAGCCCAGCATGGTATGTAGCCCCCCAGCATGGTATAATACAGCCCAGCATGGTATATTGCCCCCCCAGCATGGTATAATGCAGCCCAGCATGGCATATAGCCCCCTCAAGCATGGTATAATACAGCCCAGCATGGTATATAGCCCCCCCAGCATGCCCCACAGCCCAGCATGGTATATAGCCCCCTCCAGCATGGTATAATACTGCCCAGCATGGTATATAGCCCCCCCCAGCATGGTATATCGCCCCCCCCAGCATGGTATATCGCCCCCCCAGCATGGTATATCGCCCCCCCAGCATGGTATATAGCCCCCCCAGCATGGTATGATACAGCCCAGCATGGTATATAGCCCCCAGCATGTTATATAGCCCCCCCAGCATGGTATATAGTCCCCCCAGCATGGTATAATACAGTCCAGCATGGTATATAGCCCCCACAGCATGGTATGATACAGCCCAGCATGGTATATAGCCCCCCCAGCATGGTATATAGCCCCCCAGTATGGTATATAGCCCCCCCAGTATGGTATATAGCCCCCCAGCATGGTATGATACAGCCCAGCATGGTATATAACCCCCAGCATGGTATATAGCCCCACCAGCATGGTATATAGCCCCCCAGCATGGTATATAGCCCCCCAGCATGGTATGATACAGCCCAGCATGGTATATAGCCCCCCCAGCATGGTATATAGCCCCCCCAGCATGGCCCCACATTTCAGTACTCACACTGATTTAAAAAAAAACCAAAAAAACACACTCCTCACCTTCTCCTCGTGCCTGCGTTGCTCCCGGCTCCTGTCTCTCCCCTGCACTGCCTGGTACACAGTGAGAGCACGATGATGTCATCGCACACCCGCTGTGTCAGAGGCAGAGCGGGGAATGATGGAAGAGGGAGCGTCAGCTGACGCTTTCTCCTCCAGGCTCCATCATTGCCTCCTTCAATGCGGGGAGGGGGGTGGAGTCGGCGCTGGGGGCAGGCGGGCCCCCTGCCTCACAGGGGCCCCTTTGCCTCCCGCAGCGCTGCTCTCCTCATAGCACTAAACATGGCTAATTTGAATTTTGACATAATTAGCCATGTGGTGCTGGAGGCTGGAGGGGCCCCCTCTCCCCTGGGGCCCCCGTGCAATGCACGGTCTGCATAGACGGTAGGTCCGCCCCTGATACAACTGAACCTGATGATATATAATCCTCATTTTCAACATATTCATGCTCCCATGCCCCCATGAATACATTTGCGTAGGAGGGTGCGAAAGCCGCACCCATCGCTATGCCTCTCTTCTGAACATAAAATCGATCCTTAAAAACAAAATAGTTATGTAAAAGAGCATACTCCAACAATGGCATTAAAAAACCTACTAATGAAACATCAAGTCCAGGACTGGATAAATACCGCTTCACTGCTAAAAGACCTTGCTCATGTGGAATTGATGCATATGGGAAGATGGAGGTAAATACAGGATAATCCTGGAGGAAAACCTGTTAGGAGCTGCAAAAGCCTTGAAACTGGGATATTGGTTCAACTTCCAGTAGGACAACGACCCTACACATACTGCCAGAGCTACAAAGGATAGTTTAGATCAACGCATATTTGTGTGAATGGAACAGTGCAGACCGAAATCCCATTGAGAATCTGTTTCAAGATGTGAAATTTGCTGTGCAGACTTTTCCACCCAATCTCACTGAGCAAAAGCAAGTGTGCAGAGAAGGGGCAAAAATGTCCTCTGTAAATGTGAAAAGCTGGTAGAGACAGACCTCAAAAGACTTCAGCAGTAACTGCAGAGATAGGTGGTCCTACAAAGTATTGACTCGGGGGCTGAATACATATGCATGACACAATTTTTAAATTTGTATTTTTAAAGTATTTATAAAACCATATCACTTTCTTTACACTACACAAATACTTGCTACTTTGTGTTTATATATCACAAAGAATCCAAATAAAATACATTTAAGACCTCATTCACAAATCCGTGTTTAAACACTTGCGTGAAAAAATGGGACTGGTGTTATTGGATCAGTGTGTCATCGGTGTATGGGCGTGTGTCCATTTTTACCATCAGATAAATGACAGCTTGTCCAATCCTTTGCAATGGAATCCGTTTGCTGTATGTGTTTTTCACAGACTGATACCGGGGGAAAAAAAAAATGTCTCGCGTTTTGTATAACACAGTGTTACTGATGTGTTGGGTGTGATAGACAGTCATCCTGGATCTGGCTGTAGAAGGTCATTGCGTTTAGCTCTATAAGCACCTTCCTGATTTTTGCATCTCTTGTGGAGTGATATCCTTCTCCATCTAGGATACAACAGTTACCTCCACCTGCTGCTAATTAACACACCTTTGCTGAAGGTTTAAATACATTCACTATCTTCAGCAAGGCGCTGGTGTTAGCTCAATTTCTCTCTGTCTTGTTTGAAGTATTAGCGGTCGGCTAGTGTCTTCTTGGAGAACTCCTGATGTGATATATCAGTGGTCTTCTCAAGCTAAGTGTATCCCCTCGGTTGCCCACTTTCTCTGTCTTTAGTTGTAGTAGGGGATGACTAACACCCACCCCGTCCCCTCCCTATCAAGGGCCTATCGCTAGGGTCAGGCAGGGATTAGGTTCCTGCTCGGCGATAGGTGCAAAACCTATTTAGGGATGTTTAGGACAGATAAAGAGTTAGATCGGACTAGTGGTCTCCACTCCCCACTTCCCTAGTGTTTGGACTCCCCCCCCCTTCACCATTGTTGTGCACCTTACTTCTCCCTCACCCAGCTTAACAGGCTACATGAAAATACACAGACATGTGAATAACACCATATATTATAATGGGTACAATTCTGCAAAAGGAACACAATACCTGCTTAAAGGGATTCTCCACTACAAGACAACCAGTACTTAAACACTTCAAGGCCCTATTTAAAATAATAAAAAATGGATGCTCATCTGCAGCAGTGCCACTCCAGTGATGTCATCATTGCCATTTTCATCAGTTCATATAATTGGCTGCAGCAGGCCCGTGACAACTATCGGTGGCTGCTGATTGCCTGTAGTTCATCAATTTTCTGTAGAAATGGCAAAAGATACCCAACCAATGGCCATTGATTGGCAGCAGCAGTCCCGTGACCTGCAGTGCTGAAATCACCAGAACGGTGCTGCTATGGAAGGTGAGTCCCATTGTTTTGTTTTTTTTGTCTTGTTTAACGTAGCCCATAAGTGATTAAGCAGAGGGGTTATCCTGTAATGGACAACCTCTTTATGGTAAGATAATGGAATAATCATCAATGTCTGAATCAGGCATCTGATCATGGTTTGTACATACTGAAAGCAGAAAGACAAACAAGCAGCAACAGCGGACACCGGCAGAAGAGGCCCTTGTGCAAGAACTTAATATGGGCCCTTCATAGTCAGAGCGTGCATCATTTATACACAATTCTACATGGTTTGGAGGTGGAAAGAGACCTCCTTACCTCTTGGGCACAGGTTGCACCAATAATAAGTCCGCCCCTGGTCTGCAGTAAAGGCTTGTTTGGTAAAGTATCTGAAGGGCAAAACCTCAGTGTTTTGTGATGTCCATGTGTTCCAGACTTCAGAATGACAGGCGCAGCGCTGTGCTGCTGATCGGTTGGGGGTCCAGGTCCTATGACCACCATCGATGAGTCAAAATACGGCTCCTTCATGAACTGTGCGCACAAAGCTTTCTACAGGTTGGGGCATTTTTTGTACTCCATTGAACTTTTTTTTGCTTTGTCTTCGCCTAGTAATTCACACTATTTTGCTGTTTTTATGAAAAAAAACACAGGCCAGATAATTTAAAGCGGGGGATCTCCGTCACAGGCCTCACCTATCTGTGGTCTAAAGATTGGGGCATTTTTTGAGCTCAATTGAACTGTTGTTGATGTGTCTTAGCCTATTTATTCACACTCTTTTTGCTGTTTTAAAAAAATACAGGCCAGATAATTAGAAGTGGGGGATCTCTGTCACAGGCCTCACCTATCTGTGGTCTAAAAATTGGGGCATTTTTTTTGGCTCAATTGAACTGTTGTTGCTGTGTCTTAAGGCCCCGTCTCACATAGCGAGATCGCTAATACGTCACTGATTTTGTGACGCAACAGCAACTCGCTATATGTGACACGCAGCAGTGACTGGCCCCCCCTGCTGGATATCGCTGATTGTGCAGGAATGTCCTGGGCCATTTTTTCGCCGTCGGCGTTCCGCTGGCCAGAGCGCATCGCTGTGTTTGATCGCTGGATCATTGCTGTGTTGCTGAAGAGATCTGCCTGTTTGGCAGCTTACTAGCGATCATTTAGCGACGCACCAGTGATCCCTACCAGGTCGTATCGTTGTCGGGATCGCTGGTGCATCGCTAAGTGAAACGGGACCCTAAGTCTACTTATTGACACCAGTTTGCCAACAAAAAAAGGTGTTACCTACAGGCCACATATTTTAAACTGTGGTTTTCCCGCACACAGATCACATATGTTTGCTCCAAAGTCATTCATTTTTAGTGAACTTGCCAAATTTTGTAGTCCATTTAAAATGGGCAAGGCATGTGACAAGGGACTGGGAAGTGGACGTGATGGTGCATGGAGAGAGCGAGGACGTGGGCAAGCTAAAAATGGCCCACAACAAACACACACATCTTCTCGCTTGACCTTCCTGTCACAATTGCTAGGGGACTGCAGCAGCACACCACTATTGAACCAAGAGCAGTGTCAAAAGGTTGTTGGTTGGATAGCAGATAATGCTTCCAGTCAGTTTGCCGCTGCCACCATCACCACCCTGTCTTCCACATGGTCAAGTCTCAGTAGCCGTGAGTCTGGACCGCATATTCCTTCACCTTGATCCTCCTTCCACCCACCATGCAGAGCGCCCGGAGACATCTGATCCCACACTTGGACACTCCGAATAGCTATTCACTTTTCCATTTAGAGATTCGGGCATCTCTCCTAGTGCACTTGAAGCGTGGCAAGAGGAGATCACATGTAGCAATGCCCAAATTTTTGAGCAGCCACGTTCACAAGAAGATGACGGTGGAAATGTGTCACAAGGGGTGGACGATGATGAGACACAATTGCCAGAAAGTCAGGAGGAGGACCAGGGTGCGGAAGTGGAAGAAGAGGTGGTGGATGATATAGTAACTGACCCATTCTGGCAGGAGGACATGCAGAGCGAGGACAGCAGCACACAGGGGGAGGGAGGCGTAGCAGGAAGAAGCAGTGTGGTGGCCACAAACAGAAGATGGGTAACCGTTCCCTGTAACACCAACACGACGGAAGTTGCCAATACAATTGATAGGTCTTCCCGAGTCTGGTTGATTTTTAAAGACTCTGCACCTTCTCCTAAGGTGTAGTGCCCCACCATCCAGGTAGGCTGGGAACTCCTTTCCACATTTCAACACCTGCACCCCACACACAGGATAGTTTAGCAGGGACCCATCCATGCTTTATGCTGGAAAGGTCATAGGGTGCCTTTGTGGTCCCTGGCTTTGTAACATGAGAGGTGCTGGGGAGGCGTGTGGAGTTAGATATAAAAGAGAGGGAAGAGTGAGAGTTAAGGGTTAGTTGGTTAGAGGAGAGAGAAGAGAGAAGATGGGTGTCTGAGGGACGTGCTGCCGCACGTCCCAGTGATCTGGGCTGCTGGCACGAGAAAGACCAGAGAAAGAGACTGATAAGATTGATAACCTAACCTTCCATAAGAGAGATAGAATAGAAGGATGGTGGGAAGCAGGTTGATAAAGAGAGATAACCCTTCCAGTCCAGAGATCGCAAAGGCCAGGGCCCGGTCCCCGAGGTTGATTGGATCTTTATGTCCGGCAACAGACATAGGAGGAGTAGTGAGCCGCTAACGCCTTGCTCCCATTATAGACTTGGGACACAACAGCAACTGAATAGAGGGCCGGGATGCAGTGAGGAGTCCCCGAAGCAGGCTACAGCTGACTGTCATACAAGTAAAGACTAGGAACACCTAGAGAAAGGCATTCCAGGGTAACTAAGTACTGGAGTGCTTTGCACCTAAAGGCGCATTGGAGGAGTTGTTCAGTAAGGTACATGTTGGCGGAGTGTGGAAGGGAGAATCCTATCCTGCCTGGAGGTTGGCTGGAGCCCTGACCTGGAGAACACGGTATGGAGGCAGGCAGTTGTGTGAACTGCAAACAGTGAGTAAAGCTTTGGAACCGCATACTCTGGTGTACTCCAGTTATTCCAACACCGCTACATCTGGGTAACAACATCTTTGCCATTCTGCGCCTCTCCTCATCCATTGCACCTACACTGCCCTGGGACTACAGCTCCACCTGTGGGGAGCTATACCATCTCTGCTGCACCACACCATCAGTCCCAGCGGATCTGCATGCAGCGTTGGCTTACCATCTTACTTGTGAAACACCACGGGTGGTGTCACGAACTACCTAATAAACTTTAACACCATTAACATCACCGCCATTGATATTGGGTGCCCAGGGCCATGGACCGGGTCACCGCTGCTGTGACAGATTCCCGCCTCGACACCGGCCCGATACCGAGTACCCCCGCTGCCCTGGGTGTGCGAGGGCGACCCAATTTTGGCCTCACGAACAGGATGACGAGACCCGATGCCATCGGGTTCTGTGTGCCTTGGATTTACAACTTTTGAAAATGTGCAGAAGACCAGATTTAATAGACTGTAAAATGGACATTAGAAATGGCCGCTGGCGCGGAGAAGAAGGGCGTGAAGACATGGGAGGTCCTAAGAAAAGACCGCGAAGAGTCTTGGGCCGTCCCTGCCTGAATTACTATGTGACTGATGCATGGCCCACCCCCCCCGAGGGGTTCATATACTGGCTTGGTATGGAGGCGCTGGAAGAAGATGCCGCCCCCGTAAGGAGGGGCAGAGAAAGCCAGTGGCGAGCAGAAGGGCGGAGCAAGAGGAAGAACGCCAGAACGCCATTTTGGAAAGTGAGGGAAGGAGGCCTGCGGAGCTCGGGGAACTGAATCTCCCCGGCGCCATGGCTGACGGCTCTAACCCAAGCTCCGAAATGAACCGCCAGCAATTGGAAGATGAAATCACCGAACTGACCACCCACCTGCAGCAGAAGGAAGCTTTGGAGAAGCTGAGATGGCAGCGCTCCCCGGAGGGGCCTACACCAGCGGTATCACCCTCTCCATCGGTACCCGCTGTTACCGCACTGGACTGTCCACCGGGCGGCGCTGACCTACACCTCTACTTTGACTGTGCGGTTGAGCACCACCGGCCCGGAGAAGTTACCGGAGGACCCGGGAGTGGAAGCAGAGCTCCCGCCTGGCGCGCCTGCGCCGGTCCCCACAGAGACCCCTGAGGATCCAGAACCCGCAACTGCTCCTTTATCACCTGCACCGGAGCCGAGGCCGCACCGCCGGGAGACCGCAGGTATGTCTGGTGCCCCTTCCCCTGAGAAGACCCGGGGTTGCCCACCGTTGCAACGGCCGGCCAAGATGTGTTAGACCTGGTCTGGGACCAGGAAGCCAGTCCCCGGGGGAGATACCGGAACCCCCAACGGTGGCACCGCAGGCCCCAGTAGGCCAAAGCAGGTACCGGGAGTAGCAGAATGAGGCCTATTGCCGAGCCACCATTAAAAAACTGGCAGATGAGTACTGGGAGAGGGCGCAGAGGAGAATGGCTGTACTGGGCCCAGACTTGAGCAGGAAAGAGAGGACCCGTGCTGGGCATTACGGTTCCCAGGATGCCGCAGGATGGGGGTAGGTCCTTAACGTCAATAGAGAACGGGGGTTCGGATTTATTGCAGACCCCAAGAGGATAAGTGACTTATTCTTTAATCGGAGGGACGTTGAATCTCATTTGCCTAAGGGACACCCTAAAAGAGACCTGCAGCCTGGGGAGTATGTGACCTTTACACGGCATGAGGGACTCAGGGGATGGTACGCCCTGAATGTACGACGTATCCCTGCAGAGTTCATCGACAGGTACCTGCCATCAAGACCAGTCAATGCTCCATCCACCGGTACCCCACAGACTGCTCAGGTACCTGTTTCCAGGAACCAGGCTGCTAATGCATCATCTCCAGTTTGGCAGCCCAAACCAAAGATCTCTGGCTTGACACCGTGGGAAGTGGAGTACCTGCGGATTGCCAATGACTACTTTGAATCTGGTAGCCACTAAGAAATAGAATTACAAAATTTCTCGTTACCCAGGAGGGTTTGTTGCACCAGTTGTGCCTTTGCCTTTTTGTTCATCATGTTGCCCAGTTTTTGATTGGCAGCGTTGTTTTTGAAATGGAACTGTGGAGATCATAGACGCTGATTGATCCAAAAACTTTTATTGTAAATAGTTGCACCTCTTTAGGTGCCCCTTTCTTGGTTTTACATATAAAGACACTTTGCGAAGATAATGTTTTTGCATGGACACTTTTCGAAGAATAATGTCTACCTCAAGGGACACTACAAGAAAGCCCGGCTGGGAGCAGTGTTCAGCACCTTACAAGAATTTTGATAATGTTGTGTCTTGTGAAAAGTAATGTCTTTTATAGAATATTTGATACAGAGAATTAGAAAAGTTTTTAGATAGAATGTGAGAATTGAATAAAAAGACTGAAGAATTGAAAGTGACAGGTGATAGGCCAAGAGTAGATGGTCAGTGTCTTGCGTCCAGTAGAAGAAAGAAAGAAAAAGAGAATAATTGATAGGAAATGTACTAAAGAAAATGTGTTGAGTATAGCACTTTGAATTAAGAATTGCACTTAAGTAAATTTTTGATACTAAGATAGGAAGTTAACCTGTTTGTAACGTTTAAGAAATGTGCCTCCTACATTAGGAAGATTAGATAAGTATTGTTGAATAGCATTTAAAATTTTTTGTGTGTTCCTGTATTGTACCTTTTGTTGTCTTTCAGCCCGCAGACGTGCTGTGTTTAACGGGGGGGTATGTGGTGCCCCTGAGGCTTCAGTCGCCACAGAGGTACTGCACCTTCTCCTAAGGTGTAGTGCCCCACCATCCAGGTAGGCTGGGAATTCCTTTCCGCATTCCAACACCTGCACCCCACACACAGGATAGTTCAGCAGGGACCCATCCATACTTTATGCTGGAGAGGTCATAGGGTGCCTTTGTGGTCCCTGGCTTCGTAACACAAGAGGTGCTGGGGAGGCGGTTGGAGTTAGATATAAAAGAGAGGGAAGAGTGAGAGTTAAGGGTTAGTTGGTTAGAGGAGAGAGAAGATGGGTGTCTGAGGGACGTGCTGCAGCACGTCCCAGTGATCTGGGCTGCTGGCACGAGAAAGACCAGAGAAAGAGGCTGATAAGATTGATAACCTGACCTTCCATAAGAGAGAGAGAGCAGATCGGAATGAAGGAGAATAGAAGGACGGTGGGAAGCAGGTTGAGAAAGAGAGATAAACCTTCCAGTCCAGAGAGCGCAAAGGCCGGGGCCCGGTCCCCGAGGTTGATTGGATCTTTATGTCCGGCAACAGACACCGCAGGAGTAGTGAGCCGCTAACGCCTTGCTCCCATCATAGACTTGGGACACGATAGCAACTGAATAGAGAGCAGGGACGCAGTGAGGAGTCCCCGAAGCAGGCTACAGCTGTCTGTCATACAAGTAAAGACTAGGAACACCTAGAGAGAGGCATTCCAGGGTAACTAAGTACTGGAGTGCTTCGCACCTAAAGTCGCATTGGAGGAGTCGTTCAGCAAGGTACATGTTGGCGGAGTGTGGAAGGGAGAATCCTATCCTGCCTGGAGGTTGGCTGGAGCCCTGACCTGGAGAACACAGTACGGAGGCAGGCAGTTGTGTGAACTGCAAACAGTGAGTAAAGCTTTGGAACCACATATTCTGGTGTCCTCCAGTTATTCCAGCACTGCTACATCTGGGTAACATCTTTGCCATTCTGCGCCTCTCCTCATCCATTGCACCTACACTGCCCTGGGACTACAGCTCCACCTGTGGGGAGCTATACCATCTCTGCTGCACCACACCATCAGTCCCAGCGGATCTGTATGCAGCGTTGGCTTACCATCTTACTTGCCAAACACCACGGGTGGCGTCATGAACTACCTAATAAACTTTAACACTATTAACATCACCGCCATTGATATTGGGCGCCCAGGGCCACGGACCGGGTCACCGCTGCTGTGACACATTCCCGCCTCGACACCGGCCCGGTACCGAGTACCCCCGCTGCCCTGGGTGTGCGAGGGTAACCCAGAAGAATCATCTTTATTCTCATTTGCACAAGGAAAGACTAGAAGCAATGGGATGAAACTGAATGGGAGGAGACACAGATTAGATATTAGAAAAAACTTTTTGACAGAGTGATCAATGAGTGGAACAGGCTGCCACGAAAAGTGGTGAGTTCTCCTTCAATGGAAGTCTTCAAACAGAGGCTGGACAGACATGTGTCTGGGATGATTTAGCGAATCCTGCTTTGAGCAGGGGGTTGGACCAGATGGCCCAGGAGGTCCCTTCCAACTCTATGATTCTATGCTGAGGCAGTACCTTGGTAACTGTACCAATTCCTCTTTGCCTTATAATTATTGGGTATTCAAGCTGGACACGTGGCATGAAACTGGCTCTCTATGCTTTGGAGGTCCTTGCCTGCCCTGCCGCTAGCGTTTTGTCAGAGCGTGTTTTTAGTTCCGCTGGTGGAATTGTAACTGAAAAGTGCATCCGCCTGTCAACTGAAAATGCTGACAGGCTGACTCTTATAAAAATGAACAAGGGCTGGATTGGGCCAGACTGCTCTACACCACCGAATGATAACAGCGAAAAATAACCTCAAATCCAGTGTCATTTTTTGGGAGGTATATTCTTATGCACCTCTTTCACACAACACATGGGTAAACGCTTCCTGATTTTTGCTGTTATCCTCCTCCTTCTCCTCCTCATCAGCCACCACCACTAGATCACCATGGTGATCGTGGTCCGTGATGCAACAGCCACGTTATTTTGTTAAAGGGTGTTTTTGATACCCGTAAAAAAAATGTTTACACATGTTGATGTGTAACCCCCAGGGAGAAATGTTTGTCAGCCCATGCACTTAGTGTATGGGCATTACAACCATAGGAGACCCACTCCTATAAATTGGGAAAAGATTTTTAGTAGGCCATCTTCCACGTCTCTTCTGACACCACCACTAGATCACCAGGGTGAATGTGTTCTGTGATGCAACAGCCAGGTTTTATTTTTTTTCAAGGATGTTTATGATGCCCGTAAAAAAAAGTTTACACAGTATGTTGATGTGTACCCCCAGGGGGAAATGTTTGTCAGCCCATACACTTAGTGTATGGGTATTACAAGTATAGGAAACCCGCTCCTTTGTAATGGGAACAGATTTTTCGGAGGCCCACCTGCACATCTTTTCCAAGTGGTATTGGGGTGCGTCCAAATTTGTGGCAGGCCTTGCATTCACTGCATAGGAAAACAGTATGGGAGATTCACTTCCTAATAATGTGAACTTTGTTGTTTAGTCAGCTTCAATAATGCAATTCTCCACTGCCAGTTCTTCAGCCTCAACACTAAAATTCTCCACTGCTGTTTTTTTAAGCTCAACACTGCAATCCTCCACTGCCGGGTGTTCAGCCTCAACACTTAAATGTTTCACTGTCGGGTGTTCTGCCTCAACACTTTAATGCTCCACTGCTGGTTCTTTAAGCTCAACACTGCAATGCTCCACTGCCGGGTGTTCAGCCTCAACACTTATATGTTCCACTGTGGGGTGTCCAGCCTCAACACTTAAATGCTCCACTGCCGGGTCTTCAGCCTCAACTCTGCAATGCTTCAATGCCGGATCTTCAGCCTCAACATTTAAATGTTCCACTGCCGGGTGTTCAGCCTCAACACTGCAATGCTCCACTGCTGGTTCTTTAGGCTCAACAGTGCAATTCTCCACTGCAGTTTCTTCAGCCTCAACACTGCAGTTCTCCACTGCTGGTTCTTTTAGCTCAACACTGCAATGCTCCACTGCCGGGTCTCCAGCCTCAACACTGCAATTGTTCACTGCAGGTTCTTCAGGCTCACCACTGCAATTCTCCAATGCATGTTCTTCATGCTCAGCACTGCAATGCTTCACTGTCGGGTCTTCAGCCTCAACACTGCAATTGTGCACTGCAGTTTCTTCAGGCTCACCACTGCAATTGACCAATGCAGGTTCTTCTGCCTCAATAATTCTCCAATGCAGGTTCTTCAGGCCCAACACTGAAATGCTCCACTGCAGTTTCTTCAGCCTCAACACTCTAATGCTCCAATGCAGGTTCTTTAGCCTGAACACTTGCACTCACTTCATGGGAAATCATGATAGGAGTACCAAATGAATAATGGGAACTTTGGTTTCATGTGGACGTTCAGTAAGTCGGTACAAAGGGTTATTGGGGTGCTTGTAACTTTGGGGAAGGCCAGGCCTTGCATTCACTTCATGGGCAAAGATTATGGGAGTGCCAAATGAGTAATGGGAACTTTGCTTTCATGTGGCCTTCTAGTATGTTGGTTCAAAGGGTTTTTGGGGTGCGTGTAACTTTGGGGCAGGGCAGGCCTTGCAATCAATGGATAGGCTAACATTATGGGAGTAGCAAATTAAGAAAAATGGGAACTTTGGTTTCATGTGGACATCCAGTACGTTGGTTCAAAGGGGTATTGGAGTGCGTGTAACTTTGGGTCAGGGAAGACCTTGCATTCAATGCATAGGCTAACATTATGGGACTAGCAAATTAAGAAAAATGGGAACTTTGGTTTCATGTGGACATCCAGTACGTTGGTGCAAAGGGTTATTGGGGTGCGTGTAACTTTGGGGCAGGGCAGGCCTTGCATTCAGTACATAGGCTAACATTATGGGAGTAGTGAATTAAGAAAAATGGGAACTTTGGTTTCATGTGGCCATCCAGTACGTTGGTTGAAAGGGTTATTCGAGTGCGTGTAACTTTGGGGCAGGGATGACCCTGCATTCAATGCATAGGCTAACATCGTGAAAGTTCCAAATAAATAAGGATGTGAACTTTGGACTAGATGTTCCTTAACATATTTCCCAGGAAAATCAATTTTGGTTTCGTTCTTATATGTTTTATTGTGCGCCTGTAAAAGTGGTATAAGACTCTGACAACATTGTTCACAGCTGTGACCTGGGAGTCAGAAATGCTTCCAGGGGTCTTCCCCGTGATGTTCCCATGTCATTTAAGAACTGTTCCCATCAATTTCTGACGTTTTTAGACCCTAAAAAGACCCACGGCAAAAATGCTTGGTTTTCCCATAGACATTGGGCTTGTTGCTCAGGTCGAGCACCCGAGCATTACAATTTGCTTGACCCGAGCAACGAGCACCCGGACATTTTAGTGCTCGCCCATCACTAGTAACAATGTTTCTTTGGTTAATCTTGTTTATATTTTGTCTTTTAGGATGAGGTTGTCATGACCATAAAAGACACTAGGTGGAGCCAATAGCTCGAAACACCGTGTCTGCAAATTGAGATTCTGATTTGGCTTTTATCCTAAGTCATATTACAAGACTCGTTAAAGGGTTGATTGTGACTTGTAGGATCGCTACTACCAATAGGTGGCGCTGTAGAGTAAAAGTCCTCTTTCTTTCTGAAGAGGCAATTTGCATATTATTTTCGCAGAGGAGCATTGCACGGCGAATAAGTCTCCTTACCTTGACCAGCCAGAGCTGGCATGTCACTCTCCGAAGGAGAAACCTTACCTCTTAGACCTTAGTCCAGAGCCTCTCACCTAGCCAAATCAGATCTCATACTTTGCACTGACGAGAGCCAATAGCTCAAACACCGTGTCTGCAAATTGAGATTCTGATTTGGCTTTTATCCTAAGTCATATTACAAGACTCGTTAAAGGGTTGATTGTGACTTGTAGGATCGCTACTACCAATAGGTGGCGCTGTAGAGTAATAGTCCTCTTTCTTTCTGAAGAGGCAATTTGCATATTAGGTGGTGATAGAGTCATGTATGTCTCTTTATTCGGACTCCCATGACAGCACCACGAGAGAGGGGATCCGCCCCATAGGAACAGGAAACCTACAGATACAAAAGGGCGGTACCTCTCCCACGCATCAGTTGGTTTCCTGTTCCTGAGGGGACGGGATCCTACAGAAGAATGGGATCCCAGGCCGGCCAGCCGACACCGGTAGCGAGGGGGTCTCCTACCTCGGCTTGGTTCGGATTTTCTGGAAGACGCCACGGTGGCCCAGGATGGGTATCACGGCGGTGGCGTGGACAGCAGGGAGCGGCGTCCGGAGGATGGCCGTCTCCGGAATTAAGCCGCCGCTGGTAAGTATTTTCCCCCCCGGGATTCCCGGCTCCGGCGGCGCAGATAGGTTGCCAGCGCTGTGCAGAGGGCTGCGACCGGGCGCTGCTCCGGAGCTCCCGGGCGTCCCGCGGAGCTTCCGGCGTTTCCGGGGTAGCGGTGACGTCAGGGGGCGGGTGGAGAAGGCGCTTCCGGGTCAGAGCGCTACTGCGCATGCGCGGCGATCCCAAGATGGCGGCGCCCATCGGAAACACCGATGGCGCGCGGTGGGGCGCCAGCTGGGGTAGGGAGATCCATTAAGGGGGGGGGAGGGGCGCGGCATGGAAACTGCTGACCGGAGGAGGGGTATTTAGGCGGGACCCGGGCAGGGTGCCTTGCCTTGGCCACATTACTACATGCAGCAGTGTGCAGCAGCAGCAGCAGCAGCAGCAGCAGTGGTGATGGAAAGCGATCGAGAGCAGCAGCGACAGAAGCAAGGGCAGCAGCGGCAGACATCACTGCCGCCCCTGGATGACCTTCGGCAGGTCAAACAGAAAAAGAAAGGGTCCCGTGACAGTAATGCGGGACGAAGTGACCAGTCCACTCGTAAAAGCTCCTCCAGGCAGACAGGAGCATCGGCTGAAAGAAATCCCCCTCGTTCTCCGGTACTTGATTGTGGCACTGGTAAGTGATCTTCGTGAAAGTTCACTCAGTGACGGGACCCCCCTTCTGTGTTTTTCTTTTTCTAGGGAAAAAAAGCTACAAATAAAAATAAACATAGGGAATGCGCTCTCTGTGCATGCCCATTACCAGACGCGTGCCTCAAAAGATTGTGCCCCCCCTGTATTCAGCAGACGGTGGCAGAAGAGTCGCCTGCAGTAGCGGCGAGTTTGAGAGACATTGTCAGGGTAGAAATGAGGGAAACCCTAAAGTCCTTGTCTCAGCCGCAAAGTCTAAGGGACGAGGTCCCGGCGGAGTCTGATTCCTCAGCAGAGTGGAGAAAAAGCAGAGACTCCCAGGCTTCATCTCCCTCGTCCTCTTCAGGAGAAGAGGACTCGGGGCGATTTTGTCTGCCTCTTGACCGGGTAGACAAGCTGGTCAAAGCAGTCAGAGGGACAATGGAGGTAGAGCAGCCTAAGCCCCATTTATCCATGCAGGATGTCATGTTCGGTGGGCTGGAACAGAGGAAGCGGAGAGTCTTTCCGTTAAACCAAAAGATACAGGATCTGATCCACAGAGAGTGGAAAAGACCGGACAAAAGAGGGTCGCTACCACCAGCCCTCAAAAGGAGATACCCCTTCGACGATCCGGCAGTAAGTTCTTGGGACAGAGCCCCCAAATTAGACGCTGCCATTGCGAAGGCGTCAAAAAAATCCTCGCTCCCCTTTGAGGACATGGGATCCCTTAAAGATCCCTTAGACAGGAAAGCTGATACCTTCCTGAAAAACACCTGGGAGATGGCGGCCGGGTCCTTAAGACCAGCAGTGGCTTCAACGTGCACGGCCAGGTCCATGATGGTCTGGTTGGACCAGTTGGAGTCACAACTAAAGCAGGGTACATCAAGACAAACAATTCTTGGGGCCCTACCGACCATCCAAGAGGGAGCAGCTTTCCTAGCAGATGCCTCAGTGGATGCAATGAGAATGGCCGCCAGAGCAGCAGGTCTCTCTAACGCAGCTCGCAGAGCCCTGTGGCTAAAGTGCTGGCAGGGAGACATCCAGTCCAGAGCAAAGCTCTGTGCGATTCCATGTGAGGGCGAATACTTATTTGGAACTGTCCTAGACGAGCTGCTTGAAAAGGCGGGGGACGACAAGAAAAAGTTCCCAAACCTTTCATCAGCGTCCTACCGTCGCCCATTTGGTAGAAGGAGATTTGGCCAGGGGAGAAGGCGCAACTCTTCACCTGTTAGAGATCGACCCAGATGGGAAGACAGAAGGAGACGAGGTACGGGCTATATGTTTACACGCTCGTCAAGAGATCAAAAGAAACCAAATCAATGACTAGCGGTTCCCGTAGGGGGTAGACTGTCATCCTTCTTCCCGGCATGGTCGCAGATTACAAATAGTGACTGGGCGCGCAAGGTAATATCCACCGGGCTTAGGTTGGAATTTACCCAGATCCCGCGGGACACCTTTAAACTGACCCCCTTAAGATCTTCTCATCTTGAACAAGCGGCTTTAGAAGCAGAAGTCTTGAGCCTATGTCAGAAAAATGTTCTGGTAGAGGTCCCAGAGGCTGAAAGAGGAAGAGGGTTTTACTCTCCCCTGTTTCTAATCCAGAAACCTGATAACACATTCAGAACGATTATAAACCTTCGTTCCCTTAACGAATTTTTGATTAATCATAAATTCAAAATGGAGTCCATTAATACAACAATAAAAATATTGTTTAAAGGTTGTTTTATGGCAGTCATAGATTTGAAAGACGCGTACTATCACGTACCTATCCATACAGACTTCCAGCAGTTCCTGAGGGTGGCAGTTTCAGTAGAGGGCACAGTACGTCATTTTCAGTATAGAGCCCTTCCCTTTGGTCTCTCAGCAGCACCCAGGGTTTTTACAAAATTAGTGGCCGAAGTTATGGCTCACTTACGAGAGGTTGACGTCTTAATCATTCCATATTTAGACGATTTCTTGATTGTAGGAAAATCGATGGGTCATTGTAAATCCCAGATAGAAAAAGCTAGATCCAGGTTAGAAAACCTAGGATGGATTTTAAACTACGAGAAATCCCGACTCCAGCCCTTAAAAATACAGAAATTTTTAGGATTGATACTAAATTCAGACACTCAGCGGTGCCTGCTACCACTAGATAAATTACAAAAGATACAGGAGCAGGTTCTTCGGGCAATGGATAATCCATCTATGACCCTCAGACAGGCCATGTCCCTGTTAGGTTCTCTAACTTCATGCATCCCAGCAGTAAGGTGGGCACAGTTCCATACTAGAACCCTTCAAAACGACGTCTTGATTAATAGCAGGGCCCTTGGAGGCTCCTTACAAGGTCGGATGTGTCTAAGCCCCTCAACTGTTACATCACTAAGATGGTGGCTTCAGAGCGAGAACCTAGCGTCAGGGGTGCCCTGGATAGCACAGATAACCCGTATTATAACCACAGACGCTAGTTCCTTTGGTTGGGGAGCCCATATGGGGGACATAGTGGTACAGGGCCAGTGGGATTCTAATTCTGAAATCTCATCCAACCAGAGAGAACTATTGGCGATAGAGCGAGCAGTCAAGAAACTCATTATCTACCTGCAGGGCCATCATGTGAGGATACACTCGGACAACCAGGTAGCGGTAGCATATGTCAACCACCAAGGTGGAACCCGCTCCAGCGCTCTGATGCAGATAACAGAACGGCTCCTCCAGATAGCAGAGAGAAATTGTCTATCTTTGACCGCGCTCCACATCAGCGGAAAGGACAATGTAAGAGCAGACTTTTTAAGCCGCAAGGCTCTAAGACAAGGAGAATGGGCTTTGAACAAAGATATTTACCACCAGATTGTCCGCAGATGGGGCCAGCCAGAGGTAGACCTCTTTGCCACCAGAGAAAACAGAAAAGAAAGATTGTTCTGCTCTCTGAACCCCAGGGAAAATCCCCTGGCGGTGGATGCCCTACTGATAAGATGGGACTTTTCTCTGGCATACGCCTTCCCACCATTGAATCTTCTTCCCCTGGTAGTCAGGAAGATCAGAGAGGATCAGGCAAGAGTCATACTGATTGCCCCCTTTTGGCCCAGGAGGACCTGGTTCGCGTGGTTGAGGACCATGTCGGTAGGCGATCCCTGGGTACTACCGAACCTTCCGGATCTCCTCTACCAGGGGCCAGTCAGCCACCCACAAGTAGCGAGACTTCATTTGACGGTGTGGTGTTTGAAAGGTCACTATTAAAAAATAGAGGGTTCTCCAAGAACTTAATTGACACCCTCCTAAGAAGCAGAAAATTAACCACCACTAATATTTATGCTAGGACCTGGAAACGCTTCCTATCCACCTTTCACTTTGACATCAGAGATGGAATTCCCACGAAACATATTCTGGAATTTCTCCAGAAAGGTTTCGAATTGGGTCTCTCCACAAGTACGCTAAAAGTACAGGTTTCAGCCTTAGGGGCCCTGTTTGCAGCTGATATTGCAAAAGATTATTGGGTAGCAAGGTTCATCAGAGCAGCGGCCAGATCGAGACCTATACACAAAGACAGATGCGTACCGTGGGACTTAAACTTAGTCCTTACAGCCATGACAGAAAGTCCGTTTGAACCTTTAGATTCCGCCTCACTAAAGATTATATCCCTTAAAACAGCATTCCTGGTAGCAATAACATCCGCACGTAGGGTGAGCGACATACAGGCACTCTCCAGATTGCCTCCTTACACAGAGTTCTTACAGGATAGAGTGATCCTAAGGCCAGATCCAGCATACCTTCCCAAGGTAGCAACACAATTCCACAGGACACAGGAGATAGTTCTGCCTTCCTTCCTCCCTAATCCAACCAACCCTAAAGAGCAGAAACTTCAGGCATTAGATATTAGGCGGTGCTTACTGACATATTTAGCAGCCACGGATCCTTGGAAGAAGGAGAACGCATTATTCCTATCCTTCCAAGGTTCCAGAAAAGGATACAGAGTATCAAAACGCACATTAGCAAGGTGGATTAGGGAGGCTATCTCTCTTGCCTACACAGCAGGTGGCGGTCCGGCTCCACAGAACCTGAGGGCACATTCCACTCGGGCCATGGCATCATCCTGGGCAGAGAGATCTGGAGTATCAATTGATCAAATATGTAAGGCGGCCACCTGGTCATCTCCTTCCACCTTTTTTAACCACTATCGGTTAGACATGGTTGCCTCCTCAGACCTCACCTTCGGGCTAAGGGTGCTGCAGGCTGTAGTCCCTCCCTAAGTTAGTTTACATCTCTGTAATTCTCTCGTGGTGCTGTCATGGGAGTCCGAATAAAGTATTAAGTTACGTACCGGTAACGGTATTTTTCGGAAGCCCATGACAGCACCCTTAGTTCCCTCCCTTGTTCACATATAGGGGTGCACTCCTTAGAAGTTTGTTCATAGAATCACCTTATGTGGGAGATGGTATGAAATAATTCTGTTAAATAGGGTAGATAGGTTGTATATATCATATGTTGTGTACTAACCATGGTAGCCTCTCAAGCTCTGTAATCCAACTGATGCGTGGGAGAGGTACCGCCCTTTTGTATCTGTAGGTTTCCTGTTCCTATGGGGCGGATCCCCTCTCTCGTGGTGCTGTCATGGGCTTCCGAAAAATACCGTTACCGGTACGTAACTTAATACTTTCTCGAAAAGTGTGTTCCTATTTCGACTTTATAGATGGGAAAATAATTACATGCAGCAAATTGTGTGATTGTTAGGCTAAAGAAAAAGTTCTAGGCTACACACACAAGGCTGAATTGACAATTTGAACGCAGTGTTTTTTTTTCATCTTGTTTGTTTTTCTTTTTCAACGTTTGTGCATAGAGGGTCCCAAAAGGTCCCTTTACCCCATATGAAAAGACTGTTACTATTAAAGACCTGTGATAATTGGGGACCCTGTCAGAGACTGTGCATTGGAGCCCATAAACTTGGCTTCTTTTAGGCTGAGATTTATATCCTTTGTTTGCAACTGCATAGAAAAGCAAAGCAGACAGCACTTTTCTATATAGATGGATACACTTTGTGATACACACGTGGTCAAAATTGTTGGCACCCCTCGTTTAATGACAGAAAAACCCACAATGGTGACAGAAATAGCTTGAATCTCACAAAAGTAATAATAAATCAAAAATCTATGAAAATGAACAAATGAAATTCAGACATTGCTTTTCAACCATGCTTCCACAGAATTTAAAAGATAAATAAAACTCATGAAATAGGCCTGGACAGAAATGATGGTAGCCTTAACGTAATATTTTGTTGCACAACCTTTTGAGGCAGTCATTGCAATCAAACGATTCCTGTAACAGTCAATGAGACTTCTGTACCTCTCCACAGGTATTTTGGCCCACTCTTCAAGAGCAAACTGCTCCAGTTGTCTCGTGTTAGAAGGTTGCCTTTTCCAGACGGCATGTTTCAGCTCTTACCAAAGATTCTCAATAGGATTTACTGTAGGTCAGGGCTCATAGAAGATCACTTCAGAATAGTCCAATGTTTTCCTCTAAGCCTATCTTGGGTGTTTTTAGCTGTGCGTTTGAGTCATCCTGTTGCAAGACCCTTGACCTACGACTGAGACCAAGCTTTCTGACACTGGGCTGCACATTTCTCTCTTGAATCCCTTGATAATAGTCTTGAGATTTCATTGTACCCTGCACAGATTCTAGACACCCTGTGCCAGATGCAGGAAAGCAGCCCCAGAACATAACAGAGCCTCCTCCATGTTTCGCAGTAGGGACAGTGTTCTTTTCTTGATATGCTTCATTTTTCCATCTGTGAACATAGAGCTGATGTGCCTTGTCAAAAAGTTCAATTTCTGTTTCATCTGTCCATAGGACATTCTCCCAGAAGCTTTGTGGCTTGTCAACATGTAGTTTGGCAAATTCCAGTCTGCCTTTTTTATGATTTTTTTCAACAATGGTGTCCTACTTGGTCGTCTCCCACGAAGTCCATTTTGGCTCATGTAACAGATGGTGCAATCTGACAATGATGTTTCTTGAGTTTGAAGTTCACCTTTAATCTGTTTAGAAGTTTTTCTGGACTCTTTTGTTACCATTCGTATTATCCGTCTCTTTGATTTGTCATCAATTTTCCTCATGCGGCCACGTCCAGGGAGGTTGGCTACAGTCCCATGGAGCTTAAATTTCTGAATAATATGTGCAAGTGTAGTCACAGGAACATCAAGCTGCTTGGAGATGGTCTTATAACTTTTACTTTTAACATATTTGTGTATAATTTTCTTTCTAATCTCTTGAGACAACTCTTTACTTCGCTTCCTCTGGTCCATGTTGAGTGTGATACACATCATGTCATCAAATAGCACAGTGGTAACTGTGGCCCTCTATATAGGCCCACTCACTGATTCCAAGATTGTAGACACCTGTGATGCTAATTAGTGGACACACCATGATTTAATATGTCCCTTTTGTCACATTATTTTCAGGGGTACCATCATTTCTGTCCAGGCCTATTTCATGAGTTTTATTTTTAAAAAATTCTGTGAAACATGGTTGAAAAACAATGTCTGACTTTCATTTGTTCATTTTCATAGATTTTTGATTTATTATTACTTTTGTAGATTCAAGTTAGTTCTGTCACCATTTAAAGATTTTTTTTGGAAGTGCATTGAGCAGCAGGGTGGTTTGCTGGTAAAAGGGAAAAAAAATCTCTTTAAATCTTCTGCCTGAGCGAGTGTGAACGAGCTGAGTGTATCCTGAGCGTAAGTGCGAACTGTGGTAAGTGTGTGACTTTTGATTCAGTGACTTTGGATTCAGGGAGTTTCCAAGGGAGGTAATACTGAATTACTGTTATATTTTATTAATACTTTTTATTTATTTTACTTATCTTTTCTGTCTGGTGTAATCCCCATTAGGATGTGCTCCACTATTGCCAATGCCATCCAGTGTATGTCTTGCCGCATGTATAAAATACTTGAACAGCCGGTCGAGGGTGCATACTGCTGTGCGAGATGTGAGCACGTTGAGCATTTGGAAGCCCAGATACTGGATCTAAATGTGCAGCTGGCAACACTGAGGTGCATAGACAATATGGAAAGGAGTCTTCTGCTCATTGAGCAGACGCTCAATGGGATAGATGAGGGGGGGATGCTAGGTCGGAGCTGCAGGACAGTGAAGCAGCCAGCTGGGTGACAGTTGGAAGGCGGGGTAGCGGGAAGAGCACCAGGGAGGCTAGTCTGATCTGGCACACCCCAATAAGTTTGCTAAGTTGGCAGATGAGGGGAGTGTCAGTGCAAGAGTAGCTCTGCTGCAGCAAGGCATGACCTTTGAAAGCCGGAGGAGTGTCTGCTCCAGTAAGGGGGAAATAGGAGAGCAGGGCAGGCCAGACAGGTGCTGGTAGTGGGGGACTCAATGATTAGGGGAACAGATAGGGCAATCTATTACAAAGACAAGGATCGTCGAACGGTGTGCTGCCTACCTGGTGCTCAAGTCCGACACATCGCTGATCGAGTTGACATATTACTGGGCATTGATCTGGTATACAAAGGGGTTGTGTTGGTTGAACAATGAAGACTTGCCTTGTTTGGTCGATCTTATTTTTGAAGTGTGTGGCAAAGTCCTCAGCAGAAATGAGGGAGGATGGAGGGGGCAGTGGTGGGCGGAGGAGGGAGTTGAAAGTTTTGAATAACTGTTTGGGATTGTAGGATAGGGAAGATACGAGGGTTGTGAAGTAGGCCTGTTTAGCAGAGGTGAGCGCAGATTTGAAACCGAGTGTTGCCTGTTTGAATTCAGTGAAGTCATCTTGCGAATTTGTTTTCATCCAACGCCGCTCTGCAGCCCTGGACACTTGCCGGAGCTTTTTAGTGGTGTTATTGTGTCAGGGTTGTCTGTTGGTATGTCGCATTCTGCCATGAACAAGAGGGGCGACCATGTCAATAGCTGATGCGAGAGTGGCATTGTAGAAAGCAGTGGCACTGTCTGTGTCTTGGAGTGAGGATATGGATGCCAGTGGTAGAATAGAGTCAGAGAGCGCATGGGTGTCTAGGTGTGCAAGGTTTCTGCGGGGGTGCACATGTTGCTGGACATGGGTGCCAGGCAGGGCTGGCGTTAGAGGCAGGCAGACCAGGCAGCTGCCTAGGGCCCCTGCTCCTCCAGGGGCCCCCAGCCAGCGGCACATCACACAGCCGCTATGGGGCCCCTGTGAGGCAGGGGGGCCTGCCTGCCCCCAGCGCCGACTCCCGCCGCCGCATTGAAGGAGGCAGTGATGGAGGAGAGAGCGTCAGCTGATGCTCCCTCTCCCATCATTCCCCGCTCTGCCTCTGACACAGCGGGGGCGCGATGACGTCCTTGCGCTCTCACTGTGTGCCAGACAGAGCAGGAAGAGACAGGAGCAGCCAGCAGCGCAGGCACGAGGAGAAGGTGAGGAGTGTTTTTTTTTTTTTTGTTTTTTTTTTAAATCAGTGTGAGTGTTGGACTGTGGGGCCACTCTGGGGGGGCTATATACCATGCTCAGCTGTATCATACCATGCTGGGGGGGCCATATACCATGCTGGGCTGTATCATACCATGCTGGGGGGGCTATATTCCATGCTGGGCTGTATTACACCATTCTGTATCATATCATGCTGGGGGGGCTATATACCATGCTGGGCCGTATTATACCAAGCTGGGATGTATTACACCATTCTGGGGCGCTATATACCATGCTGGGCTGTATTATATCATGCTGGGCTGTATTACACCATTCTGGGGGGGGCTATAAACCATGCTGGGCTGTATTATACCATGCTAGGCTGTATTATATCATGCTGGGCTGTATTACACCATTCTGGGGGGGGCTATAAACCATGCTGGGCTGTATTATACCAGGCTGGGCTGTATCATACCATGCTGGGGGGGCTATATACCATGCTGGGCGGTATTATACCATGCTGGGCTGTATTACACCATTCTGGGGGGGCTATATACCATGCTGGGCTGTATTATACCGTGCTGGGCTGTATTATACCATTCTGGGGGGCTATATACCATGCTGAGCTGTATTATACCTTGCTGGGCTGTATTATACCATTCTAGGGGGGCTATATTCCATGCTGAGCTGTATTATACCTTGCTGGGCTGTATTATACCATTCTGGTGGGGCTATATACCATGCTGTGCTGTATTATACCATGCTGGGCTGTATTATACCATTCTGGGGGGCTATATACCATGCTGGGCTGTATTCTACCATGTTGGGCTGTATTATACTATTCTGGGGGACTATATACCATACTGGGCTGTATTATACCATTCTGAGGGGGCTATATACCATGCTGGGCTATATTATACCATGCTGGACTGTATTATACCATGCTGGGCGGCTATACACCATGCTGGGCTGTATTATACTACTGGGCTGTATTATTCCATTCTGGGGGGCTATATACCATGCTGGGCTGTATTATACCATGGTGGGCTGTATACCATGGTGGGCTGTGCTGTATACCATGGTGGGCTGGGCTGTATAGCATGTGGTGCTGGGCTATATACTATGTGGCTGTGTTATATACCATGGGGTACATTTTACATTATATTCTATAGGGGGAGGCTGTGTTATATAATATGGGAGGGCTACATTATATTCTATGGGGAGGTGGGCTGTATTATATTCTATTTGGGGCTACATTATATTCTATGGGGGGGCTGTATTATATTATATTCGATGGAGGCTGCATTATACTATATGAGGAGGGCTACATTGTATTCTATGGAGGGGCTACATTATACTATATACTATATAAGGGGCTGCATTATATCCTATGAGGGGGTTGCCATATATTCTGTGGAGGGGCTGCATTATACTATATGGGGGTGGGACTGCATTATTTTCTATGGGGGTTACATTATATTCTGTGGAGTGGCTGCATTATACTCTGGGGTAGCTGCATTATTCTCTAAGGGGTGGCTGCATTATACTATAAGAGGTGGGCTGCATTATATTCTATGGGGGTTACATTATATTTTATGGCGGGGCTGCATTATACTCTGTGGGGTGGCTGCATTATGCTCTATGGGGTGGCTGCATTATACTATATGTGGGCTGCGTTATACTGTATTAAGGACTATGGGGAATACATTATATGAAGAACTATGGGTGACTATGGCGGTGCATTATACTATATGGAGAACTATGCCGAGTGTATTATACTATATGGAGGACTGAGCAGTGTATTTTAATATATGGAGGGCTATGAGAAGTTTATTATACTATATAGAGGACTGAGGAGTGTATTATACTATATGGAGGACTATGGGGCAGATTATATTATATGGAGGACTATGGGGTGTAAACTGTAGATGTGCTGCTGATAACATGATACTGTATGGTGATCTGTTAGGGTGTGTGCACACGTTGCGGATTAGTCTGTGACTTTTTCTGCAGAGAATCCATATATCTTGGCCGAAACCGCAGGGTAAAACACATGCATTTTTCCTGCGGATTCCTAGCATGTGTACAGTGGATTTGATGCAGGTTCTAGTGCGGTTTGGCAGTGCGGATGAGAGAGAGAGATTGATTTGTATGTCCCGGAACGTACACTGCAGCTGTGGTTCCGCAAAAAAGAAGTAACATGCTGTGGAAAATAAACCGCAGCAAATGTGTGTGGAATTTTCCGCAGCATGTGCATGGCGAATTTGGTTTTCCATAGGTTTACATGGTACTGTAAACCGCATGGAAACTGCTGCGGATCCGCAGGACCAAATCCGCTGCGGATCCGCAGCAAAAACCGCAAAGTGTGCACACAACCTTAGCAATCCATTAGTGATCGTTCTGTTCCCATCATTCTTTCTCAGACGGTGGAAAGAGGCCGGGAAACAAGTGTTGAATGACTTCTTTAGTATTGTCGATCACACTCATTTAGCGGACTGAACTCAGCACATGTAAATACAATCAAAATGCTTCTGTGATGTGCTATATGTTATCATTTGGGGCCCCAATTTCAACTTTTCCTAGGGCCCCACTTTGCCTAAAACCGGCCCTGGTGCCAGGAGAGGAGGACAGGGATGAGAAAGTGAGTAGATGATGGTCAGATAGAGGGAGAGGGGAGGTGGTGAAGTTAGAAAGAAGGCAGAGGCGGGTGAAGACCAGGTCTAATGTATGTCCATCTGTGTGAGTGGCTGAGGAGGACCACTGAGTAAGTCCAAAGGATGAAGTAAGGGACAGGAGTTTGGAGGCTGCTGACTGAAGGGTATGAGTGGGGATGTTGAAGTCATCCATGATAATAGTGGGGATGTCCGTTGAAAGAAAGTGAAGAAGCCAGGTAGAGAATTGGTCAATGAAGTCAGCGGTCGGACCTGGACGGCGGTATATGACGGCCACTTGGAGGTTTGAGGGAGAGTTGATGCGGACAGAGTGGACTTCAAAAGAGGGGAGGATTAGGGAGGGAAGAGGTGGGATTGGGTTAAAGGTGCATTTGGAAGAAAAGAGAAGACCCACTCCTCCACCATGTCTGTTGCCAGGGCGAGGAGTGTGGGTGAAGTGGAGGCCGCCGTAACACAGCGCAGCAGGGGAGGCGGTGTCAGAGGGTGTCAGCCACGTTTCTTTGAGGCCGAGAAAGGCAAGATTGCGAGAGAGAAAGGGGTCATGAATCACATGAAGCTTATTGCAGATGGAGCAGGCATTCCAAAGTGCTCCAGAGAGAGGGAGCAGGGGGTTGGGTTTCAATGGCACGGGTTTTAAGTTGGAAAGATTGTGGTAGTTTTTATTAGATAGGGAGCGGTAGGAAGGGGTAGTAATGGAGGTTATGAGCTGTGGGGGTCCAGGATTGGGAGATATGTCGCCAGCAGTGAGGAGAAGCAGAGAAAGGGAGAGCAGATGGGAGAAGGAGAGTGGGCAGCTTGTTTTAGGTTTCACTAGGATAGTTTTGAGGTTGAGGAGCAGTTCAGCAGTGGAGGTCAGGTGGGGAGGAAAGAGGGAAGGTGAGATGATTATTTGGTTAGAAGGTGCTGGGGTTTGGGGATAGCAAATTAGAGTGAGGATTAATGGAGCAAACATTGTGAGGGCATATGTAAGCATGGTGAAAGAGTAGGAGGGTTAATAGAAAAGCTAGATACAAGTAATAAGAAGTGCTTACTCAGCAGACATACCTAAAAGAGACAGATATATAGTGTGGGGTTCCTGACTCCTGTCGTGACTAACTGCATCTTCACGATACTTTTGCTGCAGGGAGACACGTGCCTGACCCAGCACACGTGCCCCCCTTAGGAGGCATCTAAATATATAGGACTGAGTAGAGGCTCAGGTGAGAGGGATTGTGGGAACTGATTTGGGATAAATTACCAATTGCCTAGCACACCAGGGGAGGTTAGACAATCAAAGGCACAGGGCCTGGCCACATCCATATGATAGTAACACCTTGCACCTGATAACATCTCTTCTGGCCCCAACATGGATAAACAGCAGTAAGTATTGAGTTCAATGCAACAAATGATTTTAGCAAACATTCAGTAGGCACTGTTATATACCATTAAAGGAAATGTTGCATTAGATGACAGCAAGCAGGGACTGTAGAAGTAGCAGAGATTGTGCATATATATCAAAGTGATAAATATGCATCATATATTAATTGCAAGAGCACAATGTTGTAAAGCCACCAAAAAATAATATATAAACTACTCAGAATAAAAAAACTTTCATAGATGCAGACCTCACATTTAATGAAAGGACTATAAAGAGCCCATAATCAGGGAGAATACATTACCAACCAGAAATGGCAACAAGCTGCCCCCGCACACACAACTCCAACGCACGTTTCGCTTTAACCGCTTCGGCAGGGAGTGGTGTGGGCAGGATGCAGTGGTATTATATAGCCGTGGTACAGCTGAATGTACTTACAATCAAGGGCGCCATAGTTACATGGCGCCACAACAGCGCATACCGCCGCCATCATCCCGGAAGCTGCATACCGGAAGTGCATCATCGAGGGCGGTCCATAGGACGTAGTCAGCAACACATCATGCTGATAAACAACCCAGTAAATTGGGAGTCTCCGCCCATTATTTCTTTGTTTTCTGCAATGGGCGTGTTTTCATTTTCTTTGGTTGTTTAATTTAACCTGCATACTGAGGTTTTAGTTTAGAAAAAAGAAACAGAGAGAAGAGACTAGACAGGGGCAGCACAACAGGCAGGAGTAACAAGGTGCAGCCACAGACAGGATCAAGGATGCCAAACTGCAGATATAAAAGAATATGCTCCCCCATCTTATATGCTCCCATATCCTTGTATTTTCTCTACCATCCTGGTATATGTCTCTCCTTTATGGTATATGTCCTTCCATCTTGGTATATGCTCCCCTATCTTGGTATTTGTCTCCCATCCTAGTACATGCTCCACCATCCTAGTACATGCTCCACCATCCGAATACATGCCATCTCATCCTGGTATATGACCTCCCATCCTAGTATATGCTCCCCCATCCTAGTATATGCTCCCCCATCCTAGTATATGCTCCCCCATCCTGGTATATGCTCCCCTATCCTAGTATATGCTTCATGATCCTGGTATATGCTCCCCCATCCTGGTATATGCTCCCTCGTCCTAGTATATGCCCCCCCATCCTGGTATATTACCCCCATCCTGGAAGATGTCCTCCATCCTAGGTATATGCTCCCCCATCCTGGCATATGCTCCCTATCCTGGTGTACGCTCCCTATCTTGGTATATGTGTAGGAAGATGGACCAGGCCAGTGCTACCTCTCTTGCGTCGGTTCCGGAAGTGTTGGTGATATCACCATTGTTGCCGGGGGGACAGACCTTTGCACCCAACTGTAGGGGGTGTGACAGAGATAAAAGAGTCGGTCGCGGTAAAACAGGACACTTGGCGTGAAGATAGAGCAAGCAGCAGGAGGTTGATTTCCTCTCCGTGGAGCCATGCAATAATTCAGGCCCTCGCTGCAGCTCCCCAGCCCATACACACACTGACTGTGAGCAACTTATTTGTGTGTGTCTGTTGACTCCAGTGACTGAGAATCCACCCCGCACCTCTCCGCTGACTGCTGCGGGCGCGTGGCCTAATTCTGACCGAGTAAATCATACAGAGCCGGGTTACTTCACCCCAGCCTCCGCCACTGAACTGAGTGACACTCCAGCGGCACCACATACTTCACACCACGTTCTTCGCTCTGGGAACGCAAAACCTCGCCTAGGAGAGCCAGGATATGCCACTTCGGTCAGGAGATGATGAAGATGCACCCCATGACCCCTGCATTAGAAGCCGAGGTGGCTATGATGGATCTAGATGGAGAAGCCAGAGATTCAGTTATGTTATGACCCCCCCAGAGAGCGAGTGCTACAAATTTTGGAGGAGACCCATGGGGACCCCACGGATGTAGGGGAGTTAAGGATGCGTCTATTTAGCCATATGCATAGGGAGGGGGAAATGGTGACTCAGTGCATGAACGCTCTTCATGAGATCCATACTGCTATCATTAGAAAGGATGGCATAGGCGTAGGGCCTACTGACGTATTGCTGTGAGACGTGCTGACGAAACAGGCTTTGCAGGAGCGCTTGCGGGTGAATCCTCACATGACCTTTTCTGAGATAGGAAGCGAAGCACGCACACGTGAGCAGGAGCAGGGGGTGACAGTCCTGGTAGGGAAGGTCCAAAGCAGAGAGGTATCTGTAAACATGATCACTGAACCACAATGGGTGGATAAATTGCAGAACGAAATCCAGGATATTGGAGGAGAGTTGGCTGATGTAAAGAAGTCAGGAGGTACCTTGAATCCACCAGGGGGCAGAGATGACCCTGAACCCTGGTTTGAAACAAGGATGTTCCACCAAGAGAGACCCCTCACCTGTTATAATTGTGGAGAAATTGGGTATCCTGGGTACCTTCTGCTACCCATCCGGGTTCCAGCACCGTCAGCTGGTTCTCGGAAGTGTCTTTGGCACGGGCACTCCTTCCTGCCCAGCCTGGTTCCAGCACGCCTGCTGTTTCCGGGTAGTGTCAACTACTACTACTACTGTGTCTGTGGGGTTCAGTAATGCCAGTTGTTCCCCTGCTGTGTAGACGGCAAAGTCTCCTGCTCCATCCACATGCAAACTACTACAGATTTGTAACTGTGCTCCACTTAGGCCTCTGGCTCCACTGTCTCTAGTTTTTCCACTGGCCTCCAACCCCGCCAGTTCCTGCTTTGAAGTGGCGTCTGCATAATCCACACTTGTTCCTGAGTTACTGTGGCTCAGTCACGTCAGTTGATTCCCTGATGTGTGTCCGGCAAGGTCTCCTGCTCTGTCCACATTCCCATTACTAGTAGTGTGAATGAGGACTGAGCAGGAGACCTTGCCAGACACACATCAGGGGATCAACTGACGTGACTGAGCCACAGTTACCCAGGAACAAGTGTGGATTGTGTAGACTCCACTTCAGAGCAGGAACTGGCGGGGTTGGAGGCCAGGGGAAATACTAGAGACAGTGGAGCCGGAGGCCATAGTGGAGCACGGTTACAATCAGTAGTAGTCTACAACCTCTATAAAACCAGCTGCAAGTTGGCCTCCGCCTGCTGCATGCTTCATCCTGGGCTACAACACAGCCAGTTGTCGCCTGGATGTGCCGTCCGCACAGATTGAAACACTCGCTCCGGTGTCTGTGGGGTTCAGTAACGCCAGCTGTTCCCCTGCTGTGTGGATGGCAAAGTCTCCTGCTGCCTCCAAACTCACACTACATTGTATTTTCTCCTCGCTCCAAGTAGGCCTCAGCCTGCTCGAAGCATTGATCCTGGGCTACAACACAGCCAGTTGTAGCCTGGAAGTGCCGTCCACACAGATTGAAACACTCGCTCCGGTGTCTGTGGGGTTCAGTAACACCAGCTGTTCCCCTGCTGTGTGGATGGCAAAGTCTCCTGCTGCCTCCAAACTCACACTACATTGTATTTTCTCCTCGCTCCAAGTAGGCCTCAGCCTGCTCGGAGCATTGATCCTGGGCTACAACACAGCCAGTTGTAGCCTGGAAGTGCCGTACGCACAGATTGAAACACTCGCTCCGGTGTCTGTGGGGTTCAGTAACGCCAGCTGTTCCCCTGCTGTGTGGATGGCAAAGTCTCCTGCTGCCTACACAGTCACACTACTACTGATTTTAACCGGGCTCCACTTAGGCCTCTGGCTCTACTGTCTCTAGTATTTCCCCTGGCCTCCAACCCCGCCAGTCGCTGCTCTGAAGTGGTGTGTGCACAATCCACTCTTGTTCCTGTGTTACTGTGGCTCAGGCACGTCAGTTGATCCACTGATGTGTGTCCGGCAATGTCTCCCGCTCTGTCCCCATTCCCATTAGTAGTGGGAATGTGGACAGAGCAGGAGACCTTGCCTTTGGCCTAGGTGCCTCCTTCTCGGTATCCGAGTTCCTGCAACGTCTGCTGGTCCTTGGTAGTGCTTTTTAGCACAGGTACCTCCTGCTTAGATACCGTGTTCCAGCACCGTCAGCTGGTCCACGGTTATCCCATTGGCTCTTGTTCTTTCTGCTGGTCCTCGCTAGTGTCATTTGCTCTTGCAGCTTCTGCTACCCATCCGGGTTCCAGCACCGTCAGCTGGTTCTCGGCAGTGCCTTTGGCCTAGGTGCCTCCTTCTTGGTATCCGAGTTCCAGCAACGTCTGCTGGTCCTTGGTAGTGCTTTGGAGCACAGGTACCTCCTGCTTAGTAACCGTGTTCTAGCAACGTCAGCTGGTCCACGGTTGTGCCATTGGCTCTTGTTCATTCTGCTGACCCTCCGGGTTCCAGTACCGTCAGCTGGTTCTCGGCAGTTCCTCAGCCTTCTTGTACCTTCTGCTACTTTTCCAAGTTCAAGCTTGTGGAAATGGTTTTTGATTCTCACTCTGGATCTCCCTGACAATGACCCTGAAGACGACGACCCTGAAGACCACACAGATGAATACCTAAAAGATGACCCTGAAGAAGATGACCAAGAGGACAAAGAACAGGAAGACAACCACCAAGATGCAGAACAACAAGAGACAGAAGACCAAGAAGCATAAAAACCAAAAGCAGAAGAACATTAAGCATAAGACTAGAAATCAGAGCAAATGATATTATCTAATTTATAAGCAGAAGACGACTAAGCAGTGTATGGGGGTGAGTCCGTTCCTCCTCGTGGTGCCCCTGGAAAAGGCCTGCTGCTGCAGGCCAAACTGAACGCGGACAAATCCTGTTGTAAATCTGTTGTCACAGGCTGAACGGAAGGTGTAATCTTCAAACTTTTATAGATAACAACTACAGGAATGCCTGACACAAATAAGAATATGATGAAGAAGAATAGGAAGAAGCTGAAGAAGTTGAATATGAAGAATAATAATAGCTGAATAAGAAGAATATGAAGAATGTAAAATAAAAATTAAATAGGAAGAAGGTGAAGAAGAAGAAGAAGTTGATGAATAAGGTGAAGAAGACGTTGATGAAAAAGATGCTGCTGAGGATGATGAAGGAGAAAGTGTGGGAGAAGTAAAAAAGAAGTTGAAGAGCATGGAAGTAGTGAAACATACATATCTGACAAAATATAAAAGAGGTTAACATAGTAAATATCTTTGTAACTCCAAACGTCTTTAAAAAAAAAAACATTTAATTCCTGCTATTCCATTTGATTGGGCTAAAACTCTATGGCTTTAATGTCTCCTACACCTCCCACAATACATTCTACATTATTATTAGTTGTGTTTCTTCATGTAGAATTAACCTACAGGGAAAGAAAGGGGTTTTTTTTAATTCCGATATTTCAGTTCTATTGACTTGAATGTGACTTCCGGGATCGGAATCGTCGATACCCGATACTTTTTTTTAGATCGGCCGATCCATTCCGATCATATATTTTTCAGTATCGGGTGGTATCGCGCAACACTATTAGTAACTGTTAAAGGCTACAGGAGGAGGTTAGAGGTAAAGGATGAGTAGCAGATGGAGAGCGGGTTATCAGTGTGAATGTTAAAGGTAACCTGTCTTGTAAAATAAAACGATAAACTGCAGATATGGGGTTAATCTGTAGGTTCAAAGAGTGCTAAAATGATGTGGAGCCCACTCTGAGAGGCCAATTGCTGGGTGGAATCAAACTTTATTTCCCCAGCAGGTTTACTCTCTCTGTCATAGGGGAGGTGATTGCGCAGCTTCAGTCATCATTGTGTGTATAGAGCGAAGAATAACCCCACCCCCAGCGCTTACAGACAGCCGGCTCTGATGAAGAATCAGTTGTCAGTTCCAAAGGCACCATATTTGTGAGGGAGATCTCCCTTCCACTCCTGAAATGTGCCCCCACCCTTGCATTCCCCCCCAGGCCATAAAAAGCAATTAAATGTTTTCCTTTAATAAACTCCAGGAAGAAGTTCTTTGAAGCTCGGTCCCCACCAATTAGCACCAGGGTGTGAGCTCTCTGCAGCTACAGGCAAATTGGATTCTTTTGTCTGACTCAACACATGGAGACAGCATGGCACTATAGGTCACAGCAAGTCTCTAAGGTATTGAATCTGGAAAATGACCTATAATAACAGAATGCAATATCTCTGAGACTAGCCAAGCACATAATCGGAATTGACATTCTCCACACGTCCGTGCCCGGCAGCCACCTGTAGCACTCTGCGTTATTGAGTTATAAAGCATAGCTACCAGGAATTACATACGGAAGGCATATATAGTCTCTATGCACAGATAAAATCCAGCGGAACCCAGTGGCAGTGCCGCCAACTGATTCAGAGCTTCGGTCGGAAAGTTATGGGCCATCCATGGTTCTGGACAGAAAATCATTCTCAGATATGGAAGTAGAGAGGCTGCACATGCCCAGGGGTGAGAGCAGAGTGTGGGAGGGAGCAGCTTAGGTGATATAAGGCAGCCTCTTATTTTGGACTTAGTTTTCCATCGGCAATGCCGGTTTCACATTTGCGGTTGTGTCCATAGCGTTTCATCCGCATACATCCGCATGCATACCTATCTTTAACATGGTGTACGCATGGACATGCGTTTGCATGTGTTCGCTTGTGGATTCGTACGCATGCGTCGTTTCGCTGGGTGCGGCTAACACAACATGTTGCAATTTTGGGGGCGTCAAATATGCGTGGCCATGCGCATGCGTATGCTTGCGGATATAGTGCGTCAAAACAGCACATTACAGTCTATGGGAACACATATGTACGCAAGGACATGCGTACGCTTGCGTTTTTCTGAGTAAACAAGTCCAGGAACTGGTTTAAGCCACCCCCCAAACAAAGAAGTATAACAAGAAGGTGTGGGCACTGGAAGTCCATTATCTCCTGATTCTGTGCAATTGGGAGCAAGCTGATTCTGTGGGAAGACTCTGCTATTATTATAAAATGTGAGTATACAAGCTAATGTCTGTCTGTCTGTTTTTCTCCCTGCAGTCTGTACTCCAGAGCAGTCTGTAAGTCCAGGGCACACTGGACAGGAGACTGAAGTACATTTGCTAGTGATTGGTAAGTATTCACTGTCACTATTACACATGTGGCAAAATCATGTATTTTCTTTAGGCCCCTTTCACACATCAGTTTTTGGCTATCAGTCGCAATCTGTCGAATTTTGAAATAAACGGATCCGGCGACTGATGCAGCTGGACCAGTTTTTTTTCTCATAGACTTGTATTAGCGATGGATTGCGATGGAGGCCTCACATTTCATCAGTTGTTCACTGGATCCGTGGAAAATTGTATGTCCGTCGGCCGGAGACGACGGACAAAGTAACGTTTTTGTCTACGACGAAAAATCGGACAGCGATGTTGTTTACTAGAGTGGAAGCCTATGGGCGCAGGATTCGTCGTCATCTGTCAAATAACGGAATCGGGCGATGGATTGCGTTTTTTTTAACTGAGCATGCTCCAATTTATTATTTAGTATCAAATTATAGCCAGCCCCCAATTAGGAAAGGTATATAAACCTGCCAGGTAGGGCTTCACTCATCAGTGTCCCAGCAATCCAGCCAGCCCGAGTCCAGCCAGCCTGAGTCTAGCCAGCCTGCAGTCAGCCCGAGTCCAGCCAGCCCACAGCCAGCGGGAGTCCAGCCAGCCCAAGTCCAGCCAACCAGAATCCAGCCAGCTGGAGTTGCAGTGTCCAGGCTAGCAATTTTTTTTTTTATTACTGTCCTTGTATTTCAATAAAGAGCTGTGTAGCTCCTACTTTGTTGAAAACATTTGTAAAAAAAAAAGTGAGTAAAAAAAAAAAATGATTAAAATTGTTCCAAAACCTTGCCATCCATAGTATCATTTCACCAAGGTAACTTTAAATTATTGGGTTATGTCTCACAAGAAGGCAGCTGTGGTGGTCATTTTGGTTTATGTGCAATACAGAGGTGTTTGAGATTGTATTTAACCCCTTCCTTACCAATGACGGAATAGTACGTCATCGGTAAGGATCCCCTGCTTTGAGGTGGGCTCCGGTGGTGAGCCCACTTCAAAGCTGCGACATGTCAGCTGTTATGAACAGCTGACATGTGCCCGCAATAGGCACTAGTGGAATCGCCATCTACCCGTGCCTATTATCTAGTTAAATCCCGCTGTCAAAGCTGACAGCGGGCATTTGACTAGCGCTTCCGACCGCCGGGCCAAAAGTGAGCTCATCGCCGACCCCTGTCATGTGATTGGGGGTCGGCGACGTGTTGCCCTAACAACCAGAGGTCTCATGTAAATCTGCTACATATGGGCGATCTGCTCATCGCCCATATGTAGCAGAGCCGATCGAGTTGTGCATGCTTCCAGCCTCCCATGGAGACTATTGGAGCATGCCAAAAGTAAAAAAAAAACCAATGTTTAAAAAAAAAAAAAACTAAGGCTAAGTGCACACGTACCGGAACTCTCGCGGAAATTACCGTGAGAATTCCGGAATTCCAGTCCGCGGGAAAATCGCATTTTAAATTCCCGCGATTTTCCAGCGGAAAAACTAGCGTTTTGCAAGCGTATTTAGCTTGCAAAATGCTAGCGTTTTCCAAGCGATCTGTAGCATCGCTTGGGGAACTGATTGACAGGTTGGTCACACTCATCAAACATAGTGTTTGACAAGTGTGACCAACTTTTTACTACTGAGGCTGCCTATGCGGCATCAATAGTAAAAGATAGAATGTAAAAAAAAAAATAAAAAATACTGTTATTCTTACCTTCCGACGTCTCGCGCATCCGTTCCCAGTAATCCTTTGCGAAAATGCCCGCGATGACGTCCGTTCTCGCGGGATCGCGACGTCTCGCGGTAATTCGCGATGACATCGCGCGAATGACCGCGAGACTTCGCGATCCCACGAGATCGGACGCCATCGCAGGCATTTTCGCAAAGGATTACTTGGACCGGAGCGTGGAGAGAAGCGAGAATGCTGCGCAGGACGTCGGAGGGTGAGAATAACAATATTTTTTATTTTATAATTCTTTTTTTTACAGGGATATGGTACCCAAAGCCCGGAGGACAGTCTCCTCTCCTCCGGACCGTGGGTACCATCCACAAATGTTCTGCTTACTTTCCGCATGGTGTGCACAGCCACATGCGGAAAGTAAGCGGAACAATGCATTCCTATGGGTGCGGGATCGCCGTGATTCCGCAAAATAATGAGCATGCTGCGGTTTTTACCGCGAAGCGATTCCGCCGCGGTAAAAACCGCACCATTAGCACAGCATTGCGGAATCCCATAGGAATGCATGGGATGCTTATTTTTCGCGTTTTCGCGGGAAAATCGCGTGGTTAAAACCAACGCGGAAACGCAAAAAAAACGCCACGTGTGAGCTCAGCCTAAAAGTTCAAATCACCCTTCTTTCGCCCCAATCAAAATAGAAAAAAAATCCCACATACACATATTAGTTATCGCCACGTTAATAGTCACCCGATCTATCAATAAAAAAAGCATTAACCCGTTCGCTAAACGGCGTAGCAAGAAAAATATTCAAAACACCAGAGTTACGTTTTTTTGGTCGCTGCAGCATTGCATTAAAATGCAATAACGGACGATCAAAGGAATGTATTTGCACAAAAGTGGTATCATTAAAAACGTCAGCCCGGCAGGCAAAGAATAACTCCTCACCCAGCCCCAGATCATGAAAAATGGAGACGCTACGGGTCTCAGAAAATTGCGCAATTTTTTTTCATTTTATTTTTTTAGCAAATTTTTTTTCAACACTTAGATAAAAGAGAACATAGACATATTTGGTGTCTATGAACTTGTAATAACCTAGAAAATCATAATGGTAGGTTAGTTTTAGCATTTAGTGAACCTAGCAGAAAAGCCAAGCAAAAAACAAATGTGGGATTGCACTTTTTTTTGCAATATCACAGCACTTGGAATTTTTTTTCCCGTTTTCGAGTACACAACATGGTAAAACCAATGGTGTCGTTCAAAAGTACAACTCGTCCCATAAAAAATAAGCCCTCACATGGCCATATTGACGGAAAAATAAAAAAGTTATGGCTCTGGAAAGAAGTGGAGCGAAAAGCGAAAAATCGTAAAAAAGCTCTGGGAGTTAAGGGGTTAAAAAAAAACCCATGGTGTATACAAATGGGGAATGCAGAAATTGGGTCTTTAAAATTTTACCAGGGTTTTTAAAACATTACATCTGTGGTCAATATATATGGTTTTGGGATTTAAAGTGGGAAGGAGGGTATTTACTGTGCAATGGTTGTTTACAAGGTACTACTTGGGTGGGTGGGTGTGTTATGTTTGTCTTTTTTTGGGAAATACTGGAGGGGGAGGGTTATGTTTGCTTGAGCATCGTGCATATCTAAGGCTGGTTTCACATTAGCGTTGAAACAACGCTGCGTACTGCGTCGGTAAGCCCCGCCCCGATCCGGCTCCCTGCCCGCCCCATCCGGGATCACCGCCTACTATCGCATTTGCACGCATGCGATCGGTGCACCCTATCTTTAGCATAGGGTGCGCAGATCATGCGCTGCCAGTGTGAAAGTAGCGTGCTGCGCACTTTTGACGGTGCGCCGTGCTCGCCAAAATGCAACATGTTGAATTTCGGTGCGCACGGCGCACCGTCAAGAGTGCGCAGGATGCTACTTTCACACTGGCAGTGCATGATCTGCGCACCCTATGCTAAAGATAGGGTGCACCGATCGCATGCGTGCAAATGCGATAGTAGGCGGTGATCCCGGATGGGGCGGGCAGGGAGCCGGATCGGGGCGGGGCTTACCGACGCAGGGCGCAGCGTTGTTTCAACGCTAATGTGAAACCAGCCTTAAACCTTTTAATTACAGAGGGGGGTGGTTTAGCATCTTAATAAAGTAGTTAGCATTTTTTTATTTGGGGGGGGCATAGGCGGATTTGTTTTGGGGGGTAGGGGTTGAAATCCTACTAGCTATGGTAACTAGGTCCAATACTTGGGGTAACAAGGTACAAAACTTTGGTTAAAATAGAAAGAATTCATTGTTTTAAAAATGGATCCGTCGAAAAACTGAAGAAACGGATGAAAAAACTGATGCGGCGGATCAGTTTTTTCACAGGATCTGCTAGTCGGATCCGTCGAGCAGGAGCAGCACACTCAGGCCCAAGTTCCGGTGGCACGACGGCATGTACGTATTCTTGACTGTTTATACTTATTGTTGACTGTTTCTTGTTTCTCTTTTCTTTTTTTTTTTTTTAATTGTTTTATCTTTCCAACATTAATGTCTTTCTTTCATTTCTCGGTTCCACAACGGAAGGAGGAATTCCTGGATAACAACCTCCTTATCACACTAGTGCAGGAGTGAGTTGCGTTGTGGGACACCTGGGATCAGCAACACTCGGACAACATGGCGATTCAGCGGCTGTGGAGTGAGGTGGCCCGATCGCTGATGGATCACTGGGACAACGCCACGAGTCCACAAGGAATTTCATAAGTATTACAATGTGGTCTGACGTGGCAGTGAACCTGTAAGGCTGGGATCACACAACTGTGTGTGATGCGATAAACTCCTGTGATTTTCTTGCATCACATACGGTTGTGTGATCCCGGCCTAAAGTGCATTGCTTAACAATTTTTTTTTTCCCCCTGTTGGCATTTTTTTTCCCAGAACTTGTTAGCATTCGATGAAGGATCACTTCAACAAGGACCTGAGTCAGGAGATCCAAGTTCGCAGTGGTGGTGCTGCAGCAAGGATCCAGAAATATAAATACCACCGGATGCTGGCTTTCCTGAGGCCTGTCCTTGCTCAGAGAACGTATATATTTTTGTGTTATATTCCACTGTGTTGTATTCCCTAATCTGAATTTTTCTATTCCACAGGAGTTGGCGTTTTTACAATAGTTATTTTTTGGTAGTTATGTTTTACTTTTCTTATCACAGAACCTGGAGCAGCACCCTAGAACCTGGATTGTCCTCTGGAGCGGTCCCGCATCGAACAGCTACGGACCAGTCCCAGTCCCAGCATCCACCAGCGATGCAGCAAGTGGGTCGGCGTCACAGGCTGGAGAACAGGCAGCTGGACCATCAGGTGTTCCCCCATCCCAGGCCTCAGCCACTGGTCTTTATGGGTCATCGCGTCATCGTGGCAGAAGGTCTCGGACAAGACACTCATGCCCGAGTTTATTCACTTGAGCTCGGTCTTCCAGAATGGCCTGAAGGAGCTGGAAAATAGACTGGAAAGTGGTATCAACCATATTAACACACTTTTCCAGGATGTCAACCAACGCCTTGACCGTCTGGAAGCCGACCTCCAGAGACAGGAACACCATTTTTTTACTGCGATGGAGCGGGGCATGTCGTAACTCCTTATGCCTGAACTCCAGCTCAATGTGATGCAGGCCTGCAATGTTTCTTATGTTCCTTCTATACAGCAGACTCGGTACTTCCAGCAGCCACAGGTGGTATTTCCATCTGTGCCATCAGTAACACGCTTTACCTCAAAATTAAGTTCTGCTGCATACCACTACAGTGCCACCACCATGCCTGGTGCTACTGAAAGCCACTCAACCACCATGCTGAGTCCTGCTCCTGCATGGCCGTCCACCGCCACCACCATGGTGGTTCTTGAAACTGCACGGCCATCCACAGCCACCACGCCGGTTACGGATTCTGCACGGCCGTCAACCGCCACCACCATGCCGGTAACGAATTCTGCATGGTCATTCACCACCATGCCAGTTCCGGATCTCCCCACTCCCACCCTTCCAAGGATATGAAGAAGCCACCAGCCTACTCATGGCAAACACAAAATGAAGAAGCAGGAAACAAGAACTGTCGTACTATCTCCACCCTCACCTCCCAATGTGTCTGTGTTGTCCAGTTTGTCCCTCCCTTCCAATTTGTCTCTCCCGTCCCATGCTTCCACTCCTAATGCGTCTACTTCCATCCTTGACCTCCCAGACCCCACACATTTAATAGGCCCTTCCCCTGGAACCCCTTCATCGTCCACACCTAACCAGTCCTCCCAGCTCCATATCCCCTCAGGTCCATAACATCTCCCCCTCATTATTTCGTAAAAAATAAATATTTTTTTTATGTGTTTTGTAAAATAAATTTGTGTTGTTTTTCCCCTATCACGGCTTGTCCTTTGCCTCTTTCATTGCCGGCAACACACATGCCGCCTACACACACTGTGTTTTTGCCACTTCATAGCTCCATGACACACAATCTGCTCCTCCTTTTCTTTATTTGCTTTACACTGCAGCTTTGCTTCTTGTGTCTGTCATGGAGCTATGAGGTGGCAAAAACACAAAGACTGAAAATCCTCAAAAAAAAAAAAAAATTAATAAAGCACAAAGGGTCAGGGGTCAGCACTAGTGCACTCAGCATGCTGGGTTTTCTGCATCCTGAGTGCAGTAGTTCTGACACACGGGCAGATGAGTAAAGATATGAGATAGATTTCCTCCATCATCTCTTCAGTCTGCATTAATCTATTGGACTATAGAAATGCAGACTGAAGAGACGATGGAGCTAATCCGACGTCACCTACCATAGCACTGACCTCAGAGAGAAGAGGTGTAGTGTAAAGCATGGGTGACATTACCCAATTTGGTTATAATCCACTCCGTGTCATGCAATCTGCATAAGACAGAGAGTGCATTTTATAAAGACTGTAGTTGTGAACCAGTGATCACCTTATTAAACTTTAAAAAAAAAAGTATTGTAATATACAGGGCACTTGGAACAGGTGTTTCACTAGAGGTGTCTTATTGTCAGCAAACATTAAAGGTTCATTTTAACATTCCAAGTACATAACATTACAAGAACATTTTACTAAACTATTTCATCTTGCCATGCCACACGTCCAATATCAGAAACAAAGTAGGCCGCAAATGTATCCCTCATTTAGGCAACTTCAACTGTTGACCGCAGAGGGTGATGATGGGAATCTGGCAATGGGTTACAAACAGGTTCATCAAGTTCAAGGAAGAAACCCTCCCCCTCCTCTGTGAACTACATGCGGGCACTAGGTTCTTTATCATGGTCTTTGTAGAGATGCTACTTATCATGGTTTTGAAAATACCATATCTACCACCAATAAAGGGCAGAAAAAGAGGCATGGAATAACATTTCAACAATGTTTATTACATAACAATTTTCACAATATTCCTATTCAACAAGGAGTCTTAGGTTTTCTGTTGCACCACAGAAACCCCCTTGAGATCAATGCAAGCATTATTGTAGGAATGCTCCATGGTTTTTTACTTATTGCTGACTTATAGTTGTACCATGCGATTTATTTTGTTTAGTTTGTACCAACAATATTGCTTTTTCATCTAGCACTTTATTGCTTATTTGCACAAAATGCTTCATCTTAGGCTAGTTTCACATTTGCGCTTTTGAGCGCAGCGATGGCGCCCCCTGCCGCGCCTTCGCCGGTAGCTCCGCCTACCGGCGCATGACGCTGCATGCGTCCTGCGTCCCCTATCTTTATCACTGGGGGCACAGGCCGTGCGCAGTATGCACTTGGCGGCACATGCGTCCTTTTCACGGTGCGCCGTACTGCAGCAGGTTGCATTTGGCGCTGGTCGGCGCACCGTGAAAAGGACGCATGCACCGCCAAACGCATACTGCGCACGGCCTGCGCCCCCAGTGATAAAGATAGGGGACGCATGCAGTGTAATGCGCCGGTAGGCGGAGCTACCGGCGGAGGCGTGGCAGGGGTGGGGCTTACCTGCGGCCATGCGCAGGCCGTCGCTGCGCTCAAAAACGCAAATGTGAAACTAGCCTTACATGATATGAGATATATCTTCCTTTTTTCATGTATCTATCTATTGAGAATTAATATATGGCTCTTAAAGTGTATTGCCTATAAAACTGGGTTATTATAATCTTAGTCATTTTTACATATCCCTTTTTGCCTGGCGTAATGGAGGAGGAGAGCGCTGGGTCTTTATTATAAGACTTTTTTTGATGGTGTTGTTGTTATGTGGCCAAAGTGTTTGGGTCCTTTTAAATGTTTTTAAATGTCACTTTTTGTATTTTTTTTTTGAGTCAATAAAATCTAATTGTATTTGTATATATTTTTCTGAAATATTGTGATAATTATCATTGGGTTGATCGCACCTTACTACACACATCTTTTTCTAGTTTTTTGGTGTTCATATATAAGTGTGTGGTTGATGATCCCCATTTAGGAGAGTAAAAATTTTATTAGTGCCCTCAAGCTTCTCGTTTTCCCATCTACTGCTCCCAAACAGTTGGGGAAATTACAAAGTTCAAAGAATTTTTCTGCAGTTTCCTGCCAGATTTCCGTGGTGGTTAGGGGGATAAATTCCTCACGGAGAACATCTCACAAAGCCCGGCAGGTGTCTGCGACAATCCCAGAAAGTGTTGAAATTCCAATCCGGAAATGGAGGAATGATAGGCTCTCTCCGGTAGCCAGGAATCTGCCAAACAGAGAAAAAAAATAAAATTCAGAACACTAATATTTATGACAGGGGTTTTGCAAAACAGAGAAAGAAAAAAAAAATTTAAGGACAAGGACATGGCTTTTAGAACAATAATATTTAGGACAGTTGTTTTGCAAAGCAGAAAAAGGAAAAAAAATAAGTACATTGCAGAAAAATAATAATTATGACAGGCGTTTATTTTTAAATTTTACGTACCTTAGTGTCACAAGCAGACGTTCCTCAGCAGGAATCGCTCTACGGAGCTGGGTGTCCTGCCTGCTGATGGCTCCTTGTACACGAAGCAGCAAATCTCTGAAGCTCTTGAGACATCCTCGTGTACTCAAATAATTTATCCGGGTTTTCACGGAGCTCACTGAATAAGGAGTGGTAGGTTCCACGGCTATCCCGGACTTCAACAATGGGGTGTTGCCAAACGTGCCGACGCTGTCTTCTCCGTCTTTCTCTTTTCCATTCTTGCTCACAAGCAAATGCAAGAAACAAGTTGACATCCAAATCCAGATTCCGATAAAAACTCTCCATGCGAAGAATCACAGAATCGTAGAGTTGGAAGGGACCTATTGGGCTATCTGGTCCAAACCCCTGCTCAAAGCAGGATTCGCTAAATCATCCCAGACAGATGTCTGTCCAGCCTCTGTTTGAAGACTTCCATTGAAGGAGAACTCACCACTTCTCGTGGCAGCCTGTTCCACTCATTGATCACTCTGTCAAAAAGTTTTTTCTAATATCTAATCTGTGTCTCCTCCCATTCAGTTTCATCCCATTGCTTCTAGTCTTTCCTTGTGCAAATGAGAATAAAGATGATCCTTCTACAATGTGACAGCCCTTGAGATATTTGTAGACAGCTATTAAGTCTCCGCTCAGTCTTCTCCTTTGCAAGCTTAACATTCCCAAATCCTGCAACCTTTCCTCATAAGACAGGGTTTGCAGACCGGTCACCATTCTGGTCGCTCTTTTCTGAACTTGCTCCAGTTTGTTGATGTCTTTTTTAAAATGTGGCGCCCAAAACTGGACACAGTATTCCAGATGAGGTCTGACCAAAGAGGAGTAGAGGGAAATAATGACTTCACGTGATCTAGACTGTATGCTTCTGTTAATACATCCTAGAATTGCATTTGCCTTTTTTGCTGCTGCATCACACTGTTGACTCATATTCAGTCTGTAATCTATTAGTATACCCAAGTCTTTTTCACATGTGCTGTTGCTTAGCCCTATTCCTCCCATTCTGTATATGCTTTTTTCATTTGTATTGCCCAGATGTAGTACTTTGCATTTTTCCCTGTTAAAAACCATTCTGTTAGTTGCTGCCCACTTCTCCAGTTTATTTATATCTTTTTGAATCCTCTCTCTTCTCTAGTATTAGCTATCCCTCCTAGCTTTGTGTCATCAGCAAATTTAATCAGTTTACCCTCAATTCCTTCATCTAAATCTTGATAAAGATGTTAAACAATACAGGGCCCAGGACAGAGCCCTGTGTACCCCACTTGAGACATTCTTCCAACTGGATGTGCAGCCATTTACGACCACTCTTTGGGTCCGATCACTAAGCCAGTTATGAATCCACCTAACAGTTGCCTTGTCCATTCCATACTTAGTCATTTTTTCTATAAGGATTGTATGAGATACTTTGTCAAATGCTTTGCTGAAGTCAAGATATACTATATCTACAGCATTTCCCATCTTGACGCTGGATACATGAGCAAAATCTAAGGATTTCATCTGTACAAGGGTCTATACACAGAAATCCCATGAGACACACCCATTGGGCGTGACTTGTCAAGGAAATTCTCCTGGAAAATCTTTTTCCTATAGAATGCATGCGCATGAAAAGCATAAAAACTCATGCAAATGCAGCTTTTTTGCTGTCATGCGTAAGTTGATGCAGATAAAAAATGCAGTTAGCATGCGTTTGCAGTTGCAGACAATACACTGCGGACTCAACCGCAAATATGAACCTAGCCTAACTAAGACTTGGACCCGTGATTCATCAGCGCCACCCTGTGGTCACATGTTACATAAAACGGTAATTGCAACTTATCTATACCCTACCCTTGTACTACACTATTGACTGCATACTTATATATTGCTCTGTAAATATATGCCTGTATATTTTCAGTGTGCCTTTTCGGCGATTAAATATAAAATTAATCTTTGGGTTGCTCTTTTATCTCGATTCACAAATCGATATTATACGCTACCCGGGTTGGTTTCTCACCTGATATAATCCTGCTGTCGGACGGGGCTTATTTCGAATGAGCAACCGGTGGCAGAATACCGTACTGTGTTAGTGAGGAACTCTGGCAGTGATGGCCGGAAGGTTTATATATATATATATATATATATATATATATATATATATATATCCCCAGCTTGGTCTGGTGATGTATATCCCCCCTCAATGGGAGCACCTCAATAACTCGTACCTATAAGGTAAGCCTTTATGGCAACTATTTGCCTCAGTGCAGTTTCCTGACTAACCTGGGGCAAGTGGTGGCGCCAGAGAGCTGATCCCTGTTGGGCCCTTCTCTCCCCTCCCCCGAGGTGAGCGAAGTCGACACCCCCTTCCCCTGTGTTCTGTCCAGCAATATATTTGCTGTGTGAAGTTTAGTCATATTTTTATGTCTCTTATTACAGCGATTGTATCTTGTGTGTATTAATCCTTCCTATATTTTATATTGTAAGGTAACAGCACCATCTGCTGGCAGCTTAATGTATATATTCTAGTTTAATTTGCAATGTATTATGGGAAGTTTCTAAGGCATTGTGGGATTGTCCCTGTTGCATTCTGGTCTTATGACACTGTGGAGGGTACAGCAACATTGTTCCAGCATGCTTCTGAGGAGAAAACACACCACTCGTTTTTCTTCATGCTCCTTAAACAGCCTGCTCTAAGCATAGTTGGTAAGCACTATGTGTTACAGTCCTGTGTTTATCAATACGTTTGCAGTACTAAGTAGGTAATCATCAATTTGTATAACCTCATGTTACCTGTGTATTACCTCATGTTACTGTGTATTACCTCATGGTACCTATGTATTACCTCATGTTACTATGTATTACCTCATGTTACTGTGTATTACCTCATGGTACCTATGTATTACCTCATGGTACCTGTGTATTACCTCATGTTACTGTGTATTACCTCATGGTACCTATGTATTACCTCATGTTACCTGTGTATTACCTCATGTTACTGTGTATTACCTCATGTTACTGTGTATTACCTCATGGTACCTATGTATTACCTCATGTTGCTGTGTATTACCTCATGGTACCTATGTATTACCTCATGTTACCTGTGTATTACCTCATGGTACCTGTGTATTACCTCATGGTACCTGTGTATTACCTCATGTTACTGTGTATTGCAGACTATCTGTATTTTATGCACTGTGCAGTTATATATTTTGTTATTGCATCTTATTGTTTTACCCTTTCCTGTCACATCTACAGTCAATAAAAGAAGGTCACAACTTTACAGCCTCTTTTCTTAAAGAAGACAGGGGGTTTAGCTACATGCAGGGCCGCCATTAGGGCATGACAGCCCTTACTGCTATATGGGGCCCGGTGAACAGCAGTACAGAAGGGGGGCCCGCATGTCAGGGGCCCCACTCCTGTGCTCCTAGTCATTGGGCCCCAAGTAATGTGTGCCGCGGCCGGGACCTAAGTGCTGTGCGCTGTGGCCGCGCCTGCGGTGCGGCGCGCACACATCAGAAGAGCAGCAACAGCGGCCGACGTCAGATGAGAGCTGCGCAGAAATGAAAGAGGTGAAGGACCTGTGGTGACGTCTTCAGCTCCGCCCCCTGATCACATGACGATGACGTCACCACAGGTCCTTCAGCTCACAGCAGCAGCTGCATCTTCACTGCAGGAGCGCGGTCAAGTAAGTAGAAAGTTTTTTTTTTTTTAATTTAAATACTGAAAGCGTCCAATATGTTTCCCTGGCAGGATGGAGACACATGGACCATGTGTCTCCATCCTGCCAGGGCAGATTGAAGGCACACAGGCAGATTGGAGTGTGACACTGGGGGCAGGATGGAGACGGGGCAGGATTGGAGATACAGGGGGCAGAATGGAGACGCGGGGCATGATTGGAGACGCGGGGCATGATTGGAGACGCGGGGCATGATTGGAGACGCGGGGCAGAATGGAGACACGGGGCAGAATGTAGATGCGGGGCAGAATGGAGACACGGGGCAGAATGGAAATGCGGGGCAGAATGGAGACACGGGGCAGAATGGAGATGCGTGGCATGATTGGAGATGCGTGGCATGATTGGAGACGCGGGGCAGAATGGAGACGCGAGGCATGATTGGAGACGTGGGGCAGAATGGAGATGCGGTGCATGATTGGAGATGCGGGGCAGAATGGAGACACGGGGGCAGATTGGAGACACGGGGCAGAATGGAGATGCGTGGCATGATTGGAGAAGTGGGGCAGAATGGAGATGCAGGGCATGATTGGAGACATGGGGCAGAATGGAGATACGGGGGCAGAATGGAGACGCGGAGCAGAATGGAGACGCGGGGCAGAATGGAGACGCGGGGCAGAATGGAGATGCGTGGCATGATTGGAGAAGTGGGGCAGAATGGAGATGCGGGGCATGATTGGAGACATGGGGCAGAATGGAGATACGGGGGCAGAATGGAGATGCGGAGCAGAATGGAGACGCGGGGCAGAATGGAGACGCGGGGCAGAATGGAGACATGGGGCAGAATGGAGACATGGGGCAGAATGGAGATGCGGTGCATGATTGGAGATGCGGGGCAGAATGGAGACACGGGGGCAGAATGGAGATGCGGGCAGAATGGAGATGCGGGGCATGATTGGAGACATGGGGCAGAATGGAGATGTGTGGCATGATTGGAGACGCGGGGCAGAATGGAGATGCAGGGCAGAATGGAGACACGGGGCAGAATGGAGACGCGGTGCATGATTGGAGATGCGGGGCAGAATGGAGACACGGGGGCAGAATGGAGATGCGGGGCATGATTGGAGACACGGGGCAGAATGGAGATGCGTGGCATGATTGGAGAAGTGGGGCAGAATGGAGACGTGAGGCATGATTGGAGACGCGGGGCATGATTGGAGATGCGGGGCATGATTGGAGATACGGGGGCAGAATGGAGATACGGGGGCAGAATGGAGATACGGGGGCAGAATGGAGATGCGGGGCAGAATGGAGATGCGGGGCAGAATGGAGATGCGGGGCAGAATGGAGATGCGGGGCAGAATGGAGACGCGGGGCATGATTGGAGACGCGGGGCAGAATGGAGACACGGGGGCAGAATGGAGATGCGGGGCAGAATGGAGACATGGGGCAGAATGGAGATGCGGGGCATGATTGGAGACATGGGGCAGAATGGAGATGTGTGGCATGATTGGAGACGTGGGGCAGAATGGAGATGCGGTGCATGATTGGAGACACGGGGGAAGAATGGAGATGCGGGGCATGATTGGAGAAGTGGGGCAGAATGGAGATGCGGGGCATGATTGGAGAAGTGGGGCAGAATGGAGACGTGAGACATGATTGGAGACGCGGGGCAGAATGGAGATGCGGGGCATGATTGGAGACGCGGGGCAGAATGGAGATGCGGGGCAGAATGGAGATGCGGGGCAGAATGGAGATGCGGGGCAGAATGGAGATGCGGGGCATGATTGGAGACATGGGGCAGAATGGAGATGCGGGGCATGATTGGAGACATGGGGCAGAATGGAGATGGGGGGCATGATTGGAGACAGGGCAGAATGGAGATGCGGGGCATGATTGAAGACACGGGGCACAATGGAGATGCGGGGCATGATTGGAGACACGGGGCAGAATGGAGACACGGGGCAGAATGGAGATGTGGGGCATGATTGGAGACACGGGGCAGAATGGAGACACAGGGCAGAATGGAGATGCGGGGCATGATTGGAAACACGGGGCAAAATGCAGATACGGGGCATGGGGCATGATTGGAGATACGGGGCAAAATGGAGACAGGGCAGAATGGAGATACAGGGCATGATTGGAGACACAGGGCAAAATGAAGATGCAGGGCTGAATGGAGATACGGGGCATGATTGGACACACGGGGCAGAATGGAGATGTGGGGCATGATTGGAGACACGGGGCAGAATGGAGACACAGGGCAGAATGGAGATGCGGGGCATGATTAGAGACATGGGGCAGAATGGAGATGCGGGACATGATTGGAAACACGGGGCAAAATGGAGATACGGGGCATGATTGGAGACACGGGGCAAAATGGAGATACAGGGCATGATTGGAGACATAGGGCAGAATGGAGATACAGGGCATGATTGGAGACATAGGGCAGAATGGAGATACGGGGCATGATTGGAGACACGGGGCATGATTGGAGACACGGGGCATGATTGGAGACACTGGGCAGAATGGAGATGCAGGGCAGAATGGAGATACGGGGCATGATTGGACACACGGGGCAGAATGGAGATACGGGGCATGATTAGAGACATGGGGCAGAATGGAGATGCGGGGCATGATTGGAGACACGGGGCAGAATGGAGATGCGGGGAAGAATGGATATGCGGGGCATGATTGGAGAAGCGGGGCAGAATGGAGACATGGGGCAGAATGGAGATGCAGGGCATGATTGGAGACACGAGGCAGAATGGATATGCGGGGCATAATTGGAGACACGGGGCAGAATGGAGATGCGGGGCATGATTGGAGACACGGGGCAGAATGGAGATGTGGGGCATGATTGGAGACACGGGGCAGAATGGAGATGCGGGGCAAGATTAGAGACATGGGGCAGAATGGAGATGCGGGGCATGATTGGAAACACGGGGCAAAATGGAGATACGGGGCATGATTGGAGACACGGGGCAAAATGGAGACACAGGGCAGAATGGAGATGCGGGGCATGATTGGAGACACGGGGCAAAATGGAGACACAGGGCAGAATGGAGATGCAGGGCATGATTGGAGACACAGGGCAGAATGGAGATACAGGGCATGATTGGAGACGCGGGGCAGAATGGATAAATGGGGCAGAATGGAGATGCGGGGCATGATTGGAGACACGGGGCAGAATGGAGATGCGGGGCATGATTGGAGACGTGGAGCAGAATGGAGACACAGGGCAGAATGGATATGCGGGGCATAATTGGAGACACGGGGCAGAATGGAGATGCGGGGCATGATTGGAGACACGGGGCAGAATGGAGATGCGGGGCATGATTGGAGACATGGGGCAGAATGGAGATGCGGGGCATGATTGGAGACATGGGGCAGAATGGAGATGCGGGGCATGATTGGAGACATGGGGCAGAATGGAGATGGGGGCATGATTGGAGACAGGGCAGAATGGAGATGCGGGGCATGATTGAAGACACGGGGCACAATGGAGATGCGGGGCATGATTGGAGACACGGGGCAGAATGGAGACACGGGGCAGAATGGAGATGTGGGGCATGATTGGAGACACGGGGCAGAATGGAGACACAGGGCAGAATGGAGATGCGGGGCATGATTGGAAACACGGGGCAAAATGCAGATACGGGGCATGATTGGAGATACGGGGCAAAATGGAGACAGGGCAGAATGGAGATACAGGGCATGATTGGAGACACAGGGCAAAATGAAGATGCAGGGCTGAATGGAGATACGGGGCATGATTGGACACACGGGGCAGAATGGAGATGTGGGGCATGATTGGAGACACGGGGCAGAATGGAGACACAGGGCAGAATGGAGATGCGGGGCATGATTAGAGACATGGGGCAGAATGGAGATGCGGGACATGATTGGAAACACGGGGCAAAATGGAGATACGGGGCATGATTGGAGACACGGGGCAAAATGGAGATACAGGGCATGATTGGAGACATAGGGCAGAATGGAGATACAGGGCATGATTGGAGACATAGGGCAGAATGGAGATACGGGGCATGATTGGAGACACGGGGCATGATTGGAGACACGGGGCATGATTGGAGACACGGGGCAGAATGGAGATGCAGGGCAGAATGGAGATACGGGGCATGATTGGACACACGGGGCAGAATGGAGATACGGGGCATGATTAGAGACATGGGGCAGAATGGAGATGCGGGGCATGATTGGAGACACGGGGCAGAATGGAGATGCGGGGAAGAATGGATATGCGGGGCATGATTGGAGAAGCGGGGCAGAATGGAGACATGGGGCAGAATGGAGATGCAGGGCATGATTGGAGACACGAGGCAGAATGGATATGCGGGGCATAATTGGAGACACGGGGCAGAATGGAGATGCAGGGCATGATTGGAGACGTGGGGCAGAATGGATATGCGGGGCATGATTGGAGACACGGGGCAGAATGGAGACACGGGGCAGAATGGAGATGTGGGGCATGATTGGAGACACGGGGCAGAATGGAGACACAGGGCAGAATGGAGATGCGGGGCATGATTAGAGACATGGGGCAGAATGGAGATGCGGGGCATGATTGGAAACACGGGGCAAAATGGAGATACGGGGCATGATTGGAGACACGGGGCAAAATGGAGACAGGGCAGAATGGAGATACAGGGCATGATTGGAGACACAGGGCAAAATGAAGATGCAGGGCTGAATGGAGATACGGGGCATGATTGGACACACGGGGCAGAATGGAGATGTGGGGCATGATTGGAGACACGGGGCAGAATGGAGACACAGGGCAGAATGGAGATGCGGGGCATGATTAGAGACATGGGGCAAAATGGAGATGCGGGGCATGATTGGACACACGGGGCAGAATGGAGATACGGGGCATGATTGGAGACGGGGCAAAATGGAGACACAGGGCAGAATGGAGATACAGGGCATGATTGGAGACATAGGGCAGAATGGAGATACAGGGCATGATTGGAGACATAGGGCATGATTGGAGACACGGGGCAGAATGGAGATGCAGGGCAGAATGGAGATACGGGGCATGATTGGACACACGGGGCAGAATGGAGATACGGGGCATGATTAGAGACATGGGGCAGAATGGAGATGCGGGGCATGATTGGAGACACGGGGCAGAATGGAGATGCGGGGAAGAATGGATATGCGGGGCATGATTGGAGAAGCGGGGCAGAATGGAGACATGGGGCAGAATGGAGATGCAGGGCATGATTGGAGACACAGGGCAGAATGGATATGCGGGGCATAATTGGAGACACGGGGCAGAATGGAGATGCAGGGCATGATTGGAGACGTGGGGCAGAATGGAGACACGGGGCAGAATGGATATGCGGAGCATAATTGGAGACACGGGGCAGAATGGAGACACGGGGCACAATGGAGATGTGGGGCATGATTGGAGACATGGGGCAGAATGGAGACACAGGGCAGAATGGAGATGCAGGGCATGATTAGAGACATGGGGCAGAATGGAGATGCGGGGCATGATTGGAAACATGGGGCAAAATGGAGATACGGGGCATGATTGGAGACACGAGGCAAAATGGAGACACAGGGCAGAATGGAGATACAGGGCATGATTGGAGACACGGGGCAAAATGGAGACACGGGGCATAATTGGATACACGGGGCAAAATGAAGATGCAGGGCAGAATGGAGATACGGGGCATGATTGGACACACGGGGCAGAATGGAGATACGGGGCATGATTGGAGACGGGGCAAAATGGAGACACAGGGCAGAATGGAGATACAGGGCATGATTGGAGACACAGGGCAGAATGGAGATGCAGGGCAGAATGGAGATACGGGGCATGATTGGACACACGGGGCAGAATTTAGATACGGGGCATGACTGGAGAAACGGGGCAAAATGGAGACACAGGGCAGAATGGAGATACAGGGCATGATTGGAGACATGGGGCAAAATGGAGACACGGGGCATAATTGGAGACACGGGGCAAAATGGAGATGCAGGGCAGAATGGAGATACAGGGCATGATTGGACACACGGGGCAGAATGGAGATACGGGGCATGATTAGAGACATGGAGCAGAATGGAGATGCGGGGCATGAATGGAGACACGGGGCAGAATAGAGATGGGGGCATGATTGGAGACACAGGGCAGAATGGAGACACGGGGCAGAATGGAGATGCGGGGCATGATTGGAGACATGGGGCAGAATGGAGATGGGGCATGATTGGAGACACGGGGCAGAAAGGAGATGGGGGCATGATTGGAGACACAGGGCAGAATGGAGATGCGGGGCATGATTGGAGACATGGGGCAGAATGGAGATGGGGCATGATTGGAGACACGGGGCAGAAAGGAGATGGGGGCATGATTGGAGACACAGGGCAGAATGGAGATGCGGGGCATGATTGGAGACATGGGGCAGAATGGAGATGTGGGGCATGATTGGAGTCACGGGGCAGAATGGAGACACGGGGTACAATGGAGATGTGGGGCATGATTGGAGACACGGGGCATAATGGAGACACAGGGCAGAATGGAGATGCGGGGCATGATTGGAGACACGGGGCAAAATGGAGACACGGGGCAAAATGAAGATGCAGGGCAGAATGGAGATACGGGGCATGATTGGACACACAGGGCAGAATGGAGATACGGGGCATGATTGGAGACGGGGCAAAATGGAGACACAGGGCAGAATGGAGATGCGGGGCATGATTGGAGACATGGGGCAGAATGGAGATGGGGCATGATTGGAGACACGGGGCAGAAAGGAGATGGGGGCATGATTGGAGACACAGGGCAGAATGGAGATGCGGGGCATGATTGGAGACATGGGGCAGAATGGAGATGGGGCATGATTGGAGACACGGGGCAGAAAGGAGATGGGGGCATGATTGGAGACACAGGGCAGAATGGAGATGCGGGGCATGATTGGAGACATGGGGCAGAATGGAGATGTGGGGCATGATTGGAGACACGGGGTACAATGGAGATGTGGGGCATGATTGGAGACACGGGGCAAAATGGAGACATAGGGCAGAATGGAGATACAAGGCATGATTGGAGACAAGGGGCAAAATGGAGACAAGGGGCATGATTGGAGACACGGGGCATGATTGGAGACACGGGGAAAAATGGAGATGCAGGGCAGTATGGAGATACGGGCCATGATTGGAGACACGGGGCAGAATGGAGATACAGGGCAGAATGGAGATACGGAGCGTGACTGGAGACACGGGGCAGAAGAATGGAGATACGGGGCATGATTGGAGACACGGGGCAGAAGAATGGAGATACGGGGCAGAAGAATGGAGATGCGGGGCAGGATTGAATACACTGGGGGCAGGATAGGAGACAGATGGGGCAGGACTGGAGACAGATGGGGCAGGGTTGGAGACAGATGGGGCAGGATCATGGGGCAGGATGGATACGATGGAGACAGATGGGGCAAGATGGGGAGATCATATGGGGCAGAATGGATACTCATGAGGGCAGGGTGAGAGAACATATGGCTGAAGCCAGGAATGAGACACACGGGGGTCAGGATGGGGGATATTATTACCATAGGGGCTAATTAAAGAATATTATTACTGCAGTGATGTATTTATTTTATTTTTTGAGTATACTGTTTTAAATGGGGGGGCTTTCCTGTTACTGTGCAGAGTGATACTATGTCACCTTTTTTTCTTCATGTGGTGTAATGTAGAAGTTGGGAAAAAAATAAGTTATGTGTTCTGCAAGCGGAGCTCTAGATAACTGTGTTATTTCCTGCAGAGCCCTGGCTGGAAGACGTGATGGCGATCTGTGCTGGATTAAAGATGAAAAGCGAAGATGAAGGACTTCACCTAGAGACGTCACTGGTGAGTTAGTGTGTTACCTATATACTGTATACTATATACAGAGCTCCTGTGTATAATGTCATGGATCACTGCATTACCTGTATGTAAATTGCCTCTTCAGAGAAAAAGAGGACTTGAACTCTATAGCGCCACCTGTTGGTAGTAGCGATCCTACAAGTCACATTCAACCCTTTAACGAGTCTTGTACTATGACTTAGGATAAGTCATATGACTTATCCCAAGTCATATTACAAGACTCGTTAAACGGTTGATTGTGACTTGTAGGATCGCTACTACTAACAGGTGGCGCTATAGAGTTCAAGCCCTCTTTTTTGCTGAAGAGGCAATTTGTATATTATTTTCCCAGAGGAGCACTGCACGGCGAATAAGCCTCCTTACCTTGACAAGCCAGAGCTGGCATGTCACTCTCCACAAGGAGAAACCTTGCCCCTTAGACCTGTATTACCTGTACACAGACACTGCATACTAAGTACAGGTCTCCTGTGTATAATGGCACTTATGGTGAAAGTATTGTGTTATTTTATTACTGATCAGTATTGTAGTATTCAGTCACCATGTGGTGGTAATATGTGGTCTGGACATGGTGTAGCGGTATTTGTTCCTTGTATGTGGTATTATTCGATCACTGTGGTGGTAAAATGTGGTCTGGTCATGGTGTGGCGGTATTTTTTCCTTGTATGTGATATTATTTTGTCACTGTGGTGGTGTGGTGGTAATATGTGGTCTGGACATGGTGCGGTGGTATTTGTCCCTTGTACAGTCATGGCCAAAAGTATTGACACCCCTGCAATTCTGTCAGATAATACTCAGTTTCTTCCTGAAAATGATTGCAAACACAAATTCTTTGGTATTATTATCTTCATTTAATTTGTCTTAAATGAAAAAACACAAAAAGAATTGTCCTAAAGCCAAATTGGATATAATTCCACACCAAACATAACAAAGAGGGTGGACAAAAGTATTGGCACTGTTCGAAAAATCATGTGATGCTTCTCTAATTTGTGTAATTAACAGCACCTATAACTTACCTGTGGCACCTAACAGGTGTTGGAAATAACTAAATCACACTTGCAGCCAGTTGACATGGATTAAAGTTGACTCAACCTCTGTCCTGTGTCCTTGGGTGTACCACATTGAGCATGGAGAAAAGAAAGAAGACCAAAGAACTGTCTGAGGACTTGAGAAACCAAATTGTGAGGAAGCATGAGCAATATCAAGGCTACAAGTCCATCTCCAAAGACCTGAATGTTCCTGTGTCTACCGTGCGCAGTGTCATCAAGAAGTTTAAAGCCCATGGCACTGTGGCTAACCTCTCTAGATGTGGCCGGAAAAGAAAAATTGACAAGAGATTTCAATGCAAGATTGTGCGGATGTTGGATAAAGAACCTCCACTAACATCCAAACAAGTTCAAGCTGCCCTGCAGTCCAAGGGTACAACGGTGTCAACCCGTACTATCCGTCGGCATCTGAATGAAAAGGGACTGTATGGTAGGAGACCCAGGAAGACTCCACTTCTTACCCCGAGACATAAAAAAGCCAGGCTGGAGTTTGCTAAAACTTACCTGAAAAAGCCTAAAACATTTTGGAAGAATGTTCTCTGGTCAGATGAGACAAAATTAGAGCTTTTAGGGCAAAAGCATCAACATAGAGTTTACAGGAGAAAAAAGAGGCATTCAAAGAAAAGTACACGGTCCCTACAGTCAAACATGGCGGAGGTTCCCTGATGTTTTGGGGTTGCTTTGCTGCCTCTGGCACTGGACTGCTTGACCGTGTGCTTGGCATTATGAAGTCAGAAGACTACCAACAAATTTTGCAGCATAATATAGGGCCCAGTGTGAGAAAGCTGGGTCTAACTCAGAGGTCATGGGTCTTCCAGCAGGACAATAACCCAAAACACACTTCAAAAAGCACTAGAAAATGGTTTGAGAGAAAGCACTGGAGACTTCTAAGGTGGCCAGCAATGAGTCCAGACCTGAATCCCATAGAACACCTGTGGAGAGATCTAAAAATGGCAGTTTGGAGAAGGCACCCTTCAAATATCAGGGACCTGGAGTAGTTTGCCAAAGAAGAATGGTCTAAAATTCCAGCAGAGCATTGTAAGAAACTCATTGATGGTTACCGGAAGCAGTTGGTCGCAGTTATTTTGGCTAAAGCTTGTGCAACCAAGTATTAGGCTGAGGGTGCCAATACTTTTGTCCGGCCCATTTTTGAAGTTTTGTGTGAAATGATCAATGTTTTGCTTTTTGCTTCATTCTCTTTTGTGTTTTTTCATTTAAGACAAATTAAATGAAGGTAATAATACCAAAGAATTTGTGTTTGCAATCATTTTCAGGAAGAAACTGAATATTATCTGACAGAATTGCAGGGGTGTCAATACTTTTGGCCATGACTGTATGTGCTATTATTTGGTCACTTTGTGGTGGTAATATGTGGTCTGGACATGGTGTAGTGGTATTTTTTCCTTGTATGTGATATTATTGGTCATTTTAAATATTGAAAAATAAATAAAAATATATCTAAATTGTATTGCATATTTTAACAAATATTTAATACAGTAGAGTAGAGCTCGGCCAAAAGTGTCTACCCTGTTATGGTGGTGGCTTAAAAAATCTTTTGGCCAAAACAAAAGCTGCCGGCTATATGTGTGATCTGGTGATGGGAACTGTTAATGTGTGATAGGTGAGAAGTGGAGCTTTTCCAAGAGAGAGCGGTGGGACTGTGGACAGTTCGAGGGGTGGAGGGCAGGGCTGGGGTGGAGCCTGGGTGGAGTATCAAGGGGGCCCCGAAAATTTTGCCAGTATGGGGCCCCGAAATTCCTAGTGGCAGCCCTGGCTACATGTCTCACTACACACCATGCTAATGTGTATGAGGACAGTATACCCTGTGCAATCCATCACACCCCAGCCCCGGTGCTTACAGACCGCCAGCTCTAATGAAGAATCAGCTGTCAGCCAGTGCCAAAGGCACCGTTATATCTGCCACTCTCTATGCACAAAGCAGTGACTGAATCCACGTTGGTGCCTCCTGTATGACTGGAAGAGTAAAGCTACCTAGGGAAATAAAGTTCACATCCTCCTGGCAGTGGGGCTGTCACGGTGCGATAAAGCTACTGCTCTGCAGATTAACCCCATATCTGCAGGTTAATAGCGTTATTTTACATGACCGGTTCCCTTTATAGTCTTCTAGGTCTTCTATATAAGGTTTTATGAGCCCAGGATTACTTATTTGTGATTTCCATTGTGGGCACAGCTGCTTCTCTAGTGTGGTTGATGGGAAGGACTTAGCTTCTCCCTGACCATGTTCTTCACTTTCCTGTCGCCTGATACATTACTGGAAACTGGTGCTTTCTGACTGACTCAGCAGCTGCTTCTCATACACTACAGACACTGTACAATGCATCCATGATAATGAGGGAGAGAGGGTCGCCTCCATTTTATCTGAGGTACAACAGAAAGATCCAAAGATAACTGCAGATCTGCTGGATGTCCCAGATCCACATTTCCAGACTTGGGAAACTGACCTAGGAGGTCGGTTCTATGTCCAGGTGTCATCTGTATCCGCATCACTAAACCTAGTATTGCTACTACATGTACTAACGCAGCGGAAAATACTGGTGTTTTGCATGCTTTTTTTATGCGTTTTTTCATGCGGTTTTGTAAATCCATAGAGTTAGATAAAGATATATTATTAAACAACAAAAAAAAAGAATTGTGATGTAATTTCCTTGTTCATCCTCTTCTTTTTCATTCTCCATTGAAGACCATTATGTCATTACATACCATGTTCAAATTTATAATGTATACACACACAAAACAAATATAACTGAATATATTCACCAGGGTGACTAGGTGGTTCTTAGCTCTTCAAGACTTGTCGTTTCATGTAGAACACAGGCCAGGGAAGTTACATGGCAATGTGGATGCCCTCTCCTGAATTCCCTGTCTGGTGTCTGATGGTGCCAAAACCCTCAGCTTTGGGCAGAGGGGGGGAATATGTGAGAGTCACTGGCTTTGTAGAGGAATGGAAGTACGTGTCACTGCACATGCAGCGATCAGTGGTGTGAAACCGGAGTGTTTTTGTGTTTCTAGCACACTAGGTGCTGAGAGGCCATGTACAGAGTTCAATGGGCCGGTTTCATGTGAGCACCCACAGTACGGGAGTAAGGGTGCTCACCGTACACCTTTTTCCCTACAGGTGTTTGAGGACCTGCAGTGAGGTCATGATCACGTGACCAGTACATGTGATATATACCTGGACCTGTGATTCAGAGGTGGAACTCCTACATGGCTCCCATAGGAGCTAAGGACGCTGTGTGTGTGTGTGTGTGTGTGTGTGTAAGGCTAGTTTCACATTAGCGTTTACGGCCACAGCATCGGGCTGCGCACGGCCACCGCTAAGCCCCGCCCCTGCCACGCCTCTGCCGGGAGCTCCGCCTACGGGCGCATGACGCTGCATGCGTCCTGCGTCCCCTTTCTTTATCACTGGGGACGCAGGCCATGCGCAGTATGCGTTTGGCGGCGCATGCGTCCTTTTGACGGTGCGCCGAGCGCAACCAAATTGCAACAGGTTGCGTTTGGCGCTGGTCGGCGCACCGTCAAAAGGACGCATGCGCCGCCAAACGCATACTGCGCATGGCCTGCGTCCCCAGTGATAAAGATAGGGGACGCAGGACGCATGCAGCGTCATGCGCCTATAGGCGGAGCTACCGGCGGAGGCACGGCAGGGGGCGGGGCTTAGCGGCGGCTGTGCGCAGCCCGACGCTGCGTCCGTAAACGCTAATGTGAAACTAGCCTTACCTGCAGTGACATCTGCAGGACAAGGACTCTGATAGACTTAACTCTGTTAAGGTTTATGCGGTCTACAATAAACCAGCAGCTAAATTAATATCAGAGCTGTTCCTGACTACTTTGTGAAGCAGTGGAGTGAATCATCCCCTCACACACATTATATATATATATATATATATATATATATATATATATATATATATATTATAATATAATAATATATTATAATATAATAATATATATATATATATATATATATTACACATTATATATAAAGCGCATAATGTATATTATATACACTATATATATATATATAGTGTGTGTGTGTGTGTATATATATATATATATATATACTGTATATATATATATATATATATATATATATACTGTATATATACACATACTGTATATAAACTACAAATCGGATCGACTCCAAAAATACATAGCACACCTGTCCCCACCGAGGGCTTTGAAACGCTGCCTGAAAGGGGTCTCTGCGCCGAGCGGTTCGGGCCACATTAATTGCAGAAAAGGCGGAGAAGTAGAACTAGATGTGTATTTCCTGAAGGAAGTACAGATAGTGCTTTGAAATGGTGCCCGGGCTGCCCCTTTAAGAGAGACTTGCCTGCTGCCTCTGCAAGACTTTCAACTCAGGATCTGTTTTAACTGTGGGTGCCTCTCAGGAGTCACTTTGGCCAGTGGGGCCCCTCTGGGTCCGATTTGGTGGGCGGGGCCCCTCAGGGTCCGATTTGGTGGGCGGGGTCCCTCTGGGTCAGATTTGGTGGGCGGGGCCCCTCTGGGTCCGATTTGGTGGGCGGGGCCCCTCTGGGTCCGATTGGTAGGCGGGGCCCCTCTGGGTCCGATTTGGAGGGCGGGGCCCCTCGGTCCGATTTGGCGGACGGGGCCCCTCGGTCCGATTTGGCGGACGGGGCCCCTCGGTCCGATTTGGCGGGCGGGGCCCCTCTGGGTCCGATTTGGTGGGCGGGGCCCTTCAGGGTCCGATTTGGTGGGCGAGGCCCCTCAGGGTCCGATTTGGTGGACGGGGACACTCTGGGTCTAATTTCGTGGGCTGGGCCCTTCAGGGTCCGATTTGGTGGGCAGGGCTACTCAGTCTGCTTTGTTGGGTGGGGCCACTCTGGGTCCGACTTGATGGGCGGGGCCACTCTGGGTCTGATTTGGTGGGCGGGGCCCCTCAGGGTCCGATTTGGTGGGCGGGGCCACTCTGGGTCCGATTTGGTGGGCGGGGCCACTCTGGGTCCGATTTGGAGGCCAGGGTGGCTCAGCCTCCGATTTGTAGGCCAGGGTCGATCAGCCTTCGATTTGGAGGCCGGGGTGGCTCAGCCTCCGATTTGGAGCCTGGGGTCACTCAGCTTTTGATTTGGCGCACCGGCCCTTTAAGACTCATTTCGGTGCGCCGGTCCTTTAAGAATCACTTTGGCGCGTCGGCCGTTTAAGAGCCAGAAACGCAAAAAGAATTGACATGCTGCAGAAAATAAAATGCTGCAAATACGGATGGAAATTTACTGATCATGTGCACAACACTTAAGGATTGTCATTGACTTACATTGCATAAGGATTCCATTGCATTTTTGGATCATTTACGCGTGTAAGAAAACGCATCAAAAATGCATCGTGTGCACATAGCCTAGAACGGCGGAAGGACATTTATAGTTTCTTGCACATAAATTGATAACATTTAGATGGATTCAGATGAACCTTCCGACAAAACGTGATAACAAAGTCATTACTACAGGACTGTATGAGAAAGGGATTTATTCTACAAGGAACGCCAGAGCCAAAAATGAGAATCCGGGCCCCGTGGCTGGATACTCCGGGCCTGGCTTCCAGCGTCTTAGAACCGGATGGGGTCTTTGTTCCTGGAGCTTCTCTACTCGTCTGATCTATGTCCTTGTATAAAGAACTATGGAATTCTTCTGTGTAACGTGTGATGTTGCTGCAATGCTAATATTCCTGTATAGGCGTCTCTTTATAGATAATTTTACCCCAGCTTTTTGGATAAGGAGAAAGGGGAAGGTGGATTGGGGACATTTAATTCTAGTTTCCTTTAAAAAATAAAATGTGATTGAAAAGCAATACCAGTCCATTTTCCCACCATATTATTTGTGCTCTCAAATATTACAATTTCGATACAAGACCTGAAGCATTTAAAATTATAGAAAATGTGTTTAACGACCTTGTGTGGAGGTCATGAGCCGAGGCTGAAGATTCTTCATCTTCAAAAGTCTACAAAACAGGGAAGATTGGCAACTCCAAATTTCCTTCTCTATTTCACGGCTATGGGAGCTTGGAAACTTCTGAATCAGCAGGTTTGGATGAAATGGGTGACTCATCAAGTCCACCATATTGAAGGGAATCAGTTCTCGTTGATGGTTAAAAAACTACCGTATTTTGTGGACCATAAGACACACACCAAAATTTCAGAAGGAAAATAGGGGAAAAAAAGTGTCAAATGGTGGTCCGTCTTACAGTCCAAACTCAGCAGGGTCACAGAATGTGTACCGCTGTGGGGTCATGCTGCGAGTCCCATCCCAGGCTGGTAGAATGGGGTGTTTGGCGGTGCAGGGGCTCCACCGACATTTTGTGAAAGCCCGGAGGCAGCTATGTACTGTACATATTTTGATCATGAGTACTGAGATCTTGATGCTGAGATCTCAATCTGCATATGTGCTGCATTCTGCAGCCATTTTCCCGCAGTCTACTGCATTGAAACCATGGAAGTGCGAGGTCTCCGGGCTTTCACAAAATGTTGGCGGAGCCACTGCACTGCTGAGCACCACCAAACACCCTCTCCTACAAACCTGGGACTTGCAGCATCGCCCTGCCGAACACCCCTTCCTTCCAGCCCTGGGCCCACAGCATGGCCAGCAGTATCGCCCAACGTCTACCGGTTCATTAATGGATCACATCAGATGTTCCTACAAAGAAGGAATGGATCATAGATGTAACGAGTAATGTGTATTATGAACATGGTTATTACTGTAGTGTAGAGAGGTTACAGTCTTTGTCAGACATGGAGTTTGTGCGCTGAAAGTAACTAATGAATGACAGATCGCTGAGAATGTGAGTCAGGCAGAAGAGGGAGGAGGATGTTTTGTGAAGTATTCAATGCACATAGAGTATTGCTTTTTATTTGCTTATTAGATGAAACATATTAGTAACTGCAGATATTTTTAATTCTTATCATAATTCTGTATTTTTCTGACAATAAGGTACTACTTACCCTAAGATGTAACTAAGGTTTAGACAGTAAACAATAGGAGAAACATTTTATAATGAACACTCTGCAGTGCACATATATACACACACAACACTGGTGGACACATAGTTCCGATACATCTGCAGATGTACATTCATACACATCTCTGCTACATCTACACATTTACATACACACAGCTCTATTTATTTTTATTATGCACTAGCTGAAGAGCCCAGCATTGCCGGGGCATAGTAACTAACGCCCACTCCACATAGCCCAGCTCACTGCGCATAGTCACACTCACTCAACATAGCCATGCTCACTGCATAGCTCCGCCCCTTCTGGTCAATCCCACTCCTTTACTGTTATGTCACAGGAGAATGTTAGCTTTATGCTCCACCCACCTCCAATTAGCCCCTCACCTTTATTGTGACGTCACAATGTTAGCTTATAAAATTCCATGTCATGTCACTGCCTAATCATTCTTGTGTCCCACAGACACTAATCACAATAAAGGGGCGAGATTATCCAGAAGGGTGGAGCTATGCAGTGGGCGTGGCTATACTCAATGGGCGTGGCTATGCAGAGTGGATGGGGCTAGTGGAGTGGGCGTGGCTTGGTACACATACATACACACACTCATATATATATATATATATATATATATATATATATAGAATGCTTATATAGCACCATCATATTCTGCAGCGCTTTACAGACATTACCATCGCTATCCCCAATGGTTGTCACAAGATGGTTTTAGTCAAACATCTCCATCTTTCATGGTGGCGTCTGGTTCTGTGAATTCCAGACACTTCTCCTTGTGATTCCATAGACAGCAATGGTCAGCAGAGAGTGACTTGAGTGTCAACTTCTAGAGATGCAGCTTCTAGGCAGGTTAGAAAGCGTTAAAGCTTTGATGATCGAAAGCTTGTTGAGCACAAGGTGCAGGAGAACGGGTCGTGTCTGCTCTTTTCTTATTTAAGCTGGCTCCACTGTTCAGGTAATAGGTAATACCAGCAATAATTCTCTTACCCTGTCTCTAATGGTAGGGGCGCCTAAGCGCGCCATTTTCCCTGGATTACTTATAATGGTGAGAACCCCAGGGTCACGTACCTTGCCTTAGCTACTGAATCCGCTCTCAGTCTGTAACCCTCCCCCACCCAGGGAAGAGGGGAGTAGTAGTGTACCGTAATAAACCAACCAGACTAACAAGGTAATATGAACAGGGATATAGGAAAATACCAATCATACAAATATACTCACATAAACAACAGAGGTTTACCCCAGAGTGGAGGATAGGGTCAAACCACAGTAGGAGGAGGGGAATTAGCACACACCCAAAACCTAGCAACAGTCACAGATAAATCCACCAAACACCATCACAAATAACAACCTCCAACCAACATCTATTAACCATGCAGCATGAGCTACTCTGGCAGCGAGTGCTTGAGGGGCCCAGGCTATATAGAAGATATTAGCAGCTAACAGTGAACAGCAGAGAGCCTTAATTTAGGAAAACTTCCAAGAGATCTCAACAGAGATTAACCCCTGCACTCCTAAAAAAAAAAAAACCCTGCACCATTTAATATGAAGGTAAAGTGCTTCTACTCAGTGCAGGAGTATGATAAATCAGACACTGCGGTCTTCTGGCTCCCATCAGTCTCGGTAAACGCGTGACGGACGCCGAGTCACTTCTCACGGCCAAGCCATGGAGACTGGATAGTTAGGAGTTCGAGGTCAAAATCCAGGAAGGTACGTCATAAACAGAAAGAAGAGAAAAAGGTGTAGTCAGGTAATGTTCAAAAGTCAGAATACCAGGATAGCGGATCAGAGCAGAAGGCAAGGCACAGAAACACAAACCACACAGTAGCTAAATGTAAGTCTAGCAGAGGTCTAGGAGTAAAAGTCCAGTTAAGTAGCCTGGCAATCAACTGGGATAATGAATACATGGAGACAGCCAGTCTGTCTGCAGACTATAAAAGACACGATAAGTGTTGTGGATTTATTTTTGATTTGGGTAGATTTACCCCTGTGCATACTGTGGCCTGTCCTGATTAGACAGAGTCTTATTGAGCACTCAAAGGAAAAGAGGAAGCTACACGTAGTTAGCAACAACTCATTCCAGCAGAACTCTGGAAACTTTATTCATATATGGTCTTTTATCAGTTCGTATAAAGGAGTGGTTACTCATTAACATAAAGGCTTTACTTCTTAGCTAATTGGTCAGTTTAAATGCATGAACATATATGGGTGTCCGACCTGGGGTTATTTAGACACCACGTGATTTACTGTCCGGAGTCTTGCACTTGTCAGCAAGTCTCCAATATCGGCCGGACCACCTGGCCTAAGTTCCTCATTCCCTATGTCTGCTAGATATTTCTCAAATCACAAGACAATGAGATGACTGGGTAGCAGGTTATTTCCACCAACTAGTTATAAGGTTCAAACTGTGAATATGTATCTGTGTGCAGTATTTCTGAGTATATAGCAGTATATAGCCTATATAAGAGTACATGAGTATATAGCCTATAGCAGGCAAGTGAGATCTATATGAAATACATATATATTTCCGTAACAATCCCCCCTTAGATATCACTTGCCCTAAAACCCTGCTCCTGGCCCAAAGCGCTGCAACTCTTTTATGCTGCCAATGGACTGGCATATGCCTAGTGCATACATCCTCCTCTGTACAGACTTTTGCAAATGGGCGGTCAGGAGATCTGTCCCTAAAGGGGGTGTGGTGCAATGTAATCAAAGTCTCTTAGTTAGCAGTCTATGCAGTCAGTGCATGTGTATTCTCCATCAGGTAGGTAATTTATTCAGTCAGGGAGGTCATCCACAGCAACATTCCAGCTCAGGTGTATCTTCTGGTATGAAGGTCTTTTCCTGCAATGCGATGCGTGGATCCAGGCGGGGTTTTCCCTCCAGGTCGGTGGCGTCAGCAGTTGGAGAAGGGCCATCGGATCTGGGATCGAGTGCTTCTCTTTACAGACTTTCTCCACCCACACTCAGTCTCCTGACTTCAGGACGTGTATACCAGGCACCGAATCTGGACCTGGCAATGAAGGAGAGAAACTCGAGAATGGACATTAGCAAAATTCTTGATAAATTCAACTACACATGCAGACAAAGTATCATATTGCATAGTCAACTGCTAAGTAAAGAATACCCTAAACTTGGTTTTTTACCCAAATAAAGTCTCATATTGGTGACAGCTTTCTCTGAGCCTACGGGAGTGTCTAATGCCAGGGTTTGTCTGTCTCTTGGGCAAATTTTTAGCATGCTGCTCTTAAGTGTCCCACCTAGTCTATGGTGTGGGATGGTGAGAAGTGTGTAGGCCTACGACTGACCCTACTGCTGATCAGATCCCTTGTGTAAGGTTTGCTGTATATGGGGGTCCCTGATCACTTGCTATTGCTTCTGGAAACCCCATATCTGCACACTATTTTTGAGAGTAGCTTCTTTGCGGTAGTCTTCGCCAACTGGTTCCTTACTGGGAAGTCTTCAGGCCAGATGATGTGGGGGAACTTTTCCCGCTTGTCCGATGTTAAATTTGTCGGTGGCCGAACAGCTGCTGGGAATCTTCGCTATTTAGGTGTGAGTTGAGTCCAATCAGGTCATTCATCTGTGTCTTCAATTCTGTGTGGAGGCCATGTGCCCATTGAACCACCGTAGGGTACACACTTTGAGATAGACTGGGTCTGTCTTGAGGTAGACGGTTTGAGGTAGACGGTATGAGGTAGACTAGGCCTGTCTTGAGGTAGACGTTTTGATGTAGACGGTTTCTTGGAGCCCAGTGCTTTTGGCCTTCAGCATCCAGCTCTCCTTCTCCTCCTTCCGAGTCTGATCCTGTTACTTCTTGTACAGGTTTCAGGAAGTCATCTTGTCAGGTTTAGTGACTGGGTTGTGATAACTGACATTCTCTGAGCTGATGGTGGGATTTTAGCTGAGGTTTCGTCTCTGTCCGCGCCTCCCTCTGTATGAAGACTCTGGTTAGACTGTGTCAGAGGAGGACTTGGGACTCTTTGCATTGGTACAGGTCCAGCCGGTATTCTCCGGGGATGAGGGGGAAGGTCAAGCTGTTGTAGCCTTGGGATGCCTTCGGACTCATGCAGCTCGTCTCGGGGGGGACGGGGTAAGTGTTGCCGTGGACTGCTGACCGTAGGACTGTGCTGGAGAAGAAGCTTCCCCACGAGAGGGTGGTGGAGGACAATCTTCTGGAATGTTCTCCATCAAATACGTCCTTTCTGGTAAAGGTGGGCACCATTCTTCTGCCTCAGAATTCATATCCACATCAGAGTCTTCGTTCTGGAAGTGATTCAGCTTGTTGACTGGTGGAGGAGGAGGCAGCACTTCTGTCCAATTCAGAGATGGCATCTTCAACGGTTTTCCCATTGACTTCTGTTTGCCAGGTTTTCTCGTCTTCAGTCGTCATGTAGTAGCCGTCCGGCTCTACGACCTCTCCCATTTTCCATATTGTCTTCATCTGGCTGCTTCTTTGGCTGCCAAGTCTGCTGTTGATGCCCCGTGTCTCTACTGTGTTCAGTTTTCCGTGTGCCTTGGCCTTCAGCACTGCCACCACTTTTAGTAGTTGAAGAGCGTCCAGCAGGTCTCTGATGGCTCCATGGTGCTTCACGGTCGATCCGCTTGCTGTGATGAAGTTTCTTGCAGCCCAGATGGGTCCCAAGTCAGGTGCCATGTCATGCGAGTACCTGGAAGTTTTCGTTCTTCGCAATCTGGCAGGTCTTTCGTCAGCTCTATCAGCTCCGTTTCTTGGGCTCTTGGGCTGACAACCTTCTGGACCATAGAATGTCTTGATTGCTGGTCGCTGCACATCCCATGTGGAACTTTCCTTCATCATTTGCAAGGCTGGAGCCATGTACGGTATCTTGCAGATTTTTCATCTGAGGGTCCGTATCCGCATCCCCCTTGGGAGTGGGCGTAGAGACAGGTAACGGCTGAGAGCACTGAAGAGTGGTGGAGAGCAGCCTTGTCAGGAGGGCGTGTGCTGCGAGTATTGCTTTCATGCAGGAGGGTCCCCCCCTTGCAACTGGATCCAGGCCAGCTGAGAGGTAGTCTAGAGGCCTCTGGTTTTCATCCGTGGGTCTGTTTTAAGCCTGGCCAGTAGCATGACCTTCTCCATCTTGGTCCTTCTTTTTCCGTTTTGGTCAGGACGGGATGGCTTCTCATAGTCAGGGAGGCCTAGAGTTAGCGCAGAGACTATGAAGTCTTTCAGTTTCCTGTATGAGATGAAGGTTGCAATGCGTTGATGCAATTGTACAGAGGCTGCATTAAGCCTGGAGCACCAGGGATCCAAGTTCTGCAGTACGAGACTAGACTAAGGAAGGACTGCATCTTCAGAGTTGTTGAGGGAGCCACCTTCTCCTCCGCGGCCCTCCGGTCATCTGTCAAGTGTTTCGTCTAGTGGGCGATACGGTGTCTTCAGGAACTTGCTTTTGACACCACTGGACTCTGTTTTTGCAGAACTTACGTTGCTGCTCTGCCAGGCAGAGTAGAGGAGACATGGAAAGCGCTGTGCAGGTAGCGATGTCGATGACTTCTGCATGCTCCGCAATCCAGTTGTCGGGGATGGAGGACAATGCTCTGGCGAGCTGTGAAAAGCTGTTCTGGGCCCTCTTGGGTCTCACTGTCCGTTTGTTCCGCACCCCCCTTGTGCGTTTTCAGGAACTGGTCGTCCAGGTGGGGGGGAACATTGAGGGAAGCTTCAGGCAGATCCATTGCCGTGAGCACCGTTGCTGTGGCTGGCACCTTTGTCAGCAGATTGTGCAGATCTGGCACAACTGGGGTTTCAAACACGGTTGTTTCGCTCACAGTCCTCAGGTTATACACCATTCAATCTGATCTGGTTCTCCTTTCACAGTCTTCCTCTTGATCGAGAGAAGCTGGGACCGCATGATGATTCCCGTGGGTGAGGCGGCTCAATCTGGCCTTGCTCTTCACAGTGCCGTGAGCGACTCCCATCTTCTGGCACAGGGCTGGCAGGAAACCAAACCGTTTGCTGGGGTCCTTATTTTTCGTCAGAGGTGACGTTCAGCTGAGCTTTCTTGCTCTCACAGGGGGTCTTTTTGCTGGGGCATCTTCTTTACCAGCCAGCAGCAGCTCCTTTCACCCAGCTTGATTTCTGGTCAGCATCTTGTTAACCAATTTGAGGAGCTGAATGGCTGTCTTCTGGTCCAGGGCCTGGATTAACTTCAGGGAGCACCTTCAGAATCTTGTCCAAGATGATCCTCTGGCGCTGGAGCCGGAAGCAGTGCAGCCATTTCACGAAGCGGGTGTGGTCCCTCTGGGTTGAGAGTTTTCCTGGCCCATGCCAGAGTTCTTAGGCCGTTTCTTGAACAGCAGTTCCACTTAGACCTCCAGCTGGTCAGTCAGTTTAGCTCTAGGTGATGAGCTGCAGATGCTGGGCCTTCGGAGCGTCTGGGGTTGTAGACTTGAGTTACACCCGCACTGGCGCAACTTGAAGTCTCCCTTGGGCCATAGGCTTCTGGGTGCCATGTCCAGCACCTCCTTGGGTAGGCTTGCACCGGTTGTTCGAGCGAGGCTCTTGTAGGGCCACCAGCATGATTGATTCTTCTTGGGCCTGGGGTGGAGAGGTGGTCAAGGTCACATCTTCATGGGACACTTTGGTCCTGCAGTAGGTCTGCGCTCATCAGGTGGGGTGGGCAGGTCTCCACCGTAAACTGGAACAGGATGGAGTGACCTGGCAGTGTCCTCATGCTTAGGGGCTTGCAAGCTGGGGAACGTCTGCCTTGACCTTAAATCCCCATACAAGACACAGAGTGTTCTGATAGACTGGTGGTGTCGGGGATTTTCACTTCTGACTGCACCAGTGTCCACAAGGAAAGATATGACAGCCCCCAGTGATTTGAGGTATTGGGTTCGCTGATGGGGTTTCACATGTCAGGGGCGTGACGTCTGGCGGACCTGGTTTGCCTCTGTCCTATGGACAGGGTTCTTCATTGTCTTCTGTGTTTCTTTCTTGGCCTACTCCTCTGCGTGATGACCTGGGTTGCCGGGGTGCTGTGCACTGGTTCCGGAAATGGCCAAGGTTGCCACAGTTGAAACACCTGACAGGTCTTGTCTCTGCAGGGTGGTTGCTCCTCCACGTCAGTGGCCATCACGGGAGGGCCTGTCCTCCGTACTCCTGGGAGGGACTCAATTCTTCTGGCTACTGTAAGCAGGACATCTACTGCTATTGTCCTGTACTCAGGCCTGGCCATTATCAGTAGTTTCTTGATTGGTTCTCTTAGTCCATGCACAAAGGCCTGTGCCAACATTTGTCCGTGTACCTGATCATGAATAGTGAAGCCTAAAATTTGGAATACTTGCCTCACTCTGCCATGAAAGCTGTCTAGAAACTCTGTCTCGGCTTGTCTCATGTTATGCAGGCTGAGTGCTTGTCTGGTGTTGGCCCACTCTCTAAGCTGTTCAATTAGCTTTGATCCTGGTTTCCAGGAATGCACATCTAATTCTGATGGAAGCTTGAGGTGTTCCTTCATGATTTTAGAATACTGAACACCTGACTAGGGGTGAAGGGCACATAGTGTAAGAGTTCTGGCTCTATCTGCCCCTGCCTACTATGCAGCATAATCTCATGTTCATCAGAGGAGTAACTGTGCCACTGTGTCATTGTCTTTCTGTGTGTGTGTGTACTCCCCCCCCCCCCCTTGAGACTGGAGCTCCGTGTGGCACATAGGATCTTCAGTCTCAGAGTTAGCAGGTGCAGTGTCTGATGGCCCACACCTCCCTTCTGCTATCTGTTGTATCGGGAGGGCACCTGTGTTGTCATGTGTGGGGAGTGATTCACTTTCTTCTCCCGGTGACATAACTGTCTCTTTAGAGAGAGTCCCCTGTGGAACTAGGGACACTCCATTGTCTGGATCTGGCACTTGGCCAGCGGGTGATGATGAACTGAGAGGTGGGTGAGAAAAAAGAAGAAGAAAGGGTGGAGGAGATGGTGAAGACAAGGAGGAGGGAAGAGGAGTCGGGTGCAGTGGATGAGAGGGATGAGAGGTGGGCGTTGGTGATGAAGATGGAAAGGGAGGAGGTAGGAGAGAGAAAAGGAGGAGGAGAAGGGATAGGAGGAGAGATAGGCGGAGGTGAAGAAGATAGAGGAGGGAGAGATGGTGAGGGAGGACGAGGTATAGGAAATAGATGAGAGGGGAGGAGGTTGTGAAAATAGCGGAGATAGAGGGAGGAGGGAGATGGGAGGAGAGAAGAGTGAGGAGAGAGGAGATGGGGGGGCGGACTGCTTCCCCCCCCCCGCCGTCACGGAAGGCATTCTTCGACCTGTGGTCCTCCTCAGACGGCACAGATTACTATGAAAACACTTTTTCCTACACGTAAAACAAAAAAAAACAATCCTGTCTTGTTCACACTATCTGCTAGCACCTACTGCGGCGTTAAATGCTCTGTCACTTTAAGAAATGCAGACTGCAACTGAGCTCAACTAGCTACTTCCCTTTTTTCCTTTCAATACATTATGCCATTGTACAGCATACAGAGCTGCCCGTAGAATCCGACATGCTTAACTTTCTGAATAACACCTACTTTGTCTGTTCCAAAAACTTTAAAAAAAAAAAGGTAAGTGATTAAACCTTTTAACACCTTGCAACCCCTTTTAACCTGCTTAAAAGGGAACAAAAAGAAAACAAGAATATGGAAAATCAAAAATTGGCAAGATAACACAGGAATTACCAAAGCAGGTAAAAATTCAAAATTCTTTTTTTTTTTTTTTTTTTTAACAAAAAACTGGAAGAAAGAAGTGAAAACTAAAACTTAAAAAAACTGATAAAATGTCACAAAAACGTGGAAGAAAAACTCGGAAGAAAAATTAAAAGAGATAAGAAAAGGAAAAATGTTTCTTTTTTTTAAAAAAAAAGATTTTTTAAAGGATGAAACCCCCCCAAAAAATTGATAAAATCAAAAAGTATATAATATATAAAACTTTAAACCAACAATAAAACGGTTAATGTAGAATGTAGGCACCCAACTTCCTCTTTTTTCTGCCTGTGTCTTTCAGTGACATGAAGAGGAAAAAAAACAAACATTGATATGCTCAAAAAGACCCAGCTTTCCCGAAAATTCTCACACTGCAGTAACAAAAGCCTCTACCAAAAATGCAAAATAAAAGATAAAATAGGGAAGAACAGAGTCCAAAATATAATCTGCTTCAGATCTTTGCGGAAACCTGCAATAAATTCACATATAGACGTCCGGGGAGATCGAAAGCCCTTCTGTGACACGTCAAACAGCTGCTGACAACCGGTAACTGCCAATCACCCATGGCGCTTTGGTTAGCACCGGGATGTATCACCCTCCGTCTGCTGGGAGACGGGAGCCGTGATATCCCATTAGATTATCACCCCTCCGTGTGCACCCGAGAACCGTGATAATCTCTCCAGTGATCAGTCTGTGATATCCCCCCAGTCTGCCGCATCCGCGTGTGTGCGGGGACTGTGGCAGCCGAGGGATTCACCTGTGATGCCTCCCTTAAGCTGACACCTCCGTGTATGTGTGCGGGGACCGTGACAGCCGTGGGGTGGGATTCACCTGTGATACCTCCTTGAAGCTGACACCTCCGTGTGTGTGTGCGGGGACCGTGACAGCTTTTTCAGAGGAAACCACCTGTGATATCCCGTCTAAGTCAAAACCTCCGCATGGTGCGGGGACGTGATCTGACTTAGTCAGAGAGACTCAGTCTTGTTATCGGTGTCTCAGCAGCTACAAATTAAGTCACAGTCTCCACCAACTCTCTCACCCGAATCTCAGACACACAGGATCACAGTAGACACTTAGCTTATCCCAGGGTTTGGATTTTCCTCGTGGACTTTTCAACACTACCTGGGTTTGGTGACCACACTGACCGGCTAGAGTTGCTGACCCGGACTGGGCACAGGGAACATTCAGGTAAGATAACTAGATTTTCTTACCTTACTTATGGAGTTGCGCAAATCTCCGTTCCCATGAGCCAAGACCTTGGCCGGCACCTCTGTCCTCTCCGGTCAGCAGGATCCCCGTGCGTTTTCGTCCACGGCCTCGCTGGGCGCCACTTATTGTGGATTTATTTTTGATTTGGGTAGATTTACCCCTGTGCATACTGTGGCCTGTCCTGATTAGACAGAGTCTTATTGAGCGCTCAAAGGAAAAGAGGAAGCTACACGTAGTTAGCAACAACTCATTCCAGCAGAACTCTGGAAACTTTATTCATATATGGTCTTTTATCAGTTCGTATAAAGGAGTGGTTACTCATTAACATAAAGGCTTTACTTCTTAGCTAATTGGTCAGTTTAAATGCATGAACATATATGGGTGTCCGACCTGGGGTTATTTAGACACCACGTGATTTACTGTCCGGAGTCTTGCACTTGTCAGCAAGTCTCCAATATCGGCCGGACCACCTGGCCTAAGTTCCTCATTCCCTATGTCTGCTAGATATTTCTCAAATCACAAGACAATGAGATGACTGGGTAGCAGGTTATTTCCACCAACTAGTTATAAGGTTCAAACTGTGAATATGTATCTGTGTGCAGTATATATGAGTATATAGCAGTATATAGCCTATATAAGAGTACATGAGTATATAGCCTATAGCAGGCAAGTGAGATCTATATGAAATACATATAGAATCATAGAATCATAGAATCGTAGAGTTGGAAAGGACCTCCTGGGCCATCTGGTCCAACCCCCTGCTCAAAGCAGGATTCGCTAAATCATCCCAGTCAGATGTCTGTCCAGCCTCTGTTTGAAGACTTCCATTGAAGGAGAACTCACCACTTCTCGTGGCAGCTTGTTCCACTCATTGATCACTCTGTCAAAAAGTTTTTTCTAATATCTAATCTGTGTCTCCTCCCATTCAGTTTCATCCCATTGCTTCTAGTCTTTCCTTGTGCAAATGAGAATAAAGTTGATCCTTCTACAATGTGACAGCCCTTGAGATATTTGTAGACAGCTATTAAGTCTCCTCTGTCTTCTCTTTTTCAAACTAATCATTCCCAAATCCTGCAACCTTTCCTCATAAGACAGGGTTTGCAGACCGGTCACCATTCTTGTCGCTCTTTTCTGAACTTGCTCCAGTTTGTTGATGTCTTTTTTAAAATGTGGTGCCTAAAACTGGACACAATATTCCAGATGAGGTCTGACCAAAGAGGAGTAGAGGGAAATAATGACTTCACGTGATCTAGACTGTATGCTTCTGTTAATACATCCTAGAATTGCATTTGCCTTTTTTGCTGCTGCATCACACTGTTGACTCATATTCAGTCTGTGATCTATTAGTATACCCAAGTCTTTTTCACATGTGCTGTTGCTTAGCCCTATTCCTCCCATTCTGTATATGCTTTTTTCATTTTTATTGCCCAGATGTAGTACTTTGCATTTTTCCCTGTTAAAAACCATTCTGTTAGTTGCTGCCCACTTCTCCAGTTTATTTGTATCTTTTTGAATCCTCTCTCTCTCTTCTCTAGTATTAGCTATCCCTCCTAGCTTTGTGTCATCAGCAAATTTAATCAGTTTACCCTCAATTCCTTCATCTAAATCATTGATAAAGATGTTGAACAATACAGGGCCCAGGACAGAGCCCTGTGGTACCCCACTTGAGACATTCTTCCAACTGGATGTGCAGCCATTTACGACCACTCTTTGGGTCCGATCACTAAGCCAGTTATGAATCCACCTAACAGTTGCCTTTTCCATTCCATACTTAGTCATTTTTTCAATAAGGATTGTATGAGGTACTTTGTCAAATGCTTTGCTGAAGTCAAGATATACTATATCTACAGCATTTCCTTGATCCACCCAATCAGTGATTCCGTCATAGAAGGAAATTAAGTTAGTCTGACATGACTTATTAGTTACAAACCCATGCTGACTCTGTTTAATCACTTCATTCTTATCCAAGTACTGACATACATGTTGTTTAATAATCTGTTCAAAGATCTTTCCTGGTATAGAAGTCAGACTCACCGGCCTATAGTTGCCTGGGTCCAACTTCTTCCCCTTTTTGAAGATAGGAACAATATTTGCTCTTCTCCAGTCTTCTGGGACTTCTCCTGTTCTCCAAGAATTTTCAAAGATTATGGAGAGGGGTTCAAAAATTTCTTCTGCTATCTCCTTCAGTACTCTGGGGTGTAATTCATCTGGACCTGGAGACTTGAATTCATTTAGGTTAGCTAAGTGTTTCCTCACTATCTTTCTGTTTATAGATATCCTGGATTCTTCTATTCCCTTAATAGGACAGTGAAGAACAGTTGATGTTACATTTCCTTTCTGAGAGAAAACAGATGCAAAATAGGAATTTAAAAGTTCGGCCTTCTCAACATCCTGTCTTACCATTTCATCATTTTCATCCTGTAAAAATCCTATAGCATCTTTGACTTTTCTTTTACTTTTGACATATCCCCAAAATCCTTTATTATTGATTTTGACATCTCTTGCAAGCCTCAATTCATTTTCAGCTTTAGCTAATCTGATTTGTGCCCTGCAGGTTCTGCAGACAGCATTATATTCTTCTTTAGATATGCCTCCCTCTTTCCATTTTATAAACATTTTTTTCTTCCTTTTTAGCATGTGCTTAAGTTCTGTGTTCATCCATCCTGGTTTCCTTAAATGCTTACTATTCTTCCCTCTTTTCGGAATTGTTAACAACTGTGCTTTGAGAATTTCACTTTTCAAGATTTCCCATCCTTCCTGGACATTTTTGTCTTTAAGGATATCCAGCCATTGGATCCCTCCAATTCTCTTTCTGAATTCCTTAAAATCTGCCTTTCTGAAATCTAACCTTGACGTCTGAGTCTTCACAGGTCTTCCTCCTCTAGTTATCCAAAATTCTAAAATAGCATGGTCGCTACATCCTAGGGTCCCAGCCACTTTTACCTCCTCAACCATTTCCTCCCTGTTTATAAGGATTAGATCCAAGGTAGCAGTTACCCTTGTTTTCTCCCCTACCTTTTGGAAGATAAAGTTGTCAGCAAGAGAGGATAAGAATTTCCTTGACCTGTTAGTTTTGCCTGAGAGAGATTCCCAACAAATGTCTGGATAGTTGAAATCTCCCATGACAACTATGTCATATTTTTTGGAGAACTTGGCCATTTGATGCATAAAGAGTTCATCCATATCTTCAGCTTGCACAGGCGGCCTGTAGTAAATGCCTACAATGGTGTCCTTTCCATTGTTCTGTCCTTGTATTCTTACCCAAACAGTTTCCACAGAACTCCCAGTCTCTGAAGCTTCAATCTCTGTGCAGATATACGCGTTTCTAACATACAATGCAACACCTCCTCCTCGTTTATCAAGTCTGTTTCTTGCAAATAAGTTGTATCCTTCTAGTCTTGTATTCCAATCATGTGTATCGTCCCACCAAGTTTCAGTGATTCCAATGACATCATATTTCTTTTCCTGTGTTAGTAGTTCCAATTCTCCTTGTTTGTTGCCCATGCTTTGTGCATTAGTATAGAAACATTTTAGTTTGTGATTGGTTTCTCTTTCTCCAATTTTTTTATTAATTAGATTCTTTTGTCTTTGTTCTTCCTTTCCACTTCTAATAGCAGAGTTCTCAATAGCATTTGTCAGGTGTATGGCTTTTTCTGGTCTTTTGCTTCCCTTCCCATGTTGTTCTAGTTTAAAGCTCTCCTTGCAAGTGTAGCAAGGCGACTTCCAAATACATGTTTTCCAGTCTTCGTAAGGTGCACCCCATCTCTAGCAAGTAGTCCATCGTAAAAGTAATTCATTCCGTGATCCATAAATCCAAATCGTTGCTGACGGCACCATCGACGTAGCCAGTTGTTCACCTGCAGAATCTTATTCCACCTCCTTGTTCCATGGCCATCCACTGGGAGGATGGAAGAGAAGACCACCTGCGCTCCCAGTTCTTTCACTTTCTTGCCTAAGTCTTCAAAGTCTCTGCAGATGGTTTCCAGGTCATTTCTTGCGGTGTCATTTGTCCCCACATGTAGTAGCAGGAATGGGTAGTCATCTGTAGGTCTGAAGAGTCCGGATATCCTGTCAGACACATCTTTAATTTTTGCACCTGGAAGACAGCACATTTCTCTTGAAGTTATATCCGGTCTGCAGATAGCGGCCTCTGTTCCTCTCAACAGGGAATCCCCCATGACCACCACTCTCCGTTTCTTCTTCACAACATTTTTCTTTCTCCATCCAGGAGGACTCTGAAGGCGTACAAGGTTGCTGTTTGTTGGCAAAGTCTTATCCTGATGCATTTCTTCATCGTTTTCCTGCGTGAGAGCCTGGTACTGGTTCCTGAGCAGTATGGGTGCTGACTGCCTCCTGATCCTCCTGCTTCTCTGGGTCACATGCTTCCATTCCTCTCTTTCTTCAGGTGCACTTCGAATTTCTTCTCTTTCTGTAACATGAAGAGATAATTCTGCTCTGTCCAAGAACTCTTCACCTTCCTTAATGATTTTCAACGTAGCTAACCTCTCTTCGAGATTTTGCAGCTTTTCCTCCAACGGGGACACAAGCTTGCATTTGTGGCATGTGAAGTTTGGCTTTTCCACTGGTAAGTCTGTGAACATGTAGCAAGAAATGCAGCTCACCAAATGGCTCCTGGCCTCTTCCATATTGAGATTTCTTAAAAACGATGAAAGATGAGCCAAAATTCGCACGCCGATCTCCTCAAGACTCTTCCCCTGGCTTATATATTTCCGTAACATAAGAGCAATACTTTTTTGTGTTTAAAGTGCATATGATAGTACAAAAAATACAGTAAGTTATAAAGTAATTTCCTTCCTTTCCTCGGCTGTTTGTTGAATGTATTTTGTACAATTTGTCAATAAAAAATATAGTTTCTCTACGTGTGAGCTAGCTTTGATGTTTAACCTCTTTTACAACATTGGAAGTATAAGTACGCCCAAGGTCATCTACCCCCCTTTGATGCGGGCCCCGTCACTGAGCCAGCATCTTTAGTTGCACATAACACCTGATTTAATCAGCTGTCATGTGCCTCTAACAGCCATGGGAGGAATCGCGATCCACCCGCGGCTGTTAATATGCTAAATGTCAATCAATGCAATGTGTAGCACAAGTGATCGGATGTTACAACAAGAAAAGACAAAGACAAGCCATACAAAGTGGGATCACTAGACGATATATAAAACTATTTCTTTATTATTGAACAAAGGGCACTCAAGAGAAATATGGATAAAAACAATAAAAAAAAAGTCAATAACAAGACTCAGAACTATGATCAACAAAAAATTGATCAACCCTCTCAGGCAGCACATAAACGATACAGCTTTTCATATGGAATGGATATAGCCCAGGTAAAATATATACAAGACAATAGTACATATATTTCTCACCCAAGACACACTGTAAAACCCCTCCCTGCAGCCCAGAAATAAGTAGATAAAGCATGAGTATCAAATAGGCTGTGCCGCTAAAGGTAATCAAATATGCATCCTGATAATGAAAATAATACGGGAGATGTACCAAGCAAAAAAAAAAAAAAGACAAATGAAAATATCAGTATAACAGTCAGTTTGGGCCTAATTCAGCGCAATATAGAGCGACAGATGTAAAAGAATGATACCCATGCTATATGAATGGAACAACACTGCTAGGAGAAAAGGAGTTGAAATATAAAGAAAAGGGTGCCTATATAGAACACATACAGTACTGTATATAATATCAATGGTGTTTGTCAGAAGGAGGACATAGTAGCCTGGGTCAGCAAAAGGTCAATGCACCTGACAGGGCAAAGAGTGCATATAAAAGTTATGGCTCAGGGAAAAAAAAGGAGCTAAAAACGAACATACAATAATGGAAAATTGCAAAATTGATTAGGGGTTAACAAAATATGTTTTCTAGGAATTAAATTTTTACATTCCAGGTATGATAATGGCTTCTCCCCATGAGTGATTTTAGATGTTTAAGAAAATAGCATTAATGTTCACACATTGTTATATGAACATTGCTTCTCCTCTGTGTGAAGTTTCTGGTGCTTAACAAGACTTGATTTATCTGCCAAACATTTCCCACATTCTGAACATGAACATAACTTCTCTCCTGTGTGAGTTCTCTGGTGTCTAACAAAGTGTGACTTCCATGCAAAACATTTCCCACATTCTGAACATGAAAAAGGCTTCTCCCCTGTATGAGTTCTCTGGTGTCTAAGAAACAATGATTCCTCTACAAAACATTTTCCACATTCTGAACATGAATATGATTTCTCCACTGTGTGAGTTCTCTGGTGACTAACAAGCGATGATTTATGTACAAAACATTTTCCGCATTCTGAACATGAATAGGACTTCTCCCCTGTGTGAGTTCTCTGGTGTCTAACAAGCAATGATTTCTGTATAAAGCATTTTCCACATTCTGAACATGAAAAAGGCATTTCCCCTGTGTGAGTTCTCTGATGACTAACAAGCGATGATTTATGTATAAAACATATTCCACATTCTGAACATGAATATGGTTTCTCCCCTGTGTGGGTTCTCTGATGTTTAACAAGATGAGATTTCTCTACAAAACATTTTCCACATTCTGAACATGAAAAAGGCTTCTTCCCTGTGTGAGTTCTCTGGTGTCTATCAAGGTGGGATTTCCGTACAAAACATATTCCACATTCTGAACATGAAAAAGGCTTCTCCCCTGTGTGAGTTCTCTGATGTGTAACAAGATGTGATCTCTGTCCATAACATTTTCCACATTCTGAACATGAAAAAGGTTTCTCCCCTGTGTGAGTTCTCTGATGTTTAACAAGAGGTGATTTCTCTACAAAACATTTTCCACATTCTGAACATGAAAAAGGCTTCTCCCCTGTGTGACTTCTCTGGTGACTAACAAGCAATGATTTCTGTAGAAAACATTTTCCACATTCTGAACATGAATATGGCTTCTCCCCTGTGTGAGTTTTCCGGTGTATAACAAAGTGTGATTTCCATGCAAAACATTTTCCACATTCTGAACATGAAAAAGGCTTCTTCCCTGTGTGAGTACTGTGGTGACTAACAAGCGATGCTTTTTGTACAAAACATTTTCCACATTCTGAGCATGAATATGGCTTCTTTCCAGTATGCATTCTCTCATGCCTAACGAGATCTGATTTCTGGTTAAAATATCTCCCACATTTGAAACAAGAAAATGTCTGCTCCTCTGTGCGAATTTTTTGATGTTTAACAAAAGATGTTTTGAGGGGACAACTATTCCCATATTTTGAATGTGTGATTGGCTTCTTTGCTTTAAGAACAATTTGTTTTTTAATGCCTTGTTTCTGACTTTTATTTTTCTTAGCATTCACTTCAATTGTATCCTGTGTCATCTCAAGTTCATCTGATTTAAAAACTGAAGATATCAGCTGTCCCTCTGATCTCCTGGTACAGTCATCTGCCAAGAATAAAACCAATAATTATTTCTGAATAAAATATCCTTTAAATTTATATTTTTGAACATTTCTACTAAAAATGACAATAGAAATGGAAAGTTATGTAGCAAAATTGAATTATTCACTAAGACAATAACAGTTCACAATTAGAACAAAAGTGTTAAACCGCACCTCTTAAATGTCAAAATCTTATAGACAAAGTTCCTGAGGCGCACGTCAAATACCAGGGAGTCCAACCTGGAAAAATTCCATGACAATAAAAAGTAAGACAGCGTCCCAAACCGTGGTGAAGAAATAAGTCTTACATTTATTCTGCCTCCTGTGGCGACGTTTCGGTCAAGAGAAAAGGTCTTGAAAAAAGTCTCTTGACCGAAACGTCGCCACAGGAGGCAGAATAAATGTAAGACTTATTTCTTCACCACGGTCTGGGGCGCTGTCTTCTTTTTTTAATAACAGTTCACAGTCTAACAGAAAACCTCATAGCATGAACCTGTAGTGCATGATGTCAAACTGTTCATTCAGCCTCCAAAATATTTTAATAAAAAGCCATCAAAATGATACACTTATCCACATTGAAACAAAAGCTGTTAGCTATAATAGACCAAAAGTCCAGACATTTTAGGGAGCGTGCCAGGAATCGCTTTTATCAGTTTGGGAATAAGCGTGGGAGACTACTGGCAAAAACTAGAAACCCGTGCACACCCCATACTTATATTCCCTATATTAAAAACAAAGAAGGCAAGAAGGTCCATAGTATGAGGGACATTGTCTTCTGCTTTGGAGACTATTATAAAGAACTATATAATATAGGTGACCACCACAAAGATATGCCTATCCAGCGGCTCCGTGATATGATAAAAACGTACTTACAACAGACCAAATTACCCACAATATCCGAGACAGAGCTGTTGGAGTTGGAAGGAGACTTTTCGTTAGAGGAAATCTCTGAGACTATTGATGAATTGAAGAAGGGGAAGAGTCTCGGCCCAGATGGGTATTCCGCGGGATTTTACAAACAATTTTCATCATTGCCAAGTCCAATATTTTTAAACTTGTGTAATTTCATCTCATCAGGAGGCTCTTTTCCTTCTCAGTCACTGATCGCCCATATTACTGTAATCCCTAAACCAGGTAAGGATCCCTCTGTATGCGGGAGTTTTGTCCAATTTCCCTGATAAACCTGGATATCAAAATATATGCAAAAATGATAGCAAAAAAATTATGCCCAGTTACCAGATCTGATAAATCAAGATCGGGAGGGATTTGTGCCGAGACGGGAGGCCAGGGACAACACCATTCGAACTATCGCCTTGATCGATAGGGCGGTTAAAGAAGGGGAACCCATGTGCATTCTGTCAATTGACGCAGAGAAGGCTTTCGAAAGGGTGCATTGGGACTTTATATTTCAAAGGTTAGAAGGAATTGGGTTAAAAGAAACTATGCTTTGTACTCATCACCCTGTGCACAAGTAAAAGTTAATGGCGCGCTTTCAAACACATTTTCAATTCGGAACGGCACAAGGGAATGTTGTCCTCTCTCACCCTTGCTTTATATACTCACTATGGAACACCTAGCAACTGCGATACGGAATAATCCCTCCATTAGAGGTGTAAAAGCCCAATCAGAAGAGCACAAACTGGCCCTGTTTGCTGATGATGTTCTTCTATATGTTTCTTCCTCAACTATAAGTCTCCCAAATATTATCTCAGAATTACACAGATTGGGTCATCTGAGCAATTTCTAAATCAATACTCACAAATCTGAGATTCTTAATATAACCAAGTGAGATGGAGAGATTAACAGCTTCATTTCACTTTAAGTGGTGCTCAGATTCCCTTACTTGTCTGGGAATAAAAATCACCTCCAAAGTATCTAATCTTTATGAAGCAAACTTTAAGACAGCTTTACATAAAGCTGAGTTCGACTTGGAAAATGGCATAAATTACATTAAGGCTATGTGCCCACAGTAGCGTTTTAAAACTGACACAAAACCGGACTCCTTCCCAGAAAACGCACGTTTTTTTCCACGTGTTTTTTGCTCGAAAAACGCGCGTTTTTGATGCGTTTTTTCCGCGCGTCTTTTGGACAATAGGAAAAAGCTAAAAATGTGGACTAAGCCGCAAAATTAATGAACATGCTGTGTTTTTAGCCGCTAAGCGTTTCCTTAGCGGTAAAAAACGCATCCATTGGCACAAAAAGGCCAAAAAGCATTAAAATGAATGGGAAGCTTCTTTTAAGCGTTTTTGATGCAGTTTGACCCGTAAAAACGCTTCAAAAACACTAATGTGGGCACACAGCCTTATCTTGGTTTGGAAGAGTGAGCGCTAGTAAAATGGATTTGTTACCCCGTCTAATATATTATTTCCAAACAATTCCCTTATATTTACCCGCCTCCTTTTTCTCAGGTCTTAAAAAAGCGATTATTCATTTTATTTGGTCACAAAAGCGAGCGCGTATTTCATATTTTTTGTTAAGTAGATCAAAGCAAAAAGGGAGAATAGGTCTACCAGATTTTGCTATATATAGTCGAGCAGCAATTGGCACCTGTATTTTAGATTTGTTTCACAATAAAAAAAACAAAAATGGGTTACATTAGAAAATGATCTTAAAGGATGTGATTCCCGAATAGTTATCTGGTCCCCGAGGGGAGAGAGGGAGCGGGATATACTTCTACCCTTCCTCACTAAAAACATGATATCACTTATCAAAAGGGGGGATCGAAAACTGGAAATCTCATCGTCTCCTGGCTCCCTAACTCCTGTATATGACAATCCATCTTTTCCTGCAGGACTGTCTCTCCAGGACATTTTTAGGGACGAGGAGCCGCCAACGGGTGCATGGTCCTTTTATGAGCAAATAAAAAGTTTTTCTACTAAATTAGCCAAACAATCCAACCCATATGGAATATTATCCCCATTTGAGACTCTTTGTTTATCGACAAACTCTACAGATCACACAATTCTTTACTATACAAAATCTTCCAAGAAGGTCAGACCCCATTGCGAGATTTCCCAGCATTTTTTTTCAAAATGGGAGATTGACTTGGCTAGACCCTTATCAGTTGATGAAAGAACAAAGATTCTCTTATGTACATTCAGGTCATCGCTCTGCTCGACGTCACAGGAGGGGAGCTACAAAATCTTGTTGAGAATTAAACTTAATTTATCCAACAACACCAGATACGTGCTGGAGATGCTTAAAAGATAAAGGTTCATTTGCACACATTTGGTGGTACTGCCCACTCATACAGAAAGTGTGGTTAGCGTCCTTTGATCTCTTCAACAGATTGTCTATAACCAAAATTACACCCACAATGGAGGTGGCTTTTCTGTCCCTGTGTAGCTCCTCGATTTCTGGATTTAAGAAAGGTCTTCTTAGGCATATTCTCACTGCTTCTAGGAACGCGATTCCTACATTTTGGAAACAGGAAAAGGTTCCCTCGCGCTCTGATTTGGTGACAGAACTCAACGACATATATAGGATGGAACAATTGATAGGACAATTGAATGGTAACACTGGGAAGGTCTATAACACTTGGGCCTCCTGGGTTATATTTAGAGAATCGCTGGAATTGGATTCTTGGTTGTTGGATCCATAGACGGTGGGTCATATGAGTCTGTCTACAGGACGTGATCACATCTTCTACCCTACTCCTTGACCCCCCCTTTTTTTCTATCCTTTCTTCTTTCCCTTTTTCTTCTCTATCTTCTATTCTTTCACAGACCTAGAATCTTAGTCTAGGTACCTTCTTATTTCAAATTTAATTCAACTATAGACAAAGTTGTACTGATGTTAATTGCCTACATGAACAAGCACTTCAGGCGCTCATTCATAAATTGTTTAAAATGTATGATTTTCTAGGGCAAAACATAGTTGTTATATAATTCTTTTTTTGTCTGTGATAGTAGAAGCGGTATGTTCTTTTCTCTTTCTGTTAATAATGATTGACATGTATAAATACCTCAATAAACTTGATTTATACAAAAAGCCATAAAAAATATTAAATATTAAAAATTAAATATAGCACACAAAAAAATTGATTCGAGACTTCGCGATCCCGCGAGAACGGACGCCATCGCGGGCATTTTCGCAAAGGATTACTGGGAACGGGAGCGTGGAAGGAGGCGGGAATGCTGCGCGGGACGCCGGAAGGTAAGAATAACAATATTTTTTATTTTAAATTCTATTTTTTACAGGGATATGGTGCCCAGAGCCCAGAGGACAGTCTTCTCTCCTCCGGACCGTGGGTACCATCCGCAATTGTTCTGCTTACTTTCCGCATGGTGTGCACAGCCACATGCGGGAAGTATGCGGAACAATGCATTCCTATGGATGCGGGATCGCCACGATTCCGCAAATTAATGAGCATGCTGCATTTTTTACCGCGAAGCGATTCCGCCGCGGTAAAAACCGCAGCATTAGCACAGCTTTGCGGAATCCCACAGGAATGCATGGGATGCTTATTTTTCGCGTTTTCGCAGCAAAATCGCGCGGTTAAAACCGCCGCGGAAACGCGAAAAAAAGTCACGTGTGAACTCAGCCTAAGAGGAGAAAAGAAAAGAAATAAGGCAAGAAGAAACATAACTGTTCCCCCAAATGGCCAATCAAGGGAGGGAATTGTGTCCCCCAATGAGGACTATGAAAAACAGATTTTACTGCTAGTAAAAAATCTATTTTTCTCATTCGTCCTATTGGGGGGGGGGGCGCAGAACCATGGAGCGTCCTAAAGCTGACCCTAGTGTGGGATATTAACTTCCATACTGTTACCATATGGTCTTCTGCCACGACTTAAGTGGAAGTCGGGACTACTGCCACAGTCCAAGTTCCGGCGGCAGTGTCAGGTATTGAGGTGCGAGACTCGTGCGAGTTTCTCTCAAGTGTGACCCAGGCCTTAAAGGTGAAAACCCGAAAACACCTTCGGGAGAAAAGACACAACCAGCCTCAATACTACCTTATCCTGATGGAGAATAAGGTAAGGGGCATGATAAGAAAGAGGTGCAAGCTCCGAGACCCTTCCAGACATAATGGCTATAAGGAAAGCCACATGATAAGAAATTAAAAGTGCAGAGATCTCTCTGATTGGCTAAAAAGGCAGAGACTGAAGAGCCTCCAAAACAAGATTCAGGTCCAAAGGGGCCAGAAAAGATGATTTAACATGTGCCACTCCCTGAAGAAAAGTCTTAACCTGGGGTAAAGATGTGAAATCCCTATAAAACAGAATATCCAAGGAATATACCTGACCCTTAAGGGACTTAATTGCTAGACCTGCTTCCAATCCAAACTGTAGAAAGGAGAGCAGCAATGGCAAGGAAAAAATATAGGTGAAGTACTGGTAGACTCACACCAGCAAAAATAAGTCCTTCAAGTGTGATGGTAGACTTGCAATGAGGATGGATTCCGAGCTGTAATTATAGACTGGATGACTGATTCAGACACACCTGTTGTCCTCAAAATCACGGCTTCAATAACCATGCCGTCAATTGAGAGCCCATGGGATATCCACCAGGAGATTGACCACATCCGAATACTATGACCACATCCGAATACTATGCCCTCTGAGGCCAATCTGGAGCAATGAGAATGACTGGCACACCTTCTGCCAGGATCCTTTTGAAAAGTCTGGGTAGGAGCGGTAGAGGTGGAAAGAGATAATGCAGACTGAACTGAGACCAAGAGATTGCCAGAGCATGGACTGCAATTGCCTGTGTGTCCTGGGACCTTGTCACAAATTTTGGCACCTTGTGATTTAGTCTAGATGCTAATAGATATAGATCCAGCAAACCCCACCACTGATAGATCTGCCTAAACACCTCTGGATGAAGAGCCCACTCTCCTGCATGTAGCTGCTGCCTCAAAAAAACTTGGAGCATCAAACGACAGAAATTGCTCCCCAGCTGGATAGGCTGGCATCTGTTGTGAGCACCTGCCACTGAGTGGGACAAAAAGAGCAACCTCGAGTTAACAGGGGTGACGTCAACCACCACATGAGAGCTGTCTCAAAAAGGCAAGACGTATGTTCTCTAGAGGCCTTGGCAGAAATTGAACAAACAGCACAGCATCGAATGTGGTGGCAATCATCTTTCCCACGACCCTCATACAAAAATGAAGGGAATGTCAGACCGGTCCTTTTACAGTCCTGATGGAAGACTGAAGAGAGATAATCTCTTCTCCTCTGGAAGAAACACCGGTGAGTAAATGGTGTCGAGCACCATTCCCAGAAACGGTAGCCACCGTGTTTGACTAAAACAGAAGTTGTCTTGTTGACAATCCATGCAATATATACAGTACATGATTGGGCTCTGCCAATTCCAGCAGTATTCACGTAACCGCGAGTATGCGCTTTACACACTTGCTGTCATGTGCCAATCAGTTTCAGTCATGACATGCAGTGTTCTATTCACCGACAGAGCTGACACTGTAGTTGTCACAGAAAATTGAGTCTGGTTAGGAACACAAAACTGGCTGCGGGAAGAGGACAAATCAAAGTATTTTGGGTGTTAACTACCACAGAAAAATTTGACCATAGACTATAATACCTATACTGACATTATCACACTCAACAGTCTTCATTAGTAAAAACTAGTAACTAATGGTGAAACCTCTCTGGATTAATTAGATGATGCGGATTGGTGGCTTTTGGCAATCTAAACGACCTTAGGGCCAATATTTTCTGTCAGATGAGTTACTTGAAAAAATATTATACATTTAAAGATAACTTTTTAAAATAGTGCAGAACTGAGGTGTCTTAAATTTACCGTATATACTCGTGTATAAGCCGACCCCCCTAATTTTGCCACAAAAAACTGGGAAAACGTATTGACTTGCGTATAAGCCAAGGATTAATGGTGGTCCAAGAAGATGCTCCATAGATACAACCCCCCCATATGCTGCTGCACAAGGAGTAATGCTGGCCCAAGAAGATGCTCCATAAATACCCCCCATATGCTGCTGCACAAGGGTTAATGCAGCCCCATAAATACCCCCATATGCTGCTCCACAAGAGTTAATGCTGCCCCATAAATACCCCCATATGCTGCTCCACAAGGGTTAATGCTGCCCCATAAGATGCTCCATAAATACCCCTTATTTGCTGCTGCAATAAAAAAGACATACTCACCTCTCCGTCGCTGGGGGGCCAGGTACCGGTGTCCTGAGCCCCTGGCAGTGGCGATATTCACCTGTCCCCGTTCCAAGCCGTGCATCACTGTGTCTCCTGGATCTCTGCATTGACAGCAGAAGGCGCGCACTGACTACGTCATTGCGCCTGCTGCCGTCACAGCAGGAGGACCCGGAGACACAGCGGTGCATGACTTGGAATAGGGACAGGTGAATATCACTCTGCCCCCGTCATACTCACCTCTCCTAGCGCAAGGTATTCTCTGCAGCGGCAGCCCCTGCTTCTCCCTCTGCCGTCTGCTTCCTGCATTCAACTGGTCACATGGTACCGCTCATTAAACTCATAAATATGCGCATATTCATGAGTTTAATGAGCGGTACCACGTGACCGCTGAATGCAGGAAGCAGATGGCAGAGGGAGACGCAGGGGCTGCAGAGAAGTGCCAGGAGAGGTGAGTATGGTCTCTGACCCCCCGCTCCCCCTCCCCTGCCCACCCCCCGGTATATGACTCGCGTATAAGCTGAGAGGGAGACTTTCAGCCCCAAAAAATGGACTGAAAATCACGGCTTATACACGAGCATATATGGCAGATCTTGGGCATTTGAGACAAAGGAGACCTTTTTTTTTATTTTAAACTCCTCAGCCCCCCAGCCCAGTGATTCTGAGGTTTTCTTATGACATGTTGTACTTAATGTTATTGGTAAATTTTGGTTGCGATTATTTATTAAAATATCTAAAATTTGACAAAGATGTTAAAATTGGCAAATTTCAAACTTATCACACAAATTAGTTAATAAATAACATTTACCACATGTCTACTTCACATCAGCATCATTTTTAAAACTTTTTTTTGTTAGCAGGAAAGAAAGCTTAAACTTTTATCAGCAATTTCTAATTTTTCCAAGAAAATTTACAAAACCAATTTTTATTTTAGGTACCATATCCCTTTTAAAGTGACTTTCAGGGGCCTATGTGACAGAAAATACCCAAAAGTGACACCATTTTTAAAACGATACCTCTCAAAGTGCTCAAAACCACATTCTCTGTAATTTAATTAATGTGGAAGAAAAAAAAAATATTTTTTCATGGAAAGAGCCTGGATGTCGCTAACCCTTCTAGAAGACGTTAATGCCACTAATAAAGCTGCTTTCAGTGATATGCATTTTAAGGAAACAGACTCTAATTGTTCAAATGGAGGACCTGTTAGGGCATCTAGGACCAGATTTAGGTCCCAGGGAGGTAAACGAGTAATGTGATTACTATGCTCACATGCTGCAATAAACCGTGAGACCCATCTATCCCCTGCAACATTATAACCATATAGAGCTCCTAAAGCTGATACCAGGACCTTTAGTTTGTTAACAGAAAGACCCAGTTCCTAACCTCTCTGTGGAAACTCTAGAATAACTGCAATCGGAACCTCATTAGAGAAGGCCCCTGTATGAAAATTAAGGAACTTCCTACACACTCAACTATATATTCAGGTCGTCAGAGAACCCCCTTAATTTCAACAACTGCTTCTCAAGTTTCACGCCGTCAAGTGGAGATCCTTCACCTGAGGATGAAGGAATGGACCCTGAGAGAGCAGGTCCGGATCTGATGGAAGGATCCAGGGGTCACATATGGATATGGCCCTGAGCCACGAAAACCAACATCTCTTGGGCCAGAAGGGTGCAATGAGGATTATACTCGCTCCTTCCTCTCTGATCTTCCTGATGACAAGTGGAAGCAACATCATTGGCGGGAATGCATACGCCAGACTGAACTGCCAAGGGGATTGAAGAGAGTTCACTATCTTCGGCTGATCTGCTGTGTTCAGGGAGGCAAACCTCTAGACCTGCCTGTTGACCCTTGTAGCGAACAAGTCTATCTGCGGGACCCACCATAATTCCAATATTTTCCTGAATATCCGGTGGCTGAGAACCCATTCCCCCTGACGCGTGAAAAATATATCAAGTGGGCACCATCATTAAATAAGTAAAAAAAAAAAAAAATAATAATTTTTTATACTAATATGGGATCACTAGATACATGTGACCTGTACCAGAGCAATAAGAAGAAAGAACATGCATATAATTAGGATCACCACACTAAATGACAAGAAAAATATCCAATTTTATTGTGTACAAAACCAGAAGGACAACACACAATTAAAAACACTTAAAAAATGCTTTGAATCAGGACAAACATAATACAGTCAATACAAGACATTAAACAACCACTGGCCGCAGATATAGGTATAATATAAAAACCATATAACCTATGAACATGCTGCTAGTATAGCCTCACAGGATGCCAAATGCTTTATACACCATAATGAGGAGAGATGGAAACATTAAATGTTATTAGCCCACAGAAAATTAATCATAATGGGTCCCAGACTCCTCTTCCCTCATACAGGAAAAAACTTTTGTAAAAGGACATCTCTGGCCTAGATAGAATAAGGTGGACTAATACATCACCGCAGGTCAGTCAGTCAAGATAAGGGCACAGTCACCCCATCATATAGGAAGCAGTCGGCCAGCCAAAGTGTCTTTTTGAAGGTGAGCTGTGTCTGGTTCTGTCATATGACGCATCATATGACTGAGGAAATCTGCTCGGAGATTCTCCGCCGCCTGTATGAAGGGCGGAGAGACAAAAGTTGTGTTTCGGCCAGCTAAAAAATCTCCACCACCGTAGACATTAACTTCTTTGATCGCGTTTCACCTTGCCGATTTAAATACGCGACTGACATGGTATTGTCTGACAAGATCCTCACATGAGACCGCCAGAGCTTTGGGAGAAAGCATGACTGACTGCTTTCAATTCCCTCAAATTCAAGAAGTCATCCGACTCCGGTATGGCCACTGCCCTTGGGCCAGGTTATCCCCCCATCCATCAAGACTAGCAACAGTAATAATAATCCTGGATGGTTTTACTACCCATGGAACCCCCTAGAAAGATGGTCCTTAGCCAACCACCAGGTGACCCTGCAGGCATTCCTCTGCACAGAGGATCCCCTGCTGCAGGCACCTGGTATGAAACTAGGCCCATTGGACCGCTGGAATGCAGGAGGTAAGGGACCCCAGGAGGGACATCGCATCTCTTAAGAACATCCGAGGGTTATCGATCACTGTTCTAACCCTTGTTATTATAATCAACATTTTTGACTCTGGGAGGAGACACTTTTGACTTACTAAATCTAGGTGTAGACCCAGGAAAGACTGTAGTGGTTACCGGGACCAGTCTGGATTTGTCGAAGTTGATTATCCATCCCAACGCCTGTAAGGATGAAATGGTGTTAGCAAGGCGACCTCTACATTGGGAGGCAGATTTCCCTACTACCAAGAAATCATCCAAATATGGAACAATAAGTGTGTCCCACAGAGGCACGTAAGCCATCACCTCCAACATCACTTTTGTGAACACCCGAGGAGCCATAGAAGGACCAAACGGCATTGCAGTGACCTGGAATTGCCGGATTCGACCTTCTAGGCTGACTGCCACTCTGAGATACTGTTGGTATTCGGCATGTAAGGGGAGATGATAATACGCATCCGTCAGATCCAAAACAACCATAAAACATCTGGGAAACGAAAGTTTAATAGCAGCTCTAATAGACTCCATTTTGAAAGTGTGATTACAAAGGAAATTATTTTACCCCTATATGAACCATCTGACTTGGAGATCAGGAACAAAGGGGAATAAAATCCAATTCCCTCCTGATCCTCTGGGACCTCTGCCAGGACATGCTTAGATAACAGATTCCGAACTTCTAATTTAAGAGCTTCTTGTTGTGCGGGTGATTTAATAGAGGTCATTATGAAGGAATCCGGGGGAATTCGATGAATTTCCAGCTTCAACCCAGATGTTACTAAGCTCAGGATCCAGGGACTAGATGAGATCTCCTTCCATTTAATCTGTCACCTACTGGAGGGTCAGGATTAACGGAATCTGTTACTCTTTCTGGAAGAGGATCCACTGAAAAGGGCACCTTTCTGTTTGGTCTCCTTTGTCTCCCAGCAATCCTGGTTTTCATAAGGCTTTCTCCTACTAAACGGACGCCTTCTGAACACCCTCCTGTAGGATGGAACAGACTGGTTAGGGAACATCTTCTCTTTCTCGCCTTGGTGAGGATCTCATCAAGTACTGTACCTTGCCGAACAGGAACTCACCCTGACATGGGATTGCGCATAACTTAGCTTTTGATTGCGCATCACCCTTTCAGCCACAGAGCCCAATGAGCAGAATAAACCTGACCAGCTGACCTAGCCGCCAGGCGTAGGGAGTCCGCCAATGCATCAGCTAGATACATTGTGGCTCTCCTGATCAATGGAATGGAGGCTAACAACTTCTCCCTAGACACTCCTTCCTTGATTTGCTCTTCCAGCCGGTCCATCCAAACCAGCATTGATCTCGCTGTGCATGTGCTGGATATAGCAGGTCTAAAAACTCCAGTACAAGACTCCCATGACCTCTCGAGTAATGTCTCTGCTTTGTGGCCTAAGGGGTCAGATAGAACCCCTGCATCCTCCACAGGTAGGACAGAGACGTTGACGCCACCGCCGCATCCACTTTGGGGACCTTGGACCAAGTTGTTAACTCGTTATCGCTAAAGGGACACATTCTCTTAGAAGATGAAGGGAGGAACCCTCGCTGACCCTGTTTGTCCCATTCCTTCTTTACCAATTCCTTCACTGCTGCAATAACCTGGAAGACGCAGCTCTTCTTTTGCGCGAGACCAGCAAACATAATGTCCTGCATAGATTTGGCTTCTTTTGCGTCCGAGAGCCCTATGGTATTCCTAACTGACTTCACCAAGTTGTCTATATGCTCTATGGGGAAACAAGAACGTTCTTCCTCATCAGATGATAATGATGATGATAATTATGAATCAGAGAGTCCAGAGGACCTGACTTGGTCACTACCGGAATCCGAACTGGAGACAGGGTTAACATCTTTCCTCTTGAAACTATGTTTCTTAGGTCTGCTAGACTGATCTAAGGCTCTTCCCATATATCAGCGGATGACATCGCAGCCTCCACTTGTAATGTCTGGCTGATAAAACTCTGGCACAATCTTTTAGGATAGGTGTCGGGAAGGGGCTGCGCGCACAAGGCACACTCTTCATGGTTGGATTTTTTAGTTTTCTTAGCCTGAAAGGGAGGTGCACAGAAATAAGGGGCATCAGCTTAACCCTGCTGGTATGTTTGGTCAAAAACGACCGATTTTGAACTTTAATATTTTTTAAAATATTCAAGATGCGGTTCTGAAACTTGTGGTTGATTGACTTTTCCTCATTTGAGGGATTCTTACTATGGGTACTTTTTATTTTTTTTTTGTTTACTTTTTGCTCCACAATTTTTTTACACTTGTACTGTTCAGTCAAAAATGACCGATAGCTTTTTATAGTGATCTCCAGCCATTTTATGAGTAAAATAAAGAAGCTATAATCTCATTTTGGACTATATATTACATCTACTACTATTTATCAATTTATTTAGGTCCTTTTGGTCCATGCAGATTTACACATACATACATTTTCTCATTACAATACTGCTGATGGATTACCTTCCAGTATATAGTTATGTGCCAAATATTTTTACCCTGCTGTTCATGTAAAATAGTTCAATTCAGTTCTCAACATTTCATATTGTAAATGAACAAATTCTCTTTTTTTCTTGTGTTCCCAGATCTAATTTCTGTGAAATGCTGACCTGAAAGAGTACTAATAAATTCTGTCTGAAAAACGGTAATTAGACCTACCGGTAATTGTGTTTCCAGGAATCCATCATGACAGCACACACTGGAGGACGTCCTTCTTATCCGTAGTGGGACAGGAAACCACGAGAGTTCAAAAGGATCCTCCCCTTACCACCCATCAGTGATTTCTCAAAGTAACACCTCTGGATGGATGCAAAACATAAACTTTATTTAAGCCAACATCTTTCATACACATGTTACATCACAGTTGTATGGACGTGTTTGTCGGGAGGGAACTAATAGTGCTGTCAGGATGGATTCCTGGAAGCACAATTACTGGTAGGTCTAATTACCGTTTTCCAGGTCACCACCTGACAGCACACTGGAGTAGTACCAAAGAATATTGGTCCTAGGGTGGGACTACCGCGTGGAGTACTTTCCTCCCAAATGTCAATTGTGTGGAGGCCACATCTAATTTATAGTGCTTAGAGAACGTACTGAGACTGGCCCAAGATGCTGCTCTGCAGTTCTGTTCTGCCGAGGCTCCCCCCCTCTCTGCCCATGATGTGGCCATGGCTCTAGTTGAGTGGGCTCTAAGTCTCCCCGGGAGGCTCTGACCCTGTGTTCTATAAGTTGTGCTGATAATGGATTTAATCCATCTTGCTATTGTGGATTTCAACGCCTTCTTCCCCTTATTAGGGCCTCTGTACTGGACGAAGAGATTATTCCGCCTCCAAGGCCTGGTTGCGTCCAGGTACCCGAGCACTGTTTCTCTGACATCTAGGTTATGGTAAGCTTCTTCCTTGCTATTTCTAGGGAACTGGCAAAATGAGGGGAGCACTACCTCCTGATTCATGTTCGAGTCTGAGATAACCTTGGGGAGGAAAGCCGGGTCAAGTTTTAGGACTAACCGGTGGTCGAATATTTGTAAGTAGAGATCTTGGACCGATAGGGCCTGAAGTTCCCCTAGTCTTTTGGCTGACATGACAGCGACTAGGAAAGCCGTCTTCAGGGAGAGGTTACCGATACTTATTTCTACCCCTAGCTGGTATCGTTGTCTACATAGCGCGTTGAGGACTAGGTTAAGATTCCCCGCATCATGTTCCCACATGCTTTATGCATCCATTAGCCCTCTGCATCCGTACTGTTACACATTTAACATCATGGCTGGTCAATACAATCAGGGCAACTGTTACCACCCACCTTTCGTGTCTCCCCTTTTTTCCTCATAGATTGTAAGATTGCGAGCAGGGCCCTCATTCCTCTTGGTATCTGTTATGATCTATGTGATTATTGTTATGCTGTAATGTATATTGTCTGTACAAGTCCCCTCTGAAATGTAAAGTGCTGCGGAATATGTCAGCGCTATAGAAATAAAATTTATTATTATTATTATTATTATTATTATTATGGTCCCAAGGAGGGACGGTCTTTCTTATGAAGGGTTTAAACCTCTGCACAGCCCATGAGAACCGGGCTATCCAAGGGTGTGGCGATAGGGTTGTGTCGTAGAACACGCTTAAGGCTGCGATCTGTACTCTCAGAGTGCTGGGTCTAAGGCCCTTTTTGAACCTTGCCTGAAAGAAGTCAAGGATCTTCGGGATGTGGGGTTGGTCAGTCTCGACTGTCGCCTCTCCACAAAAGCTGCAAAATTTTTTCAGATTTTGTTATATATTGCTGCGGTCACGGGCTTCCTACTTGCTTGTAGAGTAGAAATGACTTCGTCCAATAGACCCCTTGCTCTTAGGACCTGCCGCTCAGGATCCAGGCTGATAACTTGAGCGCTTCTGGCCTTTGGTGGAAGACCGGACCCTGGTGAAGGAGGTCTTCTCTTTTTGGCAGGAGAATGGGATCTTCCCGTGATAGCTTCTTGAGTAGAGGAAACCAACTTCTCCTTGGCCAATAGGGGACCACCAATATGACCCTGGCTCTGTCCTCGTAGACCTTCCTGAGAACCCGTGGAATGAGAGCTAGAGGCGGGAAGGCGTACAACAGGCCTTTGTTCCAGGACTGTGATAGAGCGTCTATCCCTGTTGGGTTTCCCGCAGGGTTCAGGCAGTAGAAGGCTTTGACCTTTGCGTTCTTTTTGTCCGCAAACAGGTCTATTTCCGGTCATCCCCAACGGTTTCACAGGCTGCTGAACACCTCGTCGTTGAGTTCCCAATCTGTTGCGGTTATTCTTCTGCTGAGGAAGTCTGCAACCTGGTTCCTGGTGCCTTCCAGATGTACTGCTGAGATTGAGAGGACCTCTTTTTCCGCCCACCTGAAGATCTGTTCGGCTAAGCCTTGTAGTGACGGGTGTCTTGGTCCGCCTTGGTGGCGGAGAAAGGCTACTGTCGTGGTATTGTCTGATAGTATTTTGACGTGCTTGTTCTTCACCCGAGACCGGGCGATGCGTAGTACCTTCCAGACCGCATGCAGTTCTCTGAAGTTGGAGGACCTGTCGCTGTCCTCCGGACTCCACTGCCCCTGGTAGTACTCTCCTCCGACGTGTCCACCCCAGCCATACAAACTTGCGTCCGTGGTTACTACGATTTCTGGAGACTGAATCCATGAGACACCGGTTTTTAGGTTTCTCGGGACGGTCCACCACAGTAGCGACCTTCTGACCTGGGGGATTAACTGTATCTTCGTGTCCAGTGATTTCTGCCTTCTGTCCCAGGACGTTAGGACTGCCCGTTGTAGATTGCGGAAGTGGAATTGACTCCATCTGACACAGGAAATGCACAAAGTCATCAGACCCAGGATCCTCATTGCGTCCCTGATCGATACTTGGTTCTTTGAAAACTGACGAATTTTCTTTGGCATGCTGGTCTGCTTTTCCTCTGGAAGATAAGACATTCTTCTTTCTGAGTCCAGCATGACCCCCAAAAATTTTATTCTGGGCTAGGGTATGAGGTCTGATTTTGACCAATTTATCATCCAGCCCAATCTCTGCAGCTTGGAGATCGAGGACTGACAGTCGACCCTGAGCTGGGCTGCTGAATCTGCTATGATTAAGAAGTCGTCTAAGTACGGGACCACCGTGATGTTTCGGGCTCTTAGGCCACTACTTCTATCTTCGTGAAGACCCTTGGGGTTGATGCTAAGCCGAAGGGGAGGCAGCGAAACTGGAAATGGTGTATCCTGCCCTCCTTTTCGACCGCAAACCTGAGATATTTTTGGTGATCTGGGTGGATGGGGACGTGGCAATACGCGCTTTTTAGATCGAGCGTGCACATTACCACCTCTTTTCCCAGAAGCGGAATTGTGGATCTTATTGACTCCATCTTGAAGCGTTTGTATGCTACCCACTTGTTTAGGGGCTTGAGATTTATTATGGTTCTTGTCTCCCCAGATGGTTTTTTTATTGCGAAGAGGGTTGAGTAGTGTCCTCTCCCTTCTTCTTGAGCGGGTACTGGCATAATTGCCTCCATTTCTAGGAGGTCCTGGATATCCAACCACATGGGGGAAGTCGGACAGAGCTGTGAGCTGGTCACTAAGAACCTGTTCGGGGGTAGGGAGTTGAATTCTATCTTGTACCCTTGAGAAATGACCTCTAATACCCAGGGGCTGGTGGTAACCTCCCGCCATTCTCCTCTGAACTTGAGCAATCGCCCCCCTACTCTGGTGGCGTCATTTTTTCCGGGAGCTAGACCCAGGGCCGGAGAAGATGGTATCTCTGCTCCTATTTCTACCCTCGCCCCCTTTGGGGTAGCTCCAACGACCCGACTTCCCCTTCCCTCTGTAGTCCATTTTCTGGTTGTAACGGGGTCTACGAAAGGGCTGATACTTTCTACGTTTCTCTTCAGGGAACCCTTTTTTTTTAATCTGACGCCTTCTCTAAGATATCATCAAGCACGGGCCCGAAGACTCTACCCCCCCGAGAAGGGAATTGAGCTCAGTTTATTCTTTCACTGCATGTCACCTGACCAACTTTTAAGCCAGATAGCCCTTCTGGCTGTGTTGGACAAGGATTGGCTTCTGGCCATGAACCTAACAGGCTCTGCTGAGGCGTCAGCCAAAAACCCCGTAGCTAATTTTAGCAAGGGAAGGGATTTCAGAATGGTTTCTCTCGGAGTTCTATCCGACAGGTGCTCCTCCAAATCATCTATCCATAGATGCATGGAGCGAGCCACTGATGTCGCGGCTATATTTGTTTTTATGACCGCTGCTGAACTCTCCCAGGCCCTTTTTAAGAGCCCGTCTGCTTTCCGATCTAGGGGCTCCTTTAAGCTTGAGGAATCCTAGAACGGAATGGCTGTCTTTTTTGATACTTTTGCCACTGGGATATCGATTTTAGGGACCTCTTCCCAGACTTTGACCTCCTCTGGGTCAAACGGCATGCGAAGCCTGACGTCTCGGGGAATAGTCAACCTCTTTTCTGCTTCCTTCCATTCGTCTAATATCATAGCCCTTGGGGTGTTTACTGGGAAGACCATCGAAGTCTGGGAGCGCAACCCCCCGAACATTTCATCCTGTATTGAGAGGGTAGTCGGAGGTTCCTCAATCTGCACAGTCTGCCGCACTGCCCCTAACAGCTCATTCGTATCGCCGGATGAAAAGAGATATTTCCTTCCCCTGTCTGGGTGCTCCCTGGTCTCCTCCTCCTCTGCGTCAGATTCGGACAGGATGTTTTCGGAAGACGTGACCGACTCTCTCTGCCTCTTTCTGGATGTCTGGGGGTTCACCTGCGGGGTTTGGGACATGGCCAGGCTGGATACCGAAGCCTGAACGTCCTCTCTAATTATTGTTCTCATGTTAGGCATGAGCGTAGCCTGTTCCGCCCCCATTATGCGTTTTGTACATGCATCGCAGAGGGTCTTTTGCCATGTGTCCTTTAGCTTCTTAGAGCAAACTGGACACTTCTTATCCTTCCTCCTGGGATCTTTTCTTTCTGAGGTGGAGGTTCCCCCCTGGAACACATAAAATACGTGTTCTGTGGGGTCTGCCTTACTGGGGCCCTGCCATGACCTCATTTGAGGCTACTCACGTGACACTGGCTCTCTGCGCCCGTCTCCGTCTTCGCCTGGTCCTCCATTCTGGATAGAGAGGCTTACAGTGGCTGTTTGCCTGTGGAGACACCGGCACCTGTAAGTGGCCGCGGGCGTAGCGTCCGGCCCTTACCGCCACAGAGCCTGGCGTACCGCTGCTGTCTTCCTCCTGCTCCTGCCGCGCTGCTGATCCGCTCCACCGCCTGAACACTGCCCTCGTTCTCAGATGGTGCCAGCAACCTGAAGGGCCGGGCGGTCGCATTTGATGACGCGACCAGAAGTGACGCCCCGGCCTGGGTGACGCGACTGGAAGTGACGCCTCGGCCTGGATGATGTGGGCGGAAGTAATGCGCCCTGGTTCCGGGCACGGCGCGCATCTCACGGAGGGGGGAGAGGTGCGGCGATCCTCTGCCGGGGTCCGTTTGTGGGGCCAGTGGACTCCCTAAAGGTGGCCCCGGTACTCGTATGTCGGTGGTGGCGGCAGTGTCCAGGGTCGAGAGCCCCTGTTGGGAGGAAGCGACCCCGTGTCCAGGAGCAGCGCTACACTGGATGGGCTGAGGGACCCTGTGCCGGGTGTCAGCTGCAGAATTTTTGAGGTAGGAAGGGAAAGGCTGGGCCACCCGATCCTAACCATCTGCGTGGAACGGCCGGATCTTCCTCTCGTCGTTCCTATCCGCAATGCGACAATAAAAACACTGAAGGGTGGTAAGGGGAGGATACTTTAGAACTCTCGTGGTTTCTTGTCCCACTACGGATAAGAAGGACGTCCTCCAGTGTGCTGTCAGGTGGTGACCTGGAAAGTGTGTTTGCTTTAAGGTACTGTCACACTTAGCGATGCACCAGCGATCCCGACAACGATATGACCTGGTCAGGATCGCTGGTGCATCACTAAGTGGTCGCTAGGGAGCTGACAAACAGGCAGATCTCACCAGCGACATAGCAGCAGTCAGCGGTCGTTACCTGTCAGACGAGGCGATAAAAATCAAGACTTTATTAGGTCCGGTCAAAAATGACTGGAACATAACAAGTGTATAGTGGTAACGAACAGAATAGCAGGGTTAATAAGCAGAGTCAATTTACACTCACCCAGTGAAGCTTGCAACATGGTACCAGTTCTGGAGGCGGAGGCGCATCACGAGTCCTGAATGAATCAGCCCTTCTACCCCGTAGACTCTTGTCAGTGGAGCCGCCCTCTCTGGAGCGCACACTGCTGCTCTTAGGGATGCTGTGCGCCTGCACTGCCAGCGCTGATGGGTGCATCTCAGACTCTCCAGGGGAAGACATCTTTAGCACGCCGGCAGCCAGGAGCCACCGGAATTTATATTTACTGCTCTTAATGCCTCCCCGCACCTCCGAAAGTGCTCCGACCACATCCGGTTCAGGAACGCCGAATCGGCCAGTGTGCATGCGAAACACCACGGAAGCATTGCCCGATGAAGAAGCAGGGTGGCCGCCACTCGCACCATGCCTGGGTGCCTGCCCTGCACTGCGTTCCCCATGAGCCCAGATGGCCACCCCCGGATCCAGGTCCTCACATATCCATCGCCAGTCGAGGGGGGAGACTGCCGACAAGGCTCCCCCCCCCCCCGACGCTGCTTCTGGCGCCGCAGCCCTTGCCGTTCTCACGGACACCGCAGTGGCGGCATGCACAGGCCCAGGTACTCGTTTTCTCCGCAGGTTCCCGTAGGAACAAGAAAGCAACTGAGGTGAGGGGGAACGCCCCTTTTGTACAATTTGTTACACAATTTATCCCTAGTAATCCAGTATGTGGTTGTTTGAGGCACAATGGAAAGCTCAGAAGTGAAGGAGCACCATATTTGAGTTCAGATTTAGCTGGAATGGTTTGAGGGTGTTATGTTACAATGTGAGAGCCCCAGATTTGCCAGAACAGCATTAAATTCATCTAGTGGTGCAGTAATCCTATTGACATCATGGGTATGTCACAAAAATTTTTAATAATAGGTCAGTTCAGAAAAAAATAATTACATTTTTGCAGCAAAAAATTTAGTCTTAGCCCCAGATTTTAGATTGTCATGCTGTAAAATGGATAAAAATAGCACCAAATTTGTCACACAATTTATCCTGAACAAGAGAATACCTCATAAGTGGCTGTTTAACCACACAGCAAGGGATGGAGCGCTATTTGACTCTTGGAGAACAAATTATCATAAAATATTTTGCGGACTCCATATACAAAGCCCCTAAATGCCAGAATAGCAGAATCTCCCCCAAGTGACCCCAAGTTTGGAAATTATACATCATACCCCTCTGTGAATTTATCTACAGGTGTAGTGACGATTTTGACTCCATGGGTGTTTTCCAGAAACAGGCAGCAGTGGATGTTGCTGAAAGAAAATTTCAAATCTGCCATTGTAGTGCTCATACATTGCAGAGCCCAGTATGATGTAGTGCCCATACATTGTGCCCAGATCATGCTTTTGGAGAAATGCACCACGTAAATTAAGCGGTCTTTCATCGCTACAGAAATAGCAAACATTTGGACACTAAAGGTGGTAGGCACATTGTGGGGCTTAGAAAGGAGTGGGTATTTGGATTTGGAAATGCAGATTTTTTTGGAGGAGACAAGGAGCCATAACACTTCTCAAGAGCCGTTGTGTTACTAGTAATGTGGAAGCGCCCTATATTTCCATTAACAGACGACGGACATTAGTAAGGACTTGTTTTTTATATGTGGATTGAGTTGAAGCTTTTTGGGAACATTTTACATAAAATTTTGGATCACATTTATCCGGAGCTCTACACTGAGCACTTACATCAGGGTTTCCATCTAAATCTGCAAATTACGTGATTCAGACGAAACCCCCGATGGATGCATTTAACCCCTTTACCCCCCAAGGGGAAATGTTAATTAAGTTTTTTGTGTGCCGTATCCCTGTGATTTAACCCCTTTACCCCCAAGGGTGGTTTGCACGTTCATGACAGGGCCAATTTTTACAATTCTGACCACTGTCCGTTTAGGAGGTCATAACTCTGGAACGCTTCCATGGATCCAGGTGATTCTGACAATGTTTTCTCGTGACATATTGTACTTCATATTAGTGGTAAAATTTCATTGATATAACTTGCATTTGTGAAAAAAACGGAAATTTCCAACTTTGAATTTTTATGCCCTTAACCCGTTTCTGCCATCTGACGTACTATCCCTTCCATGGGACCTGGGCGTCTATGCCCATGGACGGGATAGTACGTCTAGCGCGATCAGCGGCGCACACGGGGTGAGCGCCGCTGATCGCGGCCGGGTGTCAGCTGATTATCACAGCTTACACCCGGCACTATGTGTCAGGGGCGGTCACGGACCGCCCCCGACACGATAACCCCTTGTACACTGCGATCAAACACGATCGCAGTGTACCGGGGGTTTAGGGAAGCATCGGCAGGAAGGGGGCTCCCTCCGTGCTTCCCTGAGACCCCCGCAGCAGCGCGATGTGCGGGGGCCTTCTTCTCTGCAGGTCCCCGTCTCCAATATGGCGGCAGGGACCTTCGGGGGCCTGCAGGGAGGCAACCTCAGTGCCTGCAGAGCGCGGGCATGAGGAAGCCTTTTGCAGTGTCTGTGTGAGATCGCTGATCTGTCACAGCAATCTGTGATGTGTCAGATCAGCAATCTCACACATGAAAGTGATGTCCCCCCTGGGCCAGTCTAATAAAGTTAAAAAAAAAGTGTAAAAATAATTTATAAAAGAAATCGCTAAATAAATTAAAAAAAAAAAATATTCCCTAATAAATTATTTTTTTGGAAAAAAAAAACAATAAAAGTACACATAATTAGTATCGCCGCGTCCGGAACGACCCGCCCTATAAAACTGTCCCATTAGTTAACCTCTATAGCGATCCCCTTAAAAAATAAAAATAAAAAACAAAGCAAAAAATAATGCTTTATTATCATACCGCCGAACATAAAGTGCAATAACGCGAGATCAAAAAGACGGATATACATAGCCATGGTACCACTGAAAACGTCATCTTGTCCCGCAAAAAACGAGCCGCCATACAGACTCATCAGCGAAAAAATAAAATAGTTATAGCTCACAGAATAAAGCGATGCAAAATAATTATTTTTTATATAAAATTGTTTTCATTGCATAAAAGCACCAAAACATAAAAAAAAAATATAAATGAGGCATCGCTGTAACCGTACTGACCCGAAGCATAAAACCGCTTTATCAATTTTACCGCAGGCGGAATGGTGTAAACGCACCCCCCAAAAGAAATTCATGAAACGCTGGTTTTTGTTCATTCTGCGTCCCAAAAATCGGAATAAAAAGCGTTCAAAAGATGTCACGTGCCCGAAAATGATACCAATAAAAACGTCAACTCGTCCCGCAAACAATAAGACCTCACATGACTCTGTGGGTCAAAATATGGAAAAATTATAGCAATCAATATGTGGTGATGCAAAAACTATTTTTACAATAAAAAGCGTCTTTTAGTGTGTGACAGCTGCCAAACATAAAAACCACCATAAATAGTAAATCAAACCCCCCCCTTTATCACCCCCTTAGGGAAAAATAATACAATTTAAAAAAAAGGATTTATTTCCATTTTCCCATTAGGGCTAGGGTTAGGGCTGAGATTAGGGTTAGGGGTGTGTTGGTGTTAGGGTTGGAGTTAGAATTGGGGGGTTTCCACTGTTTAGGCACATCAGGTGCTCTCCAAATGCAACATGGCGTCTGATCTCAATTCCAGCCAATTCTGCGTTGAAAAAGTCAAATGGTGCTCCTTCCCTTCCAAGCTCTGCCATGCGCCCAAACAGTGTTTTACCCCCACATATGGGGTATCAGCCTACTCAGGACAAATTGCAAAACAACTTTTAGGGTCCAATTTCTCCTGTTACCCTTAGGAAAATAAAAAATTGGGTGCAAAAATATCATTTTTGTGGAAAAAAATGATTTTTTTATTTCCACACCTGGGCGTTGTAAACTTCTGTGAAGCACTTGGGGGTTCAAAGTGCTCACCACACATCTAGATAAGTTCCTTAGGGGGTTCTGTTTTCCAAAATGGGGTCACTTGTGGGGGGTATCCACTGTTTAGGTACATCAGGGGCTCTCCAAAGGCAACATGACACCCGTAGACCATTCCATCAAAGTCTGCATTCCAAAACGTCACTACTTCCCTTCCGAGCCCTGACGTGTGCCCATACAGTAGTTTTCTCCCACATATGGGGTATCCGCGTACTCAGGACAAATTAGACAACAACATTTGGGGTCCAATTTCTCCTGTTACCCTTGGGAAAATAAAAAAATTGGGGGCAAAGATATCATTTTTGTGGAAAAAAAATATTTTTTTATTTTCACGCCCAGGCGTTATAAACTTCTGTGAAGCACTGGGGGGTTCAAAGTGCTCACCACACATCTAGATAAGTTCGGGGGTCTAGTTTCCAAAATGGGGTCACTTGTGGGGGGTTTCCACTGTTTAGGCACATCACAGGCTCTCCAAACGTAACATGGCGTCCGATCTGAATTCCAGCCAATTTTGCATTGAAAAAGTCAAACGGAGCTCCTTCCCTTCTAAGCTCTGCCATGCGCCGAAACAGTGGTTCCCCCCACATATCAGGTATCAGAGTACTCAGGACAAATTGCACAATAACTTTTGCAGTCCAATTTCTCCTGTTACCCTTGGTAAAATAAAAAAAATTGGACCTGAAGTAATTTTTTGGTGAAAAAAAGCTAAATGTTCATTTTTTTTTTTTAAACATTCAAAAAATTCCTGTGAAGCACCTGAAGGGTTAATAAACTTCTTGAATGTGGTTTTGAGCACCTTGAGGGGTTCAGTTTTTAGAATGGTGACACTTTTGGGTATTTTCTATCATATAGACCCCTCAAAGTGACATCAAATGTGATGTGGTCCGTAAAAATAAAATGGTGCTGCAAAAATGAGAAATCGCTGGTCAACTTTTAACCCTTATAACTTCCTAACAAAAACTTTTGGTTCCAAAATTGTGCTGATGTAAAGTAAACATGTGGGAAGTGTTACTCAGGCTGGTTTCACATTAGCGCTTTTTAAGCGCACGCACGGCCGGGGGTAGCTCCGCCCCCGAGCCGGCTCTCTGCCCGGCGTGCCCGCCCCTTGCTTGTAGCACCGCCTCCTAGCGCACAGCGGCGCCTGCGATCGGCGCACCCTATCTTTAGCATAGGGTGAGCAGATCGTGCGCAGGCCGTGCGCTAGTTGCGCTTTGACCTGCGCTGCGCACTTTTGACGGTGCGCTGTGCGCGCCAAAATCCGAAAAGTCTTGAGGAGAAGAGTCTTGAGGAGATCATTTGCATATTCCCAGTGCCTTCTGGGATAAGTGAAGAGTCTCCGCGAGCTCAACGATCACTGGGTTTTGGCCGTTGCAGCTGAAAAGAGGAAATCGGAAAACCAGGGGAAGAGTCTTGAGGAGATCATTTGCATATTCCCAGTGCCTTCTGGGATAAGTGAAGAGTCTCCGCGAGCTCAATGATCACTGGGTTTTGGCCGTTGCAGCTGAAAAGAGGAAATCGGAAAACCAGGGGAAGAGTCTTGAGGAGATCATTTGAATATTCCCAGTGCCTTCTGGGATAAGTGAAGAGTCTCCGCGAGCTCAACGATCACTGGGTTTTGGCCGTTACAGCTGAAAAGAGGAAATCGGAAAAACCGCGGGCTCATCTTTCATCGTTTTTAAGAAATCTCAAGATGGAAGAGGCCAGGAGCCATTTGGTGAGCTGCATTTCTTGCTACATGTTCACAGACTTACCAGTGGAAAAGCCAAACTTCACATGCCACAAATGCAAGCTTGTGTCCCTGTTGGCGGAAAAGTTGCAAAATCTCGAAGAGAGGTTAGCTACGTTGAAGATCATTAAGGAAGGTGAAGAGTTCTTGGACAGAGCAGAATTATCTCTTCATGTTACAGAAAGAGAAGAAATTCGATGTGCACCTGAAGAAACAGAGGAATGGAGACATGTGACCCAGAGAAGCAGGAGGATCAGGAGGCAGTCAGCACCCATACTGCTCAGAAACCAGTACCAGGCTCTCACGCAGGAAAACAATGAAGAAATACATCAGGATAAGACTTTGCCAACAAGCAGCAACCTTGTACGCCTTCAGAGTCCTCCTGGATGGAGAAAGAAAAATGTTGTGAAGAAGAAACGGAGAGTGGTGGTCATGGGGGATTCCCTGTTGAGAGGAACTGAGGCCGCTATCTGCAGACCGGATATAACTTCAAGAGAAATGTGTTGTCTTCCAGGTGCAAAAATTAAAAATTAAAGATGTGTCTGACAGGATATCAGGACTCTTCAGACCTACAGATGACTACCCATTCCTGCTACTACATGTGGGGACAAATGACACTGCAAGAAACGACCTGGAAACCATCTGCAGAGACTTTGAAGACTTAGGCAAGAAAGTGAAAGAACTGGGAGCGCAGGTGGTCTTCTCTTCCATCCTCCCAGTGGATGGCCATGGAACAAGGAGGTGGAATAAGATTCTGCAGGTGAACAACTGGCTACGTCGATGGTGCCGTCAGGAACGATTTGGATTTCTGGATCACGGAGTGAACTACTTATACGATGGACTACTTGCTAGAGATGGGGTGCACCTTACGAAGACTGGTAAGCATGTATTTGGAAGTCGCCTTGCTACACTTGTAAGGAGAGCTTTAAACTAGAACAGCATGGGAAGGGAAGCAAAAGACCAGAAAAAGCCATACACCTGACAAATGCTATTGAGAACTCTGCTATTAGAAGTGGAAAGGAAGAACAAAGACGAAAGAATCTAATTAATAAAAATATTGGAGAAAGAGAAACCAATCATAAACTAAAATGTTTCTATACTAATGCACAAAGCATGGGTAACAAACAAGGAGAATTGGAACTACTAACACAGGAAAAGAAATATGATGTCATTGGAATCACTGAAACTTGGTGGGACAATACACATGATTGGAATACAAGACTAGAAGGATACAACTTATTTGCAAGAAACAGACTTGATAAACGAGGAGGGGGTGTCGCATTGTATGTTAGAAACGCGTATATCTGCACAGAGATTGAAGCTTCAGAGACTGGGAGTTCTGTGGAAACTGTTTGGGTAAGAATACAAGGACAGAACAATGGAAAGGACACCATTGTAGGCATTTACTACAGGCCGCCTGTGCAAGCTGAAGCTATGGATGAACTCTTTATGCATCAAATGGCCAAGTTCTCCAAAAAATATGACATAGTTGTCATGGGAGATTTCAACTATCCAGACATTTGTTGGGAATCTCTCTCAGGCAAAACTAACAGGTCAAGGAAATTCTTATCCTTTCTTGCTGACAACTTTATCTTCCAAAAGGTAAGGGAGAAAACAAGGGGAACTGCTACCTTGGATCTAATCCTTATAAACAGGGAGGAAATGGTTGAGGAGGTAAAAGTGGCTGGGACCCTAGGAGGTAGCGACCATGCTATTTTAGAATTTTGGATAACTAGAGGCGGAAGACCTGTGAAGACTCAGACGTCAAGGTTAGATTTCAGAAAGGCAGATTTTAAGGGATTCAGAAAGAGAATTGGAGGGATCCAATGGCTGGATATCCTTAAAGACAAAAATGTCCAGGAAGGATGGGAAATCTTGAAAAATGAAATTCTCAAAGCACAGTTGTTAACAATTCCGAAAAGAGGGAAGAATAGGAAGCAGTTAAGGAAACCAGGATGGATGAACACAGAACTTAAGCACATGCTAAAAAGGAAGAAAAAAATGTTTATAAAATGGAAAGAGGGAGGCATATCTAAAGAAGAATATAATGCTGTCTGCAGAACCTGCAGGGCACAAATCAGATTAGCTAAAGCTGAAAATGAATTGAGGCTTGCAAGAGATGTCAAAAGCAATAATAAAGGATTTTGGGGATATGTCAAAAGTAAAAGAAAAGTCAAAGATGCTATAGGATTTTTACAGGATGAAAATGATGAAATGGTAAGACAGGATGTTGAGAAGGCTGAACTTTTAAATTCCTATTTTGCATCTGTTTTCTCTCAGAAAGGAAATGTAACATCAACTGTTATTCACTGTCCTATTAAGGGAATAGAAGAATCCAGGATATCTATAAACAGAAAGATAGTGAGGAAACACTTAGCTAGCCTAAATGAATTCAAGTCTCCAGGTCCAGATGAATTACACCCCAGAGTACTGAAGGAGATAGCAGAAGAAATTTTTGAACCCCTCTCTATAATCTTTGAAAATTCTTGGAGAACAGGAGAAGTGCCAGAAGACTGGAGAAGAGCAAATGTTGTTCCTATCTTCAAAAAGGGGAAGAAGGTGGACCCAGGCAACTATAGGCCGGTGAGTCTGACTTCTATACCAGGAAAGATCTTTGAACAAATTATTAAACAACATGTATGTCAATACCTGGATAAGAATGAAGTGATTAAACAGAGTCAGCATGGGTTTGTAACTAATAAGTCATGTCAGACTAACTTAATTTCCTTCTATGACGGTATCACTGATTGGTTGGATCAAGGAAATGCTGTAGATATAGTATATCTTGACTTCAGCAAAGCATTTGACAAAGTCTCTCATACAATCCTTATTGAAAAAATGATTAAGTATGGAATGGACAAGGCAACTGTTAGGTGGATTCATAACTGGCTTAGTGATCGGACCCAAAGAGTGGTCGTAAATGGCTGCACATCCAGTTGGAAGAATGTCTCAAGTGGGGTACCACAGGGCTCTGTCCTGGGCCCTGTATTGTTCAACATCTTTATCAACGATTTAGATGAAGGAATTGAGGGTAAACTGATTAAATTTGCTGATGACACAAAGCTAGGAGGGATAGCTAATACTAGAGAAGAGAGAGAGAGGATTCAAAAAGATTTAAATAAACTGGAGAAGTGGGCAGCAACTAACAGAATGGTTTTTAACAGGGAGAAATGCAAAGTACTACATCTGGGCAATAAAAATGGAAAAAGCATATATAGAATGGGAGGAATAGGGCTAAGTGACAGCACATGTGAAAAAGACTTGGGTATACTAATAGATCACAGACTGAATATGAGTCAACAGTGTGATGCAGCAGCAAAAAAGGCAAATGCAATTCTAGGATGTATTAACAGAAGCATACAGTCTAGATCACGTGAAGTCATTATTTCCCTCTACTCCTCTTTGGTCAGACCTCATCTGGAATATTGTGTCCAGTTTTGGGCACCACATTTTAAAAAAGACATCAACAAACTGGAGCAAGTTCAGAAAAGAGCGACCAGAATGGTGACCGGTCTGCAAACCCTGTCTTATGAGGAAAGGTTGCAGGATTTGGGAATGTTTAGTTTGCAAAAGAGAAGACTGAGAGGAGACTTAATAGCTGTCTACAAATATCTAAAGGGCTGTCACATTGTAGAAGGATCAACTTTATTCTCATTTGCACAAGGAAAGACTAGAAGCAATGGGATGAAACTGAATGGGAGGAGACACAGATTAGATATTAGAAAAAACTTTTTGACAGTTAGAGTGATCAATGAGTGGAACAGGCTGCCACGAGAAGTGGTGAGTTCTCCTTCAATGGAAGTCTTCAAACAGAGGCTGGACAGACATCTGACTGGGATGATTTAGCGAATCCTGCTTTGAGCAGGGGGTTGGACCAGATGGCCCAGGAGGTCCCTTCCAACTCTACGATTCTATGATTCTATGATTCTATACCCTATGCTAAAGATAGGGTGCGCCGATCGCAGGCGCCGCTGTGCGCTAGGAGGCGGCGCTACAAGCAAGGGGCGGGCACGCCGGGCAGAGAGCCGGCTCGGGGGCGGAGCTACCCCCGGCCGTGCGTGCGCTTAAAAAGCGCTAATGTGAAACCAGCCTTATTAAGTTTTTCGTGTGCCACAAATTTTTTCCACAAATATGATCTTTTCACCCCAAATTTTTATTTTCCCAAGGGTAACAGGACCCCAAAAGTTATTGTACAATTTGGCACGAGTACGCTGATACCCCACATGTGGGGGTAAACCACTATTTGGGCGCATGGCAGAGCTTGGAAGGGAAGCAGCACCATTTGACTTTTTTGGCTGGAATGGAGATCGGACGCCATGCCGCGTTTAGAAAGTCCCTGATGTGCCTAAACTATTGAAACCTCCCACAAGTGACCCCATTTTGAAAACTAGACCCCCCCAAGGAACTTATCTAGATGTGTGGTAAGCACTTATAAACTTTTGTGAAGCACTTGGGGGTTCTAACACCCAGGCTTGAAAATAAAAAAATCATATTTTTTCCACAAACATGATCTTTTAGTCCCCAATTTTTTTATTTTCCCCAAGTGTAAGAGGAGAAATTGGACCCTAAAAAGTTGTTGTCCAATTTGTCCTGAGTACGCTGATATCCCATATGTGGGAGAAAACTACTGTATTGGCACATGTCGGGGCTCGGAAGGGAAGTAGTGACGTTTAGGAATGCAGACTTTGATGGAATGGTCTGCGGGTGTCATGTTGCCTTTGAAGAGCCCCTGATGTGCCTAAACTGTGGAAACCCCCCACAAGTGACCCCATTTTGGAAGCTACACCCCCAAGGAACTTATCTAGATGTGTGGTGAGCACTTTGAACCCCCCAAGGGCTTCACAGAAGTTTATAACGTACAGCTGTAAAATTAAAAAATCATATTTTTTCCACAAAAATGATGTTTTCACCCCCAATTTTTATTTTCCCAAGGGTAACAGGACCCCAAAAGTTGTTGTCCAATTTGTCCCGAGTGCGCTGATACCTCATATGTGGGAGAAAACTACTGTATGGGCACATGTCGGGGCTTGGAAAGGAAGTAGTGACGTTTTGGAATGCAAACTTTAATGGAATGGTCTGGGGGTGTCATGTCGTGTTTGGAGAGCCTCTGAAGTGCCTAAACTGTTGAAACCCCCCACAAGTGACCCCATTTTGTAAACTAGACCCCCCCAAGCAACTTATCTAGATGTGTGGTGAGCACTTTGAACCCCCAAGTTATTCACAGAAGTTTATAACGTAGAGCCATAAAAATATCTCAGGGAAGCACGGAGGGAGCCCCTTCCCTGCCGATGCTTCCCTAATTGACAAGTAGACTGCGATCATGTTTGATCGCAGTGTGCCAGGGGTTAACGTGCCGGGGCGCTCGGTGACCGCCCGACACATAGTGCCGGGTGTAAGCGGTGATAATCAGCTGACACCCGGCCGTGATTAGAAATGGGTTAATATAATGAGGCAGCACAGTTACTGTCATGATGTGACACGACCCAACGGGTGGTCGGTCAGCGGACGGCGCAACACACACATACAACGGGATGGAAATGGGGAGAGGAAGGACCTACTGATAGGGAAATGGGGGATGGTCACCATCTGAGATGAAACCTGAGCCTGTCCCTGTACTCCCCTAACACCTTAAGTGGGTCCTTCCCCCACCGCCATCAGGAATTCGTCCCTTGCTGTCACCTCACACTGCCCTGGCTAGTTAACTGGCCGGCAAGGGGCGCTAACCTCACCACTGCAGATGGTACCACGCAGGGGATAGTGACAAACACAAAAGGGACAAGGAGTAAACAGAGCACTTAGCTTCCAGACACCGCTGCCAAGCTCCACACTGCAGAAAGCACAGCAACCGGACTCCAAAAACCAGAAGTGGCTGACATCAGAGAGCTACTCCTGCAAGGCTGGTCTCCATACAGAAACTATCACCAACAGTCAGCTGATGCATCAGGTGACTATTTAAAGGATGGTGGGACTGGTCACCACCCACATCAGCTGACCTAGCCCCACTGCAGTTACAGCTCATTGCCAGCAGGGGGGAAAACAGATATTAACCATGTTGTAAGTGCTCAGCATAAAGCTCAGAATAAATGTGGCTTTGGGAGGCAAAATAAAATCAACAGCAAGTAAAGAATTGCTTTTATTTCTTTTTTATGCCATTCCTAGAGTGGTATAAGTAATCAGACGACTCTATTCTTCTCGTCGGTGCGATTACAGCGATACCAGATTTATTTTGCTTTTTTATGTTTGGTTGCTGTCACACACTAAAAAACTCTTGTTTTTTCAATAAGTTTTTGCATTGCGATATTTTGAGAGCTATAATTTTTCTATATTTCTGTCGACATGTGAGGGCTTGTTTCTTGAGGGACGAGCTGACGTTTGTATTGGTACCATTTTCAGGCACATACCATTTTTTGATCACTTTCTATTCCGATTTTCAAGAGGCAGAATGAACAAAAACCAACAATTGAAAAATAGTTTTTTTCTTTTTTTTTCTTATGATGTTCACTGTATGGTAAAAGTGATAAGACAGCTCTATTATTTGGGTCACAGCGATACCACATTTATATCTTTGTTTTACGTTTTGTTGCTTTTACAAAATAAAAACTATTTTATAAAAAAAAAGAATAGCTTTTGCATCGCTATATTCTGAGAGCAATAACTTTTTATTTTTCCGCTGGGGCCATTTTTATTTCCATTTGATTTTTTGATCATGTTTTATTCCATTTTTTGTTAAGCAGTATGAAGAAAAAGCATTGTTTTTAATTTTGTTTTTACAGCGTTCACTGAAGAGGTTAATGAGTGCAACAGTTTTACAGCTGAAGTTGTTCTGGACGTGGCAATACCAAATGTGTACTTTTTTGTCTATGTTTGTTTTTACATAAATTTACTTATTTATTTTTATCATTTTCTTTTCATTTTATTTTTTACTTTCTTACTTAGTCCCTCTATGGGACTATACCCTTTATTACTCTGATCGCTCGCATAATGCATTGCAATGCATTATCCCTGTCAGTATTACATTGACAGAAGCCCCTTAGACCGTGCTCCTAGTATGGTTTAATAGGCTTGCCATATGTCTCCGATTTGGAGGAAGACATAGCCTCCCAAATGCTACAATCGATCGTGCCATTTAGGTGGTTAAACAGCTGGGGCTGTGACGGAAACCGAGCTACTGAAGGCGATCACGAGAGCTCAGTTCCTGCGCTGTACACGATCACCATGACCTAGGTTTGTTTCACATTAGCGTTTTTGTGCACAGCACATTGTGTGCATCCATGCGTCATGCGTACCTATGTTTAACATGGCATACGCATGGTCTTGCGTTTGCATGCGTTCGTCTGCGTTTTCGTGCGCATGCGCTTTTTCCAGGTGTGCATCTAGACGCGCCGGACGCAATCTGTTGCATTTTTGGGTCTGTCCAAAGGCGTCAAAAAAACGCATGCGTACGCTTGCGCACGGAATGCGCCAAAACAGTCTATAGGAACGCATGCATGCGCATGGACATGTGTACGCATGCGTTTTAAGAGTAAACATGTCTAGACACTGGTTTAAACCACCCCCTACACAAAGAAACATTGTATGAAATGTGAGTATAAAAACCTAATGTCTGACTGTACTTTTTTCTCCATTTATATTACAGTATGTACTAATGTCTCTTTTATTGCAGCATGTCTTCTTCATCAGCAGCAAAATCTGAACAATTCAGCTGTAACAGGGTCTATATAAAGAATTCCCATGACACACGCCCACTGATGTCCCATTGGTGGAGTCCGTTTCAAGGATTTTTCAAGGATTTTTTCTCCTGTGAAATGTGACACCTAGAGAACGCATGCGCATAAAAAACGCAAACGCATGCATGCGCGTTTTTGCATGCGTTTCTACTTGCGCACGATGCGCTGAGCACAAAGATGTAAATGTGAAACTAGCTTTACACATATTTCAAAGGTCAGGAACCACTATTTGATTATGATGAACAGGTACATGAAAGGTCATGAAGGGGTTAAAAAATATAAGGGAGTTGCACACTAATGTACAGTAAATAAGGCACACCAATCCCACCAAAAACAAACATCATGCAGAATGAACTAGTAAAAGGAGACACAATAGAAAAACATGTTATATTTCCAATAAAAACGTATATTCATGAGAAGAACGCTAACAATAAACTGGAGTTGCTCTCATTTATGATGGGGTTACTATGAGCTGTGACCAGAAAGAGAAGAGAAGGTATTAGTGCTAACCATTACAGGAGCGATTGTGCAGTAATCTGAATTTCTTAGTATCAAAAACATAATGGAAATAATGACATGGAGTGATGCCATGAAACCAGGACTCGAGCCATGCCAACACATCTCCTACAGACATAAATAAATGGATATTACAGCCGTCAGCCACGCACAGCTAAGAGAACTACCATGGCACAGGTGGAATGTTTTTTGTGTAGTTTATCGCAATTCTCTTTGATGCTAGTTGGTTTTAAAATAAATTGGAAATTAAGGACTAGATGTGTATTTCCTGAAGGAAGTACAGATAGTGCTTTGAAATGATGCCTGGGTTGCCCCTTTAAAAGAGACTTGCCTGCTTCCCCTGCAAGACTTTCAACTCAGGATCCGTTTTAACTGTGGGTGCCTCTCAGGGGCCACTTTGGCCTCAGGGTCTGATTTGGTGGGTGGGGCCCCTCAGGATCCGATTCGGTGGCCTGGGCTTGAATTGGTGGCCGGGATCCCTCAGGGTCCGATTTTGTGGGTGTGGCCCCTCAGGGTCCAATTTTGTGGGTGGGGCTCCTCAGGGTCCAATTTTGTGGCCGGGGCCCCTCAGGGTCCGATTTGGTGGGCGGGGCCCCTCAGGGTCCGACTTGGTGGGCGGGGCCTCTCAGGGTTCAATTTGGTGGGCGGGGCCCCGTAGGGTCAGATTTGGTGGGCGGGGCCCCTCAGGGTCCGATTTTGTGGACGGGGCCCCTCAGGGTCCGATTTGGTGGGTGGGGCCCCTCAGGGTCAGATTTGGTGGGCGGGGCCCCTCAGGGTCAGATTTGGAGGCCAGGGTGGCTCAGCCTCCGATTTGTAGGCCAGGGTCGATCAGCCTCCGATTTGGAGGCCCGGGGTGGCTCCGCCTCCGATTTGGAGACTGGGGTCACTCAGCTTTCGATTTGGCGCACCGGCCCTTTAAGACTCATTTCGGTGCGCCGGCCCTTTAAGAATCACTTAGGCGCGTCGGCCGTTTAAGATCCAGTTTGCCGCACTGGGCTTCTAAATCCACTTTGGCGCACATTCTCTCTCAGGGGCATGCTTCATGTGAAGAAGCTAGATTTGCATTTGTGCTGTGAATTTTGCTTTAAGAGCTGATATTATCTGCCAGAAACTCTGTCCTGGGGGGGTCATGTATAGTTCGTAGGCGTTGGCATAGTAACTGGGTCTGCCTGCGCATATCAATGAGCTTAACTGCCATTTGAATCGCCTCAGGGCATGTTTTCTGTTGTGAGCTCATTTTCCCCTTCAATACTGAGGCCCGAGGAACTCCCTCTTCTGGTAAAGAAAGGTAGTGAGCCTGATTATCAAACACCTGAGGCTGATGATGATGACTGGCTGAGTGGAGTTACTGACTGGATATAAGGCTGCCGACACCCTTCTGCCCTGCGGGTGATTTCTCTGTGGGATCCTTGGAGACCAGTCTGAATTCCTGCTCCTCTAAAGCTAAGTTTGCTGCTCGGCTTTTTGCATTTGCGCTTTGACTTTGTTTGCTTTGTTTTTCTGGATTTCTGCCATTCCCTGCTGGGGTGTGCTGAATTCCTTTAGCTCTGTCTTCTGAAAATACCTGAGTGCTGATTTAGTTTTTGAAGCCTAGCTGCTTCAGGGTCTTTTTCATATCAGCTTGTTGGCTTATGTCTTTGATAGGGTTTTGGCAGATTGCAGACAGCAGCCTTCCTGTCCTTTCCTATCTAGGTAGTTTTGGGCCCCGGCTTTGCTCAGTCTATCTTTCTGTCTGTGTTAGTGTTTTCATCTTGCTTCACCGTCATTATATGTTGGGGGCTGCCTATTGCTTTGGGGTCTGCTCTGGGGCAGTTTAGATTTCCCCTTTCTTTCTTTAGGCCTATTTAATTCTCCAGCTGTGTTCGAGGCGTCTAGGGCCCCCCACGGCTACTGCTAGTTGTGTTGATAGGTTCAGGGGTCTGCAATCTGATAGTTGCCAACTTCTCTGGTTTTCTGGACTTAGCTTGTATTTCTGTTTTTGCCTCCTACGTTGACTCAATCATAACAGTTTTCCCTGTGGCAACATTTTCCCATTGAAATGCATTGTGGCAAATGTTTTTTCAAACGCAAATTGCGCAAAAACTACAAATCCGATCGACACGAAAATTACTTAGCACACTACTCGTGGCCGCTGGCTTTGAAACGACACCTCAACGGAGTCTGTGCGTGTAGCGGTTCGGGCCGCATTAATTGCGGAAAATCAACTGAATAATAAGCAGAAGAAGAAGTTAGCAGCGTTCGGATTACAAGATAGTGCTTTCTTCAAAGCACTATAATAAAGGGAAATTCTTATTATTGTAGAGAAATTCACACTTGGCCCTCACTGCACATTTCATGTAGTCGATCGCAATAGTGAAGTTTGGCCATAAAGACTGGACCTGGTCTTGTAGGGGCCATATGAGCACATTCAGCAGCACAGAAGGGAGAGAAGGTAGATTCATCCAATAAGAAATCACAATTGTAGGAAGGTAACAGCATCATTACCCTCCGCTTTCTCTTAGAGGTCCATCATAATATTTTTCTTCAAATGATTTTCCAACTTGTCAGCACATTCGACTTCGTAGTTTACAGATTAGGACAGATAAGAGTCAGCATCTTCTAATTTCAGGGGGAAGATGGATTGTCCAGGCTGTAAGTTATAGAAGAAGGGCGTTCGATGTCCAAAGTAATTTGACAAGCCAGAGCTGGCATGTCACTCTCCACAAGGAGAAACCTTACCCTTTAGACCTCAGTCCAGAGCCTCTCACCTAGCCAAATCAGTTCTCATACTTTGCACTGACGAGAGCCAATATGTTGTGAGTTCATTTTCCCCTTTGTCACTGAGGTCTGGTGAACTCCCTATTCTGGTAAAGGAAGGTAATGAGCCTGATTATCAGGCACCTGAGCCTAATGAGGATGACTGGCTGAGTGGAGTCACGGACTGGATATAAGGCTGCCGACGCCCTTCTGCCCTGCGGGTGATTTCTCTGTGGACTTCTAGGACACCAGTCTGATTCCCGCTCCTCTAAAGCTAAGTTTTCTGCTTTGCCTGTTAGCATTTGTGTTTTGTTTTTGTTTTCCTTGCTTTTCTGGATTCTGCCATTCCCTGCTGGGGTGAGCTGAGTCTCCTTTTGCCGGTTGCTCTGTCTTCAGAATATTCCTGAGTACTGACATAGCTTTTTTGAAGCCTAACGTCTTCAGGGCCTTTTTTACTGTGAGTCTGTTGGCTCTTATTTTCATAGGGTTTTTCACGGATTGCAGACAGCAGCCTTCCTGTCCTTTCCTATCTAGTTAGCTTGGGCCCCGTCTGTGCTCAGTCTATCTTTCTGTCTGTGTTAGTGTTTTCATCTTGCTTCACCGTCATTATATGTTGGGGGCTGCCTATTGCTTTGGGGTCTGCTCTAGGGCAGTTTAGATTTCCCCTTTCTTTCCTTAGGCCTATTTAATTCTCCGGCTGTGATCGAGGGGTCTAGGGCATCGTAGGAACCCCCCACGGCTACTGTTAGTTGTTGTGGATAGGATCAGGGGTCTGCAATCCGATAGTTACCAACCTCTCTGGTTTTCTGGACTTAGCTAGCATTTCTGTTTTTGCCTCCTACGGTGACTCAATCATAACACCAATAGCTCGAAACACCGTGTCTGCAAATTGAGATTCTGAGTTGGCTTTTATCCTAAGTCATATTACAAGACTCGTTAAAGGGTTGATTGTGACTTGTAGGATCGCTACTACCAAAAGGTGAAGCTATAGAGTTCAAGTCCTCTTTTTCTCTGAAGAGGCAATTTCCAAAGTAATTTGAACAGTTTTGTGAGGAACATGCAGGGATCTAAAGGCAGAATGGAGATCACATGATGGTGATATATCAGGAGTACAACATCAATAAAGCAGTGAAAGCTGATGACTGAGAAGAATCTGTGACTTCTCTGCATTTAGTGGTTACTACTCACCTGGGCAGTTATCTGTAGAAATCTCCTCCTTACACCACTCATCACCCCTCACATATGTCTCTGTAGTATTAATATGGGTCAGATCTTCAACCTGAAACAAATATTGTAAAAGTCACAGACAGATGGAGAAGTCACATCTATGATCCACTCTAATCCTGCCATCTCCACCGTTCTCATTACACAAGTATAAAACATATAATACTGGTGGATAAAACTAGACTGAGCACAAGACCTTCACAGCCGTCTACACATCATAGGGGAGATCTCATGACACCTTCTCTCCATCTACCTGATGATCCTGAGGAACATTGGGATCTTCTTGTTTACAGTCCTGTGGAAGAAGAGGAAGGGGACATCTCTCTGGTGTTGTCCTCTTACTGGATAGATCTGGAGGAAACACATACAGGGACTGAATTCATTCTTTACATTCAGATAATTATAGGCCGTGTGTATTTAGTCCTGTCTATTACCTGGTGATGTGAGGGGCTGGGGAACCTCCATCATGACGTCTTTGTACAGATATTTGTGTCCTTCTAAATACTCCCACTCCTCCAAGGAAAAATAGACGGCGACATCCTGACACCTTATAGGAACCTGACACACACAATGATACAGTCATCCCCCAATCCCTTCATAGCGTTACTGTATAATGTCCCAGCATTCCCAGCAGTGTCACCTCTCCACTAAGAAGCTCAATCATCTTGTAGATGAGATCTAGGATCTTCTGGTCATTCATGTCCTCATGTATCAGGGAGTGAGGTGGAGGCCCCATGACTGGGCTCAGGGATCTTCCACATCCCTCAGACACAGAGTCCTGACAGCGCCCCCTAGAGGTCTTCTTCACTACTGTGTAATCCTGGTTATGGAGAGACACATTAATAAATCTCACTACAGACATTTCCAGAGTCCTCACCTCTCCAGTTCTGTCCACCTGTTATTCCCATAGATAAGAATGATGTAATGTGACGTAATGAGAATCTCTCACCTCTCCAGTAAGCCGCAAAAGAACCTCCAAGGTGAGCTGCAATAGCCTCTCTGCCATTTGGTCCTTGCTCATATCTATCCTTGATGGGTAAATCAGAAAAATGGTCTAAACATAGAAGACCTCCACTGAGAGAATCCGATATTGTAGGGAGCTGAATGTGAAAAAGATGAGCTGATGTAACATCCTAAAGAATCCCATGTAATAATATAATTACTGGAGTTAATAAGAGGAAACATATGATAAGATATAATTTGTAGATTTTCTATTCTCTTGTCTCTTAAGGAGCAGAATATCAGTTCAATTGTTGACCAAGCCATCTCCTCCATGCTCCCAATCCCTGGCTATGATGGCCATTGCTTCAGCAACTAATTGGCCATAGGCATTACAAGTTTGTTGAAGCTGACCAGGAAATACAGAGACTGATGGAGGACTCAAGAAGTGGTGGCACAGGAGGAGTGTGGAATCATTAGTGTGTTACTGTCTTTATTAGATTGTTTTTTTCCCTCACATCTGCTAAAAAACCTATATACTTTAGATCAGACATCAAACTAGTAAAAAATAAATAGACATGAGCCCACAGCCATGTAGAAAGTAACTAAATCTTTATTAGGTAAAAGAAGACTACAGTAGGTCCAAAAGATGAACATAGCAGTTTAAACGGCGTCATCCATAGCCAACCCCCAGAGGAAGGCAGGGCTGGCACCATTCCAGCAGGAGAGGACACTTATGGGTCGGTGTATGGCTCTACTTCCCAACTCTCTTAGACATCCTACAGAGCCCTAATTAGCATAGTGGAGCTTATCACTGCTTTATATTAACATTAATAAAACTGAATAACATTATACAGGGCTGGTTAGGGAGGGAATTTAGTCATAAGTACATGCATGCTGCTGGGATGGAGGGAATGGGGGCCTGACGGGTTCCCTCTAAGAGAAAAATAAACAGCACAGCTTTAGCAAAAGAGAAAGAACATTCTCCATTCTTGATGAGGACAGAGAGAAGACATCTTCTATATATCTGAGGTAACAGAGAGACGACATCCATTATTGTATCTGAGGCAGAAAGACAGAGGCAGAGAGCCTCCTCCATTATATCTTGGGCACAGAGAGGGGGAGTCCTGTGGTCCCCATAGACACCTCCCAATATATCGCCATGACAGCCGGGGCCTAACAATGGGGTCTGAGAACGAGGGCATTAAATTATAAAAAGAAAACAACAAGGTAAAATCCAGCTCGATTCACTAAAGATAAGAAGTTCTACTTCTGGGATAATCTGTCCCCAGAATGTCTCCATTCCATGTACAGCTCATACCGCAGATAACAGCCCCTCATACATCTATAGCACCGGCCCGGGGCCACATCTCCAGACCTGGGAACCTGACCCAGGAGGGCGGTGCTGTGTCCCGGGGTCATCTGTATCTGCACCAGGAGTGGGGGGAGGGAGGATTTATTTATTAGGAGGAGGGGGGGAGACATATTGTGGGGGGCAACTTGTACTATCATAATGTGTGTGGGGGGATGGTGGTACTGGGGGAACATTATACTGTGTGTGGGCGGATGGCGGTACTGGGGGAACATTATACTGTGTGTGGGGGGATGGCGGTACTGGGGGAACATTATACTGTGTGTGGGGGGATGGCGGTATTGTGGGAACATTATACTGTGTGTGGGGGGATGGCGGTACTGCGGTACTGTGGGAACATTATACTGTGTGTGGGGGGATGGCGGTACTGGGGGAACATTATACTGTGTGTGGGGGGATGGCGGTACTGGGGGAACATTATACTGTGTGGGGGGATGACAGCACTGGGGGAACATTATACTGTGTGTGGGGGGATGGAGGTACTGGGGGAACATTATACTGTGTGTGGGGGGATGGAGGTACTGGGGGAACATTATACTGTGTGGGGGGATGGCGGTACTGGGGGAACATTATACTGTGTGTGGGGGGATGGCGGTACTGGGGGAACATTATACTGTGTGGGGGATGGTGGTACTGGGGAAACATTATACTGTGTGTGTGGGGATGGCGGTACTGTGGGAACATTATACTGTGTGGGGGATGGCGGTACTGAGGGAACATTATACTGTGTGTGGGGGGATGGCGGTACTGGGGGAACATTATACTGTGTGGGGATGGTGGTACTGGGGGAACATTATACTGTGTGTGGGGGGATGGAGGTACTGTGGGAACATTATACTGTGTAGGGGGATGGCGGTACTGGGGAACATTATACTGTGTGGGGGGATGGCGGTACTGGGGGAACATTATGCTGGGTGGGGGATGGTGGTACTGGGGAAACATTATACTGTGTGTGGGGGGATAGAGGTCCTGTGGGAACATTATACTGTGTGGGGGGATGGCGGTACTGGGGGAACATTATTCTGTGTGGGGGGGATGGCGGTACTGAGGGAACGTTATTCTGTGTGTGTGGGGGATGGAGGTACTGGGGGAACATTATACTGTGTGTGGGGAGGATGGAGGTACTGTGGGAACATTATACTGTGTAGGGGGATGGCGGTACTGGGGGAACATTATACTGTGTGGGGGGATGGCGGTACTGGGGGAACATTATTCTGTGGGGGGGATGGAGGTACTGGGGGAACATTATGCTGGGTGGGGGGATGGCGGTACTGGGGGAACATTATACTGTGTGTGGGGGGATGGCGGTACTGGGGGAACATTATACTGTGTGTGGGGGGATGGCGGTATTGTGGGAACATTATACTTCCCAGGTCAATACGATTAGTCCCTAATCCCCACAATTTTAACCCCTTCCTGACATCCGACGTACTATCCCGTCCACGGTACCCGGGCCCGTATGACCGTGGATGGGATAGTACGTCTACCGCGATCAGCGGCGCCCACGTGGTGAGCGCCGCTGATCGCGGCCGGGTGTCAGCTGATTATCACAGCTGACACCCGGCACTATGTGTCAGGGGCGGTCACGGACCGCCCCCGACACATTATCCCCTTGCACACCGCGATCAAACATGATCGCAGTGTACCGGGAGTTAAAGGGAAGCATCGGCAGGGAGGGGGCTCCCTCCGTGCTTCCCTGAGCCCCCCACGGCAGCGCAATGTGCAGCGCTGCTGCGGGGGGCTCCTATCCTCCAGGCCCCCGAATCCAAGATGGCGACGGGGGCCTTCGGGGACCTGAGCAAGCTGGCTTCCTCAGTGCCTGCAAAGCGCAGGCAAGAGGAAGTCTTCTTCAATGCCTGTGACAGATTGCTGATCTGTCACAGTGATCTGTGATGTGACAGATCAGCGATCTGTCACAGGACAGTGATGTCCCACCTGGGACTATGTAATAAAGTAAAAAAAAAATTTAAAAAAAATGTAAAAATAAATTAAAAAAAAATCGCCAAATAAATTAGAAAAAAAAAAAAAATATTCCCTCAATAAATCCATTTTTTGGAAATAATAATAAAAAAAAAACAATAAAAGTACACATATTAGTTATCGCCACGTCCGTAATGACCCACCCTATAAAACTGTCCCATTAGTTAACCCTTTTAGCGAACCCCTTAAAAAATAAAAATAAAAAACGAAGCAAAAAATAATGATTTATTATCATACCGCCAAACAAAAAGTGTAATAACGCGCGATCAAAAAGACGCATATAAATATCCATGGTACCACTGAAAACGTCATCTTGTCCCGCAAAAAACGAGCCACCACACAGCATCATCAGCGAAAAAATAAAAAAGTTATAGCTCACAGAATAAAGCGATGCAAAAATAATTATTTTTTATATAAAATAGTTTTCATTGCATAAAACCGACAAAAACATAAAAATACGACCTAAATGAGGTATCGCTGTAACCGTACTGACCCGAAGAATAAAACCGCTTTATCAATTTTACCGCACGCGGAACGGTGTAAACGCACCCCCCCAAAAGAAATTCATGAAACGCTGGTTTTTGTTCATTCTGCGTCCCAAAAATAGGAATAAAAAGCGATCAAAAAATGTCACGTGCCAGAAAATGGTACCAATAAAAACGTCAACTCGTCCCGCAAAAAATAAGACCCCACATGACTCAGTGGGTCAAAATACGGAAAAATTATAGCTCTCAAAATGTGGTGATGCAAAAACTATTTTACAATAAAAAGCGTCTTTTAGCGTGTGACAGCCGCCAAACATAAAAACCGCCATAAATAGTAAATCAAACCCCCCGTTATCACCCCCTTAGTTAGGGAAAAATAATAAAACTAAAAAAAAAGTATTTATCTCCATTTTCCCGTTAGGGTAAGGCTGTGTGCACACGCTGCGGATTAGGTGCGGATTCATCCGCGCGGATTTTGTAAAATCCGCAGGTGAAACCGCAGGTCAAAAGACCTGCGGTTTTACCTGCGGATTGCTCTGCGGTTTTGTCCTGCGGTTTTTCATCTCCTCAATAGAGGAGATGGCAAACCGCAGGAGAATCCGCAGAAAGAATTGACATGTCAATTCTTTCTGCGGATTGAAAACCGCAGATAATCCGCGCGGAAAATTCCACACCGTCTGCACTGCGGTTTTTATTCCCATAGGGAATCATGGTACTGTACACCGCAGCAGAAACTGCTACGCGTCCGCAGCAGCCAAAACCGCTGCGGAACCGCAGCAAAATCCGCAGCGTGTGCACACAGCCTTAGGGTTAGGGCTAGGGTTAGGGCTAGGGCTAGGGCTAGGGCTAGGGTTAGGGCTCAGATTAGGGTTAGGGGTGTGTTGGGGTTAGGGTTGGAGTTATAATTGGGGGTTTCCACTGTTTGGGCACATCAGGGGCTCTCCAAATGCAACATGGCGTCTGATCTCAATTCCAGCCAATTCTGAGTTGAAAAAGCCAAATGGTGCTCCTTCCCTTCCAAGCTCTGCCATGCGCCCAAACAGTGTTTTACCCCCACATGTAGGGTATCAGCCTACTCAGGACAAATTGCAAAACAATTTTTGGGGTCCAATTTCTCCTGTTACCCTTAGGAAAATAAAAAAATTGGGGGCAAAAATATCATTTTTGTGGAAAAAATGATTTTTTTATTTTCACGTCCGAGTGTTATAAACTTCTGTGAAACACTTGGGGGTTCAAAGTGCTCACCACACATCTAGATAAGTTCCGTGGGGGGTCTAGTGTCCAAAATGGGGTCACTTGTGGGGAGTTTCAATAGTTTAGGTACATCAGGGGCTCTCCAAACACACATGACACCCGCAGACCATTCCATCAAAGCCTGCATTCCAAAACGTCACTGCTTCCCTTCCGAGTCCCGACGTGTGTCCATACAGTAGTTTTCTCCCACATATGGGGTGTCAGCGTACTCAGGCCAAATTGGACAACAACTTTTGGGGGTCCAATTTCTCCTGTTACCCTTGGGAAAATGAAAAAATTGGGGACTAATTGATCATGTTTCTGGAAAAAATACGATTTTTTTATTTTCATGCCCTGGCATTGTAAACTTCAGTGAAGCCCTTGGGGGTTCAAAGTGCTCACCTCACATCTAGATAAGTTCCTTAGTGGGTCTAATTTTCAAAATGGGGTCATTTGTGGGGGGTTTCCACTGTTTAGATACATTAGGGGCTCTCCAAAGGCAACATGACACCCGCAGACCATTCCATCAAAGTCTGCATTCCAAAACGTCACTACTTCCCTTCCGAGCCCTGACGTGTGCCCATACAGTAGTTTTCTCCCACATATGGGGTATCAGCATACTCAGGACAAATTGGACAACAACTTTTGGGGTCCAATTTCTCCTGGTACCCTTGGGAAAATAAAAAAAATGGTGACAAAAAGATCATGTTTGTGGAAAAAATACGAATTATTTATTTTCACGCCCGGGCATTATAAACTTCTGTGAAGCACTGGGGGGGTCAAAGTGCTCACCACACATCTAGATAAGTTCCTTAGGGGGTCTAGTTTCCAAAATGGTGTCATTTGTGGGGGGTTTCCACTGTTTTGGTACATCAGGAGTTTTCCAAACGCGACATGGTGTCCGATCTCAATTCCAGCCAAAAACGTCAAATGGCGCTGCTTCCCTTCCGAGCTCTGCCATGCGCCCAAATAGTGGTTTACCCCCACATGTGGGGTATCAGCGTACTCAGAACAAATTGCACAATAACTTTTACGGTCCTGTTACCCTTGGAAAAATAAGAATTGAGGGTGAAAAGATCATTTTTGTGGAAAAAATATGATTTTTTAATTGTATGGCTTTATGTTATAAACTTCTGTGAAGCCCATGGGGGTTCAAAGTTCTCACCACACATCTAGATAAGTTCCTTAGGGGGTCTAGTTTCCAAAATGGTGTCATTTGTGGGGGATTTCCACTGTTTTGGTACATCAGGGGTTTTCCAAACGCGACATGGTGTCCGATCTCAATTCCAGCCAAAAACGTCAAATGGCGCTGCTTCCCTTCCGAGCTCTGCCATGCGCCCAAATAGTGGTTTACCCCCACATGTGGGGTATCAGCGTACTCAGGACAAATTGCACAATAACTTTTAGGGTCCTGTTACCATTGGAAAAATAAGAATTGAGGGTGAAAAGATCATTTTTTTGGAAAAAATATGATTTTTTAATAGTATGGCTTTATGTTATAAACTTCTGTGAAGCCCATGGGGGTTCAAAGTTCTCACCACACATCTAGATAAGTTCCTTAGGGGGTTTAGTTTCCAAAATGGTGTCATTTGTGGGGGGTTTCCACTGTTTTGGTACATCAGGGGTTTTCCAAACGCGACATGGTGTCCGATCTCAATTCCAGCCAAAAACGTCAAATGGCACTGCTTCCCTTCCGAGCTCTGCCATGCGCCCAAATAGTGGTTTACCCCCACATGTGGGGTATCAGCGTACTCAGGACAAATTGCACAATAACTTTTAGGGTCCTGTTACCCTTGGGAAAATAAAAATTGGGGTGAAAAGATCATTTTTGTGGAAAAAATATGATTTTTTAATTGTACCGCTGTACGTTATAAACTTCTGTAAAGCCCTTGTGGGTTCAAAGTTCTCACCACATATCTAGATAAGTTCCTTGGGGGGTCTAGTTTCCAAAATGGGGTCACTTGTAGGGGGTTTCCACTGTTTAGGTACATCAGGGACTCTCCAAACGTGACATGGCGTCCGATCTGAATTCCAGCCAATTTTGCATTGAAAAAGTCAAACGGCGCTCCTTCCATTCTGAGCTCTGCCATGCGCCGAAACAGTCGTTCCCCCCCACAAATCAGGTATCAGCGTACTCAGGACAAATTGCACAATAACTTTTGCAGTCCAATTTCTCCTGTTACCCTTGGTAAAATAAAAAAAATTGAACCTGAAGTATTTTTTTTGTGAAAAAAAGTTAGATGTTCATTTCTTTTTAAATATTCAAAAAAATTCCTGTGACGCACCTAATGGGTTAATAAACTTCTTGAATGTGGTTTTGAGCACCTTAAGGGGTTCAGTTTTTAGAATGGTGTCACATTTGGGTATTTTCTATCATATAGACCCCTCAAAGTGGCTTCAAATGTGATGTGGTCCTAAAAATAAAATGGTGTTGTAAAAATGAGAAATCGCTGGTCAACTTTTAACCCTTATAACTTCCTAACAAAAAAAAATTTTGGTTCCAAAATTGTGCTGATGTAAAGTAAACATGTGGGAAATGTTAGTTATCAAGTTTTTTGTGTGCTGGATCTCTGTGATTTAAGGGCATAAAAATTCAAAGTTGGAAAATTGCGAAATTTTCAAAATTTTTGCCAAATTTCCATTTTTTTCACAAATAAACGCAAGTTATTTGAATGAAATTTTACCACTAACATGAAGTACAATATGTCACGAGAAAACAATGTCAGAATCACCGGGATCAATGGAAGCGTTCCAGAGTTATGACCTCATAAAGGTACAGTGGTCAGAATTGTAAAAATTGGCCCGGTCATGAACGTGCAAACCACCCTTGGGGGTGAAGGGGTTAAGCGTGCCCTGAAAACGCAAATATTCAGACTGGCCTACCGCCTCAACATATTATTAACCTGCACGGGCAGCACGGTGGCTCAGTGGTCCTGGGTTCGAATCCCACCAAGGACAACATCTGCAAAGAGTTTGTATGTTCTCCCCGTGTTTGCGTGGGTTTCCTCCCACATTCCAAAGACATACTGATAGGGAATTTAGATTGTAAGCCCCCATCGGGGACAGTGATGAAAATGTGTGCAAACTGTAAAGCGCTGCGGAATATGTTAGCGCTATATAAAAAAAAAATAAAGAAAGAAAAGATTAACCTAATCTATCCCTGTGTGGCAGAGCCAAAAGTTTTACCATAACCAGGTTCCCCGCATCATGTTCCCACATGCTTTATGCCTCCATTAGCCCTCTGTGTCTGTACTGTTACACACTTAACATTATGGCTGGTCCATACAATCAGGGCAACTGTTACCACCCACCTTTCGTGTTAACCTTTTTTTCCTCATAGATTGTAAGCTTGTGAGCAGGGCCCTCATTCCTCTTGGTATTTGTTATAATCTACTGTATGTGATTGTTGTTATGCTGTAATGTCTATTGTCTGTACAAATCCCCTCTGAAATGTAAAGTGCTGCGGAATATGTCGGCGCTACAGAAATAACATTTATTATTATTATAGTTGGGTCGTATCTATCAGAGGAAAAGGAACAAAACATTATTTTTTTTTTATAAAATGACAACAGAGAAACACAAAACTAGTCTCAGCGCTGAAGGGGTTACTGCCCCCTGTGCCCAGTAATGGGGAATCTCCAGCACCTACCTCCACCTGCAGAGCCGCACTCCACATATATGGCTGCTCTGTGCGCACAGGACCTGGGATGAGGTCACAGGAGGGGAGGAGTCAGGGGTCACATGATCAGGGCCCTCAGTGTATGCAGGACTCTGCTGTGCTGGTTGTCATGGTGCTGGATGAGGGGAAGTTTCTGTGTGGGGTCAGGAGGGGTTTACAGGGTGGATGTAGCAGAGCCGTGTGTGTACGAGGTGTACGGAGCGGAGCCGTGTGTGTACGAGGTGTACGGAGTTGAGCCGTGTGTGTACGAGGTGTACGGAGCGGAGCCGTGTGTGTACGAGGTGTACGGAGCAGAGCGCGTGTGTACGAGGTGTACGGAGCAGAGCGCGTGTGTACGAGGTGTACGGAGCAGAGCGCGTGTGTACAAGGTGTACGGAGCAGAGCGCGTGTGTACGAGGTGTACGGAGCAGAGCTGTGTGTGTACGAGGTGTACGGAGCGGAGCCGTGTGTGTACAAGGTGTACGGAGCGGAGCCGTGTGTGTACGAGGTGTACGGAGTGGAGCCGTGTGTGTACGAGGTGTACAGAACGGAGCCGTGTGTGTACGAGGTGTACGGAGCAGAGCCATGTGTGTACGAGGTGTATGGAGCGGAGCCGTGTGTGTACGAGGTGTACGGAGCAGAGCCGTGTGTGTACGAGGTGTACGGAGCGGAGCCGTGTGTACGGAGCAGAGCCGTGTGTGTACGAGGTGTACGGAGCAGAGCCGTGTGTGTACGAGGTGTACGGAGCGGAGCCGTGTGTGTACGAGGTGTGTGGCGCGGAGCCGTGTGTGTACGAGGTGTACGGAGCAGAGCCGCGTGTGTACGAGGTGTACAGAGCGGGGCCGCGTGTGCACGAGGTGTATGACGCGGAGCCGTGTGTGTACGAGGTGTACGGAGCGGAGCCACGTGTGTACTGACGGAGCGGAGCCGTGTGTGTACGAGGTGTGTGGAGCGGAGCCGCGTGTGTACGAGGTGTACGGAGTGGAGCCGTGTGTGTACGAGGCGTACGGAGCGGAGCCGTGTGTGTACGAGGTGTACGGAGCAGAGCGCGTGTGTACGAGGTGTACGGAGCAGAGCGCGTGTGTACGAGGTGTACGGAGCGGAGCCGTGTGTGTACAAGGTGTACGGAGCGGAGCCGTGTGTGTACGAGGTGTACGGAGTGGAGCCGTGTGTGTACGAGGTGTACGGAACGGAGCCGTGTGTGTACGAGGTGTACGGAGCAGAGCCGTGTGTGTACGAGGTGTATGGAGCGGAGCCGTGTGTGTACGAGGTGTACGGAGCAGAGCCGTGTGTGTACGAGGTGTACGGAGCGGAGCCGTGTGTACGGAGCAGAGCCGTGTGTGTACGAGGTGTACGGAGCAGAGCCGTGTGTGTACGAGGTGTACGGAGCGGAGCCGTGTGTGTACGAGGTGTGTGGCGCGGAGCCGTGTGTGTACGAGGTGTACGGAGCAGAGCCGCGTGTGTACGAGGTGTACAGAGCGGGGCCGCGTGTGCACGAGGTGTATGACGCGGAGCCGTGTGTGTACGAGGTGTACGGAGCGGAGCCACGTGTGTACTGACGGAGCGGAGCCGTGTGTGTACGAGGTGTGTGGAGCGGAGCCGCGTGTGTACGAGGTGTACGGAGTGGAGCCGTGTGTGTACGAGGCGTACGGAGCGGAGCCGTGTGTGTACGAGGCGTACGGAGCAGAGCGCGTGTGTACGAGGTGTACGGAGCAGAGCGCGTGTGTACGAGGTGTACGGAGCGGAGCCGTGTGTGTACAAGGTGTACGGAGCGGAGCCGTGTGTGTACGAGGTGTACGGAGTGGAGCCGTGTGTGTACGAGGTGTACGGAACGGAGCCGTGTGTGTACGAGGTGTACGGAGCAGAGCCATGTGTGTACGAGGTGTATGGAGCGGAGCCGTGTGTGTACGAGGTGTACGGAGCAGAGCCGTGTGTGTACGAGGTGTACGGAGCGGAGCCGTGTGTGTACGAGGTGTACGGAGCAGAGCCGTGTGTGTACGAGGTGTACGGAGCAGAGCCGTGTGTGTACGAGGTGTACGGAGCGGAGCCGTGTGTATACGAGGTGTACGGAGCAGAGCCGCGTGTGTACGAGGTGTACGGAGCGGGGCCGCGTGTGCACGAGGTGTATGACGCGGAGCCGTGTGTGTACGAGGTGTACGGAGCGGAGCCACGTGTGTACTGACGGAGCGGAGCCGCGTGTGTACGAGGCGTACGGAGCGGAGCCGCGTGTGTACGAGGTGTATGGAGCTGAGCCGCGTGTGTGAGGGGTACGGAGCAGAGCCACGTGTGTACGCGGTGTACAGAGCGGAGCTGTGTGTACGATGTATACGTAGCGGAGCTTTGTGTGTACGAGGTGTACGGAGCGGAGCCGCATGTGCACAAGGTGTACGGAGCGGAGCCGCGTGTGTATGAGGTGTACAGAGCGGAGCCGCGTGTGTACGAGGTGTACGGAGCGGAGCCGCATGTGTACGAGGTGTACGGAGCAGAGCCGCGTGTGTACGAGGTGTACGGAGCGGAGCCGCGTGTGTACGAGGTGTACGGAGCAGAGCAGCGTGTGTACGAGGTGTATGGAGCGGAGCCGTGTATGTACGAGGTGTACGGAGCGGAGCCATGTGTGTGCGAGGTGTACGGAGCGGAGCCATGTGTGTGCGAGGTGTACGGAGCGTAGCCGCGTGTGTATAAAGTGTACGGAACAGAGCCGTGTGTGTACAAAGTGTGCGGAGCAGAGCCATGTGTGTACAGGCTGTACGGAGCGGAGCCGCGTGTGTACGAGGTGTTTGGAGCAGAGCTGTGTGTGTAAAGGATCTACTGAGTGGGTAGTTGAGCCACATGTGTATGAATGGAAAGGAGCCTAGCTGTGTGTGTACATTATTGTGTCCCCCCTTGGCACACCCAGTTTTCTTCTTACAGCCCCATTTATCTGCCCTGAGCACAGTCCCAGGGGTTTGGTGCTCTCTCTCTTACAGATTTGGGGCATCTTGATAGATGTCTCTCCCGGTCTCTTACTTACACGGACTTACATGGACTCTCAGACCCGTTTCCAGCATTATTTCCCCTCACTACGGGCACAATTACCCCGCGCCGCCTTTTCTACACAGTTTTATGTGTGGAATGTAACGTGTGATTTCTCTTCTTGGAGACAAACCCCACACATGAGGGAATTATCACCAGTTACCAGACGTCTACTATATGGCAGCACTAGATTTTTCAATGTCCTTTTATTTATTTAGGATCCTCAGTCCCGTTTCCAGCATTATTTTACCCTCAGTACAGGCACAATTACCAGTTTTAAGTTTAGCAGGAAATTCCCACAGTGGATCTGTCTTTTTTGTGATCTGTTATTTTCATGTTTAGGGGGGTTCGATGTTAGTTGGCAACTTTTGACTGAGTAAACTAGAAGGTTGTGGTCAGAGAGCAGGAGGAAGAGTTACTAAAATAATCTGAGCAGAGCCCGGAGAAGACCAGGTCCAGTGTATTTCTGGGCACCACTTCTGCATTTTTCACCCAATCCTGGTTTTGGCTTACAAATAATTACCAAATACTGAAAGTGTGAATGTAATCTATTGCCGATAGGCATGGAAGTTTCACATTTCTATTTGTGCTGTTCAGCTAGTCATCTGCAAAGGCTTTCGGGCATATCAGGGACATTTTCCTAATGTTGTATGTCTTTCTTCATCTATCATATACTGTATAGATATTATGGTTACAGTGTTGTACTCTGCTGCCATCTACTAGCCGTTGTTATAATATGTTGTTTATGTATTATTACTGTGTTTTCCCATAATACCTCTCTTTCTCCAACTCCTTTCTTGTTTCCGCACATCTTTTCTGCTGGTCAGTGTCATCTTACAGCACATGCATCAGGACAGAAGAGAGGATTCTGCTGTTACCTCTATCTTCCACCCTCCATGTTCTACTTCATCTTCATTTCTTCATCTTCCCTAATATCTTACCACTTTTCATTAAGGTACTGTGAATACAATTTGATAACGTTCATTACTGCGTCAGCCTTCCCAGTTCAACCATGTGCAGCTGGTCAAGCATAGGAGGGAAGGGTAGCGAGTAACATTATCTGCCATTGCTTACACAGAGATCTGTGCTTACATCCCTCAGACACATCTCACATATGTGCGTAAGTAGCAGAATAGTAACAGGAAACCTAAACCTACAATGTCTGTGTGCATATGCATTGTCTGCTAGCAGGTCTATAACCATCTGCCATCTTAGCTAAGGTATGTCCACAAAAAGCTATGTGAACTCTTTTGTGAGGCAAGCACATCATGTTCCTGACATCACAGATGCATCAGGAGCAGAGTCCTCGCATTCTGCAGAACATGGCCTACATCCCAAACGTGTAATGAAGCTGACTCTAAGGTCTGGGAGAACATTGAGAAAACTAAAGATGAGTTCAGTGACAACCTATATGATTTATGGGGCAGGGTTGATCACCATTTAGCAGCTCTTCCATGCTCTAACAGTGATGCAGCAGATTTTATAGACACATTGAATCATTTAACCGCTGCCTAATATCACTACCAGAGACTGCTTGCATTCACATTCCTGAGTAACTCTGACATGGATGATGCCACAGCAGAGCTAGCTGAAATGGAGAGTCTACTTACGTAAAATACCGCAGGAGTGTGAGATGGAAAGAATAAGGAAGAACTCCTCATCGCACACCTCCAAGAGGTTTGGTCATCATACTACATTGACAAAAATGAATTTGTGATCTTCCAGATCATCCAACTCTAGGAAGTCAATATTGTCTGACGGACAATTGGAAATCTGTGTGACTGTAGAGGAAGTTAGAGTTAAAAGCGCCTTTGCTAGGAAAGAGCCAGACATAAAAGCCCAAAGGAAAGGGCAAGAAGCAGAAGTAGAAGCCCAAAGTCAAGAGGCAAAAGTAGAAGTCCAAAGGCAAGAGGCAGAAGTAGAAGCCCAAAGGCAAGAGGCAGAAGTAGAAGCCCAAAGCAAGAGGCAGAAGTCGAATCCCAAAGAAAAGAGATGCAAGCCCAATTAAAAAGGCTGAAAGCAGAGATGGAAGCCCAATTAAAAAAGTATGAAGCAGAGATGGAGGCCCAATGAAAAATACCCCAAGCAGAAAGGGAAGAAGCAGAAGCCCTTGCAAAACTTCAAGTCATTAAGTGAGCACTAGGCCAAGATGCTGATATGGACTGTCTTATTCCATGAGAAAGACCCAGCTTATTGCACCCCTGACTACGTGCTAAGACATTTACCATCTGCACCAATTCCAATCTACCACTCCGATGCATCCGCAAGGCAAGGGATGTCACCACCTACTACTGACAAGGTAACTTTCAGCACAAATCCACAATTTAGGCCACAACCAACAGACCCTTTAGAGACTAAACTGCAGCTTAACCCTCATGCAGCATCATTTTGTCCTTATACATCGAAGTCATATAAGCCAGAGAACTTGCATTCCCCAGGGATACCACAAGTTGATCCTGCACCTATGACAGGGAGATCGGACATGTCTGACTGTGCCAGATACATGATTCGCAGGGAGTTAATAACACTGCGCAACAAATTTCAGGGAAGTTTTTGTCCCCTGAGAAAATTTTATTGTACCTTATAGATTTTGATATGCTGAACACGAGTATGTGCTCCAAAAGTCTGTATCACATAAGGTTTTTAAGAAACAACAGTTTATAGTCTACATTATGACGTCCGAGACACTACATACATGTGCATCGATGTCAGTAGCAAAAGCAATTGTTCAAAAGTGTTTTGCAGACAACTTTCATTTATAATCCGTGTCAGATGCTTCTTGAATAAGATTCCAGCAATAGTCAGCCAGCATTTACGTACTCCACTTTCCCTGGTACCTTTTCTCCATCAGCGCAATGTCTTGGTGAAATCTTTCACCGTGTTCATCGCTAACAGCACCAAGATTGGCTGGAAAAAAAGTCCAAGTGCGAATGTAGAAAATGCATTTTTAGTGACATATTGCATTTCATCAAATGATATGCTGTGAGCATGTTGTCCACAAGTTTTTCAAAGTTCGGTGACCTGTTGTTGCCAAGGTGATTGAAGGTCACATCTTTAAAGGCTCTCCATGCAACTTGTTCAGCACCTTGCAAAAGACCAAAAAAGCTTCTGTCATTCATTATATCTCTGATCTGTGGGCCAATAAAAAATGCATTCCTTTATCTTTGCATCACTTATTCTTGGAAATTTCTGTCGCAAGTAAGTAAGGCTTCTGATTCTTTGTTCATTGCTTTGACAAAATTCTTCATAAGCCCAAGTTTAATATGCAAAGGAGGGAGAAATACCTTTGCTGGATCAGCGAGAGGATTATGTTTAACGTTCTTCGGTCCAGCAACCAAATTTTCGCGGAGTGGCCAGTCCTTTCTAAAATAGTGCATTTCTCGTGCACGACTGTCCCACTGTTTCAGAAAAAGTTCATATATGAGTTTTTAGAATTATAACAGAATATTATAATGTTTTGTATCACTTCTCAAAAACCTTACGTGATAGGAAAAATCTGAAGCCATTTCTGAAATCAGCATGAAAAATCTATCAGGAACACTCAAATTTTTCCGAGGGACAAAACCTTGGTAACACAGTGTAATCATCAGTCTCTCAAAGTTTGATGATTGTACAAAGAACCATAGCACCTGGAAGTTGACCTTTCAAGCTGTCATCCAAGATTTGCTTGTTAACTGGTTAGGCCCAAAATCAGTGGACCGCATGAAGACGAGAAGTTAATGTGGACTATTCAGATGCAGGTCTTATTGCAGCATGGTAGAGACTGGAACAAACCTACGGCAGCTCAGAAACCATAAAATGTGCGTTATTTAAGACACTGCAAACTTTCCCAATGATAAGTAACAAAGACAACTGGAAACTTCAAGATTAGTGATGGGCGAGTATACTCGTTGCTCTGGTTTTCCCGAGTATGCTTGGGTGTTCTCCGAGTATTTTGGCGTGCTCGGAGATTTAGTTTGTGTCGCCGCAGCTGCATGATTTGCCGCTGCTGGACAGGCTGAATACATGTGAGGAATGCCTGTTTGTTAGGGAATCCCCACATGTATTCAGGCTGTCTAGCAGGCGCAAATCATGCAGCTGCTTCGATACAAACTAAATATCCGAGCACGCCAACATACTCGGAGGACACACGAGAAAGCTCGGGAAAACCCAAGCAACGAATATACTCACTCATCACTATTCAAGATTTAAGCCACCTTCTAAAGCCAATAGAATTGGCAAAATTAGACCAATATCGTTCAGGACTACCTTCTCACTGCTCATGGTATGAGTCAAGTAGTGACCAAGTTGCCATATAACATGCAGGAAAAATGGGCAGACCACGTCTCAGGGTGCAAAAGAGCACATAACATGTAATTTCCTCCATTTTGAATTTTTTCACATTGATCAGTGATCATGCTCGGAAGAAAAATGATCCGAGCTTTGACGTGACCTACTCCACTAGTTTCATCATCATCATCTATAAGGTATGACAACATTATCACCAAACGTAAAGCGTTAAAAGGCACAGTATCCATGAGAGAGACTACCGTTCCGCTTACTGTACACTCCTTTACTAAACCAAATGCTGTTGCTCCTAAAATAATGGATAGCTACCATATTTGCTCTGTCCACATAAGGCCTCACCAACTTAAGGAATGTCATGGAATCAGGCAAAGACTTTGTGGGTTCATAGAGATATTCTCAAGGAGCTTGGGATATGTTATACTGTAAGTGTTGCGCTTCCTCAGACCACATTGCTAAAGAGTGTAAGGCTGTGATTAAGTGCACTGAATGTAGGGGTGACAAATGTTACGTCTATGCATCTCACATCAGCTTCACACAAATCGCAATCTTCTGTAGCATCCACAACTGCTCAAAATCATGGCGGGGAGCCACAAGCTCCTAAGCCAACTACAACCACTGTTTCCCTCTCATATTGAAGTATTTGTAGAAGGGACTTGTCACGGTTTTACCATGACAGAGATGACACAGAAGTCAGATTTCTCCTACTCCTGAACTGGATAGAAGCACTTCACCTTCATATTAAAGGGTGTAAAGTGTAAATTTCTTTGGGCAGTGCATGGGTTAATTTGCTCTGTTGAGAGCTCTTGGACTCTGGAGCAAAAGCTCTCAGCTGTGCACTGCAATCTACTCCCATCTCATATATAAACTGGGTCCTGGCTAACACTCATTGTCAAAGTAGCTTTTGCTGCATGGCTGGAGGTTGTTGTTGGAGGTTAATTGAGTAAGCGGTTGGTGGATTTATCTGTGACTGTTGCTAGGTTTTGAGTGTGTGATAATTCGCTTTCTTTTCCTACTTTGGTTTAACCCTATCCTCCACTTCCCAGTGCATACCTCTGTTAAATGTGTGTGTATATTTGTATGTTTGGTATTTTTCGTTACCCCTGTTTGTACTACCTTGTGTGTATTACGGTACACTACTACCCCCCTCTTCCCTTTGTGAAGGAAGGGTACAGACTGAGGGCAGATTCAGGAGCTAAGGCAAGGTACGTGGCCAAGGCATCTTCATCATCAGAAGTACCGTATTTTTCGGACCATAAGACGCACTTTTTCCCAAAAAATTTTTGGGGAAAGTGGGGGGTGCGTCTTATGGTCGCAATATACTTACATCCGTCGATGGCTGGTGCGGTGGTGGCAGCGGGCTGTGCTCCGGTGCAGGGGTAGCGGCTCTCTGTGCTCTGTGGGGGGCTCTGCCGGCATTTCCTTGAAGCCCGGAGGCCCCCGCACATCCGTTGCTGGCTGCCGCCATGTTGCGGGAAGATGGCCGCCGGTCCGGGGACGGTTGCATGCGTAGGTTCAGATCTCGTCCGAGATCTCGGGAGACGAGATTCAAATCTCGGCAACGAGATCTCGTCCTCCGAGATGTGCGGGGGCCTCCGTGCTTCGAGGAAATGCCGGCGGAGCTGCTGCCCCTGCACCAGAGCACAGCCCGCCGTCATCCTCACCCGACAGAGCCCAGCTGCCCCAGCCCACCTGCCCCAGCACAGTTGCCCCAGCACAGCCCACCTGCCCCAGCACAGCTGCCCCAGCCCAGCACAGCTGCCCCAGCACAGCCCACCTGCCCCAGCACAGCTGCCCCAGCCCACCTGCCCCAGCACAGCCGCCCCAGCCCAGCACAGCCCAACTGCCCCAGCACTGCCCAGCTGCCCCAGCCCAGCACAGCCCACCTGCCCCAGCACAGCCCACCTGCCCCAGCCCAGCACAGCTGCCCCAGCCCAGCTACCCCAGCACAGCCCAGCTGCCCAAGCACAGCCCACCTGCCCCAGCCCACCTGCCCCAGCACAGCTGCCCCAGCCCAGCTGCCCCAGCACAGCCCAGCTACCCCAGCCCAGCTGCCCCAGCACAGCCCAGCTGCCCCAGCACAACCAACCTGCCCCAGCACAGCCCACCTGCCCCAGCACAGAGCCGCCACCACCGCACTGGCCTGGACCACTGAATGACCCCTGTGACCACTCCTCCACCTGTGCCGAATCCCTTCCCAGGTAAGCTGAATTCGGACTGTAAGACGGACCCCCATTTGACACATTATTATTTTTTTCCCTATTTTCCTTCTGAAAATTGGGGTGTGTCTTATAGTCCGAAAAATACGGTAATTCAGGGAACAGGACGAGCTAGGTCACCCATAGCATTAGGGACAGGGAAGGAGCGCTTGGTCCCGGGACACCCGACAACAGAGTTGTGACAGGACTGGTCCCAAATGATGTGCCAAGGTATGACTGGTCAAGGTTTATCCAGAAGGACACACCGAATATACCACCAGAGTGTATGCCATAGTAGATGAGGAAGACAACAAGTCTCTAGCAAAACCAAAACTCTGGGAAATCTTCAATATAAAGGAACAAGAAGCTCTGTACATCCTGAACACCTGTTTGGTCTTATTGAGACTTCTGGCAGGAGAGCGTCTGGATACATTGTCTCTTCAAACAAGGGGAACATACACATACCCATGCCAACCTTAATTGAATGTGACTAGATACCTGATAACAGTGAAGAAAATCCCCACTTGAGACACCTAATGAAAATCCTTCTCTGGACACAAATTCTGATATTCTAATCTTACTCGGAAGGGACATTCTGAAGGCTCACAAGGTGCGTCAACAATGCTCCATGCACCCTGTGGTAGAGCAGCTCACTCGGCTTGACACTGAGGTATAACTGGAACACTGTCTCTTTAAGAAATGGCTTGGTTTATTGTAGCAGCATAAACCAAGCTGGGAAAGTAAGGGTATGTGCACACGTTGTGGATTCTGCCGCAGATTTTTCCGCACAAAATCCGCAGTTCTTAGTAGAAAACAGGTGCGTTTTTTATGCATTTTTGCCACGGATTTGATGCGGTTTTTCATTGCGGTTTTGCCTGCGGATTTGTATGCGTTTTTGTACGCTAAATAAAGATAAGTTATTTAACAAAAAAAAAAAAAGATTTGTGATGTCATTCTGTCCTACCTCCTCTTTTACATTTTTCTTACCCACACTCCATTACACTCAGATAGACAGATGATAATAGATAGATATGGGATAGATAGATAGATAGATAGATAGATGATGGATAGATAGATAGATAAATATATATATGTCCATAGATATATCCATAGATATTTCCATAGATATATCCATAGGTATATCCATAGATTTTTCCATAGATATTTCCATAGATATATCTATAGATATTTCCATAGATATATCCATCGAGATATCCATATCCATGTTTATTGATGAACAATATGTTTCATTAAAAATTAATTAAAAAAAAAATGGTGTTGGCTCCCGCACCATTTTCTGCTCCAGAGGGGGAAAGCCGACGGCCGGTGGCCAATATTTGTAGCCTTGGAAGAGGGTAATACCCATGGCCCCTTCCCAGGCTATGAATATCAGCCCGCAGCTGTCTGCATAGCCTTTACTGGCTATTAAAATAGGGGGACCCCCCAAAAAAAAATGACGTGGCGTCAATAAGACGCCTATCCATTATTAATCTTTTGAAAGGGTTAAAAAAAAACAATACACACATAAGAAAAAAGTCTTTTAATTAAAGAAAACACAACATGGTTTTCATATTTTTATTGTACTCTCAGATCCAAGCGACGCCCTCGGTCTCCTAGAATAAAAAGTAAAAAAATAAAACAACCATATACTCCCTGTCCAACGCAGTCCAATAAATATCGAGTGTCCCACAATGATCTCCCCTATAGAACAGTGACATCAGGTGATGTCACTGCTCTATAGGGCCTCCCAGTGATGAACTAACAGGAGACAATGCCTCCTGCAGTCCATCATTGAGGTTACGTGAGCTCAGAGTTTCACTTTACAGCAATGCTGCGTGAGAATTAGTGTTAGGGTTACGGGACCTCTTTCCCGGCGGAGGGATACACAGCATAGGATTACCTCCGCCTGTCATTTCATTTCTGCAGAGTGGTCACATCAGCTGATGTGGAAGCTCTCCACGGGAGAGTGTCGTGGGAAACTCGTTATTAATTGGACTACGACAGAAAGGTAAGTATATGTTGGTTTATTATTTTATTTTATTACAGGTGATAGAGGGCTTCGGGGAATTAGGTGATTGGTGAGTATGTACTCTGTTATATGTTGTATGTTCTGTATGGTTTTTTTTCCTTTACATTCAACACATTAGCCGGATGATGGGACTACTACTGTCCCATCATTGGCTAATGTGTCACTCACTGTCAGTGTAGCAGGCATAGCCCGACGGGACTTGTAGTCCCATCGCACAATTCCTGCATACATATACACACACACACACAGCCCCGAAGACCCCCCCTCCCCCCGCACAGCCCGAGCAGACCCCCCGCACAGCCCGATGACCCCCCCGCACAGCCCCGGTAGACAACCGCATGTGCACAGCGTTTTTCAAATTACAGAGACTTTAATGGTACTGTACAATGCAGGAAATTCTGCTGCGGACCCGCAGTAGAATCCGCAACGTGTGCACACACCCTAAGACAGCCCTATGGGCAAAATAGAAAAACAAAGAAACAAAAAAAAAACTAAGTCCTTCTCCTAGCTGGATCAGCCCACTCACAGGCAGAAATGCCCATGGTTCAGATTGAGCACACAACTTCCTAGAGTCCTATCTCTCCAGGAACTACTGAACACTGGAAACTCTGGCAGTCAGCCATTTAAGCCCAGACCATGTGATTCCTCCATCATGTGATTGATCACATGATCTCGATATCGCACATGTACTGTCAGGACACTGCAGGTGGAGATACAGTGGTGATACGGTGGACCCCCTCCCACCCGCTCTATGGAAGTCCACTAAAATCAGCCCATAACATAACTCTCCTTTAAACCTCTCAACACGTAGTGTGCGGGAAGAAACTACTCTGGTTTCACATCACTGATGCCATCATGCGCAGTGATACGAATCTCCCCTCCATCACTCCACCAGTGACTCCATCACAACCCAAAGACTTGATCTAGGCTGGGTAATCATGGGCTTTGAATGTTTGGATAAGAGTCACAAGGCATCCAAAGTCGACTCCTTTAAAATTTACGTATGTACTCTAAAATGGTTGCACAACTCACTTTAGCCATGCCCTCATCACTACTGTAACAGGAGTGGTGTAACCACTGTTCCTTGGTCCAAGGAGAGCCTGGAGAGGCGTGACTAGGTGAGCACCTGACTCTTCACTAAAGCCCGTGATGGTGGGGTTAGGCCTGGCTCCAGATGGATACCAGGTGCTACTCCAGGATAGACCTTGATGGCACAGCAGCTGACCACAAAGGGACAGGTAGCTGGAACAACCTCATAGGCGAGTGGAGGAGACATGGCAGGAACACAGGTATCACAGGTGCAGATAGGTACAGCTGGAATACAGACTGGCTGTGATACAAATGAGACAAGTATGAGTGTGTGCCTGGGTTACGATAGGTATCCAGTTCTCAGAATAGGTGATTATGGAAGTCATGCTGCCCATATGCTACCATCTTAGAGCGTTATGCTATGATCATGAAGAGTTAACTTTGTGACAAGCAACATATGGGGGAACTTTGAACAGTAACAAACAACCTTGAAGCATTGTGCTATTGTTAGAAGACATGCCAGTAGCAAACAACTCTTGGGTTGTAATCAGTAACAAACAACCTTGAAGCATTGTGCTATTGTTAGAAAACAACATATTGCGCAATGGCAAGATACTGATGATTCGGTCTAAACATACTGCTCAGATGTGATAAGGGAGGATGTGGAAGCTGTGTATAATAAAGGGGACCCTGTGTCAGCGAGGAAGGGACATTCCAGAAGGTATCGTGGATGCATGGTTTCTGTGATGACAAGACCAGAGTATTTCCCTCTCGCTGACACTGTGGTCCCTCCAGTGGAGAAGTGATGTTACAATACTTGGTAATGTATGGATGCTTATTTCTCTATGTACTATAATTCATATTAATTATTATTATTATTATTATGCATTTATATAGCGCCATTTATTCCATGGCACTTTACATGTGAAAAGGGGAAAATATAGACAAGTATAATAAACATGTGTAAGACAAGGGACACACAAGTACATAAGGAGAGGGGACCCTGCCCACGAGGGCTCACAGTCTACAGGGATGGGTGAGGATACAGTAGGAGAGGGTAGAGCAGGTCGTGCGGTGGTTCAGTAGACCGAGGATCATTGCAGGCTGTAGGCTTGTCGGAACAGGTGGGTCTTCAGGTTCTTCTTGAAGGTTTCCATTGATGGTGAGAGTCTGATGTGTTGCGGCAGAGAGTTCAAGAGTATGGGGGAAGCACGGGAGAAGTCTTGTATGCGGTTGTGGGAAGAAGAGATAACGGGGGAGTAGAGAAGATCTTGAGATGATCGAAGGTTGCGTGCAGGTAGGTACCTAGAGACCATATCACAGATGTATGGAGGAGACAGGTTGTGGATGGCTTTGTATGTCATGGTTAGGGTTTTGATTTGGAGCCTCTGGGCAATAGGAAGCCAGTGAAGGGCCTGGCATAGGGGGGAGGCTGGGGAATAGCGGGAAGACAGGTGGATTAGTCCGGCAGCGGAGTATAGGATGAACTGGAGCAGAGCCAGAGTGCTAGAGGAGAGGCCAGAGAGTAGGAGGTTTCAGTAGTCGAGGCGGGAGATGATAAGAGCATGCACTAGGGTTTTTGTGGTTTCGTGGTTGAGGAATGAGTGTATCCAGGAAATATTTTTGAGTTTGAGACGGCAGGAGGAGGCGAGGGCTTGGATATGTGGTTTGAAAGAGAGCGCAGAGTCGAGGATCACCCCAAGGCACCGAGCGTGCGGGACTGGGGAAAGAGAGCAGCCATTAACATTGATGGATAGGTCTGGTGGAGGGGTAGAGTGAGATGGGGGAAAGATGATGAATTCTGTTTTGTCCATTAATTGTATGATTCACATGAAATGAATTAACAAAACAGGGTAATATTATATCTGCCATTCCATAATTCGGCATTATCCTGATATAACCTTAATAAATTGTTACATTATTGTTTTACCATAACACTGTATTCAATGTGCCTAATTTGTATATTAGTGAGCATTACGTAAGTAAGGGTGTACCCGCCCTGTCAATTTGTCGTGGTAAAACACTGGCACGGCAGGTGCAGGTGGGTACGGCTGATATACAGACTGGCATGGCAGTTGCAGGCGGATCAAGCTGATTGTACAGACTAGCACGGAAGATGCAGACGAGTCCGGCTTATGTACAGACTGGCACGTCAGGTTGAGGTGGGTCCGGCTGATGTATAGCTAGGCGCGGCAGATGCAGGTGGGTCCGGCTGATGTACAGATAGGCAGGTGCAGGCGGGTCTGGCTGATGTACAGATTGGCACGGCAGGTGCAGGTGAGTCTGGCTAATCTACAGACTGGCAGGTGCAGGTGGGTCCGACTGATGTACAGACTGGCACAGCAGGTACTGGCACAGAGGTTAGGGATGGACAGATACTAGCCGAACTAGAGAGACAGGGGACCTGAGAACTAGCAAGCGTGAAGGGCACAAACTAAAAACGTCATGCAGACATCTCCATGCAGGTGGAGGTGCTTTAAATAATAAGTGTCTCCCAGTCATTGGCTTGGGACACTTTAGGACAGTGCGTGCACTAGGCACAGTGCCCGAGGTTCTGTGTGCAGTGCACAGACCCCGGGCAGCAGCACAAGAGAAAGCAGGAGGTGCGGGATGGGGGCCAAGGCGGTGAGTGAGTCAGTGTCCCTGGCGGGGGAAAGAAGCAGCATGTAGGGAAGCTAGCGTTACAACTGCAAAGTGAAAGAAAGCACACCATTCCTACTCCCTATAGTGACGACTTAGGGAGAAGTGTCTTGCACAACGCAAGATGACAACAAAATGGACTTATTCATAAAAGACAAAGAGTTTACTAAAATAACGGACAGTGAATTCTTCAAGGATGAAACTAATCACTGGGTTGCTCCCTGAAAGAGCAAAGCTTCCTAACAAGCGAGGACAGACTTTGTCCTGTGTAATCTCACTGCAGAGAACATTAGGACACAAGCCTGAAATGAAGGACCATTTTGTAGCCTTTATGGACAACATATTTAACAATGACCACACAAAGCCCGCTCCACCCTTGCAAGAGAATGAAAAATGCTGGTATCTCCCTTCCTTTGATGTATATCAACCAAGAAAGCCTAAACAAATCAGAGTGGTGTCCGATTCAAGTGCCAAGCATCATGGTGTATCTCTAAAAAATGCTCTACTTATTGGTCCCAACCTGACTAATAACCTGGTGGGAGTGCTCATAAGATTCAGAAAAGAGCCAGTCACTGTTACTGCTAACATTGAACTATTGTCCCAGTGTTTCATTGTGTGACAAGATCACATAAATTATCTCCGGTTTCTATGGCACCAAGATAACGACACCAGCAAGGAAATGGTTGAATACCGCATGAAGGGCCATGTGTTCGGAAAGAGTCCTTCTCCTGCAGTTGTTACATACGGCCTACATAGGACTCTCTCAGATGGCGAATCAGAGTTCTGGAAGGATGCTCAACAATTCATGGAAAAGGACTTCTACTTGGATGACGGTCTCAAATCCTTGCCCACAGCGGAAGAAGCTATTGATGTCACGCCACTGCAATGCAGGTAAATGCAAGCTCCACTAGGTGGCAATAGATTGGAGGGAGGACTGCACAATGACTGCAGTGCAGTACAAAAGGAATAAGCAAACACAGAGTCAACAACAAGCCAAATGGGTCAGTACTGGTCAGGAGCAGATATGCCAAAGACAAGAGACAAAACAACAGGTCAGGGTCAAAGCCAAGTCAAAACCAGGGAGCCAATACATGAAAGGGGAACACAGAGTCGGGAAGGGAAGATAAACAGACATGGGTTCAGTAAGCAAGCAGAAGGACACATCAGGGCAAACGGAGTCAGCTACATATGCCATAGGCAGAAACTATAACTGACATTGTTGTGAGTTCATTTTTCCCTTCACCATTGAGGTCTGATGAACTCCCTCCTCTGGTGAAGGAAGGTAGTGAGGCTGATTATCAAACACCTGGGCAGCTAGATGATGACTGGGTGGCTGGAATTGAGGACTGGATATAAGGCTGTCGACGCCCTTCTTCCTCGCTGGTGATTTTCCTGCTGGATTCTTGGAGACCAGTCTGATTCCTGCTTCTCAAAGCTAAGTTTTTCTGCTCTGCTTTGTACTCTTCAGTTTTGTTTTTGTTTTGCCTTGTTTTTTGGGAGTTCTGCCATCCCCGGCCGGGGGTGAGCTGAATTCCATTTTTGTCTCTGATCTGTTTATCTTTTGCTCTGTCTTCAGAATATACCTGAGTGCTGATATAGTCTTTTGAAGCCTAGCGACTTCAGGGCCTGTTTTTCCTATCAGTCGGTTGGCTCATTTTGATAGGGTTTTTGCAGATGGCAGACAGCAGCTTTCCTATGCTGTCCTATGTAGTTAGCTTGGGCCCCATCATTTGCTCAACCTATCTTTCTATCTGTGTTAGTGTTTTCATCTTGCTTCACCGTCATTATATGTTGGGGGCTGCCTATTGCTTTGGGGTCTGCTCTGGGGCAGTTTAGTTTTTCCCCTTTCTGTCTTTAGGCTATCTAGTTCTCCGGCTGTGATCGAGGGGTCTAGGGCTCCGTAGGAACCCCCCACGGCTACTGCTAGTTGTTGTGGATAGGTCCAGGGGTCTGCAATCCGATAGCTGCCAACCTCTCTGGTTTTTCTGGACTTAGCTGGTATTTTGTTTTTTCCTCCTTCGGTGACTCATCATAACATGACATGGTCTGCAGGACACAGCGGAGATAAATAGCAAACCTGAGACCAGACTGAGGCTGAGAAAGTTAACCCCTGGCATGACCAGACTGGAAAAAGGGGAAGACAAGACTCAAAACCCGGTATGGATCATGACAATTGATCTGCTCAAAGAGATGGAAGGTATGCTTTCTAAGGCTCATCTGAGATTGCATAAAATTGCCTCCAACAATGCTGTAGTCATGAAGGCCTTTCACCACAATGATCATGCTTAAGAGTTCAGAGACTTGAATCTAGAATCTCAGAAAATCCACCAGAACAGAGAAGTCTGGGCTTGAGATGAAATTTGTTGAAGGACTCCTTTAGCTTTAAAGTTAGTTGTACAGAAAAACATTTACTAAGAGAAGGGTTCTGTCAGTGGTGAACAGTCTATATGATACACTTGGATTTGTTGCACCTTTGACTATATAAGGCAAGCTTCTGCTAAGACACATCTCAGAGCTTATTAAGAACTGGGAAGCACCACTGCTTGCTGACAAACAGCTAAAGTGGAGGTCCTGGATGGAATCTCTTTGTGCCTTGGAGAGGATCCACATATCATGTAGTTACATACACGCATCCTTTGCTACGAGTGAAAGGAAAGAGATCCATATATTCTCCGACACCTCTATCAAAGCTATTGCAGCTGTTGCCTATTTGAAGGTTATAGACTAACAATGAAGCTCATTTTGGTCTTCTTTTTGGGAAGGCTAAATTGGCTCCTAACCTGAGTACACCATACTCAGACATGAACTCTTTGGGGCTGTAAAAGCCATAGAGATTGCAGACTTCATACAGAGCAAACTAGCGCTTCATGTGGATGACACAAGATTCTACACAGACAGCAACGTTGTACTAGGTTACTTATACAACCCGACGAAAGATTTATTCCAAAACACGCATCGTGCCGCGTTCCTGCATCCACCCACCTGCTGGCACAGGTAACATCCCTGATTCTGCCATGTCATATTAACACTATAATGCTTGTATTAGTTATTTAACATATACTGGGGCATAGCCTAAATGTCTGAGTGCTGGATTCATACACTTTTTGTGGCACATAATATGATTTAGCTATACAATTAATTCATACCCTTTGTGGTTCTATTTACTGCTCAGTGTTGCTATTGATATATTTCCCACTGACATCTCTAATGAATGGAAACGGAGGCACAGGTGGTGAAGTGCAAATTCCTTTATTGAACTTATTGTGGACCCATGGGACCACTACCCGGGGGGGGGGCTCCGAAGGGGGCGTGACAAAGTGAGCCCCTGACTACCGTAGTAAGACCCCTCAAAGAGGGCCAGAGTGGAAAGTCTGGGAGACGCAAGGTGCTACCTCAAGTTAGACCCCAGGTACATGGAAGCTAACTCGACCGAACTGGCGGACAGGCAGGTACTGCAAGTAGCGGAGAACTAGGCAGGAGATAAGCAGCTCAAAGAGGTAGCGGCAACAGCTGGCATGGAGAGAAGCAGGCGGTGCAGGCATAGCCCCAGAAGGTAAAGGAAGCACGGAGGGTACACTGAGGAGACAAACCAGAATTAGCGAGGTACAAGCAGAGCCTTTCACACAAGAGCCAGGAACCTCACAACTAGCAACAGGAAACACTTGTTGCTCAGGCACCTTCCTAAGGGCAGAGGTGCCTCAAATAGTACGAGACACTCAGCCATTGGCTGAGACCTATTTTTGAAAATGGCGTGCTGTCTCTTTAAGAGACCGGGAGTGCATGCGCCCTTAATGGTGTGCCAGGAGACCTGCAGGACGTGCGCAGCGGCCAGAAAGCAGAAGGAGCAGATAGAGCGGGACGTGGAACGGAAGCCCTAGGAGACCGGTGTCCCCACCGGGCACTGCGCTGAAGCGGCGGCCCCAAGGACACAGGTGTGGACCGGGGAGCGGAAGGCGACAGTGGCGCTACACTATTCCAGTAAGACAGCCCCCTGAGGAAGCCCACGCTAAACACGAGTTGGGGCTCCGTGGTCTGACAGCACACTGGGACCTATATGGGTAAGACCTTTCCTGATGGCACTGTGATATTTACTGATTACTTATGATGTGTCTATAGTAGTAGTGGCAGTCTACTTTGTTTTGCTACGTTTGTTGAAAAGCTTGACCTCATGTGTTAGTGTTTAGTAGAGTGACAATAATAATATACATTATCACGACATGGTGTTCATTGGAGGTCAAAATTCCCCGTCCATATAGGATTGATATTTGCTTCAGACTTTGTAATGCTCCCGTCCTTCATTTATTCTTTTTATCCATATAACTTTCTTAAATTATTTAAACATGATGCTTTGATAATTTAATAATAAAGGAATTTTTTGGAAATTTTAAACAGGTTTTTATACTCTTTTTCTTTCTTTGTATGCAACCATCCCAGTATAGTTTATAGCACATTATTATTTTTTGCTTGCATGGATCCATCGTATACATGCACTTGTCACTCCACCGAACAGTTACTGTTATTTCCTTATGCAAGCATGGTGTCTTTATATTAACATTATGAAGCAGGCTTTTCATGGACAATTGTGAGTGCCTTTACTAACATTTCTCTGATACCATTATCCACTTATGTATGTTGACTTTGCATCACTCAATAATTTTCCCACGGAGTTATTGTCCTTTTACAATTGGTCTCTTTAGTGGTTGCAGGTACTTTTATGCACTGAAAGTGCCATTACTTGCCCACCTTTTTACTGTTTGTCTCAATAAATATTATATTTTTATACTTTCAATTTTTTTCCTACCATTTTTCATGACCTTTTTGCTCATTTTTTCCTCCCTATGTACTACATATACAACCAGACAAAACACTTTATGTCTATGTCAGTAACCACGTTGAAAGGATCAGGAAATATTCTAAACCTGAACAATGGCAGGAACCCTGCTAATCTTGCTACTAGACGAGTGCTTTCACAAATTCTCCTTGGTTAACACGACCAAAGTTCCTTTGTGGTGTCACGCTGCTGCTATGCAGGTAGATGCAGCTCCACTAGATGGCAATAGAGCGGAGGGAAGACTGCACACAGCAGGAGCAGACCTGCAGCGTAGCAGCGAGGCTACCACCAGGTGGAAGCAGAATAGTAAACAAAGCCGGGTCGATATTAGACTGTAGCACAGTACCAAAGGAATAAACAAGCACAGGATCAGAAACAAGCTAAATGGGTCAATACCGGTCAGGAGTAGATATGCCAAAAACAAGAGACAAACAGCAGGTCAGAATCCAAGCCAAGTCAAATACCAGGGAGTCAAAACACGAGAAGGGGAACACAGAGTCGGGATGGGAAGGGAGGAATAAACAGACACGGGTACAGTCAGCAAAAGCAGGAGGACAAAACAGGGCAAGCAGAGTCAGCTACACACGCCGCAGGCAGAAACTATAACTGACACTGCCTGCAGTATGCAGTGGAGAGAAATAGTCAACCTGATGCCAAAACGAGGCAGAGAAAAGTTAACCCTTGACATGATCAGACAGGGAAAGAGAGACAGGATACAAAACCCGGCCTGGATCATGACACGTGGCAAGTTTAAAGAGATTACCAATGGACACACTTTCAGCTTCCAGGATCCAGCCATTGACCCAGAGATCTGTCCTGTCAGCACCCTCATCACTAATTCCAAAAAGAAGGTTGGCTTGGACTGTCGGGGATTTCATTGCTTCTCCAAATGAACAAGACTTGTGCGTGCCATTGCACGGTTAGTCTACATTGTACAATGCTAAAGCAATAAGGATAGTAACGCTGATTGTTACAGTTGGCACATCTGTCATAAGCCTCTCTCTGCAGAAGACATTGCTCCGAGTAAACTGTTACGTGATATGTAATGTGTATCAGAATGTTTTTCACAAGGAACTGGAATGTACAGTATACCTAAAAATGGCACTCACTGACAGTCGGCCCTAATGATATGTCAGCTGTCAATCAGTGCCAGACCACTCTCTATACATAAAGCAGTGTCTGAATCCACACTGGCACCTCCAGTATGACTGTAAGAGCAAAGCTGCTGGAGGAAATAAAGTTCACTTATTCCCGGAAGTGGGGCTCTCAGGGTGAGAGTCACAGTGTCTGATTGCTACTAACCTGCAGATTATCTACATATCTGCAGGTTATTAGTGTTATTTTACATGACAGTTTCTCCTTATAGTGAGAAAGATAGTGACACTCCTCGGTGAGGTGCACAAGTAGGGTCGCAAACCTTATAGTGATATAGATGAACTTGGCACACAGGCAGTTGATCGAAATTAAGTAGCTTTAATTGCAGTGTAAGAGTGCAAGTGTGAGATTTCGGTCAAGAAGGACCTTCATCAGAATACTAGAAAAAATTTTTGTTACAAAACAGTGTAAGAAAATCAAATATTACACAGCCATTAATGATACTAGGGTTTAAACAATATACTGTATAACATAAAATGGATCAATAAGATCACAATAATGTCATTTCCATATAAATATATACAATAGGGGAGAAGCAAAAAGGATACTTGTACAAAGATATTGAAAAAAAGGAGATCATACCACACTGTTCTGGGTACATGTGGAATGGACACAATGTCCGGTGGTGTGGCCTCTGTGAAAAAAAATCACAGAGTATGGAGTAAAAAAGCACGGCGGTAAAAGAAAATGCAACACTGTAATTAAAGCTACCTAATTTCATCTCTAACACTATAAAGTGTCCCTGTATAGTTTTCGCGGTCTGCTATAGAAGGGTCTATGAGCTCAACATTATTTATTTGTGATTTCCATTGTGTTTGATGGTAATGAAGCTGCTGGTCCTTGAACTCATTCTTCATTTTCCTGTCTCCTGATACATTAATGGTGTTTTCTGACTGATTCAGCAGATGTTTCTCATAGACTCTACAATGTACAATCCATCTGTGGCAATGAGAAAGAGGGCCACCACCATTTTATCTGACGTAGACCAAAAGATCCAAAGATAACAGCTCCTCATACATCAGATCTGCTGGATGTCTCAGATCCACATTTCCAGACTTGGGAAACTGACCTAAGAGGTCGGTGCTGTGTCCTGGTGTGATCTGTATCTGTGTCATTAAACCTAGTATTGCTATGACATGTACTACTAGAGCCCTTATTTTGTGACTTGAACATTTAGCTTCCCAACTCAAGGGGAAAGCTTCTGGGGATCAGATTCTGGAGCTATATGGCCACTATGTTTCTCCATAAGGTCAAAAAATTTACAGAGGCCAAAAGTCCGAAGTGCTTGGTGGAATCTGCTGATCTTATACACATGCTGAGGGATTATAAATTAGGAGTAAAGTTATTACAGTTGCATAATCATAATCAGCTGGTTTGGAGACACCGAGGTATTTTATTAGGGTAGGTAGAAGAACTGACACTGGACACACACAGTAAAACCGCAGTAGGACATTTATTGTTTCTTGTACATAAATTGATAACATTTAGACGGATTGAGACGAACCCTCCTACAAATGTGATAACAAAGTCATTATTACAGGACTGTATGAGAAAGGGATTTATTCTACAAGAACCGTTAGAGCCAAAAATGAGAGACTCCGGGCCCCGTGGCTGGATACTCCAGGCCCCCAGTGAGTTAGGACCATACGGGGTCTTTATCCCTGGAGCTTCTCTACTCGGTATAATGAGACTCACTCATCTTGTTCATATAAAGAGCGTGTGAGATTAATAGAAACTGCCTGAATATGAGGACCTTGTCTGATCTATATGTCCTTGTATAAAGAACTATGGAATTCTTCTGTATAACGTGTGATGTTGCTGTAACCCTAATTTTTCTGTTCAAGAGGTCTCTAGAGATAATCTTACCCCAGCTTTTTAGACAAGGAGAAGGGAAAGGTGGATTGGGAGTGCAACCCCACCTGCAGGACATCTGTCCTCTACTGTGGTTATCTATTTAGATCTGATGAACCTGATCTTATGGGGGAAACCCGTTGAGATGGAGATATAGAAGCCCTTCTGAAGTGGTATCATCTTAAGATGAGTAATATGATTCTGGCTTTCCTTTATCAAAATTGATTTTATATTATCAGATCTCACTATTGAGGCCTTTCTCACACCGCATTGAGGATTGCTATAACTGATTATTTTGTACCATCAATTCATTGTAAATGTAGATATCTTGTATACTACAGATTATCAATGTTCCAGTTGGGTAGTGCAAAACTAATGTACATGTACCATGTGTATCTCAGTATAGCACCTGTACAGTTCTTTGTTATTTTTGCCATCCTAGATATCTGACCAGTTATTTTTAATTGGTCGTTTTCCCAGGGATCTCCCCAATACTACAGGTGCATCTCACAAAATTAGAATATCATAAAGTTAATTTATTTCAGTTCTTCAATACAAAAAGTGAAACTTGTACAGTATATTATATAGAGTCATTACAGAGTGATCAATTTCAATATGAAAAAAATGTTTCAGGTCACCCCTTAGCATCCTCCGGGTAGCAGGAACCACACCGTCGCACGGAGCCGCCCTGGCCTAGCAGATACAAGTCCAAACACACAGTAATCTCCAGCGATCTCAGGCAGGAAGGTAGTTATAAAAAATATTCCTTTATTTCTTTTCGTTAAAAGAACATGTTACAGGTAGTGGATACCCCAGTGGATGGTAAAAAATCTAACGCGCTTCAACTCAAAAGAGTCAATCCATGATTAAGACTCTTTTGAGTTGAAACGCGTTGGCTTTTTAACCATCCACTGGGGTATCCACTACCTGTAACATGTTCTTTTAACAAAAAGAAATAAAGGAATATTTTTAACTACCTTCCTGCCTGAGATCGCTGGTGATTACTGTGTGTTTGATCTATTTCAAGTGTTTAATTCTGTTAATGTTGATGATCATGGCTTACAGTCAATAAAAACCCAAATGTCATTATCTCAGTAAATTAGAATACCTTAAAACACCAGCTTGAAAAATTATTTTAAAATCCGAAATGTTGGCCTACTGCAATGTATGTTCAGTAAATGCACTCAATAGTTTGTCAGGGCTCTTTTTGCATCAATTACTGCATCAATGCAGTGTGGCATGGAGGCGATCAGCCTGTGGCACTGCTGAGGTGTTATGGAAGCCCAGGTTGCTTTGATAACAGCCTTCAGCCCGTCTGCATTGTTGGGTCTCGTGTTATGAACTCATTTTCTGCTCCACCAGTTGAGAGTTCTCCTTCCGTTCTCCCTCTGGTGGTGACAGGAGGTAGTGAGGTTGGTTTAAGTGGTAGTGATCTGCCACCTGATGAGGAGGATAACAATTGGATCTCTGGAGTATCAGACTGGATATAAGACAGCCGACGCCCTATCCTGGTGTTGGTGATTCAGTCTGCTTCTCAGGTCTTGGACTTCAGCTCTCTTCTAGTCTTCTCAAGTTAAGTTTGTTTTTTGCTAATGTTCACACTTGCGCTTGTTGGTCAATTCAGTTTCATGTGTGATCAGCCTGCCCCTGCTGGGGCTATGCTGAATTTCCACTCCTATTTATCTGTATTTGCCAATCTGCCTTTTTTGTCCCTTATTAGATTGGTCTCTTTTTGCTCTGTCTCAGAATATTTCAGAGTGCTGATATAGTGGGAGAAGTCTAGCGACTTCAGGGTTAATTTTGCTATCAGAAGTGTTGGACATTATTTTGGTAGGTTTTTTTTGGCAGATTGCAGACAGTGGCTTTCCTTTCCTGTCCTTTCTAGTTAGTCGGGCCCCATCGTTTGCTCAGCCTATTTTCCTGCCTTTGTTTGTATTTTTATCTTGTTTCACCGTCAATACATGTGGGGGGCTGTCTTTCCTTTGGGGTCTGCTCTGGGGCAGTTAGTTTTCCTCTTTTCCTGCTTTAGGCTTATGTAGCTCTCCGGTTGTGACGAGGCGTCTAGGACCATCGTAGGAACGCTCCACGACTGCTGCTAGTTGTGTGGTTAAGATCAGGGATCTGCAATCTGCATAGTTACCAACTTCTCTGGCTGTCTGAGACTTAGCTTGTTGTTTTTTTTCCTCCTCGGTGACCCATTCATAACAGAATCACCAGCCATACCGCAGATTCTAGGGTACTCAAAAGCAGGAAGAATTGTTAAAGAAAAAGAAAAAAAAGTGTCAGAATTTTTTTTTTTATCTATATTTTTTCCTCTTTTTCTCTGGGGCCGTAGGAGGATTTTTTTTTTGTTCTCTCCTAATGGAGATTAATCAACTGTCTGATCATGTGGAGCAACTTGCTGCTGAAGTACAGGGAATTTCCACCTACCTTATTCAGTCACATGCTGCTGAACCCAAGATTCCTACTCCTGATGTGTTTTCTGGGGATCTGTCTACATTTCTAAATTTTAAGAATAATTGTAAATTATTTCTTGCTTTGAAGCCTAACTCATCGGGGAGCTCTGTGCAGCAGGTTAAAATTGTCATCTCCTTGCTGCACGGTGATCCCCAAGATTGGGCTTTTTCTCTGACATCTGAAAATCCTATTCTGACTAATGTGGATGCATTTTTTCAGGCCTTGGGGTTGTTGTATGATGAACCGAATGCCGTTGATCAAGCTGAGAGAACCCTGTTGGCATTAGACCAGGGTCAGGATCCTGCAGAGTTGTACTGTCAAAAACTCCAAAAGTGGGCGGTCCTTACTACATGGAATGATAGTGCATTGGCAGCTCTCTTTCGGAAAGGTTTGTCAGAGACCGTAAAAGATGTTATGGTGGGATTTCCTGTTCCCTCTGGTCTGGATGGCTCTATGTCATTAGCCATTCAAGTTGATCGGCGTTTACGTGAACGTAAAACTACACGGGAGGCGCTGCCACCTTTTGAACAAATGTCTGAACCTATGCAATGTGATGGGGTTTTGTCTAGGCGCAACGTCGGGAGTTTAGAAGGCGTAATAAACTGTGTTTTTTCTGTGGAGACGCCTCTCATACTATTTCTGTCTGCCCTAAACGAGAGAAACGTTTTGCACACACATTTGCTGTGGGCAGTATACAACCTAAGTTCATTTTGGCAATTACTCTGATCTGCTCCTTGTCCACATTTTCCACTAAGGCTTTTGTGGATTCAGGAGCAGCTCTGAATCTGATGGATTTGGACTTTGCTAAACGTTGTGGTTTGTCCATGACGCCTCTGCAGACGCCTATTCCTTTGAGGGGTATTGATGCCACTCCTTTGGCGGAGAATAAACCTCAGTTTTGGACCCAGGTGATAATGCGAGTTGCCCCAGACCACCAAGAAAATTGTAAATTTTTGGTGCTGCATAATTTGCATGATTCTATTGTTCTGGGGTTCCCCTGGTTACAAACTCATAACCCAGTTTTGGATTGGAAATCTGTGTCTGTGGTGAGTTGGGGTTGTCAGTGTGTTCTTAGGGACGCTCCTGTTTTCTCCACCTCTCCTCAGTCTCATGATATTCCTGATTATCTGGCTGATTTCTCTGATGTATTTAGTGAGAGTAAGTCTGCGTCTTTTCTCCTCATAGGAGTTATGACTGTGCAATTGAGTTGATGCCTGGGTGTAAATTTCCCAAGGGTCGGCTTTTCAACTTATCTGTACCCGAACATGATGCTATGCGATCCTATATTAAGGAGTCGTTGGAGAAGGGTCATATAAGACCATCCTCGTCACCTTTAGGCGCTGGGTTTTTTTTGTGGCCAAGAAAGATGGTTCATTAAGACCGTGTATTGATTATCGTTCCCTTAACAAGATAACGGTTAAATATCAGTACCCGTTACCTCTGATGTCTGATTTATTCTCCAGAGTTAAGAGTGCCTGCTGGTTTACTAAGCTTGACCTCAGGGGGGGTGTGTAATCTTATTCGCATCAAGCACGGGGATGAATGGAAGACGGCGTTTATTACTCCGGAGGGACATTTTGAGTACCTGGTGATGCCTTTTGGGCTCTCGAATGCCCCTTCTGTCTTCCAGTCCTTTATGAATTATATTTTCCGAGACTTTGTGGATAAGCTTTTGATCATCTATCTGGATGATATTTTGATCTTTTCTAGTGATTGGGATTTCCATGTGGAACATGTCCGGACTGTGTTCCGGATTTTGAGGGAGAATTCCCTGTTTGTAAAGGGATCGAAGTGCCTCTTTGGTGTACAGAGGATTTCATTTTTGGGATTTATCTTGTCTCCATCGACTATTGAAATGGACCCGGCCAAGGTACAGGCCATTTATTATTGGGTTGAGCCTACTTCTTTGAAGGCTCTCCAGAAGTTTTTGGGTTTTTCTAATTTCTGTCGTAAATTTATAGGTAATTTTTCTAGTATTGTCAAACCACTGACTGACCTGACCAAGAAGGGAGCTGATGTGCTGAATTGGTCTCCTGAGGCTGTCTCAGCATTTCAGGAGCTTAAGTGGAGATTTACTTCAGCTCCAGTTTTACGGCAACCTGATGTCTCACTTCCATTTCAAGTGGAGGTAGACACTTCTGAGATTGGTGCAGGAGCTGTTTCGTCCCAAAAAGACCCTGTGACTTCTAAGATGAATCCCTGTGCCTTCTTTTCTCGAAAGTTTTCTCCATCTGAACGTAACTATGACGTGGGGAATCGGGAATTGTTGGCCATGAAATGGGCATTTGAGGAGTGAAGACATTGGTTGGAGGGAGCTAGACATCAACTTGTGGTCCTCACCGATCACAAGAATCTGATTTATCTGAAGTCGGCCAAACGCTTGAATCCTAGACAGGCTAGATGGGCCTTGTTTTTCACGCGTTTTAATTTTGTGGTCTCTTTTCTTCCGGGCACTAAGAATGTTAAGGCAGATGCCCTTTCTAGGAGTTTCTTTGCTGATTCTCTTAATGTGACCGAGCCTACTACTATCCTAGGTGAGGTGGTAGTTCTTTTTGCCATTTCACCCGATTTGAGACGCGCCCTGGAGGAATTTCAGGAGGATAAACCTAAGCATTGCCCTATGGGAAGATTGTATGTTCCTGACCAGTGGAGAAAGAGAGTGATGTCTGAAATCCATTGCTCCGCATTGGCTGGTCATCCAGGTATTTTTGGTACCAGAGGTTTGGTGAGTTGGTCGTTTTGGTGGCCTGCCTTATCTCGTGATGTCAGGAGTTTTGTACAGTCCTGTGGGACTTGTTCTCGGTCTAAACCCTGTTCTCGTTCTAGTGGGTTGGTGATGCCCCTGCCGGTGCCCAAGAGGCCATGGACCCATATCTCAATGGATTTTATTTCTGATCTTCCTGTCTCTCAGAGAATGACTGTTATCTGGGTGATTTGTGATAGATTTTCGAAGATGGTCCATCTTGTACCACTCCCAAAGTTGCCATCTTCCGCTGAGTTGGTACCCTTGTTTTTACAACAGGTGGTTCGGTTACACGGGATTGCTGAGAACATTGTGTCCGATAGAGGGGTCCAGTTTGTTTCCAGATTCTGGAAAGCCTTTTGTTCCAATCTGGGAATTCAGTTATCCTTCTCTTCCGCGTTTCATCCCCAGACCAATGGGCAGACTGAGAGAACAAACCAGACCCTGGAGTCTTATTTAAGATGTTTTATATCTGCTGATCAAGATGATTGGGTCTCATTTTTGCCCTTGGCCGAATTTGCGCTGAACAATAGAGCTAGTTCTGCCACTTTGATGTCACCCTTTTTCTGTAATTTTGGGTTTCATCCTCGATTCTCTTCAGGGCAAGTGGAATCTTTGTCCTGCCCAGGTGTGGACACTGTGGTTGTGAGAATGCAGCAGATATGGGACCAAGTGGTGGATAAGCTGTCACTCTCTCAGGAAAAGGCCCAGCGTTTTTCCAACCGGCATAGGGCCATTGGTCCCCGGTTTAAAGTGGGTGATATGGTTTGGTTGTCATCTAATAATATTCCTATGAAGGTTGCATCTCCAAAATTTAAGCCAAGATTTATTGGACATTATAAGATTTTGGAGATTCTTAATCCTGTTTCTTTTCGATTGGCTCTTCCAGTTACGTTCAAAATCCATAACATATTTCACAAGTCACTGTTGAAGAGGTTTGTTGAGCCAGTAGTTCCTGTGGCGGCACCTCCTGACCCTGTATTGGTTAAAGGCAATGTGGAATATGAGGTAGAGAAAATATTGGATTCTCGTTTGGTTAGACAGAGACTCCAGTATTTGGTCAAATGGAAGGGTTATGGCCAGGAGGATAATTCTTGGGTCTCTGCCTCTGATATTCATGCCAATAAATTGGTTCGTGCTTTTCACCGGGCCCATCCTGATCGGCCTGGTGGCATGGATGAGGGTTCGGTGACCCCTCCTCAAGGTGGGGGTACTGTTATGAACTCATTTTCTGCTCCACCAGTTGAGAGTTCTCCTTCCGTTCTCCCTCTGGTGGTGACAGGAGGTAGTGAGGTTGGTTTAAGTGGTAGTGATCTGCCACCTGATGAGGAGGATAACGATTGGATCTCTGGAGTATCAGACTGGACATAAGACAGCCGACGCCCTATCCTGGCGCTGGTGATTCAGTCTGCTTCTCAGGTCTTGGACTTCAGCTCTCTTCCAGTCTTCCCAAGTTAAGTTTGTTTTTTTGCTAATGTTCACACTTGCGCTTGTTGGTCAATTCAGTTTCTTGTGTGATCAGCCTGCCCCTGCTGGGGCTATGCTGAATTTCCACTCCTATTTATCTGTATTTGCCAATCTGCTTTTTTTGTCCCTTATTAGATTGGCCTCTTTTTGCTCTGTCTCGGAATATTTCAGAGTGCTGATATAGTGGGAGAAGTCTATTGACTTCAGGGTTAATTTTGCTATCAGAAGTGTTGGACATTATTTTGGTAGGTTTTTTTTGGCAGATTGCAGACAGTGGCTTTCCTTTCCTGTCCTTTCTAGTTAGTCGGGCCCCATCGTTTGCTCAGCCTATTTTCCTGCCTTTGTTTGTATTTTTATCTTGTTTCACCGTCAATACATGTGGGGGGCTGTCTTTCCTTTGGGGTCTGCTCTGGGGCAGTTAGTTTTCCTCTTTTCCTGCTTTAGGCTTATGTAGCTCTCCGGTTGTGACGAGGCGTCTAGGACCATCGTAGGAACGCTCCACGACTGCTGCTAGTTGTGTGGTTAAGATCAGGGATCTGCAATCTGCATAGTTACCAACTTCTCTGGCTGTCTGAGACTTAGCTTGTTGTTTTTTTTCCTCCTCGGTGACCCATTCATAACAGAATCACCAGCCATACCGCAGATTCTAGGGTACTCAAAAGCAGGAAGAATTGTTAAAGAAAAAGAAAAAAAAGTGTCAGAATTTTTTTTTTTATCTATATTTTTTCCTCTTTTTCTCTGGGGCCGTAGGAGGATTTTTTTTTTGTTCTCTCCTAATGGAGATTAATCAACTGTCTGATCATGTGGAGCAACTTGCTGCTGAAGTACAGGGAATTTCCACCTACCTTATTCAGTCACATGCTGCTGAACCCAAGATTCCTACTCCTGATGTGTTTTCTGGGGATCTGTCTACATTTCTAAATTTTAAGAATAATTGTAAATTATTTCTTGCTTTGAAGCCTAACTCATCGGGGAGCTCTGTGCAGCAGGTTAAAATTGTCATCTCCTTGCTGCACGGTGATCCCCAAGATTGGGCTTTTTCTCTGACATCTGAAAATCCTATTCTGACTAATGTGGATGCATTTTTTCAGGCCTTGGGGTTGTTGTATGATGAACCGAATGCCGTTGATCAAGCTGAGAGAACCCTGTTGGCATTAGACCAGGGTCAGGATCCTGCAGAGTTGTACTGTCAAAAACTCCAAAAGTGGGCGGTCCTTACTACATGGAATGATAGTGCATTGGCAGCTCTCTTTCGGAAAGGTTTGTCAGAGACCGTAAAAGATGTTATGGTGGGATTTCCTGTTCCCTCTGGTCTGGATGGCTCTATGTCATTAGCCATTCAAGTTGATCGGCGTTTACGTGAACGTAAAACTACACGGGAGGCGCTGCCACCTTTTGAACAAATGTCTGAACCTATGCAATGTGATGGGGTTTTGTCTAGGCGCAACGTCGGGAGTTTAGAAGGCGTAATAAACTGTGTTTTTTCTGTGGAGACGCCTCTCATACTATTTCTGTCTGCCCTAAACGAGAGAAACGTTTTGCACACACATTTGCTGTGGGCAGTATACAACCTAAGTTCATTTTGGCAATTACTCTGATCTGCTCCTTGTCCACATTTTCCACTAAGGCTTTTGTGGATTCAGGAGCAGCTCTGAATCTGATGGATTTGGACTTTGCTAAACGTTGTGGTTTGTCCATGACGCCTCTGCAGACGCCTATTCCTTTGAGGGGTATTGATGCCACTCCTTTGGCGGAGAATAAACCTCAGTTTTGGACCCAGGTGATAATGCGAGTTGCCCCAGACCACCAAGAAAATTGTAAATTTTTGGTGCTGCATAATTTGCATGATTCTATTGTTCTGGGGTTCCCCTGGTTACAAACTCATAACCCAGTTTTGGATTGGAAATCTGTGTCTGTGGTGAGTTGGGGTTGTCAGTGTGTTCTTAGGGACGCTCCTGTTTTCTCCACCTCTCCTCAGTCTCATGATATTCCTGATTATCTGGCTGATTTCTCTGATGTATTTAGTGAGAGTAAGTCTGCGTCTTTTCTCCTCATAGGAGTTATGACTGTGCAATTGAGTTGATGCCTGGGTGTAAATTTCCCAAGGGTCGGCTTTTCAACTTATCTGTACCCGAACATGATGCTATGCGATCCTATATTAAGGAGTCGTTGGAGAAGGGTCATATAAGACCATCCTCGTCACCTTTAGGCGCTGGGTTTTTTTTGTGGCCAAGAAAGATGGTTCATTAAGACCGTGTATTGATTATCGTTCCCTTAACAAGATAACGGTTAAATATCAGTACCCGTTACCTCTGATGTCTGATTTATTCTCCAGAGTTAAGAGTGCCTGCTGGTTTACTAAGCTTGACCTCAGGGGGGTGTGTAATCTTATTCGCATCAAGCACGGGGATGAATGGAAGACGGCGTTTATTACTCCGGAGGGACATTTTGAGTACCTGGTGATGCCTTTTGGGCTCTCGAATGCCCCTTCTGTCTTCCAGTCCTTTATGAATTATATTTTCCGAGACTTTGTGGATAAGCTTTTGATCATCTATCTGGATGATATTTTGATCTTTTCTAGTGATTGGGATTTCCATGTGGAACATGTCCGGACTGTGTTCCGGATTTTGAGGGAGAATTCCCTGTTTGTAAAGGGATCGAAGTGCCTCTTTGGTGTACAGAGGATTTCATTTTTGGGATTTATCTTGTCTCCATCGACTATTGAAATGGACCCGGCCAAGGTACAGGCCATTTATTATTGGGTTGAGCCTACTTCTTTGAAGGCTCTCCAGAAGTTTTTGGGTTTTTCTAATTTCTGTCGTAAATTTATAGGTAATTTTTCTAGTATTGTCAAACCACTGACTGACCTGACCAAGAAGGGAGCTGATGTGCTGAATTGGTCTCCTGAGGCTGTCTCAGCATTTCAGGAGCTTAAGTGGAGATTTACTTCAGCTCCAGTTTTACGGCAACCTGATGTCTCACTTCCATTTCAAGTGGAGGTAGACACTTCTGAGATTGGTGCAGGAGCTGTTTCGTCCCAAAAAGACCCTGTGACTTCTAAGATGAATCCCTGTGCCTTCTTTTCTCGAAAGTTTTCTCCATCTGAACGTAACTATGACGTGGGGAATCGGGAATTGTTGGCCATGAAATGGGCATTTGAGGAGTGAAGACATTGGTTGGAGGGAGCTAGACATCAACTTGTGGTCCTCACCGATCACAAGAATCTGATTTATCTGAAGTCGGCCAAACGCTTGAATCCTAGACAGGCTAGATGGGCCTTGTTTTTCACGCGTTTTAATTTTGTGGTCTCTTTTCTTCCGGGCACTAAGAATGTTAAGGCAGATGCCCTTTCTAGGAGTTTCTTTGCTGATTCTCTTAATGTGACCGAGCCTACTACTATCCTAGGTGAGGTGGTAGTTCTTTTTGCCATTTCACCCGATTTGAGACGCGCCCTGGAGGAATTTCAGGAGGATAAACCTAAGCATTGCCCTATGGGAAGATTGTATGTTCCTGACCAGTGGAGAAAGAGAGTGATGTCTGAAATCCATTGCTCCGCATTGGCTGGTCATCCAGGTATTTTTGGTACCAGAGGTTTGGTGAGTTGGTCGTTTTGGTGGCCTGCCTTATCTCGTGATGTCAGGAGTTTTGTACAGTCCTGTGGGACTTGTTCTCGGTCTAAACCCTGTTCTCGTTCTAGTGGGTTGGTGATGCCCCTGCCGGTGCCCAAGAGGCCATGGACCCATATCTCAATGGATTTTATTTCTGATCTTCCTGTCTCTCAGAGAATGACTGTTATCTGGGTGATTTGTGATAGATTTTCGAAGATGGTCCATCTTGTACCACTCCCAAAGTTGCCATCTTCCGCTGAGTTGGTACCCTTGTTTTTACAACAGGTGGTTCGGTTACACGGGATTGCTGAGAACATTGTGTCCGATAGAGGGGTCCAGTTTGTTTCCAGATTCTGGAAAGCCTTTTGTTCCAATCTGGGAATTCAGTTATCCTTCTCTTCCGCGTTTCATCCCCAGACCAATGGGCAGACTGAGAGAACAAACCAGACCCTGGAGTCTTATTTAAGATGTTTTATATCTGCTGATCAAGATGATTGGGTCTCATTTTTGCCCTTGGCCGAATTTGCGCTGAACAATAGAGCTAGTTCTGCCACTTTGATGTCACCCTTTTTCTGTAATTTTGGGTTTCATCCTCGATTCTCTTCAGGGCAAGTGGAATCTTTGTCCTGCCCAGGTGTGGACACTGTGGTTGTGAGAATGCAGCAGATATGGGACCAAGTGGTGGATAAGCTGTCACTCTCTCAGGAAAAGGCCCAGCGTTTTTCCAACCGGCATAGGGCCATTGGTCCCCGGTTTAAAGTGGGTGATATGGTTTGGTTGTCATCTAATAATATTCCTATGAAGGTTGCATCTCCAAAATTTAAGCCAAGATTTATTGGACATTATAAGATTTTGGAGATTCTTAATCCTGTTTCTTTTCGATTGGCTCTTCCAGTTACGTTCAAAATCCATAACATATTTCACAAGTCACTGTTGAAGAGGTTTGTTGAGCCAGTAGTTCCTGTGGCGGCACCTCCTGACCCTGTATTGGTTAAAGGCAATGTGGAATATGAGGTAGAGAAAATATTGGATTCTCGTTTGGTTAGACAGAGACTCCAGTATTTGGTCAAATGGAAGGGTTATGGCCAGGAGGATAATTCTTGGGTCTCTGCCTCTGATATTCATGCCAATAAATTGGTTCGTGCTTTTCACCGGGCCCATCCTGATCGGCCTGGTGGCATGGATGAGGGTTCGGTGACCCCTCCTCAAGGTGGGGGTACTGTTATGAACTCATTTTCTGCTCCACCAGTTGAGAGTTCTCCTTCCGTTCTCCCTCTGGTGGTGACAGGAGGTAGTGAGGTTGGTTTAAGTGGTAGTGATCTGCCACCTGATGAGGAGGATAACGATTGGATCTCTGGAGTATCAGACTGGACATAAGACAGCCGACGCCCTATCCTGGCGCTGGTGATTCAGTCTGCTTCTCAGGTCTTGGACTTCAGCTCTCTTCCAGTCTTCCCAAGTTAAGTTTGTTTTTTTGCTAATGTTCACACTTGCGCTTGTTGGTCAATTCAGTTTCTTGTGTGATCAGCCTGCCCCTGCTGGGGCTATGCTGAATTTCCACTCCTATTTATCTGTATTTGCCAATCTGCTTTTTTTGTCCCTTATTAGATTGGCCTCTTTTTGCTCTGTCTCGGAATATTTCAGAGTGCTGATATAGTGGGAGAAGTCTATTGACTTCAGGGTTAATTTTGCTATCAGAAGTGTTGGACATTATTTTGGTAGTTTTTTTTGGGCAGATTGCAGACAGTGGCTTTCCTTTCCTGTCCTTTCTAGTTAGTCGGGCCCCATCGTTTGCTCAGCCTATTTTCCTGCCTTTGTTTGTATTTTTATCTTGTTTTACCATCAATACATGTGGGGGGCTGTCTTTCCTTTGGGGTCTGCTCTGGGGCAGTTAGTTTTCCTCTTTTCCTGCTTTAGGCTTATGTAGCTCTCCGGTTGTGACGAGGCATCTAGGACCATCGTAGGAACGTCCACGACTGCTGCTAGTTGTGTGGTTAAGATCAGGGATCTGCAATCTGCATAGTTACCAACTTTTCTGGTTTTCTGAGACTTAGCTTGTTGTTTTTTTTCCTCTTCGGTGACCCATTCATAACAGTCTCGTGTCTCTCATCTTCCTCTTGACAATACCCCATAGATTCTCTATAGGGTTAAGGTCAGGCAAGTTTGCTGGCCAATGAAACAGTGATACTGTTGTTTTTAAACCAGGAATAGGTACTTTTGGCAGTGCAGTGAGGTGCCCAAGTCCTGCTAGAGAATGAGATTTCCAGCCCCAAAAGGCTAGTCGGCAGAGGGACTCATTAAGTGCTCTAAAATTTCCTGGTAGACGGCTGCGCAGATTTTGGTCTTGATAAATCACAGTGGACCTACACCAGCAGATGACATGGCTCCCCAAACCATCACTGACTATGGAAACTTCACATTAGACATCAAGCAGCTTGGATTGTCTGTCTCTCCACTCTTCCTCCAGACTCTGGGACCTTGATTTCCAAGGTCTTGTGTGAAGTATCCACAAACAATGACAGGTTATGGAACACATGTCATCTGCTGGTGTAGGTCTACTGTGTTTTAAAATTCCTGCACTACTGTTCTGCTGAAATGTGAAGGATAGTACTGTACATGTAAAGTGCAGCCAGCCCTTGGTGGGTATCTACACAGGGATTGCAGCACTTACTCTTTCCTAGATGAGTGAGGCTTGCATCCCAGTCATCCTGTACTGAAGCAGTCCTCGTGGAGCAGGCGATATGTGGGAGCGTCCTCTCATTGCCATGCCTCCCCTGGTGCTAGAAATTATACAAAAAAAGGCGTGCTCTGGCCGGAAGGGATGTGGGGAGCGTGGTAGTGGTGACGTCAACAATCCTATTTAATGGGCTTGTAGATGGGCCAAAAAACAACGCGTTTCGAAGGATGCAGACCTTCATCAGGTATAAGGAACAGCGGAACGCACTAAATAAAAATAATAATAAAGTGCGTTCGCAGCTCGGGGTCCACTATGCAGTAGATGATATGACTGCTGCTAAGTGGTGGCAGGCAAGCCATATGCCGGAAATGTGCACGTGGGTTAAACGTCACCCAGGTGCGCAGAACAATCTCTGTTAAGTCACAGAGGTGCCAACAAAGACAAATACAATAAGTCTGAGCCTGTTAGAGTCACAGTACTCAGAGTAAATGCACACACAGTATCTGGTCACAGGAGCAGAGCCAAAGACAGCGTAAGTGCGTCCGTCTAGACCAACCGTGCGTGCAACGTCGCAACTGCGGACTCTAAGGAGGGCTGCAACTGCAGCGCGGCCTAGGACACTGCTAGACGACAAAGATAGTACGCAAGCGCAATGTCAGATGCTAGCAACTGTGGATGATGTAGTAGTGGCGCGCTGGCGTTGACTCTAAGCTTAGTTCCTGTCCACAAACGTAATATCAGAGGGAAGGGGTTTCAAATGAGTCATTCACCAGAATCATACATTCATCATCATTCACACAGTAGCAACAAGAGACTATACTAGCGCATGGCGGAACGGCCATGCGCGCTTTTTATAGCAGCCGGGACCTTCCGGAAGCTTCCAGATCTCCGAGATGGACCAATGAGATCTGGAGCAGGACCTGAGCACATGACTCCCGATCTCCAAGGGGAAATCGTCTCATGAGCATGCTCAGTAGGACAGAGGGGCTTAGCCTGTGGAGAGATTTGCTGCAAGGCAATCTCCTCTACAGTAGATAAATGGCAAGAGACCGCAGAATGTAAGGGTCTGGATTCCTGCAGAGCAGACGAAGAAACCTGATGCCTAAAATTACCCCCCCTCCTCCCTGAGCCTTCCAATCCACCACCTTGTGCCCATCAGGGGCATAGGCCTCAGACCCGTGCGAAGGCAAGTCTGATGTCCCGGTAGGTGACACGAAAAACGGGACATGTGGAAGGCATCAGAGGCGACAAGGTCGCCAGGTTTGAGAAGGGACGCGTGGGAGACAAAATCGCCAGGAGCAGAAGCTAAAGTGGAATGCCGCAGTGTGTCGGCTGGCGTCTCCACTCTCTGTTTAAGGAAGCTATTCCGAGCACAAAAGGCGCAGGCCCGAATATACTTTTTAATGTCCTGAGCCCTGTGCGGTCACCAATACGACCCCGCCAGGAGTTTTGTGGTCTGCATGTAGCCACAGTGACCACCCCTCCTGGAGGCGTGTGCCCACACAAGAACCCTCGGCCGAAGGCGGGGAGGGACAAAGGTCTTGCCCGGCGGCACAGAGTTTGGCCATTGTGGGGCACTGTTGTCCTGAGAAACAGCGTGTTGACAATGGTAACCACAAATGGAGTTTTGTGCCGGACGCGCCTCGAGAACGGCGCGAGACACCTCCATGGGCTCTGGGAGTGGAGTCTCTGGCTCGGGTGGTTCCAAAGGCTCAAAAAAGTAGGGAGCCGAGGTAAACTTCCGTTTGGATTGAGCACGCTCCAGGCCTCGCTCCCAAAAACAGAGATCAATGCCGGTGGAAATGGCAATCAGCTCTTCCAAACTTGCAGGAACCTCTCTGGTAGAGAGAGTATCCTTAACATGCTCTGCCAAACCTCTTCAAAACACAGGGATGAGGACTTTGTCAAACCACTCCAGCTCGGAAGCCAGTGTCCGAAAACGAACGGCATACTGACTAACCGAGGTGGATCCCTGAGTTAATGCAAGTAGCTGAAGAGAGGTGTCGTGCGTGACCCATGGTCCCAGGAAGACCTGCTTAATAGCTGTTAAAAACTGAGCAGCGGTCCGAACCTCTACGTCACCACTCTCCCATAGTGGCATAGCCCACTCCAACGCCTTGCCCGACAGAAGGGAAACAATAAGCCCCACCTTGGCCCGTTCCGTAGGGAATTGCGCAGCCAGTAACTCCAGCTGGATAGAACACTGACTGATGAAACCCCTACTGGAGGCGTCATCGCCAGAAAATTTATCGGGCAACGGGAGGCGGGTAACTGTCGGCGCGTGGGAGGACGTGGACATACATGAAACCGTGTCTGCGATTGCCTGTACAGCAGCCTCAGTGGATTTTGCAGCTGAGATAGCACTCTCAAGAGTAGCCAACCGGCCCTCCAGCTGCCGAATATACTGTAAGAGTTGCTGCTGTTCTGCCATCACTAGCCAGACCCTGGCGCTAGTATAATGTTAGGAACTGGGGAACGCACTAAATAAAAATAATAATAAAGTGCGTTCGCTGCTCGGGGTCCACCGTGCGGTAGATGATATGACTGCTGCTAAGTGGTGGCAGGCAAGCAATATGGCGGAAATGCGCACGTGGGTTAAACGTCACCCAGGTGCGCAGAGCAATCTGTTAAGTCACAGAGGTGCCAACAAAGACAAATACAATAAGGCTGAGCCTGTTAGAGTCACAGTACTCAGAGTAAATGCACACACGTTATCTGGTCACAGTAGCAGAGCCAAAGACAGCGGAACTGCGTCCGTCTAGACCTACCGTGCGTGCGACGTCGCAACTGCAGACGCCAAGGAGTGCTGCAACTGCAGCGCGGTGTAGGACACTGCCGCTAGACGACAAAGCTAGTACGCAAGCGCAATGCCGGACGCTAGCAACTGTGGATGATGCAGTAGTGGCACGCTGGCGTTGACTCTAAGCTTAGTCCCTGTCCACAAACGTACTATCAGAGGGAAGGGGTTTCAAAGGAGTCATTCACCAGAATCATACATTCATCATCATTCACACAGTAGCAACTAGAGACTATACTAGCGCATGGCGGAATGACTCCCGATCTCCAAGGGGAAATCGTCTCATGAGCATGCTCAGTAGGAGGACAGAGGGACTTAGCCCCTGGAGAGATTTGCTGCAAGGCAATCTCCTCTGCGGTAGAAAAACAGCAAGAGACCTTAGAATGTAAGGGTCTGGATTCCGGCAGAGCAGACGCAGAAACCTGACGCCTAACATCAGGGTATGGTCCACCTGATTGAACAGTCTATATATACCTCTGCATACCCACCACCGCTAGGCACAAGTGACAGATGGAAGCCCCCGAGGCGGAATTAAATGCTTTGTATAGTCAATGAATATATGGTGGAGATGGGATAAAGTACATTATCACTTGATGTATGGTGAGAATAGGAATGACAACCATGCTGCAATCCAAATTCACAAATGCTGCTAGAGGCATTATATACATTTATGGTGGATAACCGATTTATTCAGCGTGTGCTTAGTGGTGTGGAGTGAACCACAGAACATTTTTGGCTGTGGAAGTAACATACTGATGTTCTTCTCTGTATTGGAACAATAGTAGTGCCCCCATCCCACCTATTGATAGTGTGCTTCCTGGCCCTACTACTACATCTCAATAATACATATATGATTTCAATCAAAACATGCATATAACATTTTTTTACTTTACTATTAAAAACTTTACAAAATTTTTTTTTTTTTTAAAAGTTTTATTTTTTTTAAATCCAGTAAAATTTGATTAACAACATCCTTTTATTATGAAACAGATTGCTCTAATTTTTTTTAGTTTTTAATTTTTTATTTTTCTAGTTTATGAAGTTTGTATTTGTTTTTTTTTTTTAATTATATATTATTCGTGTTTTTATGTTTTGTATGTACTTTATGTAGCTGTGCCAAAAAGAAATGTCTCTTACAAGGCTATAAGAGACCAACACAATAAATTTAGTTTTGTTTTTTTTTTAATGTTACTTGGTGGATCCCATTTGATTGAAGAGATTTAGGTGCTGAGGGATAGAAATTGTGCGGGGAAGGGATTTATCCAAAAATGTATAACAAGCCATGCTGAGTATATGCGATCTCTCTCTGCATGTATAATGGGACAGTATAATACAGACAAAATCGCTGTCAACCCAGTCAGCATGGGGCATTAACATTAATTACAATTTGTCAATGAAGGCAACTAATCCCTAAATAAAGAGAGTTAAAAATTAACTTTTAATGAGCTATTTAAAGAATAAGAATAAAAGATAAGACAGTCAATGTGTATGAGGGGATATAACCCCATTTTTTCCGCTATGCTCACAATATAGTAACTCCCTATATCCTACACTAGTGAGTATTGATAAGTATTAGCTTGGTGTGGCCGCTATTAACTGCTTTCTAATATTGTTGCCAATAACACAGACTGACTGCAGCTAGTAAAACCTTTACATGTTTTGTCCTGATGAAGAGGTCGTGTGAGACCTTGAAACGCATGGACCTATAAACCTTTACAATAAAATACTATTGATTACACCTTGCCATCGAGCTTCCTTCAGCAGCGCAATGAATGACACCTCCTTCCTGTTCTTCATTTCTCCAACAATGGCAACCTAAAGCCTTTATGAAGGAATTGCTGTTTGAGATGTTCTGTCTCGTTATTGTAATCTTTGCATATCGGTGCAATTTCACCAAATTCATGTGTACTTGGCTTTATGGATGTTGGTAAGCCATGTGCACATTTACATACTTGCTTATGTAGCACCATCATATTCCACAGCGCTTTACAGACATTATCATTGCTGTCCCCAGGGGGGCTCACAGTCTAAATTCCCCATCAGTATTTCTTTGGAATGTGGGAGGAAACCGGAGTACCCGGAGGAAACCCACGCAAACACGGGGAGAACATACAAACTCCTTGCAGATGTAGTCCTTGGTGGGATTTGAACCCAGGACCCCAGCACTGCAAGTGCTAAACACCAAGCCGCCGTGCTGCAGGTCTACAACATAAACACATTAATATATATACACAGCTCTAATATAGGTCCTGGTATCCTCCTATCCTGCTCTGCAGCTGTCGCGTCCGTCTGCGGTTCTGGGCTGCAGACAGACAGCGCCCCGAGTAGCACCGACACCCTTAACCCCTATACAGGGATCTGGATTTACTGCAGAGCCCAGGAAGCGCTGTCTGAACAGGAGCAGAGTGCCAGAGCAGAACGGTCGCAATAGAACAGCAGGAAGGGAGCCAAAAATGGGGTCGGAAACCAGGCGAGCAGTGGAGGTACAGAAACGGCAGGCAGAGGCAGCGTCGAGAGTCCAGGCAGAGGTCAAAAACCGGGAGAGTAGCGGAGGTACAAAATCGTCAGGCAGAGGCAGCGTCGAGAGTCCAGGCAGAGGTCAGCGTCAGTAATCAGGAGAAATGCAAGGTACAAAAACGGCAGGCACAGAGTAGTCAGAAGTTCAGGCTGAGGTCGGAGTTAACGATAGGCAATCACAAGTAACACGTAGGGGAACCAAGAATATATCCGGCGGCTTGCAAGCCCAGTCCCAAGGTATTTGAGGGATCAGGTCGTCCCTCACAGGCTCCCGGGCTGGTGATGTCATCAGGACCGCCCCCAGGACCAGACCTGATGATGATGCACCAGCCCCTTCATGACTGATAGAGGAGCGGAGTCTGCGTCCAGTAGACGCCTGCGCAGAAGCCCTTTCATTGTTGCCGCCCTCACTCGGGCGCGAGCCACGGCGCCTCCTAGTGGTTGAGGGCGGAACAGCAGGCCCCGAGATCGACGACGACATGTCAGTCCGGCGTCTCCTGGTGGCCGAGGCCTGGACAGCAGGCCCCGAGCCCGAGGGCGGCGTGACAGTCCGTCGCCTCCTAGTGGCTGAGGGCGGAACAGCGGGCCCCGAGTCTGACGGCGACGTGACAGTACCCCCCTCTCCAGGAGGGGCCTCCGGACCCTCAAAACCCGGTTTGTCAGGGTGAAGGAGATGAAATCTCCTAATTAATGCCTTGGCATGGATGTTCCTTGAGGGGACCCAGGACCTCTCCTCCGGGCCGTAGCCCTTCCAGTGTATAAGATACTGTATGGAGTTTCTCACAAGGCGGGAGTCAAGGATACCCTGGACTTCATACTCCAAGGACCCTCCGACCGAAACAGGAGGAGGAGGGGACTGGACAGGGTGAATTGGGGAGCGATACAGTTTGAGGAGAGACTTATGGAACACGTTAGGTAATTTAAATGACTGCGGAAGTTTCAAACGGAAGGCTACTGGGTTAACCACTTCTATAATTTCATATGGGCCGATAAATCTGGGACCCAGTTTGGCAGACGGTACTTTCAGTTTGATGTTTTTAGTCGAAAGCCAAACCTTGTCCCCAACCCCCAAGTGCGGCCCCTTGGACCGTCGTTTGTTTGCAGCTGAAGCCTGTCTAACTTGAGCCCCTTTCAAATTCGTATTTACTTCAGAGCATATTGTTTTCAAGCGATGTATGTTTTTCTCTACCCCAGGGAGCTCCGACATCCTAGCCGAGAACGACCCAAAGCGCGGATGCAATCCAAGGTTACAAAAAAAAGGGGTAGTTTTAATGGAGTCCTGGTAGCGATTATTTAAGGCAAACTCAGCTAATGGCAGATGTTCTACCCAATCGGACTGGTGTCCTGACACGTAACAACGGAGGTATTGCTCCAGAGCTTGATTAGCACGTTCGGTTTGCCCATTGGTTTCGGGGTGGTAGGCCGAGGAGAAGGATAACTCAACACCGATGCGTTTACAGAACGCCCTCCAGAATTTTGAGACGAACTGGGTACCTCTGTCGGACACAATATTTGACGGAACACCATGAAGACGTACAATGTGCACAAGGAACAATTTGCTCAAGGTTTCGGAGTTAGGTAAGCCAGACAGGGGAATAAAATGGCACTGTTTGCTGAACCTGTCTACCACCACCCAGATACATGTTTTCCCATCTGAGGTCGGCAGGTCTGTGATGAAGTCCATGGAGATGTGGGTCCATGGACTCTCAGGGGTGGGCAAGGACTGAAGCCAGCCAGCAGGGCGATTATGGGTGGATTTGGCGCGGGCACAGACTTCACATGCTGAAACATAGTTCTTACAGTCCTTGACCACCGTCGGCCACCAAAAGTTCCTAGTTACCAACCTGGTGGTATTATTGAGCCCAGGATGACCTGCCAGAACAGAGTCATGTGACTCTTTAAGAACCTGAAGGCGAAAGGAATTCGGAACAAACAATTTTTGGGGGGGTGTAGTGTCAGGAGCTCGTTCCGGAGACCTACGGATCTCCTCCAGAAGGTCCAAGGAAACTGCCGACACGACGATCCCATTGGCTAATATCGGAACGGGTTCACAGTCTTCGGCTTGTGTGGGGCAAAAACTGCGAGAGAGGGCATCGGCCCTCATATTTTTCGTGCCAGGGCGAAAGGTGATTAAAAAATCGAACCTTGAAAAGAACAAGGCCCACCTGACCTGCCTGGAATTCAGTCTTTTAGCTGACTCCAGGTAGGTCAGGTTTTTGTGGTCTGTAATGACGGTGACTTTGTGTTTGGCGCCTTCGAGAAAGTGACGCCATTCCTCGAAGGCCCATTTGATTGCTAGTAACTCCCGATTCCCAATATCATAGTTCTTCTCTGTGGCAGAGAACTTTCGGGAAAAAAAGCACATGGGCGCAGCTGAGTGAGGGCTGCAGTGCCTTGCGATAGCACTGCTCCCACTCCGACTTCGGAGGCATCCACCTCCACAATAAATGGGCGGTCTAAGTCAGGTTGTACTAAAACCGGGTTGGCCACAAAGCATTCTTTTAACGTAGAAAATGCTTGAATGGCCTCGGGATTCCAGTTGGCCACGTCCGCCCCCTTCCGGGTTAGATCCGTGAGTGGCTTGGCAATCTCAGAAAAACTCCTGATAAACTTACGGTAGTAATTGGCAAATCCCAAAAATCGCTGCAGTGCTTTCAGCGATTTGGGTTGCACCCACGCCTTAATAGGTTGGATCTTGGCAGGATCCATGCGGAACCCCCTACCTGAGACCATGTACCCCAAAAATTGTACCTCCTCAGCGAAAAAGACACATTTCTCCAACTTAGCAAACAAGGAGTTCTCCCGCAGTCTCTGCAGTACTGAACGGACGTGTTGAGCATGTGTCACAGGGTCAGTGGAGTAAATCAAAATGTCATCCAAGTACACAACGACATACACACCACAGATGTCCCTGAAAATATCGTTAACAAAGTGCTGAAACACTGCAGGAGCATTGCTGAGTCCGAAAGGCATTACTAGGTACTCAAAGTGACCAAGAGGTGTATTAAACGCTGTCTTCCACTCATCGCCGTCTCTTATGCGGATTAGATTGTATGCCCCCCGGAGGTCAAGCTTAGTAAACCAACGGGCTCCAATTAGCTGATTAAAAAGATCAGGGATGAGTGGAAGCGGGTACTGGTTCTTTATAGTGATTGCGTTTAATTCCCGGTAGTCAATGCAGGGTCTGAGACCACCATCTTTCTTCTCTACAAAGAAGAACCCAGCTCCAACTGGTGAAATAGATGGTCTAATTAACCCCTTTCTTAAGCTATCCGCTATGTACTCATTCATGGCCTGACGCTCTGGACCAGAGAGATTAAATATTCTCCCTTTTGGAAGACGGGCATCTGGAATTAGGTTTATAGGACAATCATACTCTCTGTGGGGCGGTAGTTTCTCAGACTCTATAACGGAAAAGACATCTCCATAATCCCTGAGAGCAAACGGTATGAAGGAGTGTTTTTTTAGCTTGGTTTGATTTACTGCTACAGACATGCAATTATCCTGGCATTGCAAACTCCAGCGCACCACATCACCCAGGTGCCAGTCAATGACAGGGTTGTGTTGACGTAGCCACGGCATCCCCAAAATGACTGCAGAAGATAGATTGTCCAACACAAAAAAGGAAATAAGCTCAGTATGTAGTGCTCCTACTGACATAGTTATCTTAGCAGTAACAAATTTAACCCCATCCTGAATAATGGATGTGCCATTAATAGCCGTGGTTTTAATTGGAATATTAAGTTTCAGTAGTGGGACACCAAGTTTTTTAGCAGCAAAAGAGTCCATAAAATTCCCTTCAGACCCGCTATCGACATAGGCTTTTAAACACAGAGAATCCTGACCAAAATACAACGAAATAGGTAGTAAAACTTTGGCCGCATCTGCGGGCAATACCTGAGCCTCTGCGCAACCATAGCCAGAGCTGCTCAGAGGCTGATGTTCCCGGGGTACGGACCTCTGACGTTCAGCTTTGTCCCTGGAGTCTCCTAACTGCAGCATGCTCGAGCAGGAAGGTGAGACTGATCCTCCAGGCTGGATACTGAGGCTTAGTAACAGGTGTTTTAGTCCAACAATCAGCTCAGGCAAGAGAGGAAAGGAAAAAAAAATTCAGAGAAACTGTCTTTATATAGGTGTGATATATATATACACACAAGAGACAGTTTTATTTGGGCCGGATATAATGTCGCGTCCGTCTGCGGTTCTGGGCTGCAGACAGACAGCGCCCCGAGTAGCACCGACACCCTTAACCCCTATACAGGGATCTGGATTTACTGCAGAGCCCAGGAAGCGCTGTCTGAACAGGAGCAGAGTGCCAGAGCAGAACGGTCGCAATAGAACAGCAGGAAGGGAGCCAAAAATGGGGTCGGAAACCAGGCGAGCAGTGGAGGTACAGAAACGGCAGGCAGAGGCAGCGTCGAGAGTCCAGGCAGAGGTCAAAAACCGGGAGAGTAGCGGAGGTACAAAATCGTCAGGCAGAGGCAGCGTCGAGAGTCCAGGCAGAGGTCAGCGTCAGTAATCAGGAGAAATGCAAGGTACAAAAACGGCAGGCAACAGAGTAGTCAGAAGATCAGGCTGAGGTCGGAGTTAACGATAGGCAATCACAAGTAACACGTAGGGGAACCAAGAATATATCCGGCGGCTTGCAAGCCCAGTCCCAAGGTACTTGAGGAATCAGGTCGTCCCTCACAGGCTCCCGGGCTGGTGATGTCATCAGGACCGCCCCCAGGACCAGACCTGATGATGATGCACCAGCCCCTTCATGACTGATAGAGGAGCGGAGTCTGCGTCCAGTAGACGCCTGCGCAGAAGCCCTTTCATTGTTGCCGCCCTCACTCGGGCGCGAGCCACGGCGCCTCCTAGTGGTTGAGGGCGGAACAGCAGGCCCCGAGATCGACGACGACATGTCAGTCCGGCGTCTCCTGGTGGCCGAGGCCTGGACAGCAGGCCCCGAGCCCGAGGGCGGCGTGACAGTCCGTCGCCTCCTAGTGGCTGAGGGCGGAACAGCGGGCCCCGAGTCTGACGGCGACGTGACAGCAGCGATCACATACATCAGTGTTGGGGAGGAGGAGAGAACACATCTCACAGTGATCGAGAAGGATTCTGTCTGCTCTATCACAAGAAGCTGCCTTCAGACTATAAGTGGCTATCACTTATTAGCAAGAATTTTTAGTGATAAAAGTGTGCCTAATAGTACAAAAAATACAGTAAATTCTAATGCAATGTCTCTTTTTTTGTTTAATTATATGACTGTTATATGGTTTTTGTACAATTTCTCAATAAAATATATAGCTTCTCCCCTGTGTGAGTTTTCTGGTGAGAAACAAGTGCTACTTTTTGTACAAAACATTTTCCACATTCTGAACATGAAAAAGGCTTCTCCCCTGTGTGAGTTCTGTGATGATTAAGAAGTTCTCATTTACATAAAAAACATTTCTCACATTCTGAACATGAATATGGCTTCTCCACTGTGTGAGTTCTCTGGTGTAAAACAAGGTATTTTTTCGATGCAAAACATTTTCCACATTCTGAGCATGAATATGGCTCCCTTGTGTGAGTTATCTGATGTTCACCAAGACCTGATCTCACTCCATAACATTTTCCACATTCTGAACATGAAAAAGGCTTCTCCCCTGTGTGAGTTCTCTGATGTTGAACAAGTTGTGATCTCACTCTATAACATTTTCCACATACTGAACATGAAAAAGGCTTCTCCCCTGTGTGAGTTCTCTGGTGATTAACAAGAGTACATTTATGTTTAAAACATTTCCCACATTCTGAACATAGATGTGGCCTTTCCCCTGTGTGAGTTCTCTGATGTGTGTTAAGATTTGCTTTCTCTGAAAAACATTTCCCACACTCTGAACATGAATATGGCTTCTCCCCTGTGTGAGTTCTCTGGTGCATAACAAGATCTGATTTCCAGTTAAAACGTTTCCCACATTCTGAACATGAATATTGCTTCTCTCCAGTATGAATTCTCTCATGTCTAACAAGATCTGATTCACAATTAAAAAACCTCCCACATTTGGAACAAGAAAATATTTTTGCCTCTGTGTGAATTTTTTGTTTAACAAAAGATGTTCTGAGTGGAAAATCATTTCTGTATTCTGAATGTGTAATTTGCTTCTTTGCTTTAAGAGAAGTTTGTTTTTTAATGCCTCTTTTCTGATTTTTATTTTCATTAGTAGACTGTAATGAATTAGAAGATAGGACCTGTTTCAAAGAAGGAGATGATAGATCTTTGCTGTGAATAGATGATGGTATATCTGGAGTAATGATCTTCACTTCAAGTGTATCCTGTTTGATCTCAAGGTCATCTGATTTAAAAATTGAAGATGTCAGCTGTCTCTCTAATCTCTTGATACAGTCATCTGCCAAGAATAAAACCAATTATTACTTTTGAATAAAATATTCTTGAAACTTATATTTTTGAACATTTCTTCTCAAAATGTCCATAGAAATCGAAGGTTATGTAGTAAAACTGAATTATTCACTAAGACAATGACAACCCTCGATCTAACAGATGACCTCATTGCATGAACCAGTGAAGCGTGATGATCAACTGTTTGTTCATTCTACTTTACAAATATAAGAATAAAAAGCCACCAAGAAATGTTACATAGGTGAAAATGATGCTAAAAGAAAACAAAAAAAAAAACTTTTCCTGCTCCTGTAAAACAAGAAAAAAAAACATTCAGGTGTCAAAAAGTCACTACTCCTATAGATTAATTCACTGATTGTTAAATTTACAAAATAAAGTTTTCTGTTTTTTAAAAAGTTTTCTGTCTTTTCGTAACACTATGGCTTCTGCAAATGGTGTCTATGATCTCCTCTGGGGTCTGAGCTTGCAATGTCTGCTTTTATCACCAGATGCCGCCATCATTCGCTCTGCAGGTAGCACTCGTGATGGAGGAGACATTGTAACCAGAAGTTCTGGGCACAACAGGCTTGTTCAGTCACTAAGGATAGGGTGGCTAGGACCAGTAGTACCACTCAGGCTAAGTGCACACATACCGGAACTCTCGCGGAAATTACCGCGAGAATTCCGGAATTCCAGTCCGCGGGAAAATCGCATTTTAAATTCCCGTGATTTTCCCGCGGAAAAACTAGCATTTTGCAAGCGTATTTAGCTTGCAAAATGCTAGCGTTTTCCAAGCGATCTGTAGCATCGCTGGGAGAACTGATTGACAGGTTGGTCACACTCGTCAAACATAGTGTTTGATGAGTGTGACCAACTTTTTACTACTGAGGCCGCCTATGCAGCATCAGTAGTAAAAGATAGAATGTAAAAAAAAATAAAAAATGGTTTTATTCTTACCCTCCGACGTCCCGCGCAGCCGTTCCCAGTAATCCTTTGCGAAAATGCCCTCGATGGCGTCCGTTTTCGCGGGATCGCGATGTCTCGCGGTAATTCGCAATGACGTCGCACGAATGACCGCGAGACTTCGCGATCCCGCGAGAACGGACGTCATCGCGGGCATTTTCGCAAAGCACTACTGGGAACGAGAGCGTGAAGAGAAGCGGGAAGGCTGCGCGGGACGTCGGAGGGTGAGAATAACAATATTTTTTTATTTTTAAATTCTTTTTTTTACAGGGATATGGTACCCAAAGCCCGGAGGACAGTCTCCTCTCCTCCGGACCGTGGGTATCATCCGCAATTGTTCTGCTTACTTTCCGCATGGTGTGCACAGCCACATGCGGGAAGTAAGCGGAACAATGCATTCCTATGGGTGCGGGATCGCCGCGATTCCGCAAATTAATGAGCATGCTGCGGTTTTTACCGTGAAGCGATTCCGCCGCGGTAAAAACCGCAGCATTAGAACAGCATTGTGGAATCCCATAGGAATGCATGGGATGCTTATTTTTCGCGTTTTCGCGGCAAAATCGCGCGGTTAAAACCGCCGCGGAAACGCGAAAAAAACGCCACGTGTGAACTCAGCCTTAGTCTGACAGTGTGGGTGTGTGTGCAGCCCAGCTGGAATAATCAGCTCCCTAGTTCAGGTAATTGTAAAGCACCACACCCTACTAAAGATCCAAGCATATTTCCGCAAGCTGCCAGATACAGCATTGTTCTACTCTGGTTCAGTCCTGCATGATCAGCCCCCGACTTGTGTATTTGATCCTTTTGTGACTGTGGCTCGTTTACGGACTACTCTTCTGTCTTCTGATTTTGTATTTTCTCTGCCCTTTTGGTTCTAGCTAAAATCTAGGCCCCTTAAAGTAGTTTCAAAAAAGATTTGCTACCCAAAAGCTAGCTTTTGTAAATTTTATTTAACATCTAAAAACGTTTTGCTAAACTTGTAAGCTTTCTATTATCTGAAAAAAGTAAAAAAGTTGAAAAGTTGAAAAAAATAAAACCAAATGTTAGAAAAAAATCTTTTTAAATAATTTGCAATTTTCACGTATTTTTCAAAAAAAATGCAAAGTATATTAACCTAAAATTACCAGAGTCATAAAGTATAATGTGTAAAAAAAAAAAAATAAAAACATATTTCAGAATCACTGGAATCAGAAGAAGCATCCAAAGTTAACACCACATAAAGTGACATATGTCAGGTTTGAAAAATGGGCCCTAGTTAGGAACACAAAACGGACTGCAGGAAGTGGTTAAATCAGGGTATTTTGGGCAGTAAAAACGGTGACTTGTAGGAATCTGGTAATCTTGAGGTAGTGTCACAGTCCAATTCTTGGATTTGTGTCAGATTCTGAATGCCCTCATTTAAACCTTTTTTTTTTTCCCCTTTCGGGCCTTTGGGGGCTTAATGTGGGTTTTTGCCCCTGGTGGCCACTGGGATTATTACATGTCTGTTAGTTTCCCTGCTGATGTGACCACTTCCTTTTCATATATAAGGTCACATGGTGTATCAGCTGGTGTTGGTTATAGCAGGTCCTTTGTGGATTCCAACCATGGTGAAGTTAGCAGCTGGCTCTGAGGTGTTTAGCCACTGCTGAAAGCTGATCTGGTGCTGAACTCTGCTGCCCGGTGTCTGCAGCAGAGAAACGGTGAAGTTAGCAGCTGGCTCTGAGGTGTTTAGCCACTGCTGAATGCTAATCCGGTGATGAACTCTACTGCCTGGTGACTGCAGCAGAGAAAGATGGTGAAAGTAGCAGCTGGCTCTGAGGTGTCGAGCCACTGTTGAAAGCTAATCCGGTGATTAACTCTGCTGCCTGGTGACTGCAGCAGAGAATGATAAGTGTTTTGTTGTTTTCCTCTGTTTGGTGTATTTTCCTTCATGTGTATTAGTGCAGTGGTGGGATCAGTGTCCGCACTAACCAGTTCCCTAGTAAGGGATAGGTGCAGACTTAGTGATGGATTCAGGTATCCTGGTCAGCGACAGGTGAAAAGCCTGTATAGGGAATGTTAGGAGTGTTTAGGGACACTGCCTCAGGGGAGTGCAGGAGTTCTCCACGTCCCTGTTCCCTGTGGCAGGGCCCACCGTTGTAACTGTTTCCCCGTTGTTCCACTGTTGTGATGTTGTTTTAGTTACCGTCCTGCGGGTCGTGTCACACAGGACAGGTACACGTGACAGTTTATAACCAACCACTCATTTTCCCTGGTGAGCCATGGGCCAAGTACAGACCTGTGACCAATTGCTTCTCGTTCTCACTGAGGAGAGTGGGGTGCTGCACGGTGTGTTGGAGCAGCAGCAGCAGTTGTCGGGGTCTGGGGCCTCCCTTCTGGCTCAACCAGAACCCTAATTTGCAGCTTTGGTGAATACGCCCCCTGTAGTCCCTGCTAGGGAACAGGACTTGCTCATACACGTGGACGCACCCAGGCAGATGGGAGGAGTTGGTGTCCCCGTGGTGCTGCCTGATGTTCCCCGAGGTGAGGTGGCATGTCCATGCTGTGAGCAGACTGATAATATGGTCCGCGGGGCACACTCCGAAACTTCTATACTATTGAAGAAGCCGCCTTCCCCTGGTCGTGTGGAGGAGGACGACCAGGGAGAGTATATTTCCTTCAACTTTCCCTCCCCAACTGCGGCTCTGGCAAATATGCCCCCTGTAGTCCCTGCTAGGGAGCAGGACTTGCTCATACACGTGAACGCACTCAGGCAGGTGGGAGGAGTTGGTGTCCCCGTGGTGCTGCCTGATGTTCCCTGTGGTGAGGGGGCACGTCCCTGTAGTGAGCAGACTGATGATTTAGTCCGCGGGGCTCACGCCGACACTTCTAAACCTTCGAAGAAGCCGCCGCCTCCTGGTCGTGTGGAGGAAGACGACCAGGGAGTGTATATTTCCTCCATATTCCGTCCCATTCTCCTCCAGTAGTGGCAGCAGGGGTGCTGCCATGGAGTAGGTGCAAGTCGCAACCCTCGCCACAAGCTGCCCCTCAGAGTCGGAGTCCTCTTAGGAGGGGGGGCAGAGAGGAGTGGTTACCTCTGAACCTTGTGGGGGTGTGAGAATTACGACATGGGGGGACGCCTCTGTTGTCGGTTCTGTCGGGAGTTCACCATCTAGTGGCAAGAGAGTGAATGAATGACAATAAAAGTTCAGCTCCGGACCTGGGTGTGTACGTGTTTGTATGGGTGTCTGCCATTCTCGCGCCAGTTATCAACCGGAGTGTCAGATAATTGCTGGAGTGAACTATGGTGGAACAAGGCGTCCTCACTGTAGGTGGTCCAGTGAAGTACAGTATTGAGGGTCCGGAGGCCCCTCATTGAGGGAGGGGTACATAGGACAGGTACACGTGACACTTTTGTCTTGTTGTTTTAGTTACCGACCTTCAGGTCGTGTCACACAGGACAGGTACACGTGACAGATTGGCACAGGAGGCAGTTTTCATGCAAAGTCTAGGCAAGTTTATTTAATTTAAAAAACCACAACGGGTAGCAAAGCAAAACACAGCCTTATCATGCACAAAGTGAAAAACAAACTGAAAACAAATAGTCCACATGGTATTGTGGGTCTGCCCGCTCAGATCAGTGCATTTAGCAACACACACTGAAGGTGAACACGAACTGAAAGTAAATAGTCCCATATAGCACTGCGGTTCTGCCGGCTCAGCTCAGTGTCTTTAATAACACACACTGGAGGTCTCCACTTCTCCAGCCCCAGACACTGAATGAGAGACCCGACCTCCATTTTATCTGTCAAACCACGCCTCTGGGGTTGGGATATGTGAACGGTCATTCCCACCCATCTCTTATGACCACTCGTAAAACCCGGCCCTGGAATGACCCAAATAACTCTCTCCGCACTATAGGTGCTGGAGCATACTTCTGAGCTCACATCACCACAGCTAATACATATCTCCTCTCAAGGACTTGTCCGGCAGCCCTCTTACAGACTATAGACAATAGCACATCTACTGAAATGATCAAATTCAACGTTTTAATCACTAAAAAATGAGTAACTAGTGGTGAAACTTCTGTGGAGTAATTAGAGTATTTGCGGTGGCGTAACGACAATGGAATCAGGCCACACAGCTGCTATGGAGCACTTGAGCCGCTACGTACGCCATTGCAAGTTCAACTGTATTGGCATCCTAGATGCTGATACAGTTGATAGCAAAGTTGCAAGAGGGAGCGTCAGATGATGCTTCCTCTATCATTCTTCCTCGACGGCTGACGACTCAGAGCAGTGGGCGTTATGACATTACTACCACTGTGCTGAGATGTACGGGCACTTCGGAACGCTCACTGCAAAAACAGGAGCAGTGTTGGAACAAACAGGAGAGGTGAGTATTGTACTTCATTTTTTGTTAATTAATGAGTACATTGTGGTGGCAATACTGTATATGGGGAGTGCATTATACTGTATGAAGTATGGGAGATTGCATTATACTCTATGGAAGACTATTGGCGTGCATTATGCTATATGGATTATAGGGAGTAGATTATACTCTAAGTACTATGGGGAATGCATTGTATTGCTTTATTTTTTAACGCTATTCCTCGTGCGGTCTCAGTGATTAGACAACTTTACTCTTTGGGTTGGTGCAATTAGAGTGAAACTAGATTTATATTGGGTTATGTTTAGCTGCTTTTACACAATAAAAATTAATTTATAGAAAAAAAAGAATTGTTTTTGCATAGCTATGTTCTGAGAGCTTTAGCTTTTTTATTTCTCCACTGCCTGAGCTGTATGGCAGCTTGTTTTCTTGCGGGACAAGATGTTTTCAGCTATACCATTTTTATTTACATTTGAGCTCTATTCCACTTTTTGTTCAGCAGCATAATGAAAAAAAGCTTATTTTTTTGCCATGATTTTTATTTTTTTACGGTGTTCACTGAAAAGGTTAACTAGTATGACAGTTTATACATCAGGTCTTTCCGGATGCGGCGATACCAAATATGTGTACTTTTTTTTTTATATTTGTTTGTACATAAATATACTTATTTATTGGTGTCATGATCCATGCTGGATCATGACTGATATAAAGCACAGGTAACCTTTTTTCTTTCCTAAGCTGTGCGTAAGGTGTTTTTGCCCCCGGTGGCCATTAGGACTATTGCACTGTGTGTCGTTTGTTCTAAGTTTTCCCCCCGATGGTGGTGAGCGTCACTGCACTCTAGTTTCCTTAGTTAAGTGCACATGATTATAATGCAGGTTTGATTGCTGGCTCTGCTATAAAAGAGTCACAGGTGTTGCAATCAGTGTTGGTGATAGTGTTCATTTCGACCATCCTTGGTGGAGGAAGGAGCTGGAGAGCAGCTCTGATAGAGCCTGGTGTGAAAGGAGTCATAGGGGATTTCCCTAGCTCTGACAGAGCTTGGTGGCAGCGATTCAAGAGGAGAGCTGCATGCTGGTGGTGGATTCTGTTGCCAGGAGCAAGTGCAACAGAGTAAAGCTAAGTTGTGTTTCTCCTTAGTGTGTATTAGTACAGCGGCGGGGCCAGTCCCTGCGCCACCCAGCTCCCTAGCAATTGATAGGTGTAGGGTGTGCTAGGGCGAAAGGTTCGTGATCGGCGCCCGGTGCGGAACATGCATAGGGAACGTTAGGAGCGTTAGGGACACTGACTCAGGGGAGTGCAGGAGGTCTCCATGTCCCCTTTCCCTATCACAGGGCCCACCGTTGTAACTGTTTTCCCTACCCCTTGTCTTGTTATTTTAGTTACCAGCCTGCGAGCCGTGTCACACAGGACAGTGTCACGTGCCGCGTCCTGTTGTTTAGTTACCGGCCTGCGAGCCGTGTCACACAGGACGGCTCCATGTTATAATTGGTATGAGTTTTTCAGTTTTTGGGGGTTGTTTTTCACTTAGACCCTCTAAGTTACTTTAACTTTTGATACTCTGATTGCTGATATAATGCATTGCAATGCATTATACCTGACAGTATTACACTGAGAGAAGCCTCTTCTAGACCTTGCCCGTCATGGTCTAACATGCTTGTTGTAGGTCTTAATGACTTTCTCAAATTGCCATGACACCACTGAACAAAGGCCAGACAGAGTCCAGAATAACTGTGCTGCCTCATTATAGTGAATAGATCCCTCGGGGGTTGTATCTGAATCAAGTCACTCAGAGTTTTAGATGGAAACCCTAAAGTAAGTGGTCAGCGTAGAGTGCCGGATAAATGAGATTCCAAACGGTATGTAAATTGTTCCCAATAAAAGCTTCAACTCAATCCACAAAAAAAGCTAGTCCTCACTCAGGTCTGTCATCTGTTAACGGAAATATAGGGGGCTTCCACGTTACTGGTAGAACAAAGGCTCTGGAAAAGCAAAATGGTTCCTCACCCGCCAAAAGAAATTCAGCAAATTCTCCGTTCTTAAATTCAAATGCCCCCCCTTTTTGAGCCTCACATATTACCTAAACCACATATAGCATTTCTGAAGTGATGAGAGCACGCCTAACTTGCGTGTGCATGCCATCAGAAGCACGGGCTGGGCATAATGTACTGGTGACTACAGCATACTGGTTACTACAACGACAGTTTGCAATTTTGACTTGGAAACATTCATTGCTGCTTGTTACTGGACAATACCCATGGAGTCAAAATTGTCACTACACCTATAGATAAATTCCCAAAGGGGTATAATTTCCAAAATGGGGTCACTTGAAGGGGGATTCTGCTCTTCTAGCAATTAGGGGCTCTGTATTTGTAGTCCTTAGACTTTTCTATGAGAATCTGCGCTCCAGGAGGCAAAAAGCGCTCTATTTCTCCCAAGTCTTTCCGTATGGCTAAACAGTACCATACAGCCACATATGGGGTATTGCCACGTTCAGTAGAAATTAAGACACAAATTATGGTGCCATGTTTACCCACTTCTTGTGTGAAAATGTAAAATCTGGGCTAAAACAAAATTTTGGTGGTAAAAATGTAATTATTTTTTCTTCACTGGTATAGAATTCATTTAAAGTTGTAGATTGTATATTGGGGTCACTTAAGGGGGGTTCTGCTGTTCTGGAACTTCATGGATTCTCCCACCTGCAAACCATAACAGTAAAATTTGGCTCTCCTTTCCATCTGAGCTTTGCACTGTGCCTGAAAAATATTTCCCGATTACATGTAGGGTATTGGTGCACTCAGGAAAAAATGGACCTAATTTGTTGTGAAAAAAAATCCTTATTAGCCCTTGCAAAAATTAAAAACTCGGGGCTAAAACAACATTTTAGTGGTAAAAATGTAATTTAATCTTTCTTCACCGTTTAGTGGTCTAAAATTCTGTGAGGCACGTGTGGTGTGAATATGATCACTGCACCACTAGATGAATTCATTGGGAAATGTAGTTTGTAAAATGAGTTCACATATAGGGGGTTTCTGCAGTTCTAGCACCTCAGGGGCTCTGCCAATGTGATATGGCAACCTCAAACCATTCCTACACCTCCTGAACTCTGATATGACGCCTGTTCCATTCTGAGCTTTGCATTGTGCCTCAAAGGTAGCATTCCCCCACATACAGGTGCATCTCACAAAATTAGAATATCATCAAAAAGTTAATTTATTTCAGTTCTTCAATACAAAAAGTGAAACTCATATTAAATGGAGTCATTAAAAACAGAGTGATCTATTCCAAGTGTTTATTTCTGTTAATGTTGATGATTATGGCTTACAGCCAATGAAAACCCAAAAGTCATTATCTCAGTAAATTAGAATACTTTATAACACAAGCTTGAAAAAATTATTTTAAAATCTGAAATATTGGCCTATGGAAATGTATGTTCAGTAAATGCACTCAATATTTGGTCGGGGCTCCTTTGGCATTAATTACTGCATTAAAGCGGCGTGACATGGCGGCGATCAGCCTGTGGCACTGCTGAGGAGTTATGGAAGCCCAGGTTGCTTTGATATCAGCCTTTAGCTCGTCTGCATTGTTGGGTCTGGTGTCTCTCATCTGCCTCTTGACAATATCCCATAGATTGTGTTTTATCAAGTCCAAAGTCATCGCGGCTGTCTACCAGGAAACTTTAGAGCACTTCATACTTACCTCTGCCGACAAGCTATTTGGAGATGGAAATTTCATTCTCCAGCAGGACTTGGTGCCTGTCCACACTGCCAAGTACCTATACCTGGTTTAAAAACAGCAATATCACTGTGCTTGATTGGCCAGCAAACTCGCCTGACCTTAACCCCGTATCAAATCTATGGGGTACTGTAAAGAGGAAGATGAGAGACACAAGACCCAACAATGCAGACGAGCTGAAGGCTGCTATCAAAGCAACCTGAGCTTCCATAACACCTCAGCAGTTGCCACAGACTGATCACCTCCATGCCACGCTGCATGGCGGTGTTTATTCCTGGTTATCATTGCGCCTGTGCTGTTCACCCAGCGCTTCCTGTGCTGACGTCGGAAGCTATGGGCGTCTAGTCTCACGGGGCCCCGCGTGATCTGGACGTCACACCTCCCCACAGTCGGCCTGAAAGTGTCTGAGCGTCACTAAAATAATGCTGCATATGGGCGTCCCCATTTTTTACCATCAGCCCGGTTATGTCCGGTGCGTTGTCCGGACAGTATCGGACACTGACAATTTTGTCCATTAATAATACATGCAATAGCGTGGTTATTACTATGGTAACGCCTACTTCCGGGAACGCCGCCTACGTCATTTCCGGTTTATGCCCGATATTTAAACAGCGGTTTTTATCAATTCAATTGCGCCCCCTGACGAAGGTGTTCCGAAACGCGCATTGGTGCGGACCCAGGAACCCCCTGTTTGCCATCTGCTACAGTGTCCAGGTAATAGCTAATATTGAGCATAATATGTGTATATATTTTTGAATTTTGCCTTGATCTATTGATCCACAGCCTGGCCACTTTTCATGTGTATTGTACCTATCACTGCTAGGTGCATTTGTTATATTATGTAATACATTTTGTATAATCGTGATTACATTTAAGTGCAGTATTGGCAACATGGGCCTCTGTGTCCCTATTTGCGGGTGATGTTTTTATGGTTTTATAGCATTGTACTTGTGCCCTTTTCACTTTGCCTCACCTTTGAATAAAGCAATCTTATCATGACCCTTTGTTGTACTCTGGATTCCCCCCCCCCTTGTTCGTTATGTATTTGGTACAACGGGTCGCTTATAGTCCCTGGGTGTACATGTTGGGAATATGTTACTGTATATTACATTAACTGATTTTTTTCACATGTCACAAATACCAGATTTTACTACCCTCTTCATTCATCACGCTGCATTGATGCAAAAGGAGCCCCGACCAAGTAGTGAGTGCATTTACTGAACATACATTTCAGTAGGCCAACATTTTGGATTTTAAAATAATTTTTCCAGCTGTTGTTATAAAGTATTCTAATTTACTGAGATAATGACTTTTGGGTTTTCATTGGCTGTAAGACAATCATCAACATTAACAGAAATAAACCCTTGGAATAGATCACTCTGTGTGTAATGACGCTATACAATATATGAGTTTCACTTTTTGTATTGAAGAACTGAAATAAAATATCTTTATGATATTCTAATTTTGTGAGATGCACCTGTATGGGGTATCAATGTACTCAGGAGAAATTGCTCTACAAATTTTATGGAGCAATTTCACCTGTTACCCTTATGAAAATGCAAACTTTGGGGCTAAAACAACATTTTTGTGGGGAAAATGGAATTTAAATTATTATCACGGCTCAACGTTGGGGGTTCAAGGTGCTCAACACTCATCCAATTACATTACTTGAGGGATTTAGTTTCCAAAATGGGGTCACTTGTGGGGGGTTTCCACTGTTTAGGCACATTGGGGGCTCTCCAAACGGGACATGATGTCAGCTAATGATTCCAGGAAATGTTACATTCAAAAAGTCAAATGACGCTCCTTTCCTTCCGAGCCCTGCTTTGCACCCAAATAGTGTTTTCTCCATCATATGGGGTATCAGCGTACTCAAGAGAAATTGCATTACAAATTGTGTGAAGCAATTTCTCATGTTACTCTTATGAAAATGCACAATCTGGGGCTAAAAGAACATTTTAGAGAGGAAAATGTGATTTTATTATTTTTATGGCCCAACGTTATAAACTTGTGTGAATCACCTGAGGGTTCAATGTGCTCATCACACATCTAGATCAGTTTCCTGAGGGGTCTAGTTTCCAAAAAACCCTATGAAAATAAGAGCCAACAGACTGCCAGAGAAAAAGGCCCTGAAGACGCTAGGCTTCAAAAAAGCTATGTCAGTACTCAGGAATATTCTGAAGCCAGAGCTACAGGCAAAAGGAGATTCAGCTCACCCCAGCAGGGAATGGCAGAATACAGAAAAGCAAGGAAAACAAAAAACAAAACAAAAATGCTAACAGGCAAAACAGAAAACAGCTTTAGAGGAGCAGGAATCAGACTGGTGTCCTAGAAGTCCACAGAGAAACCACCCGCAGGGCAGAAGGGCGTCGGCAGCCTTATATCCAGTCCGTGACTCCACTCAGCCAGTCATCCTCAATAGGCTCAGGTGCCTGATAATCAGGCTCATTACCTTCCTTTACCAGAATAGGGAGTTCACCAGACCTCAGTGACGGAGGGGAAAATTAACTCCCAACAGTACCTCCCCCTTGAGGAGGGGTCACCGAACCCTCAACCACGCCACCAGGGCGATCAGGGTGAGCCCGATGAAAGGCACGCACCAATCTTTTGGCATGAATATCAGAGGCAGAGACCCAGGAATTATCCTCCTGACCATAACCCTTCCACTTAACCAAATACTGGAGTCTCCGTCTAGCCAGACGGGAATCCAGTATTTTCTCTACCTCATATTCCATGTTACCTTCAACCAATACAGGGTCTGGAGGTGCCACCCCAGGAACAACTGGTTCAACAAACCTCGTCAACAAGGACTTATGGAACACATTATGGATTTTAAATGTGACAGGAAGAGCCAAACGAAAAGAGACCGGATTAATAATCTCCAAAATCTTGTAAGGTCCAATAAATCTAGGCTTAAACTTAGGAGAAGCCACCTTCATAGCAATATTTTTTGATGATAACCACACCATATCACCAATCTTAAACTGGGGACCAATGGTCCTAAGTCGATTGGAAAACCGCTGGGCCTTTTCCTGGGAGAGAGATAACTTATCCACCACTTGGTCCCAGATCTGGTGCATTCTCTCCACCACAGTGTCAACACCTGGGCAGGCAGAGGGCTCCACCTGCCCTGAAGAAAATCGAGGATGAAACCCAAAGTTACAAAAAAAGGTGACATCAAAGTGGCAGAACTAGCTCTATTATTTAAACAATATTTTTATTGAGGTTTTCAGAGTAATAAGCAAAAATGTAAGGCATACATTTAAACAATTACATCCAAATGAATTTTGAGTGATGTAAAGCAATACATCACAGTGTAATGACATTACAATCTTATCAACACTTGAAATAAGTGCGGTAAACAATAAACATAATAATACAAAAAAAAAAAAAAAAGGAAGAAAAATAAAGAACCTTTACAAAAGTACACTAGGCACCTAGATATATGAAATTTTGGCACATCATGAATCAAAAAAAAAAAGAAAATAAAAGTTCAGGATATGAAATCTTCTATTTTGGGCTTGAGTTCCACCCATCTATACCACCTTTCATCAAATAACTTTATTGATATATTGTTAATGTAGTGAATCCTCTCATAAACACAGTGTTTATCTACCAGCATAATAAGCGTGACAATATCTGGAGGTTGCTTACTGTTCCAACCTTTCGCTATGAGGAAAGCTGCGGACATAAGAATGTGAGCGGCCAGGAACTTTTCCTTTTTAAGTCTGTGTATGTCTATGAGTAGCAAAGCTAAAGCAGGCTGTGGCTGAATACGCCAATTACATATGAGTGAAAGTAAGTCAAAAACTCTAAGCCAATATAGCTTCAATATAGGACATCCCCAAAAGACATGAAGTAAATCTGCTTGAGATCCACAACCACGCCAACACGTTCCAGAACCCCCCCTCCAAAGTGCCTGAGTCTATTTGGGGTGAGGTAATATCTGTGAACTAACTTGTAGTGTGTTTCAAGTATGTTCATGCACCTCGTAGATTTAACCGCAATTTTAAGAGATGAAGTCCATTGAGGGATATATATCTGTCTCTGCAGAGTGGTTTCCCATTTCTCAAAGCATCCCTCATTAGTGAAGGTGTCCTTGCCAGTCAAGCTGTTATACAGAGGTCTGAGATAGCTCCCATGTCTGGGGGACGTGCTAAATAAAAAATTATAAATAGTGTGGTTAATCAAAACCACTCTGCAGAAGTATTTCTTATATTTATTGTATTCCTCCTTGAGCAAAAGATATTTCATGTATTCCGTATTAGGAATTCCAAATCTGGTCTTAACCAGCTCAAAGGGCATGACTCTGTTGTTATCCAACAAGTCATCCACAAAAGTGATTGGAAACTTTGCCCAACTGTCGAACATAGGTCTTAAGGAAGTCCTGACAGGAGACAAAAAGGATAGTCTCAATTTTTCAGTTGAAAAAGGGGAAACATTAGATTTTCCTTTACACAAGTAACCCCACACATATTAGTGAGACAAATATAGATCATCTTTTGCAGTCTCTCGACCTTAAGTTGAGGGAACTGTCAAAAACCCCGGTCACATGGATGGGTAAAATAGTGTTATACAAAATGTTCTGCCTTCCTAAAGTCCTGTTCCTATATAGGAATGTCCCTCTGCCCATATCCATACAATCCATACAAAAATTAACCCACCAGATGAATAAGTTTATTTGGAATAACCGGAAACCTAGAGTGAAGAAACGTACATTACTCAAATCTAAAGAAAATGGGGGAATAGCTCTTCCAGATCTGGAGGCATACTACTTTGCCACTGTGACTGAATTAACAAAAAGTTGGTTCACGGAACAGACTGAACTGGAATGGCCAAAAATTGAAAAGGATATGATGCCCAACAGGGAACCAATTTTGTTTATATCATACTTTCTTTTGCACAGAAAAGAGATTGTGAATATAGATAATCCAATACTCAGAGCCTCTAGCTCTATTATTTAAAGCAAATTCGGCCAAGGGCAAAAATGAAACCCAATCATCCTGATCAGCGGAAATAAAACATCTCAAATACGACTCCAAGGTCTGGTTTGTTCTCTCTGTCTGCCCATTGGTCTGAGGGTGAAAAGCAGAGGAGAAGGACAACTGAATTCCCAGCTTGGAACAGAAAGTCCTCCAAAATCTAGACACAAACTGAACTCCTCTGTCAGATACAATGTTCTCAGGAATCCCGTGTAAGCGAACCACCTGTTGCAAAAACAGGGGCACCAACTCAGAGGAAGATGGCAACTTAGGGTGTGGTACAAGATGAACCATCTTAGAGAACCTATCACAAATCACCCAAATAACAGTCATTCTTTGAGAGACCGGCATATCAGAGATGAAATCCATTGAAATATGGGTCCATGGCCTCCTGGGGACCGGCAAAGGCATCAACAACCCACTAGAGCGAGAACAAGATTTAGACCGGGAGCAAGTCCCACAGAACTGCACAATATTCCTGACATCATGAGACAAGGTGGGCCACCAAAAAGAGCGACTCACCAGATCTCAAGTACCAAAAATACCTGGATGACCAGCCAATGCAGAGCAATGAACTTCAGACATCACTCTCTTCTTCCACTGGTCAGGAACATACAACTTTCCACTGGGACAACGCTCAGGTTTGTCCTCCTGGAACTCTTGCAGAGCACGTCTCAAATTGGGTGAGATGGCAGAAAGAACTACCCCTTCGCCTAAGATGGTAGCAGGCTTGGTCACCACAGGAGAATCAGCAAAGAAACTCCTAGAGAGGGCGTCTGCCTTGACATTCTTAGTTCCAGGAAGAAAAGAGACCACAAAATCAAAACGTGTAAAAAACAAGGCCCACCTAGCCTGTCTAGGGTTCAAGCGTTTAGCCGACTCTAGGTAAATCAAATTCTTGTGGTCAGTGAGGACCACAACTTGATGTTTAGCTCCCTCCAACCAATGTCTCCACTCTTCAAATGCCCATTTCATGGCCAACAGTTCCCGATTCCCCACATCATAGTTACGTTCAGATGGAGAGAACTTTCGGGAAAAGAAAGCACAGGGATTCATTTTAGATGTTACAGGATCCTTTTGGGACAAAACAGCTCCTGCACCAATCTCAGAAGCATTCACCTCTACCTGGAATGGAAGTGAGACATCAGGTTGCCGCAAACCCGGGGCGGAGGTAAATCTTCGCTTCAGCTCCTGAAAGGAAGCAACAGCCTCAGGAGACCAATTCAACACATCAGCACCCTTCTTAGTCAGATCAGTCAATGGCTTGGCAATACTAGAAAATTTTGCTATAAATTTCCGATAAAAATTAGAAAAACCCAAAAAATTCTGGAGGGCCTTCAAAGAAGTGGGCTGAACCCAATCATAAATGGCCTGTACCTTGGCCGGGTCCATTTCAATAGTTGACGGAGACAAAATAAGTCCCAAAAATGAAATCCTCTGTACTCCAAAAAGGCATTTCGATCCTTTGACATACAGGGAATTCTCCCTCAAGATCCAGAACACAGTCCGAATATGTTCCACATGAGAATCCCAATCCTTGGAGAAGATCAAAATATCATCCAGATAGATAATCAAAAATTTATCGACAAAGTCTCGGAAAATATCGTTCATGAAGCACTGGAAGACAGAAGGGGCATTAGTGAGCCCAAAAGGCATCACCAGGTACTCAAAATGTCCCTCCGGAGTATTAAACGCCGTCTTCCATTCATCCCCCTGCTTAATGCGGATAAGATTATACGCCCTCCTGAGGTCAAGCTTGGTAAACCAGCAAGCACCTCTAACTCTAGAGAATAGATCCGAAATCAGGGGTAACGGATACTGATATTTAATAGTAATTTTATTGAGGGCACGATAATCAATACAAGGTCTTAAAGAACCATCCTTTTTGGCCACAAAAAAAAAAACGGCACCTAAGGGTGAAGAGGATGGTCTAATATGACCCTTCTCCAACGCCTCCTTAATATAGGACCGCATAGCCTCGTGCTCGGGTACAGATAAATTGAAGAGCCGACCCTTGGGAAATTTACACCCCGGGCTTAGTTCAATTGCACAGTCATAACTCCTATGAGGAGGCAAGGACGCAGACTCATTCTCACTAAATACATCATAAAAGTCCGCCAAATAGTCAGGAACATCATGCGACTGAGGAGAGGTGGAAAAAAACGGAGCCTCACTAAAGGCACACCGACAACCCCAACTCACCACAGACATAGATTTCCAATCCAAAACTGGATTATGAATTTGCAACCAGGGAAACCCCAGAACAACGGCATCATGCAGACCATGCAATACCAAAAATCTGAAATTTTCTTGATGGTCTGGGGCGACCCGCATGACCACCTGGGTCCAAAACTGAGGTTTATTTTTAGCCAAAGGAGTAGCATCAATCCCCCTCAAAGGGATAGGCGTCTGCAGAGGTGTCATCGGAAATCCACAACGTTTAGCAAAATCCAAGTCCATTAGGTTTAGCGCTGCTCCCGAATCCACAAAAGCCTTGGCGGAAAATGTGGACAGGGAGCAGATCAGAGTAATTGCCAGAAGAAACGGCCTGGTGGCGTGGATGAGGGTTCGGTGACCCCTCCTCAAGGGGGGTACTGTTGTGAGTTCATTTTCTGGTCTACCAGTTGTGAGTTCTCCTTCCAGGCTCCCTCTGGTGGTAACAGGAGGTAGTGAGGCTGATTTAATCAGTGGAGATCTGCCACCTGATAAGGATGACGATTGGACCTCAGGAATCTCAGACTAGATTTAAGACAGCCGACGCCCTATTCTGGTGCTGGTGATTCCTTCTGGCTTGTCAGGTCTTAGTTCTCAGCTCTGTTCCAGTCAGCTCAAGTTAAATTTTTCTGCTAATGTTCACACTTGATTTTGTTGGTCTATTCAGTTTCTTGTGTGGTCAGCCAGCCCCGGCTGGGGCTGTGCTGAATTTCCACTCTTATTTATCTGTATTTGCCAATTTGCTTTTTGTCCCTTATTAGATTGGTCTCTTTTTGCTCTGTCTCAGAATATTTCAGAGTGCTGATATAGTGGGAGAAGTCTAGTGACTTCAGGGTTAATTTTGTTATCAGAAGTGTTGGACATTATTTTTGTAGGGTTTTTGGCAGATTGCAGACAGTGTCTTTCCTTTCCTATCCTTTCTAGTTAGTTTGGGCCCCATCGTTTGCTCAGCCTATTTTCCTGCCTGTTTGTGTTTTCATCTTGTTTCACCGTCAATACATGTGTGGGGGCTGTCTTTCCTTTGGGGTCTGCTCTGGGGCAGTTAGTTTTCCCCTTTTCTTGCTTTAGGCTTATTTAGTCCTCCAGCTGTGACGAAGCATCTAGGTTCATCGTAGTAACGCTCCACGGCTGCTGCTAGTTGTATGGTTAGGATCAGGGATCTGCATTCTGCATAGTTACCAACCTCTCTGGTTTTCTGTGACTTAGCTTGTTTTGTTTTTCCCTCCTCGGTGACCCATTCATAACACGTCTACACATCACAGCGGAGATCTCATGACACCTTCTATCTACCTGATGATCCTGAAGAACATTGAGATCTTCTAGTTTACAGTCCTGTGGAAGAAGAGGGTGGAGACATCTCTCTGTTGTTGTCCTCTTACTGGATAGATCTGAAAGAAACACATTTGTGACATAGATAATTATAGGCTGTGTGTATTTAGTCCTGTTTGTTACCTGGTGATGAGAGGGGTTGGGGAAACTCCATCCTGACATGCTTGTACAGATCTTTGTGTCCTTCTAAACACTCCCACTCCTCCATGGAGAAATAGACAGTGACGTCCTGACACCTTATAGGAACCTGACACATACAATGATACCGTCATCTCCCGATCCCTTCATAGCGTTCCTGTATAATGTCCCAGCAGTGTCACCTCTCTAGTCAGCAGCTCAATCATCTTGTAGGCGAGTTCTAGGATCTTCTGGTCATTGATGTCCTCATATATCAGGGGGTGAGGTGGAGGCCCTGTGATTGGGCTCAGGGGTCTCCCCCATGCCTCAGACACATGGTCCTGACAGCGCTCCCTAGAGGTCTTCTTCACTACTGTGTAATCCTGGTTATGGAGAGACACATTATTAAATCTCGCTACAGACATTTCCAGAGTCCTCACCTCTCCAGTTCTGTCCATCTGTTATTCCCATAGATATGAATGATGTAATGTGACGTCATCAGAATCTCTCACCTCTCCAATAAGCTGGAAGAGAATCTCTAGGTTAAGTTGTAATAGCCTGTCCACCATTTTGTCCTTGTCCATATCCATCAATGATGGGTAAATCAGAAAAAGATCTCCACTGAGAGGATCTAATATCGTAGAGACCTTGATGTGAAGAAGATAAGACCGATATAACATCATAAAGAATCCCATTTAATAATACAATTACTGGAGATAATAAGAGGAATCATATGAGGAGATATAATTTGTAGGTGTTGTATTCTCTAGTCTCGTACAGACTGGAACATAAGCTGAATTGCTAACCAAGCCATCTCCTCCATGCTCCCAAGCACTGGCTATGATGGCCATTGCTTCAGCAACTAATTGGCCATAGGCATCACAAGTTTGTTGAAGCTGACCAGGAAATACAGAGACTGATGGAGGACTCAAGAAGTGGTGGCACAGGAGGAGTGTGGAATCATTAATGCGTTACTATCTTTATTAGATTGTTTTTTTCCCTCACATCTGCTAAAAAACCTATATACTTTAGATCAGACATCAAACTAGTAAAAAATAAATAGACATGAGCCCACAGCTATGTAGAAAGTAACTAAATCTTTATAAGGCCTGTTTCACACTTCCGTTTTTGTGTCCGCCAAACGGATCCGTTTCCGTTTTTTTGACGGAAACTGATGCAAACGGATCCGTTTTTAAAAAAACGGATCCGTTTTTTTGACGGATCCGCGGTAACCACTAATGGAAGTCTATGGGACAAAAAAACGGATCCTGCAAAAAAATGGCGGATCCGTTTTTTTACAGAAACCAACGGATTTTGACGGATTTGAAAAAACGGAAGTGTGAAACAGGGCTTAGGTAAAAGAAGTCTACAGTAGGTCCAAAAGATGAACATATCAATTTAAACTGCGTCATCCATAGCTAACCCCAGAGGAAGGCAGGGCTGGCGCCATTCCAGCAGGAGAGGACACTTATGGGTCGGTGTATGGCTCTACTTCCTAACACTATTATTGTTATGTATATACAGCTATCAAAGAAATCCCCTAATATATAAATATCTATTAATCAATTTAAAAACAAACCCAATCAATACGAGATATAGAAAAACACACTATGGTGAGGAGAAATATCGGCTAATATCGGTAGACAGCAGAAATAGATGCCCAGGTGATAATGTCTATAGCTGAAGACTTTTTTCACTCTATAAAGGGACCATGTTGTTGACATTACACACTCCCAGAATGCTAGAAGACTCACACAGTGAGATAGAAAGAGTCATCAATATGGTGTATAGTGCATGTACGCCGGCAGCAGGATCTTCCAGGGTGCATGCGCAGGTATTCCAGACACGAGGTCAAGATCGATCTTTGTGCATGTGTCCTGGGCCTCAGATGTCTAAAACAGTGCCCCGAACTGGTGCATGTGCAACACGAGTCCATCAACGCTAAGCGCATGCCCCCCGTCACAGCAACAGTCAATTGCCTGGAGAAGGTGCCTGCGTGGTGTAGCAAAGGATAAGATATTGCTGCAGTTTACAAATAAGGCACAGCCAGAACCAATGTCATAGCAGGTGCGATATTATCACCTATAAGGTGTAGTGGGGTGGGGTTCACACCGTGTGGTAATGAAGCAGTGACCCAGTAAAGTTCAACGCAAATGTCTTTATTGTCCAAAACTCACAAATGAAAAGCAAAAGGTATACTCCGAATCGCAGCCTGGGCGTCAAAACAGTCCGTATTTGAGACCAGTTGCTGTGGGCGACTACACAATCGTCTCACGCTGAGGGGGCGCCAGGCGTTTGCTTCCCTTGGCTCTGTGTTGACTTCACACATAAGTTGGACGTTGCAGAGCCACCTGCTCTGCAGCTTGCAAACCAACACTGACACACCCAACCTTTGCTGCAGGGATTTTAAATGAGATCTGTGGCCATGGGCCACTTGAAAAACCTGGCTGGAGGGAGTGAACAGTCCCACTGCCATCCTGTAGTTCACTCCAAAAATAAAAGCCCATGCCAGGCTTTCTTAAATCTGCCTTGGCCAAATAGTTTGACCAAGTCCAAACTTAGGCAGGGAAGAGGGACAGGCAGTCTCCACGCGAGCAGTATCCAGCTGGAATCCAATCGAGTTTGTTAGCATGTGTCTTGTGGGTGCCGATCCCGCTCGTTCACTCAGCAAACGTAGGAAATGGAAAGGATGTGTTTCTCGCACACCGACCAGTTAAAATGAAAAGTTTATTTGGACATGATTAAAAATAAAATAATAACATAAAGCCTTATGAGTTTCTGGCGCAAGGGTGTGGGCTTAGTCATAGGATATAGTGAGAACATACAGACAGATATGAATAAGGAGCAAGCACCAATCAGAAAAATAATTGATTAATGAAATTCAACAGCTTTAACACAAAACAAATGACGACTGGACTTTGAATGGTGAATAGAATCAATAGCTATGGAACAAATCGTTTTTGATCATTCAATCCCTTGAGGAATTTCGTATCTAGGCGCAATATCCAATAAGCCTCCCTCATCAATAATGATTGATGCTGGTTCATTCCTCGCCTGGGACAACTAACCTTTTCTATGGCAAAACATGTTAAATTACTGATGTCTCCCTTATGGATAGAAACAAAATGTTTTGTTGCTCCAGAGTAGGAGCTATTGTTGGCGTTGATATTAGCGATATGCTCGGTGATCCTCTTTTTACATTTATGGATCGTGCAACCGATGTTTTTGACTAGGCATGAAGAGCGCTGAAAGCAGTACATCACATGTTTGGTATCACAATTAATACAAGTGGATACCTGATGACTTATTGTGGGGGATATCGAAAATGGGGTTTTTTTGCGGTCCAATGCAAAGGGGCTTACATTACACCTGGTGCAGCCACACTTGTGGAAGCCTTTTAATGCTAACCAATCAGAGGTGGAATCGTCCTCATTTACAACAGGTAAGTACTGACAAATAATGTCTTTTATTTGTTTAAACTGTGGGCTGTACGGAGTCGAAAAAGTGATAGAGGATCGATTGTCTTGAGGGAGAGAAAAATCGGTTTCGTTAGATAAAGTCTGGGTCCGTTTAACCCCTTTACTCCAGAGGGTGGTTTGCATATTAATGACCAGGCCAATTTTTACAATTCAGACCACTGTCCATTTATGAGGTAATAACTCTGGAACGCTTACATAGATCCCGGTGATTCTGACATTGTTTTCTCGTGAAATATTTTACTTCATGATAGTGGTAAAATTTCTTAGATACGACTTGCGCTTATTTGTTAAAAAAATGGAAATTTGGTAAAAATTTAGAAATTTTCGCAATTTTCCAACTTTGAATTTTCATGCCCTTAAATAACACATATGGCACACAAAATACTTAATAAATAACATTTCCCACATGTCTACTTTACATCAGCACAATTTTGAAACCAAATTTTTTTTTGTTAGGAAGTTAAAAGAGTTAAAAGCTGAACAGCGATTTCTCATTTTTACAACACAAAAAAAGCGATGCGAAAATAATTATTTTATTTATACTTGCTGGATCCCATTTGATTGAAGATATTTAGGTGCTGAGGGATAGAAAATTGGGGGGGAAAGGGATTTATCCAAAAATGTATAACAAGCCATGCTGAGTATATGCGATCTCTCTCTGCATGTATATTGGGGACAGTATAATACAGACAAAATGGCTGTCCACCCAGTCAGCATGGGGCATTAACATTAATTACAATTTGTCAATGAAGGCAACTAATCCCTAAATAAAGAGAGTTAAAAATAAAGTTTTAATGAACTATTTAAATAATCAGACTAAAGGATACGACAGTCAGTGTGTATGAGGGGATATCGGGATATAGCCCCTTGGTTATAACCGCTTGGTGCCGCCGCTATTAACTGCTCTCTAATAATGTTGCCAATAACACAGACTGACTGCAGCTACTAAAACTTTTACATGTTTTGTCCTGATGAAGAGGTCGTGTGAGACCTTGAAACACGTGGAGCTATAAACCAATAAACCTTTAGGGCGAGTGCGCAGTGCGGATTCAGCTGCAGATTTTTCCACGCTGATTTGCAGGTAAATCCGCAGGTAAAATGACCTGCATTTTACCTGCGGATTTGCTTGCGGTTTTCCCGTGTTTTGACACCTGTACAATGGAACAGGTGTCAAACCGCTGCGGAATCCGCATGCTGCAGATTTAAAACCGCAGCAAATCCGTAGCATGTGCACTGTGGTTCTTAAAATGTGCACATATTTCGTGCAATATTGCAATACTGAACTTCAACGGTGGTCCGTAGAAGTGCAGTATTGCACGAAACGGCTGTCGTCCAGTGCGGCTCCACTGAGAGCTCTCCTGCTTTGCATGTATAATCCACAATAAAAGGACATATATTGGGACGGTGAGTGCCTTGCATCTCTTGCATTTTGGATGTGGACATTTTCTGATTTATTCATTTGATATGGCACCTGTGATCCCTAGGAGTCGGAGGTAAATCATTATCCTGGAGATGTGCAGCTGTGCCGGTCATTTGTGCTCTCTCACGGCATTCATATTTACATATATACACCAGGGCTGTGGAGTCGGTAAGCCAAACCTGCGACTCCGACTCCTCAATTTCCCTTACACCGACTCCGACTCCAACTCCGACTCCACGACTCAGACTCCGACACATATTGCTTATATTTAAGTGAAAAATTTATTGTAGTACAATGTGAACCTCAGACATTTAATCATTTTTATGATCCAATAATCAAGATATTTAGATAGAACAGAATATATATTGGTGTACTACCCGGTTTTCATTCTTTTTGGTACAGATACGATATGGATAGACAGATATGGATAAATGGATATATAGATAGAGCAGATTTCTAATCTGCTTTTGCTATTGAAAACATTATCTATGAGCTCAAAAACCTTTCAGGTGATGCAGTTTTTTTTAAAAAGATGATCAGCTTTGGCAGCTGAAAAACGTATCCTCAAAAAACACAGGAAAAATGCTGTGTGTGAATGTAGCGTTAGATCAGGAATATAACAGCCATTTATAGGACATTTCATAACTTTCCCAAACTCCTATGAAAAAATATTCAGCACATCCTGCATTGAACTACTGTACCCAACTTATTATATATTTTAGGAGTCGGAGTCGGTCCATTTTATACCGACTCCAACTCCGACTCCACCAAAATGAGCACCGACTCCGACTCCACAGCCCTGATATACACAGCTCTAATATATATACAAATTTGCATACACACAGATCTACTACATAAACACATTGCATGCACATACACTGTGTATATATTAACCCATTTTGCAATTCCTTCCACTTCATGTGAAAGGTCTTGGAGCAAGTCAGAAGTCAGGTGGAAAGTTTGTCAGCTGCTCTCTGAGAATGTGCAGCCTCTGTGCAGGTCTTGGTATCCTCATATCCTGCTCTGCAGCGATCACAAAGGCTTCTCCCCTGTGTGAGTTCTCTGGTGAATTACAAGATTACATTTCTGCTTAAAACATTTCCCACATTCTGAACATGAAAAAGGCTTCTCCACTGTGTGAGTTCTCTGGTGTAAAACTAGGTATTTTTTCAATGCAAAACATTTTCCACATTCTGAACATGAATATGGCTTCTCCCTTGTGTGAGTTCTCTGATGTTCAACAAGTTGTGATCTCCCTCCATAACATTTTCCACATTCTGAACATGAATATGGCTTCTCCCCTGTGTGAGTTCGCTGGTGAATTACAAGATTACATTTATGTTTAAAACATTTCCCACATTCTGGACATAGATGTGGCCTTTCCCCTGTGTGAGTTCTCTGATGTGTGTTAAGATTTGTTTTCTCTGAAAAACATTTCCCACACTCTGAACATGAATATGGCTTCTCCCCTGTGTGAGTTCTCTGGTGAATAACAAGATCTGATTTCCATTTAAAACGTTTCCCACATTCTGAACATGAATATGGCTTCTCCCCTGTGTGAGTTATCTGATGTTGAACAAGTTGTGATCTCACTCCATAACATTTTCCACATTCTGAACATGAAAAAGGCTTCTCCCCTGTGTGAGTTCTCTGATGTTGAACAAGTTGTGATCTCGCTCCATAACATTTTCCACATTCTGAACATGAAAAAGGCTTCTCCCCTGTGTGAGTTCTCTGATGTTGAACAAGTTGTGATCTTACTCCATAATATTTTCCACATTCTGAACATGAAAAAAGCTTCTCCCCTGTGTGAGTTCTTTGATGCTGAACAAGTTGTGATCTCACTCCATAACATTTTCCACATTCTGAACATGAGAAAGGCTTCTCCCCTGTGTGAGTTCTGTGATGATTAAGAAGTTCTCGCTTACCTAAAAAACATTTCTCACATTCTGAACATGAATATGGCTTTTCCCCTGTGTGAGTTCTCTGGTGAGTAACAAGATTACATTTATGTTTAAAACATTTTCCACATTCTGAACACAGATGTGGCCTTTCCCCTGTGTGAGTTCTCTGATGTGTGTTAAGATTTGCTTTCTCTGAAAAACATTTCCCACACTCTGAACATGAATATGGCTTCTCCCCTGTGTGAGTTCTCTGGTGCATAACAAGATCTGATTTCCAGTTAAAACATTTCCCACATTGTGAACATGAATATGGCTTCTCTCCAGTGTGAATTCTCTCATGCCTAACAAGATCTGATTCACAGTGAAAAAACCTCCCACATTTGGAACAAGAAAATATTTTTGCCTCTGTGTGAATTTTTGGATGTTTAACAAAAGATGTTCTGAGTGGAAAATTATTTCCGTATTCTGAATGTGTAATTTGCTTCTTTGCTTTAAGAGAAGTTCGTTTTTTAATACCTCTTTTCTGATTTATATTTTCATTAGTAGACTGTAATGAATCAGAAGATAGGACCTGTTTCAAAGAAGGAGATGATAGATCTTTGCTGTGAAAAGATGATGGTTTATCTGGAGTAATGATCTTCACTTCAAGTGTATCCTGTTTGATCTCAAGGTCATCCGATTTAAAAATTGAAGAGGTCAGCTGTCTCTCTAATCTCCTGGTACAATCATCTGCCAAGAATAAAACCAATTATTTTTGAATAAAATATCCTTGAAACTTATATTTTTTGGACATTTCTACTCAAAATGTCCATAGAAATGGAAAGTTATGTAGTAAAACTGAATTATTCATTAAGACAATGACAACCCACGAGCTAATAGAAGACCTCACTGCATGAACCAGTGAAGCGTGATGATCAACTGTTTGTTCATTCTGCCTTCCAAATATAATAAAAAGCAACCAAGAAATGTTACGTAAGTGAAAATGATACTTAAAAAAAACAAAAAACTTTTACTGCTGCTGTAAAATAAAAAACAAAAAACATCCAGGTGTCAAAAAGCCACTAGTCCTATCGATTAATTCACTGATTATAAAGTGACTCTATTTTGTAAATTTAACAAAGTTTTCTGTCTTTCCGTAACACTATGGCTTCTGCAAATGGTGATATTGCATTACAAGCCAGACGTTTGCAGCTAGAATAGTCATTTACCACGTTAATGTATAGAGTGTATTTATGAATCATTTAGTGTTAGGTTCATTGGAAAAAAATGTGCTTTTCTTTCAAAAAAATAAGGCAATTTCTAAGTGACCCTAAACTTTTGAACGGTAGTGTAAAACCAAATGTTGGTAAAAATCTTTTTAAATAATTTGCAATTTTCAGGTATTAAAAAAAAAAAAAAGAAAAAAAAAAAAAAAGAAAATTAACCTTAAATTACCAGAATCATAAAGTATAATGTGTCAAAAAAAAATATATTTCAGAATCACTGCAATCAGAAGAAGCATAACACCACATAAAGTGACACATCAGGTTTGTAAAATGGGCCCTAGTTAGGAACACAAAACTGGCTGCATGAAGTGGTTAAACCAGGATATTTTGGGCAGTAAAACTGTGACTTGTAGGAATCTGTACTCACTCAGCTGATCTTGAGGTAGGCACAGGAGGCAGTTTTCATGCAAAGTCTAGGCAAGTTTATTTAATTTCATAAACCGCACCGGGTGGCAATACAAAACAGAGCCTTTTCATGTACAAAGTGAAAAACCAACTGAAAACAAATAGTCCACATGGTATTGCGGGTCTGCCCGCTCAGATCAGTGCATTTAGCAACACACACTGAAGGTGAACACAAACTGAAAGTAAATAGTCCCATATAGCACTGCGGCTCCGCCCGCTCAGGTCAGTGTCTTTAATAACACACACTGGAGGTCTCCACTTCTCCAGCCCCAGACACTGAATGAGAGACTCGACCTCCATTTTATCTGCCAAACCACGCCCCTGGGGATGGGATATGTGAGCGGTCATTTCCACCCATCTCTTATGACCACTCGTAAAACCCGGCCCTGCAATGGCTCAAATAACTCTCTCCGCACTATAGGTGCTGTAGCATACTTCTGAGCTCACATCACCACAGCTAATACATATCTCCCCTCAAGGACTTGTCCGGCAGCCCTCTTACAGACTATAGACAATAGCACATCTACTGAAATGATCAAATTCAAAGTTTTAATCACTAAAAAATGATTAGCTAGTGGTGAAACTTCTGTGGGGTAATTAGAGTATTTGCGGTGGTGTAACGTCAATGCAAGCTCAACTGTATTGGCATCCTGGATACTGATACAGTCGATAGCAATGTTGCAAGAGGGATCGTCAGATGATGCTTCCTCTATCATTCTTCCTCGACGACTGACGACTCAGTAATGTCATAACGCCCACTGCTCTACCGCTGTGCTGAGATGTACGGGCGCTTTAGACCACTCACTGCAAAAACAGGAACAGTGTGGGATCGAACAGGAGAGGTGAGTATTGTACTTCATTTTTTAATTAATGAGTACATTGTGGTGGCAATACTGTATAGAGGAATATGGGAAGTGCATTATTCTGTATGGATGACTATTGGAGTGCATTATGCTATATGGATTATGGGGAGTAGATTATACTGTAAGCACTATGGGGAATGCATTGTATTGTTTTAATTTTTTACGCTATTCCTCCCGCAGTATAAGTGATTAGACAACTTTACTCTTTGGGTCGGTGCAATTAGAGTGAAACTAGATTTATATTGGGTTTTTGTGTTTAGCTGCTTTTACACAATAAAAATTAATTTATAGAAAAAAATAATTATATTTGCATAGTTATGTTCTGAGAGCTTTAGCTTTTTTATTTCTCCACTGCCTGAGTGCTGTATTATGGTTATTATGTATTATGGTGTCACAAAATCAGCGATCTCGCCAGCAAGATCGCTGTGTGTAATGGGGCCCTTAAGATAGCTTTCCTTTTAACCTAGGTCCAATAAGAAGGGCTTACTCAGCAAACATATCCAAAAGAGACAGGTACATAGTGTGGGGTCCTGACTCCTGCCGTGACTAACTGCCGTAGTAATAACTGCATCTTCACAATACTATTGCTGCATTGATACTTATGCTGCAGGGAGACACGTGCCTGACCTGCACACGTGCCCCCCTAGGAGGCATCTAAATATATAGGACTGAGTAGAGGATCAGGTGAGAGGGATTGTGGGAACTCATTTGGAATAAATTACCAATTGCCTAGCACACCAGGGGATGTTAGACAATCAAAGGCACAGGGCCTGGCTACTTCCATATGCTAGTAAAAGGTACTATCACACTTAGCGATGCACCAGCGATCCCAACATCGATATGATGCGGTCAGGATCGCTGGTGCATCGCTAAGTGGTCGCTAGTGAGCTGCCAAACAGGCAGATCTTACCAGCGACATAGCAGGGGTCGCTACTTACCTGGCAGACGAGGCGATGAAGACGTCCTCCCGCCCGCGTCGCTCGTCTCCACAGCAGGAAGCTGACGACGAGAAACGGCCCAGGACGTTCTCGCGCGATCAGCGATAACCAGCGGGGGAGCCGGTCGGAGGCAAGTATCACACATAGCAATATCGCTGCTGCGTCACAAAATCAGTGACATTATAATAAATTTTATTTTTATAGCGCCGACATATTCCGCAGCACTTTACATTTCAGAGGGGACTTCTACAGACAATAGACATTACAGCATAACAATAATCACATAGATCATAACAGATAACAAGAGGAATAAGGGCCCTGCTCGCAAGCTTACAATCTATGAGGAAAAAAGGGAGACACGAAAGGTGGGTGGTAACAGTTGCCCTGATTGTATGGACCAGCCATAATGTTAAGTGTGTAACAGTACAGACGCAGAGGGCTAATGGATGCATAAAGCATGTGGGAAAATGATGCGGGGAACCTGGTTATGGTTAAAACTTTTGGCTGTGCCACACAGGGATAAGCCGGATTACTTACCGGTAATGCTCTTTTAATGAGTCCACGACAGCACCCACTGGAGGTATCGGATCCGCCCCATTTGGAACAGGAAACCCTACAGGAAAGATAAAAGGGGCGGTCCGCCTTTCCTCCTCAGTTTTGCATTTCAGAGTACCAGGAGGACCGCCAAGGATTAGGCAATGTCTTGAACTTGTAACTTTACTTATCCAACTTTAGCAGATATACTTTTAATATTGATATTTCTAGCAGGGAGGGAAGTGAGCGGGTGCTGTCGTGGACTCATTAAAAGAGCATTACCGGTAAGTAATCCGGCTTTTTACCCTTCGCCACGACAGCACCCACTGGAGAGATTCCAGAGACCATCACCTGGGTGGGACCACCGTGCTAAGGACAGTCCTGCCAAAGCTTAGGTCAGAAGTAGACGAAAGGTCAAGTCTATAGTGTCTATAGAAGGTAGAAGGGGATGACCAAATTGCCGCCTTACATATGGTTTCAATTGGAACGTCTCCCCTCTCCGCCCAGGAGGCCGCCATTGCTCTGGTGGAATGTGCTCTGATGTCGTCCGGAGGTTCTTCCTTTTTTGCAGAGTAGGCTAAACGAATGGCATCCCTGATCCATCGGGAAATGGTGCTCTTTGTGACTCCATACCCTTTTTTACAGCCCTGAAAAGAAATAAAGAGAGCCCTACACTGCCTCCAGCTCTCGGACCTTTCAATATACTTTAGGACAGTTCTCCTGAAGTCCAAAGTGTGGAATTTCTGCTCTTCCGGAGTGGAGGGATCTTCAAAGAAGGTTGGGAGGAGTATTTCCTGAGACCTATGGTACTTTGTTGATACCTTAGGCAGGTATGAGGGGTCTGGCTTTAATATTAATCTATCCCGGTATATCTGCAAAAAGGGTGGATCTATGGACAGGGCCTGGATATCACCCACTCTCCTAGCGGATGTCAGTGCTACCAAGAGGGCCGTCTTAAATGATAAATATTTAAGGGATATCGTATCTATCGGTTCAAAAGGTTCTTCTGTCAGGGCGTCTAAAACCAAGTTTAAGTCCCATGTAGGGATTGTAGGTATGTGAACCGGAGTTATTCTTTCACATGCTGTAATGAATCGTGATATCCACTTATTCCCTGCTATGTTATGGCCATACAGCGCGCCCAACGCAGACACCTGTACTTTCAGTGTGTTTACTGACAAGCCCAATTCCTTCCCTTTTTGTAAGAATTCTAAGATAGGAACTATCGGGACTTCTGCTGTATGAGATGCTGTATGAAACTGTAGGAATTTCTTCCATATTCTTTTATAAATTTGGGTTGTGGACTGCTTCCTGCTCTGTAGAAGCGTAGTAATTAATGATTCCGAAAAACCTCTTGATCTTAATAGGTGCCTTTCAAGTTCCACGCCGTCAAGTGTAAGTTGTCCACTTGAGGGTGGAAGAAAGGGCCTTGGGAGAGTAGGTTGGGGTTTGAGGGAAGAACCCAAGGATCTGTCACTGACATAATTCGTAGCCACGAGAACCACGGTCTCTTGGGCCAGAATGGAGCCATCAGGATTACTCTCGCCTTTTCCTCTCTGATTTTCCGAATCACTTGTGGTAGGAGAATCAATGGAGGGAAGGCGTATGCCAGCTTGAATTTCCATGAGGCCTGGAGGGCATCCAGTATGTCTGGGTGATCTACTGGAGACAGGGAAGCAAAGGTTTTTGTTTGTCTGTTGTCCCTTGTGGCGAAGAGGTCCACTTGAGGATGCCCCCATAGAGCTACTATGTCCTGGAAGATTCGGCGATTGAGGCACCACTCCCCTTGCCGAAGTGTGTGTCGGCTTAAGAAATCTGCTTCTTGGTTGTCCTCTCCTCTGATATGAAGAGCTGAGAGGGACAACAAATTGCTTTCGGCTAAGCTTAAGATTCTTGCCGCAGAAGACATCAGAGTCTCTGATCGAGTACCTCCTTGTCTGTTTATGTAGGCCACTGTGGTGGTGTTGTCCGACAGGATCCTGACATGTTTCTGTTGGAGCTGTGGAAGGAAATGATGTAGAGCATAGTATACTGCTGTCAGTTCTTTTAAATTAGACGAGTATTCTCTTTCCTCTCTATTCCATCTTCCTTGACAAAAGCTATTCCCCATATGGGCTCCCCAGCCTTGGGGGCTAGCGTCGGTGGTTAGGATACCAGATGGTACTATGACCCATGGGACTCCTGAGGATAGATGGTCATCATCTAACCACCATTCTAGAGAAGTCAAGACCTCCTGAGTTAGGGTTATCTTGCTCTCGAGGTGACCACCATGTCACCTCTCCTCCTGGAGGATCTGATGCTGAAGTGTCCGGACATGATAATGGGCCCACCGGACTGCAGGGGCACAGGAATCTAGCGACCCCAATAGCGACATTGCCCCTCTCAGAGACATGCGTGGTCTATCTATGGCTGCCTCTACTTTCTCTTTTGTTAGTGCAATCTTTACCTGAGGAAGTAGACATTTCTGGGTTATGGAGTTCAATTGGAACCCCAAAAACATCTGGAGGGATTGCGGAACGAGCCTGGATTTCTGTATATTAATGATCCAGCCTAGGTCCTGCAAAGATGAGACTGCATCAGCCACTTGTTCGGTACATTGGGTATCCGAGTTCCCGATTATTAGGAAGTCGTCTAAGTAAGGTACGATTAAAGTATCTTTTTGACGAAGATAGGCCATCACCTCTGCCATCACCTTGGTGAAGATTCTTGGCGCTGTAGAGAGGCCGAAAGACATGGCTGTGTACTGAAAATGACGGACCTTGCCATCGAACACCACTGCAAACCCTTAGATATTTTTGGTATCTATTATGGATAGGAAGATGATAGTAAGCATCTTTTAAGTCAATCCCCGCCATCACACAATTTGGAAAGAGAAGCTTTATGGTGGATCTGATTGATTCCATCTTAAACTTATAAATTTTTTATAAACGTATTAAGCTTCCTTAAATTAATAATTGTTCTAAACGTACCATCTGGTTTGGAAATTAAAAATAAAGGAGAGTAGAAGCCTCTACCTTCCTGTCCCTCTTTCTTTTTTTTTTTTCCTGCCGTCCCCCCGGAAGTTGCTCCTCCTCCCTGGGATCACCGCGCGCATGCCCCGACGCGCTCTCAGCCATCCCGCCCCGGAACTTCAACCATTACTTCCGGGGGGTCAGGAGACTCTGCGCCGGCCGGCTACCGCGCCGCTTTGATGTGCGGCCCCCGCTCTCCATGCGGTCCCCCCTCTATGCACCGCCACCGCTGCTGTGCGATTTTATTTCAAAAGAAAACTTTTTTTTTTTTTTTTTTCTGCGCCACTGGCGCTCTTACCACTCCAGTAGCGGTGCGTCCCGGTGCCTACCGGCGCTCTCCTGGGTGAGACGGGGCGGCCCTCCCCGGACCCAGTCATCACCCTTCGTTCACCAGACGAGGGGGGAGCCGTCTAGCGGAATCTCCCCCGACGCTGCCTCCGGACCGCAGCCCCTGCCGTTCACATGGAGACTACACAGGCGGCATGCCTGGCCCAGGTATTCTTTCCTGAAGGATATCGTGGCTCCGTTTGGAACAGGAAACCAAAACTGAGGAGGAAAGGCGGACCGCCCCTTTTATCTTTCCTGTAGGGTTTCCTGTTCCAAATGGGGCGGATCCGATACCTCCAGTGGGTGCTGTCGTGGCGAAGGGTAAAATTTAGGTTAATGTGTTGAGGCGGTAGGCCAGTCGGAATAAATGCATTTTCAGGGCACGCTTAAAATTGTAGGGATTGGGGACTAATCACATTGACCTGGGAAGTGCATTCCAAAGAATTGGCGCAGCACGTGTATAGTCTTGGAGACGGGAGTGGTAGGTTCTGATTATTGAGCATGCTAACCTCAGGTCATCAGCAGAACGGAGGGCACGGGTAGGGTGGTAGACAAACGAGGGAGGAGATGTAGGGTGGTGCTGAGCCATGGAGTGCTTTGTGGGTGAGGGTAATAAGTTTGTACTGGATTCTGGAGTGGATGGGTAGCCAGTGTGAGGACTGGCACAAGGTAGAGGCATTGGTGTAACGATTGGCGAGGAATATGATCCTGGCTGCAGCATTTAAGAAAGATTGGAGAGGGGAGAGTTTGGTAAGAGGGAGACTGATTAGAAGAGAATTACAATAGTCGAGACGAGAAAGAATAAGAGAAACAGTAAGTGTTTTTGCGGAGTCAAAAGTAAGAAAATGTTGAATTCTAGAAATGTTTTTGAGATGCAGATAACAAGTGAGCCAGTGATCGGATGTGGGGGGCAAAGGAAAGCTCGGAGTCAAGTATGACCCCAAGACAGCGGGCATGTTGCTGGGGAGTAATAGAGGAACCACACACAGAAATGGCAGTGTCGGGTATAGGTACATTAGTAGAGGGAGGAAATACAAGGAGTTCAGTCTTTGAGGAGAAGAGTCTTGAGGAGATCATTTGCATATTCCCAGTGCCTTCTGGGATAAGTGAAGAGTCTCCGCGAGCTCAACGATCACTGGGTTTTGGCCGTTGCAGCTGAAAAGAGGAAATCGGAAAACCAGGGGAAGAGTCTTGAGGAGATCATTTGCATATTCCCAGTGCCTTCTGGGATAAGTGAAGAGTCTCCGCGAGCTCAACGATCACTGGGTTTTGGCGGTTGCAGCTGAAAAGAGGAAATCAGAAAAACCGCGCGCCGTTTTTAAGAAATCTCAAGATGGAAGAGGCCAGGAGCCATTTGGTGAGCTGCATTTCTTGCTACATGTTCACAGATTTACCAGTGGAAAAGCCAAACTTCACATGCCACAAATGCAAGCTTGTGACCCTGTTGGAGGAAAAGTTGCAAAATCTCGAAGAGAGGTTAGCTACGTTGAAGATCATTAAGGAAGGTGAAGAGTTCTTGGACAGAGCAGAATTATCTCTTCATGTTACAGAAAGAGAAGAAATTCGAAGTGCACCTGAAGAAACAGAGGAATGGAGACATGTGACCCAGAGAAGCAGGAGGATCAGGAGGCAGTCAGCACCCATACTGCTCAGAAACCAGTACAGGCTCTCACGCAGGAAAACGATGAATACATCAGGATAAGACCTTGCCAACAAACAGCAACCTTGTACGCCTTCAGAGTCCTCCTGGATGGAGAAAGAAAAATATTGTGACGAAGAAACGGAGAGTGGTGGTCATGGGGGATTCCCTGTTGAGAGGAACAGAGGCCACTATCTGCAGACCGGATATAACTTCAAGAGAAATGTGCTGTCTTCCAGGTGCAAAAATTAAAGATGTGTCTGACAGGATATCAGGACTCTTCAGACCTACAGATAACTACCCACTCCTGCTACTACATGTGGGGACAAATGACACCGCAAGAAACGACCTGGAAACCATCTGCAGAGACTTTGAAGACTTAGGCAAGAAAGTGAAAGAACTGGGAGCGCAGGTGGTCTTCTCTTCCATCCTCCCAGTGGATGGCCATGGAACAAGGAGGTGGAATAAGATTCTGCAGGTGAACAACTGGCTACGTCGATGGTGCCATCAGCAACGATTTGGATTTCTGGATCACGGAGTGAACTACTTATACGATGGACTACTTGCTAGAGATGGGGTGCACCTTACGAAGACTGGAAAGCAGCTATTTGGAAGTCGCCTTGCTACACTTGCAAGGAGAGCTTTAAACTAGAACAACATGGGAAGGGAAGCAAAAGACCAGAAAAAGCCATACACCTGACAAATGCTATTGAGAACTCTGCTATTAGAAGTGGAAAGGAAGAACAAAGACGAAAGAATCTAATTAATACAAATATTGGAGAAAGCGAAACCAATCACAAACTAAAATGTTTCTATACTAATGCACAAAGCATGGGCAACAAACAAGGAGAATTGGAACTACTAACACAGGAAAAGAAATATGATGTCATTGGAATCACTGAAACTTGATGGGACAATACACATGATTGGAATACAAGACTAGAAGGATACAACTTATTTGCAAGAAACAGACTTGATAAACGAGGAGGGGGTGTCGCATTGTATGTTAGAAATGCGTATATCTGCACAGAGATTGAAGCTTCAGAGACTGGGAGTTCTGTGGAAACTGTTTGGGTAAGAATACAAGGACAGAACAATGGAAAGGACACCATTGTAGGCATTTACTACAGGTCGCCTGTGCAAGCTGAAGATATGGATGAACTCTTTATGCATCAAATGGCCAAGTTCTCCAAAAAATATGACATAGTTGTCATGGGAGATTTCAACTATCCAGACATTTGTTGGGAATCTCTCTCAGGCAAAACTAACAGGTCAAGGAAATTCTTATCCTCTCTTGCTGACAACTTTATCTTCCAAAAGGTAAAGGAGAAAACAAGGGGAACTGCTACCTTGGATCTAATCCTTACAAACAGGGAGGAAATGGTTGAGGAGGTAAAAGTGGCTGGGACACTAGGAGGTAGCGACCATGCTATTTTAGAATTTTGGATAACTAGAGGCGGAAGACCTGTGAAGACTCAGACGTCAAGGTTAGATTTCAGAAAGGCAGATTTTAAGGGATTCAGAAAGAGAATTGGAGGGATCCAATGGCTGGATATCCTTAAAGACAAAAATGTCCAGGAAGGATGGGAAATCTTGAAAAATGAAATTCTCAAAGCACAGTTGTTAACAATTCCGAAAAGAGGGAAGAATAGGAAGCATTTAAGGAAACCAGGATGGATGAACACAGAACTTAAGCACATGCTAAAAAGGAAGAAAAAAATGTTTATAAAATGGAAAGAGGGAGGCATATCTAAAGAAGAATATAATGCTGTCTGCAGAACCTGCAGGGCACAAATCAGATTAGCTAAAGCTGAAAATGAATTGAGGCTTGCAAGAGATGTCAAAAGCAATAATAAAGGATTTTGGGGATATGTCAAAAGTAAAAGAAAAGTCAAAGATGCTATAGGATTTTTACAGGATGAAAATGATGAAATGGTAAGACAGGATGTTGAGAAGGCTGAACTTTTAAATTCCTATTTTGCATCTGTTTTCTCTCAGAAAGGAAATGTAACATCAACTGTTATTCACTGTCCTATTAAGGGAATAGAAGAATCCAGGATATCTATAAACAGAAAGATAGTGAGGAAACACTTAGCTAACCTAAATGAATTCAAGTCTCCAGGTCCAGATGAATTACACCCCAGAGTACTGAAGGAGATAGCAGAAGAAATTTTTGAACCCCTCTCCATAATCTTTGAAAATTCTTGGAGAACAGGAGAAGTGCCAGAAGACTGGAGAAGAGCAAATGTTGTTCCTATCTTCAAAAAGGGGAAGAAGGTGGACCCAGGCAACTATAGGCCGGTGAGTCTGACTTCTATACCAGGAAAGATCTTTGAACAAATTATTAAACAACATGTATGTCAATACCTGGATAAGAATGAAGTGATTAAACAGAGTCAGCATGGGTTTGTAACTAATAAGTCATGTCAGACTAATTTAATTTCCTTCTATGACGGTATTACTGATTGGGTGGATCAAGGAAATGCTGTAGATATAGTATATCTTGACTTCAGCAAAGCATTTGACAAAGTATCTCAAACAAACCTTATTGAAAAAATGACTAAGTATGGAATGGACAAGGCAACTGTTAGGTGGATTCATAATTGGCTTAGTGATCGGACCCAAAGAGTGGTCGTAAATGGCTGCACATCCAGTTGGAAGAATGTCTCAAGTGGGGTACCACAGGGCTCTGTCCTGGGCCCTGTATTGTTCAACATCTTTATCAACGATTTAGATGAAGGAATTGAGGGTAAACTGATTAAATTTGCTGATGACACAAAGCTAGGAGGGATAGCTAATACTAGAGAAGAGAGAGAGAGGATTCAAAAAGATTTAAATAAACTGGAGAAGTGGGCAGCAACTAACAGAATGGTTTTTAACAGGGAGAAATGCAAAGTACTACATCTGGGCAATAAAAATGAAAAAAGCATATATAGAATGGGAGGAATAGGGCTAAGTAACAGCACATGTGAAAAAGACTTGGGTATACTAATAGATCACAGACTGAATATGAGTCAACAGTGTGATGCAGCAGCAAAAAAGGCAAATGCAATTCTAGGATGTATTAACAGAAGCATACAGTCTAGATCACGTGAAGTCATTATTTCCCTCTACTCCTCTTTGGTCAGACCTCATCTGGAATATTGTGTCCAATTTTGGGCACCACATTTTAAAAAAGACATCAACAAACTGGAGCAAGTTCAGAAAAGAGCGACCAGAATGGTGACCGGTCTGCAAACCCTGTCTTATGAGGAAAGGTTGCAGGATTTGGGAATGTTTAGTTTGCAAAAGAGAAGACTGAGAGGAGACTTAATAGCTGTCTACAAATATCTAAAGGGCTGTCACATTGTAGAAGGATCAACTTTATTCTCATTTGCACAAGGAAAGACTAGAAGCAATGGGATGAAGCTGAATGGGAGGAGACACAGATTAGATATTAGAAAAAACTTTTTGACAGTTAGAGTGATCAATGAGTGGAACAGGCTGCCACGAGAAGTGGTGAGTTCTCCTTCAATGGAAGACTTCAAACAGAGGCTGGACAGACATCTAACTGGGATGATTTAGCGAATCCTGCTTTGAGCAGGGGGTTGGACCAGATGGCCCAGGAGGTCCCTTCCAACTCTACGATTCTATGGTTCTATGACAGGTTCAGTTTCAGATATAGTGAGGACATGATGTTAGACACAGCGTTTAGACAATCGCCAGTGTTTTCTAAAAAGGCAGGCGTGATGTCAGGAGAGGAAGCATATAATTGGGTGTCATCAGCATAGAGATGGTACTGGAAACCAAATCTACTGATTGTTTGACCAATAGGGGCAGTGTACAAAGAGAAGAGGAGGGGGCCTAGAACCGATCCTTGAGGAACCCTAACTGTAAGGGGAAGATGAGAGGAGGAGCCAGCAAAAGATACAGTAAAGGAGCTGTCAGAGAGATAGGAGGAAAACTAGGAGAGAACGGTGTCCTTGATGCTGATGGAGCGGAGCATAGTGAGGTGGAGCTGATGATCCACCGTGTGGAATGCTGCAGAGAGATCCAAGAGAATTAGCATGGAATAGTGACCGTTAGATTTAGCTGTTAGTAGATCATTAGAGACTTTAGTGAGGGCAGTTTCAGTAGAGTGTAGAGAGCGGAAACCGGATTGGAGAGGGTCGAGAATAGAGTTATCAGAGAGATAGCGGATAAGACGGGAGTGGACCAGGCGTTCCAGGAGTTTAGAGATGAAGGGAAGATTAGAGACAGGTCTATAGTTAGCGGCACTTTTTTGGTCGAGGGATGGTTTTTTAAGTAGTGGATGTATGATGGCATGCTTAAATAAGGAGGGAAAGATACCAGAAGAGAGAGAGGTTAAATATTTTAGTTAGGTGAGTGGTGACAGCAGGGGAAAGGGACTGGAGGAGATGTGATGGAAACGGGTCACTGATGCAAGTGGTTGGGCGAGAAGATGCTAGGAGCCTGCTTACTTCTTCTGTGACTGGTTCAAAATCAGAGAGTGAGCTAGATGCAGTGGGGGAGGGAGGACAGTGCATGATATGAGGTGATTGGGAGATAATTTCCTGTCGGATATGGTAAATTTTTTCCTTGAAGTAATTGGCCAGATCGTCAGATCGAAGCTCCGTGGTTGGGGCCTGCACTCTTGGGTTGAGCAGCGAATGAAAAGTGTCAAAGAGACGTTTAGGGTTATTGGACAGTGAGGTGATGAGGGTGTTGAAATAAGGTTGTTTGGAGAGGTGAAGGGCAGTGTTGTATGTTCCAAGCATAAACTTAAAATGGATGAAATCTTCGTGTAGATTGGATTTCCTTCATACACATTCGGCACACCACTGCAGGAAACGTGTTTGCAGGGTGTGCCAGGGTTGTCGCTGTCTTTGTCGTGTTGTTCTATGTATAGGAGGTGCAAATTCATCCAGGGCAGTTTGAAGTGTTTCATTGTAATGCTTCAGTGCAGAATCAGGACATGAGAGGGAGGAGCTAGGGGCCAATGAAGACTGCAAATTTTTCCTAAGTTTCTGGGTGTTAATGGCCTGAAAGTTTCTATAAGTATGGACAGTGGGGGTGACCTGAGCGACCTGGCAGTTCTTGATAGAGAATGAAAGAAGGTTGTGATCAGAGAGCGGGAGAGGAGAGTTCGCGAAATCATCCACTGCACAAAGCCGGGAGAAGACCAAGTCGAGGGAGTTTCCGTCTTCATGCGTTGGAGAATTAGTAAGCTGTGAAAGGCCAAACGAGGAGGTTAGAGATAAAAAGTGGGTAGCAGATGGGGAGAAGGGAAGAGCAATGGGGATGTTGAAATCACCCATGATGAGGGTAGGGATGTCACAGGAGAGAAAATGTGGAAGCCAAGTGGCAAAATGATCCAGGAACTGATGGCAGGGGCCGGGAGGACGATATACCACCGCCACTCGCATGGAGAAGGGGGTGTAGAGTCTGACGGCATGGACCTCAAAAGAAGGGAAGACTAGTGAGGGTACTTGAGGGATAACCGGAAAGGTACATTTGGATGATAGGAGTAGATCAACGCCTCCACCTGCTCTTTTGTCTGATCTTGGGGTATGAGAGAAGTGTAATCCCCCATATGAAAGAGCAGCAGCAGCAGTGTCTGACTGCTGGATCCAGGTTTCAGTAAGAGCCAGGAGGTTAAGAGAATTTGAAAGGAAGAAGTCATGGATGAAGGACAGTTTACTTTACATCAGCACAATTTTGGAAACAATTTTTTTATGTTCGGAAGTTATAAGGGTTTAACGTTGACCAGCAATTTCTCATTTTTACAACAAAATTTGCAAAACCATTTTTATAGGGACCACATCACATTCAAAGTGACTTTGAGGGGTCTATACGACAGAAAATGCCCAAAAAATGACACCATTCTAAAAACTGCACCCCTCAAGGTACTCAAAACCACACTCAAGAAGTTTATTGACCCTTCAGGTGTTTCACAGGAGTTTTTGGAATGTGGAAGGAAAAAATAAACATATACTTTCTTTTCACATAAAATTTCCTTTTGACCTAATTTTTTTTACTTCTGCAAGGGTAACAGGATAAAATGGACAATACATTTTGTTGTGCTATTTCTCTTGAGCATGCCGATACCCCATATGTGGGCAAAATCTACTGTTTGGGCACACAGCAGGGCTCGAAAGGGAAGAAGCGTAATTTCACTTTTTGAATGTAAAATTTGCTGGCATAATTAGCGGTTGCCATGTCGCGTTTGGAGAGCCCCTCCTGTGCCTAAACAGTGGAAACCCCCCCACAAGTGACACCATTTTGGAAACTAGACCCCCTTAGGGAACTTATCTGGATGTGTATTGAGCACCTTAAATCCACAGGTGCTTCACAGAAGTTTATAACATTAAGCAGTGAAAAAAAAAAAAAAAATCAAATGACATTTATCTGGGAAAAATCTTTTTTAGCTCCAAGTTTTGCATTTTCATAAGGGTGAGGAGAAATTGCTCCAAATAATTTGTTGTGCAATTTCTCCTGAGTGCGCAGATACCCCATATGTGGAGGGAAACTACTTTTGAGGCACAGTGCAAAGCTCAGAAGGGAATTAGCACCATATTACAGTGCAGATTTTTATGCACTTGTTTGAGGGTGCCATGTTACATTGGCAGAGCCCCTGAGGTGCCAGAACAGCAGAACCCCCCATAAGTGACCCCATTTTACCAATTAAACCTCTCAATGAATTCATCTAGGGGTGCAGTTATTATATTGACAATACTGGTGTGTCACAAACTTTTATACAAAAAAAAATAAGAATAAAGCAGCACACTGTTTACCGTATCATAGAAAACCTAAGTCCTTTATTTTAGAAAAGTATACATGGACAAGGTTTGTGAGGGCAGGACAAGTGCAGGCATGCAGACAAAAGAAAGGACTATGGCCGTTGCACGTGGAAAGCGTGTTAAATGTGAAACGGCCGTAGTCCTGTCTTTGGTCTGCATGCCTGCACTTGTCCTGCCCTCACAAACCTTGTCCATGTATACTTTTCTAAAATAAAGGACTTAGGTTTTCTAGGATACGGTAAACAGAGTGTGCTGCTTTTTTATTTTTTTGGATTGCTTCTTCATGTGTGCTTCTTCAATCAAGCACCTTTACTACCGTGCTTTCACCCTGAAAAGTGTCGCTGACTCAAGAGTCCACCCACTCCACCAGTAAGTAGACTGTTTCTTAGTGCCATTCTATTTTTTTTTTTTCTTCATTTTTATCTGCCTGTTGAGATACAAACTTTTATACCATTTGGCAGTGAAGAAAAAATAATTTACATTTTTACCACCAAGATTGTGTGTTAGCCCCAAGTTTTACATTTTCACACTGGGAAATGGGTAAAAATGGCAACAGAATTTTTCCCACAATTTCGGCTGAATGTAGAAATACCTCATATGTGGCTGTACAGTACTACTTTGCCATACGTAGTGACTCAGGAGGGGAGGAGCGCTATTTGCCTACTGGAGCGCAGATTTTCCTAGGCTAGTTTGCGGATTCCATATAAATAGCCCCTAATTTCTAAAAAAAGCAGAATTCCCCCTCAAGTGACCCCATTTTGGAAATTATAACCCTTTGGGAATTTATCTGCAGGTGTAGTGACGATTTTGACTACATGGGTGTTTTCCAGAAACAAGCAGCAGTGGATGTTGCTGAGTGAAAATTGCCGCTGTAGTGACCAGTACATTATGCCCAGCTCATGCTTCTGGAGACATGCATTTGTAACTTAGGTAGGCTTTCATCACTACAGAAATGCCAAACATGTGGGCGCTAAATGTGGTTTAGGCACACTGGGCTCAGAAGGGGGTTGGAGCATTTGGGAGAGGAGAATTTGCACTTTGCTGAATTTCTTTTGGAGGGTGAGCAGCCATTTTGCTTTTCCAGAGCCTTTGTGCTACCAGTAACGTGGAAGCCCCCTATATTTCCGTTCACAGATGACAGACCTGAGTGGGGACTTGCTTTTTTATGGATTGAGTTGAAGCTTTTACTGGGAACATTTTACATAACGTTTGGAATCACGTTTATCCGGCGCTCTACACTGACCACTTTACTTTGGGGTTTCCATCTACACTGTGTTCCAAATTATTATGCAAAAAATATTTCCTCATATTTTCTCTAAATTACCTATATGAATTGCAGTCATTGTTATTTTCCAGTCATCTACTATTCTAGTATAATTGCAACGTTTTTGAACAAACTGCCTATGAAAACCGTATATTTTGCATGTGGACAGAATACCCTCCCAGAGCTGTTGCTTAGATGTGAGCTGCCTCCCGCCATCATACACTCCTTTTGATGATGCTCCAGAGGTTCTCAATGGGGATGAGGTCAGGGGAAGATGGTGGCCACACCATAAGTTTGTCCTCTTTTATGCCCATAGCAGCCAGAGATGCAGATGTGTTATTTGCAGCATGAGACGGTGCATTATCATGCATGAAAATGATCTTGCTACGGAAAGCACGGTTCTTCCTCTTGAACCATGACAGGAAGTGCTGTTTTAGAAACTCCACATAGATTATGGAGTTCATCTTTACCCCTTCAGGGATCCTAAAAGGGCCGACAATCTCTCTCCCCATGATTCCAGCCCAAAACATTACTCCACCTCCTCCCTGTTGGCGCCTTAGCCGTGTTTTCATGGGGTGTCCATCAACCAGCCATCCTCCACTCCATCCATCTGGACCATCGAGCGTTGCACGGCACTCATCGGTGAACAAAACAGTTTGGAAGTCAGTCTTCATGTATCGTTTGGCCCACTGGAGCCGTTTCTGCTTGTGTGCAGTGGATAGAGGTGGTCGACAGGATGGCTTACGCACAGCTGCAAACCTCTGAAGGACCCTGCATCTTGTTGTTCGGGGGACGTTGGAGGCACCAGCAGCTTCAAAAACTTGTCTGCTGCTATGACAAGGCATTTTTGCAGCTGCTCTTTTAACCTGACGCAATTGCCTGTTGGAAAGAGTCCTCAATTTTTCCGTGTGTGCTGGGAATCAGCTACATACTTCTTGATTGTGCCATGATCACGATGAAGTGTCTTGGCAATGTTGATTGTAGTCATGCCTTGACCTAAATACTCCACAATTTGTTGCTTCTCAGCAGCCGACACATCCTTTTTCTTTCCCATTTTGGAAAAAATGTAGGCTGCTTAATAATGTGGAACAGCCCTCTTAAGTAGTCTTGTCTTTATTTGGACACACCTGCCAAACTAATTGGCACAGGTATCTGCAATTGCTTTCAGTGATATAAAGAGCCCTGACACATATCATCATCAATGAGTTTAAATGACAAACAAAAAAATTCTAACCTTATAACTCCTAAACGCTTTTTGCATAATAATTTGGAACACAGTTTAAATCTCCGAGTGAAGTGATTCAGATGAAACCCACGAGGGATCCATTCACTGTAATGAGGCAGCAGTTACTCTGGACTCTGTCTGGCCTCTGCTCAGCGGTGTCCTTTTCAGAAGTGCACAAAACTATGGTCGATGGCACTTTTATGCAATCCTAAAATGACGGGACACTACTGGATCACAGGTCAGACGGTGTCCACAGTGACTCCATTTGCCTCATTATAGGGAATTTTCCGCCTGGGTTTCTGTCTGAATCACGTATTTAACCCCGGTGTAACAACTCATCGCATAGCGCAGGATAAATGTTCGCCAAGACTTACTGCGATCTTTGGGAGGCAGAATGAAAAATGCAACAGCAGGTGAAGAATTGGTTTCATTTATTTTTTACACCGTTCCTTATGTGATTAGGCGACTTTTTCCTTCGGGTTGGTGCGATTACAGCGATATCAGATTTATATTGGGTTTTTATGTTTGGCAGCTGTCATACACTAAAAGACGCTTTTTATAGCGAAAACTAATTTTTGCATCACCATATTTTGAGAGCTATAATAAATTTATATTTCAGCCAACAGAGTCATGTGAGGGCTTATTTTTTGCAGGACCAGCTGACTTTTTATTGGTACCATTTTCGTGCACATGATCGCTTTCTATTCTAATTTTTGGGAGACAGAATGAACCAAAACCAGCAATCCAGGACTTACTTTTTGTTTTTTTAATACCATTCCACGTGTAGTAAAATTGGTAAGAGAGATTTATTCTTTGGGTCAGTACGATTACAGAGATGCCTCATGTTACAGAACCCCCCAGCACCCCGGATAGGTGCAATGTGAGATGCATGCCCCTAATGCAGCAATTGACCGGCTGCGACCCACCTTTGTAAATCCCACAGTAAATGATCGGGGGTCGCCGGCCACCTGCGGCTATTGTAATGTACGTCTGGCGTCTCAATTGGAGCCTGTTATCTACTGGCCCGCCACATATTGATTGTCCTGTCCTCTGTATGTACAGTGGGGCAAAAAAGTATTTAGTCAGTCAGCAATAGTGCAAGTTCCACCACTTAAAAAGATGAGAGGCGTCTGTAATTTACATCATAGGTAGACCTCAACTATGGGAGACAAACTGAGAAAAAAAAATCCAGAAGATCACATTGTCTGGTTTTTTTTTCATTTTATTTGCATATTATGGTGGAAAATAAGTATTTGGTCAGAAACAAAATTTCATCTCAATACTTTGTGATATATCCTTTGTTGGCAATGACAGAGGTCAAACGTTTTCTGTAAGTCTTCACAAGGTTGCCACACACTGTTGTTGGTATGTTGGCCCATTCCTCCATGCAGATCTCCTCTAGAGCAGTGATGTTTTTGGCTTTTCGCTTGGCAACACGGACTTTCAACTCCCTCCAAAGGTTTTCTATAGGGTTGAGATCTGGAGACTGGCTAGGCCACTCCAGGACCTTGAAATGCTTCTTACGAAGCCACTCCTTCGTTGCCCTGGCGGTGTGCTTTGGATCATTGTCATGTTGAAAGACCCAGCCACGTTTCATCTTCAATGCCCTTGCTGATGGAAGGAGGTTTGCACTCAAAATCTCACGATACATGGCCCCATTCATTCTTTCATGTACCCGGATCAGTCGTCCTGGCCCCTTTGCAGAGAAACAGCCCCAAAGCATGATGTTTCCACCACCATGCTTTTCAGTAGGTATGGTGTTTGATGGATGCAACTCAGTATTCTTTTTCCTCCAAACACGACAAGTTGTGTTTCTACCAAACAGTTCCAGTTTGGTTTCATCAGACCATAGGACATTCTCCCAAAACTCCTCTGGATCATCCAAATGCTCTCTAGCAAACTTCAGACGGGCCCGGACATGTACAGGCTTAAGCAGTGGGACACGTCTGGCACTGCAGTACCTGAGTCCATGGTGGCGTAATGTGTTACTTATGGTAGGCCTTGTTACATTGGTCCCAGCTCTCTGCAGTTCATTCACTAGGTCCCCCCGCGTGGTTCTGGGATTTTTGCTCACCGTTCTTGTGATCATTCTGACCCCAAGGGGTGGGATTTTGCGTGGAGCACCAGATCGAGGGAGATTATCAGTGGTCTTGTATGTCTTCCATTTTCTAATTATTGCTCCCACAGTTGATTTCTTCACTCCAAGCTGGTTGGCTATTGCAGATTCAGTCTTCCCAGCCTGGTGCAGGGCTACAATTTTGTTTCTGGTGTCTTTTGACAGCTCTTTGGTCTTCACCATAGTGGAGTTTGGATTCAGACTGTTTGAGGGTGTGCACAGGTGTCTTTTTATACTGATAACAAGTTTAAACAGGTGCCATTACTACAGGTAATGAGTGGAGGAAAGAGGAGACTCTTAAAGAAGTTACAGGTCTGTGAGAGCCAGAAATCTTGTTTGCTTGTTTCTGACCAAATACTTATTTTCCACCATAATATTCAAATAAAATGAAAAAAAACAGACAATGTGATTTTCTGGATTTTTTTTTCTCAGTTTGTCTCCCATAGTTGAGGTCTACCTATGATGTAAATTACAAACGCCTCTCATCTTTTTAAGTGGTGGAACTTGCACTATTGCTGACTGACTAAATACTTTTTTGCCCCACTGTATATATATTCTGAAACCGGTGAATAAATGGCTGTCACACTGGAAATATGTGGAGAAGCAGTGATCTTTTATATGTTCCCATGTTACAAAGCCTTTCGAGACCGCATCCTTCATCCAGAAGTGAAGAAAAGCAGAGTGGACCTCCTGAAACACGGGGTAGTAATGTAAGAGGTATTACAGCACAGAAGACCCCGTTACACCTCATTTATATCTTTTGTCATGCTTTGGCGCTTTTACACGAAAACTTTTATAGAAAAAAAATATTTTTGCATCACTTTATTCTGACAGCTATAACTTTTATATTTTTCTGCTGATGGAGCTGTATGGCGGCTTGTTTTTTGAGGGACAAGATGACGTTTTCAGTGGTACCATTTTTATTTACATCAACCTTTTTGATCACGCTATTGCACTTTATTCGTCAGTATGATCATAAAGCATTGTTTTTTACCTCATTTTTTATTTGATTTTTTTCGGTGTTCACTGAACGTGTTAACTAGTGAGACAGTTTTATAGAGCGGGTCGTTACAGACTCGGCGATACCAAACATGTGTACATTTATTTTTTTATTTACATAAATAAATGTATTTATTGGTATACACACATATATATATATATATATATATATATATATATATATATATATATATATATATATATATATATATGTCTTTACTTAGGGATTTAGAAAATATATATTTTTACACATTCCAATATTTAACTTTTTAAGGCTGGTTTCACACTAGTGTTTTTTAGCGCAGCGCTTCGTGCGCGTCCATGCGCATGCATCATGCGCCCCTATCTTTAACATGGGGGGGGGGCGCATGGTCTTGCGTTAGTATGCATTTTCGTGCACATGCGTTTTTTTTTTCCACAGTATGCACCTAGGCGCGCCCGACGCAACCTGTTGCATTTTTGAGTCCGTCCAACGGCGCAAAAAAAAACAAACGCATGCTTGCACACGGAATGCGCCAAAATAACACATTACAGTCTATGGGAGTGCAGGCGTGCGCATGCATATGCGCACGCCACGTTTGAAAACACATGCATTTTAAGAGTTAACATGGCTATAAACTGGTTAAAACACATGCGCCTAGAAAACGCAAAGGCATGCAAAACGCATGATGCGTTTTTTTGCATGCGCCTCTATTGCACATGAAGCGCTGCGCTAAAAAACGGTAATGTGAAAGTAGCCTTAGATTGTTCCAGTATGGGATATTACTATAATGCATCAGATCGCATTGTAGAGTATCAGATCAGGATCTGACAGGCAGGGAAGGAGGCATGCCGGCGCCTGCTCTCAGCAAGCGCTCACAAGCCACCTTCCCTGCAGGACCCAGAAGGACCCCATGGCCATCTTGGTTTCTGGAGTCTACATGGAGACAATCAGGACAACACAATTACATCACGTTGTCCTAATGGAAGCGCACGGGGAGCCCCCTCCCTGCGCGATGCTCCTCTATGCCGCCGTCACTATTGACAGTGGCATCAGAGCTGTTAAATACCCGCATTGGTGCTAGCACCAATCGTGGGCGTTACTGCGGGGTGTCATCTGTCACATACAGGAGTGATCGCCACGCCGTGCATGAACTTCTCTTTGTGGGAACGCACCTCCCGCAGAGCAGTATATGTACGGCGCATGTTGGGAAGGGGTTAAAGTGATCCTGTCACCAGGTTTGGATGAAATGAGATACGGCCACCACCTTTCAGGGCCGATATGCAGCATTCTATAATGCTTTAAGTCTGTCCCAACCAGACCTGTAAGAGAAGAAAAATAACTTATTATACTCACCTGCAGGGCGGTCCTGTCCGAGGGGTGTTGCTCTTCTTGGTTTGGTGTTTCCCCATCTGCTTATGATCATCATCCTCCTTCTTGCTTCGTGTGGATAACATGTCCCTGCATCATCCACAGTCTCCCCGGCATCACACCCATGTGCAGGCGTACTTCTCTGCCCTGTTGATGGCAGATTAAAGTACTACAGTGTGAGGGCGCTGGGGATCTGTGACCTTTCCTGGAGACTGTGTGGATAACGCAGGGACGTATCATCCACACGAATAAAGAAAGGTGGGGATCATAAGCAGATGGGAGGCAGAAGATGAAAAAGAGGGACACCCTTCGGACCACCCTGCAGGTGAGTATAATAAGAGTTATTTTTCCTTCTCTTACAGGTTGGGAGCAGATATACAGCATTATAGAATGCTGCATATCGGCCCTGAAAGGTGGTGGCTGTATCTCATATCGGGCAAACCTGGTGACATTATGTGTTATGGATCATAATAGCGAAGTTTGCCCAGAAAGACTGGACTTGGTCTTGTAGGGACCATATGAGCAAAGAAGGGAGAGAAGGTAAATTCACCCAATAAGATATAAGGGTTCTAAGAAGTTAACAGCATCATTACCCTCTGCTTTCTCTTAGAGGCCCACCAAAATATTTTTCTTCATATGATTTTCTAACTTGTCAGCAAATTCTATGCACGTGATCATTTGGCTTTGTAGTTTACAGATAAGAGCAGGTAAGGGTGAGCATATGCTAATTTCGGGCGGGGGGGGGGGTGAAGATGGATCCTCCAGTTTGTAAGCTCTATAGAAGAAGGACTTTCAGTGCCCAAAGTAATTGGAAAATTTTACAGTGGAGGAATGTGCAGGGGTCTAACGGCAGAATGATGATCATATGATTGTGATATGTCTGGACTACACCACCGATAAAGCAGTGAAAGCTGATGACTAACAAAAATCTCTGTATTTACTACTCACCTTGGCGATTATCTGTAGGAATCTCCTCTTTACACCGCTCATCACCCCTCGCATATTTCTCTCTTGTATTAATGTGGGTCTGATCTTTACCCTGAAACAAATACTGTACAAGTCAGACCGATGGAGAAGTCACATTGATCAGCTCTAATCCTGCCATCTCCACCGTTCTCATTACACAAGTATAAAACATATAATACTGGTGGATAAAACAAGACTGAGCACAAGATCTTCACAGCCATCTACACATCATAGGGGAGATCTCATGACACCTTCTCTCCATCTACCTGATGATCCTGAGGAACATTGGGATCTTCTTGTTTACAGTCCTGTGGAAGAAGAGGACGGGGACATCTCTCTGGTGATGTCTTCTTACTGGATAGATCTGAAAGAAACATGTTTGTGACATACAGATAATTCTAGGTCATGTGTATTTAGTTCTGTCTATTACCTGGTGATGTGAGGGGCTGGGGAACCTCCATCATGACGTCCTTGTACAGATCTTTGTGTCCTTCTAAATACTCCCACTCCTCCATGGAGAAATAGACAGTGACATCCTGACACCTTATAGGAACCTGACACATACAATGATACAGTCATCCCCCCAATCCCTTCATAGCATTACTGTATAACGTCCCAGCATTCCCAGCAGTGTCACCTCTCCAGTCAGCAGCTCAATTATCTTGTAGGCAAGTTCTAGGATCTTCTGGTCATTGATGTCCTCATGTATCAGGGAGTGAGGTGGAGGCCCCGTGATTGGGCTCAGGGCTCTTCCCCATCCCTCAGACACAGGGTCCTGACAGCGCTCACTAGAGGTCTTCTTCACTACTGTGTAATCCTGGTTATGGAGAGACACATTAATAAATCTCACTGCAGACATTTCCAGAGTCCTCACCTCTCCAGTTCTGTCCATCTGTTATTCTCATAGATATGAATGATGTAGTGTGATCAGAATCTCTCACCTCTCCAGTAAGCCAGAAAAGGATCTCTAGGTTAAGTTGTAACAGCCTCTCCACCATTTTGTCCTTGTCCATATCCATCCTTGATGGGTAAATGAGAAAAAGATGTCCACTGAGAGGATCCAATATCGTAGAGACCTTGATGTGAAGAGGATAAGACCGATATAACATCATAAAGAATCCCATTTAATAATACAATTACTGGAGATAGTAAGAGGAATCATATGAGGAGATATAATTTGTAGATGTTGTATTCTCTAGTCTCGTACAGACTGGAACATAAGTTGAATTGTTGACCAAGTCATCTCCTCCATGTTCCCAATCCCTGGCTATGATGGCCATTGCTTCAGCAACTAATTGGCCATAGGTATCATAAGTTTGTTGAAACTGACCAGGAAATACAGAGACTGATGGAGGACTCAAAAAGTGGTGGCACAGGAGGAGTGTGGAATCATTAATGTGTTACTATCTTTAATACATTATGTTTTTTTCCCCTCACATCTGCTAAAAAAACCTATATACTTTAGATCAGACATCAAACTAGTAAAAAAGAAGTGAGCCCACAGCTATGTAGAAAGTAACTAAATCTTTATTAGGTAAAAGTAGTCTAGGTCCAAAAGATGAACATATCAGTTTAAACGGCGTCATCCATAGCCCAACTCCAGAGGAAGGCAGGGCTGGCGCCATTCCAGCAGGAGATGGACACTTATGGGTCGGTGTATGGCTCTACTTCCTAACACTATCATTGCTATTGTTGTGTATATACAGCTATCAAAGAAATCCCCTAATACATAAATATCTATTAATCCATTTAAAAACAAACCCAAGCAATACGAGATAAAGAAAAACACACTATGGTGAGGAGAAATGTCAGATAATATCGGTAGACAGCAGAAATAGATGCCCCGCTGATAATGTCTATAGCTGAAGGCTTTTTTTCACTCTATAAAAGGACCATGTTGTTGACATTACACACTCCCAGAATGATAGAAGACTCACACAGTGAGATAAAAAGTGTCATCAAAATGATGTATAGCGCATGTACGCCGGCAGCTGGATCTTCCAGGGTGCATGCGCAGGTATTCCAGACACAAGAGGTCAACATCGACCTTTGCGAATGTGTCCTGGGCCTCAGATGTCTAAAACAGTGCCCCGAACTGGTGCATGCGCAGCACGAGTCCATCAACGCTAAGCACATGCCCCCCGTCACAGCAACAGTCAGTTGCCTGGAGAAGGCGCCTGCGTGGTGCAGCAAAGGATAAGATATTGCTGCAGTTTACCAATAATAATGCACAGCTGGAACCAATAAATGTCATAGCAGGTGCGATATTATCACCTATAAGGTGTAGTGGGGTGGGGTTCACACCGTGCAGTAATGAGGCAGTGACCCAGTAAAGTTCAACACAAATGTCTTAACTGTCCAAAACTCACAAACGAAAAGCAAAAGGTATACCCCGAATCGTAGCCTGGGCGTCAAAACAGTCCATATTTGAGACCAGTTGCCGTGGGTGACTACACCACCATGTCACACTGAGGGGACATCAGGCATTTGCTTCCCTTGGCTCGGTGTTAACTACACACACAAGTTGGACGTTGCAGAGCCACCTGCTCTGCAGCTTGCAAACCAACACTGACACACCCAACCTTTGCTGCAGGGATTTTAACCCCTTTCTGACATCCGACGTACTATCCCGTCCATGGGACCTGGGCCCCTATGCCCATGGACGGGATAGTACGTCTACCGCGATCAGCGGCGCCCACGTGGTGAGCGCCGCTGATCGCGGCCGGGTGTCAGCTGATTATCACGGACCGCCCCGACACGTTAACCCCTTGCACACCGCGATCAAACACGATCGCGGTGTACCGGGGGTTAAAGGGAAGCATCGGCAGGGAGGGGGCTCCCTCCGTGCTTCCCTGAGCCCCCCACGGCAGCGCAATGTGCAGCGCTGCTGCGGGGGGCTCCTTTCCTGCAGGCCCCCGAATCCAAGATGGCGACAGGGGCCTTCAGGAAGCTGGCTTCCTCAGTGCCTGCAAAGCGCAGGCATGAGGAAGTCTGCTTCAATGCCTGTCACAGTGATGTGACAGATCAGCGATCTGTCACAGGACAGTGATGTCCCACCTGGGACTATTTAATAAAGTTAAAAAAAAAAAAAATTAAAAAAAAAGTGTTAAAATTAAAAAAAAAATTAAAAAAAATTGCCAAATAAATTAGAAAAAAAAAAAAAATAAAATCCCCAAATAAATCCTTTTTTTGGAAAAAAAAATAAAAATAAATAAATAATAAAAGTACACATATTAGGTATCACCGCGTCCGTAACGACCTGCCCTATAAAACTATCCCATTAGTTAACCCTTTAGCGAATCCCTTAAAAAATAAAAAACGAAGCAAAAAATAATGATTTATTATCATACCGCCAAACAAAAAGTGTAATAACGCGCGATCAAAAAGACGCATATAAATATCCATGGTACCGCTGAAAACGTCATCTTGTCCCGCAAAAAACGAGCCGCCACACAGCATCATCAGCGAAAAATAAAAAAGTTATAGCTCGCAGAATAAAGCGATGCAAAAATAATTATTTTTTATATAAAATAGTTTTCATTGCATAAAACCGACAAAACATAAAAAAACGACCTAAATGAGGTATCGCTGTAACCGTACTGACCCGAAGAATAAAAGTGCTTTATCAATTTTACCGCACGTGGAACGGTGTAAACGCACCCCCCCAAAAGAAATTCATGAAAAGCTGGCTTTTGTTCATTCTGCGTCCCAAAAATCAGAATAAAAAGCGATCAAAAAATGTCACGTGCCCGAAAATGGTACCAATAAAAACGTCAACTCGTCCCGCAAAAAATAAGACCTCACATGACTCGGTGGGTCAAAATACGGAAAAATTATAGCTCTCAATATGTGGTGATGCAAAAACTATTATTACAAAAAAAAAGCGTCTTTTAGCGTGCGACAGCTGCCAAATATAAAAACCACCATAAATAGTAAATCAAACCCCCCGTTATCACCCCCTTAGTTAGGGAAAAATAATAAAATTAAAAAAATGTATTTATTTCCATTTTCCCATTAGGGTTAAGGCTGAGATTAGGGTTAGGGGTGTGTTGGGGTTTGGGTTGGAGTTATAATTGGGGGGTTTCCACTGTTTGGGCACATCAGGTGCTGTCCAAACGCAACATGGCGTCTGATCTCAATTCCAGCCAATTCTGCGTTGAAAAAGTCAAATGGTGCTCCTTCCCTTCCAAGCTCTGCCATGCGCCCAAACAGTGTTTTACCCCCCACATGTAGGGTATCAGCCTACTCAGGTCAAATTGAAAAACAATTTTTGGGGTCCAATTTCTCCTGTTACCCTTAGGAAAATAAAAAATTGGGGGCAAAAATATCATTTTTGTGGAAAAATATTATTTTTTTATTTTCACGCCCGGGCGTTATAAACTTCTGTGAAGCACTTGGGGGTTCAAAGTGCTCACCACACATCTAGATAAGTTCCGTTGGGGGTCTAGTGTCCAAAATGGGGTCACTTGTGGGGAGGTATAATAGTTTAGGTACATCAGAGGCTCTCCAAACGCACATGACACCCGCAGACCATCCCATCAAAGTCTTCATTCCAAAACGTCACTGCTTCCCTTCCAAGCCCCAACGTGTGCCCATACAGTAGTTTTCTCCCACATATGGGGTGTCAGCGTACTCAGGACAAATTGGACAACAACTTTTGGGGTCCAATTTCTCCTGCTACCCTTGGGAAAATAAAAAAATGGTGACTAAAAGATCATGTTTGTGGAAAAAATACAAATTTTTTATTTTCACGCCTGGGCGTTATAAACTTCTGTGAAGCACTGGGGGGTTCAAAGTGCTCACCACACATCTAGATAAGTTCCTTAGGGGGTCTAGTTTCCAAAATGGTGTCATTTGTAGGGGGGGGGGGGGGGTGTTTCCACTGTTTAGGTACATCAGGGGTTTTCCAATCGCGACATGATGTCCGATCTCAATTTCAGCCAAAAACGTCAAATGGCGTTGCTTCCCTTCCGAGCTCTGCCATGCGCCCAAATAGTGGTTTACCCCCACATGTGGGGTATCAGCGTACTCAGGACAAATTGCACAATAACTTTAAGGGTCCTGTTACCCTTGGGAAAATAAAAATTGGGGTGAAAAGATCATTTTTGTGGAAAAAATATGATTTTTTAATTTTACCGCTGTACGTTATAAACTTCTGTGAAGCCCTTGTGGGTTCAAAGTTCTCACCACATATCTAGATAAGTTTCTTGGGGGGTCTAGTTTCCAAAATGGGGTCACTTGTAGGGGGTTTCCACTGTTTAGGTACATCAGGGACTCTCCAAACGTGACATGGCGTCCAATCTGAATTTCAGCCAATTTTGCATTGAAAAAGTCAAACGGCGCTCCTTCCCTTCTGAGCTCTTCCATGCACCGAAACAGTCGTTCCCCCCCACATATCAGGTATCAGCGTACTCAGGACAAATTGTACAATAACTTTTGCAGTCCAATTTCTCCTGTTACCCTTAGTAAAATAAAAAAAATTGAACTTGAAGTATTTTTTTTATGAAAAAAAGTTAGATATTCATTTTTTTTTAAATATTCAAAAAAATTCCTGTGACGCACCTAAAGGGTTAATAAACTTCTTGAATGTGGTTTTGAGCACCTTAAGGGGTACAGTTTTTAGAATGGTGTCACTTTTGGGTATTTTCTATCATATAGACCCCTCAAGGTGGCTTCAAATGTGATGTGGTCCTAAAAATAAAATGGTGTTGCAAAAATGAGAAATCGCTGGTCAACTTTTAACCCTTATAACTTCCTAACAAAAAAAAATTTTGGTTCCAAAATTGTGCTGATGTAAAGTAAACATGTGGGAAATGTTAGTTATCAAGTTTTTTGTGTGCTGGATCTCTGTGATTTAAGGGCATAAAAATTCAAAGTTGGAAAATTGCGAAATTTTCAAAATTTTCGCCAAATTTCCATTTTTTCTCACAAATAAACGCAAGTTATATGACTGAAATTTTACCACTAACATGAAGTACAATATGTCACGAGAAAACAACGTCAGAATCACCGGGATCCATGGAAGCGTTCCAGAGTTATTACATCATAAAGGTACAGTGGTCAGAATTGTAAAAATTGGCCCGGTCATGAACGTGCAAACCACCCTTGGGGGTGAAGGGGTTAAATGAGATCTGTGGCCATGGGCCACTTGTAAGACCTGGCTGGAGGGAGTGAACACTCCCACTGCCATCCTGTAGTTCACTCCAAAAATAAAAGCCCATGCCAGGCTTTCTAGAACCAGACCCCACAAGCGTCCATTAACCCCACTAAAGGTCCCAGATTACTCAAACATTAACGCTACAAATCCCACTAGATAGCCCCAAGTATCAGCCCCCTCACCCAAAAATCCAAGAAAACATAAACCTGTTAATTAATAAACACTCCTCTATCACTGAGCCCACTGACCTCCTCCCTGCTGCTCACAGACGCCGGCACCACACGAGTAATGGAGGATACTCTTCCATCTCTTGCTAAGGCAGAGCACGCCCCCTCCTGGTATAACACGCCCCCGGAAATGACGTCACACTCGGAGGGAGCCCATACAGTCTAATGTCTACAATGTAAGTATGCAGAGTTAGGGTGGTCAATGGCCAGCATAGGGAGGGGGCGTGGTCGGCAACACAGGGGGCGTGGCCGAGACCCAGAGAAACACAGAACAGAAGCATCAAGACGGGGCACGGCGGCTGATACTCAGTGCAGTGCTGGAAGAAGTGGTACTGTGCAGTGTATATACAGGACAGGAGGAGTGGTACTGTGCAGTGTATATACAGGACAGGAGGAGTGGTACCGTGCAGTGTATATATACAGGACAGGAGGAGTGGTACTGTGCAGTGTATATATACAGGACAGGGGGAGTGGTACTGTGCAGTGTATATATACAGGACAGGAGGAGTGGTACTGTGCAGGGTATATATACAGGACAGGAGGAGTGGTACTGTGCAGTGTATATATACAGGACAGGATAAGTGGTACTGTGCAGTGTATATATACAGGACAGGAGGAGTGGTACTGTGCAGTGTATATACAGGACAGGAGGAGTGGTACCGTGCAGTGTATATATACAGGACAGGAGGAGTGGTACTGTGCAGTGTATATATACAGGACAGGGGGAGTGGTACTGTGCAGTGTATATATACAGGACAGGAGGAGTGGTACTGTGCAGGGTATATATACAGGACAGGAGGAGTGGTACTGTGCAGTGTATATACAGGACAGGAGGAGTGGTACTGTGCAGTGTATATACAGGACAGGAGGAGTGGTACCGTGCAGTGTATATATACAGGACAGGAGGAGTGGTACTGTGCAGTGTATATATACAGGACAGGGGGAGTGGTACTGTGCAGTGTATATATACAGGACAGGAGGAGTGGTACTGTGCAGGGTATATATACAGGACAGGAGGAGTGGTACTGTGCAGTGTATATATACAGGACAGGATAAGTGGTACTGTGCAGTGTATATATACAGGACAGGAGGAGTGGTACTGTGCAGTGTATATATACAGGACAGGAGAAATATTGTGCAGTGTATATATACAGGACAGGAGGAGTGGTACTGTGCAGTGTATATATACAGGACAGGATAAGTGGTACTGTGCAGTGTATATATACAGGACAGGAGGAGTGGTACTGTGCAGTGTATATACACAGGACAGGAGGAGTGGTACTGTGCAGTGTATATACAGGACAGGAGGAGTGGTACTGTGCAGTGTATATATACAAGACAGGAGGAGTGATACTGTGCAGTGTATATATACAGGACAGGAGGAGTGGTACTGTGCAGTGTGTATATACAGGACAGGAGGAGTGGTACTGTGCAGTGTATATACAGGACAGGAGGAGTGGTACTGTGCAGGGTATATATACAGGACAGGAGGAGTGGTACTGTGCAGTGTATATATACAGGACAGGAGGAGTGGTACTGTGCAGTGTATATACAGGACAGGAGGAGTGGTACCGTGCAGTGTATATATACAGGACAGGAGGAGTGGTGATGTGCAGTGTATATACAGGACAGGAGGAGTGGTACTGTGCAGTGTATATACACAGGACAGGAGGAGTGGTACCGTGCAGTGTATATATACAGGACAGGAGGAGTGGTACTGTGCAGTGTATATACAGGACAGGAGGAGTGGTACTGTGCAGTGTATATACACAGGACAGGAGGAGTGGTACCGTGCAGTGTATATATACAGGACAGGAGGAGTGGTACTGTGCAGTGTATATACAGGACAGGAGGAGTGGTACCGTGCAGTGTATATATACAGGACAGGAGCAGTGGTACTGTGCAGTGTATATACAGGACAGGAGGAGTGGTACTGTGCAGTGTATATACAGGACAGAAGGAGTGGTACTGTGCAGTGTATATACAGGACAGGAGGAGTGGTACCGTGCAGTGTATATATACAGGACAGGAGGAGTGGTACCGTGCAGTGTATATATACAGGACAGGGGGAGTGGTACTGTGCAGTGTATATATACAGGACAGGAGGAGTGGTACTGTGCAGTGTATATATACAGGACAGGAGGAGTGGTACTGTGCAGTGTATATATACAGGACAGGAGGAGTGGTACCGTGCAGTGTATATATACAGGACAGGGGGAGTGGTACTGTGCAGTGTATATATACAGGACGGGGGAGTGGTACTGTGCAGTGTATATACAGGACAGGAGGAGTGGTACTGTGCAGTGTATATACAGGACAGGAGGAGTGGTACTGTGCAGTGTATATACAGGACAGGAGGAGTGGTACTGTGCAGTGTATATACAGGACAGGAGGAGTGGTACCGTGCAGTGTATATATACAGGACAGGGGGAGTGGTACTGTGCAGTGTATATATACAGGACGGGGGAGTGGTACTGTGCAGTGTATATACAGGACAGGAGGAGTGGTACTGTGCAGTATATACATACAGGACAGGAGGAGTGGTACTGTGCAGTGTATATATACAGGACAGGAGGAGTGGTGCTGTGCAGTGTATATATACAGGACAGGAGGAGTGGTACTGTGCAGTGTATATATACAGGACAGGAGGAGTGGTACTGTGCAGTGTATATATACAGGACAGGAGGAGTGGTACTGTGCAGTGTATATATATACAGGACAGGAGGAGTGGTACTGTGCAGTGTATATATACAGGACAGGAGGAGTGGTGCTGTGCAGTGTATATATACAGGACAGGAGGAGTGGTACTGTGCAGTGTATATACAGGACAGGAGAAGTTGTACTGTGCAGTATATATATACAGGACAGGAGTGGTACTGTGCAGTGTATATATACAGGACAGGAGGAGTGGTACTGTGCAATGTCTATACAGGACAGGAGAAGTGGTACTGTGCAGTGTATATATACAGGACAGGAGGAGTGGTAATGTGCAGTGTATATATACAGGACAGGAGGAGTGGTACTGTGCAGTGTATATATACAGGACAGGAGGAGTGGTACTGTGCAGTGTATATATACAGAACAGGAGGAGTGGTACTGTGCAGTGTATATACACAGGACAGGAGGAGTGGTACTGTGCAGTGTATATATACAGGACAGGAGGAGTGGTACTGTGCAGTGTATATACACAGGACAGGAGGAGTGGTACTGTGCAGTGTATATACAAGACAGGGGGAGTGATACTGTGCAGTGTATATATACACAGGACAGGAGGAGTGGTACTGTGCAGTGTATATACAGGACAGGAGGAGTGGTACTGTGCAGTGTATATATACAGGACAGGAGGAGAGGTACTGTGCAGTGTATATATACAGGACAGGAGGAGTGGTACTGTGCAGTGTACAGTATATATACACAGGACAGGAGGAGTGGTACTGTGCAGGGTATATATACAGGACAGGGGGAGTGGTACTGTGCAGTGTATATATACAGGACAGGAGGAGTGGTACTGTGCAGTGTATATATACAGGACAGGAGGAGTGGTACTGTGCAGTGTATATATACAGGACAGGAGGAGTGGTACCGTGCAGTGTATATATACAGGACAGGGGGAGTGGTACTGTGCAGTGTATATATACAGGACGGGGGAGTGGTACTGTGCAGTGTATATACAGGACAGGAGGAGTGGTACTGTGCAGTGTATATACAGGACAGGAGGAGTGGTACTGTGCAGTGTATATACAGGACAGGAGGAGTGGTACTGTGCAGTGTATATACAGGACAGGAGGAGTGGTACCGTGCAGTGTATATATACAGGACAGGGGGAGTGGTACTGTGCAGTGTATATATACAGGACGGGGGAGTGGTACTGTGCAGTGTATATACAGGACAGGAGGAGTGGTACTGTGCAGTATATACATACAGGACAGGAGGAGTGGTACTGTGCAGTGTATATATACAGGACAGGAGGAGTGGTGCTGTGCAGTGTATATATACAGGACAGGAGGAGTGGTACTGTGCAGTGTATATATACAGGACAGGAGGAGTGGTACTGTGCAGTGTATATATACAGGACAGGAGGAGTGGTACTGTGCAGTGTATATATATACAGGACAGGAGGAGTGGTACTGTGCAGTGTATATATACAGGACAGGAGGAGTGGTGCTGTGCAGTGTATATATACAGGACAGGAGGAGTGGTACTGTGCAGTGTATATACAGGACAGGAGAAGTTGTACTGTGCAGTATATATATACAGGACAGGAGTGGTACTGTGCAGTGTATATATACAGGACAGGAGGAGTGGTACTGTGCAATGTCTATACAGGACAGGAGAAGTGGTACTGTGCAGTGTATATATACAGGACAGGAGGAGTGGTAATGTGCAGTGTATATATACAGGACAGGAGGAGTGGTACTGTGCAGTGTATATATACAGGACAGGAGGAGTGGTACTGTGCAGTGTATATATACAGAACAGGAGGAGTGGTACTGTGCAGTGTATATACACAGGACAGGAGGAGTGGTACTGTGCAGTGTATATATACAGGACAGGAGGAGTGGTACTGTGCAGTGTATATACACAGGACAGGAGGAGTGGTACTGTGCAGTGTATATACAAGACAGGGGGAGTGATACTGTGCAGTGTATATATACACAGGACAGGAGGAGTGGTACTGTGCAGTGTATATACAGGACAGGAGGAGTGGTACTGTGCAGTGTATATATACAGGACAGGAGGAGAGGTACTGTGCAGTGTATATATACAGGACAGGAGGAGTGGTACTGTGCAGTGTACAGTATATATACACAGGACAGGAGGAGTGGTACTGTGCAGGGTATATATACAGGACAGGGGGAGTGGTACTGTGCAGTGTATATACACAGGGGGAGTGGTACTGTGCAGTGTATATATACAGGACAGGAGGAGTGGTACTGTGCAGTGTATACAGGACAGGAGGAGTGGTACTGTGCAGTGTATATATACAGGACAGGAGGAGTGGTACTGTGCAGTGTATATATACAGGACAGGAGGAGTGGTACTGCGCAGTGTATATATACAGGACAGGAGGAGTTGTACTGTGCAGTGTATATACAGGACAGGAGGAGTGGTACTGTGCAGTGTATATACACAGGACAGGAGGAGTGGTACTGTGCAGTGTATATACACAGGACAGGAGGAGTTGTACTGTGCAGTGTATATACACAGGACAGGAGGAGTTGTACTGTGCAGTGTATATACAGGACAGGAGGAGTGGTACTGTGCAGTGTATATACAGGACAGGAGGAGTGGTACTGTGCAGTGTATAGATACAGGACAGGAGGAGTGGTACTGTGCAGTGTATAGATACAGGACAGGAGGAGTGGTACTGTGCAGTGTATATATACAGGACAGGAGGAGTGGTACTGTGCAGTGTATATATACAGGACAGGAGGAGTGGTACTGTGCAGTGTATATATACAGGACAGGAGGAGTGGTACTGTGCAGTGTATATATACAGGACAGGAGGAGTGGTACTGTGCAGTGTATATATACAGGACAGGAGGAGTGGTACTGTGCAGTGTATATATACATGACAGGAGGAGTTGTACTGTGCAGTGTATATACAGGACAGGAGGAGTGGTACTGTGCAGTGTATATACACAGGACAGGAGGAGTGGTACTGTGCAGTGTATATACACAGGACAGGAGGAGTTGTACTGTGCAGTGTATATACAGGACAGGAGGAGTGGTACTGTGCAGTGCATATATACATGACAGGAGGAGTGGTACTGTGCAGAATATATATACAGGACAGGAGGAGTGGTGCTGTGCAATGTATATATACAGGACAGGAGGAGTGGTACTGTGCAGAGTATATATAAAGGACAGGAGGAGTGGTACTTTGCAGTCTATATATACACAGGACAGGAGGAGTGATACTGTGCAGTGTATATATACAGGACTGGAGGAGTGATACTGTGCAGTGTATATATACAGGACAGGAGGAGTGGTACTGTGCAGTGTATATATACAGGACAGGAGGAGTGGTACTGTGCAGTGTATAGATACAGGACAGGAGGAGTGGTGCTGTGCAGAGTATATATACAGGACAGGAGGAGTGGTACTGTGCAGTGTATATATACAGGACAGGAGGAGTGGTACTGTGAAGGTTATATATACAGAGCAGGAGAAGTGGTACTGTGCAGAGTATATATACAGGACAGGAGGAGTGGTACTGTGCAGTGTATATATACAGGACAGGAGGAGTGGTACTGTGCAGGGTATATATACAGGACAGGAGAAGTGGTACTGTGCAGAATATATATACAGGACAGGAGGAGTGGTACTGTGCAGTCTATATATACACAGGACAGGAGGAGTGGTACTGTGCAGTGTATAGATACAGGACAGGAGGAGTGGTACTTTGAAGGTTATATATACAGAACAGGAGAAGTGGTACTGTGCAGTGTATATATACAGGACAGGAGGAGTGTTACTGTGCAGTGTATATATACAGGACAGGAGGAGTGGTACTGTGCAGTGTATATATACAGGACAGGAGGAGTGGTACTGTGCAGGGTATATATACAGGACAGGAGGAGTGGTACTGTGCAGTGTATATATACAGGACAGGAGGAGTGGTGCTGTGCAGTGTTTATAGACAGGAGGAGTGGTGCTGTGCAGTGTATATATACAGGACAGGAGGAATTGTACTGTGCAGTGTATATATACAGGACAGGAGCAGTGGTACTGTACAGTGTATATATACAGGACAGGAGGAGTGGTACTGTGCAGGGTATATACACAGGACAGGAGGAGTGATACTGTGCAGTGTATATATGCAGAACAGGAGGAGTGGTACTGTGCAGTGTATATATACAGGACAGGAGCAGTGGTACTGTACAGTGTATATATACAGGACAGGAGGAGTGGTACTGTGCAGGGTATATACACAGGACAGGAGGAGTGATACTGTGCAGTGTATATATGCAGAACAGGAGGAGTGGTACTGTGCAGTGTATATTTACAGGACAGGAGGAGAGGTACTGTGCAGTGTATATATACAACACAGGAGGAGTGGTACTCTGCAGTGTATATATACAGGACTGGAGGAGTGGTACTGTGCAGTGTATGTATATACAGGACAGGAGGAGTGGTACTGTGCAGTGTTTATATACAGGACAGGAGGAGTGGTAGTGTGCAGTGTATGTATATACAGGACAGGAGGAGTGGTACTGTGCAGTGTATATATACAGGACTGGAGGAGTGGTACTGTGCAGTGTATATATACAGGACTGGAGGAGTGGTACTGTGCAGGGTATATATACAGGACAGGAGGAGTGGTACTGTGCAGTGTATGTATATACAGGACAGGAGGAGTGGTACTGTGCAGTGTATATCTACACAGGGCAGGAGGAGTGGTACTGTGCAGTGTATATATACAGGACAGGAGAAGTGGTACTGTGCAGAGTATATATACAATACAGGAGGAGTGGTACTGTGCAGTGTACATATACAGGACAGGAGGAGTGGTGCTGTGCAGTGTATATATACAGGACAGGAGGAGTGGTAATGTACAGTGTATATATACCGGACAGGAGGAGTGGTACTGTGCAGGGTATATATACAGGACAGGAGAAGTGGTACTGTGTAGTGTATATATACTGGACAGGAGGAGTGGTACTGTGCAGTGTATATATACAGGACATGAGGAGTGGTACTGTGCAGTGTTTATATACGGGACTGGAGGAGTGGTACTGTGCAGGGTATATATACAGGACAGGAGGAGTGATACTGTGCAGAGTATATATATATATACTGGACAGGAGGAGTGGTACTGTGCAGTGTTTATATACGGGACTGGAGGAGTGGTATGTGCAGTGTATATATACAGGACTGGAGGAGTGGTACTGTGTAGTGTATATATACTGGACAGGAGGAGTGGTACTGTGCAGTGTATATATACAGGACAGGAGGAGTGGTACTGTGCAGTGTTTATATACGGGAATGGAGGAGTGGTACTGTGCAGTGTATATATACAGGACAGGAGGAGTGATACTGTGCAGAGTATATATATATACTGGACAGGAGGAGTGGTACTGTGCAGTGTTTATATACGGGACTGGAGGAGTGGTATGTGCAGTGTATATATACAGGACTGGAGGAGTGGTACTGTGCAGTGTATATATACAGGACAGGAGGAGTGGTACTGTGCAGAGTATATATATACTGGACAGGAGAAGTGGTACTGTGTAGTGTATATAGATACTGGACAGAAGGAGTGGTACTGTGCAGTGTTTATATACGGGACTGGAGGAGTGGTACTGTGCAGTGTATATATACAGGACTGGAGGAGAGGTACTGTGCAGTGTATATATACAGGACAGGTGGAGTAGTACTGTACAGTGTATATACAGTGGGGCAAAAAAGTATTTAGTCAGTCAGCAATAGTGCAAGTTCCACCACTTAAAAAGATGAGAGGCGTCTGTAATTTACATCATAGGTAGACATCAACCATGGGAGACAAACTGAGAAAAAAAAATCCAGAAAATCACATTGTCTGTTTTTTTTTCATTTTATTTGCATATTATGGTGGAAAATAAGTATTTGGTCAGAAACAAGCAATCAAGATTTCTGGCTCTCACAGACCTGTAACTTCTTCTTTAAGAGTCTCCTCTTTCCTCCACTCATTACCTGTAGTAATGGCACCTGTTTAAACTTGTTATCAGTATAAAAAGACACCTGTGCACACCCTCAAACAGTCTGACTCCAAACTCCACTATGGTGAAGACCAAAGAGCTGTCAAAGGACACCAGAAACAAAATTGTAGCCCTGCACCAGGCTGGGAAGACTGAATCTGCAATAGCCAACCAGCTTGGAGTGAAGAAATCAACTGTGGGAGCAATAATTAGAAAATGGAAGACATACAAGACCACTGATAATCTCCCTCGATCTGGTGCTCCACGCAAAATCCCACCCCGTGGGGTCAGAATGATCACAAGAACGGTGAGGAAAAATCCCAGAACCACGCGGGGGACCTAGTGAATGAACTGCAGAGAGCTGGGACCAATGTAACAAGGCCTACCATAAGTAACACACTACGCCACCATGGACTCAGATCCTGCAGTGCCAGACGTGTCCCACTGCTTAAGCCTGTACATGTCCGGGCCCGTCTGAAGTTTGCTAGAGAGTATTTGGATGATCCAGAGGAGTTTTGGGAGAATGTCCTATGGTCTGATGAAACCAAACTGGAACTGTTTGGTAGAAACACAACTTGTCATGTTTGGAGGAAAAAGAATACTGAGTTGCATCCATCAAACACCATACCTACTGTAAAGCATGGTGGTGGAAACATCATGCTTTGGGGCTGTTTCTCTGCAAAGGGGCCAGGGGATGATTTAGCGAATCCTGCTTTGAGCAGGGGGTTGGACCAGATGGCCCAGGAGGTCCCTTCCAACTCTACGATTCTATGATTCTATGACTGATCCGGGTACATGAAAGAATGAATGGGGCCATGTATCGTGAGATTTTGAGTGCAAACCTCCTTCCATCAGCAAGGGCATTGATGATGAAACGTGGCTGGGTCTTTCAACATGACAATGATCCATAGCACACCACCAGAGTAACGAAGGAGTGGCTTCGTAAGAAGCATTTCAAGGTCCTGGAGTGGCCTAGCCAGTCTCCAGATCTCAACCCTATAGAAAACCTTTGGAGGGAGTTGAAAGTCCGTGTTGCCAAGCGAAAAGCCAAAAACATCACTGCTCTAGAGGAGATCTGCATGGAGGAATGGGCCAACATACCAACAACAGTGTGTGGCAACCTTGTGAAGACTTACAGAAAACGTTTGACCTCTGTCATTGCCAACAAAGGATATATCACAAAGTATTGAGATGAAATTTTGTTTCTGACCAAATACTTATTTTCCACCATAATATGCAAATAAAATGAAAAAAAAACAGACAATGTGATTTTCTGGATTTTTTTTTCTCAGTTTGTCTCCCATAGTTGAGGTCTACCTATGATGTAAATTACAGACGCCTCTCATCTTTTTAAGTGGTGGAACTTGCACTATTGCTGAATGACTAAATACTTTTTTGCCCCACTGTATACAGGACAGGAGGAGTGGTACTGTGCAGGGTATATATACAGGACAGGAGGAGTGGTACTGTGCAGTATATATATACAAGACTGGAGGAGAGGTACTGTGCAGTGTATATATACAGGACAGGGGGAGTAGTACTGTGCAGTGTATATATACAGGACAGGAGGAGTGGTACTGTGCAGTGTATATATACAGGACTGGAGGAGAGGTACTGTGCAGTGTATATATACAGGACAGGGGGAGTAGTACTGTGCAGGGTATATATACAGGACAGGAGGAGTGGTACTGTGCAGTGTATATATACAGGACTGGAGGAGAGGTACTGTGCAGTGTATATATACAGGACAGGGGGAGTAGTACTGTGCAGTATATATATACAGGACTGGAGGAGTGGTACTTGTGACGAACAGCCCACTGCCGTTCGCCACTTACAGAGGACTGACAGGGGTTCCGCTGTCACCAAAATGCGACGGACAGCGGACCCTGTGTCACCACTATGTCACAATCCCACCACTGACACCGGTGTATCAGCGGACGGAGGGACGTGACACAATGCCGGCACACGGCTATCACAGGCACAGTCGGGGCTTATCTTAGTTATCCCACCGCTGGCACCATGTGACCAAAAATATCCAGCAAGCTAATCTCGCTCTGACAATTTGCCCCAGGAGGAGTTTAATTTGGATGCCCCACCACTGCTATCAATCTTACAAGTACTGCAGGGATTTATGTATATCCCACTTTCTCAGTTCCACTTTGGAACTCGCAGCTCTCCGGCGCCCCCCTTACCCTCAGGTCAGTCAGGGAACTGCACCTAGGATAATTAGTCGCCGGATGGGCTGCCTATTGTGAAACAGCAATTAGGCTTCTGCAGTAAGGGAATTATCAATGCTGTGGCCGCAGCCCCTCATTCAGCAATATAAGACCCTTCTGTACTGCCAGCAAGCCGCAATAGCCGTACACAACGTGCTGCCACCAGCTCCTGGTTTCTCCGCTTAAGTTATAGACTCAAGGGAGGGGTTCGAAGCCAACTCGACAAATTAGTAGCGATTATCTAACAAAGGCGTATAGTTCGATTCTTAGAGCATGGAGACAGGCTAAATATTAAATCATTTATTTTCCGAAAGAGGACAGTGATTAGAGATGAAAGTTGCTATAAATTTGAGACCTAAAATATGTACAGTTACAAATATAAAATAAAAGATGGATGACCATAGAAAGTACACTCACGGTTGTTCATGGCTCTTTAGGCAAACCCATGTGGTTGAGAAAGAAGGCGGAGCCACACATCTCCACTCATCTGGAGTTCTTGTCAGCACGAGGATTGGAGCTCTTCTGTGCTGGTTTTGCCAAGGGAATGCCTTATAGGCTTTGCTTTGTGACATCACGGAGAGGTGCATTCTGGGTTGATCCCACCTCTCATCCAAGTTATGTTTTGGCTACAAAGCTTAGATTAGCTATAACTTTATGGGAGAAGCTGGTATGGACTCATCAGTGGTATCATGTTTCCCAGCGTAATGAGCCCATCAAGAAAACATCAAACATCTATGCGATATGACCGTCCATTTGGGAGCAAATCATATCTCAGGTTCTCGACATGGTAGGACTTCGGAAGTGACACTGTAGCGGAGCTGGGACCGCTCGGATCACAGAGATATGGTTATTATATCTCTATGTTATAGGGCTTTCGCAGGGCAGGCTCTTAAAGGTTTACTTCTAACCTTTATTTCAGACAAAGACTTTTTTTTTTTCCCGCACTTTTTTTCTTTCAGTTGAGGCTGAGAGAAGCCAAATGGTGTAAGAGGAAGTTGTTTTATGACACTTGGGGGGAAGGGAAGCTGCGGCAGTGTGCAATGTAACTGAGACACTCGCAGGCAGCTTCTGACAAAATGGAGGATTTTTTTTAGCACATTCCAACAGAAAACAAATCTTGCAGATATTGTACATCACACCTCCCCCCTTAAGAGGGCGCTAAGGAGGCATTACCTCTCGGTAATCGGCCATGCGTACCTCAGCGGGTTCGCCCCGGCGGGACAACCCATCGGCATTGCCGTTTTCACTGCCCTTCCTGTGTTTTACAGTGAAGTCGTACTGTTGAAGGGCAAGGCTCCAGCGGAGCAACCTTCCATTGGTTCCGGACACTGTGTGCAACCAGCTCAGAGGGTTGTGGTTGGTTACCACCGTGAAGGCGCGCCCGTACAGGTAGGGCTGCAAACGTTGCAGTGCCCACACCATGGCCAGACACTCCTTCTCGATGGTCGAGTATGCCACTTCCCTCGGCAAAAGTTTCCAGCTCAGGTACAACACGGGGTGCTCTTGGTCCCCCGAGTCGACCTGGCTAAGCACAGCACCGAGGCCAAACTCGCTGGCATCGGTCTGTACCAGAAACGGGCGACTGCTGTCGACTGCTCTCAACACTGGAGAGTTGCACAGGGCTGCCTTCAAAGCTTGGAAAGCGGCCTCACAGTCATAGTCATCTGTCCAGTTGACTGTTTGGGGTAGCCTCTGCTTGGTGAGGTCCATCAAGGGTTTTGCAATGGCGCTATAGTCCTGTACGAATCGCCTATAGTACCCTGCAGTGCCCAAGAAGGACTTCACCTGTTTCTTGGTCCTGGGGGTGGGCCAGGACACGATTGCGTCCACTTTTTCTGGCTCCGGACTCATGAAACCCCGCCTACCCGGTGCCCCAGGTAGTGGACCTTGTGCATGCCTATCTGGCACTTCCCCGGCTTGATGGTCAGGCCTGCCTGGTGAAGACGCTTGAGCACCTCCTGGAGGTGATGAAGATGTTCCTCCCAGGTGGAACTGAAGACGGCAATATCGTCTAAGTACGCTACCGTGTACTCCTCCAGTCCCTGAAGCAGGTGGTTGGCCATCCGCTGGAAAGTGGCAGGGGCATTCTTCATGCCGAAGGGCATGACCGTGGACTCGTACAGTCCAAAGGGGGTGATAAAAGCGGATTTCTCCTGCGCCTCAGGGCTCAGGGGAATCTGCCAGTTTCCCCGACTCAAATCCATGATGGATATGTAGTTGGCGTCTGCCTTCCGCTCGAGCAGCTCCTCGATACGCGGCATCGGGTGGGCATCAGAGGTTGTGATGGCGTTGAGCCCCTGTAGTCCACGCAGAACCGGGTGGTTCGATCCTTTTTAGGCACGAGGACTACAGGTGAAGCCCACGTGCTTTTTGACCGTCGAATCACCCCCAGCCTTAACATCTCATCGATCTCTTGGTGCATGACTTGTTGCACCGTTTCAGAGATCCGATAAGGTGTTCACCGTAATGGGGCGTGATTCCCGGTGTCCACCTCATGAACCGCTAACTCCGTCCTCCCAGGACGATTGGTGAACACGGCCCGGAAGGGTTACAGGGTTTCCACCAACTGCAACCACTGGGACACGGTTAGCGAACCACTTATCTCCATGTCCTCAATGGACCCATCAGCCTCGGCTTGGGCCAGCATGTCCAGGAGGGGATCTTCCTCCCCATCCTCGGGCAGGTTGCAGACCGGTAGGACGCAAGCTTCACGTTCGTAGTGCGCCTTCAGCATGTTGACGTGAAAGGCCTTGCGCCTACCCCGAGCATGGTCAAGCGTGACCACGTAGGTGACTGGGTTGAGCTGTTGGTGGACGACGTACGGGCCTTCCCAGGCTGCCTGAAGCTTATCCGTTGGTACAGGGACCAGCACCCACACCTTTTGACCCACCTGGTAGGTCCGCTCCCGGGCGTTCTGGTCGTACCAGCGCTTCTGGTCAGCCTGAGCCTGCGTCATGTTGTCATGCACCAACTGCGTCAAGGTCTGCATCTTGTCACGGAAGCACATGACATAATCCACGATGGACACTTCTGTGGGGTTTGGCTCATCTTCCCAGGATTCTCTTATCAACCCAAGGGGTCCCCGGACTCGCCTGCCGTACAGGAGCTCGAAGGGGGAGAACCCGGTCGAGGCCTGCGGAACTTCTCTGTAAGCGAACAGCAGGTGTGGGAGGTACCGCTCCCAGTCGCGCCCTTGGGTCTCAACCAGCATGCGGAGCATCTGTTTGAGGGTACCGTTGAAGCGTTCACACAAACCATTAGTCTGTGGGTGATACGCACTCGATACCAGGTGCGTCACCTGCATTTTCTCACAGAGAGCCTCCATTAGGCGAGACATGAATTGAGTCCCTTGATCGGTAAGCATCTCCCTGGGAAATCCTACCCTTGAAAAGATGGTCACCAGTGCGTCAGCCACCTTATCTGCCCTGGTTGAAGACAGAGCTACTGCCTCTGGGTACCGGGTAGCGTAGTCTACCACGGTGAGAATGTATCGCTTTCCGGAGCTGCTGGGGACGGACAACGGTCCTACAATGTCCACCGCGATTCTCTGGAAAGGCTCCTCTATCACCGGCAAAGGAATAAAGGGAGCCTTAAGAGCAGGCCCCGCCTTACCCACTTTTTGACAGGTGGCACAGGAGCGCGCAGTAGTGTGTTACATCTGTCCCCATCTTGGGCCAATAGAAGTGTTGAGACAGCCGTGCCTTTGTTTTGCTGATCCCCAAGTGTCCAGCTAGTGGAATCTCATGGGCAATCCGCAACAACTCAGTTCTGAACTGATAGGGGACGACCAGCTGTCTTTCCGTCAACCACTCCTTTTTAGGATCTCCGGGTACTGTCTCCCGGTACAACCTTCCTCGTTCCCAGAACACCCTCTCCTTATCAGACTTGGAGGTGGGCGTCTTGGCGAGACCTCTCAATTTCTCCAGACTCTCATCTGAGTGCAGAGCAGCCTGGAACTCCTTGCTGGAGGCTGCCAGAAGTGACGTCAGGGTACCTTCTTCACTGGGACCCTCTGGAACCGGCTCTGGGTTCACCTCTGGTTCAGTCTCTCCTGCAGCAGCAGAGGGTCCAGAAGACAGTGCGATACCTGCGATCTGGGCACTCTGACTGCGTGTGACAGCTGCTATGTATGCTGCCTCCCTGGGGATTTCTACAGACCCACCAGCCGGTGCTGCCCTGGGCTCTACCTCCCCATCCACCCCCAACACTTCAGGAGCAGTGCTACTTATGGGCCAGTTACCTTCCTCGGCGGCACTGGTCAGCTGCATGGCATTACCTTCCTCATGGTACCCATACACCTCCCCATTTCCTTGAGCACCGTTGCTTGCTCCTGCCAGGGGTTCCTCAGCCGTCTCACTCCGCAGAGTGACGGGGCTGAGCACCTCGGTACCTGTGGACACATCTACCGTTTCAAAGAAAGGGTTAACGGGTTCAGTCGGCACAGATACATCAACATCATCATCATCATCCTTCCTAGGAAAAGAATGGTTATCAGTTTGCTTTGGTACATTCACATCAACATCATACCTGGGGAAAGAATGGTTGTTAGTTGCATCATTACTCATCAAGGCATTAGCAGGTAACACATTCAGTTTCCCATCATCATCATCATCATCATCAGGGTTAACGTTACCCTTATTATCAGTTTGGGGAAGGGTGTCAGGGACGTAGTATGCAACCATCCGCCCCAAGTCAGTCCCCAATAAAACATCAGTGGGCAAATTTTCAGACACTCCCACCTCCCTCAACCCGCTCCCAGCACCCCAGTCAAGATAAACCCGGGCAACTGGCAAGGGACAACGGGTGCCTCCAATCCCGGTGACAGTCAGGGTTTTCCCCTCAACAAACTCTTCAGGGGCCGCCAGTCCAGGACGGATGAGGGTTCGTTCAGCCCCGGTGTCCTTGAGGCCTGTAGCAAGACGGGCCCCCACCTGGACAGGTTGAACGTTGTCGTCAGCCCTCCCAACCACACCTCCCACCAAAAGAACAGAGGCGTTGGGCCCGGGGGCCTTGGCTGGGGGGTTCTTCGGCTTTTCCGGACAGGTGTAAGAGAAATGACCAGGCCGCTTGCAGAGGTGACACAGGCGACTGTCAGTAGCCGGCCTGCTGTTGGCAACAGGGACTGGGCCTCCGGAGGGACGGCAAGCTGGGGCACTGGGATTGGTTGCAGGCTTACCCCCTTTCCAGCTGGTGGCGACTGGCCTCCGCGTCTCGGGCTTCCGGTTGGCCTCGTAGTTGTCGGCGATCTGCGCCGCTTTGTCCGCGTTCGTTGGTTCGCGGTCCAGGATGAACTGTCGGACCTCAGCTGGGCAGAGAACTGGTCTTTGATCATCAGATCCCATAGCTGCTCAAAGGATTCAACGGACAGTCCATGGATCCACTGGTCAAAGTGGGTCCTGAGTCCTTGCACCACATCACTGTAGCTATCATGTGGGCCACGTTGGAGGTGACGGAACTTCTTTCGGTATACCTCAGGTGTCAGCCGATATTTGGCGATCAGCGCCTCCTTTATGGCGCGATAGTCATCATCATGCGCTTGCGGAAGAGAAGCAAACGCCTCCAGAGCTTTGCCTTTTAGCCCTGGGGTCAAGTACCTGGCCCATTGGTCTTCGGGCAGTCGGTACTGTCTGCAGGCTTTCTCAAAGGCTCGCAGAAACGTGTCCAAGTCCCCGTCCTTTTCCATCACGGGAAAATGCTCTGGCCGGGGTTTATGAGTCTGGACGCTGCTGGGCTCACTGGTTCGAGCTGTGGGGGCATTCCACCCCCGCTGGAGCATCTCCAGCTCATGGGCTCTCTGAGCCTCCGCTCGGCGCTCAGCTCTCTCTGCCTCCCGCTCGGCTCGCTGCTCTGCTCTCTCTCGAGCTTGCTGGATCAGCGCCAGACGTCCATCACGGTCTTCGGCAGGGAGTGCGTCCAAGGCCGCTTGCAGATAGGGGTCCACCCCGTTCTGGTTGAATGTGGGGCCAGCGCTCATGAGTGGAGCCTCTGCTGCAGACCCATTGTTACTCGAGCCTGCTTCTGCGTTCGCTGGGCTCTGGTCGTTTTCCCGTTGCACCAGAGCCGCGATCATTTGGGCTTTGTTTTTGTTCGTGGTGTCGATCCGCCACACCCCACAGAGGGCAATAAGAGATGCCTTGTTATGCTGCTTATACCACTCTGCTCCCATCGTAGCCATGGTTGCCAAATAAAAGACAGAAAAGAAAAACGGAGAAAAAGGGAGGGAATACTTGCAAGTACACACTAATGTCTCAGGACTAATAACCACTGAGTCTGTTCTCCAAAACCTATGATGCAGGATTCTCGCAGGAAGCGTGCAGGTCTTTAGTGAGAGGGATGATTGCTCAAACCAAATCACTAATGCTCTAGGATTATCCCACCGCTGCCACCAATATGTGACGAACAGCCCACCGCCGTTCGTCCAAATACGGGGCGACTGACGGGGGTCCCGCTGTCACCAAAACGCGACGGACAGCGGACCCTGTGTCACCACTATGTCACAATCCCACCACTGACACCGGTGTATCAGCGGACGGAGGGACGTGACACAATGCCGGCACACGGCTATCACAGGCACAGTGGGGGCTTATCTTAGTTATCCCACCTCTGGCACCATGTGACCAAAAATATCCAGCAAGCTAATCTCGCTCTGACAATTTGCCGCAGGGGGAGTTTAATTTGGATGCCCCACCACTGCTATCAATCTTCCAAGTACTGCAGGGATTTATGTATATCCCACTTTCTCAGTTCCACTTTGGAACTCGCAGCTCTACGGCGCCCCCCCTTACCCTCAGGTCAGTCAGGGAACTGCACCTAGGATAATTAGTCGCCGGACGGGCTGCCTATTGTGAACCGGCAATTAGGCTTCTGCAGTAAGGGAATTATCAATGCTGTGGCCGCAGCCCCTCGTTCAGCAATATAAGACCCTTCTGTACTGCCAGCAAGCCGCAATAGCCGTACACAACGTGCTGCCACCAGCTCCTGGTTTCTCCGCTTAAGTTATAGACTCAAGGGAGGGGTTCGAAGCCAACCCGACAAATTAGTAGCGATTATCTAACAAAGGCGTATAGTTCGATTCTTAGAGCATGGAGACAGGCTAAATATTAAATCATTTATTTTCCGAAAGAGGACAGTGATTACAGATGAAAGTTGCTATAAATTTGAGACCTACAATATGTACAGTTACAAATATAAAATAAAAGATGGATGACCATGGAAAGTACACTCACGGTTGTTCATGGCTCTTTAGGCAAACCCATGCGGCTGAGAAAGAAGGCGGAGCCACACATCTCCACTCATCTGGAGTTCTTGTCAGCACGAGGATTGGAGCTCTTCTGAGCTGGTTTTGCCAAGGGAATGCCTTATAGGCTTTGCTTTGTGACATCACGGAGAGGTGCATTCTGGGTTGATCCCACCTCTCTCATCCAAGTTATGTTTTGGCTACAAAGCTTAGATTAGCTATAACTTTATGGGAGAAGCTGGTATGGACTCATCAGTGGTATCATGTTTCCCAGCGTAATGAGCCCATCAAGAAAACATCAAACATCTATGCGATATGACCGTCCATTTGGGAGCAAATCATATCTCAGGTTCTCGACATGTTAGGACTTCGGAAGTGACACTGTAGCGGAGCTGGGACCGCTCGGATCACAGAGATATGGTTATTATATCTCTATGTTATAGGGCTTTCGCAGGGCAGGCTCTTAAAGGTTTACTTCTAACCTTTATTTCAGACAAAGACTTTTTTTTTTTCCCGCACTTTTTTTCTTTCAGTTGAGGCTGAGAGAAGCCAAATGGTGTAAGAGGAAGTTGTTTTATGACACTTGGGGGGAAGGGAAGCTGCGGCAGTGTGCAATGTAACTGAGACACTCGCAGGCAGCTTCTGACAAAATGGAGGATTTTTTTTAGCACATTCCAACAGAAAACAAATCTTGCAGATATTGTACATCACACCTCCCCCCTTAAGAGGGCGCTAAGGAGGCATTACCTCTCGGTAATCGGCCATGCGTACCTCAGCGGGTTCGCCCCGGCGGGACAACCCATCGGCATTGCCGTTTTCACTGCCCTTCCTGTGTTTTACAGTGAAGTTGTACTGTTGAAGGGCAAGGCTCCAGCGGAGCAACCTTCCATTGGTTCCGGACACTGTGTGCAACCAGCTCAGAGGGTTGTGGTTGGTTACCACCGTGAAGGCGCGCCCGTACAGGTAGGGCTGCAAACGTTGCAGTGCCCACACCATGGCCAGACACTCCTTCTCGATGGTCGAGTATGCCACTTCCCTCGGCAAAAGTTTCCAGCTCAGGTACAACACGGGGTGCTCTTGGTCCCCTGAGTCGACCTGGCTAAGCACAGCACCGAGGCCAAACTCGCTGGCATCGGTCTGTACCAGAAACGGGCGACTGCTGTCGACTGCTCTCAACACTGGAGAGTTGCACAGGGCTGCCTTCAAAGCTTGGAAAGCGGCCTCACAGTCATAGTCATCTGTCCAGTTGACTGTTTGGGGTAGCCTCTGCTTGGTGAGGTCCATCAAGGGTTTTGCAATGGCGCTATAGTCCTGTACGAATCGCCTATAGTACCCTGCAGTGCCCAAGAAGGACTTCACCTGTTTCTTGGTCCTGGGGGTGGGCCAGGACACGATTGCGTCCACTTTTTCTGGCTCCGGACTCATGAAACCCCGCCTACCCGGTGCCCCAGGTAGTGGACCTTGTGCATGCCTATCTGGCACTTCCCCGGCTTGATGGTCAGGCCTGCCTGGTGAAGACGCTTGAGCACCTCCTGGAGGTGATGAAGATGTTCCTCCCAGGTGGAACTGAAGACGGCAATATCGTCTAAGTACGCTACCGTGTACTCCTCCAGTCCCTGAAGCAGGTGGTTGGCCATCCGCTGGAAAGTGGCAGGGGCATTCTTCATGCCGAAGGGCATGACCGTGGACTCGTACAGTCCAAAGGGGGTGATAAAAGCGGATTTCTCCTGCGCCTCAGGGCTCAGGGGAATCTGCCAGTTTCCCCGACTCAAATCCATGATGGATATGTAGTTGGCGTCTGCCTTCCGCTCGAGCAGCTCCTCGATACGCGGCATCGGGTGGGCATCAGAGGTTGTGATGGCGTTGAGCCCCCTGTAGTCCACGCAGAACCGGGTGGTTCGATCCTTTTTAGGCACGAGGACTACAGGTGAAGCCCACGTGCTTTTTGACCGTCGAATCACCCCCAGCCTTAACATCTCATCGATCTCTTGGTGCATGACTTGTTGCACCGTTTCAGAGATCCGATAAGGTGTTCACCGTAATGGGGCGTGATTCCCGGTGTCCACCTCATGAACCGCTAACTCCGTCCTCCCAGGACGATTGGTGAACACGGCCCGGAAGGGTTACAGGGTTTCCACCAACTGCAACCACTGGGACACGGTTAGCGAACCACTTATCTCCATGTCCTCAATGGACCCATCAGCCTCGGCTTGGGCCAGCATGTCCAGGAGGGGATCTTCCTCCCCATCCTCGGGCAGGTTGCAGACCGGTAGGACGCAAGCTTCACGTTCGTAGTGCGCCTTCAGCATGTTGACGTGAAAGGCCTTGCGCCTACCCCGAGCATGGTCAAGCGTGACCACGTAGGTGACTGGGTTGAGCTGTTGGTGGACGACGTACGGGCCTTCCCAGGCTGCCTGAAGCTTATCCGTTGGTACAGGGACCAGCACCCACACCTTTTGACCCACCTGGTAGGTCCGCTCCCGGGCGTTCTGGTCGTACCAGCGCTTCTGGTCAGCCTGAGCCTGCGTCATGTTGTCATGCACCAACTGCGTCAAGGTCTGCATCTTGTCACGGAAGCACATGACATAATCCACGATGGACACTTCTGTGGGGTTTGGCTCATCTTCCCAGGATTCTCTTATCAACCCAAGGGGTCCCCGGACTCGCCTGCCGTACAGGAGCTCGAAGGGGGAGAACCCGGTCGAGGCCTGCGGAACTTCTCTGTAAGCGAACAGCAGGTGTGGGAGGTACCGCTCCCAGTCGCGCCCTTGGGTCTCAACCAGCATGCGGAGCATCTGTTTGAGGGTACCGTTGAAGCGTTCACACAAACCATTAGTCTGTGGGTGATACGCACTCGATACCAGGTGCGTCACCTGCATTTTCTCACAGAGAGCCTCCATTAGGCGAGACATGAATTGAGTCCCTTGATCGGTAAGCATCTCCCTGGGAAATCCTACCCTTGAAAAGATGGTCACCAGTGCGTCAGCCACCTTATCTGCCCTGGTTGAAGACAGAGCTACTGCCTCTGGGTACCGGGTAGCGTAGTCTACCACGGTGAGAATGTATCGCTTTCCGGAGCTGCTGGGGACGGACAACGGTCCTACAATGTCCACCGCGATTCTCTGGAAAGGCTCCTCTATCACCGGCAAAGGAATAAAGGGAGCCTTAAGAGCAGGCCCCGCCTTACCCACTTTTTGACAGGTGGCACAGGAGCGCGCAGTAGTGTGTTACATCTGTCCCCATCTTGGGCCAATAGAAGTGTTGAGACAGCCGTGCCTTTGTTTTGCTGATCCCCAAGTGTCCAGCGAGTGGAATCTCATGGGCAATCCGCAACAACTCAGTTCTGAACTGATAGGGGACGACCAGCTGTCTTTCCGTCAACCACTCCTTTTTAGGATCTCCGGGTACTGTCTCCCGGTACAACCTTCCTCGTTCCCAGAACACCCTCTCCTTATCAGACTTGGAGGTGGGCGTCTTGGCGAGACCTCTCAATTTCTCCAGACTCTCATCTGAGTGCAGAGCAGCCTGGAACTCCTTGCTGGAGGCTGCCAGAAGTGACGTCAGGGTACCTTCTTCACTGGGACCCTCTGGAACCGGCTCTGGGTTCACCTCTGGTTCAGTCTCTCCTGCAGCAGCAGAGGGTCCAGAAGACAGTGCGATACCTGCGATCTGGGCACTCTGACTGCGTGTGACAGCTGCTATGTATGCTGCCTCCCTGGGGATTTCTACAGACCCACCAGCCGGTGCTGCCCTGGGCTCTACCTCCCCATCCACCCCCAACACTTCAGGAGCAGTGCTACTTATGGGCCAGTTACCTTCCTCGGCGGCACTGGTCAGCTGCATGGCATTACCTTCCTCATGGTACCCATACACCTCCCCATTTCCTTGAGCACCGTTGCTTGCTCCTGCCAGGGGTTCCTCAGCCGTCTCACTCCGCAGAGTGACGGGGCTGAGCACCTCGGTACCTGTGGACACATCTACCGTTTCAAAGAAAGGGTTAACGGGTTCAGTCGGCACAGATACATCAACATCATCATCATCCTTCCTAGGAAAAGAATGGTTATCAGTTTGCTTTGGTACATTCACATCAACATCATACCTGGGGAAAGAATGGTTGTTAGTTGCATCATTACTCATCAAGGCATTAGCAGGTAACACATTCAGTTTCCCATCATCATCATCATCATCATCAGGGTTAACGTTACCCTTATTATCAGTTTGGGGAAGGGTGTCAGGGACGTAGTATGCAACCATCCGCCCCAAGTCAGTCCCCAATAAAACATCAGTGGGCAAATTTTCAGACACTCCCACCTCCCTCAACCCGCTCCCAGCACCCCAGTCAAGATAAACCCGGGCAACTGGCAAGGGACAACGGGTGCCTCCAATCCCGGTGACAGTCAGGGTTTTCCCCTCCCCTCAACAAACTCTTCAGGGGCCGCCAGTCCAGGACGGATGAGGGTTCGTTCAGCCCCGGTGTCCTTGAGGCCTGTAGCAAGACGGGCCCCCACCTGGACAGGTTGAACGTTGTCGTCAGCCCTCCCAACCACACCTCCCACCAAAAGAACAGAGGCGTTGGGCCCGGGGGCCTTGGCTGGGGGGTTCTTCGGCTTTTCCGGACAGGTGTAAGAGAAATGACCAGGCCGCTTGCAGAGGTGACACAGGCGACTGTCAGTAGCCGGCCTGCTGTTGGCAACAGGGACTGGGCCTCCGGAGGGACGGCAAGCTGGGGCACTGGGATTGGTTGCAGGCTTACCCCCTTTCCAGCTGGTGGCGACTGGCCTCCGCGTCTCGGGCTTCCGGTTGGCCTCGTAGTTGTCGGCGATCTGCGCCGCTTTGTCCGCGTTCGTTGGTTCGCGGTCCAGGATGAACTGTCGGACCTCAGCTGGGCAGAGAACTGGTCTTTGATCATCAGGTCCCGTAGCTGCTCAAAGGATTCAACGGACAGTCCATGGATCCACTGGTCAAAGTGGGTCCTGAGTCCTTGCACCACATCACTGTAGCTATCATGTGGGCCACGTTGGAGGTGACGGAACTTCTTTCGGTATACCTCAGGTGTCAGCCGATATTTGGCGATCAGCGCCTCCTTTATGGCGCGATAGTCATCATCATGCGCTTGCGGAAGAGAAGCAAACGCCTCCAGAGCTTTGCCTTTTAGCCCTGGGGTCAAGTACCTGGCCCATTGGTCTTCGGGCAGTCGGTACTGTCTGCAGGCTTTCTCAAAGGCTCGCAGAAACGTGTCCAAGTCCCCGTCCTTTTCCATCACGGGAAAATGCTCTGGCCGGGGTTTATGAGTCTGGACGCTGCTGGGCTCACTGGTTCGAGCTGTGGGGGCATTCCACCCCCGCTGGAGCATCTCCAGCTCATGGGCTCTCTGAGCCTCCGCTCGGCGCTCAGCTCTCTCTGCCTCCCGCTCGGCTCGCTGCTCTGCTCTCTCTCGAGCTTGCTGGATCAGCGCCAGACGTCCATCACGGTCTTCGGCAGGGAGTGCGTCCAAGGCCGCTTGCAGATAGGGGTCCACCCCGTTCTGGTTGAATGTGGGGCCAGCGCTCATGAGTGGAGCCTCTGCTGCAGACCCATTGTTACTCGAGCCTGCTTCTGCGTTCGCTGGGCTCTGGTCGTTTTCCCGTTGCACCAGAGCCGCGATCATTTGGGCTTTGTTTTTGTTCGTGGTGTCGATCCGCCACACCCCACAGAGGGCAATAAGAGATGCCTTGTTATGCTGCTTATACCACTCTGCTCCCATCGTAGCCATGGTTGCCAAATAAAAGACAGAAAAGAAAAACGGAGAAAAAGGGAGGGAATACTTGCAAGTACACACTAATGTCTCAGGACTAATAACCACTGAGTCTGTTCTCCAAAACCTATGATGCAGGATTCTCGCAGGAAGCGTGCAGGTCTTTAGTGAGAGGGATGATTGCTCAAACCAAATCACTAATGCTCTAGGATTATCCCACCGCTGCCACCAATATGTGACGAACAGCCCACCGCCGTTCGTCCAAATACGGGGCGACTGACGGGGGTCCCGCTGTCACCAAAACGCGACGGACAGCAGACCCTGTGTCACCACTATGTCACAATCCCACCACTGACACCGGTGTATCAGCGGACGGAGGGACGTGACACAATGCCGGCACACGGCTATCACAGGCACAGTGGGGGCTTATCTTAGTTATCCCACCTCTGGCACCATGTGACCAAAAATATCCAGCAAGCTAATCTCGCTCTGACAATTTGCCGCAGGGGGAGTTTAATTTGGATGCCCCACCACTGCTATCAATCTTCCAAGTACTGCAGGGATTTATGTATATCCCACTTTCTCAGTTCCACTTTGGAACTCGCAGCTCTCCGGCGCCCCCCCTTACCCTCAGGTCAGTCAGGGAACTGCACCTAGGATAATTAGTCGCCGGACGGGCTGCCTATTGTGAACCGGCAATTAGGCTTCTGCAGTAAGGGAATTATCAATGCTGTGGCCGCAGCCCCTCGTTCAGCAATATAAGACCCTTCTGTACTGCCAGCAAGCCGCAATAGCCGTACACAACGTGCTGCCACCAGCTCCTGGTTTCTCCGCTTAAGTTATAGACTCAAGGGAGGGGTTCGAAGCCAACCCGACAAATTAGTAGCGATTATCTAACAAAGGCGTATAGTTCGATTCTTAGAGCATGGAGACAGGCTAAATATTAAATCATTTATTTTCCGAAAGAGGACAGTGATTACAGATGAAAGTTGCTATAAATTTGAGACCTACAATATGTACAGTTACAAATATAAAATAAAAGATGGATGACCATGGAAAGTACACTCACGGTTGTTCATGGCTCTTTAGGCAAACCCATGCGGCTGAGAAAGAAGGCGGAGCCACACATCTCCACTCATCTGGAGTTCTTGTCAGCACGAGGATTGGAGCTCTTCTGAGCTGGTTTTGCCAAGGGAATGCCTTATAGGCTTTGCTTTGTGACATCACGGAGAGGTGCATTCTGGGTTGATCCCACCTCTCTCATCCAAGTTATGTTTTGGCTACAAAGCTTAGATTAGCTATAACTTTATGGGAGAAGCTGGTATGGACTCATCAGTGGTATCATGTTTCCCAGCGTAATGAGCCCATCAAGAAAACATCAAACATCTATGCGATATGACCGTCCATTTGGGAGCAAATCATATCTCAGGTTCTCGACATGTTAGGACTTCGGAAGTGACACTGTAGCGGAGCTGGGACCGCTCGGATCACAGAGATATGGTTATTATATCTCTATGTTATAGGGCTTTCGCAGGGCAGGCTCTTAAAGGTTTACTTCTAACCTTTATTTCAGACAAAGACTTTTTTTTTTTTCCCGCTCATTTTTCTTTCAGTTGAGGCTGAGAGAAGCCAAATGGTGTAAGAGGAAGTTGTTTTATGACACTTGGGGGGAAGGGAAGCTGCTGCAGTGTGCAATGTAACTGAGACACTCGCAGGCAGCTTCTGACAAAATGGAGGATTTTTTTAGCACATTCCAACAGAAAACAAATCTTGCAGATATTGTACATCACAGTACTGTGCAGTATATATATACAGGACAGGAGGAGTGGTACTGTGCAGGGTATATATACAGGACAGGAGGAGTGGTACTGTGCAGTGTATATATACAGGACAGGAGGAGTGGTACTGTGCAGTGTATATATATACAGGACAGGAGGAGTGGTACTGTGCAGTGTATATATACAGGACAGGAGGAGTGGTGCTGTGCAGTGTATATATACAGGACAGGAGGAGTGGTACTGTGCAGTGTATATATACAGGACAGGAGGAGTGGTACTGTGCAGGGTATATATACAGGACAGGAGGAGTGGTACTGTGCAGTGTATATATACAGGACAGGAGGAGTGGTACTGTGCAGTGTATATATATACAGGACAGGAGGAGTGGTACTGTGCAGTGTATATATACAGGACAGGAGGAGTGGTACTGTGCAGTGTATATATACAGGACAGGAGCAGTGGTACTGTACAGTGTATATATACAGGACAGGAGGAGTGGTACTGTGCAGGGTATATATACAGGACAGGAGGAGTGGTACTGTGCAGTGTATATATACAGGACAGGAGGAGTGGTACTGTGCAGTGTATATATACAGGACAGGAGGAGTGGTGCTGTGCAGTGTATATAGACAGGACAGGAGGAGTGGTACTGTGCAGCGTATATATACAGGACAGGGGGAGTGGTACTGTGCAGTGTATACAGTGGGGAAAAAAAGTATTTAGTCAGTCAGCAATAGTGCAAGTTCCACCACTTAAAAAGATGAGAGGCGTCTATAATTTACTTCATAGGTAGACCTCAACTATGGGAGACAAACTGAGAAAAAAAAATCCAGAAAATCACATTGTCTGTTTTTTTTCATTTTATTTGCATATTATGGTGGAAAATAAGTGTTTGGTCAGAAACAAGCAATCAAGATTTCTGGCTCTCACAGACCTGTAACTTCTTCTTTAAGAGTCTCCTCTTTCCTCCACTCATTACCTGTAGTATTGGCACCTGTTTAAACTTGTTATCAGTATAAAAAGACACCTGTGCACACCCTCAAACAGTCTGACTCCAAACTCCACTATGGTGAAGACCAAAGAGCTGTCAAAGGACACCAGAAACAAAATTGTAGCCCTGCACCACGCTGGGAAGACTGAATCTGCAATAGCCAACCAGCTTGGAGTGAAGAAATCAACTGTGGGAGCAATAATTAGAAAATGGAAGACATACAAGACCACTGATAATCTCCCTCGATCTGGTGCTCCACGCAAAATCCCACCCCGTGGGGTCAGAATGATCACAAGAACGGTGAGCAAAAATCCCAGAACCATGCGGGGGGACCTAGTGAATGAACTGCAGAGAGCTGGGACCAATGTAACAAGGCCTACCATAAGTAACACACTACGCCACCATGGACTCAGATCCTGCAGTGCCAGACGTGTCCCACTGCTTAAGCCTGTACATGTCCGGGCCCGTCTGAAGTTTGCTAGAGACCATTTGGATGATCCAGAGGAGTTTTGGGAGAATGTCCTATGGTCTGATGAAACCAAACTGGAACTGTTTGGTAGAAACCAACTTGTCGTGTTTGGAGGAAAAAGAATACTGAGTTGCATCCATCAAAAACCATACCTACTGTAAAGCATGGTGGTGGAAACATCATGCTTTGGGGCTGTTTCTCTGCAAAGGGGCCAGGACGACTTATCCGGGTACATGAAAGAATGAATGGGGCCATGTATCGTGAGATTTTGAGTGCAAACCTCCTTCCATCAGCAAGGGCATTGAAGATGAAACGTGGCTGGGTCTTTCAACGTGACAATGATCCAAAGCACACCACCAGGGCAACGAAGGAGTGGCTTCGTAAGAAGCATTTCAAGGTCCTGGAGTGGCCTAGCCAGTCTCCAGATCTCAACCCTATAGAAAACCTTTGGAGGGAGTTGAAAGTCCGTGTTGCCAAGCGAAAAGCCAAAAACATCACTGCTTTAGAGGAGATCTGCATGGAGGAATGGGCCAACATACCAACAACAGTGTGTGGCAACCTTGTGAAGACTTACAGAAAACGTTTGACCTCTGTCATTGCCAACAAAGGATATATCACAAAGTATTGAGATGAAATTTTGTTTCTGACCAAATACTTATTTTTCACCATAATATGCAAATAAAATGAAAAAAAAACAGACAATGTGATTTTCTGGATTTTTTTTTCTCAGTTTGTCTCCCATAGTTGAGGTCTACCTATGATGTAAATTACAGACGCCTCTCATCTTTTTAAGTGGTGGAATTTGCACTATTGCTGACTGACTAAATACTTTTTTTCCCCACTGTATATATATATTTATATATATATATATATATACAGGACAGGAGGAGTGGTGATGTGCAGTGTATATATACAGGACAGGAGGAGTGGTACTGTGCAGTGTATATATACAGGACAGGAGGAGTGGTACTGTGCAGGGTATATATACAGGACAGGAGAAGTGGTACTGTGCAGTGTACATTTACAGGACAGGAGGAGAGGTACTGTGCAGTGTATATATACAGGACAGGAGGAGTGGTACTGTGCAGTGTGTATATATACAGGACTGGAGGAGTGGTACTGTGCAGTGTATATATACAGGACAGGGAGAGTGGTACTGTGCAGTGTATATATACAGGACAGGAGGAGTGGTACTGTGCAGAGTATATATATATATATATATATACACTCACTGGCCACTTTATTAGGTACACCATGCTAGTAACGGGTTGGACCCCCTTTTGCCTTCAGAACTGCCTCAATTCTTCGTGGCAGAGATTCAACAAGGTGCTGGAAGCATTCCTCAGAGATTTTGGACCATATTGACATGATGGCATCACACAGTTGGCGCAGATTTGTCGGCTGCACATCCCTGATGCGAATCTCCCGTTCCACCACATCCCAAAGATGCTCTATTGGATTGAGATCTGGTGACTGAGGAGGCCATTTGAGTACAGTAAACTCATTGTCATGTTCAAGAAACCAATCTGAGATGATTCGAGCTTTATGACATGGCGCATTATCCTGCTGAAAGTAGCCATCAGATGTTGGGTACATTGTGGTCATAAAGGGATGGACATGGTCAGCAACAATACTCAGGTAGGCTGTGGCGTTGCAACGATGCTCAATTGGTACCAAGGGGCCCAAAGAGTGCCAAGAAAAAATTCCCCACACCATGACACCACCACCACCAGCCTGAACCGTTGATACAAGGCAGGATGGATCCATGCTTTCATGTTGTTTACGCCAAATTCTGACCCTACCATCCGAATGTCGCAGCAGAAATCGAGACTCATCAGACCAGGCAACGTTTTTCCAATCTTCTACTGTCCAATTTCGATGAGCTTGTGCAAATTGTAGCCTCAGTTTCCTGTTCTTAGCTGAGAGGAGTGGTACCCAGTGTGGTCTTCTGCTGCTGTAGCCCATCTGCCTCAAAGTTCGACGCACTGTGCGTTCAGAGATGCTCTTCTGCCTACCTTGGTTGTAACGGGTGGCAATTTGAGTCACTGTTGCCTTTCTATCAGCTCGAACCAGTATGCCCATTCTCCTCTGACCTCTGGCATCAACAAGGCATTTCCGGCCACAGAACTGCCGCTCACTGGATTTTTTTTCTTTTTCGGACCATTCTCTGTAAACCCTAGAGATGGTTGTGCGTGAAAATCCCAGTAGATCAGCAGTTTCTGAAATACTCAGACCAGCCCTTCTGGCACCAACAATCATGCCACGTTCAAAGGCACTCAAATCACCTTTCTTCCCCATACTGATGCTCGGTTTGAACTGCAGGAGATTGTCTTGACCATGTCTACATGCCTAAATGCACTGAGTTGCCGCCATGTGATTGGCTGATTAGAAATTAAGTCTTAACACACAGTTGGACAGGTGTACCTAATAAAGTGGCCAGTGAGTGTATATATATATATACAGGACTGGAGGAGTGGTACTGTGCAGTGGATATATACAGGACAGGAGGAGTGGTACTGTGCAGTGTATATACTGTATACAGGACAGGAGGAGTGGTACTGTGCAGTGTATATATACAGGACAGGAGGCGTGGTACTGTGCAGAGTATATATACAGGACTGGAGGAGTGGTACTGTGCAGTGTATATATACAGGACAGGAGGAGTGGTACTGTGCAGAGTATATATACAGGACAGGAGGAGTGGTACTTTGCAATGTATATATACAGGACAGGGGGAATGGTACTGTGCAGTGTATATATACAGGACCGGAGGAGTGGTACTGTGCAGTGTATATATACAGGACAGGAGAAGGGGTACTGTGCAGTGTATATATACAGGACAGGAAGAGTACTGTGCAGTGTATATATACAGGACAGGAGGAGTGGTACTGTGCAGTGTATATATACAGGACAGGAGGAGTGATACTGTACAGTGTATATATACAGGACAGGAGGAGTGGTACTGTGCAGTGTATATATACAGGACAGGAGAAGTGGTACTGTGCAGTGTATATATACAGGACAGGAGAAGTGGTACTGTGCAGTGTATATATACAGGACAGGAGGAGTGGTACTGTGCAGAGTATATATACAGGACTGGAGGAGTGGTACTGTGCAGTGTGTGTATATATACAGGACAGGAGGAGTGGTACTGTGCAGTGTATATATACAGGACAGGAGAAGTGGTACTGTGCAGAGTATATATACAAGACAGGAGGAGTGGTACTGTGCAGTGTATATATACAGGACAGGAGAAGTGGTACTGTGCAGAGTATATATACAAGACAGGAGGAGTGGTACTGTGCAGTGTATATATACAGGACTGGAGGAGTGGTACTGTACAGTGTATATATACAGGACAGGAGGAGTGGTACTGTGCAGGGTATATATACAGGACAGGATGAGTGGTACTGTGCAGAGTATATATACAGGACTGGAGGAGTGGTACTGTGCAGTGTATATATACAGGACAGGAGGAGTGGTACTGTGCAGAGTGTATATACAGGACTGGAGGAGTGGTACTGTGCAGTGTATATATACAAGACAGGAGGAGTGGTATTGTGCAGTGTATATATACAGGAGAAGTGGTACTGTGTAGAGTATATATACAAGACAGGAGGAGTGGTACTGTGCACTATATATATACAGGACTGGAGGAGTGGTACTGTGCAGTGTACATATACAGGACAGGAGAAGCGGTACTGTACAGTGTATATATACAGGACAGGAGGAGTGGTACTGTGCAGTGGATATATACAGGACAGGAGGAGTGGTACTGTGCAGTGTATATACTGTATACAGGACAGGAGGAGTGGTACTCTGCAGTGTATATATACAGGACAGGAGGCGTGGTATTGTGCAGAGTATATATACAGGACAGGAGGAGTGGTACTTTGCAATGTATATATACAGGACAGGGGGAATGGTACTGTGCAGTGTATATATACAGGACCGGAGGAGTGGTACTGTGCAGTGTATATATACAGGACAGGAGAAGGGGTACTGTGCAGTGTATATATACAGGACAGGAAGAGTACTGTGCAGTGTGTATATACAGGACAGGAGGAGTGGTACTGTGCAGTGTATATATACAGGACAGGAGGAGTGATACTGTACAGTGTATATATACAGGACAGGAGGAGTGGTACTGTGTAGTGTATATATACAGGACAGGAGAAGTGGTACTGTGCAGTGTATATATACAGGACAGGAGAAGTGGTACTGTGCAGTGTATATATACAGGACAGGAGGAGTGGTACTGTGCAGAGTATATATACAGGACTGGAGGAGTGGTACTGTGCAGTGTGTATATATACAGGACAGGGGGAGTGGTACTGTGCAGTGTATATATACAGGACAGGAGAAGTGGTACTGTGCAGAGTATATATACAAGACAGGAGGAGTGGTACTGTGCAGTGTATATATACAGGACAGGAGAAGTGGTACTGTGCAGAGTATATATACAAGACAGGAGGAGTGGTACTGTGCAGTGTATATATACAGGACTGGAGGAGTGGTACTGTACAGTGTATATATACAGGACATGAGGAGTGGTACTGTGCAGGGTATATATACAGGACAGGATGAGTGGTACTGTGCAGAGTATATATACAGGACTGGAGGAGTGGTACTGTGCAGTGTATATATACAGGACAGGAGGAGTGGTACTGTGCAGAGTATATATACAGGACTGGAGGAGTGGTACTGTGCAGTGTATATATACAGGAGAAGTGGTACTGTGTAGAGTATATATACAAGACAGGAGGAGTGGTACTGTGCACTGTATATATACAGGACTGGAGGAGTGGTACTGTGCAGTGTACATATACAGGACAGGAGAAGCGGTACTGTACAGTGTATATATACAGGACAGGAGGAGTGGTACTGTGCAGGGTATATATACAGGACAGGAGAAGTGGTACTGTGCAGAGTATATATACAGGACAGGAGGAGTGGTACTGTGCAGTGGATATATACAGGACAGGAGTGGTACTGTGCAGTGGATATATACAGGACAGGAGGAGTGGTACTGTGCAGAGTATATATACAGGACTGGAGGAGTGGTACTGTGCAGTGTATATATACAGGACAGGAGGAGAGGTACTGTGCAGAGTATATATACAGGACAGGAGGAGTGGTACTGTGCAGTGTATATATACAGGACAGGAGAAGTGGTACTGTGCAGAGTATATATACAAGACAGGAGGAGTGGTACTGTGCAGTGTATATATACAGGACTGGAGGAGTGGTACTGTGCAGTGTATATATACAGGACAGGAGAAGCGGTACTGTACAGTGTATATATACAGGACAGGAGGAGTGGTACTGTGCAGTGTATATATACAGGACAGGAGGAGTGGTACTGTGCAGTGTATATATACAGGACAGGAGGAGTGGTACTGTACAGTGTATATATACAGGACAGGAGGAGTGGTACTGTGCAGTGGATATATACAGGACAGGAGGAGTGGTACTGTGCAGAGTATATATACAGGACAGGAGGAGTGGTACTGTGCAGTGGATATATACAGGACAGGAGGAGTGGTACTGTGCAGTGTATATATACAGGACAGGAGGAGTGGTACTGTGCAGAGTATATATACAGGACTGGAGGAGTGGTACTGTGCAGTGTATATATACAAGACAGGAGGAGTGGTACTGTGCAGAGTATATATACAGGACAGGAGGAGTGGTACTGTGCAGTGGATATATACAGGACAGGAGGAGTGGTACTGTGCAGTGTATATATACAGGACAGGAGGAGTGGTACTGTGCTGAGTATATATACAGGACTGGAGGAGTGGTACTGTGCAGTGTATATATACAAGACAGGAGGAGTGGTACTGTGCAGTGTATATATACAGGACTGGAGGAGTGGTACTGTGCAGTGTATATATACAGGACTGGAGGAGTGGTACTGTGCAGTGTATATATACAGGACAGGAGGAGTGGTACTGTGCAGTGTATATTTACAGGACAGGAGGAGAGGTACTGTGCAGAGTATATATACAAGACAGGAGGAGTGGTACTGTGCAGTGTATATATACAAGACAGGAGGAGTGGTACTGTGCAGTGTATATATACAGGACTGGAGGAGTGGTACTGTGCAGGGTATATATACAGGACAGGAGGAGTGGTACTGTCCAGTGTGTATATATACAGGACAGGAGGAGTGGTACTGTGCAGTGTATATATGCAGGACAGGAGGAGTGGTGCTGTGCAGTGTATATATACAGGACAGGAGGAGTGGTACTGTGTAGTGTATATATACAGGACAGGAGGAGTGGTGCTGTGCAGTGTATATAGACAGGATGAGTGGTACTGTGCAGGGTATATATACATGACAGGAGGAGTGGTACTGTGCAGTGTATATATTTACAGGACAGGAGGAGTGGTACTGTTCAGTGTAAATATACAGGACAGGAGGAGTGATACTGTGCAGCGTATATATACAGGACAGGAGGAGTGGTACTGTGCAGTGTATATATACAGGACAGGAGGAGTGGTACTGTGCAGTGTATATATGCAGGAGTGGTACTGTGCAGTGTATATATACAGGAGGATTGGTACTGTACAGTGTATATATACAGTACAGGAGGAGTGGTACTGTGCAGTGTATATTTACAGGACAGGAGGAGAGGTACTGTGCAGTGTATATATACAGGACAGGAGGAGTGGTACTGTGCAGTGTATATATACAGTACAGGAGGAGTGGTACTGTGCAGTGTATATTTACAGGACAGGAGGAGAGGTACTGTGCAGTGTATATATACAGGACAGGAGGAGTGGTGCTGTGCAGTGTATATAGACAGGATGAGTGGTACTGTGCAGGGTATATATACATGACAGGAGGAGTGGTACTGTGCAGTGTATATATTTACAGGACAGGAGGAGTGGTACTGTTCAGTGTAAATATACAGGACAGGAGGAGCGATACTGTGCAGCGTATATATACAGGACAGGAGGAGTGGTACTGTGCAGTGTATATATACAGGACAGGAGGAGTGGTACTGTGCAGTGTATATATGCAGGAGTGGTACTGTGCAGTGTATATATACAGGAGGATTGGTACTGTACAGTGTATATATACAGGACAGGAGGAGTGGTACTGTGCAGTGTATATTTACAGGACAGGAGGAGAGGTACTGTGCAGAGTATATATACAAGACAGGAGGAGTGGTACTGTGCAGTGTATATATACAAGACAGGAGGAGTGGTACTGTGCAGTGTATATATACAGGACTGGAGGAGTGGTACTGTGCAGGGTATATATACAGGACAGGAGGAGTGGTACTGTCCAGTGTGTATATATACAGGACAGGAGGAGTGGTACTGTGCAGTGTATATATGCAGGACAGGAGGAGTGGTGCTGTGCAGTGTATATATACAGGACAGGAGGAGTGGTACTGTGTAGTGTATATATACAGGACAGGAGGAGTGGTGCTGTGCAGTGTATATAGACAGGATGAGTGGTACTGTGCAGGGTATATATACATGACAGGAGGAGTGGTACTGTGCAGTGTATATATTTACAGGACAGGAGGAGTGGTACTGTTCAGTGTAAATATACAGGACAGGAGGAGTGGTACTGTGCAGTGTATATATACAGGACAGGAGGAGTGGTACTGTGCAGTGTATATATACAGGACAGGAGGAGTGGTACTGTGCAGTGTATATATGCAGGAGTGGTACTGTGCAGTGTATATATACAGGAGGATTGGTACTGTGCAGTGTAAATATACAGGACAGGAGTAGTGGTACTTTGCAGTGTATATATACAGGACAGGAGGTGTGGTTCTGTGTAGTGTATATATGCAGGACAGGGGGAATGGTACTGTGCAGTGTATATATACAGGACAGGAGGAGTGGTACTGTGCAATGTATATATACAGGACCGGAGGAGTGGTACTGTGCAGTGTATATATACAGGACAGGAGGAGTGGTACTGTGCAGTGTATATATACAGGACAGGAGGAGTGGTACTGTGCAGTGTATATATACAGGACAGGAGGAGTGGTACTGTGCAGTATATACATACAGGACAGGATGAGTGGTACTGTGCAGTGTATATATACAGGACAGGAGAAGTGGTACTGTGCAGTGTATATATATATATATATAGGACAGCAGGAGTGGTACTGTGCAGTGTATATATACAGGACAGGAAGAGTACTGTGCAGTGTGTATATACAGGACCGGAGGAGTGGTACTGTGCAGTATATACATACAGGACAGGAGGAGTGGTACTGTGCAGTGTATATATACAGGACAGGAGAAGTGGTACTGTGCAGTGTATATATATATATAGGACAGCAGGAGTGGTACTGTGCAGTGTATATATACAGGACAGGAAGAGTACTGTGCAGTGTGTATATACAGGACAGGAGGAGTGGTACTGTGCAGTGTATATATACAGGACAAGAGGAGTGGTACTGTGCAGTGTAAATATACAGGACAGGAGTAGTGGTACTTTGCAGTGTATATATACAGGAGGAGTGGTTCTGTGTAGTGTATATATGCAGGACAGGGGGAATGGTACTGTGCAGTGTATATATACAGGACCGGAGGAGTGGTACTGTGCAGTGTATATATACAGGACCGGAGGAGTGGGGAGTGGTACTGTGCAGTATATACATACAGGACAGGAGGAGTGGTACTGTGCAGTGTGTATATACAGGACAGGAGAAGTGGTACTGTGCAGTGTATATATATATATATAGGACAGCAGGAGTGGTACTGTGCAGTGTATATATACAGGACAGGAAGAGTACTGTGCAGTGTGTATATACAGGACCGGAGGAGTGGTACTGTGCAGTATATACATACAGGACAGGAGGAGTGGTACTGTGCAGTGTATATATACAGGACAGGAGAAGTGGTACTGTGCAGTGTATATATATATATAGGACAGCAGGAGTGGTACTGTGCAGTGTATATATACAGGACAGGAAGAGTACTGTGCAGTGTGTGTATACAGGACAGGAGGAGTGGTACTGTGCAGTGTATATATACAGGACAGGAGGAGTGGTACTGTGCAGTGTATATATACAGGAGTTCTGTAATCCTGAGCTAGGGGGAGGACCGTCACAAGACAGCCCCTTTAGTGATGTCACCAGTCCAAAATTATAAGGTATTTCCTCCTGTCATCTCCCTCATTCTAGTATGGAATGCCGTGCGAATAGGATCTCAAATGCATTGGGACATCAGGCTCCTCTCCCCAGCATGGTTCTGCCTGAAATGATCTAAGCATCATGTGAGTGTTCATTTTCTGTTTTCATTCTCATTATTTTGTAATTTGCATTGTACATATTTTAACTGTCTCATTTCGTAAAATCTTTTTATCTTCTGTAAACTCTGCCCACCTTTTGGGAATAAACTATAAAATGTAATAGTTCACTCTCTTTGCTCTGTGACGAATTCACGTGCCTGTAAGCTAATTACCCTACTGATTTGGGTTTGCTTTGAATCCCTCTATTAATTTTACATATTAATGGGAGAAATCTGAAGCTGGTGACAGCGAAATGTGCTCTGGCTAGGTGGGTAGCGCTGGCAGTGACTGAGCGGGTTTTATAAGTTGATTGTGTTGCTGCGGCCAAAACATTTATAACTACCTCATTGCAAGCGGGCCTAATAGCCCATGCACAACAAGTAGTCCATCCGGCAACTAATTATCCTAGGTGTAATTCCCTGACTGACCTGAGGTTAAGGGGGGCGCTGGAGAGCTGCAAGTTCCAAAGTGGAACTGGGAAAGTGGGATATCCATAAATCCCGACAGCTTGTAACATATTGTGGCAGTGGTAGGGTAACTAAAATAAACCCCCTGCGGTAAATTGTTAGGGCAAGACTAGCTTGCTGTTTTTTATCACATGGTGCCAGCATGCACCTTGATCCGTGACATATCGCTGTCAACGTTGGAATCGTGACACTTGTCTTTTTTTTTAGTGCATTTTTTACTTATTCTTTTTCTCTATGGCTTATTACCATGTATTTACTGATATATAACTATTATTCATTTGCATTCTTATTGATACCCCTCCTGTGTTTATAGATTTTTGCATAGGCAGTATGTATAATTTATGTTTTTATTTTTAATGTTTTTTTAGTCTATAATTGTTTCACAATCTTCATGTATCCTGTTTTTTCATGTGTGTGTATATATGTGTATTTTGTAGACTGAGGACCGAAACATTGGCCAAAAATCTTGTGCAGACATGTTTTTGCTGCACCCTTAAAATTACGTCTTTTTCATTGCAATATATCTGCCATAGTATTAAATTCCATATCAAGTTTATTCTACCACTGAGCAAAAAATCTATTGATCATCTGAGTACCCACCATATCATACTCTTAGCTATGTACGATCGCAAAGGGTGCCCCCCCCGATCTGTATCTGTGAGATTTCAAACAGCTGCTATAAGCTATAAATCCCATCATACCACAGACAGAGCGACTGACCGACCCGCAGAACAGAATCCTGTACTGGTGCACTGGACTGAGAACTGTGACCCGGGAAGCAGAACACCACTGATAAGACCATCTGTCTCCCTACCTCTCCATGGATAGAATCATAGAATTGTAGAGTTGGAAGGGACCTCCTGGGCCATCTGGTCCAACCCCCTGCTCAAAGCAGGATTCACTAAATCATCCCAGACAGATGTCTGCCCAGCCTCTGAAGACTTTAATTGAAGGAGAACTCACCACCTCTCGTGGTAGCCGGTTCCACTCATTGATCACTCTGTTAAAAAGTTTTTTCTAATATCTAATCTGTGTCTCTTCCCATTCAGTTTCATCCCATTGCTTCTAGTCTTTCCTTGTGCAAATGAGAATAAAGATGATCCTTCTACAATATGACAGCCCTTGAGATATTTGTAGACAGCTATTAAGTCTCCTCTCAGTCTTCTCTTTTGCAAGCTAAACATTCCCAAATCCTGCAACCTTTCCTCATAAGACATGGTTTGCAGACCGGTCACCATTCTGGTCACTCTTTTCTGAACTTGCTCCAGTTTATTGATGTATTTTTTAAAATGTGGCACCCAAAACTGGACACAGTATTCGAGATGAAGTCTGACCAAAGAGGAGTAGAGGGCAATAATGACTTCACGTGATCTAGACTGTATGCTTTTGTTAATACATCCTAGAATTGCATTTGCCTTTTTTGCTGCTGCATCACACTGTTGACTCATATTCAGTCTGTGACCTATTAGTATACCCAAGTCTGAGCACAACCCCCATCTGTGGATGTCGGGCACTCAGACCATCCTCATGGAGTCGGTTTCTAACCATTTGTGCAGACACATGCACAATTGTGGCCTGCTGGAGGTCATTTTGCAGGGCTCTGGCAGTGCTCCTCCTGTTCCTCCTTGCACAAAGACTGAGGTAGTGGTCCTGCTGCTGGGTTTTTGCCCTCCTGTGGCCCTCTCCACGTCTCCTGGCCTGTCTCCTGGTAGTGCCTCCAGCCTCTGGACACTATGCTGGCAGATACGGCAATCCTTCTTGCTACAGCTCGCATTGATGTGCCATCCTGGAAGAGGTGCACTACCTGAGCCACTTTTGTGGGTTTTAGAGTCCGTCTCATGCTACGAGTGTGAAAGCACAACCAACATTCAAAAGTGACCAAAACATCAGCCAGAAAGCATTGGTACTGAGATGTGGTCTGTGGTCCCCACCTGCAGAACCACTCCTTTATTGAGGGTGTCTTGATAATTGCCAATAATTTTCATCTGTTGTCTATTCCATTTGCACCTCAGCATGTGAAATTGATTGTCAATCAGTGTTCCTTCTTAAGTGGACAGTTTCATTTCACAGAAGTTTGATTTACTTGGAGTTGTTAGGCATCGGGTTCCTGTCGCTGCACAGCAGGAATCCTGAGCCTTGCATTCGGCAGTCTCCCATTCCTTTCCAGCCGCAGAGGAGGCTGCTCAGCAGACTTGTCCATCCAGGCGCTCTGCTCATACCAGCTCTGTAGGTTTGGTTGCTGCTGCCACCTCTGGTCCAGTTATAGCAACGCATGCTGGTCAGCAGCGAGCTACTCCAGGGACTAAGTCCTCCTTTCTGTCCACTGAGCATGCCCGTGGGACGATTTCTCAATGGAGATCGGAGGTCACATGCTCAGGATTTGACCATCAGGAAGGTCCCGGAAGGACGCGGCTATAAAAGGTTTGCATGGCCTCCCGGCCATGCGCTAATATAGAGAAAGATTTAGACCATGTGGAGTGAGAGTTGTGTGCACGTATGAATGTCTCTGGTGAATGACTCATTTGAAACCCCTATCCTTGGTACGCATGTGTTGTGTAGCCTAGCCTGTTAGTGCCCAGGCTCAGGAGCAAGTAGGAGGCAGAGTCAGAGAATGGCATCTACGCCAAGTGGTGGCTTGGTCTGTACGCCACGGTTCTCTTGGTCGACACTCCACGGTCGCCAGCGTCACTTAGTGGCGTCCACAGTTGCCACGCCGCACGCTTAGTAGGTCTAGAGGGACTCTGACCATGTGTCCTTGGGGCTGAGTCCTGAGACCTGATACTGAGTGTTTACCTTGCCAAGCTCTGTGAGCTTTAACAGGCTCCGGCATTTATGTTCAGCGGTAGTGCTGCTCTTTGAAGCAACAGAGTCCGCCCCTGTATACTCCAGGTGACGTTAACCCGCGTGTGCTCCTCTTTTATACCGCCATTGAGAGCGTCCGCCATTACTAGCAGCAGTTTACCACCCCTGCACGGTGGACCCCGGGCTGCGAACGCACCTTATTTCCATCTTTATTATTTGGTGCGTTCCGCCAGCCCTAACATTATATTAGCGCCAGGGTCTGGCTAGCAATGACGGACGAGCAGCGTCTGCAGAGATATGTCCAGCAGCTGGAGGTCAGGTTGTCCGCTCTCGAGCGGTCAGCCTCAGCTGCGGATGTCATTGCAGTCGCTGTTCAGGCAGCTGCAGAAGCTGTCTCCCGCGCCTCCACGTCCATACCTGCCCCGACTTTGTCCCGTCTCCCGCTGCCCGACAAGTTCTCGGGTGACAGCGCCTCCTGTAGGGGTTTCGTGAGCCAGTGCTCTATCCAGCTTGAGCTACTGGCCACGCGATTCCCCTCAGAACGGGCTAAGGTGGGGTCAATCATCTCCCTTCTGTCGGGCAGGGCTCTGGAATGGGCCACTCCACTGTGGGAGCGTGGTGACCCCCCTGGTACTGAGTGCCGCCCAGTTCCTGACATCCCTGAAACAGGTCTTTCTGGGGCCACGGGTCACACACTACACCTCTCTTCAGTTGTTGGCATTAACACAGGGTTCTTTCTCGGTCAGCCATTATGCCGTCCGCTTCCAGACACTGGCTTCCGAGCTGGAATGGCCTGATAAGGTGCTCATTCCTGTGTTCTGGAGAGGTTTGTCGGAGCACGTCAAGGATGCTCTAGCGACTAGGGAGGTTCCCATTAGTCTGGAGGAGCTTATTACCATCTCCACCCGCATAGATCTCCGTTTTACTGAGCGCGAGTTGCAGCGCTCTCAGTCCAGACCGAGGGTTAGGTTGGCCCCCTCCTTCTCTAAACCTCTGGAACAACCCGATCTGGGAGTCATGCCTTCGGAGGCCATGGAGGTGTCGACAGCCTGGTCACCTGGCCAACAGGTGCCCTCAGGGGTCGGGAAACGGCTGCGTCTAGTGGTAGTCGGAGGAGGCCTACTAGACACTGGAACTTTCTCCTCCAAACTGTCCTTTAAAGGGATGTTAGGGAGCGGTGCTTCCACCTGGGAGGTAGAGGTCTGCATGGACTCCGGGGCAGAGGGAAATTTTATGTCCTCGGCCTTCGCCCAACGGCACGCAGTTCCTTTGGTGCTACTTCCTCAGCCTGTGACCATTAGGGTGGTGAACGGTTCGACCTTACCATTGCAAATTACACATCAGACAGCTCCCCTTAGGCTCTTGCTCTCGCCGTCCCACCATGAGACGTTGTCCCTTCTCATTATGCCCGAGGACATCGACCAGGTTCTCCTAGGAGTTCCCTGGTTACATTGCCACTCTCCCCATATAGAGAGGTCCTCGGGGAGAATACTGGGCTGGAGCAAGTCCTGTGAGGGTAGGTGCGTGAGGGAGTGCGTTCAGGTAGCCTCCACCGAGGTCCCCGCGGATCTCTCCGCACTACCAGCAGTACGCGGACGTGTTCTCTAAAAAATCTGCAGACTCTTCCGCCCCATCGTCCCTACGACTGTCCTATAGACCTTTTGCCAGGTGCGGAGCCTCCTCGAGGTCGCGTGTATCCCCTGTCTCTCCCGGAGACGGAGGCCATGTCACAATACATCAGGGAGAACCTGGCAAGGGGGTTTATTAGGAGGTCTGTGTCACCAGTGGGGGCGGGGTTCTTCTTCGTACAGAAGAAGAGTGCAGAGCTGCGCCCTTGTATTGATTACAGGGGTCTTAACGCCATAACCGTCAAAACAAGTACCCTTTTCCCCTGATATCTGAGCTGTTCGACAGGTTGCGTGGAGCCCGGATCTTCACTAAGCTAGATCTACGGGGAGACGTACAACCTGATACGCATTTGTGAGGGGGACGAGTGGAAGACGGCCTTTAATACCAGGGATAGCCACTATGAATATCATGCCCTTCAGCTTCTGTAATGCACCAGCCGTCTTCCAGAACTTCGTGAATGATGTCTTTCGGGATATGCTCTCCACCTGAGTGGTGGTCTATCTGGCGACATCCTTATCTTCTCTCCATATTTGGCCTCTCACCGGAGAGACGTCTGAAAAGTCTTCGACTTCGGGCGAATTCTCTCTTCGCCAAGTTGGAGAAGTGTCAGTTTGAGCAGGAGTTTTTGCCTTTCCTGGGCTATATTATCTCGGCCCAGGGGTTGGCCATGGATCCTGCCAAATTGCAGGCAGTAATGGACTGGCAAGAACCCCACTCTCTTAAAGCGGTGCAGCGTTTTTGGGGTTTGTTAATTACTACCGCCAGTTCATTCCCCACTTCTCTACCTTGGTGGCTCCCTTGGTCGCCTTCACCAAAAAGGGAGCCAATCCCAAGGTTTGGTCGGAACAGGTGTCCGAGGCCTTCTCTGCCCTTAAAACCCATTTTGCTGGTGCTCCTATCCTCCATCATCCCGATGTGGATAAACCCTTTTATCCTAGACGTAGATGTCTTGTCCGTCGGTGCAGGAGCGGTCCTTGGATGCCCAAGGTCGGAAGCACACCTGCTTCTTTTTCTCTAGGACCTTTTCATAGGTGGAGAGAAACTACTCCATCGGGGACAGGGAGCTGCTGGCAATGAAGTTGGCCTTCTCCGAGTGGAGACATACCCGGTTTCCCTTTCAGGTGTACACCGACCATAAAAACCTGGTGTACTTGCAAACGGCCCAGCAGCTGAACTCTCGCCAAGCCAGGTGGTCACTTTTCTTTTCCCGTTTCCGCTTCACCCTGCACTATCTGTCCGGTGAGAAGAACGTCCAGGCTGATGCCCTCTCTCACTCTGTGGTGTCAGCGGAGGAGGAGGCTGAGCCTCGGCTAATTGTCCCCTCCGAGAGTCTGAGGACCGTGGCTCCGGTCGCTCTCGAGTCAGTGCCGCCGTGCAAGACTTTTGTCCCTCCCCGCCTGCAGCCAGAGGTCCTCTCATGGGCTCACGCATCTAGGGTGGGCGGTCACTTTTGTACAAAGCGGACCACGGAACTCTTGGCTAGGACATATTGGTGGCCGCATATGGCTCGGGATGTGGGAGAGTACATTCAGGCATGCGTCTCCTGCGCCCAGAACAGGTCCTCTTGGCAGAGACCGGCCGGACTACTTTATCCCCCGGTGGCGGACAGACCTTGGGAGATGGTCGGCATGGATTTCGTGGTCGGCCTGCCCAAGTCCAATGGCAGCACGGTCATCTGGGTGGTCACCGATCATTTTTCTAAAATGGTGCACCTGGTGCCACTCTCCCAGCTGCCTTCTGCTCGAGGTCTGGCGGCGTTGTTCATAAAACACGTGTTTCGCTTGCACTGTATGCCGGACAAGATAGTTAGTGACCGGGGTCCACAGTTCGCGTCCCGGTTTTGGAGGGAGCTCTGCAGACTGCTCAGTATTGAGCTAAATTTATCTTCTGCCTATCACCCCGAGACGAACGGGTTGGTTGAGAGAGCTAACCAAACCCTGGTCACATACCTTCGACATTTTTTCTCGGCCAGGCAGGATGACTGGGCATCCTTACTACCATGGGCATAATTTGCCCTGAACAACGCTGTAGCCGATCCACTGGTCAGACCCCGTTCCTCCTTAACTACGGCCAGCATCCGCCTGTTCCTGTCCCGATGCCAGAGTCGTCCACTGATTCCAGGGTGGCAGACTGGGCAGTGGAGGCTCGGGACATTTGGGACCGCACTCCGGATGCCATTCGGGCCTCTAAGGAGAAAATGAGGGCGTCCGCCGACACGCACCGGTGTCCCACATATGTGGGGGAAAGCCACTTTTTGGGCGCACGGCAGGGCTCGGAAGGGAAAGGGTGACATTTTGGATTGCAGACTTTGATGGAATGGTCTGCGGGCGTCATGTCGTGTTTGCAGAACTCCTACTGTGCATGAACAGTATAAGACCTCTACAAGTAACCCCATTTTAGAAATTACACCCCTGAAGGAATTTATCTAGAGGTAAAGTTTTATAGTAATGATTATAATGCTTTTGGTTTTACTGGTGTATGAATTTATAATGCTGTGTTATGTGAAAGATGTGCGGGGTACATATGGCTCCTCTCCCCAGCATGGTTCTGCCTGAAATGATCTAAGCATCATGTGAGTGTTCATTTTCTGTTTTCATCCTCTTTATTTTGTAATTTGCATTGTACATATTTTAATTGTCTCATTTTGTAAAATCTTTTTATCTTCTGTAAATACTGCCCACCTTTTGGGAATAAACTATAAAATGTATTAGTTCAGTCTCTTTGCTCTGTGACGAATTCACGTGCCTGTAAGCTAATTACCCTACTGATTTGGGTTTGCTTTGAACCCCTCTATTAATTTTACATATTAATGGGAGAAATCTGAAGGTGGTGGCAGCGAAATGTGTTCTGGCTAGGTGGGTAGCGCTGGCAGTGACTGAGCGGGTTTTATAAGCTGATTGTGTGGCTGCGGCCAAAGCATTTATAACTCCCTCATTGCAAGCGGGCCTAATAGCCCGTGCACAACAAGTAGCCCATCTTGAGACTAATTATCCTAGGTGTAATTTCCTGACTGACCTGAGGTTAAGGGGGGCGCCGGAGAGCTGCAAGTTCCAAAATGGAACTGGGAAAGTGGGATATCCATAAATCCGGACAGCTTGTAACATATTGTGACAGTGGTGGGGTAACTAAAATAAACCCCCTGCGGTAAATTGTTAGGGCAAGACTAGCTTGCTGTTTTTTATCACATGGTACCAGCGGTGGGATAACTTAAGATAAGCCCCCCTGTGCCTGTGATAGCCGTGTGCGGCCAAAGGTCACATCCCCGGTCCGTGACATATTGGTGTCAGCGGTGGGATCGTGACACTTGTCTTCTTTTTTTTTTTACTGCATTTTTTACTTATTCTTTTTCTCTACGGCTTATTACTTTGTATTTACTGATATATAACTATTATTCATTTGCATTCTTATTGATACCCCTCCTGTGTTTATAGATTTTTGCATAGGCAGTATGTATTATTTATGTTTTTATTTTTAATGTTTTTTATTCTATAATTATTTTACAATCTTCATGTATCCTGTTGTAATATAAAATGTCTATAAAGTATGATATTTCTAGAACCTTCTATAAATCTCCCACTTCACTCTGATGAGAAATCCAGCCTGTCAGCTCCTACAGCTTCCCCCCCTCCTTAACAGCCAGTGTCCGCACTGGTAATAGGACACTTCCCCTATAGCATTTGGCCCATCTCCACAGAAAGGAATGTTAAGTAGTTAAGCTAAAGGAAGTCCTTTGTTTTCTGGGACATGTGTCTGAATGAAACTATGGGTGATATTAAAGAGACTGTACCGCAAAAACCATACACCGTTGAGATATAATAATCATATCACTGTGTAGGCAATGAAGCCAGCTTTCTAAACCCCTAAGTTTCACGATTCTCGGACTTCCAGAAACTGAGATATGGATTGCTCCCAAATGGAGTGTCCTAAGTATGGCATGCTTGGAGTTGTTTCACTCTGTTCGGTAAATCACAAACAATGATGCCCTATGTGTGTTGCTAAGGGCTTTGCTCGTTTAGATATAGTTTTTCTAAGTTTTGTAGCCAAATCATAACTTGGAGAGAGGGAGGTTTTACCTCTCCAGAGCGCCCATTTTGCGAGGTCACCGATCCTAGACTATAAGGTACTCCCTACCATATCCCAGTCAGTTGGAGCTACAGCGTCCGTGCTGACCAGAACCCAGATGAGTGGAGATGTGTGGCTCCGCCTTCTCTCCCCAGCCACATGGTCTGCCTGATACCAACTACGCACATGTGAGTGTTACTTTCTATTCTTTCATCCACTTTGTTTTATACTTGTATTTGTACATATGTAATGTCTCAACTTTATAGCAACTTTTATCTATGTAATCACTGCCCGCATTCTTTTGGGAATAAATGATAAAATCTATTAGCTCTGTCTCCATGCTCTAGGAAACGAACTATGTGCCTCTTTTAGATAATCGCTACTGATTTCAGGGGTTTGCCACGGACCCTCTTAATTTAACTCTGTGAATTAAGAAAAGCGTGGATGGTGGCAGCGTGGTGTGTGCGATTGATTAGGCTAGTTGGCAGGACAGAAGGGTCTTATATTGCTAAAAGGAGGGCTGTGGCCACAGCATTGATAATTCCCTTACTGCGGTAGCCTAATTGTCCGTGCACAACAAACAGCCCGCCAGCGACTAATTATCCTAGGTGCAGTTCCCTGACTGACCTGAGGGTAAGGGGGGCGCCGGAGAGCTGCGAGTTCCAGAGTGGAACTGAGAAAGTGGGATATACATAAATCCCCGCAGTTCTTGGAAGGTTTTTAGCAGTGGTGGGGCATCCAAAATACCCCCCTGCGGTAAATTGTTAGAGCAAGGCTAGCTTGCTGCATTTTTGTCACTTGGTGCCAGTGGTGGGATAACTAAGATAAGCGCCACTGTGCCTGTGATAGCCGTGTGCCGGCAGTGTGCCGCGTCCCTCCGTCCTGTGATACACCCGTGTCAGTGGTGGGATTGTGACATATCGGTGACACAGGGTCCGCTGTCCGTCACGTTTTGGCGGCAGTGGTCGGCAGTTCGTCACATATTGGTGGCAGCGGTGGGATGTTCGTCACATATTGGTGGCAGAGCGGTGGGATAATCCTAGAGCATTAGTGATTTGGTTTGAGCAATCATTCCTCTCACTAAAAACCTGCACGGTTCCTGCGGGAATCCTGCGTCATAGGTTTTGGAGAATAGACTCAGTGGTTACTAGTCCTGAGACATTTGTGTACTTGCAAGTATTCCCTCCCTTTGTCTTCGTTTTTCTTTCCTATCTTTTATTTGGCAACCATGGCGGCAAAAGGAGAACACTGGTACAGACAGCAGAAAAAGGAAAACCTTGCTGCAGTAGGCACGTACCGAGGCATTGACACCACAAGCAATACCAGAGATCAATTGATCGCGGCTAGAGTTGAGCGAAACGGGTCGAAAAAAATTCAAAAGTCGCCGACTTTTGGCAAAGTCGGGTTTCATGAAACGAAACCCGACCCTAGGATGAGGTCGGCCACGAGGTCGGCGACTTACGCGCCAAAGTCGCGTTTCAAAAGTTTGTTTTGCGCTCTTTTTCAGCCAATCAGGATCCACGGACACTGTGGGCAACGTGATGACATAGGCACGGGTCACCACCATCTTTCAGAAGGGCATGCAAGTGATTGGCTTGCTTTGGTGGGCGTCACAGGGGGTATAAAAGGGCGTGCACGCCGACCGCCATCTTACTTCTGCCGATCTTAGTATAGGGAGAGGTTGCTGCTGATTCTGTAGGGAGAGCGTTAGGCAGGGAAGAAGACAAAAAAACTGCTTCTGCTGCTAGCGATTTGGCCTGCACAACACACAAGTCACTGTGTGTGCAGTGCAAGGGGAGGCTATATTGTGGTGTATCAGTGGTGTTGGTTGTTAGGCTGCCTTCTAAGGCTTCCTGACAGCTGCATTGCTGTTTACCCACTGCTCCGCAAACTGCTTTTTTAAAAGCAATCCAATCTCCCTTATCCTCTCGTCACTTTGGTCACAGGCAGCTGTGCCATCGAGCGTGTCACATAGCGCTCAGATATCAGTGGGCCGCACACAATCCACAAGTGTCCAGTGTCCACAAGTGTACGCAGAGATTCAAAATCTCCATTATCCTCTCGTCACTTTGGTCACAGGCAGCTGTGCCATCGAGCGTGTCACATAGCGCTCAGATATCAGTGGGCCGCACACAATCCACAAGTGTCCACTGTCCACAAGTGTACGCAGAGATTCAAAATCTCCATTATCCTCTCGTCACTTTGGTCACAGGCAGCAGTGCCATCGAGCGTGTCACATAGCGCTCAGATATCAGTGGGCCGCACACAATCCACAAGTGTCCAGTGTCCAAAAGTGTACGCAGAGATTCAAAATCTCCATTATCCTCTCGTCACTTTGGTCACAGGCAGCTGTGCCATCGAGCGTGTCACATAGCGCTCAGATATCAGTGGGCCGCACACAATCCACAAGTGTCCAGTGTCCAAAAGTGTACGCAGAGATTCAAAATCTCCATTATCCTCTCGTCACTTTGGTCACAGGCAGCTGTGCCATCGAGCGTGTCACATAGCGCTCAGATATCAGTGGGCCGCACACAATCCACAAGTGTCCAGTGTCCAAAAGTGTACGCAGAGATTCAAAATCTCCATTATCCTCTCGTCACTTTGGTCACAGGCAGCTGTGCCATCGAGCGTGTCACATAGCGCTCAGATATCAGTGGGCCGCACACAATCCACAAGTGTCCACTGTCCACAAGTGTACGCAGAGATTCAAAATCTCCATTATCCTCTCGTCACTTTGGTCACAGGCAGCTGTGCCATCGAGCGTGTCACATAGCGCTCAGATATCAGTGGGCCGCACACAATCCACAAGTGTCCAGTGTCCAAAAGTGTACGCAGAGATTCAAAATCTCCAAAACCAGGGGAAGAGTCTTGAGGAGATCATTTGCATATTCCCAGTGCCTTCTGGGATAAGTGAAGAGTCTCCGCGAGCTCAACGATCACTGGGTTTTGGCCGTTGCAGCTGAAAAGAGGAAATCGGAAAACCAGGGGAAGAGTCTTGAGGAGATCATTTGCATATTCCCAGTGCCTTCTGGGATAAGTGAAGAGTCTCCGCGAGCTCAACGATCACTGGGTTTTGGCCGTTGCAGCTGAAAAGAGAAAATCGGAAAACCAGGGGAAGAGTCTTGAGGAGATCATTTGCATATTCCCAGTGCCTTCTGGGATAAGTGAAGAGTCTCCGCGAGCTCAACGATCACTGGGTTTTGGCCGTTGCAGCTGAAAAGAGAAAATCGGAAAACCAGGGGAAGAGTCTTGAGGAGATCATTTGCATATTCCCAGTGCCTTCTGGGATAAGTGAACAGTCTCCGCGAGCTCAACGATCACTGGGTTTTGGCCGTTGCAGCTGAAAAGAGGAAATCGGAAAATTTTGGCTCATCTTTCATCGTTTTTAAGAAATCTCAAGATGGAAGAGGCCAGGAGCCATTTGGTGAGCTGCATTTCTTGCTACATGTTCACAGATTTACCAGTGGAAAAGCCAAACTTCACATGCCACAAATGCAAGCTTGTGACCCTGTTGGAGGAAAAGTTGCAAAATCTCGAAGAGAGGTTAGCTACGTTGAAGATCATTAAGGAAGGTGAAGAGTTCTTGGACAGAGCAGAATTATCTCTTCATGTTACAGAAAGAGAAGAAATTCGAAGTGCACCTGAAGAAACAGAGGAATGGAGACATGTGACCCAGAGAAGCAGGAGGATCAGGAGGCAGTCAGCACCCATACTGCTCAGAAACCAGTACCAGGCTCTCACGCAGGAAAACGATGAAGAAATACATCAGGATAAGACTTTGCCAACAAACAGCAACCTTGTACGCCTTCAGAGTCCTCCTGGATGGAGAAAGAAAAATGTTGTGAAGAAGAAACGGAGAGTGGTGGTCATGGGGGATTCCCTGTTGAGAGGAACAGAGGCCGCTATCTGCAGACCGGATATAACTTCAAGAGAAATGTGCTGTCTTCCAGGTGCAAAAATTAAAGATGTGTCTGACAGGATATCAGGACTCTTCAGACCTACAGATGACTACCCATTCCTGCTACTACATGTGGGGACAAATGACACCGTAAGAAACGACCTGGAAACCATCTGCAGAGACTTTGAAGACTTAGGCAAGAAAGTGAAAGAACTGGGAGCGCAGGTGGTCTTCTCTTCCATCCTCCCAGTGGATGGCCATGGAACAAGGAGGTGGAATAAGATTCTGCAGGTGAACAACTGGCTACGTCGATGGTGCCGTCAGCAACGATTTGGATTTCTGGATCACGGAGTGAACTACTTATACGATGGACTACTTGCTAGAGATGGGGTGCACCTTACGAAGACTGGAAAGCAGGTATTTGGAAGTCGCCTTGCTACACTTGTAAGGAGAGCTTTAAACTAGAACAACATGGGAAGGGAAGCAAAAGACCAGAAAAAGCCATACACCTGACAAATGCTATTGAGAACTCTGCTATTAGAAGTGGAAAGGAAGAACAAAGACGAAAGAATCTAATTAATAAAAATATTGGAGAAAGAGAAACCAATCACAAACTAAAATGTTTCTATACTAATGCACAAAGCATGGGCAACAAACAAGGAGAATTGGAACTACTAACACAGGAAAAGAAATATGATGTCATTGGAATCACTGAAACTTGGTGGGACAATACACATGATTGGAATACAAGACTAGAAGGATACAACTTATTTGCAAGAAACAGACTTGATAAACGAGGAGGGGGTGTCGCATTGTATGTTAGAAATGCGTATATCTGCACAGAGATTGAAGCTTCAGAGACTGGGAGTTCTGTGGAAACTGTTTGGGTAAGAATACAAGGACAGAACAATGGAAAGGACACCATTGTAGGCATTTACTACAGGCCGCCTGTGCAAGCTGAAGATATGGATGAACTCTTTATGCATCAAATGGCCAAGTTCTCCAAAAAATATGACATAGTTGTCATGGGAGATTTCAACTATCCAGACATTTGTTGGGAATCTCTCTCAGGCAAAACTAACAGGTCAAGGAAATTCTTATCCTCTCTTGCTGACAACTTTATCTTCCAAAAGGTAAAGGAGAAAACAAGGGGAACTGCTACCTTGGATCTAATCCTTATAAACAGGGAGGAAATGGTTGAGGAGGTAAAAGTGGCTGGGACCCTAGGAGGTAGCGACCATGCTATTTTAGAATTTTGGATAACTAGAGGCGGAAGACCTGTGAAGACTCAGACGTCAAGGTTAGATTTCAGAAAGGCAGATTTTAAGGGATTCAGAAAGAGAATTGGAGGGATCCAATGGCTGGATATCCTTAAAGACAAAAATGTCCAGGAAGGATGGGAAATCTTGAAAAATGAAATTCTCAAAGCACAGTTGTTAACAATTCCGAAAAGAGGGAAGAATAGGAAGCATTTAAGGAAACCAGGATGGATGAACACAGAACTTAAGTACATGCTAAAAAGGAAGAAAAAAATGTTTATAAAATGGAAAGAGGGAGGCATATCTAAAGAAGAATATAATGCTGTCTGCAGAACCTGCAGGGCACAAATCAGATTAGCTAAAGCTGAAAATGAATTGAGGCTTGCAAGAGATGTCAAAAGCAATAATAAAGGATTTTGGGGATATGTCAAAAGTAAAAGAAAAGTCAAAGATGCTATAGGATTTTTACAGGATGAAAATGATGAAATGGTAAGACAGGATGTTGAGAAGGCTGAACTTTTAAATTCCTATTTTGCATCTGTTTTCTCTCAGAAAGGAAATGTAACATCAACTGTTATTCACTGTCCTATTAAGAGAATAGAAGAATCCAGGATATCTATAAACAGAAAGATAGTGAGGAAACACTTAGCTAACCTAAATGAATTCAAGTCTCCAGGTCCAGATGAATTACACCCCAGAGTACTGAAGGAGATAGTAGAAGAAATTTTTGAACCCCTCTCCATAATCTTTGAAAATTCTTGGAGAACAGGAGATGTGCCAGAAGACTGGAGAAGAGCAAATGTTGTTCCTATCTTCAAAAAGGGGAAGAAGGTGGACCCAGGCAACTATAGGCCGGTGAGTCTGACTTCTATACCAGGAAAGATCTTTGAACAAATTATTAAACAACATGTATGTCAATACCTGGATAAGAATGAAGTGATTAAACAGAGTCAGCATGGGTTTGTAACTAATAAGTCATGTCAGACTAATTTAATTTCCTTCTATGACGGTATTACTGATTGGGTGGATCAAGGAAATGCTGTAGATATAGTATATCTTGACTTCAGCAAAGCATTTGACAAAGTCTCTCATACAATCCTTATTGAAAAAATGACTAAGTATGGAATGGACAAGGCAACTGTTAGGTGGATTCATAACTGGCTTAGTGATCGGACCCAAAGAGTGGTCGTAAATGGCTGCACATCCAGTTGGAAGAATGTCTCAAGTGGGGTACCACAGGGCTCTGTCCTGGGCCCTGTATTGTTCAACATCTTTATCAACGATTTAGATGAAGGAATTGAGGGTAAACTGATTAAATTTGCTGATGACACAAAGCTAGGAGGGATAGCTAATACTAGAGAAGAGAGAGAGAGGATTCAAAAAGATTTAAATAAACTGGAGAAGTGGGCAGCAACTAACAGAATGGTTTTTAACAGGGAGAAATGCAAAGTACTACATCTGGGCAATAAAAATGAAAAAAGCATATATAGAATGGGAGGAATAGGGCTAAGTGACAGCACATGTGAAAAAGACTTGGGTATACTAATAGATCACAGACTGAATATGAGTCAACAGTGTGATGCAGCAGCAAAAAAGGCAAATGCAATTCTAGGATGTATTAACAGAAGCATACAGTCTAGATCACGTGAAGTAATTATTTCCCTCTACTCCTCTTTGGTCAGACCTCATCTGGAATATTGTGTCCAATTTTGGGCACCACATTTTAAAAAAGACATCAACAAACTGGAGCAAGTTCAGAAAAGAGCGACCAGAATGGTGACCGATCTGCAAACCCTGTCTTATGAGGAAAGGTTGCAGGATTTGGGAATGTTTAGTTTGCAAAAGAGAAGACTGAGAGGAGACTTAATAGCTGTCTACAAATATCTAAAGGGATATCACATTGTAGAAGGATCAACTTTATTCTCATTTGCACAAGGAAAGACTAGAAGCAATGGGATGAAGCTGAATGGGAGGAGACACAGATTAGATATTAGAAAAAACTTTTTGACAGTTAGAGTGATCAATGAGTGGAACAGGCTGCCACGAGAAGTGGTGAGTTCTCCTTCAATGGAAGTCTTCAAACAGAGGCTGGACAGACATCTAACTGGGATGATTTAGCGAATCCTGCTTTGAGCAGGGGGTTGGACCAGATGGCCCAGGAGGTCCCTTCCAACTCTACGATTCTATGATTCTATGATTATCCTCTCGTCACTTTGGTCACAGGCAGCTGTGCCATCGAGCGTGTCACATAGCGCTCAGATATCAGTGGGCCGCACACAATCCACAAGTGTCCACTGTCCACAAGTGTACGCAGAGATTCAAAATCTCCATTATCCTCTCGTCACTTTGGTCACAGGCAGCTATGCCATCGAGCGTGTCACATAGCGCTCAGATATCAGTGGGCCGCACACAATCCACAAGTGTCCACTGTCCACAAGTGTACGCAGAGATTCAAAATCTCCATTATCCTCTCGTCACTTTGGTCACAGGCAGCTGTGCCATCGAGCGTGTCACATAGCGCTCAGATATCAGTGGGCCGCACACAATCCACAAGTGTCCAGTGTCCAAAAGTGTACGCAGAGATTCAAAATCTCCATTATCCTCTCGTCACTTTGGTCACAGGCAGCTGTGCCATTGAGCGTGTCACATAGCGCTCAGATATCAGTGGGCCGCACACAATCCACAAGTGTCCAGTGTCCAAAAGTGTACGCAGAGATTCAAAATCTCCATTATCCTCTCGTCACTTTGGTCACAGGCAGCTGTGCCATCGAGCGTGTCACATAGAGCTCAGATATCAGTGGGCCGCACACAATCCACAAGTGTCCACTGTCCACAAGTGTACGCAGAGATTCAAAATCTCCATTATCCTCTCGTCACTTTGGTCACAGGCAGCTGTGCCATCGAGCGTGTCACATAGCGCTCAGATATCAGTGGGCCGCACACAATCCACAAGTGTCCAGTGTCCAAAAGTGTACGCAGAGATTCAAAATCTCCATTATCCTCTCGTCACTTTGGTCACAGGCAGCTGTGCCATCGAGCGTGTCACATAGCGCTCAGATATCAGTGGGCCGCACACAATCCACAAGTGTCCACTGTCCACAAGTGTACGCAGAGATTCAAAATCTCCATTATCCTCTCGTCACTTTGGTCACAGGCAGCTGTGCCATCGAGCGTGTCACATAGCGCTCAGATATCAGTGGGCCGCACACAATCCACAAGTGTCCACTGTCCACAAGTGTACGTAGAGATTCAAAATCTCCATTATCCTCTCGTCACTTTGGTCACAGGCAGCTGTGCCATCGAGCGTGTCACATAGCGCTCAGATATCAGTGGGCCGCACACAATCCACAAGTGTCCAGTGTCCAAAAGTGTACGCAGAGATTCAAAATCTCCATTATTCTCTCGTCACTTTGGTCACAGGCAGCTGTGCCATCGAGCGTGTCACATAGCGCTCAGATATCAGTGGGCCGCACACAATCCACAAGTGTCCAGTGTCCAAAAGTGTACGCAGAGATTCAAAATCTCCATTATCCTCTCATCACTTTGGTCACAGGCAGCTGTGCCATCGAGCGTGTCACATAGCGCTCAGATATCAGTGGGCCGCACACAATCCACAAGTGTCCAGTGTCCAAAAGTGTACGCAGAGATTCAAAATCTCCATTATCCTCTCGTCACTTTGGTCACAGGCAGCTGTGCCATCGAGCGTGTCACATAGCGCTCAGATATCAGTGGGCCGCACACAATCCACAAGTGTCCAGTGTCCAAAAGTGTACGCAGAGATTCAAAATCTCCATTATCCTCTCGTCGCTTTGGTCACAGGCAGCTGTGCCATCGAGCGTGTCACATAGCGCTCAGATATCAGTGGGCCGCACACAATCCACAAGTGTCCACTGTCCACAAGTGTACGCAGAGATTCAAAATCTCCATTATCCTCTCGTCACTTTGGTCACAGGCAGCTGTGCCATCGAGCGTGTCACATAGCGCTCAGATATCAGTGGGCCGCACACAATCCACAAGTGTCCAGTGTCCAAAAGTGTACGCAGAGATTCAAAATCTCCATTATCCTCTCGTCACTTTGGTCACAGGCAGCTGTGCCATCGAGCGTGTCACATAGCGCTCAGATATCAGTGGGCCGCACACAATCCACAAGTGTCCAGTGTCCAAAAGTGTACGCAGAGATTCAAAATCTCCATTATCCTCTCGTCACTTTGGTCACAGGCAGCTGTGCCATCGAGCGTGTCACATAGCGCTCAGATATCAGTGGGCCGCACACAATCCACAAGTGTCCAGTGTCCAAAAGTGTACGCAGAGATTCAAAATCTCCATTATCCTCTCGTCACTTTGGTCACAGGCAGCTGTGCCATCGAGCGTGTCACATAGCGCTCAGATATCAGTGGGCCGCACACAATCCACAAGTGTCCAGTGTCCAAAAGTGTACGCAGAGATTCAAAATCTCCATTATCCTCTCGTCACTTTGGTCACAGGCAGCTGTGCCATCGAGCGTGTCACATAGCGCTCAGATATCAGTGGGCCGCACACAATCCACAAGTGTCCACTGTCCACAAGTGTACGCAGAGATTCAAAATCTCCATTATCCTCTCGTCACTTTGGTCACAGGCAGCTGTGCCATCGAGCGTGTCACATAGCGCTCAGATATCAGTGGGCCGCACACAATCCACAAGTGTCCACTGTCCACAAGTGTGTGCAGAAATTCTAAAACTCCCCTGTCCTATAGACACCTTGTACCTTGTTTTACATTACTATATAGTTTGTTGGATTTTGTCTACATTTCTACCAAAAATGAGGAAGGCTGGTGGAAGAGGCCGTGGAATTGGGCGGGGGTTGGCAGCTGGTAATGATGGTGTTGGTGGTGGATCTGATGGTAGTGGCAAGAGCAAAATAGGACCGAATGCAGGAGGTGCTGACCCTGCGTCATCGTCTGGCTACATAAGGACTCGAACGCTTAGTTTTCTAGGAGTTGGCAAACCGCTTTTAAAGGCAGAGCATCAGGAAAAAGTTTTGTCTTACATTGCTGACTCAGCCTCCAGCTCTATCGCCTCCTCTTCTTCAGTTGTAAAAAGTAAAAGCACTGAGTCGTCATTGGAGGCTCATGTTCATGAACCACACCTTTCCTTGTGTCCTTCACCCCAACCAAGATTGAAGGATGACGCAGGCCATACTACTGATTACTCCATGGAGCTGTTTTCACATACCATGCCTGGATTATCAAGTCAAATGGTGAATTACCCAGGCCAAGATGAATCTGACATGGAGTGCACTGATGCACAGCCGCTGATGGATGATTCTGCTGGTACATTCACTCAGAGCACTACATTGTCCTCGCAGTGTACAGAGCCAGATTTTGACCCTGATGAGACTCAGGTGCCCCTTCCCGCACACTATACCACCATACACGGTGACACAGAGAAAGGTGCACATGACATAGAAGAGGAGGTGATGGATGACCCAGTTGTTGACCCAGATTGGCATCCATTGGGGGAAGAGGGTGCTGCTTCCAATAGCTCAGATGAGGAGCATCCACAGCAGACATCGACATCGCAACAGCTGTTATCTGGCAGGCCCGGAGCACTCCAAAGACAGGTTCCAAACATCAAAAGAGTTGCTGGACAGCTTGTCCAGAGGGTCAAAAGATCACAGCGTGCTAGGCCGCAAAATGTCTGCCAAAGTAGGAAGAGTGCAGTGTGGCAGTTTTTTTAACAAAATCCTCATGATCAGGCCAAGGTTATCTGTAAGAAGTGCGCAAAGACCTTTAGCCGAGGGAAAAATCTGAAAAATTTGAATACCAGTTGCATGCTTAGACATTTAACCAGCATGCACTTGCAAGCGTGGACACAACACCAAACCTCAAGTGCCACATGTGCAACTGATCACAACGAAGGTAGTCAGCAACGCTACATTGTTTCCCCCACTGTAAGCCCACCGGTTAGCACAGCAGCAAATGTTGAGGTGTCGTTGCAAGGCCACAGCAGTCAGGGAATCCCACTGTTATATCAACGAAAGACTGATTCTAGGCCATCAGAAAGAACAACAACTCCATCACCATCATCAACCCTCTCTCAGTCCGCCCTGTCCACCGCTACTTCCACCATATGCAGCTCTCAAGTCCAGCTCACCCTCCCAGACACTATGAGTAGGTCAAGAAAGTACTCAGTCTCTCATCCGCGTACACTGGGTTTGAACGCCCACATTGCCAAACTAATCTCGTTTGAGATGATGCCCTTTCGGTTGGTGGAAAGCACAGCTTTCCGCGAACTCATGGCCTATGCAGTACCACGCTATGACCTACCCAGTCGCCACTTCTTCTCTCGCAAAGCCATCCCAGCCCTCCACCATCATGTGAAAGACCGCATTGTCCATGCACTCAAGCAGTCAGTGAGCGGAAAGGTGCACCTCACAACTGATGCATGGTCCAGTCGGCATGGCCAGGGCCGTTACGTGTCCATCACTGCGCACTGGGTTAATGTGGTGGATGCAGGGTCCACAGGGGACAGCGGTGGTGGGACAGTGCTGCCTAGCCCACGGTATAGGAAACAGTTGGCTGTAGGCGTTCGACCCTCCTCCTCCTCCTCCTCCTCCAGAAGCGACAGCTCGTCCACAGAGCGCAGTCGTATGAGCACTCCATCTGCAGCTGCCACTGTTGCACACGATGTGTCCCCCTATCGAGCAGCTAGTGGAAAGCGTCAGCAGGCTGTGTTGCAGATGATGTGTTTGGGCGACAGACACACCGCCGAGGTGCTGGCCGAGTACTTGAAGCGACAAACTGAGTCATGGCTGGGCAGTGTACATCTTGAGGCAGGCAAGGTAGTTAGTGATAACGGCCGTAATTTTGTGGCAGCCATAGCCCTTTCAAAACTCAGCCACATACCTTGCTTGGCTCACACCTTGAACCTGGTGGTGCAGTGCTTCCTCAAAAATTATCCGGAGTTAACAGCCCTGCTCCAGAAGGTGCGAAGACTGTGCGCGCACATCCGCCGGTCGCCTGTACACTCCGTTCGTATGCAGAAGCTGCAGCGATTGCTCCACCTTCCCAACCACCGCCTCATTATCGACATTGCAACAAGGTGGAACTCCACCCTGCACATGGTGGAGCGGCTGTGCGAGCAGAGGCAGGCCATAATGCATTTGTGGGAGGATACACGGCCAGGCACTTTGAGAGCAGACATGGAGTTGACAGGCGTGCAGTGGTCGAAGCTGAAAGACCTTTGTAAAGTCCTTCAGTGTTTTGAGGAATGCACACGGCTGGTAAGCGCAGACGACGCCATCCTAAGCATGAGCATCCCACTTATGCGTCTGCTCATGCAAACTTTGACGCACCTTAAGGAGCAGGTGTCTGCAGCCAATGTTGATGAGGAGGAAGAGGAGGAGGGAATCCTTGATGACATTCAGCCATTGTCTGCTCAGGGACCGCTCCTGGACGAGGTGGAGGAAGAAGAGGAGGAGGAGGAGGATGATGGGGATGATTACTTAGGGGAGGAGGATGCATCTCGTGGGGCAAGTGAAAATGTTGGCGTGGCAAGGTCTGGTACAGGGTTTGTGCGTGACTGGAGGGATGTGGATTTGCCAGAAAGTGCTCCTCCACCCAGCACTCGCAGTGCATCATTGACACCGGGAACATTGGCCCACATGTCAGATTATGCCTTGCGGATCCTAAAAAGGGACCCCCGCATTGCCAAAATGATGAACGATGATGACTACTGGTTGGCCAGCATCCTGGATCCACGCTATAAAGGCAAATTACAAAACATCATGCCACAGGAGAACCTTGACCTAATATTGGCTAATAAACAAGCAACTCTGGTAAATCGGTTGCTTGAGGCATTCCCAGCACACAGCAGCGGTGATGGTTCTCACACGAGCCGTACGGGCCGGGGGCAGCTTGGCAGAGGTGTTCGTGGTGCACACAGCAGAAGTGGCGTTGGAGACAGGGGTTTCATGACAATGTTGTGGACTGATTTTTCAAATACCGCTCACACAACTGGTAATACTGCATCAATGGAAAGTGACAGGAGACAGCAGTTGTCAACTATGGTTACAAACTACTTTTCCTCCCATATCGATGTTCTCCCACACAGGTCATTCCCCTTTGACTATTGGGCCGCTAAACTGGACACCTGGCCTGAATTGGCACAATATGCCTTACAGGAGCTCGCTTGCCCAGCTGCAAGTGTGCTATCGGAAAGAGTCTTCAGTGCAGCTGGATCAATCCTGACAGAAAAAAGGACCCGTCTGTCAACCCAAAATGTGGATGATCTAACCTTCATTAAAATGAACCACGCATGGGTTTCCAAGGATTTTGTCCCACCTTCCCCTGATGACACATAGTGTGACAGAAAAATGGCTTGCTTTGGTCCACCTCTTCCTGGTACTTCACCTATTTCGCCTTTTGCATCAGTTGAATGTCCAACATCAACATATGCCACTTTCTAAAACTCCCTAACTGTGCTGCCTCCCCCCCCATGGCCGGGGTCACCACCTAGCGCACGACACCGTGCGAGTGCCGTTGCCCTGGACAGGTGGGTAGGCCGACTCTTGGGCGCGGGCACTGGCACAGGGTCCCTCATAGTGCAATCAAGTGTCTCTGACGGTGGTGGTGCACACCCGCCGTCAGACACACCGCTGTACTATGAGGGGCTCAGTGCCAGTACCGACGCCCACGAGTGGGCCCCCCTTGCTTGGCCAGGGCCCCAGCATTTGCAATCTTTACCTCTCCCTGCTCCTCCGCTGTGTAATCTGGGCCGTCAAATCCATACTGTGCCTGACACCGTCTGAGCCTGCCTCCTGAGACATATATTTTGAATGTGTACGCTATCCATACATGTTATCCAGGGATACGGTACCCTTTCTAACCTTTGTGCAATCACGTGCAATCCATACTGGGCCTAACACCGTCTGAGCCTGCCTCATGCTGTATAGACATATATTTTGAATGTGTACGCTATCCATACATGTTATCCGGGGATACGGTACCCCTTCTAACCTTTGTGCAATGACGTGCAATCCATACTGGGCCTAACACCGTCTGAGCCTGCCTCATGCTGTATAGACATATATTTTGAATGTGTACGCTATCCATACATGTTATCCGGGGATACGGTACCCCTTCTAACCTTTGTGCAATGACGTGCAATCCATACTGGGCCTAACACCGTCTGAGCCTGCCTCATGCTGTATAGACATATATTTTGAATGTGTACGCTATCCATACATGTTATCCGGGGATACGGTACCCTTTCTAACCTTTGTGCAATGACGTGCAATCCATACTGGGCCTAACACCGTCTGAGCCTGCCTCATGCTGTATAGACATATATTTTGAATGTGTACGCTATCCATACATGTTATCCGGGGATACGGTACCCCTTCTAACCTTTGTGCAATGACGTGCAATCCATACTGGGCCTAACACCGTCTGAGCCTGCCTCATGCTGTATAGACATATATTTTGAATGTGTACGCTATCCATACATGTTATCCGGGGATACGGTACCCCTTCTAACCTTTGTGCAATGACGTGCAATCCATACTGGGCCTAACACCGTCTGAGCCTGCCTCATGCTGTATAGACATATATTTTGAATGTGTACGCTATCCATACATGTTATCCGGGGATACGGTACCCTTTCTAACCTTTGTGCAATGACGTGCAATCCATACTGGGCCTAACACCGTCTGAGCCTGCCTCATGCTGTATAGACATATATTTTGAATGTGTACGCTATCCATACATGTTATCCGGGGATACGGTACCCCTTCTAACCTTTGTGCAATGACGTGCAATCCATACTGGGCCTAACACCGTCTGAGCCTGCCTCATGCTGTATAGACATATATTTTGAATGTGTACGCCAGGGGTCCTCAAACTACGGCCCGCGGGCCACAAGCAGCCCTCCAAAGACTTTTATCCGGCCCCCCGCCAGGCCGACTTTGAGCTCTTGAACTGCACTGCAGTTCAGTGCCGGCGGGCTGTGTAATTGCGGGTGGGACGAGGCGCCGAGGAAAGGCGTTGCGCCGCCCTCCCACAGCACAGTGCACAGAGACGACGTGATTGTCATCACGCCGCCTGCGCGGTCTGATGATGTCACGCCGCCTGGGCCTGTGCCGGAAGAAGACGTAGACGAGCGGGCGCCTCTTCAGAGCAGCGCGGGGACATAGGTGAGTACTTTTTTTTTTTTTTTTGTAATGCCGGTCCTATTGGGGATATTTTCCTGCCTAGTGGGGTGTGCTACCTATTGGGGACATTTTTCTTCCTAGTGGGGACATTGTTCTGCCTAGTGGGGACCTGTGCTACCTATTGGGGACATTTTTCTGCCTAGTGGGGACATTTTCCTGCCTAGTGGAGACCTGTGCTACCTAGTGGGGACATTTTTCTGCCTAGTGGGGAAATTGTTCTGCCTAGTGGGGACCTGTGCTACCTATTGGGGACATTTACCTGCCTATTGGGGACCTATGCTGCCTATTGGGGACATTTACCTGCCTATTGGAGACGTATGCTGCCTATTGGGTACATTTACCTGCCTTTTAGGGACCAATGCTGCCTATTGGGGACATTTATCTGCCTAATGGGGACATCTACCTGCCTATTGGGGACCTGTGCTGCCTAATGGGGACATTTGCCTGCCTTTTGGGGACCTGTGCTGCCTATTGGGGACATTTACCTGCCTATTGGGGACCTATGCTGCCTATTGGGGACATTTACCTGCCTATTGGAGACGTATGCTGCCTATTGGGTACATTTACCTGCCTTTTAGGGACCAATGCTGCCTATTGGGGATTCTTGCACCACACCAGTCTGAGCCTGAGGTAAAAGTGGAGTTCCACCAATATGGGCACTGGTGAGGCTGCGCTGATGGGCACTGGTGAGGCTGCGCTGATGGGCACTGGTGAGGCTGCGCTGATGGGCACTGATCAGGCTGCGCTGATGGGCACTGATCAGGCTGCAATGATGGGCACTGATCAGGCTGCATTGATGGGCACTGATCAGGCTGCATTGATGGGCAGTGCAGTCTGTATGTCTCTGTGTGGGCAATTTTATTGCTGGTATATTGTTTTTGTAGCGCTGTAAATATGTTGGTATTTTACTAATAGCAATTTTGAATCCCTAGGAAACAATGATATCAAGAAAGAGAAAAAATTGACTCGAAGTGTAGGATATTCGAAGAACCCAAAAAATCGGTAAGTTTGATGATTTAACTTCATTTTTAACATTGTATTTGTTCCTATTTTTGTTTTATTACTTCTAAATAAGATATGTGCAGTGTGCACAGGAATTTATTCATAATTTTTTTTAAACTATATTCCGGCCCTCCAACGGTCCGAGGGACCGTAATCTGGCCCCCTGTTTAAAAAGTTTGAGGACCCCTGGCGTACACATTCAAAATATATGTCTATACAGCATGAGGCAGGCTCAGACGGTGTTAGGCCCAGTATGGATTGCACGTCATTGCACAAAGGTTAGAAGGGGTACCGTATCCCCGGATAACATGTATGGATAGCGTACACATTCAAAATATATGTCTATACAGCATGAGGCAGGCTCAGACGGTGTTAGGCCCAGTATGGATTGCACGTCATTGCACAAAGGTTAGAAAGGGTACCGTATCCCCGGATAACATGTATGGATAGCGTACACATTCAAAATATATGTCTATACAGCATGAGGCAGGGTCAGACGGTGTTAGGCCCAGTATGGATTGCACGTCATTGCACAAAGGTTAGAAGGGGTACCGTATCCCCGGATAACATGTATGGATAGCGTACACCAGGGGTCCTCAAACTTTTTAAACAGGGGGCCAGATTACGGTCCCTCGGACCGTTGGAGGGCCGGAATATAGTTTGAAAAAAATTATGAATAAATTCCTGTGCACACTGCACATATCTTATTTAGAAGTAATAAAACAAAAATAGGAACAAATACAATGTTAAAAATGAAGTTAAATCATCAAACTTACCGATTTTTTGGGTTCTTCGAATATCCTACACTTCGAGTCAATTTTTTCTCTTTCTTGATATCATTGTTTCCTAGGGATTCAAAATTGCTATTAGTAAAATACCAACATATATACAGCGCTACAAAAACAATATACCAGCAATAAAACTGCCCACACAGAGACATACAGACTGCACTGCCCATCAATGCAGCCTGATCAGTGCCCATCAATGCAGCCTGATCAGTGCCCATCATTGCAGCCTGATCAGTGCCCATCAGCGCAGCCTGATCAGTGCCCATCAGCGCAGCCTCACCAGTGCCCATCAGCGCAGCCTCACCAGTGCCCATCAGCGCAGCCTCACCAGTGCCCATATTGGTGGAACTCCACTTGTACCTCAGGCTCAGACTGGTGTGGTGCAAGAATCCCCAATAGGCAGCATTGGTCCCTAAAAGGCAGGTAAATGTACCCAATAGGCAGCATACGTCTCCAATAGGCAGGTAAATGTCCCCAATAGGCAGCATAGGTCCCCAATAGGCAGGTAAATGTCCCCAATAGGCAGCACAGGTCCCCAAAAGGCAGGCAAATGTCCCCATTAGGCAGCACAGGTCCCCAATAGGCAGGTAGATGTCCCCATTAGGCAGATAAATGTCCCCAATAGGCAGCATTGGTCCCTAAAAGGCAGGTAAATGTACCCAATAGGCAGCATACGTCTCCAATAGGCAGGTAAATGTCCCCAATAGGCAGCATAGGTCCCCAATAGGCAGGTAAATGTCCCCAATAGGTAGCACAGGTCCCCACTAGGCAGAACAATTTCCCCACTAGGCAGAAAAATGTCCCCACTAGGTAGCACAGGTCTCCACTAGGCAGGAAAATGTCCCCACTAGGCAGAAAAATGTCCCCAATAGGTAGCACAGGTCCCCACTAGGCAGAACAATGTCCCCACTAGGAAGAAAAATGTCCCCAATAGGTAGCACACCCCACTAGGCAGGAAAATATCCCCAATAGGACCGGCATTACAAAAAAAAAAAAAAAAGTACTCACCTATGTCCCCGCGCTGCTCTGAAGAGGCGCCCGCTCGTCTACGTCTTCTTCCGGCACAGGCCCAGGCGGCGTGACATCATCAGACCGCGCAGGCGGCGTGATGACAATCACGTCGTCTCTGTGCACTGTGCTGTGGGAGGGCGGCGCAACGCCTTTCCTCGGCGCCTCGTCCCACCCGCAATTACACAGCCCGCCGGCACTGAACTGCAGTGCAGTTCAAGAGCTCAAAGTCGGCCTGGCGGGGGGCCGGATAAAAGTCTTTGGAGGGCCGCATGTGGCCCGCGGGCCGTAGTTTGAGGACCCCTGGTGTACGCTATCCATACATGTTATCCGGGGATACGGTACCCTTTCTAAACTTTGTGCAATGACGTGCAATCCATACTGGGCCTAACACCGTCTGAGCCTGCCTCATGCTGTATAGACATATATTTTGAATGTGTACGCTATCCATACATGTTATCCGGGGATACGGTACCCCTTCTAACCTTTGTGCAATGACGTGCAATCCATACTGGGCCTAACACCGTCTGAGCCTGCCTCATGCTGTATAGACATATATTTTGAATGTGTACGCTATCCATACATGTTATCCGGGGATACGGTACCCCTTCTAACCTTTGTGCAATGACGTGCAATCCATACTGGGCCTAACACCGTCTGAGCCTGCCTCATGCTGTATAGACATATATTTTGAATGTGTACGCTATCCATACATGTTATCCGGGGATACGGTACCCTTTCTAACCTTTGTGCAATCACGTGCAATCCATACTGGGCCTAACACCGTCTGAGCCTGCCTCATGCTGTATAGACATATATTTTGAATGTGTACGCTATCCATACATGTTATCCGGGGATACGGTACCCCTTCTAACCTTTGTGCAATGACGTGCAATCCATACTGGGCCTAACACCGTCTGAGCCTGCCTCATGCTGTATAGACATATATTTTGAATGTGTACGCTATCCATACATGTTATCCGGGGATACGGTACCCCTTCTAACCTTTGTGCAATGACGTGCAATCCATACTGGGCCTAACACCGTCTGAGCCTGCCTCATGCTGTATAGACATATATTTTGAATGTGTACGCTATCCATACATGTTATCCGGGGATACGGTACCCTTTCTAACCTTTGTGCAATGACGTGCAATCCATACTGGGCCTAACACCGTCTGAGCCTGCCTCATGCTGTATAGACATATATTTTGAATGTGTACGCTATCCATACATGTTATCCGGGGATACGGTACCCCTTCTAACCTTTGTGCAATGACGTGCAATCCATACTGGGCCTAACACCGTCTGAGCCTGCCTCATGCTGTATAGACATATATTTTGAATGTGTACGCTATCCATACATGTTATCCAGGGATACGGTACCCTTTCTAACCTTTGTGCAATCACGTGCAATCCATACTGGGCGTGAGAACGGCTGGCGAGCTGTTAAGCAAGCTACAGCACCTGTCCAGACAAGTACAGGGATTCCCTAGCGAGGAGACTTATTTGATTGTTTTCTATGTTGGGACAGCAATTTTTGGGGAGCACTATACTCTGGAGAATGATAGATGGGGCCCACCATACACTGGAACATTCCAAAGATGGACATCAGACACTGGAGCAGCATTTACAGGGCCCATTATACACTAGAGCATTAGAAATGGGGCCCATTATGTTTGGAGCATTATTTGGGCCCATAAGACAGTGGAGCTTCATCCATGGGGACCAACATATACTGTAGCTTTATGTGGAGCTCATCATATACTGTTTCAAACATTATATGGGACCAATGATTTTGTATGGAGAAATAGATGGGCCTCGTCATGAGATGTAAAAAGTGAGGTATTTTTCATTGTACTATACCGCTATTTCTCTGCCGTATCGGAGCATGATGAGTTGTGGTATGTGTTAAAGGGGCGCTCTTTCGCCCAGGGCACATGAAAACCTGCAGCCAGCCCTCCCCCCCCACAAATTTAGCCAAATAACCCCCATTTTTCAGTGCGTAACTTGTATTATGAAGTTAATTAAGGTTGACAAGCTTAAGTAAGAAGAATTGATGCTTTTGGCATTCAAATGGGCACTGTAGGTGTGTTTCCTGTCCTCCTCTCACTGCCGACTTTTATTCCCCATTGACTTACATTGGGTTTCGTGTTTCGGGACGACCCCGACTTTTCCCTATAATCGGACGATCTTGCTCGACCCGACTTTTGGAAAAGTCGGGTTTCACGAAACGAAACGCGACCCTAAAAAACCAAAAGTCGCTCAACTCTAATCGCGGCTCTGGTGCAGCTGGACAACACCCAGAGTCCAGCGGGCGCAGAAGTTGGCCCAAGTGACAATGGGGCTGCAGCAGAGGCTCCACTCCTGAGCGCTGGCCCCACATTCAACCAGAGCGCGTTGGACCCCTACCTGCAAGCGGCCTTGGACGAACTCCCCGCCGAAGACAGTGAGGGACGGGTGAGGCTGATCCAGCAATATCGGCAGGAGGCCCGAGCCAAAAGAGAGGCTGAGCGAGAGGCTGAGAAAGCCGAACGTGAGCGCCAAGCAGAAGCTCAGAGGGCCCATGAGATGGAGATGCTCCAGCGGGGGGTGGAATGCCCCCACAGCCTGAAGCAGTGAGCCCAGCAGCGTCCAGACTCCTAAACCCCGGCCAGAGCATTTTCCCGTGATGGAAAAGGACGGGGACTTAAACACGTTTCTGCGAGCCTTTGAGAAAGCCTGTCGACAGTACCGGCTGGATAAGGTCCAATGGGCCAGGTACTTGACCCCAGGGCTAAAAGGCAAAGCTCTGGAGGCGTTTGCTTCTCTTCCGTCAGAAGACGACGACGACTATGATGCCATCAAGCAGGCTCTGATCGCCAAATACTGGCTGACACCTGAGGTAAACCGAAAGTTCCGGAACCTCCAACGTGGCCCACACGATAGCTATAGCGATGTGGTGCAAGGACTCAGGACCCACTTTGACCAGTGGATCCATGGACTGTCTGTTGATTCCTTGGAACAGCTAAGGGACCTGATGATCAAAGACCAGTTCCTGCATCTTTGCCCAACTGAGGTCCGACAGTTCATCCTGGACCGCGAACCAACGAACGCGGACAAAGCGGCGCAGATTGCCGAGAACTACGAGGCCAACCAGAGACGCGGAGGCCAGTCACCACCAGCTGGAGAGAGGTAAGCTTGCAACCAACCCCAGTGCCCCAGCGAGCCGTCTCTCCGGAGGCCCTGTCCCTGTTGCCAACCCCAGGCCTACTACTGACAGTCGCCAGTGTTTCAACTGCAATCGGACTGGTCACTTCCGTCATGCCTGTCCGGAAAAGCCGAAGAACCCCCCAGCCAAGGCCTCTGGGCCCAACGCCTCTGTTCTTTTGGTGGGAGATGTGGTTGGGAGGTTTGACAATGTTCAACCTGTCCAGGTGGGGGCCCGTCTTGCTACAGGCCTCAAGGGCAACGGGGCTGAACGAACCCTCATCCGTCATGGACTGGCGACCCCTGAAGAGTTTGTTGAGGGGAAAACCCTGACTGTCACCGGGAGCGGGGGTACCCGCTGTCCCTTGCCAGTGGCCTGGGTATTCCTTGATTGGGGTGCTGGGAGCGGGGTGAGGGAAGTGGGAGTGTTTGAAAACCTTCCCAATGATGTGTTATAGGGGACTGACTTGGGGAGGATGGTTGCATACTATGTCCCTGACACCCTTCCACAATCTGATAATAGGGGTAACGTTAACCCTGGTGTTGATGATGATGATGGGAAACTGAATGTGTTACCTGCTAATGCCTTGATGAGTAATGATGCAACTAACAACCATTCTTTCCCCAGGAATGATGCTGATGGTGATGTGAATGTACCAAAGCAATCTGATAACCCTTCTTTTCCTAGGAATGATGATAATGATGATGATGATGTATCTGTGCCGACTGAACCTGTTAACCATTTCTTTGAAACGGTAGATGTGTCCACAGGTACCGAAGTGCTCAGCCCCGTCACTCTGCAGAGTGAGACGACTGAGGAACCCCTGGCAGGAGCAAGCAACGGTGCTCAAGGAAATGGGGAAGTGCATGGGGACCACGAGGAAGGTAATGCCATGCAGCTGACCAGTGCCACCGAGGAAGGTAACTGGCCCATAAGTAGCACTGCTCCTGAAGTGTTGGGGGTGGATGGGGAAGTAGGGCCCATAGCAGCACCGATTGGTGGGTCTGTAGAAATCCCCAGGGAGACAGCATACGTAGCAGCTGTCACACGCAGCCAGAGTGCCCAGATCGCAGGTAACGCCCTGCCTTCTGGACCCTCATCTGCTACAGGAGAGACTGAACCAGAGGTGAAACCAGAGCCGGTTCCAGAGGGTCCCAGTAAGGAAGGGTCCCTGACTTCACTTCTGGCAGCCTCCAGCAAGGAGTTCCAGGCTGCTCTGCACCCAGATACAAGCCTGGAGAAATTGAGACACCTTGCCGAGACACCCACCTCCGAGCCTGATAAGGAGAGGGTGTTCTGGGAACGAGGAAGGTTGTACCGGGAGACAGTTCCCCGGAGATTCCCAAAAGGAGTGGTTAAGGGAAAGACAGCTAGTCGTCCCCCTACAGCTCCGAACTGAGTTGTTGCGGATTGCCCATGAGATTCCACTCGCTGGAGACTTGGGGATCAGCAAAACAAAGGCACGGCTGTCTCAACACTTCTATTGGCCCAAGATGGGGACAGATGTAACACAATACTGCCGCTCCTGTGACACCTGTCAAAAGGTGGGTAAGGCGGGGCCTGCTCTTAAGGCTCCCCTTATTCCTTTGCCGGTGATAGAGGAGCCTTTCCAGAGAATCGCGGTGGACATTGTAGGCCCGCTGGCCATAACCAGCAGCTCTGGAAAGTGATACATTCTCACCGTGGTAGACTACGCTACCTGGTACCCAGAGGCAGTAGCTCTGTCTTCAATCATGGCAGATAAGGTGGCTGATGCACTGGTGACCATCTTTTCAAGGGTAGGATTTCCCAGGGAGATGCTTACCGATCAAGGGACCCAATTCATGTCTCGCCTAATGGAGGCTCTCTGTGAGAAAATGCAGGTGAAGCACCTGGTATCGATTGTGTATCACCCACAGACTAATGGTTTGTGTGAACGCTTCAACGGTACCCTCAAACAGATGCTCCGCATGCTGGTTGAGACCCAAGGGCGCGACTGGGAGCGGTACCTCCAACACCTGCTGTTCGCTTACAGAGAAGTTCCGCAGGCCTTGACCGGGTTCTCCCCCTTCGAGCTCCAGTATGGCAGGCGAGTCCGGGGACCCCTTAGGTTGATAAGAGAATCCTGGGAAGTTGAGCCAAACTCCACAGAAGTGTCCATTGTGGATTATGTCATGCGCTTCCGTGACAAGATGCAGACCTTGACGCAGTTGGTGCATGACAACATGCCTCAGGCTCAGGCTGACCAGAAGCACTGGTACGACCAGAACGCCCGGGAGCGGACCTACCAGGTGGGTCAAAAGGTGTGGGTGCTGGTCCCCGTACCAACGGATAAGCTTCAGGCAGCCTGGGAAGGCCCATACGTCGTCCACCAACAGCTCAACCAGGTCACCTACGTGGTCACGCTTGACCATGCTCTGGGTAGGCGCAAGGCCTTTTACTTCAACATGCTGAAGGCACACCACGAACGTGAAGCTTGCATCCTACCGGTCTGCAACCTGCCCAAGGATGGGGAGGAAGATCCCCTCCTGGACATGCTGGCCCAAGCCAAGGCCAATGGGTCCATGGAGGACATGGAGATTTGTGGTTTGCTAACCGTATCCCAGCGGTCGCAGTTGGTGGAAGCCCTGGAACCCTTCCGGGCCGTGTTCACCAACCGATCTGGGAGGACGGAGTTAGCAGTTCATGAGGTGGACACCGGGAATCACGCCCCACTACGGCGAACACCTTATCGGATCTCTGAGGAGGTGCAACAGGTCATGCGCCAAGAGATCAATGAGATGTTAAGGCTGGGGGTGATTCGACGGTCAAAATGCGCATGGGCTTCACCTGTAGTCCTCGTGCCTAAAATGGATCGAACCACCCGGTTCTGCGTGGACTACAGGGGGCTCAACGCCATCACAACCTCTGATGCTCACCCGATGCCATGCATCGAGGATCTGCTTGAGCGGTTGGCAAAAGCAAGGTACATATCCATCATGGATCTGAGTCGGGGATGCTGGCAGATTCCCCTGAGCCCTGAGGCACAGGAGAAATCCACCTTTATCACCCCCTTTGGACTGTACGAGTCCACGGTCATGCCCTTCGGCATGAAAAATGCCCCTGCCACTTTCCAGTGGATGTTCAACCACCTGCTCCGGGGAGTGGAGGAGTACGCGGTGGCGTACTTGGACGACATCGCCATCTTCAGTTCCACCTGGGAGGAACACCTTCAGCATCTCCAGGAGGTGCTCAAGCGTCTTCACCAGGCAGGCCTGACTATAAAGCCGGGAAAGTGCCAGATGGGCATGAGCGAGGTCCACTACCTGGGGCACCGGATAGGCGGGGGTTCCATGAGTCCGAAGCCAGAAAAGTTGGACGCAATCATGTCCTGGCCCACCCCCAGGACCACGAAACAGGTGAAGTCCTTCTTGGGCACTGCAGGGTACTATAGGCGGTTCGTGCAGGACTATAGCGCCCTTGCAAAACCCTTGACCGACCTCACCAAGCAGAGGCTACCCCAAACAGTCAACTGGACAGATGACTGTGAGGCGACCTTCCAAGCTTTGAAAGCAGCCCTGTGCAGCTCTCCAGTGTTGAGAGCAGTCGACAGCAGTCGCCCGTTTCTGGTACAGACTGACGCCAGCGAGTTTGGCCTCGGTGCTGTGCTCAGTCAGGTCGACTCGGGGAGCCAGGTGCACCCCTTGTTGTACCTGAGCCGGAAACTTTTGCCGAGGGAAGTGGCATACTCGACCATCGAGGAGTGTCTGGTCATGGTGTGGGCACTGCAGGGTCTGCAGCCCTACCTGTACAGGCACACCTTCACGGTGGTAACTGACCACAACCCTCTGAGTTGGTTGCACACCGTGTCCGGAACCAATGGAAGGTTGCTCCGCTGGAGCCTTGCCCTTCAACAGTACGACTGTACAATACAACACAAAAAGGGCAGCGAACATGGAAATGCCGATGGGTTGTCCTGCCGGGGCGAACCTGCTGAGGTGCGCATGGCCGATTACCGAGCGGTAATGCCTCCGTAGCACCCTCTAAAAGGGTGAGGTGTAATGTAAAATGTCTATAAAGTATGATGTTTCTAGAACCTTCTAGAAACATCATACTTTATAGACATTTTACATTACACCTGTTTTTTATGTGTGTATATATGTGTATTTTGTAGGCAGTGAGCAAGATCTGAGGACCGAAACATTGGCCAAAAATCTTGTGCAGACATGTTTTTGCTGCACCCTTAAAATTACGTCTTTTTCATTGCAATATATCTGCCATAGTATTTCATTCCATATCAAGTCTTTTCTACCACTGAGCAAAAAATCTATTGATCATCTGAGTACCCACCATATCATACTCTTAGCTATGTGCGATCGCAAAGGGTGCCCCCCCTGATCTGTATCTGTGAGATTTCAAACAGCTGCTATAAATCCCATCATACCACAGACAGAGCGACTGACCGACCCGCAGAACAGAATCCTGTACTGGTGCACTGGACTGAGAACTGTGACCCAGGCAGCAAAACACCACTGATAAGACCATCTGTCTCCCTACCTCTCCATGGATAGAATCATAGAATCGTAGAGTTAGACGGGACCTCCTGGGCCATCTGGTCCAACCCCCTGCTCAAAGCAGGATTCACTAAATCATCCCAGACAGATGTCTGTCCAGCCTCTGAAGACTTTAATTGAAGGAGAACTCACCATCTCTCGTGGTAGCCGGTTCCACTCATTGATCACTATGTTAAAAAGTTTTTTCTAATATCTAATCTGTGTCTCTTCCCATTCAGTTTCATCCCATTGCTTCTAGTCTTTCCTTGTGCAAATGAGAATAAAGATGATCCTTCTACAATATGACAGCCCTTGAGATATTTGTAGACAGCTATTAAGTCTCCTCTCAGTCTTCTCTTTTGCAAGCTAAACATTCCCAAATCCTGCAACCTTTCCTCATAAGACATGGTTTGCAGACCGGTCACCATTCTAGTCGCTCTTTTCTGAACTTGCTCCAGTTTATTGATGTATTTTTTTAAATGTGGCATCCAAAACTGGACACAGTATTCGAGATGAGGTGTGACCAAAGAGGAGTAGAGGGCAATAATGGCTTCACGTGATCTAGACTGTATGCTTCTGTTAATACATCCTAGAATTGCATTTGCCTTTTTGCTGCTGCATCACACTGTTGACTCATATTCAGTCTGTGATCTATTAGCATACCCAAGTCTGAGCACAACCCCCATCTGTGGACGTCATGCACTCAGACCATCCTCATGGAGTCGGTTTCTAACCATTTGTGCAGACACATGCACATTTGTGGCCTGGAGGTCCTTTTGCAGGGCTCTGGCAGTGCTCCTCCTGTTCCTCCTTGCACAAAGCCTGAGGTAGTGGTCCTGCTGCTGGGTTTTTGCCCACCTATGGCCCTTTCCACATCTCCTGGTGTACTGGCCTGTCTCCTGGTAGTGCCTCCAGCGTCTGGACACTACGCTGGCAGACACGGCAATCCTTCTTGCTACAGCTTGCATTGATGTGCCATCCAGAATGAGCTGCACTACCTGAGCCACTTTTGTGGGTTTTAGAGGCCGTCTCATGCTACAAGTGTGAAAACACAACCAACATTCAAAAGTGACCAAAACATCAGCCAGAAAGCATTGGTACTGAGATGTGGTCTGTGGTCCCCACCTGCAGAACCACTCCTTTATTGAGGGTGTCTTGATAATTGCCAATATTTTCCATCTGTTGTCTATTCCATTTGCACAAAAGCATGTGAAATTGATCGTCAATGAGCATTCCTTCCTAAGTGGACAGTTTCATTTCACAGAAGTTTGATTTACTTGGAGTTATTGTTAGGCATCGGGTTCCTGTCGCTGCACAGCAGGAATCCCGAGCCTTGCGTTCGGCCATCTCCCATTCCTTTCCGGCCGCAGAGGAGGCTGCTCAGCAGACTCGTCGATCCAGGTGCTCTGCTCAGACCTGCTCTGTAGGTTTGGTTGCTGCTGCCACCTCTGATCCAGTTATAGCAACGCATGCTGGTCAGCAGCAAGCTACTCCAGGGACTAAGTCCTCCTTTCTGTCCACTGAGTATGCCCGTGGGACGATCTCTCATTGGAGATCGGAGGTTACATGCTCAGGATTTGACCATAAAGAAGGTCAGGAAGGTCCCGGAAGGACGCGGCTATAAAAGGTTCGCATGGCCACTTGGCCATGCGCTAATATAGAGAAAGATTTAGACAATGTGGAGTGAGCGTTGTGTGCACGTATGAATGTCTCTGGTGAATGACTCATTTGAAACCCCTATCCTTGGTACACATGTGTTGTGTAGCCTAGCCTGTCAGCGCCCAGGCTCAGGAGCAAGTAGGAGGCAGAGTCAGAGAATGGCATCTACACCAAGTTGTGGCTTGGTCTGTACGCCACGGCTCTCTTGGTCGACACTCCACGGTCGCCAGCATCGCTTAGTGGCGTTCCGCAGTTGCAACGCCGCACGCTTAGTAGGTCTAGAGGGACTCTGACCATGTGTCCTTGGGGCTGAGCCCTGTGACCTGATACTGAGCGTTTACCTTGCCAAGCTCTGTGAGCTTTAACAGGCTCCGGCATTTATGTTCAGCGGTAGTGCGGCTCTTTGAAGCAACAGAGTCCCCCCCTGTACACTCTGGGTGACGTCAACCCGCATCTGCTCCTCTTTTATACCGCCATAGAGAGCGTCCGTCATTACTAGCAGCAGTTTACCACCCCTGCACGGTGGACCCCGGGCTACGAACGCACCTTATTACCATCTTTATTATTTGGTGCGTTCCACCAGCCCTAACATTATATTAGCGCCAGGGTCTGGCTAGCAATGATGGACGAGCAGCGTCTGCAGAGATATGTCCAGCAGCTGGAGGTCAGGTTGTAAGCTCTCGAGCGGTCAGCCTCAGCTGCGGATGTCATTGCAGTCGCTGTTCAGGCAGCTGCAGAAGCTGTCTCCCGCGCCTCCACGTCCATACCTGCCCCGACTTTGTCCCGTCTCCCGCTGCCCGACAAGTTCTCGGGTGACAGCGCCTCCTGTAGGGGTTTCGTGAGCCAGTGCTCTATCCAGCTTGAGCTACTGGCCACGCGATTCCCCTCAGAACGGGCTAAGGTGGGGTCAATCATCTCCCTTCTGTCGGGCAGGGCTCTGGAGTGGGCCACTCCACTGTGGGAGCGTGGTGACCCCCCCTGGTACTGAGTGCCGCCCAGTTCCTGACATCCCTGAAACAGGTCTTTCTGGGGCCACGGGTCACACACGACACCTCTCTTCAGTTGTTGGCATTAACACAGGGTTCCTTCTCGGTCAGCCATTTTGCCGTCCGCTTCCGGACACTGGCTTCCGAGCTGGAATGGCCTGATAAGGTGCTCATTCCTGTGTTCTGGAGAGGTTTGTCGGAGCACGTCAAGGATGCTCTAGCGACTAGGGAGGTTCCCATTAGTCTGGAGGAGCGCACTGCAGTACTTTGCTCTGCCCTCAACAGGGCAGAAAAGTACACCTGTGCAGGAAAGAGATGAGGAAGCAAGCAGGAGGACGGCATCGCAAGAAGATGGGAGGCGCTGGACCCAGACCTGCGACACCCATCGGACCGGATGGCCCCCCCCGGGTGAGTATAATGAAACTTATTTTTCTTATCTTGCAGGTATTACAGTATTATACAATGCTGTAGATAAGCCCTGAAAGGCCGTGGTCGCAGCTTATAGCGGCCAAAACTGATGACAGGTTCCATTTAAGACCCGACAACCCTGTTAAGGATGGGCCACTACTCATGGGCCACTGCTTTAGCTTGCAAAAGTCTTCTCTTTTGCAAGCTAAACATTCCCAAATCCTGACAGATGACAGAGGAGCCTCTTAAAGAAGAAGTTACAGGTCTGTGAGAGCCAGAAATCTTGCATGTTTTTAGGAGAGCAAATACTTATTTTCCACCATAATTTGCAAAATAAATTTTGCCAAATCAGACAAGGTGATTTTCTGGATTTGTTTTCTCATTTTGACTCTGATAGTTGTGGTCTACCTATGATGTCAATTACAGGCCTCTCTTATCTTTTTAAGTTAATTGGTGGCTGACTAAATACTTTTTTTCCCCTACTGTATGGGATATTGGTGTACTCAGGAGAAATTGCACTACAACTTTAGAGATCCATTTTCCCCTGTTACCCTTGTGAAAAAGAAAAAAATGTTTCTAAAACATCATTTTTGGGGAAAAAATGTGATTTTTTTTATTTTCACGGCTCTACGTTATAAACTTCTGTGGAGCACATGAGGGTTTAAAGTGCTAAAAACACTGCTATACAGTTGTGCTCAAAAGTTTACATTCCCCAGCAGAATTTTTGCTTTCTTGGCCTTTTTCAGAGAATATGAATGAAAACACCAAAACTTTTTCTCTACTCATGGTTAGTGGTTGGGTGAAGCCATTTCTTGTGAAACTATTGTGTTTTCTCTTTTTAAATCATAATGACAACCCAAAACATCCAAATGACCCTGATCAAAAGTTCACATACCCCATTTCTTAATACCGTGTAGTTTTGAGGCTTGTCTCTGAGCTGTTTTGCATATTGTAGGTGAGAAATTTTGTGGCATTTGCGCAGTAATGGTTTCTTCTAGTGACTCGACCATGCAGCCCATTTTTCTTCAAGTGCCTCCTTATTGTGCATCTTGAAACAGCCACACCACTAGTTCTCAGAGAGTCCAGTATTTCAGCTGATGTTATTTGTGGGTTTTTCTTTGCATCCTGAACAATTTTCTGTCAGGAACACCGCACTGCACTTGCTCACTGAGCCAGTGCGCGTGTCCTGAGTACAAAAGATACCTGTGGAGCGGGAAAGCAGCGGTGAAGATGCGTGCTTCAGACTAACAGGACCTGAAGCATGTGACTGCTGGGGGCGTGGCCTAAGCTCCACAGAGCTAGGAGCTGAGGAAAACTCCTAGAAAGGTAACTACGGGACAAGTTACCAAGGGGCATAGGCAGAGACGTAAACCAGATCAAGCCGGGGTCAAAGCACGAGATAGCACGACAGTACCAAAGGGTTAGACAGAGCGAATAGTCAGGACGCAGCAATAGATCAGAAAACCAGAACGGGCAATAGACGGTACAATAGGGGAAACCGGTAACGGAGTAACGATAGCCAAGCCAGGAGGTCAGAACCGGAGAAGACAATAGTACCAAAATGTGAGACAGAACAGAGTGAGGGGACAGACCGGGTCATACACGGGAAGCAAACAAGCAATGCAGTATACATGCACACCAGGGGGGGTCAGACACACAGCCAGAATAACAGTATAGCTGACAGGGAATCCTAGTCTGGAGTGAGTATAAATACCCCTCCCAGATCCAAAGGGAGGCCAGCAAAATTAACCCAGAGAAAACAGGACATCTCCTAACCATGACAGTACCCCCCTCTTAAGGGGGGGCCACTGGACCCCCAGGTTTCTCATGGTATCTGGCATGAAAAGCCCGTACCAGTCGATCAGCGTGCACCGAACTGGCCAGAACCCATGACCGATCCTCAACAGAATATCCCTTCTAAAGAAAAAGGTGCTGAAGTCTCTGGCGCACCCACCGTGAATCAATGATGCGCCCCACCTCGTACTCCAGTTGACTCTCAACCAACACTGGTGGAGTCACGGATGAGGGATCTTCTCTAACTGTCCCCACCGGTTTTAATAGGGACCTGTGGAAGACGTTAGATATTTTGAAAGAGGTAGGCAACTGTAATCTGTATGCCACCGGGTTGATCACCTCTACAATCTTGTATGGGCCAATAAATTTGGGGCCCAACTTCATAGAGGGTATTTTAAGTTTGACGTTACGGGTGGACAACCAGACTTTTTCCCCCCACTGTTAACGCAGGACCCAACTCCCTCCTCCTGTCTGCAAAACATTTGTACTTCTTCTGGGCTTTGGAGATGTTCCCCTGCACCTTCCTCCAGAGGGTTTTTAACTGTTGTACCATCCCCTCGGCACCAGGGCAATCCGAATCCATACGGGAAAATTCCCCAAACTGCGGAACAAACCCATAATTTACCTGAAAGGGAGACTTTCCGGTAGACTGATTAATACGACAGTTGAATGCAGATTCTGCCGTGGGTAATACCTCACACCAGTCTTCCTGTCTGGAGGAGGCCAGGAATCTCAGAATCTACTCCAACGACTGGTTGGTGTGTTCAGTCTGTCTGTTGGATTCCGGGTGATAGGCAGAGGAGAATGACATCGTTACCCCCAACTTCATACAAAACGCTCTCCAAAACCTGGCAACAAGTTGCACACCCCTGTCCGACACCACGTTCACAGGCACTCCATGCAACCGAACAATGTGCTGTATAAACAAGCGGGCCAAGGTTTCAGCAGATGGTAACGCAGGTAATGGCACAAAGTGGGCTTGCTTAGAACATCTATCAACCACTACCCATACCACTGAGTTGCCCTTGGAAGATGGAAGATTAGTGATAAAGTCCATGGACAGGTGTGTCCATGGTTTATCCAGAATTGGCAAAGGCACCAATTCCCCGGCCGGACCTGAGAGCTTTTAGAGCGAGCGCACACCCCACAAGTATTTACAAACCTTTTTATATCAGTACCCATAGAGGGCCACCAAAAACCCTCTCGGGTAGCTGCAATACCAGGGTGTGCACTTAACACAGAATCATTAAATTCTTGAAGGAGTGTGAGACGGAATTGTCCGGGCACAAACAATTTACCTGGGGATTTATTCCTGGGAGCTTGTGCTTGTGCTTCCAGAATCTCTCTCTGTAGCTCAGAGGAGATTTCGGCTACAACCACTCCCGGTTGAAGAATGGAGGAAGGAGGTTCTGGTGGGGACACAGAATCAAAACTTCGGGATAAGGCATCCGCCTTTACATTTTTAGACCCTGGTCGGAACGTGATGGTAAAATGAAAGCGAGAAAAAAAAAGTGCCCACCGAGCCTGTCTGGGGGTCAACCTCTTAGCAGACTCGATATAGGCCAGGTTTTTATGTTCAGTGATGACCGTAATGGGATGAGCGGTCCCCTCCAAAAAATGCCTCCATTCTTCGAAAGCCAATTTAACCGCTAACAATTCCCTGTTACCGACATCATAGTTTCTCTCGGCCGAAGAGAACTTCTTAGAGAAAAAGGCCCAGGGTTGAGGTTAGTCAAGGTAGAGGGGCCCTGTGACAATACTGCCCCCACCCCCACCTCCGAAGCGTCGACCTCGACGATAAAAGGTGGCGAATCGGGTTGTACCAACACGGGCTGTAGTAAAACACTTCTTTAATGTAAGGAATTTTTTGCGGCCACGGACCAATTTTTTACATCTGCCCCTTTAAGCGTGAGGTCCGCAAAGGGTTTCGCCACCTGCGAGAACCCTTTAATGAACTTCCTATAATAATTAGCGAAGCCCAGAAATCGCTGCAACCCCTTCAGGTCATGAGGCTGCACCCAATCTGTAATGGCCTGAACCTTCCCTGGATCCATGCGGAATCCCTCCAGAAAAGATAGTTCTTGCATAAAAAATGAGCACTTCTCCAGCTTAGCATACAAATGGTTCTCCCGGAGTCTCATAAGAACCGTACGTAAATGGTGTAAGTGTGACTGACTGTCCTCAGAGTATATCAAGATGTCATCCAGGTAAATGACTAAATAACGTCCAATCAAGTCAGAAAAAACATTAATAAAGTTCTGAAAAACAGCAGGAGTGTCAGTGAGACCAAAGGGCATAACCAGGTTTTTAAACAGCCCCTCAGTTGTCAGGAACACTGTTTTCCATTCGTCCCCCTCCCGGATCCTTATAAGGTTATAAGCCCCACGTAGATCGAGCTTAGAAAACCATTTGGCCCCTGTGAGTTGATTGCATAGATCAGGAATCAATGGGAGAGGGTACGTGTTCTTTACAGTAATTTTGTTTAGTTCCCGAAAGTCGAGGCACGGTCGCAACCCACTATCTTTTTTCTTTACAAAGAAAAATCCCGCTGCCACGTGTGAGACCGAGGGCCGAATATGCCCCTTGCGAAGGCTCTCTTTGATGTACTCTTTCATAGGTTGGCGCTCAGGCCTGGACAAATTAAACAAACGAGCCTTGGGTAATTTGGCTCCAGGTACTAAATTGATAGCACAATCATATGGTCTATGTGGTGGGAGCGCCTCAGCCTCGCTTTCGGAAAACACGTCTTCAAAGTCTCTCAGGTACTCCGGAATACCCTCCAGATCGACAGACGACACAGATACAGATTTTATCGGATTGACAGAAGTACCCGAGTTACAACACAGACCATTATTATTACATCCCCATCGGGTGATCTACCCCTTCACCCAATCAATGAGAGGATTGTGGCGTTGCAACCAGGGCATCCCCAATACCAGTCCTGCAGGCAGATTATTCATAATGAAACAACTTAACTTTTCCACATGAGTGGAACCCACTTTCATAGAAAAAACTTCAGACATAAAGCAAATTCCATCCCGGGTAAGAGGGGATGAATCCACAGCCACAATTTTAACAGGGTCTTTTAACCTGCCTGTCCCCTATCTTATTAAGAGTCACAACTTGGGCATCAATCAGATTAATGGAACCACAATCAACAAAGGTGGTGGTCATAACAGGACCGCCAGCAAGTTCCAATTCAACCTGGAGCACCATTTTTGTACGTGAGAAAAAATGTACTTGGGAGTCTGGACATCCTCCTCGAAGAAGGGCAGGAGGGGCAATTCTTTTTCCAATGACCAGAGGCTCCACAGTAAAAGCATAGATTGTCTCTACAGTGCCTTTTCTCTTTCTCCTTAACCGAGACTGACCCAACCTCCATAGGCTCAGATACAGGTGCAGTGTCACACAATTTGGGGTACAAGGGGGACTCTTGTTGCATCATTCCTCTAGGACGGAGTCTCCGGTCCATACGGACCGCCTGCATCATGGCGTCCTCCAGGGTATCAGGAGGAGAATGTAATGCCAGAGCATCTTGCAGACGGTCAGACAGGCCCCTGCGGAACAACCCCCTCAGGGCGGCGTCGTTCCAGGATACTTCGGCGGTCCAACGTCTAAACTCTGAGCAGAACCATTCAGCAGAGTTCCTCCCCTGTGTTACACTCATCACCATATCCTCTGCCAGACACACTCTGTCAGGCTCATCATAGATGTGCCCCAGAGCCTCAAAGAACAAATTCACAGACATACGTTCAGGAGCAGAGGAAGAGAGAGAAAGCCCATGCCTGTGGAGCCCCCCTAAGTAGGGAAATGACGACCCCCACCCTCTGGAACTCGTCCCCGGAGGAGCGGGGCCTCAGAAAAAAAAACTTGCATCCCTCTCTGAACGACCTGAACTCACTTTTAAGCCCTGAGAAAGGGTCTGGCAATTTGACCGGAGATTCGGGGGGACGCCAATGACACATCTCTATCCCCAAAACTAGGAGACCCTGCAGCGACAGCCTCCGTCACAGTATCTGCCAACTGTTGCTGGGTATGGGCCATCGTGCACTGTTCCACATTAAGCTTATGGAACATTTGGGTCAGGTACTTAACCTGATCAGCCAAAGCTTGCATGGAATCCATGAGGATAATTTTTTTTTTTTTCCTCAGAGAAAAAAAAACTGAAATGGTCAGCTATAATGTCAGGAACACCGCACTGCACTTGCTCAGTGAGCCAGTGCGCGTGTCCTGAGTACTAAAGATACCTGTGGAGCGGGACAGCAGCGGTGAAGATGCGTGCTTCAGACTTACAGGACCTGAAGCACGTGACTGCTGGGGGCGTGGCCTAAGCTCCACAGAGCTAGGAGCTGAGGAAAGCTCCTAAAAAAGGTAACTACGGGACAAGTTACCAAGGGGCATAGGCAGAGACGTAAACAAGATCAAGCTGGGGTCAAAGCACGAGAGATAGCACGACAGTACCAAAGGGTTAGACAGAGCGAATAGTCAGGACATAGCAATAGATCAGAAAACCAGAACGGGCAATAGATGGTACAATAGGGGCAAACGGTAATGGAGTAACGATAGCCAAGCCAGGAGGTCAGAACCGGAGAAGACAATAGTACCAAAACGTGAGACAGAGAGCAGAGTGAGGGGACAGACCGGGTCATACACGGGAAGCAAACAAGCAATGCAGTATACATGCACCCCAGGGGTGGTTAGACACACAGCCAGAATAACAGTATAGCTGACAGGGAATCCTAGTCTGGAGTATAGATAACCCTCCGAGATCCAAAGGGAGGTCAACAAAATTAACCCTGAGAAAACAGGACATTAACCGTGTCCTAACCATGACATTTTCCTTGCAGTTGTGGTCTACCTCACCGTGGTTTTGTTTTTTCAGAGCCCCTGATTTTTCAATTGTTAATCACAGTTTAAACGCTGCTGACTGGCATTATCAATTACTTGGATATCTTTTTGTATCCCTTTCCTGTTTTATACAGTTCAACTACCTTTTCCCATATATCCGCTGACAATTCTTTTGCTTTCCCCATGACTCACAATCCAGAAATGTCAGTGGCTGGATAAAAGATGCAAGAGTCTGTCTGGATCTCAGAAACTTACTCAGCTTTTATGCACACACTGATTGCAAGCAAACAGGTCACAGGTGAGGATATTACCTTTAGTAGCGATTTAAAACCATTTGTGTCAACTTCTGTGCATGTTATCAGGCCAAAATCACCAGGGTATGTGACATTTATAGGGACATTTGGATGCTTCACCCAACTACTAACCATGAGTGGAGAAAAAGTTTTGGTGTTATCATTCATATTCTCTGAAAAAAAGCCAAGAAAGCAAAAATTCTGGCAGGGTATATAAACTTTTGAGCACAACTGTAAGTTCCTTGAAGGGTTTAGTTTCCAAAATCGGGTCAATTGTGGGGGTTTTCCATTGTTTAGGCACATCAGGGGCTCTTCAAACGCAACATGGCGCCACCTTTCAATTCCAGACAATTTTGCTTCCAAAATATCAAAATGTGCTCCGTCCCTTCTGAGTTCTGCCGTGCACCCAAACAGTAGTTTTACCCCACATATGGGGTATTGGCGTACTCAGGAGAAATTGCACAACTTTTGTGGTCCATTTTCTCCTGTTACCCTTGTAAAAAAAAAAAATCGGGGCTGAAAGATTATTTTTGTGGCTAAAAAGTTAAATGTTCATTTTTTCCTTCCACATATCTTCAGCTCCTGTGAAGCACCTGAAGGATTAATAAACTTCTTGAATGTGGTTTTGAGCACTTTGAGGGGTGCAGTTTTTAGAATGGTGTCACTTTTTGGTATTTTCTGTCATATAGACCCCTCAAAGTGACTTCACAAGTGATGTGGTCCCTAAAAAAAAAAAAAATTTTGTAAATTTTGTTGAAATAATGAAAAATCGCTGGTCAACTTTTAACCTTTATAACTTCCTTAAAAAAAAAAATAAGTTTCCAAAATTGTTCTGTATATAAAGTAGACATGTGTGAAATGTTATTTATTAACTATTTGTGTGACATAACTGTCTAATTTAAAGGCATAAAAATTAAAAGTTTGAAAATTTCCAAGTTTCTGTTTTTTTTTCACAAATAAATGCAGGTCATATCAAAGAAATGTTACCACTAGAATGAAGTTCAATATGTCACGAGAAAACAAACAGTCTCAGAATCAGTGGGATCCATTGAAGCATTACAGAGTTAGGACCTCATAAACTGACAGTGGTCAGAATTGTAAAAATTGGCCTGGTCAGGAACGTGAAAACCGGCTTCGGGGAGAAGTGGTTAATGGTCGCATAATATTTTATTTTCTTACACTGTTTTTCTAGTATTCCGATGAAGGTCCTTGATTGAAAAGTCACACTTGTACCGTTACACTGTAATTAAAGCTACCTAATTTTCATCAACTGCCGTGTGTGCCAATGTCATCTCTAACACTATAAAGTGTCCCTGTATGGTCTTCACGGTCTGCTATATAAGGGTCTATGAGATCAGCATTATTTATTTGTGATTTCCATTGTGTTTGATGGTAATGAAGCTGCTGGTCCCTAACCACGTTCTTCAGTTTCCTGTCTCCTGATACATTAATGGTGTTTTCTGACTGATTTAGCAGATGTTTCTCATAGACCCTACACTGTACCATCCATCTGTGGCAATGAGAAAGAGAGGGTAGCTTCCATTTTATCTGAGGTAGACTGAAAGATCCAAAGATAACAGCCTCTCATACAGCAGATCCACATTTCCAGTCTTGGGAAACTGACCTAGGAGGTCAGTGCTATGACCTGGGGTCATCTGTATCTGCATCACTGAGCCTTGTCCTATTAGATCCCTTCTTTTGTGACTTGAACATTTAGCTCCCTAACTAAAGGGGAAAGCTTCTGGGGATCAGATTCTGGAGATATATGGCCACTCTGTTTCTCCACAAGGTCAAAAATTTTAGAGGCCAAAAGTACGAAGCGCTTAGCGGAAGCTTCAAATCTTATACACAGCCTGAGGGATTATAAATACGTTTTAGGAGTAAAGTTATTACAGTTGTATGATCATAATCAGCAGGTTTGATCGGAGACACCAAGGTATTTTATTAGGGAACATAGAACAACTGACACTGGACACACACGGTAAAACTGTGGTAGGACGTTTATTGTTTCTTGTACATAAATTGATAACATTTAGATGGATTCTGACGAACCCTCCTACAAAATGTGATAGTCATTAATACAGGACTTTATGAGAAAGGGATTTGTTCTACAAGAAATGCTAGAGTAAAAAATTAGAGAATCCGAGCCCCGTGGGTGGATACTCCGGCCCGGGCCTCCAGCATATTAGTACCATAAGGGGTCTTTGTCCCTGGAGCTTCTCTACTCGGTTTAAAATGAGACTCTGATTCATATAAAGAGCGATTGTGAATAATAGAAACTGCCTGAATATGAGGACCTTGTCTGATCTATATGTCCTCGTATAAAGAACTATGGAGATAGCGCTATAGCTCTGTATAACATGTGTGATGTTGTAGCCCTAATATTTCTGTACAGGGATTTTTAGATAAGAAGGGAAAGGTGGATTGGGAACATTTAAAATTCTAATTTCACTTCAAAAAAGACATTAACCCCTTTCTGCCATGAGACGTACTCTCCCGTCCATGTGCCCTGGGACTTAATTCCCAGGGACGGGATAGTACGTCATAGCGATCAGCGGCGCCCACGTGGTAAGCGCCGCTGATCGCGGCCGGGTGTCAGCTGATTATCACAGCTGACACCCGGCACAATGTGTCAGGGGCGGTCACGGACCGCCCCCGACACGTTAACCCCTTGCACACCGCGATCAAACACGATCGCGGTGTACGGGGGGTTAAAGGGAAGCATCGGCAGGGAGGGGGCTCCCTCCGTGCTTCCCTGAGCCCCCCACAGCAGCGCAATGTGCAGCGCTGCTGCGGGGGTCTCCTTCCCTGCAGGCCCCCGAATCCAAGATGGCGACGGGGACCTGCAGGGAGCTGGCTTCCTCAGTGCCTGCAAAGCGCAAGCATGAGGAAGTCTGCAGCAGTGCCTGCAGCGATCTGTCACAGGACAGTGATGTCCCACCTGGGACTATGTAATAAAGTTAAACAAAAAGAAAAGGTGTTAAAATAATTTTAAAAAAATCGCCAAATAAATTAGAAAAAAAAAACAATTCCCCCAATAAATCCATTTTTTGGAAATAAAAAAAACAACAATAAAAGTACACATATTAGGTATCGCCGCGTCCGTAACGACCTTCCCTATAAAACTGTTAACTGTTAGTTAACCCCTTTAGCGAACCCCTTAAAAAATAAAAAACGAAGCAAAAAATGATTTATTATCATACCGCCAAATAAAAAGTGCAATAACGCGCGATCAAAAAGACGCATATAAATATCCATGGTACCGCTGAAAACGTCATCTTGTCCGGCAAAAAACAAGCCGCCATACAGCATCATCAGCGAAAAAATAAAAAAGTTATAGCTCGCAGAATAAAGCGATGCAAAAATAATTATTTTTTATATAAAAGGTTTCATTGCATAAAACCGACAAAACATTAAAAAAAACGACCTAAATGAGGTATCGCTGTAACCGTACTGACCCGAAGAATAAAGCTGCTTTATCAATTTTATCGCACGCGGAACGGTGTAAACGCACCCCCCCCAAAAGAAATTCATGAAACACTGGTTTTTGTTCATTCTGCATCCCAAAAATCGGAATAAAAAGCGATCAAAAAATGTCACGTGCCCGAAAATGGTGCCAATAAAAACGTCAACTCGTCCCGCAAAAAATAAGACCTCACATGACTCGGGTCAAAATACGGAATTATAGCTCTCAATATGTGGTGATGCAAAAACTATTTTTACAATAAAAAGCGTCTTTTAGCGTGTGACCGCTGCCAGACATAAAAACCCGCTATAAATAGTAAATCAAACCCCCCGTTACCACCCCCTTAGTTAGGGAAAAATAATAAAATTAAAAAAATGTATTTATTTCCATTTTCCCATTAGGGTTAGGGCTAGGGCCAGGGTTAGGGCTAGGGCTAGGGTTAGGGCTGGGATTAGGGTTGGGGGTGTTTTGGGGTTAGGGTTGGAGTTAGAATTGGGGGTTTCCACTGTTTGGGCGCATCAGGTGCTCTCCAAATGCAACATGGCGTCTGATCTCAATTCCAGCCAATTCTGAGTTGAAAAAGTCAAATGGTGCTCCTTCCCTTCCAAGCTCTGCCATGCGCCCAAACAGTGTTTTACCCCCACATATGGGGTATCAGCCTACTCAGGACAAATTGCAAAACAACTTTTGGGGTCCAATTTCTCCTGTTACCCTTAGGAAAATAAAAAATTGGGGGCAGAAATATTTTTGTGGAAAAAAAATGATCTTTTTATTTTCACGCCCGGGCGTTATAAACTTCTGTGAAGCACTTGGAGGTTCAAAGTGCTCACCACACATCTAGATAAGTTCCGTGGGGGGTCTAGTTTCCAAAATGGGGTCACTTGTGGGGAGTTTCAATAGTTTAGGTACATCAGGGGCTCTCCAAACACACATGACACCCGCAGACCATTCCATCAAAGTCTGCAATTTAAAACGTCACTATTTCTCTTCCGAGACCCAACGTGTGCCCATACAGTAGTTTTCTCCCACATATGGGGTATCAGCGTACTCAGGACAAATTGGACAACAACATTTGGGGTCCAATTTCTCCTGGTACCCTTGGGAAAATAAAAAAATTGGGGACTAAGTGATCATGTTTGTGGAAAAAATACGATTTTTTAATTTTCATGCCCGGGCATTATAAACTTCTGTGAAGCCCTTGGGGGTTCAAAGTGCTCACCACACATCTAGATAAGTTCCGTAGGGGGTCTAGTTTCCAAAATGGGGTCATTTTGGGGGGTTTCCACTGTTTAGGTACATCAGGGGCTCTCCAAAAGCAACATGACACCCACAGAACATTCCATCAAAGTCTGCATTCCAAAACGTCACTATTTCTCTTCCGAGACCCGACTTGTGCCCATACAGTAGTTTTCTCCCACATGTGGGGTATCAGCGTACTCAGGATAAATTGGACAACAACTTTTAGGGTCCAATTTCTCCTGGTACCCTTGGGAAAATAAAAAAATTGGTGACTAAAAGATCATGTTTGTGGAAAAAATACAATTATTTTATTTTCACGCCCGGGCGTTATAAACTTCTGTGAAGCACTGGAGGGGTCAAAGTGCTCACCACACATCTAGATAAGTTCCTTGGGGGGTCTAGTTTCCAAAATGGTGTCATTTGTGGGGGGTTTCCACTGTTTTGGCACATCAGGGGCTCTCCAAACGCGACATGGTGTCCGATCTCAATTCCAGCCAAAAACGTCAAATGGCGCTGCTTCCCTTCCGAGCTCAGCCATGCGCCCAAATAGTGGTTTACCCCCACATGTGGGGTATCAGCGTACTCAGGACAAATTGCACAATAACTTTTAGGGTCCTGTTACCCTTGGGAAAATAAAAATTGGGGGTGAAAAGATCATTTTTGTGGAAAAAATATGATTTTTTAATTGTACCGCTGTACGTTATAAACTTCTGTGAAGCCCTTGTGGGTTCAAAGTTCTCACCACATATCTAGATAAGTTCCTTGGGGGGGTCTAGTTTCCAAAATGGGGTCACTTGTGGGGGGATTCCACTGTTTAGGTACATCAGGGGCTCTTCAAACATGACATGGCGTCCGATCAGAATTCCAGCCAATTTTGCATTGAAAAAGTCAAACGGCGCTCCTTCCCTTCTGAGCTCAGCCATGCGCCGAAACAGTGGTTTCCCCCCCACATATCAGGTATCAGCGTACTCAGGACAAATTGCACAATAAATTTTGCAGTCCAATTTCTCCTGTTACCCTTGGTAAAATAAAAAAAATTGAACCTGAAGTATTTTTTTTGAAAAAAAGTTAAATGTTCGTTTTTTTTTTAAATATTCAAAAAATTCCTGTGACGCACCTAAAGGGTTGATAAACTTTTTGAATGTGGTTTTGAGCACCATAAGGGGTGCAGTTTTTAGAATGGTGTCACTTTTGGGTATTTTCTATCATATAGACCCCTCAAAGTGGCTTCAAATGTGATGTGGTCCGTAAAGTAAAATGGTGTTGCAAAAATGAGAAATCGCTGGTCAATTATTAACCCTTATAACTTCCTAACAAAAAAAAAATTGTGGTTCCAAAATTGTGCTGATGTAAAGTAAACATGTGGGAAATGTTACTTATCAAGTTTTTTGTGTGCCGTATCTCTGTGATTTAAGGGCATAAAAATTCAAAGTTGGAAAATTGCGAAATTTTCAAAATTTTCGCCAAATTTCCGTTTTTTTCAAACGCAAGTTATATGAATGAAATTTTACCACTATCATGAAGTATAATATGTCACGAGATAACAATGTCAGAATCACCGGGATCCATGGAAGCGTTTCAGAGTTATTACCTCATAAAGGGACAGTGGTCAGAATTGTAAAAAATGGCCCGGTCATTAACGTGCAAACCACCCTTGGGGCTCAAGGGGTTAAATGGTGGGAAAATGGACCATTTTTTCAATCAGATTTTTTTTGTTCTTTTAAATATTACAATTTGGATACAAAACCAGAAGCATTTAAAGTCATAGAAAATGTGTTCAAGGACCTTGTGGAGGTAAAGAACCCAAAAAAAACTTTATTAGGTATGCATTAAAAGAATAACCCCAAGAAGGTGAACAAAGAGCATACGTGCCAGAGTGCGACCTCACCTGCAGTACATCTGTCCTCTACTATGGTTATCTATTTAGATCTCCTGATGAACCTGATCTAATGGCGGAAATGCGTCAAGATGGAGATATAAAAGCCCTTTTGAAGGGGCGTGGCCTAGCAGAGCATGGTGCTGGTCACATAATCCAGGAGCTCTGACGACTTTAGGCAGTGAAGCGGCTCACACATCTTACCGGCAGTTCCTTCAGCGGTGAATCTTTCTCCAGGCACTTAGTATCACCCTGGGATCAGATGAGGTGGTCCAAAACCGGGCTCCGGAGCTCCCCCAGAAAGGTATCTGACTTCTTTGCCAGAGGCTCCAGGCTGGAGAGGAGTTCTAAGATGGCTGCTGCCTCCCCTCATGCTGCAAAGACTGCAGGATCAGCGCGTTCTGCTACTTCCTCTGCCTCAAGTAGAGAAGGCTCCATGGAGACTGCGGGCACTGTGGAACTGGCAAGCCCTGACAACCAGCCTGTCATAAAGGAGGAGATGAAATCCCTCTTTGCAGCCTTCAGGAAATCTATGTAAAATGATATAAAGAGCATGCTGGCAGAGCTGAAGGAGGAAGTAGGAGCTATAGGGAACCGCACAGATCATTTAGAGAACAAAATGGAGGAGTTAACAGGGTCCCACAATGCACTGATAGACGAGCATGAGGAGCATAAAGCTGAAGTCCGCAAGTTAACATCTAAAATGCTGGACCTGGAGGACAGATCCAGGAGATACAATGTTAGAATAAGAGGAATACCAGAAGAAGTACATGATAAAGATTTGCTCCCCCTGTTACAGGACTTTATTCAAGCTGTTGTGCCTGAAGCAGAAGGGAGAGATATCTAAGTGGACCGGATTCACCGAATCCCTATGCCTCGAGGACTTAACCCTTCGATTCCCAGAGATACTATTGCCCGCATTCACTTCTATAAAACAAAGGAGGCCTTCCTGCTTGGTTTAAAGAAGAAACCTTCCCTGCCAGACAGATTTGCTCACCTTTCGGTATTTCCAGACCTCTCAGCTGGCACGCTTGCGAGGAGGAGAGAATTCACCCCTTTTACAAAGATTCTACGGGATAAAGGCATTATATATCGTTGGGGTTTCCCTATCAAGCTCATTGTCAGTAAAAATGGTAACACTCGGGTTTGCTTCTCTACTGCGCAACTTGAGAAAGTGTTTGAGGACTGGGATATTCCACCCCCTCTGCCATCTTCCTTGGATAAAGGTTCACCCCAAAACAGGAGAATTAACCCTGAATGGTTTAAAGCTTGAAGTTCCCATAACTTTCGCCTTTTGAGGTTGTGGTCTCCACTTTTCTGGATTTTTTTTGTTTCTGCAGAGGGTGCTGGCTACTAAATTTAGTGGCTGCATCCAGCCCACCTGCAGTTCCTGCCCCACGAGCGTCTTTTTTTCGCTCTTACTGCTTTGACTGTTTGTCAGTCCTTGTGTAGTTATGTGAGGAGCAACTTGTTTCTCAGTTTTTCTTTAATTGTTATGTCATGTAATTTGTTGATAGGTCTTGCCTGTTTGTACCGTATCTTTCTGCAGGGTTAATACTCCAAAGGAAGCAGATTCTTGGCTATCACAGCCACTTCTGGCCTTACTTACCATGGGTTTAAAGGTATTGTCTCTAAATGTAAAGGGATTAAATTCTCTGCATAAAAGGTCATGGGTCTGGAAGGAGGCAGGGAAGGCGAGTACTGATGTTTTATGCATTCAAGAATCACATTTATTAGCCAAGGATAATGGTAGAATGAAAAATGTTAATTATCCTCATCAGTTTTTTTGCCAATAATGTCCACAAAAGGGTGGGTGTGGGAATCCTCATTAAAAGCTCTGTAGCCTTCCAGCTTGAAAGGGTGGTGGGGGAAATTGAGGGGAGATATGTCATTTTAATTGGCCTATTAAACAATGTGCAATTTACTATTGCTTCAGTGTATGCTCCCAATGTGGGCCAGTTGAGATTCATACGTAAATTTTTGGAGACTTTTAGGGGAATAGCAAAGGGTTCCTCTGTGATATGCGGAGACTTTAATGTCCCTATGTGTAAATTCCTAGATTGTTCCCACCAAGCCCTGGCCAGAAAAGAGATGGGCCACCTGATCCGTGAGTTTCGTCTTCATGATATATGGCGATATGCTCATTCAGGAGAGAGAGACTACTCTTTTCACTCCCTAAGGTTTAATACCTACTCTAGAATAGATTATATCTTAGTAGATGATTCGTTACTGTTGGGTTGTGACCAGGTTAACATTGGCCGCATTACGTGGTCGGACCACGCGCCCGTTATGTTAACAATTTCAGACGGGGGTCCTACCCGGTCTCCTTCCAAATGGAAACTGAATGATTATATCCTCACTAACCAAGATACCAGCGATGAAATCGCTTGGCAATTAAAATAATTTTTTGCCATTAATGATAATCAAATGGTCTCGGATGAAACTCTTTGGGCGGCCCATAAGGCCTTTGCTAGAGGTGTCCTCATCAAAATTGCAGCAATGGAGAAAAGTGAAAGGTTAAAAACATTTAATGATATTTTGTCTAAACTCCAGCTCCTGGAAAGGGCAAACAAGGCCCATCCCGCTGACATTTTCCTTGACTATATTAGAGGTCTGAGAGATCAGCTGAGATCAATTATGCTGTATTCCTATGAAAAAAATCTAAAAAAGCTTAAATCCAAATTCTATAGCCGGTAGGGTCCTAGCAAGTCGAGTGAAGAAAAGGGAGGCTCGGATGGCCATTCCCTTTTTGATTAAGCACAACGGGTCCAAAGTCTTAAACCCTACTCATATAGCTAGTGAGTTTAAAGAATACTATTCCCAACTATATAATCTCAAGTCAGATCCTAAAACACACCAGCCCACGAAGGGTGAAATTTCTTCTTTCCTTGCTAAACTAAATTTGCCCAAACTTTCCCCCACAGCTCTGGCTGCTCTTAATGCCCCCCTTACTGAGGAGGAAGTAGTTTGGGTTATTAAATCCTCTAAGAGACTTTCTGCCCCCGGGCCAGATGGTTTTTCTAATTCTTACTACCGCCAGTTTGCGCATATCTTGGCTCCATTTTTGGTTAGAACGTTCTCAATATGGAGGGACTCATCTGATATCCAATCTGAAAGCTTGGCTGCGACAATCACTACTATTCCTAAACCGGGGAAGCCTCCAACCTCTCCTGGTAACTTCAGACCTATCTCTCTTTTGAATTGTGATGTGAAGTTATATGCAAAAGTCTGGGCTAATAGACTCCTCTCAGTTTTGCCGGCCCTGGTCTCCCCTGACCAAGTGGGATTTGTCCCAGGGAGGAAGGCTAGAGATGGCACTAGAAGAGTGATTGATTTGATGGATTTTCTTGAGTCCAGTGGTACCCCCGGTGTATTCCTGTCTCTAGATGCGGAAAAAGCGTTTGACAGGGTACACTGGGGCTATGTGGACGCCGTTTTGGACACATTTGGTTTCTCTGGTAATATAAAGGGTGCTATTATGGCCTTATACAAAAAACCAAATGCTTCGGTCTGTGCAGCTGGCTTCTATTCTGATAAATTTGACCTGACTAATGGGACCCGCCAAGGTTGCCCCCTTTCCCCTATAATTTTTGCTTTAGTCATGGAGCCCCTGGCGGAGTCCATTAGGCTCAACCCGGAAATCTCTGGAGTTAAAATAGGCCCTGTAGAGCATAAGATCGGTCTATATGCAGACAATGTAATTCTCTCTTGCACTGATAGTGAAAGATCATTGATAGGGATCAAAAACGCTCTCCTTGAATTTTCTAAGATTTCATATTACAAGCTAAATGAAGGAAAATCGGTTCTCTTCTCGGTTAATGTTCCACTATCTGTTAGAAATAGAATCTCCTCACTTGTCCCAAATACTTGGGCCCGGGACGGCTTCTCGTATCTAGGACTAAGGATTTGTAAACTTTTCAATATTGTCAAACAGAATTTTAATACTCTGCTTGATTCCATTCGAAAGGACATAGACAATCAAATACATTTACCCCTTTCCTGGATAGCGCGCATTCAGATAGTTAAGATGATGTTTTACCAAAAATTATTTATTTATTCCATTGTCTTCCCTTGAGGTTCCCCAAGAGGTTTCTCTCTCTTCTGCAGGCTGTTGTGAGCAGATTTATTTGTGCAGGAAAGAAACCTAGGGTTGGTATGTCTACCTTATTTTATAGTTATTCACATGGTGGTCTGGGGGTCCCAAATTTTTATTTGTACCATAAAGCAGCAGTTCTAGAGGCGTTAAGGGAGTGGTATGAGGATTCTAGTCCTCACAAATGGGTGCTTGTGAAGAAATACTTGGCCCCGCGTGGGACTTTGAGATTTCTACTGGAGGCCCAAGTGCTTGGTTCCTTTGCCCCCTCTCTTCCCTTGCAGACAATGAAAGTGGCATTTTCTTACTGGTCTGATCTGGTCTCTTCTCGTCAGGTGATTAAATTTGAGTCTATCTCTATTAGAGCCTTGGAGCTTCATGTGGATGGCCTCACGTTAGGCAATTGGGTGAGGAATGGTATTGTGGTCATGAAAGATATCCTCTTAATTCAGGAGTTGAAACCTTTCTCTGTCCTAATGGATGAATTTGGCCTTCACAGAAATAACTTTTATCAGTACCTGCAAATTCGGCATTTTTTAAATTCATGTGTATTTCCCTTATCCTGCCATAATGCTGTTTGCTCAACAATACAGCGGTTTTTTAGTTCTTCCTCCTCTCAAAAACACGGCCTCTCGGTAGTATATAAAGTGTTTAATTCCCCCGGTAATGGTCCTAAACAAGCGTATATGAGGCGCTGGGAAGGGGCTCTTGCTTTCTCCTCAACCCCGGACCAATGGTGGTCCGCTTCTGGCGACTTGCAGAAATATTCCTCCTGTATCAATCATCTTGAGCAGCGTAAGAAAGTTCACTTTGACTGGTATTACACCCCACTGAAGATTTCCAAATTCCGTGGTTCCTATCCCCGATCCTGCTGGAAGGGCTGCTCGGGTGTTGGTTCCCTAGGGCACGTGTGGTGGGATTGCCCGCTCATCTGGCCTTTTTGGGAAGAAGTGTCTAACATTATTACCTCAGTTACAGGCCTGGCTGGAAGTTTGAGCGGTCCGCTAGTGGTTTTGGGGATCGGTTTACATATATTCCCTGGCGATTTGAGACCAGTTGTATCACACATTCTAATAGCAGCACGTATGTGTCTGGCAGACCACTGGAGAGAAATAACTATCCCCTCTAAATTGGAAATTATCCAAAAAATCAATAAACATTACCAATACGAGCTCCTTCTGACCTCAGATATGTTTACCAAAAATAAAATAAGGAATCGCTGGTTCCCCTGGGTGGTGTCCAAATTCTGGTCCTTCCAGTCCTGATTGGTGGACCTGTGATCTTATTACCTATCATCCCTACCCTTGCTTCCTATGTTGCACATTGTATCCCCTAACCCTACTATGCAGAATTTTCAGCTGTTATGTTTTTACTTTAAATTTTATTGTCCTGTTATAGGACAAATTTTTCAACTGTCCGCAAGTTTGTTGCGGTGTATAATCTGTTTTATATAAAATCTTAATAAAATTTATTGATTATTTTGTACCATCAATTAATTGTAAATGTAGATATCTTGTATACTACAGATTATCCATGTTCCAGTAGGGTAGTGCAACACTAATGTACATGTACCATGTGTATCTCAGTATAGCACCTGTACAGTTCTATGTTATTTTTGCCATCCTAGATATCTGACCAGTTATTTTTAACTGGTCGTTTTCCAGGGATATCTCCAATACTACAGGTGCATGTCACAAAATTAGAATATCATAAAGTGAATTTATTTCAGTTCTTCAATACAAAAAGTGAAACTCGCACAGTATATTATATAGAGTCATTAAAAACAGAGTGAACTATTTCAAGTGTTTATTTCTCTTAATGTTGATGATTATGGCTTACAGTCAATAAAATCCCAAAAGTCATTATCTCAGTAAATTAGAATACTTTATAACACCAGCTTGAAAAATTATTTTAAAGTCCGAAATGTTGGCCTACTGAAATGTATGTTCAGTAAATGCACTCAATAAGTTGTCAGGGCTCTTTTTAGATCAATTACTGCATCAATGTGGCGTGGCATGGAGGCGATCAGCCTGTGGCACTGCTGAGGTGTTATGGAAGCCCAGGTTGCTTTGATAACAGCCTTCATCCCGTCTGCATTGTTGGGTCTGGTGTCTCATCTTCCTCTTGACAATCCCCCATAGATTTTCTATGGGGTTAAGGTCAGGCAAGTTTGATGGCCAATCAAACACAGTGATACTGTTTTTTAAACCAGGAATAGGTACTTTTGGCAGTGTGGACAGGTGCCATGTACTGCTGGAGAAAGCGATTTCCATCTCCAAAAAGCTTGTCGGCAGAGGGTCGCATTAAGTGCCTAAAATTTCCTGTTAGATGGCTGTGCAGATTTAGTCTTGATAAAACACAGTGCACCTACACCAGCAGATGACATAGCGCCCCAAACCATCACTGACTATGGAAACTTCACATTAGACATCAAGCAGCTTGGATTGTCTGTCTCTCCACTCTTCCTCCAGATGCTGGGACCTTGATTTCCAAGGACTAGTGTCAAATATCCACAAACAATGATGTTTTATGGAACACATGTCATCTGCTGGTGGTCCACTGTTTTAAAATTCCTGCACTACTGTCCTGCTGAAATGTGAAGGATAGTACATGTAAAAAGTGCGGACCAGCCCTTGGTGGGTATCCACACAGGGATTGCAGCACTTACTCTTTCCTAGATGAGTGTGTGGCTTGCATCCCAGTAATCCTGTACTGAAGCAGTCCTCGTTGCTATGCCTCCCCTGGTGATAGAAATTATACAAAAAAAAGGCATGCTCCGGCCGGAAGGGATGTCGGGGGGGGGGGGCGTGGTAGTGGTGATGTCAACAGCCCTATCTAATGGGCTCGTAGATGGGCCAAAAAAACAACGCATTTCAAAGGATGCAGTCCTTCATCAGGGTCTTACAGAACCCCCCAGCACCCTGGATAGGTGCAATGTGAGATGCATGGCCCTAATTCAGCAACCGACCGGCTGCAACCCCTGGTCAGAGGTAAATGAGATATCCCACTTCTGGCCTCCCCCCCACCTTTGTAAATCCCACACTAAATGATCGGGGGTCGCCGGCCACCTGCAGCTATTGTAATGTACGTCTGGCATCTCAATTGGAGCCTGTTATCTACTGGCCCGCCCCATATTGATTGTCCTGTCCTCTGTATGTATATATATTCTGAGACCGGTGAATAAATGGTTGTCACATTGGAAATACGTGGAGAAGCAGTGATCTTTTATATGTTCCCATGTTACAAAGCCTTTCTAGACCGCGTCTTTCATCCAGAAGTGAGGAAAAGCAGAGTGGACCTCCTGAAACACGGGGTGGTAATGTAAGAGGTATTACAGCAAAGACCCCGTTACAGTTTGGTCCACCTGATTGAACAGTCTATATATACCTCTGCATACCCACCACCGCTAGGCACTAGTGACAGATGGAAGCCCCCCAAGGTGGAATTAAATGCCTTGTATAGTCAATAAATGTATGGTGGAAATGGGATAAAGTACATTATCACTTGATGTATGGTGAGAATAGGAATGACAACCGTGTTGCAATCCAAATTCACAAATGCTGCTAGAGGCATTATATATACTAGATGGTAGCCCGATTCTAATGCATCGGGTATTCTAGAATATGTACAGTCATATGTAAAAGTTTGGGCACCCCTATTAATGTTAACCTTTTTTCTTTATTACAATTTTGGTTTTTGCAACAGCTATTTCAGTTTCATATATCTAATAACTGATGGAGGTGGTCTTTGGAGGTGGTCTGTGGATTGTCCTTGACTGTTCTCACCATTCTTCTCTGCCTTTCTGATATTTTTCTTGGCCTGCCACTTCTGGGCTTAACAAGAACTGTACCTGTGTTCTTCCATTTCCTTACTATGTTCCTCACAGTGGAAACTGACAGGTTAAATCTCTGAGACAACTTTTTGTATCCTTCCCCTGAAAAGCTATGTTGAATAATCTTTGTTTTCAGATCATTTGAGAGTTGTTTTGAGGAGCCCATGATGCCACTCTTCATAGGAGAATCAAATAGGAGAACTACTTGCAAGTGGCCACCTTAAATACCTTTTCTCATGATTTGATACACCTGGCTATGACGTTCAAAGCTCAATGAGGTTACAAAACCAATTTAGTGCTTCAGGAAGTCAGTAAAAAGTAGTTAGGAGTGTTCAAATCAAGAAAATGATAAGGGTGCCCATACTTTTGCACCGGTCAAATTTTGTTTAAATGCAGATTGCACATTTTCTGTTAGTACAATAAACCTCATTTGAATCCAGAAATATAACTGAGTCCATCAGTTATTAGATATATGAAACTGAAATACCTGTTGCAAAAACCAAAATTGCTATTAAGAAAAAAGGTTAACATTAATAGGGGTGCCCAAACTTTTACATATGACTGTATGTAGTTTATTTATGAAGTTTTAATAATAATGCAATAATGCACCCCCAATCCTGATATGCATGGTACCCCTTCCCCCTATCCTGGTATGCATTGTCCCCTCACCCCCCCAATCCTGATATGCATGGTACCCCTCAATCCTGGTAAACATGGTTCTCTCACCCCCCCAATCCTGATATGCATGGTCCCCTCACCCCCCAATCCTGCTATGCATGGTACCCCTCACCCCCAATCCTGATATGCATGGTACCTCTCACCTCCCCAATCCTGATATGCATGGTCCTCTCACCCCGCTTTCCTGGTATGCATGGTCACCCTCACCCTCCATTCCTGGATTGCATGGTCCTCTCAACCCACTTTCCTGGTATGCATGGTCACCCTCACCCCCCCTTTGCTGGTATGTATGGTCCCCCTCACCCCCCTTTCCTGGTATGCATGGAAAATAAAAGTTATATACTCACTTTCCGACGGCCCACGATCTCCACTCCACACATCTTCCGGTCACAGCAATGCTTTGCGCGAAACACCGTTGATGACGTCGCGCTCTCGCAAGAGTGACGTCATCTCCGGCCCTTCACGCAAAGCAATACTGGGATCGGAAGGTGCCGGGCGGTGGAGCAGAGAGCGCGGGCCGTCGGAAGGTGAGTATATAACTATTTTTTATTTTAATTCTATTTTTTACATATTTCCACGCGCCCGGCCTCGCGGTCCCAGGAATGCTTTGAGGCTTAGACCGCTGATGACGTTGTGCTCTCGCGAGAGTGACGTCATCTCCGGTGTAAGGCGCAAAGCATTACTGGGACCGCGAGGCCGAGCGCATGGAAAGGAGATCAGAGGCCGTCGGAAGGTGAGTTTAACCTTTTTTTATTTTAATTCTTTTTACAGATTTAGCCCTACGCCCGTCTGTGCCTGCCGCTGATTGGCGGCCGCGACCAATCAGCGGCAGGCGCAGCTTACCATTACAATCAGCGACACGGGATTTTGGTTACAGACAGACATGAAAAGACGATTATATATATATATATATATAGATGGTGGATAACTGATTCAGAGTGTGCTTAGTGGTGTGGCGTGAACCACAGAACATCTGTGGCTGTGGATGCAACATACTCATGTTTTTTTCTGTACTGGAACGATAATAGTTCCCCCACCCCTATTGATAGTGTGCTTCCTGGCCCGACTGCTACATCTCAATAATACATATATGATTTCAATCAAAACATACATATATCTTTTTTTACTTTACTATTAAAAAACTTTTTACAAAAATATATTTTCTTTTAAAAAATGTTTTCGTTTTATTTAAATCCAGAAAAAAATTGCTTAAGAACATCCTTTTCCTTATAAAACGGATCGATCTAATTTTTTTTTTAGCTTTTAATTTTTTTTAGTTTTCTATTTTATGAAGTTTGTATTTGCTTTTTTTTTTTTTTTTTTTATTATTATATATCATACATGTTTTTTATGTTTTGTATGTACTTTACGTAGCTGTGTCAAAAAGAAATGTCTCTTACAAGGCTATAAGAGACCAACACAATAAATTTAGGTTTTTGTTTTATTTGTTAATGTAACCTGGTGGATCCCATTTGATTGAAGAGATTTAGGTGCAGAGGGATAGAAAATTGGGGGGGGGGGGGGTTAGGGATTTATCCAAAAATGTATAACAAGCCATGCTGAGTATATGCGATCTCCCTCTGCATGTATATTGGGGACAGTATAATACAGACAAAATGTCTGTCCACCCAGTCAGCATTAATTAACATTAATTACAATTTGTCAATGAAGGCAACTGATCCCTAAATAAAGATGATTAAAAATAAACTTTTCATGAACTTTTTAAATAAGATTAAAAGATACGACAGTCAGTGTGTATGAGGGAATATCAGGATTATAACCCCTTGGTTAAAACCGCTTGGTGCGGCCACTATTAAGGCTGTGTGCACACGATGCAGATTTGCAGCGGATTTTACCGAGCAGAAACGTTGCATATCCGCATTGTGATGTACAGTAGCCTTAAAATCTATGAAGAAAAAAAATCTCGCTGTGCAGACGCTGCAGATTTTTCCGCGCAGTTTTCCTGCGGTACAAAATCCGCAGCATGTTACTTCTTGTGTGCGGTTTTCCATCTCCCCTGTCACCAAATCCGCCAGGGGGAAACCGCACAAAAACCGCATGAAAAATGGAAGAAATCCGCAGGAAAAATGCAGGTCATTTGACCTGCGGATTTCTTCCATTCTGCACGGAAAAATCCGCAGGGCCAAAAAGTACGTCTGCACTCAGCCTTACTGCTCTCTAATATTGTTGCCAATAACAGACTGACTGCAGCTAGTAAAACCTTTACATGTTTGTCCTGATGAAGAGGTCGTGTAAGCTTGAAACGCGTGGACCTACAAACCATTACAATAAAATACTATTGATTTCACCTTGCCATCGAGCTTCCTTCAGCAGCGCAATGAATGACACCTCCTTCCTGTTCTTCATTTCTCCAACAATGGCAACCTAAAGCCTTTATGAAGGAATTGCTGTTTGAGATGTTCTGTCTCGGTATAATGTTTGCATATTGGTGCAATTTCACCGAATGCGTGTGTACTGGCCTTTACGGATGTTGGTTGGACATGTGCAGATTTACATACACACAGCTCTATTTTTATTATGCATTGCTTACGTAGCACCATCATATTCCACAGCGCTTTACAGACATTATCATTGCTGTCCCCAAGGGGTTCACTGTCTAAATTCCCCATCAGTATTTCTTTGGAGTGTGGCAGGTAACTGGAATACCCAGGGGAAACCCACGCAAACACGTGGAGAACATACAAACTCCTTGCAGATGTTGTCCTTGGTGGGATTGAACCCAGGACCCCAGCGCTGCAAGTGCTAGCCACCGTGCTGCAGGTCTACCACATAAGTACATATATACAAATACTGTATATATAAATAATACACACAGCTCTAATATATATGCAAATTTGCATACACACAGATCTACTATATAAACACATTGCATACAAATACACTGTGTATATATTAACCCATTTTGCAATTCCTTCCAGCTCATGTGAAAGGTCCTGGAGCAAGTCAGGTGGAAAGTTTGTCAGCTGCTCTCTCAGAATGTGCAGCCTCTGTGCAGGTCCTGGTATCCTCCAATCCTGCTCTGCAGCGATCACATAGTGTTGGGCAGGAGGAGAGAACACGTCTCACAGTAAACGAGAAGGATGCTGTCTGCTCTATCACAAGAAGCTGCCTTCAGAGTATAAGTGGCTATCACTTATTAGCAAGAATTTTTAGTGATAAAAGTGTGCCAAATAGTACAAAAAATACAGTAAGTTCTAATGCAATTTCTCTTTTTTGTTTAATTATATGACTGTTGTATGTTTTTTGTACAATTTCTCTAAAATATATAGTTTCTCCCCTTGTGCGTTGTTTTTTGATATTCAACAAAATATGTTTTCTATTAATTCATTGTTCATATTCCAGATATGATAATGGCTTCTCACTTTGTGGGATTTAAAAATGTTTAACAAAATAGCATTACTGTTCAAACTATTTCCCACATTCCTCATATGAACGTTGATTCTCCCCTCTGTGAATACTCTGGTGCCTGTTAAAACTTGTTTTATCTGACCAACATTTCCCACATTCTGAACATAAATATGGCTTCTCCCCTCTGTGAATTCTCTGGTGCCTATTAAAACTTGTTTTATCTGACCAACTTTTCCCACATTCTGAACATAAATATGGCTTCTCCCCTGTGTGGGTTCTCTGGTGTAAAACAAAGTCTGCTTTCCGTGCAAAACATTTTCCACATTCTGAACATGAAAAAGGCTTTTCCCCTGTGTGAGTTCTCTGGTGATTAAGAAGGTCTGATTTCTGTACAAAACATTTCCCACATTCTGAACATGAAAAAGGCTTCTCCCCTGTGTGAGTTCTCTGGTGAATTGCAAGATTACATTTCTGTTTAAAACATTTTCCACAATCTGAACAGGAAAAAGGCTTCTCCGCTGTGTGAGTTTTCTGGTGTAAACCTAGGTATTTTTTCAATGCAAAACATTTTCCACATTCTGGACATGAAAAAGGCTTCTCCCCTGTGTGAATTCTCTGATGAATTGCAAGATTACATTTCTGTTTAAAACATTTTCCACATTCTGAACATGAAAAAGGCTTCTCTCTTGTGTGAGTTATCTGATGTTCAACAAGACCTGATCTCACTCCATAACATTTTCCACATTCTGAACATGAAAAAGGCTTCTCCCCTGTGTGAATTCTCTGATGTCGAACAAGTTGTGATCTCACTCCATAACATTTTCCACATTCTGAACATGAAAAAGGCTTCTCCCCTGTGTGAAGTCTCTGATGTTGAACAAGATGTGATCTCACTCCATAACATTTTCCACATTCTGAACATGAATATGGCTTCACCCCTGTGTGAGTTCTATGGTGATTAAGAAGTTCTCGTTTACTTAAAAAACATTTCTCACATTCTGCACATGAATATGGCTTCTCCCCTGTGTGAGTTCTCTGGTGAAATACAAGATTACATTTATGTTTAAAACATTTCCCACATTCTGAACATAGATGTGGCCTTTCCCCTGTGTGAGTTCTCTGATGTGTGTTAAGATTTGTTTTCTCTGAAAAACATTTCCCACACTCTGAACATGAATATGGCTTCTCCCCTGTGTGAGTTCTCTGGTGAATAACAAGTTCTGATTTCCGGTTAAAACATTTCCCACATTCAGAACATGAATATGGCTTCTCTCCAGTATGAATTCTCTCATGCCTAACAAGATCTGATTTACAGTGAAAAAACATCCCACATTTGGAACAAGAAAATATTTTTGCCTCTGTGTGATTTTTTTGATGTTTAACAAAAGATGTTCTGAGTGGAAAATTATTTCCGCATTCTGAATGTGCAATTTGCTTCTTTGCTTTAAGAGAAGTTCGTTTTTTAATGCCTCTTTTCTGATTTTTATTATCCTTAGTAGTCAGTAATAAATCAGAAGATAGGACCTGTTTCAAAGAAGGAGATGATAGCTCGTTGCTGTGAATAAGTGATAGTATATCTGGAGTAATGATCTTCACTTCAAGTGTATCCTGTTTGATCTCAAGGTCATCCGATTTAAAAATTGAAGATGTCAGCTGTCCCTCTAATCTCCTGGTACAGTCATCTGCCAAGAATAAAACCAATTTATTATTTTTGAATAAAATATTCTTGAAACTTATATTTTTGAACATTTCTACTCAAAATGTCCATGGAAATGGAAAGTTATGCAGTAAAACTGAATTCTTCACTAAGACAATGACAACCCACGATCTAATAGAAGACCTCACTGCATGAACCAGCGAAGCGTGATATTCAACTGTTTGTTCATTCTACATTCCAAATATAAGAATAAATAGCAACCAAAAAATGTTACATAGGTGAAAATGATACTTAAACAAACTTTTACTACTCCTGTAAAACAAGAAAAAAAAATCCAGGTGTCAAAAACGACTAGTCCTATAGATTAATTCACTGATTGTTAAATTTACAAAATAGTCATTTTATAAAGTTTTCTATCTTTCCGTAACACTATGGCTTCTGCAAATGGTGTCTCTGATCTCCTCTGGGGTCTGAGCTTGCAATGTCTGCTTTTATCACCAGACGTCGCCCATCATTCCTTCTGTAGGTGGCACTCGTGATGGAGGAGACATTGTAACCAGAAGTTCTGGGCAGAACAGGCTCTGTTCTGTCACTAAGGATAGGGTGGCTAGGACCAGTAGTACCATTCAGTGTGGAAGTGTGGGCATATGTGCAGCCCAGCTGGAATAATCAGCTTCCTGCTTCAGGTAATTGTACAGCACCACACCTTACTAAAGATCCAAGCCTATTTCCGAAAGCTGCCAGATACAGCATTGTTCTACTCTGGTTCAGTCCTGCATGATCAGCCCTTGGCTTGTGTATTTGATTCTTTTGTGACCGTGGCCCGTTTACGGACTACTTTTCTGTCTTCTGATTTTGTATTTTCTCTGCCCTTTTGGTTCTAGCTAAAATCTAGGCCCCTTAAAGTAGTTTCAAAAAAAGATTTGTTACCCAAAAACTAGCTTTTGTAAATTTAATATTTAAAAACGTTTTGCTAAACTTGTAAGCTTTCTCTTATCTGAAAAAAGTTGAAAAGTTGAAAAAATAAATCCAAATGTTAGAAAAAAAACTTTAAGCAATTTTTTTAACCCCTTCACGACCAATGACGCCACATAGGCGTCATGAAAACTGGTACCAATCTGACCAGTGATGCCTATGTGGCGTCATGACTTTAAAGCCCCCCTGCGGGTCGGGTGACCTAGGTCACTGAAAGGTCACCCAACCCGCAGATACAGGAGGCTTTGTACTTCACCACGGGGGCGTGGCTTCGCCCCCCACGTGGCTACGATCGCTCTGATTGGCTGTTAAAAGTGAAACAGCCAATCAGAGCGATAGTAATATATCATCAATGAAAATTGATGAAATATTACAATCCAGCCATGTCCGATGCTGCTGTAGCATCGGACATGGCTGGTGACACCGATCTGTCGCCCCCACCAGCGATCGCCCCCCCTGCCACTGAATGACAGCGGCGATGTGCCGCCGCTGTCATCATCTGCCCCCCCGCCTTCCGATCGCCCCCCCGGTACTCACCGAGTGCCGCTATGGCTCCCGGTGTCCCGGACGATTGGAATATTGGACATATTGGAATATGGCGGGCGCATGCGCAGTGCGCCCCCTGGCTGCAATTTCCTTTCATTCATTTTGATCACTGTGATAAACTCTCACAGTGATCAAAATAGAATGAAAAGTAAATAAACCCCCCCGTTTATCACCCCCATAGGCAGGAACAAACAAATAAAGAAATTATTTTTATTTTTTTTCCATTAGGGTTGAAAAGAGGGTTAGGGTTGTGGTTACGGTTGGGATTAGGGTTAGGGGTATGTTGGGGTTAGGGATGTGTTGGGGTTAGGGTTGAAGTTAGAATTGAGGGGTTTCCACTGTTTAGGCACATCAGGGAGTCCAAATGCGACATGGCGCAACCATTGATTCTAGCCAATTTTGCGCTTAAAAAGTCAAACGGTGCTCCCTCCATTCCAAGCCCCGACGTGTGCCCAAACAGTGGTTTACCCCAACATATGGGGTATCAGCATACTCAGGAAAAATTGCACAACAACTTTGGGGGTCTACTTTCTCCTAGTACCCTTGGGAAAATAAAAAATTTGGGGCTAAAAAATTATTTTTGTGGAAATTTTTTTTTCTCATTTTCATGTCACTGCGTTATAAACTTCTGTGAAGCACTTGGGGGTTCAAAGTGCTCACCAGGCATCTAGATAAGTTCCTTGGGGGGTCTAGTTTCCAAAATGGGGTCACTTGCGGGGGGGGGGGGGTTTCCAAAGTTTAGGTACATCGGGCACTGCAAATGTGACAAGATGCCCGCCGACCATTCCATCAAAGTCAGCATTTCATAATGTCACTACTTCCCTTCCGAGCCCCGACGTGTACCAAAACAGTGGTCCCCACCCACATATGGGGTACCAGCGTACTCAGGACAATCTGGACAACAACTTTTGGGGTCCAATTTATCCTGCTACCCTTATGAAAATAAAAAAATTGCGCACTAAAAAATAATTTGAGGAAAAAAAAAAAAAAATAATTTTTATTTTCACGGCTCTGCGTTATAAACTTTTGTGAAGCACTTGGAGATTCAAAATGCTCACTCTGCATCTAGATAAGTTCCTTAGGGGGTCTAGTTTCCAAAATGGGGTCATTTGTGGGGGAGCTCCAATGTTTAGGTACACAGGGGCTCTCCAAACACGACATGGTGTCCGCTAACGATTAGAAGTAATTTGCATTTCAAAAAGTCAAATGGCGCTCCTTCCCTTCTGAGCCCTGCCGTGCACCCAAACAGTGGTTCCCCCACACATATGGGGTAGCAGCGTACTCAGGCCAAACTTGACAACAACCTTTGGGGTCCAATTTCTCCTGTTAGCCTTCTGAAAATTAAAAATAGCGTGCTAAAAAAATCATTTTTGAGGAAAAAAAAAAATTTTTTATTTTCACTGCTCTGTTATAAACATTTGTGAAGCACTTGGGGATTCAAAGTGCTCACTACACATCTAGATAAGTTCCATAAGGGGTCTAGTTTCCAAAATGGGGTCACTTGTCAGGGAGCTCCAATGTTTAGGTGCACAGGGGTTCTCCAAACGCGACATGGTGTCCGATAACGATTGGAGCTAATTTTCCAGTCAAATTGTGCTCCTTCCCTTCCGGACCCTGCCGTGCGCACAAACAGTGGTTTATGACCACATATGAGGTATCGGTGTACTCAGGAGAAATTGCCCAACAAATTTTAGGATCCACTTTATCCTGTTGCCCATGTGAAAATGAAAAAACTGAGGCTAAAAGAAAATTTGTGAAAAGAAAAGTACTTTTTTACAGATCAATTTGTGAAACACCTGGGGGTTCAAAGTGATCATTATGCATCTAGATAAATTCCTTGGGGGGGTCTAGTTTCCAAAATGGGGTCACTTGTGGGGGAGCTCCAGTGTTTAGGCACACAGCGACTCTCCAAACGTGACATGGCAACCGCTAAATATTCCAGCATATTTTCCATTCAAAAAGTCAAATGGCGCTCCTTCCCTTCCGGACCCTGCAGTGCACCCAAACAGTGGTTTATGACCACATGAGGTATCGGTGTACTCAGGAGAAATTGCCCAGCAAATTTTAGGATCCATTTTATCCTGTTGCCCATGTGAAAATGAAAAAATTGATGCTAAAAGAAAATTTTTGTTGGAAAAATTAAAATGTCCATTTTTTCTTTCCACGTTGCTTTAGTTCCTGTGAAACACCTGAAGGGTTAATAATCTCCTTGAATGTAGTTTTGAGTAGCTTGAGGGGTGCAGTTCTTAGAATGGTGTCACTTTTGGTTATTTTCTGCCATATTGACCCCTCAAAGTGACTTCAAATGTGAGGTGGTCTCTAAAAAAATGGTTTTGTAAATTTTGTTGTAAAAATGAGAAATCGCTGGTCAATTTTTAACCCTTATAACTTCCTAACAAAAAAATATTTTGTTTCCAAAATTGTGCTGATGTAAAGTAAACATATGGGAAATGTTATTTAGTAACTATTTTGTGTCACATAACTCTCTGGTTTAACAGAATTAAAATTCAAAATTTGAAAATTGCGAAATTTTCGCCAAATTTCTGATTTTTTCACAAATAAACAAAAATTATCGACCTAAATTTACCACTAACATGAAGTCCAATAGGTCACGAAAAAACAATCTCAGAATCACTAGGATCCGTTGAAGCGTTCCTGAGTTATTACCTCATAAAGGGACACTGGTCAGAATTGCAAAAAATGGCCTGGTCACTAAGGTCAAAATAGGCTTGGTCATGAAGGGGTTAAATACCTGAAAATTGCAAAGTATATTAACCTAAAATTACCAGAATCAAAGTATAATGTGTCCAAAAAAATATTTTAGAATTACTGGAATCAGAAGCAGCATCCAACGTTAACACCACATAAAGTGACACGTCAAGTTTGAAAAATGGGCCCTAGTTAGGAACACAAAACTGGCTGTAGGAGGTGGTTACATCAGGGTATTTTGGGCAGTAAAAACTGTGACTGGTAGGAATCTGTACTCACTCAGCGGATCTTGAGGTAGCACAGGAGGCAGGTTTCATGCAAAGTCCAGGCAAGTTTATTTAATTACATAAACCGCACCGGGTGGCAAAACAAAACAGAGCCTTGTCATTCACAAAGTAAAAAAAACAACTGAAAACAAATAGTCCGTATAGTATTGCGGGTCTGCCCGCTCAGGTCAGTGCATTTAGCAACACACACTGAAGATGAACACGAACTGAAAGTAAATAGTCCATATAGCACTGCGGCTCCGCTCGCCCAGGTCAGTGTCTTTATTAACACACACTGGAGGTCTCCACACCTTCAGCTCCAGACACTGAATGAGAAACCCGACCTCCATTTTATCTGCCAAACCACGCCCCTGGGGATGGGATATGTGAACGGTTATTCCCACCCATCTCTTATGACCACTCGTAAAACCCAGCCCTGCAATGGCCCAAATACCTCTCTCTGCACTATAGGTGCTGTAGCATACTTCTGAGCTCACATCACCACAGCTAATACATATCTCCCCTCAAGGACTTGTCCGGCAGCCCTCTTACAGACTATAGACAAAAGCACATCTACACTCCCTGACACAAGTTATGTTGCTTATCCATGTTATGTAAATAAAAGCTTATAACCTGACGTTAAATTCATCCATTGGTTGCATAAATTATTCTTTTCAAATCTGAAACCCTCCGAAATGTGGTTTAGGTTAAGAAAATAAATTGGCATCAATGCAGAAATATTGATCATGGACACAGAATGGTCAAATTTTGGAAAGAAAAAAGTTTTGTTGCCCACAGAAAGTAATGTGATATTCAAACAAATAACTTAAAATACAAATATATGTTGCATAACATTGGTAAATGAAGTTGTGGTGCTATTAGTCATATTTAATATTTTGTGTGACTTCCATGAGCATGAAGGACGGCATCCATGCGTTTCAACAATGACTCATCCAATTTATTAATGAAGTCATCAGGAATAGCAAAGAATGCAGTCTTGCATGCCTCCCAGAGTTCATCTAGATTCTTTGGTTTTGTCTTCCAAGCTTCCTCTTTCATCCTACCCCGAACCTACTCAATGATGTTCATGTCTGGTGACTGGGCTGGCCAGTCCTTGAGCACCTTGATCTTTTTTGCCTGGAGGAACTTTGTTGTAGAGATGGATGTATGAGATGGAGCACCATCCTGCAGCAAAATTTGACCCCTTTTATGAATTGGAATAGAAGAGGTAGCTAATACTTCTTGATATTTTAGACTATTGATATTGAATTCCACCTTGCAAATGTTTTGCACACCCCCATACTGAATGTAACCTCAGACCATGATCTTTCCACCACCAAATTTAACTGTTTTCTGGGTGTATTTTGGATCCATACGGGCTCCAGTAGGTCTCCTGCAGTATTTGCGGTGACTGTGGTGTAATTCTACTGAAGATTCATCACAGAAATCCACCTTCTGCCACTTTTCCAGCGTCCATCTTTTTGGCAGGCTGTGGGACTTTCCTAATGCCACACGGTTTTTTATTTGCCTTTTGTTTAGTGCTGGCTTCTGGGCACTGATTCGACCATGGAGGCCATTTCGAGACAGAATCCTACAAACTGTTCTAGTTGACACAGGGACTTGCTGCTAGAGCTTTGCTGCAGTAGAAAAGAGGGGCTTGTTTTGGATTTTCTAACCAACAAATGTTCCTCCTGAGCAGTTGTCTTGCGGGGTCTGCCGGACCTGGGCTTGTCAAACACATCTCCAGTCTCTTCAAATCTTTTTTTAATTCTTTGGACTTAACGCTGAGACAAATTAAAGGTGCCAGCCACGCCTGCATTGGATCTGGTCTTCAGCCTCTTGTTAATCCAAGCTTTGGTTGCAGGGTGGATTTTTGGCATGTTGTCAGACCTCAAGTTGCAGCTCAAGTGAAGGTCTGGCGTGCGGAGTTTCTTTTTATACTCACCCACTAAATAACCGATCATTTACTGAGCACAGGTGAGAATGTAAACTAGGATTGGGTGCATTATATGACCAGGCGACAAAACTTTTGTCTTGCCAAAATCTGACCATTTTGTGTGCATTAAATGATCAATATTTTTGCATTGATGCCAATTTATTTGCTTAACCTAAAAACACATTTCGGAGGGTTTCAGCTTTCAAAAGAATAATTTATACAACCAATGGATGAATTTAACGTCAGGCTATAAGCTTTTATTTAAGATGGATAAGTGACAATTTCAGTACACTCCCTGACAGAAGTTATCAAATTCAAAGTTTTAATCACTAAAAAATGAGTAACTAGTGGTGAAACTTCTCTGGAGTAATTAGTATTTGCAGTGGCGTAACGTCAATGGAATCAGGCCACACAGCTGCTATGGAGCACTTGAGCCGCTACGCCCGCCATTGCAAGTTCAACTGTATTGGCATCCTGGATGCTGATACAGTTGATAGCAATGTTGCAAGAGGGAGCGTCAGATGAGGCTTCCTCTATCATTCTTCCTTGACGGCTGACGACTCAGAGCAGTGGGCGTTATGACATTACTACCGCTGTACTGAGATGTACGGGCACTTCAGAATGCTCACTGCAAAAACAGGAGCAGTGTGGGAACGAACAGGAGAGGTGAGTATTGTACTTCATTTTTTGTTAATTAATGAGGACATTGTGGTGGCAATACTGTATAGAGGAATATGGGGAGTGAATTATACTGTATGGAAGACTATTGGAGTGCATTATGCTATATGGATTATGGGGGAGTAGATTATACTGTAAGTACTATGTGGAATGCATTGTATTGTTTTATTTTTTTATTAAAAAAACGCAAGTGAGAAAGTAGCCTTAGAGGGACTAACTTTTAATACGCTGATTGCTGATATAATGCATTGCAATGCATTATATCTGCCAGTATTACACTGACAGAAGCCTCTTATAAGACCTTGCCCGTCAAGGTCTAACATGCTTGCCGTAGGTCTCAATTACGTTCTCAGATTGCCATGACACCACTGAACAGAGGCCAGACAGAGTCCAGAATAACTGTGCTGCCTCATTATAGTGAATAGATCCCTCGGGGGTTGTATCTGAATCAAGTCACTCAGAGTTTTAGATGGAAACCCTAAAGTAAGTGCTCAGCGTAGAGCGACGGATAAATGCGATTCCAAACGTTATGTAAATTGTTCCCAATAAAAGCTTCAACTCAATCCACAAAAAAAGCAAGCACTCACTCAGGTCTGTCATCTGTTAATGGAAATATAGGGGGCTTCCACGTTACTGGTAGAACAAAGGCTCTGGAAAAGCGAAATTGCTCCTCACCCGCCAAAAGAAATTCAGCAAATTCTCAGTTCTCGAATCCAAATGCCCCCTTCATTCTGAGCCTCACAGAGTACCTAAACAACATAATGTGTCCACATTTGGTATTTCTGAAGTGGTGAGAGCCCACCTAACTTGCGTGTGCATGCCTCCAGAAGCACGGATTGGGCATAACATACTGGTGACTACATCGTACTGGTCACTACAACAGCAGTTTGTAATTTTGACTTGGTAATATGCATTGCTGCTTGTTTCTGGAAAATACCCATGGAGTCAAAATTGTCACTACACCTGTAGATAAATTCCCAAAATAGTATAATTTCCAAAATGGGGTCACTTGAGGGGGAATTCTGCTCTTCTAGCAATTAGGGGCCCTGTATTTGTAGTCCTTAGACTTTTATATGAAAATCTGCGCTCCAGGAGGCAAAAAGCGCTGTTTCTCCCGAGACTTTCCGTATGGCTAAGCAGTACCGTACAGCCACATGCGGGGTATTGCCACGCTCAGTAGAAATTGAGACACAAATTATGGTGCCATTTCTACCCACTTCTTGTGTGAAAATGTAAAATCTGGGGCCAAAACAAAACTTTTGGTGGTAAAAATGTAATTATTTTTTTCTTCACTGCACAATGGTATAGAATTCTGTGACACATCCATGGTGTCAAAATGATCACTGCACCCCTGTATGAATTCATTGAAAGTTGTAGTTTGTAAATTGGGGTCACTTATGAGGGGGTTCTGCTGTTCTGGAACTTCATAGGTTCTCCCATTGGGTCATGGCACCTTTCAAACCATAACAGTAAAATATGGCACTCCTTGCCTTCTGAGCACTGTGCCTGAAAAATATTTCCCAATTAGGAAAAAAATGGACCTAATTTATTGTAAAAAAAAAAAATCCTTATTAGCCTTTACGAAAATTAAAAACTTGGGGCTAAAACAACATTTTAGTGGTAAAAATGTAATTTATTCTTTCTTCACCGTTCAGTGGTATAAAATTCTGTGTGGCACGTGTGGTGTCAATATTATCACTGCACCCCTAGATTAATTTGTTGGGGAGAGTAGTTTGAAAAATGAGTTCACATATAGGGGGTTTCTGTTCTTCTCAGGGGCTCTGCCAATGTGACTTGGCACCCTCAAACCATTCCTGCACAACCTGAACTTTTTTTTTTTTTAATCAGATTGTTATAATGAAAATGTGAATAAAAACTAACAAATGAAAAACAACTGTATCACCACCCATCCCACCCTCCCCCCCCAACACCCCACACCCCCACCCGGTCCACAAAAGAAATAAGAAAATTTTACACAAAAAGCACAAATCTTATGAAAATATAAAATACATGCACATAGACACAGTGGATAACAATGGCGACCAAAATCAGCTTTTAGACGAATAGGTTCGCTGCTGGCAGACCCGGGGTGTCCAGCCAACCAGCCCAAATTTGCTCAAAAGTATTTGGTCGTCCCCTCTTAAGGTATATGGCTCTTTCTCTATAGAGTATATAGTTTAATTTATTGATGTATTCTGTCCGAGATGGCACCTTATCTGAAATCCAATGGTATGCCATCAGCTTCCTAGCAGCATAAAGCATTCTGGCAACTGCGGTTTGAAGGTATTCATCTCCCCCCACATCCTCCACATAACCCAAGACACAGACAACGGGATCTCTCGGGATATCATGTCCTGTAGTCACATGGATCAAACTAAGGACCAGAATCCAAAATACCTGCAGGCAGGGGCACGTCCACAGCATATGTAAGATATCAGCATTCTCGAGCGTACATTTAGGGCACTGCGAATCCATCCTCATCCCCATATGAAATAACCATTTAGGGGTTCTATAAACTCTATAAAGAATATACAATTGGGACAAATGATTGGATTCGCTAAGAGACAGCCTAGGGACCATCTGCAGAATAGATTCCCATTGATCCCCTGAAACTGTTGCTCCCACTTCACCAGCGCTCCTATCGGATGCTTCACCAAAACCATTGAAAGAAGTCCACCGTACACAAACGAGAATTAAACCCCTAGTGGATGCCTGCAGCCCGAGCCTGCTGACAATAGCATCCTGGTGTATAGATATGCTATTCATTTGGTCCTGCACTGTGTAGGCATGCCGCAACTGCAGATACTGGAAGAACATAGAGTGTTGGAGCGGAAAATCCCGTCTCAGTGTGTCAAAGGAATTAAAAACCCCATCCTCCACTAATTGCGACAGCCACCAGATACCTATTCGCCTCCATTGCGCAAAACCTTTAAGCGACCTCATTTGCGGCAAATACAGGTTATCCCAAATAGGGGAGTATTTTGTGAAACCCGTGATTCCTCTTAACTGATTAATTTTATCCCACACTTTAATCATGAGAAGGACCGTAGGATATCTAGACGCCCAAGGTCTAAATCTGCCCGCCTCTAAGTTGGATAACAGCGACCCCTGTCCCACAAGAGACCGGAAAATCAACTGGCCCACCGCTGTCTCCGCTGGGAAGCCCTCCATTCAGCGTCGGACTGGCCCACCGGAGGATTCAGGATACAGGGCCAGCAGATGCCTAGGGCCCCCGCTGCTCCAGGGGCCCCCAGCCAGTGGTGTGTCGCACACCATGCAGCTGCTATGGGGGCCCCTGCCAGCGGAGCAGCAGCGGGTGTCAGGAGGCAGGAGCCCCTGTCCCCGCTGCTAAAGAGAAATGAATATTCACTGAGAAGCCATGAATATCATTTCAGGTCTCCACCCCCCAGAGGCCCCGCCACCAGCCCAGTAAGCCGCTCTGCATCTGGGCCGGCGCCGCCCTCAGTCCCCTCTGCTCCTGACTCACAGCCAGTGCGCGATGACGTCACTACATCGCGCACCCCGCTGTGTGTCTGGCAGAGGGGGCAGCTCCTGACACTGAAGCCGGGATCAGCGTGGGAGCGAGGAGGAGAGGTGAGTATTGTGGTTTTTTTTGTTTTTTATATCTCTCTCGCTCTCTCTGTTTCTCTCTATATCTCTTATATCTATCTATCTTTCTTTCTATCTCTATATCTATTATCTATATCTATCTATTTCTATATCTATCGCTCTATCTTTATATCTATCTTTCTATCTCTACATCTATCTCTATATCTATCTATCTATCTCTATATCTTTCTATATATATCTCTATATCTATCTATTATGTCTATCTATCTATATATCTATCTATCTTACTCTATCTCTATATCTATTATCTATATTATCTATCTAGCTACCATCTATATCTATCTATCTCTATATATATATATATCTATATCTATCTATCTCTATACCTATCTATCTATTTATCTATCCATTATCTATCTCTATATCTATATCTCTCGCTATCTATCGCTCTCTCTATATCTATATCTATCTTTATATCTATATATCTATCTCTATCTATCTCTATATCCATTTCTCTCTATATCTATCTCTATATCTCTCTATAGCTATCTATATATCTCTATCTATCTCTATATCTATCTCTCTGTATATCTATCTATCGCTCTCTCTCTATATCTATCTTTCTATCTCTATAGCTATATATCTATCTATCTTTATCTATTTATCTCTATATCTTTTCTCTGTATCTCTCTCTCTCTCTATATCTCTCTATATCTCTCTCTATATCTATCTCTCTGTATATCTATCTTTCTCTATCTATCTATTATCTACATCTATCTCTACATCTATCTATATCTATATCTATCTATCTCTATTATCTATATCTACCTATCTCTATATCTTTCAATCTTACTCTCTCTATATCTATCTGTTATCTCTATATTTATTATCTATCTTTATCTATCTATCTCTATCTATTATCTATATCTATCTCTCTATCTATTTATCGATCTCTGTATCTATCTCTCTCTATCTCTATCTTTATATCTATATCTATTATCTCTATATCTACCTACCTATCTCTATATCTATATCTGTTTCTCTCTATATCTATCTCTATATCTATATCTCTCGCTATCTATCGCTCTCTCTATATCTATATCTATCTTTATATCTATATATCTATCTCTATCTATCTCTATATCCATTTCTCTCTATATCTATCTCTATATCTCTCTATAGCTATCTATATATCTCTATCTATCTCTATATCTATCTCTGTATATCTATCTATCGCTCTCTCTCTATATCTATCTTTCTATCTCTATATCTATATATCTATCTATCTTTATCTATTTATCTCTATATCTTTTCTCTGTATCTCTCTCTCTCTCTATATCTCTCTATATCTCTCTCTATATCTGTCTCTCTGTATATCTATCTATCTTTCTCTATCTATCTATTATCTACATCTATCTCTACATCTATCTATATCTATATCTATCTATCTCTATTATCTATATCTACCTATCTCTATATCTTTCAATCTTACTCTCTCTATATCTATCTGTTATCTCTATATTTATTATCTATCTTTATCTATCTATCTCTATCTATTATCTATATCTATCTCTCTATCTATTTATCGATCTCTGTATCTATCTCTCTCTATCTCTATATCTATATCTATTTATTATCTCTATATCTACCTACCTCTATATCTATATCTGTTTCTCTCTATATCTATCTCTATATCTCTCTCTCTCTATAGCTATATATTATCTCTATATCTATCTATTTCTATATCTATCTATCTCTATATCTATCTATCTATCTCTATACATATCTCTATATCTAGCTATTATCTATATCTATCTCTATATCTATCTTTCTATATCTGTCTCTATATCTATCTATCTCTATATATATATCTCTATATCTATTTTTATTTATAGCCATCTATCTATATATATTTATCTCTATATCTATCTATATATGTCTATATTATAATAATAATAATAATAATAATAATAATAATAATAATATCTGTATATCTCTATTATCTATCTCTATCTATTATCTATCTCTATATCTTTCTATCTATAGCTATCTATCTCTATATCTATCTATCCATTATCTATATCTACCTATCGATCTATCTATATTTCTTTCTATATCTATCTCTATCTCTATGAATCTTTCTATCTATATCTATCCATTATCTACTTTCTATCCATTATCTACTATCTATCTCTATATCTATCTATTTCTACATCTATCTTTCTATCTATATCTAGCTAACTCTATATCTATATAGCATTATACCCTATGAGGAGGCAGCATTATTCCCTATGAGGGGGGCAGCATTATACCCTATGAGGAGGGCAGCATTATACCCTATGAGGGGGTGCATTATTCCCTATGAGGGGGCAGCATTATACCCTATGAGGAGGCAGCATTATACCCTATGAGGAGGCAGCATTATACCCTATGAGGAGGGCAGCATTATACCCTATGAGGAGGGCAGCATTATTCTCTATGAGGGGGTGCATTATTCCCTATGAGGGGGGCAGTATTATACCCTATGAGGGGGGCAGTATTATACCCTATGAGGGGGGCAGTATTATACCCTATGAGGGGGGCAGTATTATACCCTATGAGGGGGCGGCACTATACCCTATGAGGAGGCAGCATTATACCCTATGAGGAGGCAGCATTATACCCTATGAGGAGGGCAGCATTATACCCTATGAGGAGGGCAGCATTATTCTCTATGAGGGGGTGCATTATTCCCTATGAGGAGGCAGCATTATACCCTATGAGGAGGGCAGCATTATACCCTATGAGGAGGGCAGCATTATTCTCTATGAGGGGGTGCATTATTCCCTATGAGGGGGGCAGTATTATACCCTATGAGGGGGGCAGTATTATACCCTATGAGGGGGGCAGTATTATACCCTATGAGGGGGCGGCACTATACCCTATGAGGAGGCAGCATTATACCCTATGAGGAGGCAGCATTATACCCTATGAGGAGGCAGCATTATACCCTATGAGGAGGCAGCATTATACCCTATGAGGAGGGCAGCATTATTCCCTATGAGGAGGGCAGCATTATTCCCTATGAGGGGGGCAGTATTATACCCTATGAGGAGGCAGCATTATACCCTATGAGGAGGCAGCATTATACCCTATGAGGAGGCAGCATTATACCCTATGAGGAGGCAGCATTATACCCTATGAGGAGGCAGCATTATACCCTATGAGGAGGGCAGCATTATTCCCTATGAGGGGGTGCATTATTCCCTATGAGGGGGGCAGTATTATACCCTATGAGGGGGACAGTATTATACCCTATGAGGGGGGCAGTATTATACCCTATGAGGGGGGCAGTATTATACCCTATGAGGGGGTGCATTATTCCCTATGAGGGGGGCAGTATTATACCCTATGAGGGGGGCAGTATTATACCCTATGAGGGGGGCAGTATTATACCCTATGAGGGGGGCAGTATTATACCCTATGAGGGGGTGCATTATACCCTATGAGGGGGTGCATTATACCCTATGAGGGGGGCAGTATTATATTCTATGAGATGGCAGCTTTATATTCTATGAGATGGCTGCATTATATTCTATGAGATGGCTGCATTATACTATGTGAGGGGGCTGCTTTATATTCTATGAGGGGGCTACCCCAACTCCTGCTACATAATTAAGACATGTACAACCTTATATTATACCCGGATATTAGCGTGTTTTACCGCATAATTGGTGGTCTGGTATTTAACTCTATGCAGCTACATAGTGGGCCCCAAGAATGATTTTCTCTGGTGGGCCCAAGGTGTTCCAGTCCGACGCTGCCTCCATTCCCCCCATGTGCTGACATTGAGAGGAGAGAAAGTAGAGCCATGGATTGGGCAGCGCCAGCCCCCCTCCTCTTTAGATTTTTGTAAATGTTCCAATTTGTTCCTTGCACCCTTTTTTAACCAAATAAGTTCTCTAAATATCGCATTCATTTTGTAAAACCTATTTTGAGGGAGCCAGACTGGGGAGTTGTGAAGAACATACAGAAGCTGCGGCATAATCACCATTTTCAGTAAGTTCACTCTCCCCACCACAGAAAGATGCAACTTAGCCCAGGCCTTAACCTTCCCCTTAATCCTGGCCATCAGTGGCGAGAGATTCAAATATTCAAAATCCATTAGTTTATTAGATATCATAATACCCAGATATTTGAAAGTCGTTACAACCGGCACCTGTGTGTCGTTGATTGGGATCGGATCTAAAGGGAGAATCGCAGATTTTTCCCAGTTAATACCGTATTTTTTGGACTATAAGACGCACCGGACCATAAGACGCACCCCTATTTTCAGAAAGAAAATAGGGAAAAAAATAATAATGTGTCAAATGGGGGTCCGTCTTACAGTCCGAATTCAGCTTCCCTGGGAAGGGATCCGGCACAGGTGGAGAAGTAGTCACAGGGGTAATTCAGTGGTCCAGGCTTGTGCGGTGGCGGCGGCTCTGTGCTGGGGCAGCTGCGCTGGGGCAGGTGGGCTGGGGCAGCTGTGCTGGGGCAGGGGCAGCTGTGCTGGGGCAGGTGGGCTCTGTGGTGGTGGCAGCGGGCAGCGCTCTGCGGTGCGGTGGTGGCAGCGGGCTGTGCTCCGGTGCAGGGGCGGCGGCTCCGCCGGCGTTTCTTCGCAGCCCGGAGGCCCCCCGCACACCCCTTGCTGGGCGCCGCCATGTTGCGGTGGCCTCCGGGAGCATGGATGCCGGCAAGATGGCCGCCGGTCCGGGGACGGCGCATGCGCAGCTTCAGATCTCGTCCCGAGATCTCAGGGGACGAGATCTCGTTGCCGAGATTTGAATCTCGTCCCCCGAGATCTCGGCACGAGATCTGAAGCTGCGCATGCGCCGTCCCCGGACCGGCGGCCATCTTGCCGGCGGCCATGCTCCCGGAGGCCACCGCAACATGGCGGCGCCCAGCAAGGGGTGTGCGGGGGGCCTCCGGGCTGCGAAGAAACGCCGGGGGAGCCGCCGCCCCTGCACCGGAGCACAGCCCACTGCCACCACCGCACCGCAGAGCCTCGCCCGCTGCCACCAGCGCACCAGGTACCGTGCATTGCGACCATAAGACGCACCCCCCACTTTCCCCCAAAATTTTTTGGGGAAAAAGTGCGTCTTATGGTCCGAAAAATACGGTAACTAGTCCCGAGACAGCGCCAAAAGAATTAAGGAGCAGCATCACATTATGTAATGATCTATCAGGGTCAGCCAAGAACATAAGCAAGTCATCAGCATAGAGTGCTACCTTCTCCTCCTGTCCTCCGTATCTGAACCCCTCGATGCCCTTATCATATCTTATTCTGGAGGCCAAAGGCTCTATCGCTAAAGCAAAGAGTAGTGGGGAAAGAGGGCAGCCCTGCCTTGTACCTCTATAAAGAGGAAAAGGGTCAGACAGTGATCCATTTGCTCGTATTCGTGCTTTTGGTTCGGAATATAGGAGCCTGATCCAGCTAATAAAACCCGGACCAAACCCCATACAGCGAAGTGTAGCCCAGAGGTAGGTCCACTCTACACTGTCAAATGCCTTGGCGGCATCCAGAGACAGGACCACCCTCCCCCCCGCATTATCCGCCCTCACCTGCATGTTCAAATACAGTCGCCTAATATTTATGGCCGTAGACTTACGAGGCATGAAACCCATCTGATCCGAATGTACTAACGATTCCACCACCTTCGAAAGTCGAGTGGCCAAAACCTTCACCAGGAGCTTAATGTCCACCGTCAGGAAGGAAATGGGTCTATATGACGACGGGAGTGTCGGGTCTTTGTCCTTTTATGGCAGCACAGTAATAATAGCTTCCCGCATAGAAGATGGGAGAGCGCCAGAACTGAGACTATCATTGAATACAGCCAGCAAGGTAGGGAGTAGATCAGATTTATACTTTTTGTACACCTCAACCGGTAAGCCATCCACCCCCGGCGCCTTACCATTGGACATAGATCCCAAAGCCTCTTCAAGCTCCCCCAAGTCCAGCGGCTCATCAAGCATACGTCTCGCCTCGTCAGTTAGACGTCGGAGTTTAGCGGGCCCCAAAAAGTTGTCAAGGTCTTCAGTCGAGGCCCTGGTGTGTGAGGAGTATAACTCGGTATAAAAAGTCTCCAAAATTCTCAAAATACCCGGTGTGTCATTGAAAAGTTGCCCACCCACATCCCGAAGGCCGGCTATAAACGAGGACCCCCCCTGTGCTGAAGTTATAAACGAGAGCAAATGACCAACACTCTCCGCATTTTCAAAATATTGAACTGACTGAAACATACGTTTTAGTTTCGCAGTTTCTAGCGTCATTTTAGTCACCTTCAACTGTGCCTCTTTTAGCCTTTTCTGACTGGCGAGAGTGAATCGCATGGAGAGAGCCTTTTCCACATCCTCCAGCTCATGAAGTATAATCTGAGATTCTGCTCTGGAATTAGATTTAAGCTTTGAAATCTCACTTATATACATGCCCCGCAGGTATTCCTTCAGAGTCTCCCAAACAGTCAAACTAGATGCTGAACCCAAATTAAACCTGAGATGTTCCTGTATCTCAAAGCTAAAGCTATCATTCTTATCCACTAGCTGCAGCCAAAACGGATTAAGTCGCCATAACGGTTTAGTTTTCAATCTATTACCCCCCCCCCCTTGATTGTATTGGACATGGGCGAGTGATCCGACACTGTTCTCGGCAAATAATTAACATCTAAAATTTTTCTCAGCATCAAATCATCACCCATAGCCAAATCAATGCGTGACACTGAGACAAAGGTAGAGGAGGAGCATGAATATTGGTAGACATCAGGATTACGACTTCTCCATAAGTCAGTCAGGGCTAGCTCATGTAACAAAACTCCGAAAGGCGTACGATTACCTCCCGGTTTCAGGGGTGCATGATTACCTCTATCCCAGTGGGAGTCCAAAACATTATTAAAGTCACCCACCAACATATAAGGGACCCCCGGAAAGTCCCTCAACATGGTATGAATTTTATATATAACTTTGCTACTATAAGGCGGGGGGATGTATATAGAAATGAGTATCATTATCTCAGCAAAGAGTTTGCAGAATAGAAAGATGAATTGCCCCTCCGTGTCCACCACCACCTGATTGCATGTAAACTGGGCACCTGAACAGACCAGTATGCTAACTCCCCGGGAGTATTGAGAGTACGTGGAATGATACCCATGTTGTATCCACCTCTTATTTAATATACCAAGTGTCTCAGGAGTAAGATGCGTCTCTTGTAAGCATATAACAGTTGGCTTCTGATCCATTATAAAGGAAAATATGGCCTGTCTTTTTACTGGGGACTTTACCCCTCTAATATTCCAGCTAAGTATTTTAACATCACCCATTCTCAAGTCGATAAACAGTCGGTGCCAATATCCACCGTGTCATAGTAGAGCTTACATTGTTGTGCACAAAAGTTACATAGGACCCGACAAACCCCTAGAACCCCCCCTCCCCCCCCAGAACTCTCCCCAACATGTCCTCCGGCAGTGCCAAGGGTATTTCAACCAAGGGCAATGTTATTCCCTTCCACATCAGTCAACGGGCGTTTCACTTCCTAACTGCTGCCCACACATAACAGGATGAGTCCCCACAGCACATGGCAACCATCTATAGCAAAACGACAACATGTCGAGCAGTTTCCTGCAACAGAACCGAAAGTCAAGACACCAGACAGCGCAGAAGTGTCCAAAGTAGCAAATACATCATCAGCCGCATTCCCGGTCTTCCTCATCCTTCCTCAGCTGCTGTTCATTCAGTTCCAGCCAGTCCATAGCATCTTTAGCATCCAGAAAAAAGTGAATTTTGTTCCGGGCCTCGACCCGCAGCTTGGCCGGGAATATCATAGAATATCGGATACCTATGGCCCTTAGACGTTTTTTGATGTCCATAAATTTAGCTCTCATTCTTTGGACTTCTGGCGAGAAGTCAGGGTAAAAAGAAACTCTGGAGCCATCAATAGAAAGGTCTGGATGTTCCCTTGAGTATCTAAGGATATTATCCCTGTCCCTATAGTGGAGAATTTTAGCCAAGATAGGCCTCGGTTGGTAACCAGGAGGAGGAGGGCGGGTAGGAACCCTGTGAGCACGTTCCACAGCATATAAATGAGTTAGATTATCAGTTCCTATTTTCTCCTTAATCCAGGCTTCGATAAAAACAGTAGGATTTTTGCCTTCATAACGTTCAGGCATGCCAACAATGCGGACGTTGTTCCGTCTAGACCTGTTCTCTAGGTCATCAGTTTTGGCCCACACAGCAACCATATCTCTTAAGTTCTTTATGATGCTGCGCTGACTTAGACACAGTACCCTCCACAACTCCGACTCGTTTCTCAAGTTGCCCGGTTCTGTCTTTAACGGTGTGCAGTTCATGCCTCACATTTTGCCATGGATTCTTGTAAATAACCCAGCTGAGTGAGCACAGAAGAAATAGCAGACCCACACTGCATAACTGCTGTCAGCACATCTTTGATAGTAGGTACAGTTGGCATTTGCAGCTGCAGTGCTTGGAGCTGGCTTTTGTTTTGCTCCACTAGTTCTCCCCAGCTGGCTGCAGCGTCCTGCTTCTCCCGACCTCCAGAGCCTGTGGCCTCCTCCTCTCCCCTCTCTCCCACCTCCGGATCCATACCTCCACCTGCAGACTCCAGCTCTTCATCTGTCTCCTGGAGGGACTCGCGCTCTGCCTCCTCCACTCTGGCAAAGCGTCTCAGCCGGGCTGCCACCTCCCTGTTCCTGTCCTCACTGTCTGCAGCTGCTTCCTCCAGAGCACGCACTGTGTTAGCAGCTCCATCTTGGGACCCAGGCCCCAGCTCATTAGTCACTCTTCTCTGACCTTTTTTTGGCATGATTTAGGGCTAGAGGCTGAATGTCTCTGTCCAGCGGCACCCACAGGTCTCAGGAATGCACACAGATTAGTTACTGACCGTGCTGTGGGGATATAATGGCAGTAATCAGTAGCTGTGTGTGGGAGCTCAGCAGACCCACGTCCTCCTCACATGCTGCTAGGCTACGCCCCCCGCACAACCTGAACTCTGCTATGACGCCTGTTCCATTCTGAGCTTTGCATTGTGCCTCAAAGGTAGCATTCCCCCACATACAGGTGCATCTTACAAAATTAGAATATCATCAAAAAGTTAATTTCAGTTTTTCAATACAAAAAGTGAAACTCATATAGAGTCATTACAGAGTGATCTATTTCAAGTGTTTATTTCTGTTAATGTTGATGATTATGGCTTACAGCCAATGAAGACCCAGAAGTCATTATCTCAGTCAATTAGAATACTTTAAAACACCAGCTTGAAAAAAATTATCTTAAAATCTGAAATGTTGGCCTACGGAAATGTATGTTCAGTAAATGCACTCAATACTTGGTCGGGGCTCCTTTGGCATCAATTACTGCATCAATGCGGCGTGGCATGGAGACGATCAGCCTGTGGCACTGCTGAGGTGTTATGGAAGCCCAGGTTGCTTTGATAGCAGCCTTCAGCTCATCTTCATTGTTGAGTCTGGTGTCTCTCATCTTCCTCTTGACAATACCCCATAGATTCTGTGTTTTATCAAGTCCAAAGTCAGCGCGGCTGTCTACCAGGAAACTTTAGAGCACTTCATGCTTCCCTCTGCCGACAAGCTTTTTGGAGGAGGATATTTAATTCTCCAGCAGGACTTGGCACCTGTCCACACTGCCAAAAGTACCATTTCCTGGTTTAAAAACAGCAGTATCATTGTGCTTGATTGGCCAGAAAACTTGCCTGACCTTAACTCCGTAGACTCTATGGTGTATTGTCAAGAGGAAGATGAGAGACACAAGACACAACAATGTAGATGAGCTGAAGGCAGCTATCAAAGCAACCTGGGCTTCCATAACACCTCAGCAGTGCCACAGGTTGATTGCCTCCATGCCACACCAAATTGATGCAGTAGTTGATGGAAAAGGAGCCTCGATCAAGTATTGAGTGCATTTACTGAATATATATTTCAGTAGGCCAACATTTTGGATTTTAAAATATTTTTTTCAAGCTGGTGTTATAAAGTATTCTAATTTACTGAGCTACATTAACTTTTTGATGATATTCTAATTTTGTGAGATGCACCTGTATGGGGTAGCAATGGACTCAGGAAAAATTGCATTACAAGTTTTCTGCAGCAATTTCTCCTGTTACCATTATTAAAATGCAAAATTTGGGACAAAAACAACATTTTTGTGCGGAAAATGTGATTTTATTATTTTCACGGCTCAACGTTGGGGTTTCAAGGTGCTCAACACACATCAAAATACATTACTTGAGGGATTTCGTTTCCAAAATGGGGTCACCTGCGGGGGGGGGGGGGGGGGGGTTTCCACTGTTTAGGCACATTAGGGGCTCTCCAAACGGGACATGACGTCCGCTAAGGATTCCAGGAAATTTTACATTCAAAAAGTCAAATGACGCTCCTTCCCTTCCTAGCCCTGCACCCAAATAGTGTTTTTCTCCATCATATGGGGCATCAGCGTACTCAGGAGAAACTGCACTGCAAATTGTGTGAAGCAATTTCTCATGCTACTCTTATGAAAATGCAAAATTTGGGGCTAAGAGAACATTTTAGAGAGGAAAATCTGGGGATTACTTACCGCTAATGCTCTTTTAATGAGTCCATGACAGCACCCGCTGGAGGGATCCGCCCATAGAAACAGGAAACTTACAGAGATAAAAGAGGGCGGTCCACCTCTCCTCCTCAGTTGGATTTCAGAGTACCCGGAGGACCACCAATTATTAGTCCATTATATTATTCAATATTTTAGTTTATCAGTTTTATATCTAAGGTGTATATTCATTATGTTAACTTCTAGGGAGGGTAGTGAGCGGGTGCTGTCGTGGACTCATTAAAAGAGCATTACCGGTAAGTGATCCGGCTTTTTACCCTTCGCCACGACAGCACCCACTGGAGAGACATTCAGAGACCTTCACCTGGGAGGGACCACCGTGCTGAGGACCGCTCTACCAAAGGCTAGGTCAGATGAGCATGATAAATCAAGCCTATAGTGGTTATAAAAGGTAGAAAGCGCCGACCAAGTTGCGGCCTTACATATAGACTCGATTGCGACGTCTCCCCTCTCCGCCCATGAGGATGCCATAGCTCTGGCGGAATGTGCCCTGATACCCTCCAGAGGATCTTCATTTCTCACGGAGTATGCCAAACAGATCGCGTCACTGATCCACCAAGATAGGTTACCCTTTGTGACTCCATAGCCCTTCTTTTGGCCCTGGAAGGAAATAGAGCCCTATTCTTCCTCCAGCTGCTAGACCTCTCAATGTTTTGTAATACTGCTCTTCTCACGTCTAGTGTATGGAATTTTTCTTCTTCTGGAGTAGAAGGATTACTAAAGAATGAAGGGAGGTGGATCTCTTGCGACCTAGGAAATTTCCCCGCTACTTTTGGCAGATATGAGGGGTCTGGTTTTAATATCAACTGATCCTGGAATGTTAATAGGAACGGAGGTTCTATTGAATGTGCCTGTATGTCGCTGACCCTCCTGGCTGAAGCTAGTGCCACTAGCAGTACCTTCTTAAGAGATAAGTGCTTAAGGGATAATGAGTCTAATGGTTCAAAGGGGGAGCGTGTTAAGGCATCTAGTACCAGGTTCAAGTCCCAAGGAAGTACTCTGGGTATGTGTACTTGTTCGCTCCGTTCACAGGCATTGATTAATCTGGCTATCCATCTATTGCCTGCCACATTATAGCTATAGAGAGCCCCAAGAGCAGACACTTGAACTTTTAGTGTGTTGACGGATAGCCCTAGATCTTTTCCTTTATGTAGAAATTCTAGAATGGGTGTTATCAGGATTTCTCTAGATTCGGGAGCTGTGTGGAACTCTAGGAACTTCCTCCATACTCTGGTATAAATCTTTGTAGTAGTCAATTTCCGACTCTGGAGAGGGTATTGACTAGCCACTCCATGAACCCTCTTGCTCTCAACATTTCCCTCTCAAGTTCCAAGCCGTCAAGTGGAGATTCCCCACTTGAGGATGGAAGAATGGCCCCTGAGAGAGGAGCTTGGGGGTTGAGGGGGGCACCCAAAGGTCTGTCACTGACATTGCTTGTAGGCATGAAAACCATGGCCTCCTGGGCCAAAATGACGCTATTAAGATTACTCTAGCCTTTTCTGCCTTGATCTTCCTGATGACCAGCGGCAGTAGTATGATTGGGGGAAAAGCATATGCCAGTCCGAACTGCCACGGGGCTTGGAGGGCATCCAGAATTTCCGGACAGTCTGCCACTTTCAGGGAGGCGAACCTTCGCACCTGTCTGTTTTGTCTTGTGGCGAAGAGATCTATCTGGGGAAGGCCCCACAGTGACACGATGTGTTCGAATACTTGCCGGCTCAGGCACCAATTCTCCTTGCTGTAACGTGTGGCGACTTAGAAAGTCTGCTTACGAATTGTCTCTTCCTTTTATGTGGAGAGCCGAAAGAGACAAATTGTTTTTCGGCTAGGGATAAGATTTTTCTTGAGGAAGACATTAGGCTGTCCGATCGAGTTTTGCCTTGCTTGTTCAGATATGCTACCACTGTGGTGTTGTCTGAAAGGATTCTCACGTGTTCCCCTTGTAGCTGCGGAAAGAAGTGATATAAGGCATGACTAACCGCATTCAGCCCTTTTAAGTTTGAGGAATCCTGTCTCTCGCTTATATCCCACCGGCCTTGGGAGAAGGTCCCTCCCATATGAGCCCCCCTTCCTGTGGGGCTGGCATTGGTAGTAACTATACGGGAAGGTGTTATCACCCATGGTACTCCTCCCGATAGATCATTGTCATCTAACCACCATGCTAGGGAAGTTAGGACTGTTTGGGATAAGGTGATTTTCTTTGCCAAATTCCCTCGGGCACAAGCCTCCTCTAGAATTTGGTGTTGCAGTTCCCTGGTGTGGAACTGGGCCCACTGAACCACTGGGATACAGGAAGTAAGGGACTCTAAGAGGGACATTACTTCCCTCAAGGACATACATGGTTTGTCCATTGCTAGTGTGATCTTTGTTTTGATCATTGCAATCTTTACCTATGGTAGCAGACATTTTTGCTTTATGGAGTTTAGCTGGAGACCTAGGAAGGACTGGACGGATTGTGGCTCGACTTTGGACTTCTTGAAGTTTATTAACCAACCTAGAGCATGTAGGGATAAGATTGCGTCAGCAACTCGTCTATTATATTGTCGAGTTAAGTTCCCTATTAAAAAGTCGTCCAGATAGGGTATTATCAAGGTGTCCTGGTGTAGATAGGCCATTACTTCCAGCATCACCTTTGTAAAGACTCGTGGTGCAATGGAGAGGCCGAATGGCATGGCTGTGAACTGGAGATGGTGTATGGTGCCTTCGAGGGAGACCGCCACTCTGATGTATTTCTGATACCTGTAATGGATAGGAAGATGATAATAAGCATCCTTTAGATCTAAGCCAGGAATCATACAATTGGGGAAGAGAAGCTTAATTGTAGATCTAATAGACTCCATCTATGATTTTTGACAAAATGAATTTATCTTTTTCAGGTTGATGATTGTCCTGAAAGAGCCATCTGGCTTAGGTACCAGAAAAAGAGGGGAGTAAAATCAGTTTCCTTCCTGCCCTTTGGGTACATGGACCAATACTTTTTTGTCCAACAAGCTTAGAATCTCAACTTGAAGGGCCTGCTGTTGGATTAGCGAGTTGAGAGATGTTATAACAACCGAGTTATGGGGAACATGATGGAACTCTATCTTTAGCCCATTTCTAACAATGTCCAGGACCCAAGAACTGGCTGTAATTTTTTCCCATTTTTGGAGGAGAAATTTTAGTCTTCCTCCTACTGGAGGGACTGGCCCTTTAGTTTCTGTCTCTACGGAAGGAGGATCCTTTAACCCTCTGTCAGGAACAATGGATCTGACAGGCACAGCTCTTCTTTCATTTCTCCCTTCTCACCGGATTTTCAGGAAACCCCCTCCCTCTAGTCTCCTGGCTCTAGCTGCTGTGTGAAACCTGATACCACAGTTGGTCTGCAGAGCTTCAGGAAGGAAGATATAGCTCTGCGGGCTTCTCAGGCTCATTGGTCCCGAACACATCACACTTTATAAGGTTGGTATGTAATGATTTTAGTCATTACTATTGTTTATTTAGCTTGTTTTATGAATGAATAGAGAAAGGTTTGTGGATATTTCATATAAATAAGGCAGATTTTCTTACAAATGAAAGTGTGCTTCTCAGGCACATTGTTCCCTAATGCATATTCTCTCTCTTGCTTCAGATTATCTTCTGAAATGGAGAAGAAAATGTATGATCTTTCAAAACCCCATCAGGTTGAGGAAGTGGGAAACATGCTGTTAGATGATGATAATGCAGACCCCACAATGAATGAGGATTTTGAAGAAAGTGAGATTGATTCTCATGATGAGGTGGAAGTCTGTGAACTAAATTCTGAAACAGAGCAAGATGGTGACAGTGATGAGGAGGAAGAAGATATAGAATCTTATTATATGGGAAAAGATAAAAAAAAAACAAATGGAACAAGAATCCAATCATAAAAAAACGTATGGAACCTCATAACATTATCACTCACCTTCCTGCAGTTATGGGAACAGCACGTAATGCAAAAAATGCAGCTGAATGCTGGAATACTTTTTTCACAGATGACATTCTGGACTTTATTGTCATATACACTAATCAATATATAGACAATATAAAGCACAAGTTCATCTGTGACAGACTCCTGAAGCCCACGGATGAAATCGAACTGCGTGCATTTTTTGGATTATTATACCTTGCAGGAGCTTATAGGGAAATCGGCAAAGTTTGGAGGAAATTTGGGGTATAGAAATTGATGGAATTGAAAAATTTAGCCTTGTTATGTCTCTAAAAAGATTCAAGATTCTTATTCGTTGCCTTTGGTTTGATGACAGAACTACCCGAACCGAACGTAAAACGTATGACCGGCTTGCTCCAATTCGCGATGTATTCCAAAAATTTGTGGAAAACTAAGATAAACTATCGCCCTGGGGCAAATGTCACAATTGACGAAATGCTCCCTGGTTTTCGTGGCAGATGCGCATTTCGTCAATACATACCATCAAAACCTAGCAAATACGGAATAAAAATGTATGCCCTTGTTGATGCCAGTAAGACCTACACATACAACATTGAAATTTATGCTGGAAAGCAGCCAGATGGTCCTTACTGTGTCAGCAACAAACCCACTGATGTTGTGAAAAGAATGTCTGAGCCCTTATTTGGATCAGGTCGCAATATAACTGCTGATAATTGGTTTTCAAATTGTGATCTTATTGAATATCTAAAAACGCAGAAGCTTTCATATGTCGGAACTGTAAGAAAAAATAAAAAAGAATTGCCGCCACAGCTTGTTACTGTGACAGGGAGAAAACAGTACATCAGTATGTTTGCATTCCATGATGGAAAGGTTTTGGTTTCCTATGTACCACGCGAAAAAAAAAAATTTACTTCTCTCAACGCTTCATAATGATGATGCCATCGATCCTAAATCTGAAGCACAACAAAAACCAGAGATTATTACATTTTATAATGAAACCAAAGGGGGTGTTGATACAGCTGATCAGATGTGCTCAACTTTCAGCGTCAGCAGAAACACCAAGCGCTGGCCAATGGTCATATTTTTCGCTATGCTAAATTTGGGTGGTATAAATTCACAAATCATTTACCTTGAAAAACAGCTTGAACCACTCCGTAGACGATTGTACCTGAAAAAATTGGCCCATGAACTAATGCTTGGAGAGCTACGCAGGAGAAGTATGAAAACCATCGGTATCCCCTCTGACCTTCAAGTTAGGCTCAAAAGATTCTGCCCAGATATTGATACTGAAAATCTAACACCTGGACTACCTCCCAAAAGAAGGAGATGCACCACGGAAAGCGGGAACAGAAGGCTTTCTAATTATGAATGTCTCAAATGTCATCATGCAATCTGCCTGACACATGCAAAAATGTATTGCAATTCTTGCTCTTTGCTTTGCAAATGTGTTTTTTCTGGGGAACCTTCAGGATCTAATTCAGATAAATTCTGTGTGTAATATTATTCTAGGTGCCTAGAAAATGTTTTTGTGCCAAAATTTTCTCTTTTTAATAACAGTTACTTGATATCATTGGGGGCTATTTGGTGGGAGTTTTGAAATGTGTATATCAAAGTTATTACTTTTATGTTGAGTAAATGGGTTTGTTTTGCACCTGATAATGTGTAGTCTCTTTTATTACATCCCTATGAAGGTCTCTGATCACTTTTAGATCACTGAAATTGAGAAAATTAGATATTCTAGGCATTTTTCTAGCCTGTGCTTGACAGGCACATTGTTCCATTACGAGTTAGTGTGAATATTGTTCCTGACGGAGGGTTAAATATGACACCTTTGTTTTTGTCCTCCTTTGTGGACCAATGATTCTGGTTTTCCGCTGGCCTTCCTCTGCCAAATGGCCATCTCCTAAATGCCCTCCTATAAAATGGGAGGGGTTATGGAAGCCTTTTTTTCTTACCTTGGCCTTGGTGAGGATCTCATCTAAGGTTTTCCCGAACAGAAACTCACCCTCACAAGGGATGGCACAGAGCTTTGCCTTGGATTGGGTATCGCCTCTCCAGCTTTTAAGCCACAGACTACGCCTGGTGTTATTAATTAAGCCTGCTGTCCTGGCTGCCAAGCGTAACTAGTCAGCAGAGGCGTCCGCTATAAACGCAGCAGCGCCACGGATCAAGGGAATAGCGGCTCATAATTTAATCCCTGGAGGTCTCTTGGTCTATTTGCTGGTCTAGTTAATCAATCCAGACCAGCATAGAACGGGCCGTGCAAGTGCTGGCTATTGCCGGCTTAAATGTGCCGGTAGCTGCCTCCCATGCCCTTTTCAGTGAGGCATTGGCTTTACGGTCAATTGGATCTTTTAGTACGCCTGCGTCCTCTACCGGTAAAGATGATTGCTTTGAGGTAGACGACCACAGCGTCCACTTTCGGGACCTTAGACCACGTTAACAACTCCTCGTCACTGAAGGGGTATCTTCTCTTTTAGGCCGAAGGGAGGTAACCTCTCTGGTCCTGTTTCTCCCATTCCTTCCTAACCAGAATTTTTATGACTGGTATAACAGGGAAGGCTCTCCTCTTCCTATCAGTCCTGCAAACATTACTTCTTGTGTTGTTTGCGGCTCCCGTGTCTGTGCACCCCATGGTGTTTCTCACGGACTTAACTAAACTGTCCATGCTCTCTAAGGGAAAACAAACGCTCCTCCATATCTGAGGATGGCCATGTGGATGCATTGGAGCTATCAGAGATCACAGCCTCGTCAGAGTCTGAGCTGACCACAGTCGTTTTTTTTGGTCTTCGTGGGTGTACTACTAGACTGGATTAGGGCCTGTAACTCTTCCCTCATCATTGCCCTTATGTCTGTGGCCGACACGATGCTTGTTTCGCAGTGTCACTAATGCATATTTTACAGAGCCTTTTAGTGCAAGTGTCCGGTAGGAGGCGTCTATAAAGGGCACATTATTTTTGGATTTTTCATTTTTCTTAGCCAGTGGGAGGAGACGTAGCAAAGAAGAGAGAGAGAGAGAGAGAGAGAAAGAGAGAGGAGTATTTGTCAGCTTGATAGGCAGAGAGTCATCCACTCACCCAGAGAAGCTGTAGGTACCGGATCAGGAGGATGAGACGGAGGCTTGTTGGCGTGGCTTCTGTCCGAGGAACCTCTGCCAGAGTGGTCCTTGGATGCCGCCGTATCACCTGCCGGGGGATGCCTGCCTTGTCCTGGGGAAGACATGCTTGCATGCTGGACCCCCTATAGCAGGGCTTTTTATGTGCTCCACCATTTGCCGTCTCGGTACCTCCCCCGGGGGCGCCTCCTGCAAGTGGGCGTGGCTTGATTGCGCGTGCCTGGCCTGTACATAGCTGCCGGGCCGCGCTGCTGAATAACCCTTTTTTGTGTGTGTGCGCAGCAGACAGAGGGGGCGGGGAGCGCTCACATGCTTCTGCGCGGTCTCGCGATGTTCCCTAGACTGCACGTGCGCCCTGCCGCTGGGGATCTCAGGCTGACCCGGAAGTTCCCCTCATACCATCCGGTGTCAGCGCTGCATGTGCGCGGCCCCTCCGCTTCCTTCTGGGCTGCATTGAAGCCATGGGGGATGGGGATGCTGTGCCCAGACCCCGGCGGCGTGCGTGTTGCAGAAACCGCGGGCAGCCTCACCCGGACCCGCTGTTTTTCCAGTGCTGCTGTGGCTGTTCAGACGAGGAGGGAGCCGCATTAAAGCACTCCCCCGTCGCTGCTTCTGGACTGAAGCCCCTGCCGTTCCCACAGAGACTGCACAGGCGGCTCCCTGGACCAGGTATGTCTGTAGAAGAATCCTGCAGTTTCCCATAGGAACAGGAAACCAACTGAGGAGGAGAGGTGGACCGCCCTCTTTTATCTCTGTAGGTTTCCTGTTCCTATGGGCGGATCCCTCTCTCCAGCGGGTGCTGTCGTGGCGAAAGGTAAAAATGTGACTATTATTTTCATGGCCCAACGTTATAAACTTCTGTGAATCACCTGAGGATTTAATGTAATTACCACACATCTAGATCAGTTCCCTGAGGGGTCTAGGTTCCAAAATGTTGTCACTTGTGGGGGGATTTTCACTGTTTAGACACATCAGAGGCTCTCCAAACGCGACATTGCGTCCGCCAATTGTTCCAGCAAATTTTGCATTCAAAGTGAAATGACGCTCCTTCCCTTCCGAGCTCTGCCGTGCACCTAAACAGTGGTTTTCTCCCTCATATGGGGTATCGGCAAGCTCAGGCCAAATTACACAACACATTTTGAGGTCCATTTTTCCTGTTATGCTTGTCAAAATATAAAAAATTATATCTGAAGTAAAATTTTTGTGAAAAAAAGTAAAATGTTAATTTTTTTCCACATTCCAAAAATTCCTGTGAAGCACCTGAAGGGTTAATAAACCACTTGAATTTTTTTGAGCACCTTGAGGGGTGCAGTTTTTAGAATGTCGTCACTTTTGAGTATATTCTATCATAGACCCCTCAAAGTGACTTCAAATGTGCTGTGGTGCCTAAACAAAAATGGTTTTGCAAATTTTGTTGGAAAAATTCAAAATTGCTGGTCAACCTTTAGCCTTTATAACTTCCTAACAAAATAAAATTTGGTCTCAAAATTGTGCTGATGTAAAGTAGACATGCTGGAAATGTTACTTATTAACTATTTTTATGAAATATTTCTGTGATTTAAGGGCATGAAACTTCAAATTTAGAAAACTTGATGTAATTTTAAGATATGATTTTGCTGGAACATTCCAGAATCTCCCATTGTTACACTACAGATCAGACTCTTGCCTGTCACACGCTGCAGATGTGATCCTCCTTCCCCCTCCTTAGCAGCTGTGTGTGTCTCCTCTGCCCGCTTGTAATAGGACACCAGACATTTCCTGTGCCAGCAGCTCTCTCTCTCTTCCCCCTCCCTGCACAGGCAGGAAAAGGATTCCTTTGTTTGAGCCATGCGGGGAATCACATGAATGGAAGATATTATCGAAGCTATAGCGCGGACTGTTCGCAACAGAAAAATGAAACGGACATTTTTGTGATATGCGCTGATCCGGCTTCACTACGGTGGCTCTTGCGAAGTTCTAACCTCAGCAGAAGCCGAGAGATGGGTTTCTCCTAAACTGTGTGACATAACGACCTTACGTTTAGCTGTGGATGAATGCTAGTGACACACTGGACAAGATGAGACCATGTGCGTGTTTATACGAGGTACCCGCTTGCGAGATAGTTATTATAAGTTTTGTAGCTAGATTGTAACTCCAAGAGTAGGGAGCTGACCCTCTCCTGACTGCCCCTTCCATGTCACAAACCCAAAGCTTTAAGGCATTTCCTTCCAAAAATCATTCATTCGAGCGGGAGGTTTGATGCCAAAAGGACCCCCCAGAAGCAGGGCGACATGTGGCTGCTGCCCCTCCTCCCACCACATGGTTAGCTTACAGACCATCTAAGCAACTGTAAGTGTTGATCTATGTTAACCCCTTTTATATTTGCATTGTACATATCTAATGTCTCAACTTTGTAAAATCGTTTTATCTTTGTAATCACTGCCCCCCTTTTGGGGAATAAATTATAAACTTATTAGCTCTGTCTCCATGCTCTAAGAAACAAACTTATGCACCTTTAAGATAATTACTACTAATTTGGGGGTTTGCTATGGACCCTCTTAACTCATTAAGTGAATAGTAGCTGGTGGCAGCGAAATGTGATCTGGGCCCCAGGTACTGCTGGCTGTGACAGAAAGGGACTTTATAAGTTAACTAGCTGAAGAGCCCGGCGCTGCCCGGGCATAGTAACTAAATGTGGATAGTTATAGCAAATTATAATTATCCTCCATCCCATAGTCCCGTGCCCATATACCCATCATACATATTCTCCATCTCATAGTCCCATGCCCATATACCCATCATACATATTCGCCATCCCATAGTCCCGTGCCCATATACCCATCATACATATCCTCCATCCCATAGTCCAGTGCCCATATATCCACACATCCTTTATCTCATAGTCCAATGCCCATATACCCATCATACATATCCTCCATCCCATAGTCGAGTGCCCATATACCCATCACACATCCTCCATCCCATAGTCCCATGCCCATATACCCATCATGCATATTCTCCATCCCATAGTCCCATGCCCATATACCCATCATACATATCCTCCATCCTATAGTCCAGTGCCCATATACCCATCACACATCCTTCATCTCATAGTCCCATGCCTATATACCCATCATACATGTCCTCCATCCCATAGTCCTGTGCCCATATACCCGTCATACATATCCTCCATCCCATAGTCCAGTGCCCATATACCCATCACACATCCTCCATCCCATAGTCAACCATTATGACATCATAATGAGCGGCGGGTCTTGCAACCTATGATGACATAAGCGTCGCCATGGCAACCATTGTGACATCATAATGAGGGGCGGGGCTTGATGCGGACACACTTTCCCCAGTATGCAGATAGGGGCAAAATTGTTTGTTGAACTGGAACGCACGGGGTTAAAATTTCGCCTCACAACATAGCTTAGGACACTCTTGGGGTCCAGATGTGTGACTGTGCCAAATTTTGTGGCTGTAGCTGCGACGGTGCGGATGCCTATCCCGGACATACACACACTTGAGCGTTATATATTAGATTGAGTGGCTGCGGCCAGAGCATTTATAATTCCCTCACTGCAGCGTGTCGGGTGGCCAGACCCGCATTCAAGCAGCCGGCCGGTGACCAATTATCCCAGGTGTAGTTCTCTGACTGACCCGATGGTAGGGGGGCGCCGGAGAGCTGCGAGTTCCAAAGTGGAACTGAAAAGCTTCGTAAAGTATTGTGGGCAGTGGTGGGACAACTAAAATAACCCCCCCCCCCTGCGATAAATTGTTAGGGCAAGACTAGCTTGTTTTTATCACATGCTGCCAGCGGTGGGATAACTAAGGTAAGCCCCCCCTGCACCTGTGATAGCCATGTGTCGGCAGTGCGTCGCCTCCCTCCGTCCGTGACATACCGGTGTCAGCAGTGGGATTGTGACACTTGAAAACAACCTTTGGGGGTAAAGGGGTTAAAAAAGGGCAGGAGCCATGCCAACATATCTTCTGCAGACATGAATAAATAAATATTCCAGCCATATACAGCTTAGAGATATATGATGGCACAGGTGTAATGTTTTTTTTCCCTTTTAGTTTACCACAATCCTCTTTGAAGTTGGTTTTAAAAGAAATTGAAAATTCAGGAGAAATTCTCACTTGGCCCTCACTGCACATTTAACCCCTTCGCCTCGTACCCGGTTTTCACCTTCCTGACCAGGCCAATTTTTACAATTCTGACCACTGTCACTTTATGAAGTCATAACTCTGGAACACTTCAACAGATCCTGGTGATTCAGAGACTTTTTTCGTGACATATTGTACTTTATCACGAAACAATCACTGACCTCAGGGAGACCAGTCAAAGAAAACACTGCGGCAGCCGGCAAAGGCGCTCAATCACAGTGAAATCCTAGTCCCGTGTTTGAGACTCTTAAATGAGTTTCCACAATCATTATTTGCATATTGTACTTTATGATACTGGTAAAATTTCTTCGATATGACTTGCGTTTATTTGTGAAAAAAAACAAACAGAAATTTGGTGAACTTTTTAAAATTTCGCAATTTTCAAACGTTTAAGTTTCATGCCCTTAAATCAGAGAGTCATATCGCACAAAATAGTTAATAAATAACATTTCCCACGTGTCTACTTTACATCAGCACAATTTTGGAAACAATTTTTTTTTGTTAGGAAGTTATAAGGGTTAAAAGTTGACCCGCAATTTCTCATTTTTAGAACAAAATTTGCAAAACCATTTTTTTAGGGATCACATCACATTCGAAGTGACTTTGAGGGGCCTAAATGACAGAAAATACCCAAAAATGACACAATTATAAAAACTGCATCCCTCAAGGTACTCAAAACCACATTCAAGACGTTTATTAACCCTTCAGGTTCTTCACAGGAATTTTTGGAATGTGGAAGGAAAAAATAAACATTTACTTTCCTTTCACAAAAACTTTCTTTTAGACATAATTTTATTTACTTCTGCAATGGTAACAGGATAAAATGGACAATACATTTTGTTGTGCAATTTCTCCTGAGCATGCCAATACCCCATATGTGGGCAAAATCTACTGTTTGGGCATACGGCAGGGCTCGGAAGGGAAGGAGCGTAATTTCACTTTTTGAATGTAAAATTTGCTGGCATAATTAGCGGTTGCCATGTTGCGTTTGGAGAGCCCCTTATATACCTAAACAGTGGAAACCCCCCCACAAGTGACACCATTTTGGAAACCAGACCCCTTAGGGAACTTATCTAAATGTGTATTGAGCACCTTGAACCTACAAGTGCTTCACAGAAGTTTATAACATTAAGCCGTGAAAAAAAATAAATCACATTTTTCCCAAAATCTTTTTTAGCTCCAAGTTTTGCATTTTCATAACAGTAACAAGAAAAATTCCTCGATACAATTTGTTGTGAAATTTCTCCTGAGTGCGCAGATACCCCATATGTGGAGGGAAACTACTTTTGAGGCACAGTGCAAAGCTCAGAAGGGAATTAGCGCCATATTACAGTGCAGATTTTGATGCACTTGTTTGAGGGTGCCATGTTACATTGTCAGAGCCCCTGAGGTGCCAGAACAGAAGAACCCCCCATGAGTGACCCCATTTTACCAATTAAACCTCTCAATGAATTCATCTAGGGCAGGTGTCTCAAACTCAATTTACCCGGGGGCCGCTGGAGGTAGAATCTGGGTGAGGCTTGGCCGCATCACGTTTTCCACAAGAAAAGCTCTTACAAAAACATTCCAATGTTATCAAATGTCTTTATTTTTTCCATCTTATTTTGTGTTAAAAAGTAAAAATAAATTAACAAAATCATAAGAAAAAAATAAATCAATCAGTAATAAATAAAATGAAAATAATACAGCAGATATAGAAGACTGAAGAAACCACATAGTTGCAGACTAGAGAAATGTAATTATTATTCAGATGTCTGTAATAACAGTTAACATTTAACTTTCCGAACATGAATGGAACATTGAACATAAACTGTTTTGAACATGGCTTCCTCTGCCTACTTCTTGCTGCTAGAAATCTGGCAGCGCTTACTCTCACATAGCCGAGCCACATTTGGCTTAACCCCTTCACCCCCAAGGGTGGTTTGCACGTTCATGACCGGGCCAATTTTTACAATTCTGACCACTGTACCTTTATGAGGTCATAACTCTGGAACGCTTCCATGGATCCCAGTGATTCTGACATTGTTTTCTCGTGACATATTGTACTTCATGTTAGTGGTAAAATTTCATTCAAATAACTTGCGTTTATTTGTGAGAAAAACGGAAATTTGGCGAAAATTTTGAAAATTTTGCAATTTTCCAACTTTGAATTTTTATGCCCTTAAATCACAGAGATACGGCACACAAAAAACTTGATAACTAACATTTCCCACATGTTTACTTTACATCAGCACAATTTTGGAACCAAAATTTTTTTTTGTTAGGAAGTTATAAGGGTTAAAAGTTGACCAGCGATTTCTCATTTTTACAACACCATTTTATTTTTAGGACCACATCACATTTGAAGCCACTTTGAGGGGTCTATATGATAGAAAATACCCAAAAGTGACACCATTCTAAAAACTGCACCCCTTAAGGTGCTCAAAACCACATTCAAGAAGTTTATTAACCCTTCAGGTGCGTCACAGGAATTTTTTTGAATATTTAAAAAAAAATGAACATCTAACTTTTTTTCATAAAAAAAATACTTCAGGTTCAATTTTTTTTATTTTACCAAGGGTAACAGGAGAAATTGGACTGCAAAAGTTATTGTGCAATTTGTCCTGAGTACGCTGATACCTGATATGTGGGGGGGGGGAACGACTGTTTCGGCGCATGGCAGAGCTCAGAATGGAAGGAGCGCCGTTTGACTTTTTCAATGAAAAATTGGCTGGAATTCAGATTGGACGCCATGTCACGTTTGGAGAGTCCCTGATGTACCTAAACAGTGGAAACCCCCTACAAGTGACCCCATTTTGGAAACTAGACCCCCCCAAGGAACTTATCTAGATATGTGGTGAGAACTTTGAACCCACAAGGGCTTTACAAAAGTTTATAACGTACAGCGCTACAATTAAAAAATCATATTTTTTCCACAAAAATGATCTTTTCACCCCAATTTTTATTTTCCCAAGGGTAACAGGACCCTAAAAGTTATTGTGCAATTTGTCCTGAGTACGCTGATAGCCCACATGTGGGGGTAAACCACTATTTGGGCGCATGGCAGAGCTCGGAAGGGAAGCAGCGCCATTTGACGTTTTTGGCTGGAATTGAGATCGGACACCATGTCGCGTTTGGAAAACCCCTGATGTACCAAAACAGTGGAAACCCCCCACAAATGACACCATTTTGGAAACTAGACCCCCTAAGGAACTTATCTAGATGTGTGGTGAGAACTTTGAACCCCCATGGCCTTCACAGAAGTTTATAACATAAAGCCATACAATTAAAAAATCATATTTTTTCCACAAAAATGATCTTTTCACCCTCAATTCTTATTTTTCCAAGGGTAACAGGACCCTAAAAGTTATTGTGCAATTTGTCCTGAGTACGCTGATACCCCACATGTGGGGGTAAACCACTATTTGGGCGCATGGCAGAGCTCGAAAGGGAAGCAGCGCCATTTGACGTTTTTGGCTGGAATTGAGATCGGACACCATGTCGCGTTTGGAAAACTCCTGATGTACCAAAACAGTGGAAACCCCCCACAAATGACACCATTTTGTAAACTAGACCCCCCAAGGAACTTATCTAGATGTGTGGTGAGCACTTTGAACCCCCCAGTGCTTCACAGAAGTTTATAACACTCGGACGTGAAAATAAAAAAATCATTTTTTTCCACAAAAATGATATTTTTGCCCCCCAATTTTTTATTTTCCTAAGGGTAACAGGAGAAATTGGACCCCAAAAATTGTTTTGCAATTTGTCCTGAGTAGGCTGATACCCTACATGTGGGGGTAAAACACTGTTTGGGCGCATGGCAGAGCTTGGAAGGGAAGGAGCACCATTTGACTTTTTCAACTCAGAATTGGCTGGAATTGAGATCAGACGCCATGTTGCATTTGGAGAGCCCCTGATGTGCCCAAACAGTGGAAACCCCCAATTCTAACTCCAACCCGAACCCCAACATGCCCCTAGCCCTAACCCTAACCCTAGCCCTAACCCTACCCCAACACACCCCTAGCCCTAACCCTAGCCCTAATGGAAAAATGGAAATAAATACATTTTTTTTATTTTATTATTTTTCCCTAACTAAGGGGGGTGATAACGGGGGGGGTTTGATTTACTATTTATGGCGGTTTTTATTTTTGGCAGCTGTCGCACGCTAAAAGACGCTTTTTATTGTAAAAATAGTTTTTGCATCACCACATATTGAGAGCTATAATTTTTCCGTATTTTGACCCACCGGGTCATGTGAGGTCTTATTTTTTGCGGGACGAGTTGACGTTTTTAATGGTACCATTTTCGGGCAAGTGAAATTTTTTGATCGCTTTTTATTCCGATTTTTGGGACGCAGAATGAAGAAAAACCAGCGTTTCATGAATTTCTTTTGGGGGGTGCGTTTACACCGTTCTGCGTGCGGTAAAATTGATAAAGCGGTTTTATTCTTCGGGTCAGTACGGTTACAGCGATACCTCATTTAGGTCGTTTTTTTATGTTTTTGTCGGTTTTATGCAATGAAAACTATTTTATATAAAAAATAATTATTTTTGCATCGCTTTATTCTGCGAGCTATAACTTTTATTTTTTCGCTGATGATGCTGTGTGGCGGCTCGTTTTTTGCGGGACAAGATGACGTTTTCAGCGGTACCATGGATATTTATATGCGTCTTTTTGATCGCGCGTTATTACACTTTTTGTTTGGCAGTATGATAATAAATCATTTTTTGCTTCGTTTTTTATTTTTATTTTTTAAGGGGTTCGCTAAAGGGGTTAACTAATGGGACAGTTTTATAGGGCGGGTCGTTACGGACGCGGCGATACCTAATATGTGTACTTTTATTTTTTTTTTTATTTCCAAAAAATGGATTTATTGGGGGAATATTTTTTTTTTTTCTAATTTATTTTGGCGATTTTTTTTAAATTATTTTTACACTTTATTTTTTTTTTTAACTTTATTAAATAGTCCCAGGTGGGACATCACTGTCCTGTGACAGATCGCTGATCTGTCACATCACAGATCACTGTGACAGATCAGCGATCTGACACAGGCACTGCAGAAGGCTTCCTCATGCCTGCGCTTTGCAGGCACTGAGGAAGCCAGCTTCCTCAGGCCCCCGTCGCCATCTTGGATTCGGGGGCCTGGAGGAAAGGAGTCCCCCGCAGCAGCGCTGCACATTGCGCTGCCGTGGGGGGCTCAGGGAAGCACGGAGGGAGCCCCCTCCCTGCTGATGCTTCCCTTTAACTCCCGGTACACCGCGATCATGTTTGATCGCGGTGTGCAAGGGGTTAAGGTGTCGGGGGCGGTCCGTGACTGCCCCTGACACATTGTGCCGGGTGTCAGCTGTGATAATCAGCTGACACCCGGCCGCGATCAGCGGCGCTCACCACGTGGGCGCCGCTGATCGCGCCCGACGTACTATCCCGTCCATGGGCATAGGGGCCCAGGTCCCATGGACGGGATATACCGTCGGATGTCAGGAAGGGGTTAAGGGAGGAAGAAGTTGAGACCCTCAGTAGGGCTTGAAGATGCTCATCAGTAAGTCTGGACCTTTACATGGACTTATTGAAGTTCAAGGTAGAGAAGAGCTTTTCGCACAAGTAAGTGCTCCCAAAAAAGACACATGGTCTGCTTGAACATTCGGGAAAGCTCAGGGAAGCTGGGGGGCAATTCTCTCAAAAATTGCCCAAGCTTGTCTGCTTTTCCACTCACCTCCCTGAACTTGGCTTTGAGTTCAGAGTTGCACTGCAGGTCAATGAGCTCCATTTGAAGCACAGGAGGGGCATCTTGCACATCAAAGGAGAAGGGGTCCGCAAAAATTTGAAATGTGGCTCTGGACGTCTTGAAGTATGCAAATCTGTGATCAAATTCCTCAAGTAGCTTCAAAATGACATCCATATACTCCTCACCACTGAATGGTGTGCCTGCTTCCATGAGTGCCTTGCATGATGGGAAATGGCAAAGGTTTGTCTGAGAAAGCTGGGTGTTACAGAACCACTCATCATCCAGAATATGTTGTGCAGTTATATGTATGTATAATAGGTTCCATGGGAGATGCATGTCCCTAATGCATCAGCCAACAGGCTGCGCCCTGGGCAGAGGGGACACGATATTCCCCTTTTTTCCGCCCCCCCACCTTTGTAATTCCCACAGTAAATATCGGCAGGCTCCGGCCACCTGCGGCTATTGTAATGTATGTCTGGCCTGCAGCTTTTCTATTGGCCTGCCCTCTGTATCTGTGTGATATATTCTGTGTCCTGTGAGTAAAGTGTTGTCAGACTGGAAATACGTGGAGAAGCAGTGATCTTTTATATGCGACCATGTAACCAAGGAATTCCAGCCAGCGTCCTTCATTCAGACTCCAGCCAAAGCAGAGTGGACCTTCGGAAACACGGGGTGGTACTGAAAGAGGTAGCCAAGATTGGAAGACCCTGTTACACTGGTGGCAGCCAGCGGGATATGATACCCCTTGTACAGGAGGAAAGGAATGAATGGAAAACAACTACCAGAAGTTAAAGAGGACTACATTAAAAGATCTGGTGGAAGCCCGAGGGTTGATCGCCAGCAACAAAACAAAAGCGGATTTGATAGCAGCCATCATGGAACACGACAGTGCAGCGATGTGAACGTGGAGGAGACTGAATTCCAGAGGGAGGTAAAGAACAGACTGGCGTTCTATGGCACAAATCCTGCAGTAGAGATCATACGAAAGGTGATGGTTGATGTGCGTACTGATCTGAAGGAAAAGATGGCCAAGCGGACCAGGATAGAGCTGGCCAAGATGGAGATGGCAGAGCGAAGAGAGGAGAGTCAGCGAGCAGGGGGAGCTTTGGCCTTCGGCCAGGTACCTTCAGCAGTAAGCCACAAAAAAATCCAGTGTAATGCCTTCCGACAGTTGGGGGAGGCAGAGGAAGACATTGATGGTTTTCTGCAGCACTTTGAGCAGCAGTGTGCCCTTTATCAAGTGAAGCCGGAGGAACGGGTTCAGATTCTGGCCAGCAAGCTGACAGGCCGGGCAGCGGACGCCTATCGCACGGTACCTGATGAGGACTGTATGGACTATGAGCGGATCAAAGAAGTGATCTTGGCCCGGTATGCGCTGACACCAGAGGTATACCGCCAAAAGTTCCGCGGACTTATAAAACACGTAACCGATACCCACGCTGAATGGGCCTGTAAATTACGGCGGCCACTGCTACAGTGGGTACAAGGGAGCCAAGCAACCACTAAGGAGGACGTCCTCCAGCTCTTCATGTTAGAACGATTCTTTAATAGACTAACCCCCGAGACACAGGAATGGCTTCGGGATAGGCAGCCAACGACTCTAGAGGAAGCCGCTCGTCTGGCCGATGAACATCATGATGCAAGGAGGCCTCAGTTGTCCGGATCAAAGATGGTTACTAGGGGCCCGCCTATGGACCTGGAGGGCCCCAAACCACCAAAGATTGTAGGGGGACCAGCTAGAAACCCGGCCTACCACAGTCCCCCTGGGGCGCAATGCCACACCTGTCGTCAGCTGGGCCACCTGCAAAGACAATGTGCCAACCGGACTCAGCATACCCAGTGGCCAAAGGCGGGAACAGCTACCTTCAGCCAGGCTGCTGTACACTGCTACCAGGGCGAAGCTGACCCGGCATTGGGGGCTACAAATAACCAAGGGGTGGAAGAGATGGAGGAAGTGCTGCATGAAGTAGACCCCGTGCAGGCAGCCCGGGCAGATAATCGATAACAGCATCGACAGGTCGTGTGGGTTAATGGGAAATGTATGCAGGGACTAAGATTCCGGGGCAACTTTGACCCTTGTGAAGCCTCATCTCGTCCGGGACCAAGAGAAGACGGACCGGACAGTGGCAGTCCGTGTAGCAGGGGGAGCTATACATCGACTGCCCACTGCTAGGATTCACCTGAACTGGGGAGTCGGGGATGGCCTTGTTAAGGTCGTCTTTGATGGAGGATTTGCCTGCAGACGTCTTGCTGGGAAATGACTTGGGGCCCATGTCTGCATTCTCGGTTGCCCCTCTGGCTGAGACATATCCTGTGACCACCCGGAGACAAGCTCGAGCTGCGGAGGCGGAATCACACTCAGAGGAGGCCCAGGTAAGACATCCCAGCCCTACACATTTCTTGGGCTACCCCAGGTGAATTTAAGAGGGAGTTACTTGAGGATCCTTCATTGGAGGGATATCGTGGGAAGGCACAGGAGGGGAGAGGGGTACTGGAAGGGGAACAGTTTGTATGGAAGCAGGGACTCCTCTACCGGATCACAGAGCAGCACCACACAGGGACGAGCTCCACTATAAAACGACAGCTGGTAGTTCCCAAGTAGTATAGGCAGGAGTTACTGCGAATCGCTCATGACATACCCTTGGCTGGGCACTTCGGCGTCAGTCGCACCAGGCATCGTCTGACACAAAACTTCTTTTGGCCGGGGGTAACCTTTGATGTTCGTCAGTACTGCCAGACCTGTGACAGTTGCCAGCGCATTGGCAAGAGGGGGTAATCGATGCAAGGCCAAATTACAACCCCTCCCCATTGTGGAGGAACCATTTAGCCGAGTAGCGGTCGATCTGATAGGGCCGTTAGCCAAACCCAGTCCGTCAGGGAAAAGGTATATATTGACAGTGGTAGATTATGCCACACGGTATCCAGAGGCGGTTGCGTGACCTAACATACTGTCAGAGACAGTGGCGGACGCCCTGCTCCAGGTTTTCTCATGGGATGGATTTCCCCGGGAGATTATCTCGGACCAGGGTACCCAGTTTACAGCAGAGGTAACCAACCAACTGTGGAAGCTGTGCGGCGTAAAGTCCATTAGAAGCGCCCCGTACCACCCGCGAACCAATGGGTTGTGTGAACGCTTTAACGGGACATTAAAACAGCTCATTGGGACTTTTACCAGGACCTACAGGGACTGGGAGAAATTCTTGCCACACCTCCTGTTTGCCTATCGGGAGGTGCCCCAAGAATCCACGGGGTTCTCCCCGTTCGAGCTGGTATACGGGAGACGGGTAAGGGGACCCCTAGACTTAGTGCTAGAACACTGGGAAGGGGAGGGCCTCATAGAAGGGGTACCTATCGTACCCTATGTGCTGGAATTCCGGATCGCCTACAGGAGCTGACCCAGGCTGTACGTGAGAACATGCAGGCGACCCAGCGGCGCCAGCGCTTATGGTACGATCAGAGGGCCAAAGAGCGCACCTTGGAAATAGGACAGAAGGTCCTGGTGTTAGAGCCCACTAAACAGAACAAGTTCCAAGCTGCATGGCAGGGGCCCTACCAGGTAGTGGGGAAAATAGCCGACACAACCTATAATGTCGCCGATTGTGATGACCCCAGGGTTATCTGCATGTTCCACGTGAATATGCTGAAGCCCTACCTGGAGTGCCCTGAAGAGGTAGTGGTCATCTGTGCACCTGAAGCAGAGGATTTAGCCGGACTTCCCTTGCCGGATGTCTTAGGGGAAAGGACTCAGTCTAAAACATGGGACCAGGTACACTTGGGTGAAGACCTAGGCCCCCGGGAGAGACAGCAGGCGGAGGAGTTGTTGAGGCAGTGACAGAGGATGTTTTCGGGGAGACCAGGGTACACTCGCCTGACACAACACAAGGTTGAGACCCAGGATCAGACGCCCCTGCGATAAAACCCCTTCCGCGTCCCTGAGTCTGTACAAGAGGGGATGCGGCAAGAGATTCAAGAGATGTTGCATTTAGGGGTCATTGAAGAGTCAGATAGTCCCTGGGCATTCCCCGTAGTGTTAGTGCCCAAGAAGGATGGGACTACACGGTTTTGTGTAGACTATCGTAAGCTCAATGAGAAAACAGTGACAGATGCGTATCCCATGCCGCGTGTGGATGAGTTGTTAGACCGGCTGGCGGGGGCAAAGTATGTGACCACCATCGATCTATGCAAAGGCTACTGGCAGATTCCCCTTAGTCCTGACACGATATTCCCCTTTTGTCCGCCCCCACACCTTTGTAATTAACACAGTAAATATCGGCAGGCTCCAGCCACTTGCGGCTATTGTAATGTATGTCTGCCTGCCGCTTTTCTATTGGCCTGCCCTCTGTATCTGTGTGATATATTCTGTGTCCTGTGAGTAAAGTGTTGTCAGACTGGAAATACGTGGAGAAGCAGTGATCTTTTATATGCGCCCATGTAACCAAGGAATTCCAGCCAGCGTCCTTCATTCAGACTCCAGCCAAAGCAGAGTGGACCACCGGAAACACGGGGTGGTACTGAAAGAGGTACCAGAGATTGGAAGACCCCGTTACACTGGGCTTTCCATAACATAATTATCATAAAAAAAAATGCTGATATTAAACCGGTACATGCATGAGAAGACTGTGTACCCAAATAATACATGGACAGTTCCATAAGGGGGCACCAACCTGCTCTAGTAAAAGATATCTAGTGATATAAAAAATATATACAGGATAAGAAGACACTGGCTATATATAAGTTAAGCTGAGATGTGCAGGGTAAACTGTATGTCAGCATAAAAGGCAGGTACCAGGAAGAGTAAAAGAAAAGTGCATATAGAGCATACGACCTGTGGGTGTGAAGGTCCCCAACGCGCGTTTCGCGTTAGCTTCATCCAGGGGGATAAGTGCGCACTTATCCCCCTGGACGAAGCTAACGCAAAACGCGCGTTGGGGACCTTCACACCCACAGGTCGTATGCTTAATATCAGCTTTTTTTTTTAGGATATACCACCTCCTAGGCATTCCTCATATTTACCTTTGTTGGTTATATTACACTATATAGGTACTATTGAAGTTTTTCGGCTCTATTAATTAGGATTCTTTGTATCATAGTGACAGTGAACTGTTCACAGGTGATGGGCATGGTGTTAGCATTGTTTCTATTATTCCTATAGTGCATATGTATTCTGGGGTGTTATATTGGATACTCATCTCCTTTTATTATATTTGTCTATGTCTTTATGTTTTTTGTATTGACTGAATAAAATGGTAGTATTTTATGGCTACATGCTTCCATAACTCTTTTTTGATGATAATCATATTGGAAGAGCCAATTTTCTAGGCCTAAAAATTTTTTTTGAATAATTTCCATAACATAAGTTTTGTAGAGAATGCTCTGACCTTGTCATAGGCAGCAATGACAAGTTGCCCCTGGCCTTGTAACTTCTTGTTCAGTACATTAAGCTCATGTGTAATATCAACAAAAAAAGCTAAGTCCATGAGCCAATTTGGATCACTTAAGGCCTGTTTCACACTTCCGTTTTTTCAAATCCGTCAAAATCCGTTGGTTTCCGTTAAAAAACGGATCCGCCATTTTTTTTTGCAGGATCCGTTTTTGTCCCATAGCGGTTACCGCGGATCCGTCAAAAAAACGGATCCGGGTTTTTAAAACGGATCCGTTTGCATCCGTTTCCGTCAAAAAAACGGAAACGGATCCGTTTGGCGGACACAAAAACAGAAGTGTGAAACAGGCCTAACACATGAACAGCAGCCCCATCTTTCTCCATGAAGGCTTTAACTTCCGCTCTCAACTCAAAAAATCTCTTCAATATGTTTCTCTGCTGAGCCAACGTACCTCGGTGAAGAAGAGCACATCCCCATATTCTGACTCCATTTACTATATATATATATATATATATATATATATATATATATATATATATATATATATATATATATATATATATATATATATATATATAAAGCACAAAAAACCTTCTGTGGTTTAAGCCCCTGGATCTGATTTGGTTGATGCATTTCACAACGAAAGACATCACAGGCATTTGCTGCAAAGGGCCTGCTGATGGATAATGCAGTGCAGAGCAATGACCTCCTCCACACCTTCCCCTTCCAGTTTTTTTTTTTTTTTAACAAGTGCCACCAGTCCATTTTTCCTCCCTGTCATTGATGGCACTCCATCAGTTGTTATTCCAACAAACCTCCTCCAAGGTAAACCGGCATTGTCAATGGCATCACACAGCTGGTGAAATATCTCCTGAGCGGTGGTCTGGCCATGCATTGGAATCACTGTGAGCAACTCCTCTATGACTTCAAAATTGCCATCAACACCACGGACATAGATTGCGAGCTGGGCCGTGTCGGTGATGTCTGTGGTCTCATCAAGAGCGGCTGAGTATACACTGAAACATTTTGCTTTCTCACACAGTTGATCATAAATGTCACTTGACAGGTCAGAAATGCGCTCTGCTGCGGTGTTTCCAGAAAGACTTATGTTTGCTAAACTGACCTTTCTTTTCTGGACAGACAATACTTGCAGCCTGTAATATGCACTTTTTTACAAATTCACCTTCTTTGAATGGCTTTCCTGCTTTAGCAGTCATCTCACTAACCACATAGCTAGCTTCGACTGCTGCATCATTCTCTTTGGTTGCTTTCTAAAGGTACTGTCACACTTCGCAATGCACCAGCGATCCCGACCAGCGATATGACACGGTCACAATCACTGGTGCATCGCTAGGTGGTCGCTAGTGAGCTGCCACACAGGCAGATCTCACCAGAGACATCGTAGCGGTCGGGGGTCGCTACTTACCTGTCACACTAGGCGATCCAGTGTCCTCCCGCCCGGCTCCACGCTTGTCTCTCCACAGGAAGCGCCACAGGAAGCTCACGATGAGAAACAGTCCTGGACTTTCTTGCGCGATCAGCGATAACCAGCGGGGGAGCGGTCGGAGGCAAGTATCACACACAGCGATATAGTTGGCAATATCGCTATAACGTCACAAGTTATAGCGATATTGCTAGCGATATCGCTAAGTGTGACAGTACCTTTAAAGAAATCTTGTTGCCTCAGTAGATATCTTTTAAGATTAGCAACCGGGTTGGCTCTTTCATCTCCCTGGTATTTTGCATACTCCTCAGCTTGTCTAGTTATGTAATGACGTTTCAAATTTTATTCTTTGTGCACTGCTACTTTCTCTGTGCAAATAAGACACGTCTGGATGCCCCTGTGTTCAACAAAGAAATATTGCACTTCCCATTTTTCCTGAAATTGTCTGTACTCATCACCAACCTTTCTCTTCACTGCAGGCTTTGAAAAAGACATGTTTGGGGCTGTGTAATAGATAATTCCACTTGGTGTTACTGTTTCAGTCTTTTCCGCTTTTTTTCTGTCTCGCTGAGCAGCAATTTCCGAGGCCGCCTCCGCTTCTGAGCCCGGGGTAATGGCGCAAGTTCGCCATAAGGCTGGCTGATGTCCCGCCTCGGAGAGCAATATACCGCACCGCCCCACCGCTCATTTTGAAACCTGAGTCTGTGGTGCCGTCCGGTCCGGTCCCTGCTTGGCTGCTTCTGCTGCATGTGTTGTTTGTGTGACTCATATGCCTTACCTGCTGACAGCAGGCTGCTGTGACTGTCTAGCCATCATCATACTCACCTCATCCTGCTGCAGCTCCGATGGTCCAGCGCCGACATCTTCTTCCTATAGGAGCGCGCGGTCACACGTCACGTGGTACCGCTCATTAAGCTCATGAATATGGGCGCCACACCTATGAGAGTGGAGTGGCGTACATATTCATGACCTTAATGAGTGGTACTACACGTGACTGGGATTTCACATTCGAGACTCGGCCATGTTTCTCGCATGTGTGATCCCGGCTGAGGTGAGGGCCGCAATCTATTGTCCCGAGGGCCCATGAGGTGAGGGTCACAAACTATTGTCCCAAGAGCCGCAGTTGGCCTGCGGGCCACGAGTTTGAGACCCCTGATCTAGGGGGTGCAGTGATTATTTTGATAAAACAGGTCTGTCACAAACCTTTATACCACTGGGCAGTGAAGAAAAAATAATTTACATTTTTACTACCAAGATTGTGTGTTTGCCCCAAGTTTTACATTTTCACACTGGCAAATGGGTAAAATGGCACCAGAATTTGTCCCACAATTTCTGCTGAATGTAGAAACCACCATGGTTACTTACCGGTAGCCGTTATTTCCGAAACCCATGACAGCACACCTGAGAGAGCGATCCGCCCCGCCAGGACAGGACCCTACTGAGACATAAGGGGCGGCACCTCTCCCCCGCTTCAGTTGGGTTACAGAGCATTGAGAGGACTCCCCAGTTAGTTACATGTTAATCCAACACCACATCACACAAATGCACCCTACTAATCGTGCACACCCATACGGTGAAGAAGGGGGGGGATTATACGGGTGCGGTCATGGGTTCCGGAAAAACCGGCTACCGGTAAGTAACCATGATGGTTTTCCCTTCACCCATGACAGCACACCTGAGAGATTTTTGGAGACTTCGAAACACCTTAGGGAGGGACCACCGCTTGCAGCACCCTTCTACCAAAGGTTAAGTCAGCAGAGGAGGATAGATTTAATCTATAGTGCTTAAAGAAGGTGGAAGGTGAGGCCCAGGTAGCGGCCTTACAAATCTGTTCAATTGATACCTCTGCCTTTTCAGCCCAGGAGGTCGCCACGGCTCTGGTGGAATACGCCTTGATGCCGTCAGGAATCGGGATACCACTAGCTGAGTAGGCTACACTAATGGCCTCCCTAATCCATCTAGCAATAGTCCCTTTCGAAACCCCATAGCCTTTCCTGGCATCCTGAAAAGCTACGAATAGGGACTGGGACCTCCTCCACTGGATAGTGACAGATATGTATTCTAATAGAGCTCTCTTAACATCCAAACTATGGAATTTTTCCTCCCCCAAATTTTTGGGAGTCTAGCAGAAGGATGGGAGGACAATCTCCTGACCCCGATGGAAATCTGATGCTACCTTAGGCAGATAAGCGGGGTCTGTTCTTAACACCACCCTATCCTGAAAAACTTGTGTATAAGGTAGATTTACCAAGAGAGCCTGTAAGTCGCTTATTCTGCGTGCTGACGTAAGGGCCACTAAAATGATCGTCTTTAGGGTCAGAAACTTTAGGGGTAGCTGGTGTAACGGCTCAAAAGGTTCCTTTGTAAGGGCTTCTAGCACTAGGTTTAAATCCCAGGGGGCTATTCTGGGTATTGGGATAGGCCTAGCTCTATGGCAAGATTTAATGAATCTGGCTACCCACCTATTTGATGCCAATTTGCAGTTGTAGAGCGCCCCTAATGCAGACACCTGAACTTTAAGCGTGTTCACCGCTAACCCAATCTGCAACCCCGATTGTAAGAACTCCAGGATGGCACTAATCGGGGGTTCTTTTTCTAACGGCTTACCTAGGAACTGTAGGAACTTATTCCATGTTCTGCCGTAGATGTTAGTCGTCACTGGTTTCCTACTCTTTAGCAGGGTGGCCACCAACCCGGGGGAGAACCCTCTATCCATTAAAAGCGACCTTTCAAATTTCACGCCGTCAGATGGAATCCTTTGACCTGAGCGTGGAATATTGGGCCTTGAGCTAGTAGGTCTGGGATTTCTGGCAGAACCCATGGATTGGAGAGGGACATTCTTTGCAGTAGAGAAAACCAGGGCCTTTTCGGCCAAAACGGGGCTATCAGAATCACCCTGGCTTGATAGTTTCTGATCTTTCTGACAACTGTTGGGATCAGAGCCACTGGGAGGAACGCATAAGCTAGCCTGAAGTTCCACTGGATGTGCAATGAGTCCACTGCCCATGGCTTTTCCCTCGGGTTTAGGGAGCAAAACCTTTCTGTTTGCCTGTTGTGCTTGTAGGCAAAGAGGTCTATTACAGGTTTCCCCCAAAGCTGCGTTATTTTTTGAAAAATGGACCGATTTAGCGCCCATTCTCCTTGCCTCAGGGTATTGCGACTCAGAAAATCTGCCTGTTTTCTGCCCCGTTTATGTGTAAGGCTGTCAAGGCGTGTAGGTGTTCCTCTGCTCTGCTCAGAATGTCGCTCGCCGCTTTCATTAGGGAGTGTGATCTTGTCCCTCCTTGGTGGTTGATGTATGCCACTGTTACCCAGTTGTCTGACATGATGCGTACATTGCGACCCTGGAGTAGCGGAATGAAGTGACTTAGAGCCTTGTTCACTGCCCACAGTTCTCTTAGGTTGGAAGATGCCTCCACTTCTTGAGGTCTCCAGGAGCCCTGGCCTATGATGCCCCATTGGTGTGCCTCCTACCCCAAGGAGCTTGCATCCGTTAAAATCACATCTGTCGTCTGTAAGTCCCACGGGATTCCTGAGGTCAGATTTGTACAGTCTAGCCACCAGCTGAGAGAGTCTCTGGTTTTTACGGAAAGCTCCAGCTTTCCTTCTAAATGCCCTCTTAGCGATCTTTGTGCCGATATCTCCCACTGGAGTTGTCGGGTGTGAAATTGCGCCTACCTGACCGCCGGAATACAGGACATTAGGGTACCTATTAAGGACATTGCCTTTCTTAATGTCATACACTGTTGGTTTCGGGCCGCCAAGGCCAGATTCTGTACCTTCTCTATTTTGGACTCTGGGAGCAGACACGCCTGCCTTTCTGAATCCAGTATAAATCCCAGGAAGGTCTGTTTTTTTAGGGGTTGAAATTTCGATTTTTTGAAATTGATTATCCACCCCAATTCTTGCAAGGTGTCGGTCACCCGGCTCAACTGTGCCGTGGTCCTCTGAGCTGCCCACTATAAGGAAATCGTCCAAGTATGGTATTATGACCGTATCGTGAATCCGGAGAAAGGCTGTCACCTCCGCCATGACCTTGGTGAAAACTCTCGGGGCTATGGAAATGCCTCAGTACGCCTTGGATATAAAGAGCTACCCTCAAGTATTTTTGGTAATCTGGATGGATAGGGATGTGATCATATGCATCCTTTAAGTCGACTACGGCCATAAAACAATCTTGATGTAGTAGTTTCACGGCCGTAGCCACTGACTCCATCTTGAAGGTCCGGTTTCTTATCCATCGATTGAGCTGTCTGAGATTTATAATCGTCCTGAACGATTGATCCGGTTTTTTATCAGAAAAAGGGGTGCATAAAACCCCCTTCCTTTCTGTGTGTGTGGACCTTGTAAAGTACCCGCTTGTCTATCAGGCTCAGGATCTCCGCTTCTAAGGCCAACTGTTCTTCGGTCACCTTCCATAATGGGTGTAATGACAACCACGGGTTTTGGCTGGTGAATAAAGGATTCTCAGGCCTTCTCTTAACATGCCCAGGGGATCCAGGTATTGGAGGAGATCTTTTACCAGGCCTGGAAAAATAGTGCCAATCCCCCCCCCACTGGAATACTGACGTCATTATGGCGATTTCTTTGAGGTGGAGGTGCTTCCACCAAACATAAATCCCGACTCTTTTCCTTTTATCCTCCCATCTTCTCCTGTCAGCGGGAGGACGCCCCCTATTGAATCTTCCCCTCCGAAAGGGCTGTCTCCTCTGTTCCGTGGGGAAGCTTTTTTTCCTGTCGCTTGCTTTCTCCAGGATATCGCCCAAGTTCTTGCCAAATAAGAACCAACCATCGCAGGGGAGAGAGCACAATTTAGCTTTCGACTGTAGGTCACCCGGGCAGCCCTTAAGCCATAACGCGCGTCTGGCAGCATTTGATAGTCCCGCTGCCCTAGCTGTTAACCTCAGAGTCCGCCGAGGTATCTGCCAAAAAAGCTGCTGCCCCGTGCAAGAGATGCATATCTCCTAGAATTTTCTCTCTTGGGACCTTTGATGCCAGCTTCTCTTCTAACTGCTGCAGCCAGACCATGAGGGAGCGTGCCGTGTAGGTGCCTGCTATCGCCGGCTTTAGTCCTCCTGCCGTCGCTTCCCACGCGTGCCTCAAATATGAGTCCGCCTTTTTGTCCAGCGGGTCTCTACGAACCCCTGAGTCTTCCAAGGGCAGGGCCGATTTTTTGGAAGACCTGGATACTGCTGCATCTACTTTTGGGACTTTGTCCCATATCTCCGCATCCTTGAGCTCAAAGGGGTATCGTCTCTTAGAGGTGGACGGAAGGGCCCCAGATTTTTCGGGTTTCCTGCACTCTCTCTCAATAAGCGCCTTGATCTTCTCGTTCACTGGAAAGGTCCGTTTTCTCCTCTCTTGAAGCCCCCCAAACATGACATCCTCTAGGGTTTTAGCCGCCCTTTCTTCCTGTAGGCCCATTGTGGTTCTAATGGCCTTTAGGAGAGCATCTGTGTCTTCTACAGGGAAACCACCATGGTTACTTACCGGTAGCCGGTTTTTCCGGAACCCATGACAGCACCACATGAGAGAGGGATCCGCCCCGCCAGGACAGGACCCTACTGAAACATAAGGGGCGGCACCTCTCCCCCGCTTCAGTTGGATTACAGAGCACTTGAGAGGACTTCCCGGTTAGTTACATATTTATCCAACACCACATCACACAAATACACCCGACTATTGTGCACACCCAAACGGTGAAAAGGGGGGGAAATATACGGGTGCTGTCATGGGTTCCGGAAAAACCGGCTACCGGTAAGTAACCATGGTGGTTTTCCCTTCACCCATGACAGCACCACATGAGAGATTCTGGAGACTTCGAACACCTTAGGGAGGGACCACCGCTTGCAGCACCCTTCTACCAAAGGTCAAGTCAGCCGAGGAGGATAGATTTAGTCTATAGTGTCTAAAGAAAGTTGAGGGTGAGGCCCAGGTAGCGGCCTTACAAATTTGCTCTATTGATACCTCTGCTTTCTCAGCCCAGGAGGTCGCCACGGCTCTGGTGGAATGAGCCTTGATGCCGTCAGGAACCGGGACGCCACTAGCTGAATAGGCTACACTAATGGCCTCCCTAATCCATCGGGCAATAGTCCCCTTTGACACTCCATAACCTTTCCTAGCACCCTGGAAGGCTACAAATAGGGACTGGGACCTCCTCCACTGGCTGGTTATAGACATATACTCTACTAGGGTTCTTTTAACGTCTAGGCTATGAAATTTCTCCTCCCCTGGGTTTTTCGGATTCTCGCAAAAGGAAGGGAGGACAATTTCTTGGTTTCGGTGAAAGTTAGTTACTACTTTCGGCAAGTAAGCAGGGTCTGTTCTCATAACCACCCTATCCTGGTATATCTGGGTATATGGTGGGTTGACTGAAAGGGCCTGCAAGTCACTAACTCTACGTGCCGACGTTAGAGCTACCAAAATGATGGTTTTTAGGGTGAGATTTTTAGTTGAAATCTGCTGTATGGGTTCAAACGGCTCCTTCGTAAGGGATTCCAGTACCAGATTTAGATCCCATGGGGCTACTTTCGGTAAGGAAACTGGCCTAGATCTGTGGCAAGATTTTATGAACCTGGTTACCCATCTGTTTGCCGCTATATTGCAATTGTATAATGCACCCAGCGCTGAAACCTGTACCTTTAGGGTATTAACTGCCAGGCCTAGCTGTAGGCCTGCCTGCAAGAACTCAAAGATGGACTCGATTGGGGGTTCTTGACCTAACGGTTTTCCCAGGAATTGAAGGAATTTCTTCCACGTCCTGCCATATATGTTGGTTGTTATTGGTTTTCTACTTTTTATTAGAGTAGTCACCAACCCCGGGGAAAACCCTTTATCTCTCAAAAGTGCCCTCTCAAATTCCACGCCGTCAGATGGAGCTCCTTGACTTGTTTGTGGAATATCGGCCCCTGAGCTAATAAATCTGGATTTTCTGGCAGTACCCACGGGTCCGAGAGAGACATCATTTGTAGTAGTGAAAACCACGGTCTTTTTGGCCAGAACGGGGCTATGAGGATTACTCTGGCTTGCTCGTCTCTTATCTTTTTTACCACTGCCGGGATTAACGCTACTGGGGGAAAGGCATAGCTCAGTTTGAACAGCCACGGGATTTGTAGAGTGTCTGCTGCCCACGGGTTTTCCCCTGGGTTTAATGAGCAGAACCTCCTCACTTGCCGGTTGTTTTTGGTGGCAAAGAGGTCGATCACTGGCTGCCCCCATAACTGTACTATCCTCTGGAATATTACACGATTTAAGGCCCACTCTCCCTGTTTTAATTTGTTGCGGCTTAGAAAGTCGGCTTGAACATTTTCTGTCCCTTTGATGTGTAGGGCTGTTAGGGAGGTTAGATGTTGTTCTGCTTTGAGGAAGATTCTTTTGGCTTCGTCCATTAGGGAGTTTGACCTTGTCCCTCCCTGGTGGTTGACATACGCCACTGCCACCCTGTTGTCTGACATAATTCGGACGTTTTGACCCTGTAACAGAATGCCTCTAGGGCTCTGTTTATCGCTCTTAACTCTCTTAAGTTGGAGGAAGCCTTCTGCTCTATGTGACCCCAGGACCCTTGGGCCATATGTTCTCTCAGGTGTGCCCCCCATCCCGAGGAGCTTGCGTCCGTCAATATTACATCGGACACGGGCCTGTGCCACGAAGTTCCCCCTGCTAAATTTGTGCCGTCTAGCCACCAAGTGAGAGAGTTTTTCCCCCTTTCGGAAAGTTCCAGCTTCCCTTCTAAACGCCCTTTCAATCGTCTCTGGGCTGACAAGATTTCCGCCTGTAGTTGTCGGGTATGAAACTGTGCCCAGTTGACCGCCGGGATACAGGCTGTTAGCGTGCCCAACAGGGACATTGCCCTTCTTAGGGTCATGTGAGGATGCTGTATTGCCGTAAGGGTCATTTCTCTCACCTTCTCTAGTTTTTTCTCTGGCAAGAGACAAACTTGACGGTCGGAGTCCAAGACGAAACCTAGAAATGTTTGTTTCCTTAGGGGTTGAAGTTTTGATTTTTTTAAGTTTACCATCCAACCCAGTTCTTGCAGGGTCTCTGTTATTTTCTCTACCTGATGTGCGCAGTGATGTTCTGAATTGCCAATGACCAAAAAATCGTCCAAGTAAGGCACCATAATCACATTGTGGATTCGAAGGAAAGCTGTCATTTCCGCTATTACTTTTGTAAAAATCCTTGGCGCTATGGAGATGCCAAACGGAAGAGCTGTAAATTGAAAATGCCTGAGGTCGCCCTGGATGTATAGGGCTACCCTCAGGTATTTCTGGTATTCTTGGTGCATCGGGATATGGTAATAGGCATCCTTCAAATCTATTACGGCCATGAAGCAGTTGTGGTGTAACAGCTTTATGGCCGAAGTCACTGATTGCATTTTGAATGTTTGGTTCATAATCCATTGATTGAGGCGCCTGAGATTTATTATCGTTCTGAAGGAAAGGTCGGGTTTTTTTATTAGGAAGAGGGGAGAATAGAACCCCCTTCTCTCTTGATCTTTTGGGACCTCTATCAGAACTTGTTTCTACAACAGTCCTAAGATTTCTGTTTCTATGGCTGATTGCTCTCCTGGTTCCTTTCTGACGGGGGTCACCACAAATGAAGCTCTTGGATGCTGGAAGAAGGGGATTTTTAGGCCTTTCTTTATAATGTTCAGAATCCAATTGTTGGCCGATATTTTCTCCCATTCTTGGGAAAAGAGCCTCACTCTTCCCCCCACAGGAGGGCTGGTGTCATTGCGGGGATTTTTTGGCGGTTGAGGTAGTTCCCCCAAACATGAACCCTGGTTCTTTTTTCCTCTTGTCGTCCCACCTTTTCCGCTCTCCCGGGGGACGGCCTCGATTGAACCTTCCCCTCCGAAAGGGCGGTCTCCTCTGATCACCCATGAATCTGGGTAAGCCCTTCTTTTTATCACCGGCTTTTTCCAGGATGTCATCCAGGTTTTTTCCAAACAGGAACTGCCCATCACATGGTAACGAGCATAATTTCGCCTTAGATTGAATGTCCCCAGGGCAGCCTTTGAGCCATAACGCCCGTCTTGCGGCGTTCGATAGCCCCGCTGCTCTTGCCGTTAACCTCATCGAGTCGGCGGAGGTGTCAGCCAAGAAGGCGGCAGCTCCGTGTAGCAGGTACATTTCTCCTAATATTTTCTCTCTTGGTACTTTGGAGACTAATTTTTTTTTTCAAGTTGTTGCAACCAGACCATTAATGACCGGGCTGTGCAGGTGCCGGCTATTGCTGGTTTCAGACCCCCTGCCGCTGCCTCCCAAGTGTGCCTTAGGTATGAGTCCGCTTTTTTATCCAAGGGATCTCTCAAAACCCCTGAATCCTCCAGGGGCAGGGCCGACTTCTTGGAAGACCTAGACACTGCTGCGTCAATCTTTGGGACCTTGTCCCAGACGTCCGTGTCTTTAGCCTCAAAGGGGTATCTTCGCTTTGAAGAGGAGGGAAGGCTACCTGACTTCTCCGGTTTCTTCCACTCTCTCTCGATTAGGGCCTGAACCTTTGTCATTGACCGGGAAGGTACGCTTTTTCCTTTCTTGCAGGCCGCCAAACATTACATCCTCCAGTGATCTCTCTACCTTCTCCTCCTGCAGGCCCATAGTGGACCTGATGGCTTTAAGGAGAGAGTGTCCGTATCTTCTACGGGAAAGCAAGGTCTGCCCCCCGTATCACTGTCGGAGGATGAAGATGACCCGTGCTCAACTTGATACTCCGAAGAGGAGGAGGAGCCGCCTGACGAGGAACTCGGGGAGGCTCTCCTACTCTTACTTTTCTTTTTTAATAATTTTTTAAGTGAGCCCTGTACCTCAGATTTTATCATCGATCTGAGGTTTGTTGCCAGGCTCGGCACCTCTTCAGCCATAGTCCGCTGGATACAGCTGACACATAAGTCCTTTGGGTAGTCTTTCGCTAAAGGGCTGTGGCATATGGCACATTCTCCATTTTTCTTTTTACTTATTTTTTTTTTTATTAGGGAGGCAAAAAAGCCATAAGAGACATAGGAAGGCCTATTATAATATTGTCTAACTTTCACGGAGATCACTCAACACCCAGGAAAGACTGATACCGGGCTCTGGGGCTGCGAAGGAGCGTGCGCCCTGCGCTCTTTTGACCTCGAGGAATCCCTCGATCGGTGACTTGGACGGCTGCTGCTTTTGCCGCTCGAGCGGCTCTTGCGACCAGAAGCTTGCGATGGGGGCAGGGACAATGGGGACGGTGAGCGATCCTCCTGAGACGCCATTGTCACCCCTGCAGCCGCTTCTGCTCCTTCTTTTATCGGTGAGTGAGCCCCTCATTACCCCTCCCCCCCGCGACCGCCAGCCGCTTCTCCTGGCCGGCGTCGCGCCCGGCGCCATGACCGTCGCGTCCTGATGACGTCAGCGGTCGCGCTCCCAGAATCCTCTGCGCCGCTGACATCAGACGCCGGTCTCCGCCCCCGGCTTCCCCTGCATGCAGGCGAAGGACGGGCGCGCGCGCGCAGGGGGAGGGCGGCACGGGGAGGACCTCCGAAGGGAGGACATCGGGACGTGCCCGCACGAACCCGGGGCCCGAATCAGGCAAAACCCCGGGGACTGCGCTACCAGCTGCCGACGTCGCAGGTAAGCTAGCCCTGCAATTTTTACCCGCCGGGACGGCCCTGGGTCTTTTCATCCTGACAGGCACCGCCGCTGTCAGAGGGATTCCTTTCCAGGACAGGAACCCAACTGAAGCGGGGGAGAGGTGCCGCCCCTTATGTTTCAGTCGGTTCCTGTCCTGGCGGGGCGGATCCCTCTCTCATGTGGTGCTGTCAAGGGTGAAGGGAAAACATGGCTTACCCCCTGTGTCACTGTCTGAGGATGCCTGTTCCGCCTGAGACGAGGCTGATGAGGAATCTGAGGGAGAACTAGGGGGATTCTTCCTACTTTTCTTCCCTTTTTTCAATAGGGTCTTAATTGAACCCTCCATTTCTAACCTAAGGGCGGATATCAAATTGGCTGCAAAACTAGGCGCTTCCTCCGCCATGGTCCGCTGAATGCAAGAGGCACAGAGACCTTTCTGCCAGTCTCTTGCTAGGGGAGTTTTACATATAGCACAGTCCCTATTCTTCTTGATTCCTGCTTTTTTGGGCCTTTCCTACAGGGTAAAGCATACACAGAGAGACTCTATTAACATAAATGCTAGCATTCACGAAGATCACTCACCACCCGTAATCAAGGGTACCGGACTCGGAGGCTGCGTCGGAGCACGTGACCTGTGCTCTCTGGACCTTGAGGATTCTCCTGATCTGCGGCTGGGGCGGCTGCTGCTTGAGCGGCTTCCATGCTTGCCTGAGGAATCATAGAATCATAGAATCATAGAATCGTAGAGTTGGAAGGGACCTCCTGGGCCATCTGGTCCAACCCCCTGCTCAAAGCAGGATTCGCTAAATCATCCCAGTCAGATGTCTGTCCAGCCTCTGTTTGAAGACTTCCATTGAAGGAGAACTCACCACTTCTCGTGGCAGCCTGTTCCACTCATTGATCACTCTAACTGTCAAAAAGTTTTTTCTAATATCTAATCTGTGTCTCTTCCCATTCAGTTTCATCCCATTGCTTCTAGTCTTTCCTTGTGCAAATGAGAATAAAGTTGATCCTTCTACAATGTGACAGCCCTTTAGATATTTGTAGACAGCTATTAAGTCTCCTCTCAGTCTTCTCTTTTGCAAACTAAACATTCCCAAATCCTGCAACCTTTCCTCATAAGACAGGGTTTGCAGACCGGTCACCATTCTGGTCGCTCTTTTCTGAACTTGCTCCAGTTTGTTGATGTCTTTTTTAAAATGTGGTGCCCAAAACTGGACACAATATTCCAGATGAGGTCTGACCAAAGAGGAGTAGAGGGAAATAATGACTTCACGTGATCTAGACTGTATGCTTCTGTTAATACATCCTAGAATTGCATTTGCCTTTTTTGCTGCTGCATCACACTGTTGACTCATATTCAGTCTGTGATCTATTAGTATACCCAAGTCTTTTTCACATGTGCTGTCACTTAGCCCTATTCCTCCCATTCTATATATGCTTTTTCCATTTTTATTGCCCAGATGTAGTACTTTGCATTTCTCCCTGTTAAAAACCATTCTGTTAGTTGCTGCCCACTTCTCCAGTTTATTTAAATCTTTTTGAATCCTCTCTCTCTCTTCTCTAGTATTAGCTATCCCTCCTAGCTTTGTGTCATCAGCAAATTTAATCAGTTTACCCTCAATTCCTTCATCTAAATCGTTGATAAAGATGTTGAACAATACAGGGCCCAGGACAGAGCCCTGTGGTACCCCACTTGAGACATTCTTCCAACTGGATGTGCAGCCATTTACGACCACTCTTTGGGTCCGATCACTAAGCCAGTTATGAATCCACCTAACAGTTGCCTTGTCCATTCCATACTTAATCATTTTTTCAATAAGGATTGTATGAGAGACTTTGTCAAATGCTTTGCTGAAGTCAAGATATACTATATCTACAGCATTTCCTTGATCCACCCAATCAGTGATACCGTCATAGAAGGAAATTAAGTTAGTCTGACATGACTTATTAGTTACAAACCCATGCTGACTCTGTTTAATCACTTCATTCTTATCCAGGTATTGACATACATGTTGTTTAATAATTTGTTCAAAGATCTTTCCTGGTATAGAAGTCAGACTCACCGGCCTATAGTTGCCTGGGTCCACCTTCCCCTTTTTGAAGATAGGAACAACATTTGCTCTTCTCCAGTCTTCTGGCACTTCTCCTGTTCTCCAAGAATTTTCAAAGATTATAGAGAGGGGTTCAAAAATTTCTTCTGCTATCTCCTTCAGTACTCTGGGGTGTAATTCATCTGGACCTGGAGACTTGAATTCATTTAGGCTAGCTAAGTGTTTCCTCACTATCTTTCTGTTTATAGATATCCTGGATTCTTCTATTCCCTTAATAGGACAGTGAATAACAGTTGATGTTACATTTCCTTTCTGAGAGAAAACAGATGCAAAATAGGAATTTAAAAGTTCAGCCTTCTCAACATCCTGTCTTACCATTTCATCATTTTCATCCTGTAAAAATCCTATAGCATCTTTGACTTTTCTTTTACTTTTGACATATCCCCAAAATCCTTTATTATTGCTTTTGACATCTCTTGCAAGCCTCAATTCATTTTCAGCTTTAGCTAATCTGATTTGTGCCCTGCAGGTTCTGCAGACAGCATTATATTCTTCTTTAGATATGCCTCCCTCTTTCCATTTTATAAACATTTTTTTCTTCCTTTTTAGCATGTGCTTAAGTTCTGTGTTCATCCATCCTGGTTTCCTTAACTGCTTCCTATTCTTCCCTCTTTTCGGAATTGTTAACAACTGTGCTTTGAGAATTTCATTTTTCAAGATTTCCCATCCTTCCTGGACATTTTTGTCTTTAAGGATATCCAGCCATTGGATCCCTCCAATTCTCTTTCTGAATCCCTTAAAATCTGCCTTTCTGAAATCTAACCTTGACGTCTGAGTCTTCACAGGTCTTCCGCCTCTAGTTATCCAAAATTCTAAAATAGCATGGTCGCTACCTCCTAGGGTCCCAGCCACTTTTACCTCCTCAACCATTTCCTCCCTGTTTATAAGGATTAGATCCAAGGTAGCAGTTCCCCTTGTTTTCTCCCTTACCTTTTGGAAGATAAAGTTGTCAGCAAGAGAGGATAAGAATTTCCTTGACCTGTTAGTTTTGCCTGAGAGAGATTCCCAACAAATGTCTGGATAGTTGAAATCTCCCATGACAACTATGTCATATTTTTTGGAGAACTTGGCCATTTGATGCATAAAGAGTCCATCCATAGCTTCAGCTTGCACAGGCGGCCTGTAGTAAATGCCTACAATGGTGTCCTTTCCATTGTTCTGTCCTTGTATTCTTACCCAAACAGTTTCCACAGAACTCCCAGTCTCTGAAGCTTCAATCTCTGTGCAGATATACGCGTTTCTAACATACAATGCGACACCCCCTCCTCGTTTATCAAGTCTGTTTCTTGCAAATAAGTTGTATCCTTCTAGTCTTGTATTCCAATCATGTGTATTGTCCCACCAAGTTTCAGTGATTCCAATGACATCATATTTCTTTTCCTGTGTTAGTAGTTCCAATTCTCCTTGTTTGTTGCCCATGCTTTGTGCATTAGTATAGAAACATTTTAGTTTGTGATTGGTTTCTCTTTCTCCAATATTTTTATTAATTAGATTCTTTCGTCTTTGTTCTTCCTTTCCACTTCTAATAGCAGAGTTCTCAATAGCATTTGTCAGGTGTATGGCTTTTTCTGGTCTTTTGCTTCCCTTCCCATGTTGTTCTAGTTTAAAGCTCTCCTTACAAGTGTAGCAAGGCGACTTCCAAATACCTGCTTTCCAGTCTTCGTAAGGTGCACCCCATCTCTAGCAAGTAGTCCATCGTATAAGTAGTTCACTCCGTGATCCAGAAATCCAAATCGTTGCTGACGGCACCATCGACGTAGCCAGTTGTTCACCTGCAGAATCTTATTCCACCTCCTTGTTCCATGGCCATCCACTGGGAGGATGGAAGAGAAGACCACCTGCGCTCCCAGTTCTTTCACTTTCTTGCCTAAGTCTTCAAAGTCTCTGCAGATGGTTTCCAGGTCGTTTCTTGCAGTGTCATTTGTCCCCACATGTAGTAGCAGGAATGGGTAGTCATCTGTAGGTCTGAAGAGTCCTGATATCCTGTCAGACACATCTTTAATTCTGACAGGAGGGTTGTGAGGGAGGCAGAGACCACCATCTCTCCTGTTCCGACTCCATTTTCCACCGTCTCCCACGCCGCTGGTCCCCGAATATATGCAGCCTCTGTCAGTGGTGTCTCCTCCCCTCCCCCCTGCGACCGCCGGCCGACGTCGCACCTGGTGCCATTACACCGTCGCCCTATGCTGACGTCAGCCGGCGCACCCACAATCCACAGCGCCGCTGACGTCAGCGGCCGGAAGGAGCTAGCATCTCTCCCCTGCCACGGGGATAGAGATGCGGCGTGCGCGAGGGGAGGGCGGCGCGGTGGGGGCTGCCCGGAGCCACCGGGATCCCATCCGCGCCCACACGAACCCGGAGCCCAGAGTAACACCGGGGACTGTGCTTCCAGGACCCAACGGCCGGCACTACAGGTAAGTTACCTGTTCTTCCCGCGCCGGGATGGGCCTGGGCTCCTTTTTTTTTTTTTCTTCTTCTTCTTTCTTCGCCATGACAGGCACCACCACAGTGGGATTCCTTCCAGGACAGGAACCCACCTGAAGCGGGGGAGAGGTGCCGCCCCTTATGTCTCAGTAGGTTCCTGTCCTGGCGGGGCGGATACCTCTCTCAGGTGTGCTGTCATGGGTGAAGGGAAAATACCCCATATGTGGCTGTACAGTACTACTTCGCCATACGTAGTGACTCAGGAGGGATGGAGCGTTATTTGCCTACTGGAGCGCAGATTTTCCTAGACTAGTTTGTGGATGCCATATAAAGAGCCCCTACAGTAATTGCTAGAAAAGCAGAATCCCCCTCAAGTGACCTCATTTTGGAAATTATAACCCTTTGGGAATTTATCTGCAGGTGTAGTGACGATTTTGACTCCTTGGATGTTTTCCAGAAACAAGTAGCAGTGGATGTTGCTGAGTGAAAATTGCTAACTGCTGTTGTAGTGACCAGTATATTATGCCCAGCCCGTGCTCCTGGAGACCCGCACTTGTAAGTTAGGCAGGCTCTCATCACTACAGAAATGCCAAACATGTGGTCATAGTTCCCAACCGTCCCGATTCTCACGGGACAGTCCCGTTTTTGACCCCGCCCACCCGTGTCCCGCCTAGGACTATTTTTCCCCGCACTGCACTGAGCTGCCACGCCCCCCATGCACCGACCCCATCCTCACCCTCCCAGAGAGCCACCGCAGTGTGCAATGACATCCTAGGCTGTTCTGTGGCTGTGCACACAGAACCTAATGAGGTCACAGGAGGGGAGGAGTCAGGGGTCACATGATCAGGGGCCTCCATGTCTGCACTCTGTAGGACTGTGTCATGGTGCTGGATGAGGTGAAGTTTCTGTGTGTGGAAGTAGGGGAGCCGCGTGTGTACGAGGTGTACAGAGCGGAGCCGCGTGTGTATGAGGTGTACTGAACGGTGCCGTGTGTGTACGGAGAGGAGCCAAGTGTGTACGAGGCATACAAAGCGGGCTTTTCCCGTGGACACAGGAGTACACGGCGGAGCCTTGAGGAGCACTTTAAAAACTCGAACTTCTTTCTCTGTCTCTCTCTGTTCTTTCTTTCCCCTCTTTCTTTCTCTCTGTTCTTTCTCCTTTCTTTCTCTTTTCTCTCTGTTCTTTCTTTCGCTCTCCCTCTGTTCTTTTTTTCTGTCCCCTCTCTTTCTTCTTTCTCTTTCCCCTTTCTTTGTTCTTCCTTTCTCTCTGTTCTTTCTTTCCCCCCTTTCTTTCGCTCTCCCTGTTCTTTTTTGTATCCGTTCTTTTCGCTCTCCGTTCTGTTTTCTTTATTTCCTTCTCTCTCTCTTCTTTCTTTCCCCTCTCTTTCTCTGTTCTTTCTTTTTATCTGTTCTCTCTCTCCCCTCTCTGTTCTCTCTCGGTTCTTTTTTTCTGTCCACTTTCGCTCTGTGTTCTCTCTCTCTGTTCTTTCTTTCCCCCCTCTCTCTCTGTTCTCTCTTGGTTCTTTTTTTCTGTCCGCTTTCTCTCTGTGTTCTCTCTTTCTCTCTCTGCTATTCCTTTATCTCTGGCTCTCATTTCTTTCTCTCTGTTTTCTTTCTTTTCCTCAGTACCTGTCAGTGTGCCCACAGTACCAGCCACTGTGCATAATGCCAGCCACGGTGTCCTCAGTACCAGTCAGTGTGATCAACAGTGCTAAATGGGTGTGACTAGTTGTGAAATGGGTGTGGTTGAGGCGTGGCCTAAAGGTTGCCGCAGCCTTCTTCAAAAGTTGGGAGGTATGCATGTGGGCGCTAAATGTGGTTTAGGCACACTGGGGCTCAAAAGGGAAGGGGCATTTTCTGAATTTCTTTTGGAGAGTGAGCAGCCATTTAGCTTTTCCAGAGCCTTTGTGCTATCAGTAACGTGGAAGCCCCCTAAAATTCCATTAACAGATGACAGACCTGAGTGCAGACTTGCTTTTTTTGTGGATTGAGTTGAAGCTTTCATTGGTTTTATTGGGAGCATTTTACATAATGTTTGTGATCACATTTATCTGGTGCTCTACGCTGACCACTTACTTTGGGGCTTCCATCTAAATCTCCAAGTGACGTAATTCAGATGAAACCCCGAGGGATCCATTCACTATAATAAGGCAGCAGAGTTACTCTGGACTCTGTCTGGCCTCTGCTCAGTGGTGTCCTTTTCAGAAATGCACAAAACTATGGTTGATGGCACTTTTATGCAATCCTAAAAAGACGGACACTGCCGGATCACAGGTCAGTCGGTGTCCACAGTGACTCCATTTGCGTCATTATAGGGAATTTTCCGCCGGGGTTTCTGTCTGAATCACGTATTTCACCCCGGTGTAAGTGCTCAGCGCATAACGCAGGATAAATGTTCGCCAAGCCTGACTGCAATCTTTGGGAGGTAGGATGAAACATTCAACAGCAGGTGAAGAATTGGATTTATATATCTTTTACACCGTTCCTCATGTGATTAGGCGACTTTCCTTCAGGTTGGTGCGATTACAACGATATCAGACTTATATTGGTTTTTTAGGTTTGGCAGCTGTCACACACTAAAAGACGATTTTTATTGCAAAAACTGATTTTTGCATTACCATATTTTGAGAGCTATAATTTTATATTTCAGCCAACAGAGTCATCTGAGGACTTGTTTTTTGCAGGACCAGCTTACGTTTTTATTGGTACCATTTTCGTGAATGTGATTGCTTTCTATTCTGATTTTTGGGAGACAGAATGAACAAAGACCATCAATTCAGGGATTGCTTTTTGTTTAATTTTTTATACCGTTCCACGTGTAGTAAAATTGGTAAGACAGCTTTATTCTTTGGGTCAGTACGATTACAGGGATACATCATTTATGTAGTTTTTTATGTTTTGGCATTTTTACACAAACTTTTATAGAAAAAATTATTTTTGCATCGCTTTATTCTGCGAGCTATAGCTTTTTGTTTATTTTTCTGCTGATGGAGCTGTATGGCGGCTTGTTTTTTCAGGGACAAGATGACGTTTTCAGCGGTACCATTTTTATTTACATCCGTCTTTTTGATCGCGTGTTATTGCACTTTTTGTTCGTCAGTATGATCATAAAGCATTGTTTTTTTCCTTGTTTTTTATTTTATTTTTTTTCGGTGTTCACTGGAGGGGTTAACTAGTGCAACAGATTTATAGAGCGGGTCATTACGGACGCGGCGACACCAAACGTGTACTTTTATTATTTTTTCATTTACAGAAATAACTGTATTTGAGAGATAGATATATAGATATATATATATATATATACACACACACACACACACATATACATACATACACACTTTCTTTACTTAGGGATTTTAAAAAAATATATATATTTTTACACATTCCAATATTTTTAACTTTTTTACATTGTCCCAGTATGAAACATTACTATAATGCATCAGATCGCATTGCAGAGTATCGGACCAGGATCTGACAGGCAGGGAAGGAGACATGCCGACTCCTGCTCTCAGCAAGCGCTCACAAGCCACCTTCCCTGCAGGACACAGAAGGACCATCTGGGTGCCGGGGGTCTCCATGGAGACAATCAGGACAACACGATTACATCACGTTGTCCTGATGGAAGTGCGCGGGGAGCCCCCTCCCTGCGCGATGCTCCTCTATGCCGCCGTCACTACTGACAGCGGCATCAGAGCGGTTAAATGCCCGCATTTGGTGCTAGCACCAATTGTGGGCGTTACGGCGGGGTGTCAGCTGTCACATACAGATGACACCGCACGTGATCGTCGAGGTGATCTGCGTGAAGCCGCGTGATCGCTGCGCCGTGCATATACTTCTCTTTGTGGGAACGCACCTCCCGCAGAGCAGTATATGTACGGCACATGTCGGAAAGGGGTAAAAGTGAACCTGTCACCAGGTTTGGCTGAAATGAGATAAGGCCATCACCTTTCTGGGGATATATGCAGCATTCTATAATGCTTTAAGTCTGTCCCAACCCAACCTGTAAAAGAAGAAAAATAACTTATTATACTTACCTGCAGGGCGGTCCTGTCCGAGGGGTGTTGCTCTTCTTGGGCTGATGTTTCCCATCTGCTTACGATCGTCATCCTCCCTCTTGCTTCGTGTGGATAACATGTGCCTGCATCATCTACAGTCTCACCGGCATCACACTCCTGTGCAGCCATACTGATCTGCCCTGTCGAGGGCAGAGTAAAGTACTGCAATGCGCAGGCGCTGGGGATCTGTGACCTTTCCCGACGCCTGCGCATCGCAGTACTTTGCTCTGCCCTCAACAGGGCAGATCAGTATGCCTGCACAGGAGCGAGATGCTGAGGAGACTGTGTGGATAACGCAGGGGCGTGTCATTCATGTGAATAAAGGGCGGCGATCATAAGCAGATGGGAGGCAGAAGACGAAACAGAGGGACACCCCTCAGACCACCCTGCAGGTGAGTATAACAAAAGTTATTTTTCTTCTCTCACAGGTTGGGGTCAGATATACAGCATTATAGAATGCTGTATATCAACCCTGAAAGGCGGTGGCCGTATCTCATATCGGGCAAACCTGGTGACATTATGTGTTATGGATCATAATAGCGAAGTTTGCCCAGAAAGACTGGACTTGGTCTTGTAGGGACCATATGAGCAAAGAAGGGAGAGAAGGTAGATTCATTCAGTAAGATATCAGGGTTCTAGGAAGTTAGCAGCATCATTACCCACCTCTTTCTCTTCGAGGCCCATCAAAATATTTTTCTTCGAATGATTTTCTAACTTGTCAGCACATTCTATGCACGTGATCATTTGGCTTTGTAGTTTACAGATCAGAGCAGGTAAGGGTGAGCATATTCTAATTTCAGATGCGGGATGGATCCTCCAGTTTGCAAGCTCTATAGAAGAAGGACTTTCAGTGCCCATAGTAACTGAAGAAGTTTAGAGTGGAGGAATGTGCAGGGGTCTAATGGCAGAATGGTGATCATATGATTTTGATATGGCTAGACTACACCACCGATAAAGCAGTGAAAGCTGACGACTAAGAAAAATCTCTGACTGTATTTACTACTCACCTTGGCGATTATCTGTAGGAATCTCCTCTTTACACCGCTCATTGCCCCTCACATATTTCTCTGTAGTATTAACGTGGGTCTGATCTTTACCCTGAAACAAATACTGTACTAGTCAGACCGATTGAGAAGTCACATCTATGATCAGTTCTAATCCTGCCATCTCCACCGTTCTCATTACACAATAAAACATATACTGGTGGATAAGACAAGACCTTCACAGCCATCTACACATCACAGCAGAGATCTCTTGACACCTCCTATCTACCTGATGATCCTGAGGAACATTGGGATCTTCTAGTTTACAGTCCTGTGGAAGAAGAGGACGGGGACATCTCTCTGGTGTTGTCCTCTTACTGGATAGATCTAAATGAAACACATTTGTGACATATAGATAATTATAAGCCATATGTATTTAGTCCTGTCTATTACCTGGTGATGAGAGGGGTGGGGGAACCTCCATCATGTTCTTGTACAGATCTTTGTGTTCTTCTAAATACTCCCACTCATCCATGGAGAAATAGACGGTGACATCCTGACACCTTATAGGAACCTGACACATACAATGATACCGTCATCCCCCCGATCTCTTCATAGCGTTACTTTATAATGCTCTAGCATTCCCAGCAGTGTCACCTCTCCAGACAGCAGCTCAATCATCTTGTAGGCGAGTTCTAGGATCTTCTGGTCATTGATGTCCTCATGTATTAGGGGGTGAGGTGGAGGCCCTGTGATTGGGCTCAGGGGTCTACCCCATCCCTCAGAAGTAGGGACCTGACAGTACTCACTAGAGGTCTTCTTCACTACTGTGTAATCCTGGATATCGAGACACACATTAATAAATCTCACTACAGACATTTCCAGAGTCCTCACCTCTCCAGTTCTGTCCGTCTATTATTCTCATAGATAAGAATGACATAATGTGACATCAGAATCTCTCACCTCTCCAGTAAGCTGGAAGAGAATCTCTAGGTTAAGTTGTAATAGCCTGTCCACCATTTTGTCCTTGTCCATATCCATCCTTGATGGGTAAATGAGAAAAAGATGTCCACTGAGAGGATCCAATATCATAGAGACCTTGATGTGAAGAGGATAAGACCGATATAACATCATAAAGAATACCATTTAATAATACAATTACTGGAGATAGTAAGAGGAATCATATGAGGAGATATAATTTGTAGATGTTGTATTCTCTAGTCTCGTACAGACTGGAACATAAGTTGAATTGTTGACCAAGTCATCTCCATGTTCCCAATCCCTGGCTATGATGGCCAATTAGTTGCTGAAGCAATGGCCATAGGTATCATAAGTTTGTTGAAACTAACCAGGAAATACATAGACTGAAGGGGGACTCAAGCAGTGGTGGCACAGGAGGAGTATGGAATCATTAATGTGCTACTATCTTTAATACATTATGTTTTTTTCCCCTCACATCTGCTAATAAAACCTATATACCTTACATCAGACATCAAACTAGTAAAAGAAATGAGCCCACAGCTATGTAGAAAGTAACAATCTTTATTAGGTAAAAGTAGTCTAGGTCCAAAAGTTGAACATATCAGTTTAAACGGCGTCATCCATCGCCCAACTCCAGAGGAAGGCAGGGCTGGCGCCATTCCAGCAGGAGATGGACACTTATGGGTCGGTGTATGGCTCTACTTCCTAACACTATCATTGCTATTGTTGTGTATATACAGCTAACAAAGAAATCCCCTAATATATAAATATCTATTAATCCATTTAAAAACAAACCCAAGCAATACGAGATAAAGAAAAAACACACTATGGTGAGGAGAAATGTCAGATAATATCGGTAGACAGCAGAAATAGATGCCCCGCTGGTAATATGTATAGCTGAAGGCTTTTTTCACTCTATAAAAGGACCATGTTGTTGACATTACACACTCCCAGAATGATAGAAGACTCACACAGTGAGATAAAAAGTGTCATCAAAATGGTGTATAGCGCATGTACGGCGGCAGCAGGATCTTCCAGGGTGCATGCGCAGGTATTCCAGACACAAGGGGTCAACATCGACCTTTGCGAATGTGTCCTGGGCCTCAGATGTCTAAAACAGTGCCCCATACTGGTGCATGTGCAGCACGAGTCCATCAATGCTAAGCACATGCCCCCCCCCCCCCGTCACAGCATCAGTCAGTTGCCTGGAGAAGGCGCCTGCGTGGTGCAGCAAAGGATAAGATATTGCTGCAGTTTACAAATAATAATGCACAGCTGGAACCAATAAATGTCATAGCAGGTGCGATATTATCACCTATAAGGTGTAGTGGAAGCAGTGACCCAGTAAAGTTCAACGCAAATGTCTTTTTTGTCCAAAACTCACAAATGAAAAGCAAAAGGTGTACTCCAAATCGCAGCCTGGGCGTCAAAACAGTCCATATTTGAGACCAGTTGCCGTGGGCGACTACACTACCGTGTAACGCTGAAGGGACGTCAGGCATTTGCTTCCCTTGGCTCTGTGTTGACTACACACACAAGTTGGACGTTGCAGAGCCACCTGCTCTGCAGCTTGCAAACCTACACTGACACACCCAACCTTTGCTGCAGGGATTTTAAATGAGATCTGTGGCCATGGGTCACTTGTAAGACCCGGCTGGAGGGAGTGAACAGTCCCACTGCCATCCTGTAGTTCACTCCAAAAATAAAAGCCCATGCCAGGCTTTCTTAAATCTGCCTTGGTCAAATATCTTGACCAAGTCAAAACTTAGGCAGGGAAGAGGGACAGGGAGTCTTCACAAGATTAGAATCCAGCTGGAATCCAAGCGAGTTTGCTAGCATGTGTCTGGTGGGTGCCGATCCTGCTGGTGCATTCAGCAAACGTAGGAAAAGGAAAGAATATGTTTCTGGCACACCGACCAGTTAAAACGAAAAAAGTTTATTTGGGCATGATTTAAAAATAAAACAATAACATACAACCTTACGCGTTTCTGGCACATATAGTGAGAACATACAGACAGATATAAATAAGGAGCAAGCACCAATCAGAAAAACATGGATTTTTGTGAGTACTCACCGTAAAATCCTTTTCTCCGAGACGCTCATTAGGGGACACAGGTACTGTGGGTGTATGCTACTGCCATCTGGAGGCTGACACCAAGTATACAAAAAAAAAAAAAAAAAAAAAAAGTTAGCTCCTCCGCCGCATACACCCTCGCCCCGATTGCGGGCGGAAACCAGTTTAGTGCAACAGCAGTAGAACACAAAACAAATTAGCCTTAAAGCAGAATACCAAATGTCTGAAAAAGGACCACCCTACTTTTAAAAAGGAATTATATTAATTAAATAATCAAGAGCCAAATGGCTAATAGGGTGGGTGCTGTGTCCCCCAATGAGCGTCTCGGAGAAAAGGATTTTACGGTGAGTACTCACAAAAATCCATGTTTCTCCTTCGTCTCATTGGGGGACACAGGTACTGTGGGACGTCCTAAAGCAGTCCCTGGGTGGGAGAATGACTCACCGATCCAAGCCACATGCACCTCCTGTCTAAGGCTAAGTGCACACGTTGCAGAAATTTTCTGCTCAAAAACCTGAATCCCTTCCCAGAAATCGCACCTATTTTTCCGCTTGCGTTTTTTGCGCAGTTTTGATGCATTTTTTTCTGCAGCGGTAAAAAACGCATCAATGTGCACAAAAAGTGCAAAATGCATAGAAATGACTGTGCAGCTTATTTTTAGCGGTTTTATAGTGAAAACCGCGGTAAAAACCGCTAAAAAAAACGCTGTGTGTGAACACAGCCTAAAGGTGCGCCACTGCTGCTTGGAGAACTCTTCTACCCAGGCTCGCATCTGACGAAGCCTGAGTATGCACATTGTAATGCTTGGAAAAAGTGTGCAGGCTGGACCAGGTTGCTGCTTTGCATACCTGCTCTGCCGAAGCCTGGTGCTGAAGCGCCCAAGAGGCGCCCACTGCCCGAGTAGAGTGCGCTCTTATCCCTGCTGGAATTGGTTCGCCTCTAATAGGGTAAGCCTCTTGAATAGTTAGATGGATCCATCTGGCTATGGTCGACTTTGAGGCTGCGAGTCCCTTCCTGCGCCCTTCGGGGATCACAAACAGCGAGTCTGTCTGGCGAAAGGGTGCCGTCCACGACACGTACCTTCTGAGCACTCTCACTAGGTCCAATGTGTGGAGCGCCTTTTCCACCTGATGTACTGGCGCTGGACAAAATGAAGGCAGGACAATGTCCTCATTAATGTGAAGTGAGGACACGACCTTCGGCAGAAAGGGGGGCGCTGGCCTAAGAACTGCCTTATCCTTGTAAAAGGTAAGAAACGGTGCTCTACAAGATAGGGCTGCCAACTCCGAGACCTGCCTAATGGAAGTAATAGCTACCAAGAATACGACCTTCCTGGAAAGGTATGACAAATTAAATTTCTGGTAACGGCTCAAAAGGAGTATCCTGCAGGACACTCAGGACCAGGTTAAGGTCCCAGGAGTCTATGGGCACTCTATAGGGGGGTACCAAATGAGAGACCCCTTGAATGAACGTCTTGACCTGCATATTAGTAGTGATTCTTTGCTGGAAAAGGACAGACAGGGCCAATATCTGTCTCTTAAGGGAGCTCGGGGCTAACCCTGAGTCTAGGCCTGACTGAAGAAAAGCAAGGATGTTGGGAACCGAAAAAGACAGTGGAGCAACCCCGTGCTCTCAACACCAACCAAAGAAAACCTTCCAAGTGTGATGGTAAATTCTCACCAAGGTAGGCTTACGGGCACTAACCATTGTAGCAACCACTTCACGCCCAAACCCCGCCTGGGTCAGAATCCAAGATTCAATGGCCATGCCGTCAAACACAGGGCCCCTAAGTTCGGGTGGCAGATCGGCCCCTGAGACAGTAAGTCTGGTCGTTCTGGCAGACGCCAAGGAACGTCTGCGAGGAGCTGCACTAGATCCGCGTACCATGCCCGACGGGGCCAGTCTGGGGCCTGCAGAATTGCTGGAACCCCCTTTGATTTGATTTTTCTGATGACCCTCGGAAGTAGTGGCAGCGGGGGGAAACAGGTATGGGAGGTGAAACTGGTTCCATGGTAGAACCAATGCATCCACTGCGATCGCTTGCGGGTCTTGGACTAAGCGACAAACACGGCCACTTTGGCGTTTACCATGGAGGCCATCAGATCCACGTCCGGTGTCCCCCACCGTTGGCAAATCTGCTGGAAGACCTCCGGGTGCAGGGACCATTCCCCGGGCACGACACCCTGCCGGCTTAGGAAGTCAGCTGCCCAACTTTCCACGCCTGGTATGTGGACTGCTGAAATTACCGAGTGGTTCCCCTCAGCCCAGCGTAGTACATGCTCTATCTTGCGCATGGTTGCCCTGCTGCGAGTGCCCGCCTGATGATTCACGTATGCCACCGTCGTGGCCTTGTCCGATTGAATCCGGACAGGACGTCCTGCTAGAAAGTGCTGGAAATGTTGCAGTGCCAACCGCACCGCTCGTATCTCCAACAAGTTGATCGGGAGGCGTGCCTCCTGTTGAGACCATTGCCCCTGAGTCGTATGGTGGCGGAAAACTGCTCCCCAACCGAGGAGGCTCGCATCGGTTGTGATCACCAACCACTGATCTGGCGGGGGGAAGGCTTTCCCCTGAAGAGAGGAGTCGCGCGTCCACCACTGCAGTGACCGTTTGACTTGAGAGGACAACCTGCACTGATGATCGAGCGTGAATGGACTCTTGTCCCAGGATGTCAAGAAGGCGTGCTGCAGGGGACGAAGATGAAATTGGGCAAACGGAATTGCTTCCATTGCCGCCACCATCCTCCATAGGACCCTCATCCCGAACCGAATGGTGTGAGGGCCTGGCTGCTGAAGTTTTCAACCTCTCTGCCGGAGCGCTAGAGCCTTGTCCTGAGTGAGAACTACCAACCCTCGGGAGGTGTCGAAAATCATCCCCAAGAAAGAAATCCTCTGAGCTGGGACAAGGGATGACTTCTTCCCGTTGACCAACCATCCTAAGCGGGACAGGGTATCCAGCGTGATGTTGACATTTTCCTCGCATGCCTGAAATGACGGACCTTTCACCAAGAGGTCGTCTAAGTACGGCAAGACAACTATGCCCCGAGAGGGTAGAATGGCCATGACGACCGCCATTACCTTCGTGAACATTCTGGGGGTGGTGGCCAACCCGAAAGGCAGAGCTACAAATTGGAAATGCCGACCATCAATTGCGAAACGCAGGAACCTTTGATGCGGAGGAAAAATAGGGACGTGCAGGTAAGCATCCTGGATGTCGATCAAGGCCAAGTATTCTCCCTGCTCCATGGCCGATATAACTGAACGGAGGGATTCCATTCGAAAGTGCTTGATCCTGATGAACCTGTTCAGGAGTTTTAGGTCCAGAACCGGCCATACTGTCCCGTCCTTCTTGGGGACCGCGAACAGGTTGGAATAAAAACCCTGAGTTTTCTCGCACTCTGGTACAGGGACAATGACCCCGTTGCGCTGGAGTACCTCGATGGCCCCTAGCAATGCCTCTGCCCGGGATTCCGCTTTGGGAAGCCGAGAAAGAAAAAATCATTTTGGAGGATATCTGACAAATTCTATTTTGTACCCGGACGACACTAATTCCACCACCCATGCGTCGCGTGCTACCGTGACCCAGACGTGGCAGAACCGGAGTAGACGGCCGCCTACTCTGCCGTCTTCGGCCCGAGTCAATTAGCCGAGGGTCTCTGGGATCTGGCTCCCCTTGACCTGGGCATGCGGGCTCGCATCCTGCCCAGCGGGTTGGCTCTATACGTGACGATCCTTGTCTTGGTTGTAGCGAGCTGGGGCGGACGAACTGCTGCCATCCACCCGGGGTTGCGAAATGCCGAAAGCGTGCCTGAGGCTGACGAAACGGCAGTTTAATTTTCTGCTGTGGAAGAAAACTGCTTTCCCCCCCCCCCCGTAGCATCCGAGATGAGTTTGTCTAATTTTTCCCCAAATAGGCGGCTACCTTGATAAGGCAGGGAAGTCAAGGATTTCTTGGAGATCGAACCGACCCGCCACAGCCTTAACCACAGGGCTCTCCTAATGGCGATTGCATTTGCCGCCGCTAGTGCTGCGTAATTAGCCGCATCTAAGGAGGCATTGATTAAATAGTCACCCGCCATCGTGATCTGACTTATCTCCGACACCTCCGCTGGCAGGTCTCTATCCTGCAGGACTTTATTTAATGATTCTGACCATGACATCATGGCCTTGGCTACCCATGTTGCCATGAATGAGGGAGAGTGCGCTGATACTGATGCTTCATATACCGAGCGGGCCAAGCTCTCTATGAGGCGATCCGTGGGGTCTTGAATGGAAGAAACACTAGGCACCAATAGCAAAGTTTTTGAGGCCAAGCGTGACACTGTGGGATCCACAACCGGAGATTCCGCCCATTTTTTACAGAGCTCCGGTGCAAACGGATATCTCGTTTCTAGCGTTTTCTGGCCTGAAAAACGCCTGTCTGGACGTTCCCCTGTGACGCTGCACTATGTCCTCGAACTCTGGGTGAGTGCTAAACACTATGCGGCCGCTTGGCCCTCTTAAAGGACACCTTATGACCTGAGGTTAGGGAGACGTCCTCCTCAATACCCAAAGTCTGATTGACAGCTTCAATGAGGCTGTCAACCGTCTCCCGACACCCTGGCGTATCCAGGTCCAGGGACTCCTCCGCGTCATGATGCAAACTCTGCTCGCTCCCGGAAAATGGTGACGGAGAACGAGACGCCGCACTCACGGATGCCGAAGCACCGGAGGGGCCCGGAGACGCAGTGTGGGTTCTCTTCTATTGCGTTTGACTAGAGAGAGTGCGGCCCTGCAGGCCGGAGGCTCTTGTGAGGTGGATGAACCCTCCCAGACAGGCGGCACCGGATATGACGTCACGCCGGGTGGGCGGAACTTCCGCCCGCGGCCTAGCGCAGAAGCCGCAGGCTAAATTACTCACTGCCCGCCCGCCCACTGGCAGCCCCGCTATCCTGGCAATCCCGCCGGCACCTCCATGACCGCTCCATGGGCGCTGGCGGTCCTCCATATTCGCGGCCCCCGACTGATGAGCCACATGCAGGTAGTAGGGAGGGAGGAAGGGGAATGGAGACTGCCGGATTGCAGCCCTACTCCCATAACCGGTCAGCTTCTGGCCGCACCGCTGACACCTGATTCTGGAGCCTCTCCCAAAACACTGCCCAGGGCCCTCAACAGCCATTCATACCTGCGAATCCAGCCACCAGGTAGAGGGGATGGGGTAATTCCTTTGGACGGTGCAGGCACCCTAGCTCCGTCCGCCTTGCAGGGGCGAGGAGAGGGACCGTCCGCCGCCATGCAGCACCGCCGTCTTGCAATGGTGGAGCAGTGGGGGCCGCACAGACTAGTCTTGTGCCTCTGTGCAAGCCCATGGTTTCAATACCTAGGGGTGGACAGGGCTAAGTCTGGCATAATGTCCCACGTCGCGGGAAAGGATACGTGGAGGGATACTCGCACGTGCTCGCTCGTTGATGGTTTGGGGAAATCGGATCCTTTCAATAGGATGTGTTGCCCCTGTCTTATCTTCATAAAATAAAAAAGAAAAAATAGAAGTCTGGGGAAAAGTCGCAGATATGTCCCTCGGTGCGGGAAAGGATACGCAGAGACGATACTCAACGCGTGCTCGCCCGTTGATGGTTTGGGGAGATCGGACCCTTTCAATAGGATCTGTCGCCCCTGTCTCATCTTCATAGTAAAATGGAAAAAAGAGAAAAAAAAAAAAAAATAGTCTGGAGAGATCCAGACTGTGTGTGCCTCCATAGGACACTAAGCAAAAAACTGGTTTCCGCCCGCAATCGGGGCGAGGGTGTATGCGGCGGAGGAGGAGCTAGCTTTTTTTTTTGTACGCGTATACTTAGTGTCAGCCTCCAGACGGCAGTAGCATACACCCACAGTTCCTGTGTCCCCCAATGAGACGAAGGAGAAATAATTGGTTAATGAAATGCAACAGCTTTAACACAAAACAAATGACGGCTCCAGAGTAGGAGCTATTGTTGGCGTTGATATTAGCGATATGCTCGGTGATCCTTTTTTTAAATTTATGGATCGTGCAACCGATGTTTTTGACTTGGCAAGAAGAGCGCTGAAAGCAGTACATCACATGTTTGGTATCACAATTAATAAAAGTGGATATCTGATGATTTATTCTGGGGGATATCGAAAATGGGGTTTTTTTTGCGGTCCAATGCAAAGGGGCTTACATTACACCTGCTGCCGCCACACTTGTGGAAGCCTTTTACTGCTAAACAATCAGGGGTGGAATCGTCCTCATTTACAACAGGTAAGTACTGACAAATAATGTCTTTTATTTGTTTAAGCTGTGGGCTGTACGGAGGTGAAAACGTGATAGAGGATCAATTGTCTTGAGGGAGAGAAAAATCGGTTTCATTAGATAAAGAAGGTCTTGGTTCGTTTAACCCCTTTAACCCCGAGGGTGGTTTGCATGTTAATGACCAGGTCAATTTTTACAATTCTGACCACTGTCCCTATATGAGGTAATAACTCTGGAACATTTCCATGGATCCTGGTGATTCTGACAATGTTTTCTTGTGACATATTTTACTTCATGACAGTGGTAAACTTTCTTTGATACAACTTGCGCTTATTTGTTAAAATTTTGCAAAAATTTTGAAAATTTCGCAATTTTACAACTTTGAATTTTTATGCCCTTAAATCAGAGATATGGCACACAAAAAACTCAATAAGTAACATTTCCCACATGTTCACTTTACATCAGCACAATTTTGAAACCAACATTTTTTTGTGTTAGGAAGTTATAAGGGTTAAAAGTTGACCAGCAATTTCTCATTTTTACATTTTTTCTTTAGGGACCACATCAAATTTGAAGTCACTTTGAGGGGTCTATATGATATAAATTACCCAAAATTGACACGATTCTAAAAACTGCACCCTAACCACATTCAAGAAGTTTATTAACCCTTCAGGTGCTTCACAGGAATTTTTGGAATGCTTAAAAAGAAAAATGAACATTTAACTTTTTCGCACAAAAAAAAAAAATTACTTCAGATTCAAATTTTTTTAATTTTCCCCAAGGGAAATAGGAGAAATTGGACCCCAAAAGTTATTGTGCAATTTGTCCCGAGTACGCTGACACCCCATATGTGGAGGGAAACCACTGTTTGGGCGTACGACAGCGCTCAGAAGGGAAGGAGCGCCGATTGACTTTTTCAATGCAAAATTGGCTGGAACTGAGATTGGACGCCATGTTTCGTTTGGAGAGCCCCTGATGTGCCTAAACAGTGGAAACCCCCAACAAGTAACCCCATTTTAGAAACTAGACCACCCAAGGAACTTGTCTAGATTTGTGGTGAGAACTTTGAACCCCCAAGGGATTCACAGAATGTTTATAATAGAGCTGTAAAATTAAAAAAATCATTTTTTCCACAAAAATGATCTTTTCACCCCCCATTTTTATTTTCCTAACGGTAACAGGACCCCAAGGAACTTATCTAGATGTGTGGTGAGAACTTTGAACCTCCAGGTGTTTCACTAAAGTTTATAGCGCACGGGCGTGAAAATAAAATCATTTTTTTCCACAAACATGATCTTTTAGTCTCCAATTTATTTTCCCAAGGGTAACAGGAGAAATTGGACCCCAAAAGTTGTTTTCCAATTTGTCCTGAGTACGCTGATACCCCATATGTGGGAGAAAACCACTGTATGGACAAACTACAGGGCTCAGAAGGGAAGTAGTGTTGTTTTGGAATGCAGACTTTGATGGAATGGTCTGCGGGCGTCATGTCGCGTTTGGAGAGAGAAGAACTTATCTAGATGTGTGGTGAGCACTTTGAACCCCCAAGTGCTTCACAGAAGTTTTATAATGTAGAGTTGTAAAAATAAAAAAATCATTAATTCCACAAAAATGATCTTTTCGCCCCCAATTTTTTAGAACTTGGACTCTAAAAATGACTGTGCAATTTGTCCCGAGTATGCTGATACCCCATATGTGGGTAAACCACTGTTTGGGCACATGGCAGCGTTTAGAAGGGAAGGAGCGCCAGATTTTACTGTTATGGTTTGCAGGTGCCATGACCCACTGGGAGAGCCCATGAGTTGCCGAAACAGCAGAATCCCACATAAGTGACCCCATTTTATGAACTACACCTCAATGAATTCATCTAGGGGTGCAGTGATCATACTGACACCATGGGTGTGTCACAGAATTTTATACCATTGGGCAGTGAGGACAAAATAACTACATTTTTACCACCAAAACTTTGTTTTAGTCAAAGATTTTACATTTTCACACAAAGTGGGTAAAAATGGAAACAAAATTTGTCCCACAATTTCTACTGAACGTGGCAATGCCCCATATGTGGCTGTACAGTGCTACTTAGCCACGCGGAGAGACTCGGGAGGAATGGAGCGTTATTTGCCTATTCAAGTGAATGGGTCTGTGCACATGTCAGTGTGTTTTCCACGGGCTGTGTATCCATGGGCAAAACACGCTGAAATGTCCGTTTTTTTAATGTCAGCAAGGGCCACAATACATTCAGCACACGTTCATACACATAACACACATGGATGTCATCCATGTGACACGCATTGGCGCCGGGGAAGAAGAGTTACAGTAAGCGCTGTTCCCTGGTGTCGGGTGATGAACACGGCTCTCATCATTCTCCCCTGCTCTGCCGGCGATCGGCACAAGCAGGGGAGAATGATTCTTCCTTGCTTGTGCCGATTGCTGGCAGAGCAGGGGAGAGTGATGAGAGCCGTGTTCAGCACCCGACGCCGGGGAACAGCGCTTACTGTAACACTTCTTCCCTGGCGCCCGTACTTGTGCTGCAAGTATTACACACACGGACATCTCCGGTACCGGAAATATCAGGACGTGTGAAAGAGGCCTTATAGCGGGTTTTTATGTTTGGCTGCTGTTACATATTAAAAGATGCTTTTTATTGCAAAAAATAGTTTTTGCATCACCACATTTTGAGAGCTATAATTTTTCCATCTTTTGGCCCACAGAGTCATGTGAGCTCTTGTTTTTTTGCAGGACGAGTTCACGTTTTAATTAGTACCATTTTCAGGCATGTGACATTTTTTGATCACTTTATCCAATTTTTGTGAGGCAGAATTAACAAAAACCAACAAATCATGAATTTCTTTTAGGAGGGGCGTTTATTCTGTTCCGCAAGTGAAACATTTAAGGGTTACCGGTCAAAAGTTTAGGGTCACTTAGAAATTTCCTTATTTTTGAAAGTACAATATATATACACTATAGGAATAAAAAGAGCGCAATAGGGTCTTGTCCGAGTTGATGTTTGAAAGAAATAAAAGAAATACACTCACCTTTTCCAGGAGAGATTTAAACACATAGGATCAGTTATCAGCTTGCTGCACGTCCAAAGGTCCACTCTGTGACCGCCATAACATTAAGCTTATAATGGAACAAAAATTCATGGACTTAAGTGCGCTGCCGAACAAATAACGAATCCAGATTAGATAAAAGGATTAACCATTTATTTCCCAACGCGTTTTGAAGAAAATACTTTTTCCTCAGAGGAAACCGAATTACCGGTAAGTCTAATTCTATTTTCTCCAGTCACCTTCCACGACAGTCACCGTGGAGTTATACCAACATTAATTTTGTTTAGGGAGGGACCACGGCTTGCAGAAGGCGCCTGCCAAATGTTAGATCCCTATCAAAATTTTATCTGTAGTGTCTGGTAAAGGTGTGCACAGAGGACCAGGTGGCGGCTCTGCATATCCGCTCCGATGACGCGTTTCCTCTTGCTGCCCACTATGTAGTGACTGATCGGGTGGAGTGGGCCTTTAGAGACTCGGGAAGAGAGATCTTTTGACAAATATGCCAGGCCGATGGCCTGTTCGATCCAGCTTGCTATTGTTTTTTGCCGCCTTCTTTCCCTTACTCACCCTGAATATTGGATAAACAGGCTCTGGTCAATTCTCCAATCCTTGGTTAGTTCAAGGTAATGAAGAACCACTCTGCGGACATCCAGTGTGTGGAATCTTTCTTCCTTCATATTGGAAGGATTTGGGCAAAATAAGGGCAACACAATATCCTGACCCCTATGAAAGTCTGAAACCACTTTGGGCAAAAAGGAGGGGTCTAGGTGCAGTACTGTCCTCGTTGAGCAAGAGGTATGGTTCTTGTACCGATAGGGCCTGCATTTCCCATACTCGTCTAGCAGTGGTGATCGCTACGAAAAAGACTGTCTTAAGTGTGAGGATTCTTAATGAAATTTCGGGCAGGGGCTCAAATGGGGCCTGTGTTAGACTATTGAGCACTATATTAAGATCACTCTCCCGGATGGATGTCCTTCCTGCTGGAGGAAGTCCGCCTGGATGTTGTCTGACCCTTTCAGGTGAACCGCTGATATGGACAGTAGGTGTTTTTCTGCCCAGAGGAAAATTTTTGCTGTCACTGTCTTCAGACTGGCATACTTCGTACCCCCCTGGTGTCTGAAGTAGGCTACCGTGATTACGTTGTCGGAATAGATCCGAACAAGATGGGTCTGGATAAGGGACAAAGCGGCTTTTAGTGCTTCCTGTACTGCCTTCAGTTCCCTTATTTTCGACGATCTTGCTCTTATGTTTTGGGACCATCGTCCTTGGAAATAAGCCTCCTCCACCACGGCTCCCCAGCCTCTCAGGCTGGCATCGGTACAGATTATTTTCAGGGGAAGCTGGTCCCAGCTTACTCCCTGCCTCAAGTTTTGGTAACTCAGCCACCACAAGAGAGCTGATCACACGTGTCCTGGAAGAGGAATTTTCCTTGACAGATTGTTCTGATACTTACTTGAGTTTACCAGGACTTATGACTGGAGGATTCGTTTATGTGCCTGAGCCCAGGACACCGCCTTAATACACGATGTCAAGGACCCCAGGATAGACATGGCGTCCTTCAGAGTCAGTGCCCTTTGTTCTCTGAATCTGATGATTTTGTGTCGGAGGTCCACCTGACGATCCTCGGGAAGAAAGGATGTCCTTTTTTCTGAGTCTATAATTCCCAGGAATTTTTTCCTTGGGAGAAAGGTGAAGGTCCGACTTCTGAAGATTCGGGATCCAACCTAGGGATTCGAGGATCTGCAGAGTTTGACACGTCCTGGTTTAGTCGGGATATCGATGGAGCGATAATGAGCAGGTCGTCTAAATATGGAACAATACATATTCCTTGCAGACGGATGAAAATGACTGCTTCCCTCATAATTTTCGTAAAACACCCTTGGTGCTGGTGATACGCCAAAGGGGAGGGCATTGAACTGGAGATGGCTGATCCCCCGGTCGTGGGAGACCGCGAACCTCAGGAATTTTCTGTGATCCGAATGGATTGGGACGTGGTAATAAGCGTCCCTCAAGTCTACGGTAGCCATCAGCCAGCCCTGCCCAATAAGAGGGATCGCCGATTTTACAGACTCCATCTTGAACCTCCGGTATTTGATGAACCGATTTAGGGGTTCAAGTTTATGATAAGCCTGTATTTTCCGGAGGGCTTCCTCACAAAGAATAGGTGGGAGTAACGTCCTCTGCCCATTTCCTGCTGAGATACATATGAGACTACTTCTTTCCGTAACAGATCTTGGAGTTGAAGAAGTAGGATCTTTTGGAGATCTGGAGACTGTGTAGGGGTGACTCTTAGACAGGGGGGGGGGGGGGGGGGGGGTTGTTCGAACTCCAATTTCAGCCCGAATTGTATGGTGTGCAGGATCCACTGGTTCGAGGTCGTGGACTGCCATTGGGCGAAGAATTGAGTCGACCCTGCGACGAACAGGGGACCGATGTCGCCAAATTGCGATGGACGACGCGGCCTGTGCCACCAATACATCACAATCCCAACACTCACACGGGTGTGTCAGTGGACAAAGGGACGCGACGCACTGCTGGCACACAGCTATCACAGGCACAGTGGCAGCTTATCTTAGTTATCCCACCACTGACACCATGTGACCAAAATATACAGCAAGCTAATCTCGCTCTAACAATTTACCGCAGGGGGGTATTTTGGATGCCCCACCACTGCTAACAACCTTCCAAGAACTGCAGGGATTTTTTTATATCCCACTTTCTCAGTTCCACTTTGGAACTCGCAGCTCTCCGGCGCCCCCCCTTACCCTCAGGTCAGGGAACTGCACCTAGGATAAGTAGTCGCCGGATGGGCTGCTTGTTGTATATGGGCACTTAGACTACTGCAGTAAGGGAATTATCAATGCTGTGGCCGCAGCCCCTCATTCAGCATGTAAGACCCGTCTGTACTGCCAGCTAGCCTAACCAACCGCACACACCACACTGCCACGCTTTACTTAATCACAGAGTTAATTTAGAGGGTCCGTGACAAACCCCAAATTAGTAGTGATTATCTAAAAAGGGCGCATAGTTCGTTTCTTAGAGCATGGAGACAGAGCTAATAGATTTTATCATTTATTCCCAAAAGGGCAGTGATTACATAGATAAAAGTTGCTATAAATTGAGACATCAAATACGTACAATACAAATATAACATAAAGAGTTTAAAAGACAAAGTAACACTCACATGTGCTTAGTCGGTATCAGGCAGACCAAGTGGGGGGAAGAAGGCGGAGCCACACGTCTACACGTCTTGTCACCACGGACTCTGCAGCTACAACTGACTGGAATTTGGTAGGGAATACCCTATAGTCTAGGGTCTGTGACCTCACGAAATGGGCAGTCTGGTGAGGTCCAACCCCCTTTTCTCTAAGTTATGATTCTTTACTAAAACTTTATAATAACCATATCTTCACGAGGGAAGCTCGCACAGACATATATGGTATCATTGGTTGTAGTTCAACGAACCCACCAAGACAACATCAAACTTGCCATAACTAGGACACTCCATTTGGGAGCAATTCATATCTCAGTTTCTGGAGAGGTTATAACTTTTAAAATTAGGAATTAGAAAGCTGGCCTCGTGCCCTTCGCAGAAATGTGGGTTTTATATCTGTCATGAGCGAAGCGCACGCTAGGCTTCTTTAATATTTCCTATACCTGTACTCAAACCTCGTGGTTTCAGAACAAAGGACATCCTTTCCACTTAGCTGTGCTGGGGGTGGATGGGGGAAGGAGAAGGCTTCGAGAGTAAATGCCCGGTTTCCTGTTACCAGCAGGCAGAGGGGGTGGGGGGAGGTGAGGGGAATGCTGCAGCTGACAGTCTACAATGTCCTCAGAAGGAAAGGGGAGATTCTGGAAGGTTCCAACAGAAAACATCATACCTTACAGACATTTTACATTACAGACCCCCCCCCACCGGGGAGCCACTGTTTGTCCGGAGGCTGCTGTTGTTGAGGGACAAGGATGTTCTTCCCTCTACCCCCTTTTGGGTAGCTCCACCGTTCCGTCTTGCCCCTCCCTCTGAACTCACTCTGGGAGGACTGCTCACGTGGGGGATGAAAAAAACGCCTCCTGGTGGCTGTTCGGGTAGCGATTTCTTTTTGTCTGAAGCTTTCTCGAGGATGTCGTCCAAGACTGGCCCGAACACATGGTGCCCCAGGAAGGGGATGGCACAGAGCTTTGTCATAGAGGTGATGTCACCTCCCAACTTCAGCCAGAGGGCCCTTCTAGCCGAATTAGAAAGGACTAAGGACCTTGCTGCTACCCGCACCGTCTCTCCCGAGGCATCGGCTAAAAAGCCCTTTGCTTTCTGGAGAAGGGGAAGGGAATCTAAGATTTCTTCTCTGAGAGTACCCCGAGAGAGGTGATCCTCTAATGTATGAAGCCAGAGAAATAAGGCTCTAGCGACGCAAGTGGAGGCTACATTTGCTTTGAGCAAATCTGTGGATGCTTCCCAGGATTTTTTAAGGTGACTTTTTTATTTTACGATCCATAGGATCTTTCAACTGGGAAGAGTCCTCGAAAGGGAGGGACGTCTTCTTAATAACCTTAGAGACTTGGACATCTATCTTAGGGATATCCCAAATAGAGTTGTCACCCTCGAGAGGAGAGCGATTTTTTAGTTCCGAGGGTACACTAAGTCCTTTCTCAGGGGAGGACCACTCCTGAACTATCAGGTTTTGGACATTTTCGTGCACCGGAAACTCTTTCCTACCTCTGGGTTTCAGCGCCCCAAACATTTCATCCTGAACCGAGCTTCACCTCCTCCTCCTCAACCCCCATGGTATTTCTCACCATGGAGACAGGCTCTTCCATATCCTAAGAGAAGAAATATTTTTTTGTGTCGGGTTTGGGGGTGGATGTGGAGCCCTCATTCTCCCAAATATCCTCAGACCCTGAGGTACGGACCTCTCCCGAATCAGTATCCGTAGGTGCTATTTTACACTTATTTTGGAGAGGGGTCTGGGGCACCGGGGTCTGGGCAAATGCCACCATGGAGGTCTGTACCTCCTGCTTAATGTTTTAATACTGTCAAACAGGGGGGCTGTTCAGTGCGCAGGATGTCCTGCGTACAAGGTTGGCATAGCTTCTTTTTGTAAGGGAAGCCTGGCACCACAGATGCTACACTTGCGGCTGGGTTTATTTCTTGGGGAAGAGGCCTTTTCTTCCTGCAAGGAGAGAGAGAAGGCTACTCAATGACCCGCGCCACCAAAGTTTGGACAGTTAGGGGACCGGCCCTGCTACTCAGATGCAGCTGTCAAGGATTTGTCGCCGTCCATAGCCAGCACCAGTCACCATACAGACACACTGCGCTTACTTGGAGTCTGTTGCCCGATTATATGGGCATTGTAGCGTTCAATGTTTGTGCCCCTTCTTCCTCCTGGTCCATGGGGAGGAACCTTCGGCACAACCCCGTGCCATGGCCCGGGCGCCCGGCGTGTGCGCTCCATCCAGAACGCCGGAGGACATGAACCGGAAGCGTGCCGACGTCACTTCCGGTCAGAAGCCACACCCCCAATGCACGCAGGCCTGACATTGGCAGCGCGAGAGAGGAAGGAGGAAGCTAGGGAGCTCCAGAGGACCCCGGCTGCACTATACCGCCCCGCTTTACCTCGGAGGGCGCAGGAGGGGCAGCAGAAGTCCCGAGTCGCACCTAGAGGTGGAGACGGGAGCAGCCATATGGAGAGGCGAACCTCCTGACCTCAGCTGCCCGGCATTGTAAGTTTCCAGTAGCTCCGCTCGCCGACGGCGGCAGCCCCCTCGTACCTCTTCATGCCCCACTGGGGGACAGGAAAAACACTGGAGGTTGCAGGAAGGGGAGGGTTATTTCCTAGAATTGTAGACTTAGAAGGGACGTCCTGGGCCATCTGGTCCAACCCCCTGCTTAAAGCAGGAATTCATAAGGAGTGGACTGCTGCTGGAGTCATTGCTTCAAGAGCCACCAAACACAGATGTATCCAGGACATGGGCTACAAGTGTCACATTCCTTGTGTCAAGCCACTCATGACCAATAGATTTCGCCAGAAGCGTCTTACCTACCTGGGCCAAGGAGAAAAAGAACTGGACTGCTGCTCAGTGGTCCAAAGAGTTGTTTTCAGATGAAAGTAAATTTTACATTTCATTTGGAAATCAAGGCCTCAGAGTCTGGAGGAAGAGTGGAGAGGCACACAATCTAAGCTGCTTGAGGTCTAGTGTGAAGTTTCCACAATCAATGATGGTTTGGGGAGCCATGTCATCTGCTAGTGTAGGTCCATTGTGTTTTATCAAGACCAACATTAGCCCAGCCGTCTACCAGGAAACTTTGGAGCACTTCATGCGTCCCTCTTTCGACAAGCATTTTAGAGATGGAAATTTCATTCTCCCGCAGGACTTGGCATCTGTCCACACTTCCAAAAGTACCAATACCTGGTTTAAAAACAGTATCACTGTGCTTGATTGGCCAGCATTCTCGCCTGACCTTAACCCCATAGAGATTCTCAGGTATTGTCAAGATGAAGATGAGACACGAGACCCAACAATGCAGCCCTCTGTGTTTCCTGTTCCCCATTAGGGCGGGGAGACATCCACCAAGGTGACGGTCGTGGAAGGTGCCTGGAGAAATAGTGCGTAAAGCACTATTTCTCCAGGCACCCCCCACATGTGGGGTATCAGCATACTCAGGACAAATTGCACAATATCTTTTGGGGTCCTGTTACCCTTGGGAAAATAAAAATTGGGTGTGAAAAGATCATTTTTGTGGAAAAAATATGATTAATTGTACGGATATACGTTATAAACTTCTCACCACATATCTAGATAAGTTCCTGGGGGGGGGGGGCTAGTTTCCAAAATGGGGTCACTTGTGTGGGTTTTCCACTGTTCAGGCCATCCGGGGCTCTCCAAACATGACATGGAGTCCGATCTCAATTCCAGCCAATTCTGCGTTGAAAAAAATTACTCCTTCCCTTCTGAGCTCTGTCATGCGCCAAAACAGTGGTCCCCCCCCCCCCCCCCCCCCCCAACATATCAGGTATCAGCGTACTCAGGAAAAATTGCACAGTAACTTTTGCAGTCCAATTTCACCTGATACCCTCGGTAAAATAAAAAAAAACTGGACCTGAAGTAATTTTTTTGTGAAAAAAAGTTACGGTAAATGTTCATTTTTTTTTTTTTAAACATTCAAAAAATTCCTGTGAAGCATCTGAAGGGTTAATAAACTTCTTCAATGTGGTTTGGAGCACCTTGAGGCGTGCAGTTTTTAGAATGGTGCCACTTTTGGGTATTTTCTATCATATAGACCCCTCAAAGTGACTTCAAATGTGATGTGATCCCTAAAAAAATGTTGTTGAAAAAATGAGAAATCACTGGTCAACTTTTAACCCTTATAATTTCCTGTAATGTAAAATATGCATGTTAAGTAACATTTGATTTTGCTGGAACCTTCCAGAATCTTCCATTCAAGGAGAAAGTCTCCTTGTCACATAGCTGCAAGCATTTGACCTCCACCCCCCTTTCACTCCTTAGCAGCTGTGTGTGTGTGCTGCTCTGTGCCTGCATTTGGTAACAGTACACCGTCCATTTCCTGTTGTAGCTAGGAATGTGGATTAGCTAAGTGAAAGGATTTCTTTGTTTGAGACACGCGGCTAAATAAAACAATGAGAGATATTAAAGAAGCTCTAGCGGGCACCTCCCTCGCGGCAGAGATATAATAATTACATTTCTGCGAAGGGCACGAAACCAGCTTTCTAACCCCTAATTGTCACACTTCTAACCCCTCCAGAAACTGAGATATGGATTGCTCCCAAATGGAGTGTCCTAATTACGGCATGTTTGATGTTGTTTTATTGTATTCGATAAACTACAACCAATGATACCATGTGTGTGTTTATACGAGCTTTCCTCGGCCAGATATAGTCATGATAAGTTATGATTTGGCTACAAAACTTAAGAGAAAGGGGGGTGGAACCTCCCCAGCCGACCCTTTTGGCGAGGTCACACAGCAAAGACCATAAGGGATGCGAGGGGACAATCAGGCAGTTGAGCTGCAGATTCCATGCTAGAAAGATCACCAAATGTCTGGAGATGTCTGGCTGCCCCTCCCCCCAACCACATGGGTTGCCTAAAGAACAATAAGCAACTTTAAGTGTAATTTCTGTTTTCATCCCTGTTATTTTTATATTTGCATTGTATATTTACTGTCTCAAATTTGTAACAACTTTTTTTTCATCTGTGTAATCACTGTCCTCTTTGGGGAATAAATCATAGAATTATCAGTCTGCCTCCATGCTCTAAGAAACGAACTTATGCACCCTTTTGTAGATAATCATGGTGTGTTCGGTTGACTGGGCTATCCGGCAGTACGGAAGGGTCTTATATGCTGAATGGGTGGCTGAGGCCAAAGCACTGATAATTCCCTTACTGCAGTAGTCTAATCGCCTGTGCACAAAAAGCAGCCTGTCCGGCGACTAATTATCCTAGGTGTAGTTCCCTGACTAACCTGAGGATAAGGGGGCGCCGGAGAGATGCGAGTTCCAAAGTAGAACTGACAAAGTGGGATATCCATAAATCCCCGCAGTTCTTGGAAGGTTGTTAGCAGTGGTGGGGCATCCAAACTAACCCCCCTGCGATAAATTATTAGAGCAAGATTAGCTTGCTGTATATTTTTGTCACATGGTACCAGTGGCGGGATAACTAAGATAAGCCCCCACTGTACCTGTGATAGCCGTGTGCTGGCAGTGCGTCGCATCACTCCGTCCGCTGACATACCCGTGTCAGTGGCGGTCTTCCACATATCGGTGGCAGCGATCGGGGTTTCGTGACATTTCCTAAAAAAAAAAAAAAAAAAAAAAAATCTTGGTTCCAAAATTGTGCTGATGTAAAGTAATCATGTGGGAAATGTTACTTATTAAGTATTTTGTGTGCCATATATCTGAATTTTTTTTGCCCTTAAATCTAAAAGTTTGAAAAGTTCGAAATTTTCACCAAATTTCCATTTTTTCCACAAGTTATATCAATGAAATTTTACCACTAACATGAAGTACAATATGTCACGAGAAAACAATGTCAGAATCAGTGGGATCCATGGAAGCGTTTCAGAGTTATTAGCTCATAAAGGGAAAGTGGTCAGAATTGTAAAAGATCCAGGTCATGAACGTGCAAACCAACCTTGGGGGTAAAGGGGTTAATGCAAACTTGGTAATATTTCTTTTAATCCCTTCCTGACATTTGACGTACTATACCATGTCCATGTGGCCTGGGCCTTAATGCCCATTGACGGGATAGTACAACATTATTTGCGATGAGCCGCGCTCTCGGGGGGTCGGGGGGGGGGGGGCAACGCGGCTGATCACAGCCGGCACATTAACCCACGGCACTCTGTGATCAAAAATGACCGCAGTGTTCCGGGGGCATACGGAAGCATCGCGCAGGAAAGGGGCTCCCTGCGTGCTTCCCTGAGACCCTTAGAACAATACAATGTGTTCGCGTTGTTCCACCGGCCTCTTCCCTGCAGGCCCCTGGCTCCAAGCTGGCCGCGGGGTCCTTCTGGGTCCTGCAGAGAGATGGCTTCTCCGTGTCTGCTGAGAGCAGGCGCTGAGAAGCCGCCTGCACTGCTGTTATAGAAATATATATTTATGTATTTCATCTAGATCTCACTTGCCTGCTATAGGCTATATGCTATATACTCATATATACTCCATGTACTCATATGCACACATAGATACATATTCACAGCTTGAACTTTGTAACCAGTTGCTGGAAATGACTTGCTACACCCCATGAGCCATTCTGGGGAGCTGATGTTATCTCATGATAGCATTGTCTTGTGACATTTCTCCCAGACAGAGAAGAGGAAGTAACAAATGTTCCAAGCAGATATTGGAGTCTTGCTGACATTGCAAGACTATGGACAGTAAATCATATGATGTTTGAGTCACCCCATGTCGGAAACCCATATATGTTCATGTATTTAAACTGATCAATCAGATTAGAAGTTCAGCCTTTATGTTGATGAGTAACCACTCCTTTCTGTACAAACTGATAAAAACATGTATGTGCAATAAACCAGCAGAGTCCTTCTGGAAACAGATGTTCCAAGCCGATATTTGAGTCTTGCTGACATTGAAAGACTATGGACAGTAAATCATATGATGTTTAAAGGGGATCTGTCACCCTTTTTATCCCCCATTAGCTGCCGGCATTGACATCGGGGGCTTATCTACAGCATTCTGTAATGCTGTAGATAAACCCCCGATGTAACGTGAAAGAGAAGAAAAACACGTTATATTATACTCACCGAGGTGGGCGGTCCGGTCCGATGGGTGCTGCGGTCCGGTCCGGCGCCTCCCTTCATGCGATGCCGTCCTCTTCTCCCATCCTGAAATGGCTCCGGCGCAGGCGCATTGCTCTGCCCTGTTGAGGGCAGAGCAGAATTCTGCAGTGCGCAGGAGCCAGACCTCTCCCGACGCCCTCAACAGGGCAGAGCAGTGCGCCTGCGCCGGAGCCATTACAGGATGGGAGAAGAGGACGTCATCGCATGAAGTGAGGCGCCAGATGGGACGGCGACACCCATCGTACCGGACCGCCCACCTCGGTGAGTATAATGTAACCTGAAAGAGAAGAAAAACATGTTATATCAGAGGTTTATCTACAGCATTCTGTAATGCTGTAGATAATCCCCCGATGTCTATGCCAGCAGCTGCAAAGCCAAAAAAAGGGTGACAGATTCCCTTTAAGCCACCCCATGTCGGACACCCATATACTGTATGTTCATGTATTTAAAATGACCAATTAGATTAGAAGTTCAGCCTTTATGTTGATGAGTAACCACTCCTTTCTGTACGAACTGATAAAACCATGTATGTGCAATAAACCAGCAGAGTCCTGCTGGAAAGAGATGCTGCTGCTAACAACGTGTGTGGGGTGTCTTCTTTCCTGTTGAGCGCTCAATAAGACTGTCTAATTAGGACAGGCCGCAGCACACACAGAGATTTAAATCTATATCAATTAAATTTCCATAACAATTGGGCGCCCAACGTGGGGTTGTGGACGAAACGCACGGGGACCCTGCTGACCAGAGAGGACGGAGGTGCCGGCCAAGGGCTTGGCTCATGGGGACGGAGATTTGCGCAACTCCATAAGTAAGGTAAGAAAACCTAGTTATCTTACCTGAATGTTCCCTGTGCCCAGTCCGTGTCAGCAACTCTAGCTGGTCAGTGTGGTCACCAAACCCAGGTAGTGTAAAAAAGTCCACCCTTATCCAAACCCTGGGATGTGTCTGCTGTGGTCCTGTATGTCTAGATCCGGGAGAGAGTTGGTGGAAACTGATTGATTTGTGCTTGTGGTTGCTGGGAAACCGATAGCAGGGAAGTTGAATCGCTCAGATAAGTCCTCACAAATACACCTGGACACAGGGGAGGACAGGAGAAGCCTGCCCAGGGACAGGTGGTGGGGTCTTAGAGTTATCACAAGGCGAATCTCCTATCAAGCTATCACAACAAATACACCCGTGCACAGGAAGGGACAGGAGCGCCCAAATCGTCAGGCACATGGTGGTGTTAGCTTGGGGGAGATATTGCAAGCCAAATCACTTGACAGGTTGCCACCAACACACCTGTACATAGGGAAGGACAGGAGAAGCCGGCCCAGGTATCAGGTGGTGGCAATTTTGTGGGAGTTATCACATTCCTGTTACAGGCGAGTCAGGCAGGACGTCCGATACAGCGTGGTAACATTCCCGGGTCACCGAGCGCAGTGCACCCAGTGTGGTTGGCAGTTATCAGTTACCAGCAGCTGTTTGACATACGTGTCACAAAAAAGGGCTTCGATTTCTCCCCGGACGTCTATATGTGCATCAACCTGTGATTTCACTGCTGGTTTCCACGAAGATCTGAAGCACAAAAAGTTTTTTTTCTGAGATTATATATACACATTTTTTTTTTTTTTTTTTTCATATTGTCATATTTGCTCTGAACTGTGCTTTTCCCTATTTTATGTTTTATCTTGCATTTTTTTGGTAGAGATTTTTGTTACTGTAGTGTGAGAATTTTTGGGAAAGCTGGGTCTTTTGAGTATATCACTGTAGTCTGTTTGTTTTTTCTCTTCCATTGTTCTCAGAAGATTTTACTGAGAGACGCAGGCAGAAAAAGGGAATTGTGTGTATCCTGTATTTGTGCAAGGACTTTTTTTTATCGTTGGAAGTGTACTTGTATCGATCTTTGAATTTTCGGAGTAGTTCTTAAGTTTTATCAACTTTTTAATTTGTTTTCCTTTTAAAAACCTTTTACTCCCTGATCATTTTTCTCTTTTTCTTTTGGGTTTTTCCATTTTTAAGTTTTGTTATCAGTTTTTTTGGTTTTCACTTCCTCATTCTTCACTTATTCATTCGTTTTCCTTTTATTTTTGTTAAAAAGAGAATTTTTATCTGCTTTTGGTTATTTCCTTGTTCTCTTGCCAATTTTTGATTTTCCATTTTGTTGTTCTGCTTTTGAAGTTTTTTTTAATAAATATTTCGGATTAGTTTTTTCCTTTCTTTTTAAGCAAGTTTAAAACAAAAGGGGTTGCAAAGTGTTTTTTGAAGTTTTAATCACTTTTTTTTTTTTTTAAGTTTTTGGAACAGACATAGTAGGTGTTATTATTAGAAGGAGAAACACAAGAGCACGCTATAAATCCCATATAGAAAAGTACAATTTTTATTATATTAGTAACAAAAGTACAAGAACGGATAATAACAGATGTGCTCATAAATAGTATGGACAATATGTCCCATGGCCCAACCTCACACCCCCCAGAATGAAAAAACCAGGTGAATATATACCGTGAACCTTAGGTCATGTCTTAGATCAAGATACCAGCCCAGCAGATCTAAAATAAACTAAGTAGCAAGAACCAAATCCGTTCATGCAATTACCCACTCACAGTAAGAGTCAGAAAGATAGAGCCGGCGCTGGCCAGGATCAAAAAATCATATCAGAAGACCAAGGAACAACTCACCGGGGAGAGGAGGAGGAAGGGGTCCAACAGTGGGGCCTCCGACGCGCGTTTCGCGACGTCCCCCGCCGCTTTATCAAGGAGGAGAATAAGTGAGAGTGTCCCGGTAGGGCCTTCAAATAGCCCCTGACCCCGGTCACATGACCGGCGTCCACCAATCAAAGTGGCACAAACGGCGCATGCGCCGTTGTGTCTGCAGGTCCTGTGCTGCAGTGCGGCGTCCACACACTGCGCATGCGTCGGAGCAAAGCGCACTGTGCTCAGGGACGCCGACCGCAACATGGAGCCGCACACCACACGGCGACGCGCACGGCCAAACAAGGATTTATGGGACACAATGTGAATGGTCCCAAATCCAAAAGTCTAAATCAAGGGACCAAAATTGCGTAAAAATAGCCACGCTGTATATGAATAGTGAATAGACACTATAAATAATGGGGGGGGGGGGGGGGGGAAGGTTTGTTACGTTAGCCACCAAAAAGAAGAAAAGAGGGGGAGGTAAGGAGGGGGGGGGGGGGAAGAGGGGCACCAACAACAAAGTTGGAGATGGAACATTACAAAAATGGAATAAAACTTAAAGACTCATTCAATCCTCTAGGTTTCATGGTGTCCAAACGGACAATCCATTTTCTTCCTTTTGGGTTTAGATGGTAACCTGAAACAACGTATTGTGACATGGCTTTCCTTGTTTGTGGTTTCTGCATGACTCCATATTTCCCATGTTGTTCTGCAGTGATTGTTTTTAATTATTATTTTTTATCCTTATTGCTTTTAAAATATTTTTTGATATGTTTATTTTTTAGTTTATTTCCTTATGTGCCCCGGTTCGGCTTCTATTAGCCCTATATAGTGGATCCAATATCTTACTGTCTACAATCAAGAACATCTACGGACGTCCTAACAGATCAAACTTTTTGCAACATGCTGTGTATTTTTGAATGTGATATTTTTTCCCCTTCTTGTTTTGATTGTATACTCTACTGTACTTTACTTCTAGTGAATCTATGTTTGATTGTTGCAATTGGTTGGAAATTGTACTTTTCTGTACTGCTATACTTATTATTGTTAGGGGTATTGTGCACATTATTTATAGTGTCTATTCACTATTCATATACAGCGTGGCTATTTTTACGCAATTTTGGTCCCTTGATTTAGACTTTTGGATTTGGGACCATTCACATTGTGTCCCATAAATCCTTGTTTGGCCGTGCGCATCGCCGTGTGGTGTGCGGCTCCATGTTGCGGTCGGCGTCCCTGAGCACAGTGCGCTTTGCCCCGACGCATGCGCAGTGTGTGGACGCCGCACTGCAGCACAGGACCTGCAGACACCACGGCGCATGCGCCGTTTGTGCCACTTTGATTGGTGGACGCCGGTCATGTGACCGGGGTCAGGGGCTATTTGAAGGCCCTACCGGGACTCTCTCACTTATTCTCCTCCTTGATAAAGCGGCGGGGGACGTCGCGAAACGCGCGTCGGAGGCCCCACTGTTGGACCCCTTCCTCCTCCCCTCCCCGGTGAGTTGTTCCTTGGTCTTCTGATATGATTTTTTGATCCTGGCCAGCGCCGGCTCTATCTTTCTGACTCTTGCTGTGAGTGGGTAATTGCATGAACGGATTTGGTTCTTGCTACTTAGTTTATTTTAGATCTGCTGGGCTGGTATCTTGATCTAAGACATGACCTAAGGTTCACGGTATATATTCACCTGGTTTTTTCATTCTGGGGGGTGTGAGGTTGGGCCATGGGACATATTGTCCATACTATTTATGAGCACATCTGTTATTATCCGTTCTTGTACTTTTGTTACTAATATAATAATAAAAATTGTACTTTTCTATATGGGATTTATAGCGTGCTCTTGTGTTTCTCCTTCTAATAATTATATGCTTTGAGTTTACGCCTGGGGTGTTGGAGCTTGGTTGTTCCTTGTCTCCTCATCACCCTTTACTTATGGGACATTCGTTGTCATAGTAGGTATTATTCAGAAAGTCAAGTATGTGGTTTTGCAAGAACAGTTTTTCCTCAAACTGCAGCATGGCATAATGTATTGAAAAGAAAAATGGAAGTTTAGCTAGTGAAGCTGAATTGCCGTCTGCATTTTTTAAAGTGACAGCGGATTTTACAACATAGAAGGTGCTGAGAGTTAGGCTGTGTGCACACGCTGCGGATTAGGTGCGGATTCATCCGCGCGGATTTTGTAAAATCCGCAGGTGAAACCACAGGTCAAAAGACCTGCGGTTTTACCTGCGGATTGCTCTGCGGTTTTGCCCTGTGGTTTTTCATCTCCTCAATGGAGGAGATGGCAAACCGCAGGAGAATCCGCAGAAAGAATTGACATATCAATTCTTTCTGCGGATTGAAAACCGCAGATAATCCGCGCGGAAAATTCCGCACCGTCTGCACTGCGGTTTTTGATTCCCATAGGGAATCATTGTACTGTACACCGCAGCAGAAACTGCTGCGGGTCCGCAGCGGCCAAAACCGCTGCGGAACCGCAGCAAAATCCGCAGCGTGTGCACACAGCCTTAGTGTGAACAGGAAAGGATTGGTTTTTACATGAACAAAAGAAAAAAAAAAAAAAAAAAAAAAAAGTGTTTTCAGCAGCATTCTAATCTGTGCTGTCTGAGAGGCACCACAAATCCAAGCATGCCTTCAGTGACTGCAGGAAAGGGGAAAGAGTCCGCTCCCCACTCCATCTCTCTCCCCCCACTCTTCCCTGCTCCCATCTCTCTCCTCCCTCCATCTCCTCTCTCCCCACTCTATCTTCTCCACCCCCACCTATTTCTCCTCCTTCTCTCTCTCCCCTATCTCTCCATCTTCATCACCACCGCCCACCTTTCATCCTCCCTCATCTTCACTCTCTCCTCCTCTTCTCTGTCCTTCCTCCTCTCCTCCACCATCCCTCTTTCCTCCTCACTGTCCCTCCACCCCTCCCTGCTCTGCATTCTCTCTCTCCCTTCCACCTCTCCGTTCAGTCACCAGTTGGCCCAGTGCCAAATCCAGATAATGATAATGAGGTGTCCCTACTTCCACAGGGCACCCTCTCTAAAGAGACAGCTATGATACTGGGAGAAGAAAGTGAAACACTCCCCACACAACACCACAGGTGCGCCCCCGATGCAACAGCTAGCAGAAGGGAGGTGTGTGCCATCAGAGACTGCCTGCACCTGCTAAGAATGAGACTAAGAAATTTATGTGCCAGACGGAGCTGCAGTCTCAGAGGGGGGGGGGGGGGGGGGGGGGGAGTACTACCCACACACAAGTCAAACACACAATGGCACAGTGCCTCCTCTGATGAACATGAAGAAGGGGCACCATACATGCCTAGTATTAGGAGAAACTCACAGACACCAAGTAGGCAGGAGCAGATAGAGCCAGAACTCTTACACTATGTGCCCTTCACCCCTAGTCAGGTGTTCAGTATTCTAAGAAATCTGCCAGACCCAGATATGGACCCCATGCCATTTTACCGAAGAATGCAGCAGAGCCAGCAGACATATGCTGCAACCTGGAGTGATCTCTGGCCCATAATGGAGATAAAAGCAGGTGAAACACTCTGGCCAATCATGAAGGAACACTTCAAGCTTCCATCAGAATTAGATGTGCATTCCTGGGAATCAGGATCAAAGCTAATTGAGCAGCTCAGAGAGTGGGCCAAAGCCAGACAAGCACTCAGCCTACATAACATGAGCCAGGCCGAGACAGAGCCTGTAGACGAGTTTCATGGCAGAGTCAGGCAAGTATTCCAAATTTTAGGCTTCACTATTCATGATCAGGTACACGGACAAATGTTGGCACAGGCCTTTGTGCATGGACTAAGAGAACCAATCAAGAGACTGCTGACAGTGGCCAGGCCTGAGTACAGGACAATAGCAGTAGATGCCCTGCTCGCAGTAGCCAGAAGAATTGAGTCCCTCCCAGGAGTGCGGAGGACAGGCCCTCCTGTGGTGGCCACTGACGTGGAGGAGCAACTATCACACAGAGTCAGGAGAGCTGGTAGGTGTTTCAACTGTGGCAACCTTGGCCATTTCCGGAACCAGTGCACAGCACCCCGGCAACCCAGGGCATCCCGCAGAGGAATAGGCCAAGAAAGAAACACAGAAGACAATGAAGAACCCTGTCCATAAGACAGAGGCAAACCAGGTCCGCCAGACATCACGCCCCTGACATGTGAAACCCCATCAGCGGACCCAATACCTCAAATCACTGGGGGCTGTCATATCTTTCCTTGTGGACAATGGTGCAGTCAGAAGTGAAAATCCTCAACCCCACCAGTCTATCAGAGCACTCTGTCTTATATGGGGGACTGCAGGTCAAGACAGACGTTCCCCAGCTTGCAAGCCCCTGCGCATGTGGACACAGCCAGGACACTCCATCCTGTTCCAGTTTATGGTGGAGACCTGCCCACCAACACCTGATGAGAGCAGACCTACTGCAGGAACTGAAGGTGACCAAAGTGTTCCATGAAGATGTGACCTTGACCTCTTCTCCACCCCAGACCCAAGAAGAATCAATCATACTGGTGGCCCTACAAGAGCTTCCCTCAAACTACCGGTGCAAGCCTATTCAAGGAGGTGCTGGACATAGCACCCGGAAGCCTATGGTCCAAGGGAGACTTCAAGTTGCACCAGTGCGGGTGTCACTTAAGTCTGGAATCCCGGACGCTCAGAAGGCCCAGCATCCACTGCTCATCACCCAGAGCTAAACTGCCTCTGACCAACTGGAGGTTTAAGTGGAACTGCTGTTCAAGAAACGGCCTAAGAACTTTGGCATGGGCCAGGAAAACTCTCAACCCAGAGGGACCACACCCACTTCGTGAAATGGCTGCACTGCTTGGACAAGATTCTGAAGGTGCTTCCTGAAGTTAATCCAGGCCCTGGACCAGAAGACAGCCACTCAGTTCCTCAAATTGGTTAACAAGATGCTGACCTGAGATCAAGCTGGGTGAAAGGAACTGCTGCTGGCTGGTAAAGAAGACGCCCCAGCAAAAAGAACCCCTGTGAGAGCAAGAAAGCTCAGCTGGATGTCATCTCTGATGAAGAGGACCCCAGTATAATGGCTTGTTTTCCTGCCGGCTCTGTGCCAAAAGATGGGAGTCACTCACGGCACTGTGAAGAGCAAGGCCAGATTGAGCCGCCTCACCCACAGGAATCATCATGCAGTCCCAGCTTTTCTCGATCAAGAGGAAGACTGTGAAAGGAGAACCAGACCGGGTTGAATGGTGCATAACCTGAGGGCTGTGAGCGAAGCAACCGTGTTTGAAACCCCAGTTGTGCCAGATCTGCACACTCTGCTGACAAACGTACCAGCCACAGCAACTGTGCTCACGGTGATGGATCTGCCCGAAGCTCCCCTCAATGGTCCCGCTCACCTGGATGACCAGTTCCTGAGACCGCACAAGGGGGGTGCAGAGCAAATGGATAGTGATGCCCAAGAGGGCCCAGAACAGTCTTTCACAGCTCACCAGAGCATTGCTCTCCATCCCCGTCAACTGGATTGCGGAGCATGCAGAAGCCATCGACATCGCTACCTGCACAGCCCTTTCCTTGTCTCCTCTACTTTGCCTGGTGGAGCAGCAACGTAAATTCTGCAAAAACAGAGTCCAGTGGTGTCAAAAGAAAGTTACGTTCCTGAAGACACCGTATCGCCCAATAGACGAAACACTTGACAGATGACCAGAGGACCGCGGAGGAGAAGATGGCTCCCTTAACAACTCCGAAGATGCAGGCCTTCCTTGGTCTAGTCTCGTACTGCAGAACTTGGATCCCTGGTGCTCCAGGCTTAATGCAGCCTTCATCTCGAACAGTAAACTGAAAGACTACATAGTCTCTGCGCCAGCTCTAAGCCTCCCTGACTACGAGAAGCAATCCCGTCTTTGCCGAACAGAAAAGGAAGGACAAAGATGGAGAAGGTCATGCTACTGGCCAGTCTTAAAACAGACCCACCGAGGAAAACCAGAGGCCTCTAGACTACCCCTCCGCCGGCCTGGATCCAGTTGCAAGGGGGGGGCCCTCCTGCATGAAAACAATATCTGCAGCACACGCCCTCCTGACAAGGCTGCTCTCCACCACTCTTCAGTGCTCTCAGCCGTTACCTGTCTCTACTCCCACTCCCAAGGGGGGAGGCGAATACGGACCCTCAGATGAAAAATCTGCAAGATACCGTAGATGGCTCCAGTTTTGCAGATGATGAAGGAAGGTTCCACACGGGATGTGCAGCGACCAGCAAACAAGACATCCTATGGTCCAGAAGTTTGTCAGCTCAAGAGCCCAAGAAGCGAAGCTGATAGGCCTGCCAGATTGCGAAGAACAAAACTTCCAGGTACTCGCATGGCACCCGACTTCGGACCCATCTGGGCTGCAAGAGACTTCATCACAGCAAGCGGATCGACCGTGAAGCATCATGGAGCCATCAGAGACCTGCTGGATGCTCTTCAACTACTAAAAGTGGTGGCAGTGTTGAAGGTCAAGGCACACGGAAAACTAAACACAATAGAGACACGGGGCATCAACATGGCAGACGTGGCAGCCAAAGAAGCAGCCAAGAGGAAGACAATATGGAAAATGGGAGAGGTCGTAGAGCCGGAGAGCTATTACATGACGGTTGAAGATGAGAAAACCTGACAAAAATGACTTCCTGAAACCTGTACAAGAAGTAGCAGGACCAGACTCGGAAGGAGGAGAAGGAAAGCTGGATGCTGAAGGGCAAAAGCACTGGGCTCCAAAAAACCTGTCTACCTCAAAACGTCTACCTCAAGACAGACCCAGTCTACCTCAAAGTGTGTACCCTACGGTGGTTCAATGGGCACATGGCCCCCGCGCAGAATTGAAGACACAGATGAATGACCTGATCGGACTCGACTCCCACCTTAACAGCCAAATTCCCAGCAGCTGTCTGGCCTCTGGCAAATTCAACATCGGACAAGCGGGAAAGGTTCCCCCACAACATTTGGCCTGAAGATTTCCCAGTAAGGAACCGGTTGGCGAAGACTACTGCAAAGAAGCTACTCTCAAAAATAGTGTGCAAATATGGGGGTTGCAGAAGTAATAGCAAGTGATCAGGGACCCACATACACAGCAAACCTGACACAAGAGACCTGATTAGCAGTAGGGTCAGACTTAGGCCTACACACTTCCCACCATCTCGCACCATAGACTAAGTGGGACACTTGAGCAGCATGCTAAAAAATTTGCCCAAGAGACAGACAAACCCTGGCATTAGACACTCCCATAGGCTCAGAAAAAGCTGTCACCAATATGAAACTTTATTTAGGTCCAAACCCAGGTTAGGGGTATTCTTTACTTAGCAGTTGACTATGCAATGTGATACTTTGTCTGCATGTGTAATGGAATTTATCAAGAATCTTGCGAATGTCCATTCTCGAGTTTTCCTTCATTGCCAGGTCCAGATTCGGTGCCTGGTATGCACGCCCTGAAGTCAGGAGACTGAGTGTGGGTGGAAAAAGTCCGTAAGGAGAAGCCCTCGATCCTAGATTTGATGGCCCTTCTCCAAGTGCTGACGCCACCAACCTGGAAGGAAAAACCCCCACCTGGATCCACGCACCGCATTGCAGGAAAAGGCCTTCATACCAGAAGATACACCTGAGCTGGAATGATGCTGTGGACACCCTACCTGACTGAATAAATTACCTACCTGATAGAGAATACACATGCACTGACTGCATAGACTGCTAACTAAAAGACTTTGATTACAATGCACCAAACCTCCGTTAGGGAAAGATCTCCTGACCGGCCATTTGCGAAAGTCTGTATGGAGGGAAGATGTATGCGCTAGGCGTGCGTCAGACCACTGGCAGCATAAAAGAGTTGCAGCGCTTTGGGCCAGGAGCAGGATTTTAGGGCAAGCGATATCTAAGGGGGAATTGTTATGGAAATAAGCCGGATTACTTACCGGTAATGCTCTTTTAATGAGTCCACGACATCACCCACTTAGAGAGAGGGATTCGCCCATAGGAACAGGAAACCTACAGAGATAAAAGAGGGCGGTCCGCCTCTCCCCCTCAGTTGGATTTCAGAGTACCAGGAGGACCGCCAATTATTAGGCCATTATATTATCCCGTATTCAATTTTTTATTACTTTTACCACTAGGAAAGGTGTATATACATTAACTTCTAGGGAGGGTTAGTGAATGGGTGCTGTCGTGGACTCATTAAAAGAGCATTACCGGTAAGTAATCCGGCTTTTTACTCTTCGCCACGACAGCACCCACTTGGAGAGACTTTCAGAGACCTTCACCTGGGAGGGACCACCGTGCCGAGAACCGCTCTACCAAAGGCCAGGTCAGCTGAGCATGATAAATCAAGCCTATAGTGGTTATAAAAGGTAGAGGGTGTAGACCAAGTTGCAGCCTTACATATAGACTCGATTGCGACGTCTCCCCTCTCTGCCCAAGAGGAAGCCATAGCTCTGGCGGAATGTGCTCTGATACCCTCCGGAGGATCTTCATTGTTCTCGGAGTATGCCAGCCAAATCGCGTCTCTGATCCACCGAGACAGAGTACCCCTTGTGACCTCATATCCCTTCTTTTGGCCCTGGAAGGAAACAAATCGAGCCCTACTCTTCCTCCAGCTGCTAGACCTCTCGATGTATTGTAATACAGCTCTTCTAACGTCTAGTGTATGGAACTTTTCTTCCTCTGGAGTAGAAGGGTTACTAAAAAATGAAGGGAGGTGGATCTTTTGTGATCTATGAAACTTCCCTGCTACCTTTGGCAAGTATGAGGGGTCTGGTTTTAATATTAGCTGATCCTGGAATATCGACAGAAAAGGGGGTTCTATTGAAAGTGCTTGTATGTCGCTAACTCTTCTGGCTGAGGTTAGTGCAACTAGCAGTATTGTTTTGAAGGATAGGTGTTTAAGGGATATTGAATCTAATGGTTCAAAAGGAGGACGTGTTAGGGCCTCCAGTACCAGGTTCAAGTCCCAAGGAGGAACTCTGGGTATGTGCACCGGCTCGCTCCGCTCACAGGCCGAGATGAATCTGCCTATCCATCTATTGCCTGCCACGTTATAACTATAGAGGGCCCCTAGAGCAGACACCTGGACTTTTATTGTGTTAACAGATAGTCCTAATTCCTTCCCTTTCTGTAGGAACTCTAGAATTGCTGTTATCGGAATTTCTCCGGAATCAGGAGCTGCATGGAACTCTAGGAATTTTCTCCATACCCTGGTGTAAATTTTTGTCGTTGCCAATTTTCGACTTTGTAGGAGTGTATTGACTAATCCCTCCGAGAATCCTCTTGATCTAAACATTTCCCTTTCAAGTTCCAAGCCGTCAAGTGGAGATTGTCCACTTGAGGATGGAAGAATGGCCCCTGTGAGAGGAGCCTGGGGGTTGAAGGAAGCACCCACGGGTCTGTTACTGACATTGCTTGCAGACATGAAAACCATGGCCTCCTGGGCCAAAATGGTGCTATTAGGATTATTCGTGCTTCCTGTGCTCTGATCTTTCTGATCACCTGCATAGTATGATTGGTGGAAAAAACATATGCCAGTTTGAATCGCCACGGGGCCTGGAGGGCATCCAGAATTTCCGGATTGTCTGTCACGTTTAGAGAGGCGAACCTTCGCACCTGCCTGTTTTTTCTGGTGGCGAAGAGATCTATTTGGGGAAGACCCCAAAGTGACACGATGCGTGTGAATATCAGCTGGCTCAGACACCACTCCCCTTGTCGCAGTGTATGGCGGCTTAGAAAATCTGCTTCCACATTGTCTCTTCCCCCTCATGTGGAGGGCTGAGAGACAAAAAATGTTTTTCGGCTAAGGATAAGATCCTTCTTGCGGAAGACATTAAGGCGACTGATCGAGTCCCGCCTTGTCTGTTCAGATATGCGACTACTGTGGTGTTGTCCGAAAGGATTCTCACGTTTTCCCCTTGTAACTGTGGAAGAAAATGATATAATGCATGACTGACAGCCTTTAGTTCTTTCAAATTTGATGAATCCTGATCTTTGTCTATATCCCATAGGCCTTGGGCAAAATTATTCCCCATATGGGCTCCCCATCCTGTGGGGCTAGCGTCAGTAATAATTATACGGGAGGGCGTTATAACCCAAGGTACTCCTCCCGCTAGGTTATCATCCCTTAGCCACCATGCGAGGGAGGTTAGGATCTCCTGGGATAGAGTGATTTTCTTTGTCAGATTCGCCCGGTCATGGGACTCCTCTAAGAGAATTTGGTGTTGTAGTTCCCTCGTGTGGAACTGGGCCCACCGAACTGCCGGGATGCAGGCAGTAAGGGATCCCAGGAAGGACATTGCTTCCCTTAAAGATGTGTGGCCAATCTATTGCTATCCTAACCTTTTTAATTGCTGAAATTTTTACCTGTGACAGCAGACATTTTTGGTATATGGAGTCTAGCTCAAGACCCAGGAAGGACTGAACAGACTGCGGCTTGATTCTGGACTTCTTGAAGTTTATTATCCATCCTAGAGCCTGTAGGGACAAGATTGTATCAGCAACTCGTTCATTACATTGCCGAATTGAGTTCCCTACTATCAGAAAATCATCCAGATAGGGTACTATCAGTGTGTCCTTCTGGCGTAAAAAAGCCATCACTTCCAGCATCACCTTTGTTAATACTCGTGGTGCGATGGAAATGCCGAATGGCATGGCTGTGAACTGGAGATGCTGTATCTTGCCATCGAGGAGGACCGCCACTCTGAGGTATCTCTGATATCTGCAATGGATGGGAATATGGTAATAAGAATCCTTCAGATCCAAGCCTGCCATCATACAATTGGGGAAGAGGAGTTTAATCGTGGATCTTATGGATTCCATCTTAAATTTATGATTTATTATAAATGAATTTAATTTCTTCAAGTTGATTATTGTCCGGAATGATCCGTCTGGTTTAGGTATCAGAAAGTGAGGGGAATAAAATCCTCTCCCTTCCTGTCCTTTAGGCACATGGACCAAAACTTTTTTGTCCAGTAGGTTCCAAATCTCAGCCTCCAGAGCCTGCTGTTGGATTGGTGAGCTGAAAGATGTTACGATTAATGAATTACGGGGTACATGATGGAACTCTATCTTTAACCCTTCTTTAATAATGCCCAGAACCCAAGGGCTAGCCGTAATTTTCTCCCATTCTTGAAAAAAAATTTTTAGCCTCCCCCCTACTGGAAGGACTGGCTCCTCAGTTCCTGTCCCTGCGGAAGCAGGATCCTCTAAACATGGCACCATTGCCCTTTCCTTCCTTTGTGGCCCAGCGGTTTTGATTTTCTGCTGGTCTTCCCCGGCCAAATGGTCGTCTCCTAAACGCCCTCCTATAAAATGGGAGAGGAGGGTTAGGGAATCCTTTTTTCCTTTCTTTTGCCTTAGTAAGGATTTCATCTAAGGCTTTCCCAAATAAGAACTCACCCTCGCAAGGAATGGCACAAAGCTTTGCTTTGGATTGTGTGTCACCTCTCCAGCTTTTAAGCCATAGGCTACGTCTGGCGTTATTAGCCAACCCTGCTGTTCTGGCTGCCATGCGTAAGGAATCAGAAGCATCTGCTATATATGCTGCTGCGCCACGGATTAGTGGTATGGCGGCTCGTAGCTTGTCTCTGGAGATCTTCTGGTCTATTTGCTGGTCTAGTTGATCGATCCAGACCAGCATAGAGCGAGCTGTGCACGTACTAGCTATTGCCGGTTAAACGTGCCGGTAGCTGCCTCCCATGCCCTCTTTAATGAGGCATCAGCTTTCCGGTCAAGAGGGTCTTTTAGAACCCCAGTGTCCTCCACTGGTAAGATAGTTTGCTTTGAGGCGGAGGCCACTGCCGCGCCCACCTTCGAGACCTTAACCCATGTCAACAATTCTTCGTCGCTAAAAGGGCTACCTTCTCTTTGAGGTTGAGGGAAGATACCCTCTCTGGTCCTGTCTCTCCCATTCCTTCTTAACTAGAGCTTTTATTGCTGGTATAACCGGAAAAACTCCTCTTTCTGTCTGTCAGACCTGCAAACATAATTTCTTGTGTCGTTTGCGGCTCCTTTGTGTCTGTGCATCCCATTGTATTCCTCACGGATTTAATTAAATTGTCCATATGATCTAAAGGAAAACAGCAACGGCCCTCCATAGGATGCATTGGAACTATCCGAGACTACTTTGCCTTCATCGGTGTCTACGGCCCCTGCTGCTGGCTTGTTAGTTTCGGTACTAGTAGGCCTGCTAGACTGGCTTAGGGCCTGTAGTTCTTCCCTACACAGGGCACATTCTTTATTTTTTGATTTTTCCTTCCTCTTAGTCTGAGGTAGAGACATAATGACGAGAGAGAGAGAGAGAGAGAGAGAGAGAGAGAGAGAGAGAGAGAGAGAGAGAGAGAGAGAGAGAGAGAGAGAGACATTTTATCAGCTTGATAGGCAGAGCGTCGTCCACTCACCCAGAGAAGCTGTAGGTATTGGCTGAGGAGGCGGCTTGTTGGCGTGGCTTCTGTGGCTGCGATCCGAGGAACCTCGTCTTGCGTGGTCCTTGGCTGCTGTTGCATCGCCTGCCTGGGGATGCGTGTCCTGCCTTGGTGAAGGCATGATTGCACGCCGTATCCCTGTGCCCCAGGCCTTTTGTAAGCCCCTTCATACCTGGTACCTCCCCCTCCTGGTGCGCCTGTTTGTGGCTCATTAGCCTGCGCTTCAGCGCTGAAACTAGCCGCCCGCGCTCTGCAGGTTAAATCTCTTCCCTTTTTTTTTTTTTTCTCTCTTCCCTCTGGATGGGGCGGGGAGCGCCTCTATGCCCGCAGTGCTAGCCAGCTGCGCGTGCGCTCTGAGACGAGGAACCTCCGGTAACCCGGAAGTTCCTCCTTACCACTTCCTGCTGCGCTGCATGTGCGTCCTCCTAGACGCTGAAGCCCCTTTAGGAACGCCGGAGGCTGCCGCATTCTCCGGTTCCTGCGCCCCCACACGGACCGGAATGGATCCTACCGCAATTCCGGTGTCGTGTAGTCATCAGAGGAACCCCCGGTCGGCGCCACCCGGTACCAGTGTTTCTGCTCGGTCTGTGCCATACCAGTCGAGGAGGGAGCCGGACCCCAGCACTCCCCCGTCGCCGCTTCTGGACCGGAACCCCTGCCGTTCTCGCAGACGCTGCACAGGCGGTTCCTTGGCCCAGGTAAGACTGTACCGTATCCTGCGGTTCCCCTTAGGAACAGGAAACCAACTGAGGGGGAGAGGCAGACCGCCCTCTTATCTCTGTAGGTTTCCTGTTCCTATGGGCGGATCCCTCTCTCCAAGTGGGTGCTGTCGTGGCGAAGAGTAAAATATATGTAATGTATTTCATCTAGATCTGACTTGCCTGCTATAGGCTATATGCTATGTACTTATATACTCTATATATTCATATGCACACATAGATACCTTCACAGCGCTCTTGAACTTAATAATCAGTGGCTAAAGATGACCTAACCCCATGAAGCCCGTCTGGACAACCAACGTGATAGCATTGTCTCGTGTCTTGAGAAATATTTAGCAGACATGGGAAATGAGGAAGTAAGGCCAGATGTGCCAGCCGATATCAGAACATTGCTGACACTGCAGGACAATGGGCCGTAAATTATATTGCTAGAAATCAGCTTTTTGGTAAACTCTTCCATATATGTTCATGTATTTAAACTGACCAAATAGATAAGTTCAGCCTTTATGTTAATGAGTAACCACTCCTTTGTACGAACTGATAAAACCAAGTATATTCAATAAACTTCCAGAGTTCTGCTGGAAAGGATTGCTGCAAACTAGGCTTGGCGTCTTTCCTTCCTTGAGCGCTCAATAAGACTCTGTCTAATTAGGACAGGCCGCAGCACACACAGAGATATATATCTATATCAATCAAAAATCCATGACAGTACCACTGAAAACATCATCATGACCCACAAAAAATGAGCCACCACACAGTGTCATCAGTGAAAAAATAAAAAAGTTATAGCTCGCAGAATAAAGTGATGAAAAAATAATTATTTTTTATATAAAATAGTTTTTTAGTGTATAAAAGTGCCAAAACATAAAAAAATATAATGAGGCATTGCTGTAATCGTACTGACCCGAACAATAAAACCGCTTTATCAATTTTACCACACGCGGAACGGTGTAAACGCCCCCCCCCAAAGAAATTCACGAAATGCTGGTTTTTGTTCATTCTGCGTCCCAAAAATCGCAATAAAGAGCGATCAAAAACTGTCACGTGCCCAAAAATGGAACCAATAAAAACGTCAACTCGTCCCGCAAAAAATAAGACCTCACATGACTCCGCGGGCCAAAATATGGAAAATATATAGCTCTCATAATGTGGTGATACAAAAACTATTTTTTGCAATAAAAAGTGTCTTTTAGCGTGTGACAGCTGCCAAACATAAAAACCCGTTATAAATAGTAAATTAAACCCCCGTTATCACCCCCTTAGTTAGGGAAAAATAATAAAAATTAAAACAGTATTTATTTCCATTTTCCCATTAGGGTTAGGGTTGGAGTTAGAATTGGGGGGTTTCCACTGTTTGGGCACATCAGGGGCTCTCCAAACGCAACATGGCATCTGATCTCAATTCCAGCCAATTCTACGTTGAAAAATCAAACGGTACTCCTTCCCTTCCAAGCTCTGCCATGCGCCCAAACAGTGGTTTACCCCCACATATGAGGTATCAGCCTACTCAGGACAAGTTGCACAACAACATTTTGGGTCCATATAAAACAAAATACCCCTATGGAGTCACCACCTGTATAATTTTGACTCAGGGGGAGGGGATCGATGATGGACACTCCCACATATCATATTCAAACAAAAGAAAAATGGAGTAAAAGTCCGTTGTACTAGAAAAGTATTAAATTTATTATACATAAAAATAGTACTGACATATCATAAACAAACATGTGCAACAAAGGAATCGGGTAATATCAGCTACTTTTTGTCCTGTCCAAATAGTATCAATAATGATAAAGTGCTCAGTGCTTATTGTAGAGATGGGCCATAGAAAAGGGACACAAAAAAATCAGGAGAACCCAGGTGCGCATCCTGAGGAAAACCCTCCTTATCCCATGCTAAAGTGCTTACCCATCATATGCTCCAGGACATGTGCAGCGCCGCCACCGACGCGCGTTTCGCCTCTTTCTCAAGGTGCGGTGGTATGTCGCATAAGGGGTCAAGATTAAATACCCTGTCAGTAGGTGCCCCTAATCGGCGCATGTGTCCGGTCCTGCGCCCCGGAAGTTGCATTGGTCGCCGGAAACAATGCAACTTCCGGGGCGCAGGACCGGACACATGCGCCGATTAGGGGCACCTGCTGACAGCGTATTTAATCTTGATCCCTTATGCGACATACCACCTCACCTTGAGAAAGAGGCGAAACGCGCGTCGGTGGCGGCGCTGCACATGTCCTGGAGCATATGATGGGTAAGCACTTTAGCATGGGATAAGGAGGGTTTTCCTCAGGATGCGCACCTGGGTTCTCCTGATTTTTTGTGTCCCTTTTCTATGGCCCATCTCTACAATAAGCACTGAGCACTTTATCATTATTGATACTATTTGGATAGGACAAAAAGCAGCTGATATTACCCGATTCCTTTGTTGCACATGTTTGTTTATGATATGTCAGTACTATTTTCATGTATAATAAATTTAATACTTTTCTAGTACAACGGACTTTTATTCCATTTTTCTTTTGTTTGAATATGATATGTGGGAGTGTCCATCATCGATCCCCTCTGAGTCAAAATTATACAGGTGGTGACTCCATTGGGGTATTTTTTACTCTGTTCCATATGGTTTTGTTTTATATGCTTGCTGTGTTTTCACAGTTACCAATAAGGAACACATGGATTTTCGTGAACGCGAGAAATTGTGGCAGACTGAGCTTGATAAAGTGTTTAATGAAGGATCTGGTATTAATACGGATTTTAAATTTGGTGACACTAGTACCTTGATTGTGAAATATAAAGAGCTACTCAAACGCACGCGATTATGGTGGAATAAGGCATTCATGGAAAAATATCTAATTTGTGGCCTCATACCAAGAGGTTTACGGATACAGGTATTTCCATCTTTTAACATCAATGATAGTGACTTTGGGAATCAATGGGAGGAAGCTGCCTCCACATGTTCAAGAAAATATATGGAATTGTTATGTAAATATAATGAAAAACAGCTCAAGGAGTTAGATGTGGAAATTGGGTCTATAAAGGATGAGATTAACCCCTTCCTGCCATCCGACGTACTATCCCGTCCATGGGACCTGGGCCCCTATGCCCATGGACGGGATAGTATGTCTACTGCGATCAGCGGCGCCCACGTGGTGAGCGCCGCTGATCGCGGACAGGTGTCAGCTGATTATCACAGCTGACACCCGGCACAATGTGACAGGGGCGGTCACGGACCGCCCCCGACACGTTAACCCCTTGCACACCGCGAGAGTACCGGGGGTTAGAGGGAAGCATCGGCAGGGAGGGGGCTCCCTCCGTGCTTCCCTGAACCCCCCACGGCAGCGCAATGTGCAGCGCTGCTGCGGGGGGCTCCTTTCCTGCAGGCCCCCGAATCGAAGATGGCGACGGGGGCCTTCGGGGGCCTACAGGAAGCTGGCTTCCTCAGTGCCTGCAAAGCGCAGGCATGAGGAAGCCTTCTGCACTGCCTGTGACAGATCGCTGATCTGTCACAGTGATCTGTGATGTGACAGATCAGCGATCTGTCACAGGACAGTGATGTCCCACCTGGGACTATTTAATAAAGTTAAAAAAAATTAAAAAAAAAAGTGTTAAAATAATTAAAAAAAAATAAAATATTCCCCCAATAAATCCATTTTTTTGAAAAAAAAAAAAATAAATAAAAGTACACATATTAGGTATCGCCGCGTCCGTAACGACCCGCCCTATAAAACTGTCCCATTAGTTAACCCCTTTAGCGAACCTCTTAAAAAATAAAAAACGAAGCAAAAAATAATGATTTATTATCATACCGCCAAACAAAAAGTGTAATAACGCGCGATCAAAAAGACGCATATAAATATCCATGGTACCGCTGAGAACGTCCTCTTGTCCCGCAAAAAACGAGCCGCCATACAGCATCATCAGCGAAAAAATAAAAAAGTTATAGCTGCAGAATAAAGCGATGCAAAAATAATTATTTTTTATATAAAATAGTTTTCATTGCATAAAACCGACAAAACATAAATAAACGACCTAAATGAGGTATCGCTGTAACCGTACTGACCCAAAGAATAAAACCGCTTTATCAATTTTATCGCACTCGGAACGGTGTAAACGCACCCCCCAAAAGAAATTCATGAAACGCTGGTTTTTGTTCATTCTGCGTCCCAAAAATCGGAATAAAAAGCGATCAAAAAATGTCACATGCCCGAAAATGGTACCAAGAAAAACGTCAACTCGTCCCGCAAAAAATAAGACCTCACATGACTCGGTGGGTCAAAATACGAAAAAATTATAGCTCTCAATATGTGGTGATGCAAAAACTATTTTTACAATAAAAAGCGTCTTTTAGCGTGCGACAGCTGCCAAACATAAAAACCGCCATAAATAGTAAATCAAACCCCCCGTTATCACCCCCTTAGTTAGGGAAAAATAATAAAATAAAAAAAAATGTATTTATTTCCATTAGGGTTAGTGTAGGGTTAGGGCTGAGATTAGGGTTAGGGGTGTGTTGGGGTTTGGGTTGGAGTTAGAATTGGGGGTTTCCACTGTTTGGGCACATCAGGGGCTCTCCAAATGCAACATGGCGTCTGATCTCAATTCCAGCCAATTCTGAGTTGAAAAAGTCAAATGGTGCTCCTTCCCTTCAAGCTCTGCCATGCGCTCAAACAGTGTTTTACCCCCACATGTAGGGTATCAGCCTACTCAGGACAAATTGCAAAACAATTTTTGGGGTCCAATTTCTCCTGTTACCCTTAGGAAAATAAAAAATTGGGGGCAAAAATATCATTTTCGTGGAAAAAAATGATTTTTTTATTTTCACGTCCGAGTGTTATAAACTTCTGTGAAGCACTTGGGGGTTCAAAGTGCTCACCACACATCTAGATAAGTTCCGTGGGGGGTCTAGTGTCCAAAATGGGGTCACTTGTGGGGAGTTTCAATAGTTTAGGTACATTAGGGGCTCTCCAAACGCACATGACACCTGCAGACCATTCCATCAAAGTCTGCATTCCAAAACGTCACTACTTCCCTTCCGAGCCCTGACGTGTGTCCATACAGTAGTTTTCTCCCACACATGGGGTGTCAGCGTACTCAGGACAAATTGGACAACAACTTTTGGGGTTCAATTTCTCCTGTTACCCTTGGGAAAATAAAAAAAATTGGGGACTAATTGATCATGTTTGTGGAAAAAATACGAATTTTTTATTTTCACGCCCAGGCGTTATAAACTTCTGTGAAGCACTGGGGGGTTCAAAGTGCTCACCACACATCTAGATAAGTTCCTTAGGGGGGCTAGTTTCCAAAATGGTGTCATTTGTGGGGGGTTTCCACTGTTTTGGTACATCAGGGGTTTTCCAATCGCGACATGATGTCCGATCTCAATTCCAGCCAAAAACGTCAAATGGCGCTGCTTCCCTTCCGAGCTCTGCCATGCGCCCAAATAGTGGTTTACCCCCACATGTGGGGTATCAGCGTACTCAGGACAAATTGCACAATAACTTTTAGGGTCCTGTTACCCTTGGGAAAATAAAAATTGGGGTGAAAAGATCATTTTTGTGGAAAAAATATGATTTTTTAATTGTACCGCTGTACGTTATAAACTTCTGTAAAGCCCTTGTGGGTTCAAAGTTCTCACCACATATCTAGATAAGTTCCTTGGGGGGGGTCTAGTTTCCAAAATGGGGTCACTTGTAGGGGGTTTCCACTGATTAGGTACATCAGGGACTCTCCAAACGTGACATGGCGTCCAATCTGAATTCCAGCCAATTTTGCATTGAAAAAGTCAAACGGCGCTCCTTCCATTCTGAGCTCTGCCATGCGCCGAAACAGTCGTTCCCCCCCACATATCAGGTATCAGCGTACTCAGGACAAATTGCACAATAACTTTTGCAGTCCAATTTCTCCTGTTACCCTTGGTAAAATAAAAAAAATTGAACCTGAAATATTTTTTTTTATGAAAAAAAGTTAGATGTTCATTTTTTTTTTTTTTAAATATTCAAAAAAATTCCTGTGACGCACCTAAAGGGTTAATAAACTTCTTGAATGTGGTTTTGAGCACCTTAAGGGGTGCAGTTTTTAGAATGGTGTCACTTTTTGGGTATTTTCTATCATATAGACCCCTCAAAGTGGCTTCAAATGTGATGTGGTCCTAAAAATAAAATGGTGTTGTAAAAATGAGAAATCGCTGGTCAACTTTTGACCCTTATAACTTCCTAACAAAAAAAAAATTTTGGTTCCAAAATTGTGCTGATGTAAAGTAAACATGTGGGAAATGTTACTTATCAAGTTTTTTGTGTGCCGTATCTCTGATTTAAGGGCATAAAAATTCAAAGTTGGAAAAATGCGAAATTTGCCAAATTTCCGTTTTTCTCACAAATAAACGCAAGTTATTTGAATGAAATTTTAGCACTAACATGAAGTACAATATGTCACGAGAAAACAATGTCAGAATCACCGGGATCCATGGAAGCGTTCCAGAGTTATGACCTCAAAGATACAGTGGTCAGAATTGTAAAAATTGGCCCGTCATGAACGTGCAAACCACCCTTGGGGGTGAAGGGGTTTATAAGGGCCTCACTAGTGAGATGGTAACAAAGGTAAAGATGGAGATTGATGTATCCTTAAAGAAATGGGAAACGGAGATTGTCCAGAGAAAAAATAAAAAATATCAGCGGGATTTAACTGATCGACAACATGACCGTGTGTACAGATGGCATGTTCACCAAATGAATAATAATAAGAATCCAATAAGAGGAAGGTCTACCTCAATATCATCAGTCTCATCCATGGAAGAATCCACTAGTTGTCCAGATGGTGCACGATCTTTGTGGGATAGGAGAGACCATGTGAGAGATGGACGTTGGAAAATCCAACAAGAGGAAAATGATTAATTCACCAAAAGGGGATAAAAAAGCCCGCACTAATATGCTTGAGGTAATAAACCTCTCCTCACATGTTCTCTCTGACCCTCACAGAAATGTATTACAACTTGGTTTATCTTTTTCTCCAGTGAGTAATTTTGATTATTTTACAGCAGTAAAGGACCTCCACCTGTTTTCTCGAAAGATTGTCCTGAGAAGATTACACTCATGCCCTTTGCCAAATCAGGGATTATTAATCTCAGAAGCTGAGGCAATATGTGCTCTGGAGGCATTGGAGAGGGAATCGAAGATAGATTCGGTAAGTGTACCATTGCCCCCCTATAGCGGCCAGATGTACCACGTTCCCCCCTTTCTCATTATGTCCCCAAGTGGAGATATTCACACGATTGGTGACAGAAGATTTGAAAACAATTACTAATTATAAGAAAAGTGATAATTTGACTACACATCAGAGAGAGGCTCTACCTGAGATTGGGAGCTGGGATGACCGTTATCAAACCAGCCGATAAGGGGGGAAACGTGGTGCTCTGGCCTGCTGATAAATATGAGAAGGAGGCCATGAGGCAGCTGAGAAATAAGGAAACTTATTCACAGCTGCCAAATAATCCTCTCACTACTTTCCAGAGTAAGTTACACAATATCCTTGAAATGGCATATGAAAGGGGTATTATAACTAAAAAAGTATTAAATGGACTATTAGTCAAGACTCCTGTGATCCCCACATTTTACCTTCTCCCCAAGGATCCTGTTTCTCCTCCTGGACGCCCTATTGTGTCTGGCATGGGGGGGGTTGTGTGATCCAACCTGTAAATTCATAGAATATTATTTACATCCACAGGTAGAGACACTGTCCTCCTATGTCAGAGACACAAATGATATCTTAAGGAGACTGGATGGTCTGTCCGTGGATGCTGATATGATTTTGGTGACAGCAGATGTCGAATCGCTGTACACCAGCATTCGGCATGTGGATGGTTTGAGGGCTTCCAGATTTTTCCTTGAAACAAGTAACTTGGACCCTGACATGCGTGAGCTGGTGTTGGAGCAGTTGGAGTTTGTGCTCACCCACAATTTCTTTACTTTTAAGGATAGATTCTTTTTACAGAGGCAGGGCACTGCAATGGGGGCGGCTTGTGCGCCATCGTATGCTAATTTATTTTTGGGTTATTGGGAACGAGAGGTTTTCTCGGATGGCGCACATTCCGCTCCCCAAATTGCAGGATGGTTTAGATATATTGATGGTATCTTATTTATCTGGCAGGGCCCTGTCTCTGAGTTACATGATTTTGTGGGTGATCTTAAACGGAACAGCTTCAACATTCATCTCACGTATGTTTTTCACCATCACGAAATTACGTTCCTTGATGTGACATTAATGGTACAGGATGATGGTCACATTTATACTGACCTATATAGAAAGGAAACTTCAGTGAATGCTCTCTTGCATGCATCCTCGTCACATCCACGTTCCACGGTCAGATCCATTCCAGTCGGACAGTTTTTGCGTGCCAGGAGAATTTGTTCTACCGATGATTTATTTGAAGCACAGGCTGTGGACCTTGGGGAAAGGTTCTCCCAAAGGGGTTACAGTGGGAGATGCATTAGGCGGGGATACTGGCGAGCTAAAAAATCTTCCAGGACAGATCTCTTGGCAAATAGGTGGAGTAAGCCTAAAGCCAAAACTGATGGAGAAGTGAGGTATATATCAACATATAACCATAAATGGGACATGATGAGATCTATCTTGAACCGACACTGGGCTGTTTTAAGAACTGACCCAGTCTTACGTGAATGCCTTCCTGAACGCCTATGGATTTTTTCCATGTGGTGAATGTCTGGCATGCAGGAATATGAAGAGATCTCTAGCATTCACTTCATCGGATGGCCGTCATGAATTTAAAATCAAGGGGTACATTACTTGTGGTGTATTATGCAGTATGCCCCTGTGGTTTAATATACGTTGGACTCGCTACACGCGTGTTCGCATACGGGAGCATGTGAGGGACATAAAGGCCGCCTGAGAAGTGGATGATGTTGATATCAATAGTCTCAAACCTATTTCCAGACATTTCCGTCTTAAACACAAGTGTGATCCAAAAGGATTACCAGCTTGGGGTATTGATAGAATCCGTGCGGGAATAAGGGGGGGGGGGTGATACCAAACGTGCTTTAGCTCAGAAGGAATGCCGGTGGATTACGGTTCTTGATACCGTGGCACCGGCAGGACTGAATGAGCAGTTGAGTTATAGCTCATTTTTATAATATTTTGTATGTCGTGGTCTCATTAGTATTGTATATTTGTTTAATTTTGGTTATTGTTTGTTTCTATGTTAGTTTTTTGATTCTGCAATTGGACACCGTATATCATCATGACGCTCGAGTGAGATAGATCTGGAGGGATCCATGGTGCTTTATCCTGGTTTTAAGGACTGGTTTTTGAAGCTGGACGAATTGGAAACTATTTTTATGTTCACGCATTTATTGTAATTAATGTGCATGGTATATACACACTGTTAATGTTTATTGTGTGTGACATTATAGATGCATTGTTTTAATAATGCTATGGTGGATTACATCATGGTGTTGTAACACATTCACGGATTATCCTTATATTACATTGATGGGTATATTGTGGACACTGTTTTATTCATATATTGTATTACACTCTGTCACATACACATTATTTTAGTAGGGAAATAGAGCATGGTATTACTATAGATTTATTCATTATATTATTGGCACACTGTTGATACTTACACGCTATCACATACACATTACACTCATACACATACGGTTTTTGTTCATACTCTTAGTTTAACTTTTACTGTTCACATATATCCGGTTTCACTGCAGGGACTTAGGCTCCAGTGCGCATGTCTGTGGTCTGTGCCGTGGAGCATTGACAAGGCGCGGTGATGACGTTTGCATCAGTGGCGTCATTGAGACGTTCCCTGACACGCGGCGCCATATTGGTCGCCGGAAACAATGCAACTTCCAGGGCGCAGGACAGGACACATGCGCCGATTAGGGGCACCTGCTGACAGGGTATTTAATCTTGATCCCTTATGCGACATACCACCGCACCTTGAGAAAGAGGCGAAACGCGCGTCGGTGGCGGCGCTGCACATGTCCTGGAGCATATGATGGGTAAGCACTTTAGCATGGGATAAGGAGGGTTTTCCTCAGGATGCGCACCTGGGTTCTCCTGATTTTTTGTGTCCCTTTTCTATGGCCCATCTCTACAATAAGCACTGAGCACTTTATCATTATTGATACTATTTGGATAGGACAAAAAGCAGCTGATATTACCCGATTCCTTTGTTGCACGTTTGTTTATGATATGTCAGTACTATTTTTATGTATAATAAATGTAATACTTTTCTAGTACAACGGACTTTTACTCCATTTTTCTTTTGTTTGAACATTTTGGGTCCAATTTCTCCTGTTACCCTTGGGAAAATAAAGAAATTGGGGCGGGGGGGAATATAATGTTTGTGGAAAAAAAAATATGATGTTTTATTTTTATGGCTCTACGTTATAAACTTCTGTGAAGCCCTTCGGGGTTCAAAGTTCTCACCACACGTCTAGATAAGTTCCTTGGGGGGTCTAGTTCCAAAATGGGGTCACTTGTGGGGGGTTTCCACAGTTTAGGCACATCAGGGGCTCTCCAAACGCGACATGGTGTCCGATCTCAATTCCAGCTAATTTTAGGTTGAAAAAGTCTAACGGCGCTCCTTCCCTTCCGTGCTCTGCCATGCGCCCAAACAGTGGTCCCCCCCCCCTCACATATGAGATATCAGCGTACTCAGGCCAAATTTCACAATAACTTTTGGAGTCCAATTTCTCCTGTTACCCTTGGTATATTAAAAAAAAAATTGGACCTGAAGTACTGTAAAAAAAGTTAAATGTTCATTTTCTTTTAAACATTCCAAAAATTCTTGAAGGGTTAATAAACTTCTTGAATGTGGTTTGGAGCACCTTGGGGGGGGGCAGTTTTTAGAATGGTGTCACTTTTGGGTATTTTCTATCATATAGACCCCTCAAAGTGACTTCATATGTGATGTGGTCGCTAAAAAAAAAATAAAAAAAAATGATGCTGTAAAAATGAGAAATCGCTGGTCAACTTTTAGGCTAAGTGCCCATGTTGCAGAAATGCTGCAGAAATATCCGCAACTCCCTGCCGCGGGTAAAACGCATGCGGAATTCGCAAGCGTTTTCCCGCAAGAAACAAGCGTTTTGCAAGTGTTTTTAGTTTGCAGAATACTTGCGCTTTTCCAAGCAATTTGAAGCATCGCATGGAAAAGTGATTGACAGGTTGGTCACACTTGTCAAGCATAGTGCTTAACAAGTGTGACCAACTTCTTACTATTGATGCTGCCTATGCAGCATCAATAATATGTTAAAAATAATTAAAAAAAAAAATAAATAAAAAAATAAAAAAATAAATAAATCGGGATATACTCACCTTCTGTCAGCCATACTGCCGGCGTCTTCTGTTCCCAGCGATGCCTTGCGTTAATGACCTCACACGAGACCGCTATGTCAGCAGAGGTCATTCGCGCAATGCATACCTGGGAATAGAATATTCTGCAGCGGGGCTGAGAGGCGGGAGGACACCGGGGGCCAACAGAAGGTGAGTATATCCCGATTTATTTTAATTCTATTTTTTACAGGAATATGGTACCCAGGGCCTGGAGGAGAGTGTCCTCTCCATCAGACCCTGGGTACCATCTGCACATGAAGCGCTCACTTTACGCACGGTGGGCATAGCCACATGAGTAAAGTGAGTGTTTCAGTACAATCCTATGGGTGCGGAATCGCCGCGATTCCGCAGAAATAGTGGACGTGCTGCGGATTTTACCGCTATGCAATTCCGCAGCGGTAAAATCCGCAGCATTGACACACCTGCGGAATCCCACAGGATTGCATGGGAATGCGTTTTTGAAGCGTTTCCGTGGCCGCAAAAACCCGGTGGAAACGCATAACACACAACGTGGGCACAGCCTCAAAACTTATAACTTCCTAACAAACAAAAAAAAAAACACCTTTGGTTCCAAAATTGTGCTGATGTAAAGTAGACATGTGGGAAATGTGACTTATTAAGCATTGTATGTGACATATCTCTGAGATTTAAGGGCATGAAAATTTAAAGTTGGAAAATTGCTAAATTTTCGCCAAATTTTGTTTTTTTTTTTGTTTTTGTTTTTTTTTACTAATAAACACAAGTTATATCAAAGAAATTTTACCACTAACATGAAGTACAATATGTCACGAGAAAACAATGTCAGAATCAGTGGGATCCATGGAAGCGTTACAGAGTTATTACCTCATAAAGGGACAGTGGTCAGAATTGTAAAAATTGACCCGCTCATTAACGTGCAAACCACCCTTGGGGGTTAAGGGGTTAAATTAGAATGTAGAAGCTGCACAATCCATAACAGATCCACTCTATTAGTTAAAAGATTTGTAACAATATTGTGATTTTGGTTAGTGGGAGGAATTAGAGAATAAGTGACTTATTGTTCTGCAGACACCATGAGAAGCATTACCCTCACCTCTCCAACAGGGAGGTCAAATGAAGCAGAATGACCGCAGGAGCATCTGTGACCACAAATCCCCACAAGGTAGAGTTTTGACTGACCTCATTTTTGCCAGTGTCCACTTCCCAGCATAAACCGTCATCAGATGTCCAGCCCCCTGTATGAGCCCTCATTGGACATCCATTCCCTCCGCAAGCATAAACTCCCATAGGATGTCCACCCCAAGAATAAACCCCCATCAGACGTCCACCGCCACTTAAGCATAAACCCCATCGGATATCCAAACCCCCCCAGGATCAGCCTCTTCGCACGTACAGCTCCCCCAGCATAAACCTCCAACCGACGTCCAACCCCCCCCCCCAGCATAAACACCCATCAGACGCCCCCCCCAAGCATAAACCCCCACCAGATTGCATCTCCTTCAGGCATGAACCTCACCAGATGGCACCTCTCCCCCAAACATAAACCCCTGCTAGTCGAGCACCTGCCTACCCCAGAAACAATCCCCCCTTCATTCAAAACAGATGCCGTCAGACCCTCCCCGAGCATAAGCCCCCACCAGATGCCCCCTCACCCAAGCATCAACTCCCCAAGCCACTAAAGACACCACGATTGTACATTAACCCCCCAAGGCCCAAGCAGACCCAACAAGCGTGCATTAACCCCCTGGGAACCCCAACCAGACCCCAAAAGCATGCATTAACCCCCCGGAAGCTCAACCAGTCCACAAAGTGCATTATCCCCCCAGAAGCTCAAACAGACCCCGCAAGCATGCATTAACCCCCCCCCACACACACCAAAAGCTCAACCAGACCCCGCAAGCATGCATAACTCTCCCCCAGCTCAACCAGACCCCACAAGCGTGCATAACTCCCCCCCCAGGAGCTCAACCAGACCCCGCAAGCATGCATAACTCACCCCACCGAGGAGCTCAACCAGACCCCGCAAGCATGCATAACTCACCCCACCCAGGAGCTCAACCAGACCACGCAAGCATGCATAACTCACCCCCCCCAGGAGCTCAACCATACCACGCAAGCATGCATAACTCACCCCCCCCAGGAGCTCAACCAGACCCCGCAAGCATGCATAACTCACCCCCCCAGGAGCTCAACCAGACCCCGCAAGCATGCATAACTCACCCCCCCCAGGAGCTCAACCAGACCCCGCAAGCATGCATAACTCACCCCCCCCAGGAGCTCAACCAGACCCCGCAAGCATGCATAACTCACCCCCCCCAGGAGCTCAACCAGACCCCGCAAGCATGCATAACTCACCCCCCCCAGGAGCTCAACCAGACCACGCAAGCATGCATAACTCACCCCCCCCCCAGGAGCTCAACCAGACCCCGCAAGCATGCATAACTCACCCCCCCCCAGGAGCTCAACCAGACCCCACAAGCGTGCATAACTCCCCCCCCCCCAGGAGCTCAACCAGACCCCACAAGCGCGCATAACTCCCCCCCCCCCAGGAGATCAACCAGACCCCACAAGCGTGCATTAACCCCACCACACACACCAAAAGCTCAACCAGACCCCACAAGAGTGCATTAACCCCCAAAAGCTCCCACATCAAACAAACATCAACTCTCCAAATCCCACTAGATAGCCCCAAGTATCAGCCCCCTCACCCAAAAATCCAAGAAAACATAAACCTGTTAATTAATAAACACTCCTCTATCACTGAGCCCACTGACCTCCTCCCTGCTGCTCACAGACGCCGGCACCAGATGGCAGAGAAAAACCTGTAAAAGAGGCTCCTCAGTCTGTTCTCTTCCTGCCTTAGGGACTTTCCTATTCCTAAAGAAAAGCAGAAGTACAGAACACACGCCCCCTCCCGATATGAGACGCCCCCGGAAATGACGTCACACCTGGAAGAAACCCATACAGTCTAGCTTCTACCATGTAAGTATGCAGAGGCTGTGTGGCCACTGGCAAGCATGGAGAGGGGGCGTGGCCGGCACCCAGCGCTACACAGTGGAGTGGTGGCTGATTCTCACCTCAATGCAGTGCAGGAAAAGTAACATCCAGTGTTACTGTGCAGTGTATATATACAGGAGAGGAGTGGTACTGTGCAGTGTATATATACACAGGAGAGGAGGAGTGGTACTGTGCAGTGTATATATACACAGGAGAGGAGGAGTGGTACTGTGCAGTATATATATACAGGACAGGAGGAGTGGTACTGTGCAGTGTATATATACAGGACAGGAGGAGTGGTACTGTGCAGTGTATATACAGGACAGGAGGAGTGGTACTGTGCAGTGTATATATACAGGACAGGAGGAGTGGTACTGTGCAGTGTATATATACAGGACAGGAGGAGTGGTACTGTGCAGTGTATATACAGGACAGGAGGAGAGGTACTGTGCAGTGTATATATACAGGACAGGAGGAGTGGTACTGTGCAGTGTATATATACAGGACAGGAGGGGTGGTACTGTGCAGTGTATATATAGAGGACAGGAGGAGTGGTACTGTGCAGTGTATATATACAGGACAGGAGGAGTGGTACTGTGCAGTGTATATACAGGACAGGAGGAGTGGTACTGTGCAGTGTATATATACAGGACAGGAGGAGTGGTACTGTGCAGTGTGTATATACAGGACCGGAGGAGTGGTACTGTGCAGTGTATATATACAGGACAGGAGGAGTGGTACTGTGCAGTGTATATATACAGGACAGGAGGAGTTGTACTGTGCAGTGTATATATACAGGACAGGAGGAGAGGTACTGTGCAGTGTATATATACAGGACAGGAGGAGTGGTACTGTGCAGTGTATATACAGGACAGGAGGAGTGGTACTGTGCAGTGTATATATACAGGACAGGAGGAGTGGTACTGTGCAGTGTATATATACAGGACAGGAGGAGTGGTACTGTGCAGTGTATATACAGGACAGGAGGAGAGGTACTGTGCAGTGTATATATACAGGACAGGAGGAGTGGTACTGTGCAGTGTATATACAGGACAGGAGGAGTGGTACTGTGCAGTGTATATATACAGGACAGGAGGAGTGGTACTGTGCAGTGTATATATACAGGACAGGAGGAGTGGTACTGTGCAGTGTATATATACAGGACAGGAGGAGTGGTACTGTGCAGTGTATATATACAGGACAGGAGGAGTTGTACTGTGCAGTGTATATATACAGGACAGGAGGAGAGGTACTGTGCAGTGTACATATACAGGGCAGGAAAAGTGGTACTGTGCAGTGTATATATACAGGACAGGAGGAGTTGTACTGTGCAGTGTATATATACAGGACAGGAGGAGTGGTACTGTGCAGTGTATATACAGGACAGGAGGAGTGGTACTGTGCAGTGTATATATACAGGACAGGAGGAGTGGTACTGTGCAGTGTATATATACAGGACAGGAGAATGGTACTGTGCAGTGTATATATACAGGACAGGAGGAGTGGTACTGTGCAGTGTATATATACAGGACAGGAGGAGTGGTACTGTGCAGTGTATATACAGGACAGGAGGAGTGGTACTGTGCAGTGTATATATACAGGACAGGAGGAGTGGTACTGTGCAGTGTATATATACAGGACAGGAGGAGTGGTACTGTGCAGTGTATATATACAGGACAGGAGGAGTGGTACTGTGCAGTGTATATATACAGGGCAGGAAAAGTGGTACTGTGCAGTGTATATATACAGGACAGGAGGAGTGGTACTGTGCAGTGTATATATACACAGGACAGGAGGAGTGGTACTGTGCAGTGTACATATACAGGACAGGAGGAGTGGTACTGTGCAGTGTATATATACAGGACAGGAGGAGTGGTACTGTGCAGTGTATATATATACAGGACAGGAGGAGTGATACTGTGCAGTGTATATATACAGGACAGGAGGAGTGGTACTGTGCAGTGTATATATACAGGACAGGAGGAGTGGTACTGTGCAGTGTATATATACAGGACAGGAGGAGTGGTACTGTGCAGTGTATATATACAGGACAGGAAAAGTGGTACTGTGCAGTGTATATATACAGGACAGGAGGAGTGGTACTGTGCAGTGTATATATACACAGGACAGGAGGAGTGGTACTGTGCAGTGTACATATACAGGACAGGAGGAGTGGTACTGTGCAGTGTATATATACAGGACAGGAGGAGTGGTACTGTGCAGTGTATATATATACAGGACAGGAGGAGTGATACTGTGCAGTGTATATATACAGGACAGGAGAAGTGGTACTGTGCAGTGTATATACAGGACAGGAGGAGTGGTACTGTGCAGTGTATATATACAGGACAGGAGGAGTGGTACTGTGCAGTGTATATACAGGACAGGAGGAGTGGTACTGTGCAGTGTATATATATACAGGACAGGAGGAGTGGTACTGTGCAGTGTATATATATACAGGACAGGAGGAGTGATACTGTGCAGTGTATATATACAGGACAGGAGAAGTGGTACTGTGCAGTGTATATACAGGACAGGAGGAGTGGTACTGTGCAGTGTGTATATATACAGGACAGGAGGAGTGGTACTGTGCAGTGCATATATACACAGGACAGGAGGAGTGGTACTGTGCAGTGTACATATACAGGACAGGAGGAGTGGTACTGTGCAGTGTATATATACAGGACAGGAGGAGTGGTACTGTGCAGTGAATATATATACAGGACAGGAGAAGTGGTACTGTGCAGTGTATATATACAGGACAGGAGGAGTGGTACTGTGCAGTGTATATACAGGACAGGAGGAGTGGTACTGTGCAGTGTATATATACAGGACAGGAGGAGTGGTACTGTGCAGTGTATATATACAGGACAGGAGGAGTGGTACTGTGCAGTGTATATACAGGACAGGAGGAGAGGTACTGTGCAGTGTATATATACAGGACAGGAGGAGTGGTACTGTGCAGTGTATATATACAGGACAGGAGGGGTGGTACTGTGCAGTGTATATATAGAGGACAGGAGGAGTGGTACTGTGCAGTGTATATATACAGGACAGGAGGAGTGGTACTGTGCAGTGTATATACAGGACAGGAGGAGTGGTACTGTGCAGTGTATATATACAGGACAGGAGGAGTGGTACTGTGCAGTGTGTATATACAGGACCGGAGGAGTGGTACTGTGCAGTGTATATATACAGGACAGGAGGAGTGGTACTGTGCAGTGTATATATACAGGACAGGAGGAGTTGTACTGTGCAGTGTATATATACAGGACAGGAGGAGAGGTACTGTGCAGTGTATATATACAGGACAGGAGGAGTGGTACTGTGCAGTGTATATACAGGACAGGAGGAGTGGTACTGTGCAGTGTATATATACAGGACAGGAGGAGTGGTACTGTGCAGTGTATATATACAGGACAGGAGGAGTGGTACTGTGCAGTGTATATACAGGACAGGAGGAGAGGTACTGTGCAGTGTATATATACAGGACAGGAGGAGTGGTACTGTGCAGTGTATATACAGGACAGGAGGAGTGGTACTGTGCAGTGTATATATACAGGACAGGAGGAGTGGTACTGTGCAGTGTATATATACAGGACAGGAGGAGTGGTACTGTGCAGTGTATATATACAGGACAGGAGGAGTGGTACTGTGCAGTGTATATATACAGGACAGGAGGAGTTGTACTGTGCAGTGTATATATACAGGACAGGAGGAGAGGTACTGTGCAGTGTACATATACAGGGCAGGAAAAGTGGTACTGTGCAGTGTATATATACAGGACAGGAGGAGTTGTACTGTGCAGTGTATATATACAGGACAGGAGGAGTGGTACTGTGCAGTGTATATACAGGACAGGAGGAGTGGTACTGTGCAGTGTATATATACAGGACAGGAGGAGTGGTACTGTGCAGTGTATATATACAGGACAGGAGAATGGTACTGTGCAGTGTATATATACAGGACAGGAGGAGTGGTACTGTGCAGTGTATATATACAGGACAGGAGGAGTGGTACTGTGCAGTGTATATACAGGACAGGAGGAGTGGTACTGTGCAGTGTATATATACAGGACAGGAGGAGTGGTACTGTGCAGTGTATATATACAGGACAGGAGGAGTGGTACTGTGCAGTGTATATATACAGGACAGGAGGAGTGGTACTGTGCAGTGTATATATACAGGGCAGGAAAAGTGGTACTGTGCAGTGTATATATACAGGACAGGAGGAGTGGTACTGTGCAGTGTATATATACACAGGACAGGAGGAGTGGTACTGTGCAGTGTACATATACAGGACAGGAGGAGTGGTACTGTGCAGTGTATATATACAGGACAGGAGGAGTGGTACTGTGCAGTGTATATATATACAGGACAGGAGGAGTGATACTGTGCAGTGTATATATACAGGACAGGAGGAGTGGTACTGTGCAGTGTATATATACAGGACAGGAGGAGTGGTACTGTGCAGTGTATATATACAGGACAGGAGGAGTGGTACTGTGCAGTGTATATATACAGGACAGGAAAAGTGGTACTGTGCAGTGTATATATACAGGACAGGAGGAGTGGTACTGTGCAGTGTATATATACACAGGACAGGAGGAGTGGTACTGTGCAGTGTACATATACAGGACAGGAGGAGTGGTACTGTGCAGTGTATATATACAGGACAGGAGGAGTGGTACTGTGCAGTGTATATATATACAGGACAGGAGGAGTGATACTGTGCAGTGTATATATACAGGACAGGAGAAGTGGTACTGTGCAGTGTATATACAGGACAGGAGGAGTGGTACTGTGCAGTGTATATATACAGGACAGGAGGAGTGGTACTGTGCAGTGTATATACAGGACAGGAGGAGTGGTACTGTGCAGTGTATATATATACAGGACAGGAGGAGTGGTACTGTGCAGTGTATATATATACAGGACAGGAGGAGTGATACTGTGCAGTGTATATATACAGGACAGGAGAAGTGGTACTGTGCAGTGTATATACAGGACAGGAGGAGTGGTACTGTGCAGTGTGTATATATACAGGACAGGAGGAGTGGTACTGTGTAGTGTATATACAGGACAGGAGGAGTGGTACTGTGCAGTGTATATATATACAGGACAGGAGGAGTGGTAATGTGCAGTGTATATATACAGGACAGGAGAAGTGGTACTGTGCAGTGTATATACAGGACAGGAGGAGTGGTACTGTGCAGTGTGTATATATACAGGACAGGAGGAGTACTGTGCAATGTTTATACACAGGACAGGAGAAGTGGTACTGTGCAGTGTATATATACAGGACAGGGGAGTGGTACTGTGCAGTGTATATATAGGACAGGAGGTGTGGTACTGTGCAGTGTATATATACAGGACAGGATGTGTGGTACTGTGCAGTGTATATATATACAGGACAGGAGGAGTGATACTGTGCCTGTATATATACAGGACAGGAGGAGTGGTACTGTGCAGTGTATATATACAGGACAGGAGGAGTGGTACTGTGCAGTGTATATATACAGGACAGGAGGAGTGGTGCTGTGCAGTGTATATACAGGACAGGAGGAGTGGTACTGTGCAGTGTATATATATACAGGACAGGAGGAGTGGTACTGTGCAGTGTATATATATACAGGACAGGAGGAGTGATACTGTGCAGTGTATATATACAGGACAGGAGAAGTGGTACTGTGCAGTGTATATACAGGACAGGAGGAGTGGTACTGTGCAGTGTGTATATATACAGGACAGGAGGAGTGGTACTGTGTAGTGTATATACAGGACAGGAGGAGTGGTACTGTGCAGTGTATATATATACAGGACAGGAGGAGTGGTAATGTGCAGTGTATATATACAGGACAGGAGAAGTGGTACTGTGCAGTGTATATACAGGACAGGAGGAGTGGTACTGTGCAGTGTATATATATACAGGACAGGAGGAGTGGTACTGTGCAGTGTATATATATACAGGACAGGAGGAGTGATACTGTGCAGTGTATATATACAGGACAGGAGAAGTGGTACTGTGCAGTGTATATACAGGACAGGAGGAGTGGTACTGTGCAGTGTGTATATATACAGGACAGGAGGAGTGGTACTGTGTAGTGTATATACAGGACAGGAGGAGTGGTACTGTGCAGTGTATATATATACAGGACAGGAGGAGTGGTAATGTGCAGTGTATATATACAGGACAGGAGAAGTGGTACTGTGCAGTGTATATACAGGACAGGAGGAGTGGTACTGTGCAGTGTGTATATATACAGGACAGGAGGAGTACTGTGCAATGTTTATACACAGGACAGGAGAAGTGGTACTGTGCAGTGTATATATACAGGACAGGGGAGTGGTACTGTGCAGTGTATA